>NC_090389.1:37493311-38870311 GCF_036365525.1 Heterodontus francisci | reverse complement strand
TAACTGGTCTGTGTGTGTGAGTCAGAGTGTTGGGCTAAGTTAGAAGGGAGCTTGTATATTTCAATCTGTGTGTTTATGCTTTGCATCTCTACTGAATACATCTCGTTTTTTAATACATTGATAATTTTGTTGTTTATTAAAGAAACCTGGTTGGTGAATTTTATTCTGAAATAAAAATAGAGTATATAATTGGCTGTATTGGTAACTGGGTAAACATTTAAATATTTGTTGTGACCTGTGGAGAAGGGGAACTAGAGAAAGACAGTGCACTCCTCCCGCCTCAGTCGTAAAAATAGTATTCTATCAGACTCCTGACTTGTGCCTTGTAAATGGTGAACAGGGAGTCAGAAAGTGGGTTAATTACTGCAGAATTCCAAGCCTTTGACCTGAACTTGTGGCCACAGTATTTGTGTTCCAGTTCAGTTTCTGGTCAATGGTAATGCCCAAGATGTTGATAGTGGGGGATTCAGCGATGGTAATGTCATTGAATGTCAAGGGGAGATAGTTAGATTCTCTCTTAATGGAGATGGTCATTGCCTGGCACCTGTGCTGTGCAAATGTTACTTGCCATTTATCAGTCCAAGCCTGAATGTTGACCAGGTCTTTCTGCATATGGACATGGACTACTTCAGTGTCTGAGGAGTTGCAAATGGTATTGAAAATTGCACAATCATCAACGAACATCCCCATTTCTAACCGTATGATGGATGGAAGGTCATTAATGAAGCAGCTGAAGATGATTGGGCCGAGGACACTACCCTGAGGGACTCCTGCAACAATGTCCTGGGGCCGAGATAATTGGCCTCCAACAACCACAACCATCTTCCTTTGGGCTAGATATAACCCCTATTATGTCATTAAAAAGTACTTGGATTGAGCAGGACAAGACTTAACCTTTTGTGGCAATTTTAGATCATATCTGCCAAGCAAATAGAGCAATTTCGTGCCATTTATTGCAATGGTGATCCAGATAGTGAAATGCCATTTTCGTGAAGCTAGTAGTGATGCAGCACACTCAGCAACCTTTAGATATTTCAACGTAACCGTACATGCATCTGCTCCTTGCCTGATGGTGCTGTAACATTTATGCATAAATGACGAGGAATGCCATTAGCCTCACTATTATTTTGACAGGAAATCGTGCCATAGTTTTCATATTTTAGAAAGGTTCCCACTATGGCAGCAGAGATTGAAATGTCTTTGCTATTTTTAGGTATATGAGGAAAAGGCCAAGAGGCCAAAAAATGCCTGTTCCTTTGTTCATATAACAACACACCTGTCTTCTCACCATATCCCCAAATCCCTTTTCTCTCCAGAAGCACATCCAATTGTTTCGTAAATCCAATTATACCATTTGCTTCAATGGTCTTTTTTAATTTATCCCATATCTGCTTCATCTAATTTTTTTGCCTTAGCCCTAACTTCCTAATTTTTGACTTATTTCCTCAGTGATTCCCCTTTACCAGTACACAGTGGCAGCAGTGTAATAACATCTACAAGATAGACTGCAGCAACTTACCAAGGCTCCTTCGACAGCACCTTCCAAACTGCAACTTCTACCAGCTAGAAGGACAAGGACAGCAGACGCATGGGAACACCACCACCTGCAAGGTCCCCTCCAAACCACACACCATCCTGACTTGGAAATATATCAGTGTTCCTTTACTGTCGCTGGGTCGAAATCCTGGAACTGTCCCCCTAACAGCACAATGGGTATACCTACACCACATGGACTGCATGGGATGTCGTAGAAAAGGACTGGCCTCAGTGCAGGTAGGAAAAGCAGGCCCAGTTCAATTCTTAAAAGAGCAAGTATTGAGCCAGATTACTTGGCTTATTTGAGATGAGTACCTACTCTCTCCCAAAAGCAGTCACCAAGCATATCTTTCCCTAAAACATAAAATAGTAGCTTGAGTAATGCTTTGTAAATGTGTTAAAACCCCAATTTTAACCAAACCTGCCTGGAAGGAATGGGACAGGTTCAGGTTGGATGGCTGGTTTTCACCCAGCTCGATTTTTAATGCATCAATTTAGGTTAAAATCAGGGCTTATGCATTTATTTGCTAATATGGCCAAGAGTAATTTCAAGGATGTGCAGTTGTGCTAAGAGTGACATACGTTTGCAGGTTAAATTCTCAAGACAAACTGAGTGATTGTCACTCCTAATGAGCATCACATGGCAGATGTGGAATCTACCTATCACATTTGCATGTCTGTGAAATTAATAAAATTAAGTGGAGCCAGAATTGTGGCTGTAGGTGACTAAATAACTACGGTACTCATTTCCTTTTCGACTGTCTGTGGAATCAGGCAGTTTTCATGAAGCTAAGATAATAGACCCAAATACTTACATTCTACATGACTTATGCTCCTTTGCATCATGAGGCACTGTAAAAACAAAGTTGACATGCACTATTTTTAGCAGTGAATAGTACCTGACATTATACCTCAGCTTCTACAATCCTTGTGAAGTTTCAAAGCAATTTAAGGAAAGAGGGACTAAAAGAAGGATGTTATGAAAGTTACATGTAGTGCATCAATTTTAAAGGAGGCATTTTAAAAGAAATTATGTAAAGTAGGTAGATTTATTAAATGATGCATTTTCAATTATTACACCAAACCTTTGCAGCCATACCTGGCTGTTCATTTGCTTTGTTGATCAAAGTTTCCATTTCACTGATCTGAGAAGTAAAGTTGACAACAGAAGATAGATTCTAACCTAGATATATTAAATACGGTCAACAGTCGATCCTTTTTAGGTTTTTTTAGTCATTAAATCTTTAAAGATTTGGTCATCAAAGACTTCCCAGTGCAACCTGCAGCAGGGCTAGTGAGATGTTACATCTTATTTTATATTTTACGCCCTTTGTGAAGAGAAAAATAATGGAAATTGCTGGCATGGACACGATGGGTCACTGTTGTGTTGTAAATCTTTCTATTTTCTATTTGTGAGATGACATTGTAGGCATCAATGAAGAATGGAGGTAGATATGGACTGTGCCATAAAAGAAGCAGTTAGCTGAAGCTGCCATTTTGAGGCTACCCATACGAACTGATTATAAATAGATATTCTGCTACCATTATATTAAAAATATTACATGTTTATAGTTGGGATATGAATATATTTTAATGTCAGTGAATTTTATTGCTACTGTTATTATAACAGTAAGCTTTCTCTCGTTGGTGCAGGAGGTGGATAGGAGGAGAGAGGTCCTCTACCCTCAGGACACTCTCCATGTAAACACTAAGAAGGCAGTGGGAGCAAGTAGCCATCATGATCAATGCGAGCAGCCTAACCCCAAGGATCTGGATGTTATGCAGGAAGAGGTTTAATGATCTCACATGACTGGTCAAGGCCAGTGAATGCATCTTCAAATGCCATATCATTACAAATGAACCATTAGCGACACACATTGTTCAATTCTCCATCTCCCCCTCACTCACCTACCAATAATCTCTATCACGCATGACTCAAACCTTACATTCATAGCCTCAATTCACCCTCACAAAGTTAGCATTTCTGAAAGCATCACTCCCACATCTTACACCTCACAAACATTCCCAGCTATTCAACTATGACAGGCACATCACCAAAACACATGTTACGATCAGGTGAGGAGGGGTCGAAGGGCTTCCCTCTTTTCCTTCTCTTTGTTTGACCACAACAGGTTTATTTATTTCTTAAAGTGGATGTATTGGCCAATTCAGTAGGTGTTTGATTACTTACTTGCTATAATCATAACAAGAAACAATCGGACATGTTGAGACGGCCCAGCTCGATCCTCTTGGCAGCAGCGAGGCTCCATGGCGGCACCCCCACCGTTTGGCGATGGGACCGAGATTTCAATATTTAAATTAATTCCATGCATAAATTTAAATGAACCTTCAATCTTCTGGGCCCACTGTGATCTTTGGCGCAGCAGCCTGCACTCCCGTACCTTCAATTCCCTTTCTGGGGAAAGCTGGTGTGACACTGGTGGGGAGAGGGGAGGAGTTAACATTTTCAGTGTGGGGGGGGGAGCAGGGGCTAATAAATGTAATGGGTTTAGGGGATGGTGGAAAGGGGTGAACTTCAAACTTTGTGCAGTGTTGGGGAGAAGGTCAGATTTGACAGCTAAGTGTTTTTGGGGGGAAGGGCAAATAGTTAATGTAATTGTTATTTGGGGTTGGGAAAGGGGTGTTAGAAAGTTATTTAATAAATTTTGGAGTGGGTGTATCTTTAAAAATTCAAATTGACCGGGAGGGCTGACTGCACTTTAATAATGGCTCCAGTGTCTGTGCACAGGCAGCTGATGCATTTGCCAGGAACGGACAGCCCACCCTCTCCACGTGATTGAGGGGCGGGCTGCCCCCGGCTATTTAAATGAGCCGCCGTGCGTGAGATCATGGCAGCTGTTTGGCGTGCAGCCCTCATGTGCATGCCGTCATTTTTTGAGCTCACCGCCAAGATCGGCAGTGGGCTGTTAAAATCCAGTCCACACACGAGAGGTTTACATACAGACAAATAGGTTACAGAGTGGGGAAAGGTAAATTGGTTGAGTTAGAGTCCATAGAAAGAAAGGGTACACAGTCTGTGGGGTTTGGTGATTTGGCTGGCTTCTAGATGAATTCGGTAGCCCTAAGGCTTTTAGTTTGAAGAGCTAGATAAGAGGGTCGGTGGGTCTCTTGGAGACAGCGATGCAGATGGTTCCCTCTAATGAGGTTTTTAATAGTAGCTGGAGTATGCAAAGATGGTTAGTCAACAAGCAGGATTTGAAAGCTTTCAAGCTGAAATGGAGAGAGACAGAGAGAGAGAGAGACCCCCACTTGGGTCTGTGCAATCAGATTCCAGAAGCTTCTCCTCTCTGCTGCAGAAAGACACAAGCATAAAACCACAGATAGGGAGGGGCTTGTCACATGACAATCACACAGTGATTCAAACATAGCAGGTAGCAGTATTTCTCTCTTGCTAAAAGAACAGGTAGTTCCCTTAAACTTCCTGGGTCTTGGTTCTTGCTGGAGAATGCACAGACATTTTGTCTGCGTCCTCACAAGCCTTGCAATGTAGGATACAGTGTTGCCAATTAGGTGGCCATCCTAAGCAAAGTCATTTTTCTATCTGTTCTCTTTTAAATTTCTTCAAAAAAATATAAATTAGGATCTCTAGTCAGTGGGTTAAAGAAAATTATCATTCAACAAAGTAAGTTGGCATGATACACATTACACCACACTCACTGACACATTTTCCTCTTCCACAAGGTGGCACATAACCGGAGGCAGCAGCACTTAATTGGTGGTGGACAGGCACAGTGGCATGTCCACACCCCCATGGAGGAGACAGTGCTTGCCATCACTGGAGTGGCGACAACTAACACCATAGCCAGTGACAGGGTTGAAACCATAGAGGATGCTGGTATGTACTTACCTAATCCACCTTCCCACATCTCACTTGCTCCTCATCCCACAATCTCTTCTGAGTTACAAGCTAACAATGGTGCAAGCATGCGACTCTTGCTTTCCCACCCCTCCTTCTCTCAACCAACCTTACCCTTATGTCTTTATCCTTTCAGATGCCCAAGAACTGCCATTTGGTCAAACGCTGGTGTGGAAGGGTGAAGTGCAAGAAGAGCAGGACGCTGCTGAAGAGTAAGCACCATCACTCGATCTCACACTCGCAGCCATTAGCTCAGATACTGGCATTGTGCGTACTTTAGAGGATAATATAGAGGCAAAATCTACACTTGGTGTGTAGCTGGGCACAAGTGCACTGCAGGTGGGACAGGGGGAAATGATAGTGTAAGTGCCAGCTCCCTAGAGGGCAAGGTTACACAAGTTCTGTTACAGATGACTGAGGACTTCAATGGGGTGACCTACAGAAAAAGGGTGATGGGCTTGCACACAGAACTGCTTAGTACATTGGCAGACCTGCCAGGAGGCCTGCTATCATTGTCAAGAAGCATGGAGGAGACCAACTTTAACATGGTACATGACTTTGTGCAGAGCTTGGAGCCCAAACTTTCTAGTGTGGAAGTGGCAGTGAACTCCATGAGAACAGTTGCAGACCCGACCATGATGCAGGAATCTGATGGTTGATGCCTCACCTTCCATTGCAGCACATGCAGAATCCACCCAATGTCTGAGGGCAACAGTGGCAGTTCAGAGTAAGGACATGATCTCTCTGCTCTCTCTGCTTATTACCATGCAAGCCTAGCCAGCTACCATCATGGCTATGGATACCAGTGCTCAAAGGGACTTTCAAGGTCCCACAGCAGTCCAACAATCAGTCTCCCAACAGACCACGAGGACAGCTGAGGTGCTGCCCTGGGGGAGTGGCAGTGGCTCCATGGAGCACAAACTTGCTGACCTTTCTCAGGATGACAACATGCTCCCACCCCTGTCACTTTGCCAGTGTCCCTGCTGTTGCCTGTCAGCCAGACAGTCCAGACTGCAGCTGCGCATGCCAAGGTTGTGCTGCCTGAAGTCAGGCCTTCAGGGTGAAACAGCTGCCCGAGGGCATCCTGCAAGGCCATCTGTAGTCTCCTCCATTGAAAGTCGGCAGCCTTCCACCAGACATGGTGCAGCCACTGGGATAGTACTACGTAGGAGCACAAGGGCAGACAAAAGTACCTACAAGGCATGCACTAAGGAAACTCATAAGGTTGATTAGTCAAATTTGTATGGAATATTGGATGGCTTGTTGGATAAAGATGGAATGTTTGTTTTGTGATGGCTTTTATTTCAGCATTATGGCCAAGCGGATTCTATGATGGTCCATAACAGAGGCATGGTAAGATGTGGGATTGTTGTACAATGGGGATTTGGGGTTGTGTTCAGTGGAACCATAGTTGAATGAGATGATCAGAGACAGCCCATCTGGTTAGGGGATGTGCTGGTTGTCTCCTTCCTTCCTCCTGCTCCAACTCTTTTTCCTCCTCTTCTACTCTTCCTCCTTCTCTCTTCCCTCACTTCCTCCTCCTGCTCCTCAGCTGCTCACCATATCCCTGGTGGCAAGGGATGTGCCCTCATGATGGCCAGGTTGTGGAGGTTACAGCATATCACGATCCCGGCTCCAGTACTGCAGGGCTCCTCCAGAGTGCTCAAGGCATCCAAATGGTCTGTTCTATGATGTTTCCTGTGGTAACATGGCTGGCCACATGTGGTTAGATTGCACAGCAGTTATGAGACAGATGTTAAGCGGATAGCCCTTTTCTCCTTTGGCCCGTAGTGTCCATAACAGTTCTCTGCAAGAGCAAGTCAGCTATTCCCACTCCTCTGCCTTTCCCCATAGCCCTGCAAATTTTCTCCCTTAGGTGCTTATCCAATTCCCTTTTGAAAGGCATAATTGAATCTGCCTCTACCACCCTTTCAGGCAGTGCATCCCAGATCCTTACCACTCACTGCATAAAAAAGTTTTTCCTCATGTCGCCTTTGGTTCTTCTGCCATTCACCCTATATCAGTGTCCTCCAGTTCACAACATTTCCACCAATGGGAACAGTTTCTTCCTATCTATTCTGTCCAGACCCCTCATGATTTTGGACACCTCTACCAAATCTTTTCTCAAACTCCTCTTTTCTAAGGACAACAACCACAGCTTCTCCAACATATCCACATAACTGAAGTCCCTCATCCCTGGAACTATTCTTGCAAATCTTTTCTGCACCCTCTCCAATGCCTTCAAATCTTTCCTCAGGTGTGCCCAGAATTGGAAACAATACTTCAGTTCAGATCAAACCAGTGTTTTATAAAGGTTCATCATAACTTTGTTTTTGTATTTTATGCCTCGATTGATAAAGCCCAGGATCCCATGTGCCTTTTTAACATCTTTCTCAAACAGCCCTGCCACCTTCAATGATTTGTACACATATACCCCCAGGTCTCTCTGCTCCTGCATCTCCTTTAGAATTGTATTCTTTATTTAATATTGCCTCTCCTCATTCTCCCTACAGAAATCTATCAATTCACACTTCTCTGCATTATTTCATCTGCTATGTGTCCACCCATTCCACAAGGCTGCCTAAGTCTATCACTATCTTCCTCATGGTTCATAATACGCCCAAGTTTTGTGTCACCTGCAATTCTTTAAATTCTGCCCTGCACATCCAAGTCTAGGTCATTAATATATATCAAGAAAAGCTGTGGACTTAGTATCGACCTCTGAGGAACTGCACTGTATACAAATAGTTGCTTCGTAGAAGAGAAGTTGAGTATTGCTGTAAAAGAGACATGCTGTCAAAGCCTTTCATCTTGCATTCATCAGGACAGACACAAGAATGCTAAATTTCATAGGGAGCAACAATTTATACTGTATGAAAACAGGGTGCTGATTGGCTGGAAAGTCGACTCTGATTGATTGAGGTGTCGCCATGGAGAATGTACCAGGTGATGATTGTCCCTCACGCTTTTGTTTAATTCAAAAGAGGCACAACGCCTGGACATGTTCCTTTTACCGGCAGAGGACAGGTCCCTGCATATGAATATAGTTAGCTTCTAGCAAGCGTAAGTGAACCACATGAGCAACAAATGATGGCCTTGCCAGCGACACCCACATCCCATGAAAGAATAAAAAAATTACTGCCAATCAACCTGTCTGGTACTGAAAATTAACTATTAAGCATGGATTCTCATTCTTTCAGATATTAAATGTTGGAGATTTTAAAAATATCTCTTGACTCTGTTTCTTAATCAAATGTTTATTTTCCTCACTTCTGTACCTGATTTGACTTTGAATTCACCCACTCTTATTTACACTTCCTTCACAGTCCTTGCACTGTTAATTTCATAATCCTTACTTCTGATTGGTTAAAGAGATACACTGTTGCTTGCCCTGTTCATTCAGGTCCAAGATGGCCTATTTCCCTTGCTGCACCATTATCAGCTCACACTTTCAGCAACTTGCCACCCAAAAATTTAAACATCGAAATGTGGAATAACAAGTCGAATGAACAACAGATACCATTAGATGCCTTGCGAAAGAAAAATTTGGCGTGTTATCCTGTTAGCAGTGCTGCTGATTATATGCTGTCTGCTGCCACTATCTCACAACCTGGTGCCCTCAGGTCTTAGGATTCTTTACCAGGTCACAGCAATGGTCCTATTTCCAGGATTACATTTGTTTCAACCCTTACCTTAGTGACAGTGGCTGCCATTTTCTTATTGATGGTGGGCGCTATTTTATGATGGAATACCTTCACAATCCCAGCAGCTATCTTTGCTTATTACATACCATATTATGATACCGTGAGATCATCTTGAATTTATCTTTATCTTGCAACCGAGCAATCAAAGATAAAGTTCTGTAGTTCAGATCAGTGTAACCAATTGAGAAACAAATATATGACAGAAATCTATCATTTGCAAGTGACCTAGGACAAGTTCCTGGGTAAATCAGGTACAAATACACTGAAGAAAAGGGGAAATAAGAAGTTTCTGTAAAATTGAGAGAGCAAACTGTCACTGAAAATTAACAAAGGAATAGACCAGCTAGTCCACACTCATGGTGGCTGGAGCATCGTGACTAGACACTTCCTAGTCAACACCACCACCATCGCCTGTAGCTATGTAATCTCCTGGGAGAGGCAAAACAGAGAAAAGCACAGCAATAATAAGGGGAAATATTCTTTAAAATTTATCTCTAACCTCCCTCAGGCAAAAAAAGTAAGAAAGCAGAACAGTGAAGTAATTGAATGTATAACAATGCAGCTAGCAGGAGATAATGGAAACTAGCAATGTCATAAAAAGCATCTAAATTAGTATAATCAATATCATAAAAACGTATAACCTGTAATGCAAACACAATTGATGCTTCAAACATCCACACACTCCACCAACATTGCTTACAGTTTATCAACAGATGGAGACTTTGGAGATAGTGGAGGGACTGCCAGATGCTATTTTCTTGTCAAAAGCTCACACTCCTATCACAGAGTCATCTCATATGTGGTTTTGGATAACATTCCACAATGTACACACAGCTACAAAGCATACAATAATTACCCACACCGCATGAAAGTGCCTTGTCTCATTTGCATCTAACAGCCCATCTAACCATTAGGAGGGAAAATGCTCTGTTATACATTGCCTAATTAATATGCAAAGTTGCATTCTGGTACACTAGCACATCAAAACATCAAGATTATGGGACTGTGTGGAAAGATGAATTGTGAGCCACAACAAAAGCATTCAGAACACCACATAATTGGGATCAGTAGCGCCCCTTGTTTGGGTGCTACTGGTAGCATTTGGGGAACAAAATGTGTTTGCAGTGTATGTGCACACCTTTGGGGCGTGTCATGCTGGATGTGATATTGGTAAAATCATCAGTGTGCATGCAGCAAACAGCTTGCGTGGTATACAGAGCAGATAGATCATGATGTGAGTTAGCAGGCAATGCTGATTTGACATCAGCGGTGTCATTTTGGAGCTCCCACGCTCCAGATAACCCCCTCTCTTAAACTCGCACAGCTGAACACGCCTTAAGCAGCTTGAAGGACCTTTCATCAGCTCTACTTAAAGGGAACATCAACTGCTTACAGGTTATTTGCTGGTTGATTTCTTCTGGTCATTGCTTCGATTCCACAAGTAAGATCATAAGAAATAGGAGCAGGAATAGGCCATTTGGCCCTTTGAGCCTGCTCCACCATTCAATAAGATCATGATTGATCTGATTGTGGCCATAACTCCACTTTCCTCCCATGTCAATCAAAAATCTGTCTAATTCAGCCTTGAACATATTGAATGATCCAGCCTCCACTACTCTCTGGGGAAGTGAATTCCAAAGATTAACAACCCTCTGAGAGAAGAAATTCCTCCTCATCTCTGTCTTAAAAGGGAGGCCCCTTATTTTGAAACTGTGTCCCCTACTTCTAGACTCCCCCACGAGGGGAAACATCCTCTCAGCATCTACCTGTCAAGCCCCCTCAGAATCTCATATGTTTTAATAAGAAGATCATCTCTCATTCTTCTAGACTCCAATGAGTATCGGCCCAACCTGCTGAACCTTTCCTCATAAGACAACCCCTTCATCCCAGGAGTCAGCCTAGTGAACTGCTTCCAACGTTAAGTATATCCCTCCTTGAATAAGGACTGTACACAATACTCTAGGTGTGGTCTCACCAGTGCCGTGCATAGCTGTAGCAAGACCTCCCTACTTTTATACTCCATCCCCTTGCAATAAAGACCAACATTCCAGCTGCCTTCCTAATTACCTGTTGTATCTGCAAGCTAACCTTTTGTGATTCATGTTCGAGGACACCCCGATCCCTCTGTACCAAGGCATTCTGCACTCTCTCTCCATTTAAATAATATTCTGTTTTTCTATTCTTCCTGCCAAAATGGACACCTCACATTTTTTCACATTATACTCCATCTTCCAAATCTTTGTCCACTCACTTAACCTATTATATCTCTTTGGAGACATTTTGTGTCCTCCTCACAACTTGCTTTCTGATCTATTTTTGTATTGTCCGCAAATCTGGCTACAATACACTCGGTCCCTTCATCCATAGATCGTAAATATTTGAGGCCCCAGCACTGATCCCTATGTCAATCCATTAGTTACACTTTACCAACCTGAAAATTCCCCATTTATCCCGACTCTCTGTTTCATGTTAGCCAATCCTCTACCCACGCTAATATATTATCCCCAACACCATGAGCTCTTATCTTGTGTAGTAATCTTTTACGTAGTACCTTATCGAATGCCTTTTGGAAATTCAAATGGACTACATCTACCGGTTCCCCTTTGTCCACCCTGCTTGTCACATGCTCAAAGAACTCTAATAAACTTGTCAAACATGATTTCCATTTCATAAACCATGTTGACGCTGCCTGATTGCATTATGATTTTCTGAATGTGCTGATATTACTTCCTTCATAATGGATTCCAGCATTTTCCCAATTACAGATGCTAGGCTAACTGGCCTATAGTTTCCTTTCTGTCTCCCTCTTTTCTTGAATATAGGGGCTGAATTTTATGGCCCCTAGGGATGATAACAGAGGCGGCTGGGGCCCATAAAATTGCGGAGTGGGAAGCGGGAAAGGCCAAGTACGGCCTCCTGCCCCAGGCCAACTGAGGCCCTTGCGTGGCCAACCACCGCCGCTGATATTTTGCCAATGTGGGGGGTGGGGGCCTTTGTCACGTGTAGAGGCTGTCCAGTAACTCAAATCAGCCTCCCTGTGCGCTAGGGATCCCCTCCTCCATGGGCTACAGATTGCCCTAGGAGGGCCCCTTGTGGCCAGGGCCACTCCTCTCCCATTGCCCATCCCCCTGCCCTCATTAACCCACAACCCACTCACCCTCTCAACGGGGCCTGCCTGAGTGGCCCCGGTGAGCCTGCCGCCACTTACCATTCGTCCAGGCTCCATGGCTGCTCTTCTTCAACTGCCTGCTGGATTTCCAGCAGTGGCTAGCGCTCCCTGTGGCGCTGCTGGGACTGCTGAGCTGCCAGCCCTCTGATTAGCCGGCAGCTCTTGGAGGCAGGACCATTGTCCTTAAAGAGACAAAGATCCTGGTGCTGGGCAGTTAATTACCCTAGCGTTGTTAAATGCAGGTGGTGGTCCTCCAAAAGGCTGAGGCGAGGTTCCCCTTGCCTTTTTGGCCTGATGTTCGGGCCTCCGCCGGCTGCACAATCCAGCTCGGTGTGTTAGATTTGTGGTTTTCCAATCCACTGAGACCTTTCCTGAATCAAAGGAATTTTGGAAGATTATAACCAATACATCCACAATCTCTGCAGCCACTTCTTTTAAGTCTCTAGGATGCAGACCCTATGGTCCAGGGGCCTTATCAGCCTTTAGTCCCATTAGTTTTCCTCGTATTTTTCTCTGGTGTGAGTGATTGTTTTAAGTTCCTCCCTCCCTTTTGCCTCTTGATTTTCTACTATTCTTTGGATGCTTTTTGTGTCTTCTACTGTGAAGACAGATACAAAATACTTGTTCAAAGTTTCTGCCATTTCCTTGTTTCCCACTATTAATTCACCAGTCTCATTCTCAACACTTACTTTAGCTACTCTGTTCCTTGTTATATATTTGTAGAAGATCTAACTGTTTTTATATTTCTTCCTAGTTTACTCTTCTAATTTCTCCCTCTTTATTATTTTCTTAGCTATACTTTGCTGGTTTTTAAAAGTTTCCCAATCTTTTGACCTACCTTTAATCTTTGCATTTTAATTTGATACCATCCTTAACTTCCTCAGGTAGCCACAGATGGTGCATCCGTTTCATAGAATCTTTCTTTCTCAATGAAATATATCTCGTTGAGAGTTATGAAATATCTTCTTAAATGTCTGTCACTGCTGTTCTACTGTCTTACTTTTTAACCTATTTTCCCAATCCGCTTTAGCGAACTCTGCCTTCATACCCTTGTAATTGCCTTTATTTAAGTTTAAGACACTAGTTTCAGACCCAAATTTCTCACCCTCAAGCTGAAAGTGAAATTCTATTGTATTATGATCACTCTTGCCTACAGGTCACAATGAGGTCATTAATTAATCCTGTCTCATGACATATTACCAGGGGCTTTCTATATTTGTTTGAAGTTGCAAAAGTCTACAGGGAGTGGTGTAGTAGGTTCTGAAGGAGTTAACTCTGCTTCTCTTTCCACAGATGCTGCCAGACCTGCTGAGTGGTTCCAGCATTTCTTGTTTTTATTTCTGAAGGGGTTTTTCCTGACTCAAAGGTTTCTGCACAAATCAGTTGCTCCCAGACATTCATGTATTAATAGCTATCCCCTTGGAACACAGCATGACTTGGAAAATGAACAAAGGTCATACAGAGCAGGACAAGCTGCTGGAAGAGGGAGGAGGAGGAAGGAGAGAAGGGCTCTTAGCAGAAGGCCATATCTGCCCAGGGTGTTATGCTCCTACCTGAACCTCAGTGAGGAACAGTGTGGGCAATGTCTGTGCTTTAGTAAGGATGTTCTCACTAAAATCTGCCAGCAACTGCAGCCACAACTGCAAACTCAGAACAGGGCAAGGACTGCATTGTCAATGCATGTGAAGGTGCATCTGGCTCCTTCCAGGTTGGAGCTGGAGATAACTGCATAATCTTGCAGTTTGCTATCCACCATCATCTAAAGGAGGTGATTGATGCTCTCTATCCATTGAGAGCTAAATAATTTCAATCTCTTTTGCCAGAGGGAAATGGGCAGAGCGAGCATATGGCTTGATTAGGATTGCAGGCTTCCCCAGGGTGCAGAGTACCATGACTGCAGGTACATAGCTTTGCAGGTGCTGCATGTCAACTCTGTCCTGGACCGGAACCGAAAGGGATTCCACTCCCTTAATGTCCAGCTGGTCTGTGACCTTAGTCAGCCAATCATGCAGATCAATGCCCAGCATCCTGGCAGCAGTCATGATGCCTTCATTCTGCAGCAGTCTACTGTGCCAGCTGCATTTGAACCACCACCGCAAACCAAAGGGTGGCTACTGGGCGACAAGGGTTATCTGCTGACCACATGACTAATGGCTCTGGTGCGTAACCCACACACATGTGCACAGCATGCATATAATGAAAGCCACACTCCCACACAAAATGTGATGGAGCGGACCATTGTCATGCTGAAACAAGGCTTCTGCCACCTGGACTGCTCTGAAGGAGCCCTGCAGTACTCGGTAGAGTGGTGTCAAGGTTCATGTGGTCTGCTGCATACTGCACAATCTCGCTATCATGAGGGAACAACCTTTATCACCATCTATACAGTGAGCAGCTTAGGAGCAAGAGAAGGAGGAGGAGGAAGAGAAGGAAGAAGAAGAGGAGGCAACTTAGGCAGTCCCTTTCTGGCCAGGCTGTTTTTGAAGAACTCATCTGAGTGCAATAACAGTAATTGCAATCCCAATTGCCCATTCATCAACAGTCCTACACCTTGGGCTGAATTTTGTTGAGCACCCAACGCCTGGCTCTGTGGTGGTGGGGGGTTCGGAAGATTGAGTGGCAACGGCCTGCCACAGAACCCAACACCGGGATTGCTGGGCCCGATCTTTCCAGCGGTGGCGAAGCTCCATGGTGGCCCCTCCGCCACATGGTGATGGGACCCAACTTTAAATATTTAAATAAACCTTATGAATACTCTTCCATACAATTCCCCACAATCTTACTGGCTGTCTGGGATCTTCCGTGCGACGGGCAGCACTCACGTGCCTTCACTTTCCCATCCAGGGAAAGCTGGCTCCACCAAGGTGGGGAAGGGGGGAAGTTAGGATTTTTAGTGTAGTGGGGCTGGGCCAACTGTACATTTCTAGTATAGAGGGGGGAGGGGGGAAGGGCAGTCGTGGGTGGAAGTCAACTCAGCAATTCAAGTGTTTTTTTGTGGGGGAGAGGGCAAGTCTGCAATTTAAGTGTTTTGCGGGGGTGGGGGGGGAATGGGGTGAGAATTTATTTGCGGTGTAGTTGGTGGCAGAGAGGTATGGGGTTCAACTCTGCAGTCTTTGTGGCAGGTCTGACAGCCCTTTAAAAATGGCACCAGCGCCTGCGCAGAGTCAGCTCACGCCATTCACAGCATCGCTGAAGCCGCCCCCGCCATGTGTTTGTGGGTTGGGGAGGTGACCCCCCCCCCCACCCCGCCCTGCATATTTAAATGAGCCACCGCGCCCTAGATTGCGGCAGTGTGGCGGCGAGTGGTCTGTGCGTGGGGGCCGACATTTTTTTCATCTACAGCCACTGTCGATGGTGGGAAAAGAAAATTCAGCCCCTTATGTTTCCTTACTAATTGACCATCACAGCATTCGCTTGGCAACAGTGCAAAAATAAATACTACCAAAAAATAAAGATTCCATATAGCACACAAAGGTCAACTAATCACCCTTGTGTATTCCCTTAGTACCTGCTTCTCATGTGCTCTTGCTTGTCCTAATGTTCCTCTCCAGTGCTACCCTAATGGCTGGAGCATGGCTGGTGGAAGGCTGCTAATATTTCAGTGGAGAAGACTGCAAATGGCCTTTGAGGATGAACTCAAGCAACTCTATATCTAGAAGCTCTGCTATTGGACAGCAAGGGCACTGGTGGAGTGGCAGTGGTGTGAAGACGAATGTTCCCAGAGAATGGACACCAGGTTCATGTTTCATGGTGTCTTTGCCACACCAACAGGGTGGTGCCTCGGCAATTCCAGTCATCTGCTGGACTTCTGTGACACCTTGCAAGCCCTTTTGCACACTACGGGCTGAATTTATGGTGGTGATTCCCATCCATCGTGTGGATGGGGTCAGGATGCAAGTCGGCATCAGATGACTCCGCACTAGGTGCTGGTACCATATTTAAAAGCCTGCATTCACTCCTGCCTTCGAGTCACTGGCATCTTTGTGCAGCTGAAAACTTTGCTTGACTGGTTCCTGGACTCCAAAACCCTCCGAGGAGAGCAGCACAAGATGGCCGAGGGAAGACAAAGGTTGGCCCCACGGTTCAGTGATGCATCTCTGCAGATTTCTCTCCAGGCTGCAAGGGAAAGGCAGGAGCTTCAATTCAATAGCAATGGCAAGTTTACATGGAGGGAGAGATTTAGGGAGTATAACAGTGCAGTGAACTCAGAGGAGAGAGAGCATGATGAATTGAGATGGAAGTTGAAATCACTGACGATGAAAAGTCATTCTGTGCAGAGGCTGAGGGCGAAAAATAGTGAAGATATCTCAGTAGGAAAATATTTGCCTCATTATCAAAGGGGCCAATGGTGATTGACAAACCTCATAGAAATCTTTGAGTAAACAAAAGATACACCAAAGGGGGACATGCAGTGAATAGTACATGGATTTTAGGATAGCATTTGACAAAGAAGATTATTTGAGAGGATTAAGGAGTGTGTAATTCAGGTGAGGATAGAAAACTGGATTAAAAATTGGCTAGAAAGCAGAAAACAGAGAGAAACGTTAAGGATGAGTGGTTGTAAGTGGGTAGTGGTGCCCCACATGGTTCAGTATTGGGGGGTGGGGGTTCACTGTTTATATCAATTATTTGGATATAAGTCTAGAGGGAGCAATGTCGAGATTTGCAGATCAAATGAAGCTGGAAAAGGATATTGTTAAAATGGGGGGAAATTAACTAAAAAGTGGGAGGTGGATTTCAATTTCAGTAAATGTGACGTCATACATTTTGGTAAAAATATAACAGCAGTAATATACTCTGTGTAACAACTGTGGGATTTGGAGTACAGGTGTACAGGAGATTAAAACCAACATAACAGGTTATTAAGGGCCTTTAAAAACAACTAATGAAATTCTAGAAATACAATGCTGGAAACACTTAACAGGTCAGGCAGCATCTGTGGAGAGAGAAATTGAGTTAATTTTTCAGGTCCCTGACACTTCATCAACTCTGTTTCCCTCTCCACAATTACTGCCTGAAATGCTGAGCATTTCCAGTACTTTTCTTACAGATTTCCAGCATCCACAGTACTTGGTACTTTCTAAAAATGGAATTCTAGTTTTTATTACAAGATGTGTAGAATATAAAAGCTAAGAGTTAATGATGCGCCTATATGTAACTCAGTTCGAAGACTACAGTATGCAGTGTTGAGCTCCACACTACAGGACGGATACATTACACTACAGGACGGATATAAGAAAGTACAACACAGATTCACCAGGATGCTGGCTGGTATGAGAAAACACAAAAATGAAAAAAGCTTTGAAAAATTAGGGTGTTTTTATTAGAACAATGCAGATTATAGGGTTTAAAATTATGAAAGGATATGACAGGGTAAATGGAAGCATACTGTTTCCAGTCTTTGAATGGTGAAGACCAAGGAGCCATAGATTCAATATTAAATATAAGAAATGTAGAACAGAGATTAAGAGAGATTTCTTTTCGCAGACTGATGTAGAGTTGATTTCCCACGTTAGTGGTTAAGGAAGAAACTATATGAACATTCAAGATTAAATTGGATAGCTGGATGAAGGAAAGGGGGATAAAGGGATGTGGAAACAGTATTTTATGTGTTTATGTGAATGGTAAATGTTGACATGGACTGGTTGGATCAAATGACCCATTTCCATTTTGTAACTATTATGTATTTATATGATCACATAGCAGAAAACTTGTCCCCTTTCCTTCTCTTCCTTATTCTCGACCCTCCATTCCTCCCTCTTTTCCCCTCACAATTCTCTTCTCTTTCCTCTCCTTCCTCCAATCCAACTGCCTTTTCCCACTCTTGCATTTTCTCTTCCCCCTCCTGTCTGATTAAATATACATAATTTTTCCTTCATGATTACTGGGTCTTAGAATTCCCTACCAAACATGACTGGAGGAGCACCATCACCTCAAGGAATGCAACAGTTTAAGAAGAAGACCTCCCACCACCCTTTTAAGGTAACAACAGCTGGGCAATAAATCTAGCCTTGCCAACATTGTTCACATTCTGAGAACAAATATAAAAGGACCTCAGGATTATCATTACTAAAATAAAGGTGGAAGTTAGAGGAATTTTTTCCTCATTGCAGGTTATTAGAACATGAATATCTTATCACGTTGATATTGAAGTGTCGGCAAAAATGACACTTAGAAGCAAATTGGATAAGTATGTGAAAAGGAATATAAAAGTACAGAGGAAAGGTCAGGATAATGGGATTAAAGTAGATTGCTTCAATTAAAGTACTAACACCAGCACATGTGTGATGGGCCAATGGCCTCCTCCATGCTGTAATTTGCATGATTGCATTAATCCTCATTTTTTCCTTGTCTCCATTTTGTTCACTATACCTTTGTCCAAGTCATCGATAAATATCAGAAACGTTAGGAGATGTATGAGTGACCACTGGAGTTGTAACCTCTTTCCAGACTGAAAAGTTTCTGTTGAAGGAACATAGGAACAGAATTCAGCATTCAGTCCCTCAAGCCTGTTCCACCATTCAATTAGACCTGGCGAATCTGTATCTTAATTTCATATATCTGCCCTGGTTCCTTAACCCTTGGCTAACAAAAATAAAGGATATTCTCTGTTTTCTGTTTACAAGGGAATTTTCTGGTCATTTACATATCTTACTTCCAGTTCCAGGACTCATTAACCAAATAATTATTTGTCAATGTGGAGACTTGGCAAGAGCTTTCTTAAATTGAAATATATAATGGCAACTTTGTTTTCCCGTGTATGTCAGTAACATTTTTGAAAGCCTCAACTTGATTAGCCTGGATTTTTCTGCCAAAATCCTGCCACGACTTTGGATACTTCAAGGTGAACACCACTTCTCGTGGCTTCTTATGCATTGAGTCATGAAGCATTTGTGCATTAATGTCTCCTGTGTATCACAGTGATCATAAATAGGCACAATGGTCTGACCAGAGCATTATACACCTTGAGAAGGACTTCTTCCAACTTGCACTCTATTCACAGATTCCCACAGACTTATCATGGGCTTTTGAACGATAACTTGCAGCTACTACATATCATTTCCAGCATGGCACCCTCTAAGCAAATCTGTGGCATGTGAGGACAGGACAAGCAACAACGTGTCTCTTCAACCAATCAGATTGAAGAATCCTTACTGAAACATGCAGAATCTAAACCAGGAATTAGAAATTAGAAAATTCTTTGAGTTTTCGTTGAAGATTCATGTACTGAAAACAAAATAAAATGAGGGAAAGGACAAATGGGTTGAGGGAGAGAAATAAAAGAGAAAGAAAAAAGTTTAAAATGTGTAATTTTTTTAAAACTCCAACAATAATTAAAATATGAAGGAATGGAACTCTGCAATTATATAGTTAATTTTTCAGGGCCAGAGAGGTTGTTTGGCAGTAATTAAAACTTACCAACCCATTAAAAAAAATCACTTACACCTGAAAGCCCTAACTTTTTCTGGCATGTTTAGTGGGTAACTAGTGGATGAATACCACAACTGCACGTATTTCATGTGGAGTCTATTGGTGAGGAATGTTATAGCACACCCTGTGGAGGAGCAAGGAAAATCTGACAGCAACGTGCAGGTTTCTGCATTTAATTGTGCATGTGCAGAATCTGGACTTTGCTGTCCCATTTACTCCAGAATAATGGTGAGCACTGATAATCTCACCTTTATTCTTTATGTAAAATTCTGGCTATATTGTTATATGCTATATGAAGTTGTTGAAGATAATCAGAGCAATTTAGACCAAGCAAATGTTTATTTTTCTATACCTAGTACATTATAAATACCATCAGGAAATACCATCAGGCATTCTATTTTGTTACAAAAGCTGCAAGTTGCTGAACTTGAGCAAAATATAGAAACTTACAGCCTAAAACTACACCGTAGACTTCAAAATATTTCACTATTGTACTAACTGGTAGCAATTATCAAACTAGAGGGAGAAAAAGGCTGTTTCAGTGTCTGAACAGCAACATGAAAACACATGTTAAAATTCCACCCTATTATGCTGTTTTTTTCTTGATAGAACACAATCCTAGAAGCTGCCAATCAAATTATGAAGTGTCTTGCAAAACTAGTCCTTCAAAGTCCGTTAACATAGAGATAGCGTGTGTGGCGGAGGTGGTGTGAGTGTTGCCTGGAGGAGGGCATTTTATTATCTATTTGGCTTCAAAGTTTCACTTTGTTCTTTATCACTTCCTTAATAAACAATTTTGCAACAGCATGGATACTGTGGTTTCAAGATGGTCTAGTTTAAAAATTTGCCCAATATAGTTTTCACTCGGAGCATTATTGCTTGTACTTATATTTATGGCCATCCCTCGACCTTGCATTCTCACATAGCCTCACTGCTTTCTTCACATCAATCACAGATAAGGCCATCTAATCATTTCCTTGATCACTCTCCACCCACATTCCTTTTCCACGTCCCAACCCTCCCTCATTCTGTCTCCACCCCTGGAAAAATAATTAATGCCCGATTCACTTATAACTGTCCTCTCAAAATCTCAACTGTCTAACCTTTGGCCCTCCATTCACCACAACATTTCTATAGCTTCTGATTTGCTCAACTTCATCTTCACCTCCACCTTTGATGCTCTAGTCCCCACTAAAACTGTTACTCTCTCTCACCCTGTCACTTCAACCTGGCCCTTCCCCCTGGCCCATACCACCAGTACAGCCCTTACCTCCACTTCCTTAAGTCCAAGGGACGCAGACTTGAATGGATATGGCGAAAAACTGGTTTAGCCATTTACCACCAAATCTAATATCGAAGCAAAATACTGCAGATGCTGGAAATCTGAAATAAAAACAGAAAGTGCTGGAAAAACCCAGCAAGTCAGGCAGCATCTGTGGAGAGAGAAGCAGAGTTAACATTTCAGGTCAGTGACCCTTCTTCAGAACTGGCAGATATAAGAAATGTAAAAGATTTTAAGCAAGTAAAGCGGGGGTGGGGTAAGAGATAACAAAAGAGAAGGTGTTGATCGGACAAGGTCATAGAATAGCTAACCAGAAGGTCATGGAGCAAAGGCAAACAATATGTTAATGGTGTGCTGAAAGACAAAGCATTAGTACAGATAGGGTGTTAATGGACTGAAAACGGAACAACCACAAGCACAAACATGAAAAAAACGTGGGTAGGCACAGTAGAAGCAAACCAAAATAAAATAAACGCAAAAATCCGCCACATCTAACTGGATGGCATAAAGTACTATCAGATCCTGCTCTTGTCTGCCAAAACTGCTCACTTTTTCAGGATCATCCTGGAATGCAAAGATATCCCCAGCTTCTTTTCTCTACTTGAAACTATCGTCTAGAACCTCTCTCCTCTCTCACCTCCAACGATAAGTGCAAGGAGCTCATGGATGTCTTTGCCACTAAGACTGAGACCATCTGATCAGCTGCCTTGAATTCCCTCCCTTCCCCTGGCCTACTGGTCCAAACTTTCTCTAAGATTCCCCCCTTCCCTGGCCTTGAACTCACATCTTTCTCTTGTATCTTTCATATCTCCCCTAATGCCCTTTCCGAGCTCATCTTGCCAAGAGACTCACCTCCTGCTCCCTCAATCCTATTCCCACTAAACTGCTGACCATCCAACTTCCCATCCTGGTCCCCATGTTAGCCAATATTATAAACGGTTCTCTCTCTTCAGGTGTTGTCCCTCTTTCCTTGAAATCTGCTGTCATCACCCCTATCAAAAAACCAACCCTTGACAGTACTGTCCTTGCAAACTACCACCTCATCGCCAACCTCCCTTTCTTCTCCAAAGTCCTTGCTCATGTTCTCGCCACCCAAATCCATACTCATCTTACCCGGAACTCCATGTTTGACTCCCTCCAAATAGGTCTCCGCCCCTGCCACAGTACCAAAATGGCTCTTATCCAAGTCACAAATGACATACTATGTGACTGTGACAAGGGTGAACTTTCCTTCCTCATCCTTCACGACTTGTCTGCAGCCTTTGGCATGACTGACCATACCATCCTCCTCCAATGCCTATTCATTATCTTCCAGTTGGGTGTGAATGCACTTGCCCAGTTCCATTCTTATCTATCTAATCATAGCTAGAGTATCACTTGCAATGACTTCTCTTCTCAGTCTTGCGTCATTACCTCTGTTGTCCCCCAAAGATTTATCCTTAGCCCCTTCCTATTTCTTACCGAAAAGTTGTCACTGCACTAATTTTCATATATACAACTGATGACACCTAGCTCTACCTCACTACCACCTCTCTCGACTCCTCCACTGTTGCTACATTATCAGACTGCTTGTCTGACATCCAGTACTGGATAAGCAGAAATTTCCTCCAGTTAAATATTGGGAAGACTAAAGCCACTGTCTTTGATCCCCGGTACAAACTCGGTTCCCTGGTGACCAACTTCATCCCTCTCCCTGACAGCTGTCTGAGCCTGAACCAGACTGTTTGCAACCTTGGTGTTATATTTGACTTTGCGATGAGCTTCCAAACACATATCCACGATATCACTAAGACTGATATTTCCACCTCTGTAACATGGCCTGACTCTGCCCCTGCCTCAGCTCTTCTTCTGCTGAAACTTTCATCCACGCCTTTGTTACCTCCAGCCTTAACTATTCCAATGCACTCCTAGATAGTGTCCCACATTCTACCCTCCATAAACTTGGGGTCATCCAAAACTCTGCTGTTCATGTCCTTACTCGCACCTAGTCCCGTTCACCCATCTCTCATGTGCTAGCTGACCTACGCTGGCTCCCGATCAAGCAATGTCTCAGTTTTAAAATTCTCATCCATGTTTTCAAATCCCTCCATGGCCTCACCCCAACCTAACCTGTAATCTCCTCCAGATCAACAAACCTTCTGTGCACATCTAATTCTGGCTTCTTGAGCATCCCTGATTTTAATTGCTCCACCATTGGTGACTGCCTCAGCTGCCGAGGCCTAACCACTGGAATTCCCTCCCTAAACCTCTTTGTCTCTCTACCTCTCTTTCTCCTTTAAGATGCTCCTTAAAACCTACCTCTTTGGCGAAGCTTTGGGTGATCCGTCCCAATATCGCCTTACGTGGCACAGTGTCAAATTTTGTTTTAAAACACTCCTGTGAAGCACCTTAGGATATTTTATCACATTAAAGGCATTATATAAATGAATTTTGTTGATGTTGTATTGTTTAATTGGTAGAAGCTAGAGGCTGCTGTATCTTACTTATTTGTATCAGATATATTCTTCCTTGAACTAAGGCACTACAGTAAATTTGACATTATTAATTTTCCCTTAAATTAGAGACTGGACTATTTCTTAAATTTTTGTTCAACCTTAATTAGAACTTGTCTACTGCCTAATTTTCTTTTATTTATGAGCATGAGCTGGAACAGCTCCTTCAGACTCTTCAAACTATAACTCCACTAGCTGCTCTTATTTTCCACCTCAGTCATTTTTTTTTTACATTAATGAACTGCAGTTAGGAAGCTTTTACTTCATCAATCTTCCAAAAGTGTTAAATACTATCACTGATGTCATTCTTTCCAGCATTCTGACACTGACATCCATGAAGCATGAGCAGAACAATGAAGACTTGAAGGGTATTATAACACTACAGTTCAATCAAAGAAGTCTGCTGTTATCATAAAGCAAAACCAAAGCTTAATTAGTTTACGAAAGTTAGTGGAACACGTAAATTGTATTGCAGCATTAGCTCCTATCCAGCTTCTGTTATTTGCTGTAACGTACTGTTTTGGACTGTTGAAATGGTTACATTTCTGCTCTGCTGGAGACAGCTGTAGTTATCTTGAGTTCATCATTTATCTAATTATATTACTGACTGTTAAAGGTTAATGCCAACTGATGTCACTAAATGCCTACGTGCAGAGGACACATTATGAAGAATTTGCAGATGATGAGATATGATTCATATCCTCTGCAAAAAAATCAAATCAAGGCAAAAATATATATATAGCCTTATCATGTTTCTGAGGAATGTCTTAAAGCACTTTAGTTACAAGGAATAATTTGAAGTACAGCGTTATGCAAGCAAAATACCATGTATAGCCTGCTCAATACCTCATAAATGAGAAAGCAAAGGGTGAATGATGGTCAATGCCATTGTAGAATATAATCATATTTCACAATTCAAGGTCTTTGTAATGCAATTGAATTATATTGCGAGCATGTCAAGTTGTTAATTTTAATTGTAATTCTTATTATCTTAATTATGCTTATTTAGCATTTGAAATTATTCCAATTTAGTGGCCTGGAAATGTGATTGCAGTGTCTGTTTTACAAGTGCTAAATCACCTTCAAAGCCTTGAATATGGAAGGTGGCATGAGAAAGCTCATTACATAGCAGCAGTGTGGTTCCCGCCATATTTATAAAGGCCAAAAATTGGCACGCAATGCCCATGCCTGAAACAGGCATGAGGCCCTTGCATATGCAAATAAGGGCTCCAATGCCTCTTTCATGACCCCTCTACAAGACTGGTTTGGCCAGAGGCAGGCAGTGCCAGCTACACTCAGGAAAGCTCAGTCGACATATGTCCTAACAGGTGGTCCTTATATGGTCCTTATACAACCAAGGTAAGAGTTTAAAATTTACTTACCTGACTGTGGACCCAGGAGGAGTAGGAATCGCCTTTCAACCCCCCCCCCACCCCCGATTCAAAGAGCGCTCACTACTGTTTGCAACCACCATGTCACTATCTGCTCGCCACTACTAAAAACACCCTCCCCCCCCACCTCAGTCACCGCTACCTTCTGACCTGATCACACACTCTTGTGATCTGATTTTGTCCCTTCCCAATCCAATCCCCCCCCCTTCAAGTGTGAGGAGCTTGCAGACTTCTTTGTCACAGAGATTGAAAGCATCAATCCAGCATGACTCCCTTCATTTTATTCTGTCTTAACCCTGAACCCATGTCTTTCTCTAATTTCTCTCCTATCTCCTTTCATGCCCTTTCTGGTCTCATCTTGTTCATTAGAAACACCTGTTGCTTTCTTGACCCCATTTCCACCATATTACTAACTATCCAACATCCCTTCCTGGCCCCCATGAGAGCTGACATCATAAATGATTCCCTCTTTTCAGTTACTGTCTTTCTCACTTTCAAAACTGTTGTCGTCATTCGTCACCTCAAAGAAACACTCTTGGCCCTTGTGTCTTTGCAAACTACCAAGTGGGGCGGCACAGTGGCGCAGTGGTTAGCACCGCAGCCTCACAGCTCCAGCGACCCAGGTTCAATTCTGGGTACTGCCTGTGTGGAGTTTGCAAGTTCTCCCTGTGTCAGTGTGGGTTTCCTCCAGTTTCCTCCCACAGCCAAAGACTTGCAGGTTGATAGGTAAATTGGCCATTATAAATTGCCCCTAGTATAGGTAGGGGAATATAGGGACAGGTGAGGATGTAGTAGGAATATGGGATTAGTATAAATGGGTGGTTAATGGTCGGCACAGACTCGGTGGGCCAAAGGGCCTGTTTCAGTGCTGTATCTCTAAATCTAAAAAAAAATCCATCTCCACTTCCCTCATTCTTGGCTCCCAAATCTATGCCATTTCTTTCTTGCAATTCCATGTTTGAATTTTTCTATCCCTGCCACAGCACTTAAATGGATGTAACTAAAGTCACAAATTATGTCTTCCGTAACTGTGACCATGATCCATTATCCCTCCTCAGCTTCTCTGCAATCTCTGATACAGTCAACCACATTATTCACCTCTAACACTTTTTACATTTACCAATTCACTGGGATTGCCAAATATGCTTTCACATTGTTACAATAGGTTTTATTTTTATACTAAAATCTTAGAATTATGTGTGTTTTAAAAAACTGAATAAAGGATTTTCAGTGGACATCGCCACCTGCAAATAGCTGAAATTTTTGGATGTTGACTTTGTATATAAGAATAGCAAAGCAAGCAGTTTCAAGGAAGCCAGCCAGGGATTTTGACCTCCTTAGAGCAACACTTTGACTGACAGATGAGATTCTATGTCTGGTGTTGTGATCAGCTCAGAAAGGTTTACTTTCACTTTGGACCCTTTAAAAAACCAGTGGGTTGGACAAACAGCAAGCATTTGAAATTTGGTTTCTGACCTGCCTGGAGATCAAAATGGAAGACCCAGAAAAGACCTCTCTCTGTAAAAAGGAAACCTGCATCTCTTGAAAAGAAATCCTGTATTTGGAAGGTGACAGATTCCTATTACCTCCTGTCTCTGAAGAATTCCTGCATCCAGTGTTGTCCCTGTTTCCTCCTGTGTTTTGCGAAACCCTGGAACCTGAAGAAAGCTTCGACTGCTATACTGCTGCTGTGAGTCCTAAGCAGACCTGTTGCTACACCCCTGCTGAAAGACCTATGCGATGCCTGCTGTAGTCAAATTGCCTTGAATGCCTACTCATCACAGACTGTTCATCAACCTCGCCTGGAGAAATTTTGAGTGGCGTCCGACTATTCGACTCTGGGACAGCTCACTCAACCGAAGGATTTCCTACCAGAAAATGACAAACTGAATTACTTTATCATTCCTTTTATGCATATGAAACTGCTGTAAACCAGAATCCTTTTTTCCCTGGTGAACCTTTTTTTTTAATGTATGTGTGTGTGTATGAGGGCTAGGGAAATACGGAGCTATTTATATATATATAGATTTATCTCATTAGTGGCTAAGACTTATTATTTTTCTCGAATAAATAGTTAATGTTGTTGTTTAAAGAAACCTGGTTGGTGTGCTTTATTCTGGGGGACAAACAGAGTTTAGTTTAAAGGCCAGCTTGGGTCTGCAAATGAAACCTGACCCGAGCCCAACAGAACCACATCCGACCCGAGCCCAACCCAGCCCGAGTCCTTTCATTTTTTCCTGTGCCCACCGCGACGCGACCCGGCCATCTGTTAACCTAGCTTCCGTTTTTCACTTTGTTACTTATCTGCACAAACTTAAAAGAACTGTAACTAAACAACCTTTCACGTCCAAAAAGTATATTAACATTGGAGCCACGTATTGGAGGTGGTGATAGAATGTGTCCGACCTGGCCCAACCTAACCCGAGTCCGAATGCCAGACCCGGAAGAGCGACCTGATCCGACCCAAACCCGACACATGTCATTGGGTCCCGTCGGGTCCAGGTCAGGTGGCCATGCTCTAGTCTAATTGGCTATTCTTCGGTTGATGGGAAAAATTTGTTGATATGCTGTGACCCGTGGAGAAGTGGGACTGAATTAACAGTGCATTTCTACTGCCTTGGTCATAACAACTCTACCTACACATTTATGATCAAAGCATCATAGCAAAGGCTTCTCTTCTCACTCCATTACCTCTGGAGTCCCCAGAAGGATCTCTCCTTGGTTCTTTCCTCTTCCTGGTCTACATGCAATTTTGTAACAAGTTTCCTATAAGACATCTTATTGAATACCTTTTGAAAATCCACAGACATTTATATTGATCAAATTTACTGCATTCCTTTCATCTATCCAATCAGCATGTTCTTTGAAAACCCCTATTCAACTTATATAAACCAAAAATATAACAGCTAAGATTAAATTAACAATAGTTATCTTTAACAAATATGTGCTCACTATCCTGAACAGTTCAGGGAGAGATAGCCCACCCATCATCCCTAAATGCTCATATGATGTTGAATTCTGGAATTCTAAGAATCTGCCAGGAAGATAACTAGTCTGTAGTTACCCAGTTTACTCATTCTCTCCTACCTTGAATAGAATTTTGCACTGTCTACCTTCCAATTCTCCAGCGCAATTTGTAAATCATAGGAGGAATGAAAAATTGTTAGTTCCTCTTAGTTTCTCTCCAACTTCCTTCAATAGCCTAGGGTGCATGTCTTCAAGGCCCCCAACTTATACAGCTGGTGTATAACTTATTTCCTTCAAAACAAACAGGCATTTGCGCTCATTTATAAACAATGGTTGCCTTTATTATTCATTTTTCATTCTTAGTGATCCAGTAATGTCATACACCGCTACTTTCTCAGACTAGTAATGATCTATATAATGTCGCTTTTAGAAATTTTAATCATTTTACACGTCTTTTCAGATGTTTGATCTCCAAATTAGATCTGATTAGAGAAAGCTCACTTGGTGCTGGAATTGATGCAAACTAATCGATATTGAGTTTTCTTGTTTGGTTAATGTACTACTGGGAAGATTTGAGTGCTTCTACCCAATGGATTGGTCTATGTTTGACAATGGCCTGATTTATATTGGGCTCTTATATTTTTGGTATTTATACTAGATATTTAGGTTTGGCATCATTACCACCTCTCATAGGTAGGCCTAATGGGCGGAATCTTTTGAGACCTGTGAAGGTGAGTTCAGAGGCGGAACAAGGAGAGAAATAGGAAATGTTCATGTTGGGTCAGTGGCCCAATGCCTTCGTGCCTCTGGGCAACCTTGCTGGAGGCGAGTGAACAACGGAAGTAGCTATCCGCCCAGCAGCAACGAGTAGCCAATAATAACCAATTAAGAGCCTATTGATGGGAAGACTCCACCAGGATTTTCCCAACATTGGAGCCCGGCAGCTCAGTGGAGGTGGCCTCCTGGTGGCAGGCCAGGGGGCTATCAGAGTCGGAGGCTTTGTGCCTCAATGATGATGCTGTGGGCAGGAACGGTGACACCCATGGCCCAAACGATTCCTCCAGAGGGGTTTCCCCTCCACTCCGAGCGGACTACAGGCTTTGGCCCTCATCAGTTTTGATTTTGATACATGCCTCTGAGGATGCTTCCATTTTGAGGAGCTTTCACATTCTCCTTGCTGCCTAAACAGTGGCCATCTCTCCCAGTGGGGATGTCAGCAGAATCTCTGATTGGGCCTGCAGCCTCAGGAGCTCATCTGCCATCCTTAATTGGCCACCTCCAGGAAGATCACGCAGGTGGGCGGGACTCACAGATCATCAGGGATGGGACCTGCATTTGTCCCCAGTGGGAGAATATTTTCAAAGCCGGTGAGACTCCACCAATGTCTCCCAAGAACCAGGGTGTGACTTACCTACCCAAAACCTAGGTAAATGCTTCAAAACCCAGCGCCGGACAAAGAACCCTTATCATTATGCTCTGGCTTACTGGAATTATATTGTGTGGCACCACATGGTATCCTCGTCTTTGCCAGAACAAATACTCCAGCAGACCATCACACCATAGGTTAGGCGATCAACTAATTTATTAAATGTTAAGCAGGTAAGTGAATATGGCTTAGTACAAACAGTACATTTACAGTAATTACACACATTAGTTATCTCCTCAAAGTGTCAGAAATAAATATGACACATCTCCTATACTTGATCTCAACACAGAACCAAATCTTAAAACACAATCACCTACTTATTAAGGGCTATGACAGAGTCTCTGATTAGCCTTATAGCGCTGATAGCCTCAAGACTCCATACTATCTTTGTGCAATACTGTCCAATGGTATAGCTCCAATTCCTTTTGAAGATAATCTCAGAACAAAGGAACATTTAAAACTACCTTTAATAACTAGTTCAGATGATCATCCATTTACAGTATGTAAAATAATGTTTGCACACACAAATATAGTTCCTAAATAAACATGTGCTATTAACAGCCTTCACCTTGCCTGCAGATATGGAAGGAGTCTACTTGCACACGAGGTCAAACAATAAGCTCTACAATCTATCAAGGCTGAAAGCAAAGACAAAAACACATCACATCCTGATCAGAGAACTCCTCTATGTTGACGATGCTGTGCTAGTCGCTCACACGGATACTCATCTACAAAGGCTCATGCACTGTCTCTCCCGTGCCTGTAACTTGTTCGCTTTGACTATAAGCATCAAGAAAACTGTGGTCATGGGACAAAGTGTTACAACTCCGCCCCTGATCACATTAAATAACACCCGACTGGAATTGGTTTGCAAATTCTGCTACCTTGGGTCCACAGTGACAGACAATCTGTCCCTTGATGCAGAGCTCGATACACAGATAGGGAAAGCAGCTACCACCTTTGGCTGACTTGTGAAATGTGCATGGAATAGCACCAAGCTGACCCTTAGCACCAAGCCAATGGGTTAAGGCCTATGTTCTCAGCACCTTGCTGTATGGCTGTGAAACATAGGTGACTTACAGCTACCAGAAAAAGAAGCTCAATAACTTCCATCTTCACTGTCTACAGCACATTATGGGTATATCCTTGCAGGACAAAATTACAAAAGTGGCAGTCCTTGCAAAGGCAGAGCTCCCTAGTGTGTTGGCATGAATCAAACAGAGGCGCCTTCGGTGGATTGGACACATCCGCAAGATGGAAGGCAGTCGTATACACATGAACCTTCTGTATGGTGAGGTAGCCGGAGCCAGATGACCAGTGGGGTGCCCAAAGCTCCACTTCAAGGGTGCTTGCAAGTGTGACATGAAGGCCCTAAAGGTCAACTTTCGTACCTGGGAGTAACTAGCTGGCAAAAGAGAGAAATGGCGACACATCCTGTGGAATGGAGTGCACTACCATGACGACCAGTGGGTACAGCAGCTTGTCAACAGATGCCAATGCCAAAAACAACAACTCACAGCATCACTTGGCAGCTTCATGCACAGCACTTGTGGCAGAAACTGCATCTCAAAGATTGGCCTTCACAGCCATCGACAAGATTGCACCAAGAGAAGATGCTCCACCTAAATGGATTGTTAGCTGAAGTCCTCAGGCACCACCCCTGTGTCTAAGAAAGAAGGAAGTTTGTGGCCAGGACCTTCACAATTTCCACCCCTACTTCTTTCAGCAACTAAGGAGGCATCCCATCCGGATCGGGTGACCTATCCACTTATTCTGCCAACCTTTATAGTGCCACCTCTTTTTCTATTTTTATCATAACCAGTATTCCAACAACTTCCTTTACCATAGCTTTGGCAAAGTCCTCTTCCTTCGTAAAAACTGATGATAGTATTTGTTTAGTACCTCAGCCATGCCCTCTGCCTCCACCAATAGATCTTCATTTTGGTCCCTAATAGTCCCACCACTCCTCTGACAACTCCTTTACTGTTTTATACCTATGGAAGACTTTAGATTCCCTTTTATGTTAGATGCCAATTTATTCTTGTACTGTCTCTCGCTGTCTTTCTTATTTCCTTTCTCACATCTCCTCTGTACTTTTTATATTCAGCCCGATTCTCCCTAGTAATATCAAGCTGACATCTTACTCCTTCATCATCTAGAGAGCTGTGGCTTTGGTTGCCCTCCCTTTTCACCTTATGTGAATACACTTATATTGTAACTGATCATCTCTTTAAATGCTGCCCTTTTCTCCATTACTTTTCTGCCTGCCTATCTTTGACTCCAATTTACCTGTGCCAGATCCCTCCTCAATTTGTTGAAATTAGCCCCCCTCAAGTTAAGTATTTTTTATTCTAGACCGTTTGAGAAGACGTAGCAACTGGTTTCCAGAAAAATGAACTATCCAGTCTTCTTGAACATGGACCACCAATAGTGTCAATGAGCTTCCATAAACATTGTACATTCAGCACACCATGTAGGCCTTACCTGAAATATAAAGCAGTATCAAAAGAAGACATATTTCCCACCATGGAGATCAACAACACACATGTTGGGAAAAATCTCCAAAATGTTGTTACAACTTGCTTAAATCTTAGTAATGGTAGTAAAATCTGACAGATGGCACTCAATTTCTAAGTTGTAGAAGAAACAGCCTCGATGCTGATGGATAAGAGTACAAAGTTTTTTGAATAGGTGAAGGCCAATACCTTTAGCAAGCTTGTCACATTTTTATAGATCAACTCTACTTAATTATCTTCTCATCATATCCCTTGATTCCTTCTTCATGCAGAAACACACCTTCTGTACCAGAAACATATCTAATTTCTTTTTAATCTATTAATACTGTATACTGGATGCTGTACTTTTCTTCCGTGGTAGGATGCCGGTTATGGTTTAGTGGTAATACTCTTGCCTTGGACTCAGAAGCTTGTAGTGACAATGACAACTTGTAATAATATAGTGCCTTTAATAGAACATAGAACATTACAGCGCAGTACAGGCCCTTCAGCCCTCGATGTTGCACCGACCTGTGAAACCATCTGACCTACACTATTCCATTTTCATCCATATGTCTATCCAATGACCACTTAAATGCCCTTAAAGTTGGCGAGTCTACTACTGTTGCAGGCAGGGCGTTCCACGCCCCTACTACTCTCTGAGTAAAGAAACTACCTCTAACATCTGTCCTATATCTATCACCCCTCAACTTAAAGCTATGTCCCCTCGTGTTTGCCATCACCATCCGAGGAAAAAGACTCTCACTATCCACCCTATCTAACCCTCTGATTATCTTATATGTCTCTATTAAGTCACCTCTCCTCCTCCTTCTCTCTAACGAAAACAACCTCAAGTCCCTCAGCCTTTCCTCGTAAGACCTTCCCTCCATACCAGGCAACATCCTAGTAAATCTCCTCTGCACCCTTTCCAAAGCTTCCACATCCTTCCTATAATGCGGTGACCAGAACTGCACGCAATACTCCAGGTGCGGCTGCACCAGAGTTTTGTACAGCTGCAGCATGACCTCGTGGCTCCGAAACTCGATCCCCCTACTAATAAAAGCTAACACACCATATGCCTTCTTAACAGCCCTATTAACCTGGGTGGCAACTTTCAGGGATTTATGTACCTGGACACCAAGATCTCTCTGCTCATCTACACGACCAAGGATCTTCCCATTAGCCCAGTACTCTGCATTCCTGTTACTCCTTCCAAAGTGAATCACCTCACACTTTTCCGCATTAAACTCCATTTGCCATCTCTCAGCCCAGCTCTGCAGCCTATCTATGTCCCTCTGTAACCTACAACATCCTTCGGCACTATCCACAACTCCACCGACCTTCGTGTCATCCGCAAATTTACTAACTCACCCTTCTACACCCTCTTCCAGGTCATTTATAAAAATGACAAACAGCAGTGGCCCCAAAACAGATGCTTGCGGTACACCACTAGTAACTAAACTCCAGGATGAACATTTGCCATCAACCACCACCCTCTGTCTTCTTTCAGCTAGCCAATTTCTGATCCAAAGCTCTAAATCACCTTCAACCCCATACTTCCATATTTTCTGCAATAGCCTACCGTGGGGAACCTTATCAAACGCCTTACTGAAATCCATATACACCACATCCACTGCTTTACCCTCATCCACCTGTTTGGTCACCTTCTCGAAAAACTCAATAAGGTTTGTGAGGCACGACCTACCCTTCACAAAACCGTGCTGACTATCGCTAATGAACTTATTCTTTTCAAGATGATTATAAATCCTGTCTCTTATAACCCTTTCCAACATTTTACCCACAACCGAAGTAAGGCTCACAGGTCTATAATTACCAGGGCTGTCTCTACTCCCCTTCTTGAACAAGGGGACAACATTTGCTATCCTCCAGTCTTCCGGCACTATTCCTGTCGACAATGATGACATAAAGATCAAGGACAAAGGCTCTGCAATCTCCTCCCTGGCTTCCCAGAGAATCCTAGGATAAATCCCATCTGGCCCAGGGGACTTATCTATTTTCACACTTTCCAAAATTGCTAACACCTCCTCCTTGCGAACCTCAATCCCATCTAGCCTAGTAGTCTGTATCTCAGTATACTCCTCGACAACATTTTCTTTCTCTACTGTAAATACTGACGAACAATATTCATTTAACGCTTCCCCTATCTCCTCTGATTCCACACACAACTTCCCACTACTATCCTTCATTGGCCCTAATCTAACTCTAGTCATTCTTTTATTCCTGATATACCTATAGAAAGCCTTAGGGTTTTCCTTGATCCTATCTGCCAATGACTTCTCGTGTCCTCTCTTCGCTCTTCTTAGCTCTCCCTTTAGATCCTTCCTGGCTAGCTTGTAACTCTCAAGCGCCCTAACTGAGCCTTCACGTCTCATCCTAACATAAGCCTTCTTCTTCCTCTTGACAAGCGCTTCAACTTCCTTAGTAAACCACGGCTCCCTCGCTCGACAACTTCCTCCCTGCCTGACAGGTACATACTTATCAAGGGCACGCAGTAGCTGCTCCTTGAATAAGCTCCACATTTCGATTGTGCCCATCCCCTGCAGTTTCCTTCCCCATCCTACGCATCCTAAATCTTGCCTAATCGCATCATAATTTCCTTTCCCCCAGCTATAATTCTTGCCCTGCGGTATATACCTGTCCCTGCCCATCGCTAAGGTAAACCTAACCGAATTGTGATCACTATCACATACATCACAAGGCTCTTCAAAGGAGCATTATAAAGTAAAATTTGACACCAAGTCACAAAAATAGATACTAAGACAGATGATCAAAAACAGGTAGGTTCTAAGGAGTGTCTTAAAAGAGGAAATAGAGGTACAAAAGTTTAAAGAGGCAAAAAGCCAAAACTTAGGACCTTGGCAGATGAAGGCACAGATGTCAATGGTGGGGCAGTTAAAGTCAGGAATGCTAAAGAGGCCAGAATTCGATGAGAGAAGATTACAGAGGTAGGGAGGGATGAGGCCATGGAAGGATTTGAAAATAAGGAAAAGAATCTTAAAATAGAAACATTTCTTAACCAGGAGTCAATGTAGGTCAAGAGCATAGTGGTGATCAGTGAACTGGACTTGGTGTGAGTCGGAACACAGGCAGCAGTGTTTTGGATGACCTCAACTTAATGGATTGTAGAACGTGAGAGGCTGGCCAGGACTGCATTGGAATAGTCAAATCTAGAGGTAACAAAGGCATGAATAAGGGTTTCATCAGCAGATCAGCCGAGGCAGGGGCAGAGACAGGTGATGGCATGGAGGTGGAAATAGTCAATCTTAATTTTACAGTGGCGCAGTGGTTAGCACCGCAGCCTCACAGCTTCAGCGACCCGGGTTCAATTCTGGGTACTGCCTGTGTGGAGTTTGCAAGTTCTCCCTGTGTCTGTGGGTTTCCTCCGGGTGCTCCGGTTTCCTCCCACATGCCAAAGACTTGCTGGTTGATAGGTTAATTGGCCATTATAAATTGCTCCTAGTATAGGTAGGTGGTAGGGAAATATAGGGACAGGTGGGGATGTGGTAGGAATATGGAATTAGTGTAGGATTAGTATAAATGGGTGGTTGATGGTTGTCACAGACTCGGTGGGCTGAAGGGCCTGTTTCAGTGCTGTATCTCTAAAAACCAAAAAAAACTAAAACTAACATGGATATGGGGTTGGAAGGTCTTTAAAAACTTAAGTACATAATCCAGGCACATAATTAGAATGTCCAGAGGTTGTGAAAAGTGCCATATAATTGCAAGTTCTTTCAATTCTTTTCAGCTTATTTTGCACTCTATTAACCCTTGGCTGGAAAATGTTCAGCCTGTTACCTGCTTGCTTCTGCCATGCTAATTTTTAATGGGTTTCCTGATATTTGAATCCTTCAGTGTCGTGAAATTTACCTGAATTGGTTTTTTAAATTTGCTTCATAGTCTTGAAAACCGAAAGTAAATCATCTGAAAGTTTTATCCACAGAAAACAAGCCTAACTTCCTGAAGCTATCGCTGTACTTTAAACCTGAGCACTACACTCTATATGAGTACGATAAACCATTTTCATCATCTAAGAAATCTTAGATACCTGTCATTCTAAGTCTCAAACCATCTCCTATTCCATCCTCTCATAGTTACACCAGTCTTAAAAACTTACTCTGCCAGCAGGTAAGATTAGAGTGAAGATGTGAACGTGTTCTTGAAAAGAAAAGGGAGGTTAACAATAAGAACAGGACAGCTCCCTCCCTCTCTTGATGCTATTGAGTATTTTCTCTGACAGAGTGGAAGAATATTTTTTAAATGGGTATATTTTATTCATTGTTCAAAAGGTTTTTTGGAAAATGAATAACATAAAAATCAGGTGTGACTTTCTTTGATAGTTAAATCACCCATGCCTTGTCTGGGGAAATAAAACTAAATTGTAGAATTGCAATGTATATATCAAATTTATACATATCATGATAAAATTGTGACAGCGAAATCAATTTATAATTTGATCCTAAACTATGTTAGGACATTTTAAATTGGACTCTTGCTGTTCCATGATCTAAAAGGTTTGTGGTTTCTCTGGTGTAACATACAGCCCAATTTTGTACAATTTATTTAATGCAGATGAGAAAGAGCTTATACAAACAAAGCAGATGAGTAAACCAGTCAGTATAACATTGTGCTGCACCTCTACATTACATTTTATGTTCTATTCTTAATAAATGTTGCATAATTTACTTGATGAGTGTCTTTCCAGTTAATTCTCTGCTCTTCAAAGAGATGATTAAGTAATCAAATGGTAATATCAGTTAAGGATGTTGGTTCTCGTTTTATAATAGCTTGGTACAACAGTTTTGTGAGAACACTGACAGTTGTCTTACTATCCTTCATCTCTTCCTAAACACTTGCAGTAGATTTTCAACCGGCCATCCAGCTGTTAAACTATTTGTATTGATCGTCCATCACTCGAGAACTATTCGATTTTCACACCCATTGTCCGAATTCGCCCAGCCACATGGAGGTAGATTTGGAGGTGGGGGGGCAGCTCCGCGACATGTTCCTGCCTCCATGTGCTTTCCCTGGTAGTGGGCTGTCAGCAGCAATGGCTACCTGCCCGGCAGCAACAGCTAGCCAATTAGGCATTTACAACTACAATTAGCCCATATTTCACCAGTGCAATTAGATTTTTCGAATGTTGCAAGGATTCCACACAGTGTCAGGAGCTTGTCAGCTCAGATGAGGTAAAATCAAAGTGGGGAGCCATCATTGCCTGCAAATGACAGGCATTCAGGTCAACAAAGGAGCAAAACGGCAAGGCTCAGGGCAGGGCTAAATAAATTTACAAATTAATCAGAACCAAAAAGAAGGAAGAATAACATATATAAATCCTGTAGGGAGAAAGGTGAAGGAGTTCACTGTACAGAACACACAGAATCATGATAAGAGGTTGAACTGAGGGTCAAAGAAGGACCTGTACAAACTATAATTGGAGATATAAAACATAACAGTAAATTAGTATTTTAGTAGCACAAACGTAAGAAGGTAGATGAAGGGATGTAAACTAAGTAGAATCTGAGGATGAGCCTGAGATAGTGTAATAAATGACTCCTTTCCAAGTGATTACAAGGAGAAAATAATGAGCGCCATACTCTCCCTCAGTCGTGATCTCCAAGTAGAACTAACATCAGCATAAATCAGTGAGGAGCCCAAGACAGACTATGAGGTTCAAAACAAATGATTCTATATGAATAGGTTACTCCTCTCAAAGTAGTGAGAGAGCCAAGGGAACAGATGCGTGAAGCATTGATGGTCATTTTTGAGGGAATCAATCATTACTGGGGTCAGGGGTACAGTACAGGCTGCCAACACCCCTTTAAATATAGCACTATCAATCATGCTGTCGAACTGAGAATTTTATAAGTCTGGAAGATTCTGGTCATTGAATAGACAATACCAGATTTACACCCAGGGTGGCAATTTGAAAATTTACCCTTTGATCTTTTATAAATATACCAATGCTGTTGCAGCGCAAATCTAATAATATTTCCCTTTGCACTATATTGCTGCCACTTATTTATATGGTTTGCTATGAACCCCATAAAACTAAAAAATGCTAAACATTTGAAGGTATTCTGTTTCGTTAATTTAGTTAGCAATACTGAATGAGTTACATTTTCCTTGAAATGGGAAGATTGATTGTTCAAGATAGCTGATCTTCTTTGACAGTTATATGATCAGCAAGAAGCAAGAGTTAACAATGGTGTTCAAGCAAAAAGGGATATGCAAATAAAAGGTCAAATTGCTTATTTGAAGGTGTAGAAAGATAAGCTTGACCCTTGCACTGCTGATCTATGCAGGGACTGGCTGTCTGCCATAACTTTCAGTTCAAACATGTGACACTGAAACAAACACTAACATTTTACAGAACCAACAGTGTCTGACCTGTGAGTAGAGTGAATATGATGCAACAGGGCAGAAAATGTACTCCAAGGTTCTCCAACTTAGCACTGGAGGCCTTGGTGCAGGAGTCATTTTATTCCTGTGCTATTAGCTAAACTATAACAATAAAATCTGGAAAGTAATTTTAAATAAAATAATTTTTTGAAAATTTTAATATGCTCCAATTTTTTCCCCATATTTTCTGGCTGTCCTATTTATTTACTTCAGACTTGCTTTTATTCTACCTGAGCTCCACTTTCAAGGCTCTACTTCTCTATTTTGAGGGGAAAATTGGATGTGGCTTGAGAGCACAAACATCATGCTACCTGCTAATTTAAATGATAGTAATGCAGCTCAGCACTAAACGTGCTGCAGAGTGGCTGCATACCTCAGTAGGGGATCCAAGTTCATATGAGGCTAGCATCACTTAAAAACTAGCTTGCACTACTTAACATCAGCCTGCACCACTTAAAGGGGAGATGCATTCTGGCTGCAGCAGGTGCTGTAAATCACTGTGAAAGAGTGTCTGACCTGCAAGGAGAGTGAATATTGCTCAACAGGGCAGAGAATGTACTTCAAAGTTCTCTAACGTAGCACTGCAGACCTCGGTACAGAAGGTGGGCAGGAGGAGTAAGGTTCTCTATTCATAGGGGCCCCCGGAGGCCCTCTAGACAGACACTGAAAAGACAGTAGGAGCAGATAGCCATCGCTGTCAATGCAAACAGTGTAGCCCGGAGGATCTGGATGTAGTTCCACAAGAATTTCAATGGCCTCACATGAGTGGTCAAGGACAATGAATGCATCTTCAATTGCCATAACCTTATAAATGAACCACTAGTCTCACCCACCGCTCCATTTACCACAGCCCCTTCACTTGCCTACCAACGTTCTCTATCAACCATGATTCAAAGTTCACATTCACAGCTTCACCTCACCCTCACATACATAGCACTGCTGCAGGACTCACACCCACATCTCTCAGTGTGCACACACTGCCAGCTATTCAACCATGACAGTCATTACCCAAATAGATGGCATCAAAATCACTGACATACATCAAACACAACTTGCAGGACAAAGTGGTGCATAACCGGAGGCAGCAGCACATAACCAGCAAGGGACAGTGTTTTGAACCCCATGTAAACCACCAACAAACCAAAAAAAAATCAAATCCACCGACTGACCCCAATTTAGGAAACAAAAACCAAATGGCCAAGATTACACTTTCATAATTTTCTTTAACAGTCAAACCAAAACTAACATAAGTTAAATATGAACTAAGAGTTTATCAATGTATGTATATCTTAAAGGCTACACAAATTATCAAATACTACAAGGATGTATCTCACAACTCCTTTGACAGTCCTAACAGCAGGGTGATGCCGAACCGGCACTACATCCTTCAGATTTTTGAACTTTTCAAGTTGATCTCTAGGTTCCCATCTGCCAAGATGCAAACGTCGGTTTCCACTTGATGGCAGTAACTCTGCAATCCGAACCCTACCGATAACATTTCCACCAAAACTGCACACCCTTCTGGAACTACCGTGGTTTTGCTCACAATAGACCTGGTGGTGTAGCTTCACTGGTCCCGCCTTACGTAACTCTTTAATACACTTGTATTTTCCAAGGGTTAACTCCCAGAAAACAGGTTCAGTTCAGCAGCTCTGGGAAACTTATTAAAACAACAACAGCTTTGCAGCTTTTGCAGTCACTTTAAACAACCACTCTCCAAAATCTTCTTGTGAAACTGAAACCCAAGCTCCAATCACATGCTTCTGGTTAAAAAAAACCTGCTTGTTTGTTTAACCTTATTCTGACGGCTCAGAACACTAAAGTCTTTAAGTTTCAAGTTTCAAATCAAGCATTTTCTCAAAACAACACACTTGGAATCGAAAGTTAAAGCACCAACAAGTCAGCTGCGCAGAACACAGGGCTGAATTCAGTCAAGTTGGTGGCAGTCTTGGCGCCAGGCCGAAAAGTTGAGGGGATCACCACCTTGGCACGTTGGAGTCACCCCCCCTCCACAGCGCAATTCATTGGCACTTGGGAAATTAACTGCCCGGCGCCGGGGTCCCCGCTCTTCAAGAATGGGGTCCCACCTCCAAGAGCTGGCGGCCTATCAGAGGGCCGGCATGTCAGCAGTATCTGCAGCGCCATTGGGAGCAGTGGCCACTGCTGGTACTACACCAGGCTTGGACCAGGCTTGGTGCTGGAGCCCCGGACTCAAGTTATATGAGGTAGGGTCGCTGGGGCCAGTCCACCAGGCCCCACTGAGGTGTGGGGAGGGTGGCCATTGAGGGTGGGGGGTTTAATGGAGGGGTGACCTTTGCCATTAGGGGGCCTCCATTGGCCACACATTGTCCATCGAGGAGGCACCCTCCCCAAGCCTGTAGGGAGCCGCCTTGTTTTACCGGGTGACCTCCCTGCCTGGCAGAGCCCCTCCAACCGCTGGTTTAATTCCAACAGTGGTGGGAAAAGGCATTTAAGTGGCTAGTGATTGGCCACTTAAGGACCTCAAGAGTCCTCTGGGCGGGAAGGCCATCTTTGGTCTTTCCCACCACTAACTTAATAGTGGTGCGATGGGCTCTCCTCCCACCACCTCCCATCACAATTCTATGGGCCCATCCCCTCCCCCCACCTCGCCTCCTTGCCCGTCTCCTGGGGCACCATTAAATTCTGCTTAAGGACTCCATCAGTACAGGCATGAATAGCCCGAGGTCTAGCTTGATGAAGTGCTGCTTCTATTAAGTACTTAACATGGGAAATTTGATAAGTGAGGACATTTTTAAGGGTTTATCTGTTCCTAAAATCTAGTCAAGTTTTGAATTTAGCATTTAACTTAACTTTAACCTTAATTTGTAGGGCTGAATTTTACCAGCCCTTTGGGGACTGGTTGGGAGGCAGGACATGGCTACAGAAAAATTAGAACTGGGAATTAAACATTGCAGGGTATAACATGTTTAGAAAAGACAGAAATGACAAAAGGGGAGATGGAGTAGCTATACTTCCTAGCGCTAACATAAGGGCAGTATCAAAAAGGGATACAGCTATCAGCAAGACACAAATAGAATCCATGTGGATAGAGGTAAAAGATAATAAAGGATCCATCACACAATAGGTGTAGTCTACAGACCACTTAATAATTGAAGAGAGCTGGAGGAAGAAATATGCAGACAAATTAGGGAATTGAGTAAAAACATAAAATAATAATCATGGAGGATTTCAACTACCCCAATATTAATTGGACAGGAGAAATAGGTAAAGGGAATAAAGGAATGGAGTTCCTGCAATATGTACAGGACGCCTTTCTACCCCAATATGTAAAAAGCCCAAACAAGGGAAAATTTGCTATTGGATCTAGTAATGGGGAATGAACCAGAGCAGATAAGAAAATTAAAAGTAGGGGTACATATAGGCAATAGTGACCATAATATAACATACTTTAAGATGATGATAGAGAAGGACATAAGTAAGAAAAAACAGGTTAATAGATTGGAGAGAGCTGATTTTGAGGGTCTGAGAATCGAATTTGGGCGACAATATTGGCAAACAACAATGTAGAAAAAACAATGGGAAGCATTTAAAATGGTGTTTCACAGAGTGCAGGGAAAAATATTTTCCTAAAAGGAAAGAACAAACTGAACACTGGTGAGACTCTATGCATGAATAAAGACATAAGGGAGCATTTGAGGGTTAGGAAAGAGGCATACGTAGGTATGTAGACAGCAGAGGACTGCATGATAAGAGACAATACAAAGAGATTAAGAGAGAAGTCGAGAAAAATTAGGAAGGTAAAGAGGAAGTATGAAATTGAATTATCAAGGAGCATAAAGCAAAATAATGAAATATTTTACAGGCACATCAATAAAAAGGCTGGAGTGGGAATAGAACCATTAAGAGATAGCGAGACTAACACTAATCACTAAAGTTGCACCACAGTTTAGCAAGGCCAAAAAAACAAACCAAGTACGAGGCTTTATTTCTAGAGGGATAGAATTGAAAAGAAGGGAAGTTATGCTAAACTTGTATTGAACCTTGGTTAGATTGTACTTATGAGTACTGCATTCAGTTCTGGTCGCCATATTATAAAAAGGGCATAGAGGAACTGGAGAGGTTGCAGAGAAGATTTACAAGGATGATACCAGAAATGTGTGGGTATACATATCAGGAAAGGATGATCAGGCTGGGTCTTTTTCCTCTTGAAAAAAGAAGGCTGAGGGATGACCTAATAGGGGTCTTTAAAATTATGAAAGGTTTTGATAAAATGGATACACAGAGGATGTTTCTACTTGTGGGGAAGAGTGTAACTAGAGGCCATCAATATAAGACAGTCACCAAGAAATCCAATAGGGAATTCAGAAGAATCATCTTTACCCAAAGACTGGTGAGAATATGGAACTCGCTACCACCAGGAGTGATTTACACAATAGTATAGATGCATTTATGTGGAAGCTAGACAAGCATATGTGGAGGAAGAGGATAAAGGGTTATGGTGATAGATTTAGGTGAGAAAAGGTGGGAGGAGGCTCAAGTGGTGCATAAAAGCTGGCATGGAATGGCTGGGTCGAATGGTCTGTTTCTGTGCTGCATATCCTTGTATGTAATCCTATGTATGTTCACTGAAGGAGAGATGGTACACTCCATCATTTGAGTGTCATTACAAATTGAAATTGATTAGCTTGACTTAATTTTAAGTTTTATATCAGGTTAAAGGAACTGGTTTCAATTTGCTGAATGTGGAATATGACATTTCAGATAAGAGAACAGTTTTGCATTGTGGAGGTCTTGGAGGTGAGTAACAGGCATGAATCTAGAACTTACAGCTCTAAGTTAAGAAGGTGGGGTTAAAAGCTCAATCGGTTTTCATTGTAAAAGTTATGGAGAGGGGAAAAGATTCTGGCATGAATAATATTGATCCAAGCAGATTGTTTAACTCAGACAATGAAAGTAAGCTGAAGTACACACGCATAAATCTAGAAAGACTAAAGATTAAAATAAATTCCCTCTCTTATCCCTCCCCCAATGCAGTAGATATGTAGGGTGGTTATAGTAACATATTAACAGTTTCAGTAAAGCTATTGAGGCATCTAGCCTATCGATCCAGCCTCACACAGGATTACCTTAATACATGTCTAAATCTGATAACCTTGAATCCTGTATACTAACAGGACACCTGTTATAGTGTCCTGTTCCACCACCTTTGTTGGTAATCAGTCCCATATACTTACCATTTTTTATTCAAAAAAATGTTCGAATTTCCTATTATCTTTGTCATCCTGAATTAGAAACTTTGCCGCTTTGTTCTAGATTTATGTACGAGGAAAAAAAAGTTATTCAAATTCCCATTCTCCAAACCCTTCATAATCTTAAATACGACTATTAAATCTTGACAGTCTTCCTTTTTCAAGTGAAAAGTCCCAGTTCTTCCAAGAGAAGTACTTTGTGCTAAGTCAATTAACTTCCATTAAGTTAAAAGTTCAGAATTGAGCTGAAGACCATAGTTAAAGTTGACCAAATACTAAAGAGATCATGATGGGGCTTAATATGCTGGAAATGTTACCTGTGGAATGTAAGCCATCAGTATGTGAACTGTAACATTAGGCTCACATCCTGTAGTTTAAAGAGTTGAGGCTAAATTTCACAGAAATTATCTTGAACCTATTTTTCTTTTTTTGAGTCACCTCTCTCAGTAAAGTAAACAAGCTGAATAGAAAAAACTCATAATGTGGCATTTTGAACATGGCTTATGGAAAGACTGAGCTTGTTGGCCAAGTCACCTTGTCGCATTTCATATTTTCTTATGCTCTTACCATGTGTGGTAGATCCTATGAATTTGCGAGCTGCTGCAAGAACTTAAAACTCATTGCTTCTTAACTGATATTCGGCAGTTCTTATCTTTGGCAAATCTTGTACAGAAAGGAGCCAGTAGGAGGATAATTCTGTTTTCCTTTCCAAAAATAGCCCAATTTGGCGCATGTATATCAAGTAAAAGTAAACCGATTTTACAGAGCATTTCAATGACTGGATCATCATAGATATAGATGGGCTGGTAAGATGGGCAGAGCAGTGGCAAATGGAATTTAATCCTGAGAAGTGTGAGGTGATGTATTTTGGGAGGACTAACAAGGCAAGGAATATACAATGGATGGTAGGACCTAGGAAGTACAGTGGGTCAGAGGGACCTTGGTGTACTTGTCCATAGATAACTGAAGGCAGCAGCACAGGCAGATAAGGTGGTTAGGAAGGCATATGGGATACTTGCCTTTATTAGCCGAGGCATAGAATATAAGAGCAGGAAGGTTATGATGGAGCTGTATAAAATGCTGGTTAGGCCACAGCTGGAGTACTGTGTACAGTTCTGGGCACCACACTACAGGAAGGATGTGATTGCCCTGGAGAGGGTGCAGAGGAGATTCACCAGGATGTTGCCTGGGCTGGAGCATTTCAGCTATGAAGAGAGACTGGATAGGCTAGGGTTGTTTTACTTAGAGCAGGGAAGGCTGAGGGGGCACCTGATTGAGGTATACAAAATTATGAGGGGCATTAATAGGATAGATAGGAAGAAACTTTTTTACTTAGCAGATAGGCCAATAACCAGGGGGCATAGATTTAAGGTAAGGGGCAGGAGGTTTAGAGGGGATTTGAGGAAAAACTTTTTCACCCAGAGGGGGGTTGGAATCTGGAACACACTGCCTGAAGGGGTGGTAGAAGCAGGACCCCTCACAATATTTAAGAAGTATTTAGATGAGCACTTGAAATGCCATAGCATACAGGCCAAGTGCTGGAAAATGGGATTAGAATAGATAGGCGCTTGATGGCCAGCACAGCCAAGATGGGCCAAAAGGCCTGTTTCTGTGCTGTATAACTCTATGACTGTATGAATTAGTGTGCTTGTGAAATTACTTACACTGCTGTTTTAGCAGAGGCCTTAATCTGTTTAAAAGAAATGAGTTATAAAGAGAGATTGGATAGGCTGGGTCTGTTTTCCCTGGAGCGAAGGAGGCTGAGAGGGGACATGATGGAGGTATATAAAATTATGAGAGGCATAGATAGGGTAGATAGCCAGAGTCTGTTTCCAATGGTAGGGGTGACTAAAACTAGAGGGCATAGATTTATGGTGAGAGGGAGGAGGTTTAAAGGGGATCAAAGGGGTAAATTCTTCACACAAAGAATAGTGGGTATCTGGAATGAGCTGCCAGAGGAGGTGGTGGAGGCAGGAACAGTAGCGACATTTAAGAGGCATCTGGACAGGTACTTGAATGAGCAAGGCATAGAGGGATATGGAATAAATGCAGGCAGTGGGATTCGTATAGATAGGCATTTTGGTCGACATGGACACGGTGGGCTGAAGGGCCTGTTTCTATGCTGTACGACTCTATGACTCTAAATGGGCTAATGCTAAAATAGCAAAGAAAATAATTTTAAACCACTGCCTCAGTCTTCATCTGCTAATATCCTACAATGTAATTTACAGGTATTTAGTATTTATTTACAGTTTGCATGCTTCATGCTTCACTAGGTAAAATAGAAAACCACAATGCCAGGATTGCTCAAACTTATTGACTGGAATTTTACTCGGCCAAGAGTGAGTTCAGAGGTGGGTGGGTGTGGGGCTGTGGTGTGGCGGGGGGTTGGGAGTGGGGCCTTAAAATGGGAACTGACCGTGTTGGCCGGAAGTCCGACAACTTGACATTGCTTCCAGATTTAACAGCAGGCCGGCCACCAATTGAGGCATTTGAAAGGTCAATTAACTCAAGTTTTAAGAGGCGCTTTGGATTGTACCCATCAATGTACAACTGGTCTGCGACCATCAAAATCAAATCCTTTAGGTCTGTGCATGGTTCTTGGGAAGCAGCCACGATACATATATACATCGGCACTCCCAGGTGCACAGCTTTTCTGGCCCCCTGCTCACCTTCAAGGATGGGTACTTGGAGACGAGGACTACCCACTAAAGACATGGCTACTCATGCCTGTGAAAAAACCATGCATGGATGCAGAGGAGAGGTACAGCACCTGCCACAGGTCAACATGAGTGACCATCGAGCAGGCCATTGGCTTTCTGAAGAAGCGAGTCAGATGCATGGACTGATCCAGTGGAGCCCTTCAGAATTCCCCAGTGAGGATCTCGTGTATCATGGTGATCTGCCATGCATGCACAACCTTGAACTGCAGAACGGAGATGCATTGAGCGATGAAGGCATCACAATCCAACAATGAAGATGTGGAGGATCCAAATGACCAGGCGATGCAAGATGAGGAAATCCTTAGACCACAGGCAAGGTGCAATGAAATATGCGCAAGTGAGACTCAGGACACCCTAATACAGAGCCGTTTCTTGTGACTGTAGTGTCCTTTCAGAAAGATTCCAATAAAGCCTCACCTTTAATTCGTCCTGCTGTCACCCACTTCATTTTGCACTGCATTGCCCATCACCCACGTGCACAGCGCAGAGTGACAAGTTTGAGAAGCTGAACAGACATGCCTTACTCCACCACTTCAAGCCCATTGAGGGAGGAAGGGTGTAGATTCGATCTCACAGAGCACCAAGATTAAGAATGATAAGTAGGAAGAGTGACTGGAAGATTTATTGAGGCGCACTGCAGTAAGCAAACTTAACATTTAGATATTGTAATCACCCATGAACCCCAAGTGCAGCTAAGTGCTCTTATTAACTCTCTCATGTGCACACCTATGAGGTGAAACCCCTACGCTTGCAGCTGAGGTGGAGGCAGGCTACTGATCATGCTACCCTGTCGCTTGGGATGACCTTGGTGGCCATCCTCTGGCTGCCTGAGGCCTAGCAGACCCCAGAATACTGAAGAGCTCCTGCGCAGGTGCAGGACCCTCCTCTGTCAACTGTGGCTCAGTTGGTAGCACTCTCGCCTTTGAGTCACAGGCTTTCAGGTTCAAGACCCGCTCTACGGCTTGAGCACAAAAATCCAGGCTGCCACTCCAGTGCACTGTTGGAGAGCTGCACTGTTGGAGGAGCCGTCTTTCGGATGAGACATTAAATCAGGGCCCCATCTGCTTACACAGGTGGGTGTAAAAGATCCTATGGCATTATTTCAAAGAAGAACAGCAGAGTTGTCCCTGGTGTCTGAGCCAATATTTGTAGCTCAATCAACATCACAAAAAACAGATTATCTGGTCATTATCACATTGCTGTTTGTGGGAGTTTGATGTGTGCATACTGGCTAGTGTATTACCTGCATGACAATGGTGACTACACTTCAAAAAGTAGTTAATTAGCTGTAAGGCTCTTTGAGACATCCAGTGGTCATGGAAGGTGCTATATAAATGCAAGTTTTTCTCTTTTATCTGTCATCGCGGCTTTTTGAGGAAATGGTGCCACTGGCAGAGGGGCTGTGGAGTCGCTGTCCACACCAGGAGTACCCTGAGAGGAGCTCCAGAAGTGGAAGGCAGTTGCTCCTCCTCCCTTGCAACTTGTACCTCCTTGCTGACCTGAGAATGACCTGGTGGAAAATCCAGGTGCCTTGTCTCATTCTTGCCTTGCCACTTCTGCATTGAGCTCTTGGCCAAGGTGATGGCATGCAGGTCTTCACCCATCTCCGGCATCCACCGAGTGGTCTGCTTGATCTGGCTCTTCATGAAGGTTGCCAAGCTCTCGATGCAGGAAGCCAAATATGCACCCATCAGAGACATTGCAGCACTCATGGGTTGGATGGACTCCTCCATCTTTCGCACATAGCCTCTGGCAGCTCTGCCACATATTCCTACACCTCTCACTGCAGCTGCAGCTGTTGTCATGTCGCAGCCAACTTCAAATGCACATGATCAGCCTGGAGCTCAGCATGAGCCTGGCCTCCCACACTCCTCGGACTGAGTGGCCTCGGTGTCACAGCCTCCGTCAGCTGCTCAGGTGTGTCTGTGATATGCTGACTAGCCTGTGACCCTGAATCTAATCGTGAATGCATACCCAATGACATAAGAGTTTCTGCACTGGTGGAAGGTGCGGGGGAATGATGAGATGCTGCAACTGCTGGGGATCCCTCCTCCTCCTCAGAGGTGGCCAGCTGGCCTCCTGTCTCTTGGCTTGACCCTGACCAGCATGAGAAAGCATAACCATATAAGGGTTAAGGGCATCCCATTTCTTTATCCCAACCATTCTTGCTGTGAAGCTCCATGTGTCCAGCATTGGTCACATGGGCACTATGCCTCATGCATGCCATATGCACCCTTGTGCACCCACACTCGTTAACTCACCCACTTGGGTTGGCACTCCTGTCTCGCCACCATCAATCACATGGCCACCCAGGTGGCCTACCAACTCCAAGGCCTCCTCCTCCTTCATGAGGATGAGGATGTGAAGGTATGGGACCCCTTTGCTGTCTTGGCATTCTCTTTAGTGTTGTGTGCCATCTTTTCCTGCAAGCACAAACAGAAAAAGAGTTAGTTTCTCCATGGAGACAAGCACAATGCCTATGCTGGTGGGGGCCCAGTGGTTGATGATGGGGGCATATGAATGTCACCTGCATAAGGCCGCTCTCAAAAGACCTTGTGTGGGTCTCTATTTATCACACTGAATTCTCAGGGTTTTTCAAACAGGTGGCATAAGATGAGCTGGGTGCTTCTCTCAACAGGCTGCAAATCCCAACTGACTCAAAACAATCCAAACCGAAAGCAAATCTTGACCACCATGAATCTTGACGTGTCACTTCTCTGTAAGCAACTCCCCCATTCACCAAGGCTCCTGTTGTTTATTTAGCTGAAGACATATGGCATCCCGTAATGGTTGTTTTTAAACAGAAAGCTCAAGTCCCAAAATCCTTCCAGTGACTGTTTTTTCAAACAAAAGCAAAGTCCAGCATCTAGGAATTACTTCAATCCTCCAAAGGAATCTATTTTCACAATTTTAAAACATGAGTCCTCAAAACATATTTAAAAAAGGAAGTACCTTCATAACACCTCCATCCTTGGTGGAATGAAACACCATTTTTCAATGCATTTCATTACGAAGTGTGGGGAAAAAAAGAAAATGAAAAAAAAATTAAAACACATTTATACACTCATTCTTATTCACTCTTTAATACAGTTATGCCCTGTATCATCTTTTTACTCAGATAACTCAAAGCAAAGTTAAATTTTAAACAAAGCATCAGCAATTGCATTGTTTTTCCCTGCAATGTGGATAATCTTTAAGTGATAAGGTTGCAATAGTGAACTCCATTGAAATAGTCTGGCATTCTGGGTTTTGAACTTTTCCACAAAGGCTAGAGGGTCATGTTCAGTATATATCAGTGTCTCTCTGTAGTCATGGTGGACATATACTTCAAAATGTTTAAGGGTTAGTAGTAAGCCCAGGGTTTCTTTTCCACTGTTGAGTATCTCTTTTGGTGTTGATTAAGCTTTTTGGAAAAGTATTCCACTGGCCTTTCTGTGCCTGATTCATCGTCTTCTACCAGGACTGCACCGACCCCCAGGTCACTAGCATCAATTGCCAGCTTGAAGGCTTAGTGAAATTTGGGGCAGCCTACATTGATTCATTGATCAAAATGGCTTACAGCATCTCAAAAGATGCTTGGCACTCTTCTGACCACATTATCTTGACTTTCTTTTTTGTAACAAATCCATCAGTGGAACAGCTATAGTGCTAAAATTTGGTATAAACTTGCAGTAGAAGCCACAAATCCCCCAAAATCTCATGATTTCTCATTTAGTCTTGGGAGCAGGGAGCTCTATCAATGCTTGTACCTTTGCTGTTCTTGGCAACACTTGTCCTTGCCCTACTATATGCACTAGGTAGGTTACCCGCACTTTTGCAAACTCACTTTTGGAAAGCTTTACCACCAAATCAGCAGAGTGTAATTTTCTAAATAGAGCTTCTAGTTGTTTCAAGTGGTCCTTCCAAGTGCCACTGTATGCCAGCACATCATCAAGGTAAACCACACAATTAGGAAAACTGGCTACCACTTGGTTCATGAGTCTCTGGAAAGTTGCTGGGGCATTTTTGTAGCCCGAATGGCATCACTTGACGTTATAAAAGACCACCTGGTGTGACAAAGGCCAATATTTCTTTAGCTTAGGGTGTTAAAGGGACTTACCAGTATCCCTTTAACAAATCTATTTTTGTAAGAAACGTAGCACAGCCCACTCTGTCAATACAGTCTTCCAAGCAAGGAATTGGATAGGAGTCTGCCTTTGTTACTGCATTAACCTTTCTGTAGTCTATGCAAAATCTAGTTGCGATCAGGCTAAGGTTATAACACAACTGGGAAACTTCTTCTGCTTTGACTGGGTTCAGTTGGCCGGTTTTTCAACATGTATTGGATTTCTGCTTTCACCTGGGACTGTTTCTCTAGACCTAAGTGATAAGGATGCTGTTTTATAGGAGAAGATTCTCCTACATCTACATCAGGTATGGCTAACATTGTAAATTCTGGTTTATCCCTACATACTCCTTTAAATGCTCTGACTAGCATTGTTTGGTCTTCTCGTTGTTCTGCATCTAAATATGGAAGTGTAGTATTAGCTAACTGAATAGTAGGAGGTTCAATTTGAGAATTGTCTAGGCCTTGTTCTGCCTCATCCTCACTATCCCTTTCATCCTTCAATGTCCCTACTACCTGACACACCTGTTCTTGCTTATCCTCCTCCTGACAATGATATTGTTTCAACATATTGATGTGACACAGCCAATTCTTTTTCTGGCGATCTGGGGTGTCAATCAAATAACTAGCTTTACCAATACTTTTGCCTATACTATATGGTCCACTGAACCGTGCTTTCAGTGGTTCGCCCTGTAAAGGCAGTAATACAAACACCTCATTCCCTGGTTAAAATGATTGGGTCTTGGTATTGTTACGACCAGGTGAGAAAGGGGTCTAGGGTTCCCTCTCAGCCTTCCTCTGGTTTTACCGCAATAGGGTTTAATTTTAAACACACAGTGTTTTTAGTTCTCCTTTGGTGAATCCTTGTTCACTGCTTTCCAATTATAGGGCAAAGAAACCAGCACAAACAGGTTTTCTTGGGTTTAAAGAAGAAAGGTTGAAATTTATTAAACTTAAACTCTAATTTGGTTAATGCCTATGGATACACGACACACCCACGCAAGCATGTATACATGATATACGCATGCAGATAGAGACAGAAAAGAGCAGAAGAAATAAGGTGGAAAAAGTTTGGGGCAATGTCTGAAGAGGGTTTTGACTGTGATTCTTTGAGTTTACTGTAGAGTCCTTTATTGTAGGTAGATCTTGCTTTTCATTGGAGCCCAGTATTCTTCTTAAACCTTGTTTGCTGCAGGAGACTTTTCTCTCTTGGGGTTCATGTGTCTTCAATGGATTTGGAGTTCAGTGAGAAAGAGGTGGGAGCAAACAGACAGGAGAGGTCTTCTTCAGTCCAGGAGCATTCTGCAGTCTCTCTGTTCAAACTGTTTGTACCATTCAGAAAAACCAGGCTGTCAAGCAGGCTAGTCATGTGACCAGCTGGTCTGACCATGTCTGATTGTGGATTCAGCCATCCCAACAGTTACCCTGAAATCTGAGCTCCCTTACCTTCAATGTCTGGTGCTCAAAGTCCATTGTGGGTTAAATTGGATAAGGGAAGTAACCCGCTTGTCTCCACGAGCACTGTCTGTTAATATGCAAATGTCCTTCCAGCCAAGGGCCTGGTGATTTTTTTAAACAAGTCCTTTCTTCACTTCAGCAACAGTTTTCAAATCAATGTTCATGACAAAATAATATGCCTCATTCTTGGCAGGTTGTGGGGGCAGGGGGGGGTGTCTGCATGTCAGTCTGCTTGCCTAGCCATTTCTTCATGGTTGTTTGGGAAGCTTTCAGGTCTTCCTGAGCCATTTTGCAGGCTCTTGTGAGCTTTTCCTGGAACACGGATACATAATCTAACATGGAAGATTCATCCCTCTGTTCCAAAAACTTTTCTTTGATTAGTTTTAGAGGACCTCTTACCTCATGTCCATAAACTAATTCAAAGGACTAAAACTGGCTGACACATTAGGTGAATCCCTAGTGGCAAACAAAAGAAATTCCAGCCCTTTGTCTAGTCATGGGGATGTTCATGACAATATGCCCTGATCATCATTTTGAGGGTCTGATGGTATTGTCCTAAAGCCCCTTGTGTCTGCGGATGATGGGCTGAAGACTTTAACTGTGTGGCACTCAGATTACTCATAACTTCCTGAAAAATTTTAGACATAAAACTGGATCTTAATCGATAATCCAAATCTAGTGAAAAACTGATTTAACCTCTCTACCACTACCTCAGCAGAAATTGTTCTCAAGGCAATGGCCTCTGGGAACCAAGTAGTCATATCCATAATCGTGAGTACATATTGATGTCCCGCTTTTGTTTTTGGTAAAGGTCCCAAACAGTCTACCAACACCCTACTAAATAGTTCCCCAAAAATCAGTGTGGGAATTAGAGGTGCCGGTTTTATGGCAAGTTGTGGTTTTCCCACAATCTGGCACATATGGCACATTTTACAAAACTGCACCATGTCCTGGTAAAGACCTAGCCAGTAAAAATGTTGACTTATTGTGTCTTCCGGATCCCAACATGTTCTGCCATAGAAATTTCATGGGCTATCCTTAATATTTCACAGCGATACTTGGGCGGTACCACTATCTAGTGAACTACTGTCCATTCTTCATCTGCAGGTCTGTAAGCAGGTCTCCACTTCCTCATCAGGATTCCACATTTAATATGGTAGACTTCCAGAACTCCCTTTGCTTCAGCTTCAGTTAGAGCTGATTGTGTCACTTTACTTAACTCTGGATTGACTAGCTGAGCCTTGATCAGACAAGACTTATTGAAAATTTCCTTTGGATTATCCAAATCCCCAGAACAGCAGAGTTGAAAATGCAGATTAGGACTCAGATGGGCTTAAATCAGTGTTCTTTCAGACAATGATAAGCTTAGAGATTCCACTGAACATTCATGCCTATTGACGCAGGGATGTTTTTATTCAGCTGAACTCACTATGAGGTATCTGCCTAGAATATACCCTTGAAGAAGTGGAGGGGTGGTTAGTTGGTTTGGCTGGGATGTCTGGTGACAATTCCTTTACAGGGAAGGAGTTGAATGCCCTGTCCTTCCTTTTCCTGTGAATCCTTAAGAGGCTATTGTTAAAAAGGAACAGATGGGAGTAATTGAGGTTTTTAATCAGAGACTGGGGATGCAGGGTTGGGCCATGAATTGGAAGCTAAAATGCAAGTAGGGTTTTGCTGTTAGAAGTTGTCTAATACCAAAAGTCATTACATTTTAAGGTAGAGGACACAAGATGCATTATTTTTTCCACATTTTTCTCAAGAGGGAAGTGAAATTCAGTGAAAAAATTGGATTTTAGAGAGTTTTTTTAAATTCATTCATGGGATGTGGGCATCGCTGGCTAGGACAGCATTTATTGTCCATCCTAATTGCTGTTGAGAAGGTGGTGGTGAGCTGTCTTCTTGAACTGCTGCAGTCCATGTGGGGTAGGTACACCCACAGCGCTGTTAGGAACCCAGGAATGGTGATATAGTTCCAAGTCAGGATGGTGTGTGGCTTGGAGGGGAACTTGCAGGTGGAGGTGGTCCCATGCATCTGCTGCCCTTGTCCTTCAAGCTGGTAGAGTTTGTGTGTTTGGAAGGTGCTGTCTAAGGAGCCTTGGTGCATTGCTGCAGTGCTTCTTGTAGATGGTACACACTGCTGCCACTGTGTGTCGGTGGTGAAGGGAGTGAATGTTTGTGGGTGGGATGCCAATCAAGCGGGATGCTTTGTCCTGGATGGTGTTGAGCTTCTTGAGCGTTGTTGGAGATGCACCCATCCAGGCAAGTGGAGAGTATTCCATCACACTCCTGACTTGTAGATTTTGTACAGGCTTTGGGGAGTCAGGAGGTGAGTTACTCGCCTCAGGATTTTAGAGTATTGCTGTGACTCTTTCTTTACATGCTCACACATTGTCAGTAAAATAAAGATCTTAGTGATTCACAACAGTAAAGTAATTTTTAGTCTGCCTATTGAAAGATTAGAGTAGCGCACATGAGGCTACCTGTAAAAGATCTGGACGGTTGTTGTGTGATTGCCTTTAAGAGTGATGTCCCTTAAGATCTTAGCATGCTAATGAGCTATGTGCCAGGATGCAGTCACATGACTACATGCCAGATTCACTCTGTAACTGTAACACCAAGAGGCAGGTCCTGTAAATGGTTAGCTCTGCAGTTTATATACTTATTAGCTGTTAATAAACCTGTTAGAGATCTTCAATCAATTGAACTCCATGCATCTCATTTATGTTGCATCAAACAACATAAAAAGCTTCTCATTACATGGTGGCAGATGTGATGAGAAGATAGAATGCAAGATTGAAGACCACAGGAAAACAGCTTTAAAAACTACCTCCAGCTAAAAGAGAGAAAGTTAAAGGAAACACTAGCCCAAAGTGTAAAGAAGAAAAAATATTCACCTCCAGCTGTAGAAGACAGAGTTGAGTGACAGGCTGCAAATCAATGACTGTGATCAGGTAATCGGTGTGTGGTCAGCATAGGAACCCCAGTTTAAAAAATAAAGCTTTGAGGTGCTTGCAAAGTTGATTTTTTTTTTAAGTCTCCATAAAAGAAAGAACAGGGAAAACCCAATCCCTATCTCAGGCTGATTGATTCTTTTCAAAGGCTCCCTCAGGCTGATTAGGTCTGCACCATTACAGGAGGCACCTGACAGCAAAAAGTGCAGGAATCCTCCATTCATGCAGTTCACAGAGCTATAAAAAGAAACCCCATTAAATCAGTCCAGCCTGAAGATCTATTATTCACTCAGCCTGAGTTAAAAAAAAACACTCATAAAACTACTCAAGTGTGAAGAAGTACTGATTGATCTTCTGTATAAAAAACTCTTAAAAGCACTTGAAATTCCTATTGCACAGCTGTATAAACATACAGACTAGAGTGCTGGAAGCTAGATAAACAAGCAAGCCACTCCTGCCAATCAAATTATTGGAGAGGATTCTGAGAGACAGGATTTATGATTATTTGGAAAAGCATGGTTTGATTAGAGACAGTCAGCATGGCTTTGTCAGGGGCAGGTCATGCCTCACAAGCCTTATTGAATTCTTTGAAGATGTGACAAAACACATTGATGAAGGAAGAGCAATGGATGTGGTATATATGGATTTTAGCAAGGTGTTTGATAAGGTTCCCCATGGTAGGCTCATTCAGAAAGTAAGGAGGCATGGGATTCAGGGAAGGTTGGCTGTCTGGATATAAAATTAGCTGGCCCATAGAAGTCAGAGGGTGGTAGTAGATGGAAAGTATTCAGCATGGAGCTCGGTGACCAGTGGTGTTCCACAAGGATCTGTTCTGGGACTCTGCTCTTTGTGATTTTTATAAATGACTTGGATGAGGAAGTGGAAGGCTGGGTTAGCAAGTTTGCCGATGACACGAAGGTTGCTGGAGCTGTGGATAGTGTGGAAGGCTGTTGTAGGTTGCAACGGGACATTGACAGGATGCAGAGCTGGGCTGAGAAGTGGCAGATGGAGTTCAACCTGGAAAAGTGTGAAGTGATTCATTTTGGAGGGTCGAATTTGAATGCAGAATACAGGCTTAAAGATAGGATTCTTGGTAGTGTGGAGGAACAGAGGGATCTTGGGGTCCATGTCCATAGATCACTCAAAGTTGCCACCCAAGTTGATAGGGCTGTTAAGAAGCCGTATGGTGTGTTGGCTTTCATTAACAGGGGGATTGAGTTTAAGAGCCGCGAGGTTATGCTGCAGCTCTATAAGGCCCTGGTTTGACCACACTTGGAATATTGTGTTCAGTTCTGGTCGCCTCATTATAGGAAGGATGTGGAAGCTTTAGAGAGGGTGCAGAGGAGATTTACCAGGATGATGCCTGGACTAGAGGGCATGTCCTACGAAGAAAGATTGAGGGAGCTAGGGCTTTTCTCATTGGAGCGAAGAAGGGTGAGAGGTGACTTGATAGAGGGGTAAAAGATGATGAGAGGCATAGATAGAGTGGATAGCCAGAGACTTTTTCCCAGGGTGGAAAGGGCTATCACCAGGGGGCATAATTTTAAGGTGATTGGAGGAAGGTTTCGGGGAGATGTCAGAGGTAGGTTCTTTACACAGAGAGTGGTGGGTGCGTGGAATGCGCTGCCAGCGGTGGTAGTAGAAGCAGATACATTAGGGGCATTTAAGCGACTCTTGGATAGGTACATGGATGATAGTAGAATGAAGGGTAGGTATTTAGTTTGATCTTAGAGTGGGTTAAAGGTTCGGCACAACATCGTGGGCCGAAAGGCCTGTACTGTGCTGTACTGTTCTATGTTCTATGTTCTATGTTCTAAACCAGCCAGTGTAAAGAAAATAATTTTTTTTTAAAGGGAAGCAGTACAGAGTCACAGAAGCAGGTCCTTAAAGCAAGGCTAAGTCAAAAGAACAGCAGGAACATGGATACCAATTTTCCCAGCATGAACTGGAAAGCCTTGGATATCAAATCTGATTTCAAACTATTCCAACAGAGAACGCAATTGTGCTTTACTGACCAAGTCATTGTAGAACAGGAAAAACAAGCTATAAAAATAATGATAGCAATTTGATAAGAGGAATTATACAGAAACAATACCTCAGGCATATCTGAAGAGGACCAGAAAGATCCCACAAAGATATGGAAAGTACTGGAAGATCAATTCAGATTAAGAGTGAATTTCAGAATTCACTGCCTCGAATTGATGTCCGACAGACAACAGCCACAGGAATCAATAGACCAGTTCATCAGTAGATGCTGTAGCAAGGGCAACGAATGTGACATTTCTGAAGCTGAGCCATCAGACTGAATAATGGAGCTGGTGATTGCATCAACGTCCATTGTATCATTCCAGAAAACCACTTGGGAAAAAGAAAGGTCACAGCAGTGATGCATTGCTGGAAGATGTTAGGAAATACGAAGCCATTGTAACTAGAAAACAGCACCAATAAGCACTAGGTGCAACCAATAATATCGGCACCATAACCAGGTTGAAAAAGGCAAGCAAGCTGTGGGGTAAGTGCAGTTGGTCCCACTCACGGACAAGTTGCCCTGCATTTCATGACCTGTGCAAGGTGTGCGGTGCAAAAGGACACTGGGCCCGCCTATGCAAGAATTCTGGCTCAAAAGTCGCAGCCAGAAGCCATGGTAGGACATGAGCCAATGGAAGACAGACACAGAAACATGGCAACAGCAGCAAGGAAAGCACCAAAGATCTGCATAACCACAAGCCGATATGCAAAGTCATCAGCGAAACAAACCTGAGACAAGACTCAGAGAGAAGTAATTCTCAAACAGAAGACAAACAGGCATTCCACATTGTGAACCTGACACATCATGCTGATGAAGTCCAATAACTAGGAACTTTCACCACTATTAACATCATGTTCTCAAATAAATCTGGCAAACATTAACTCAAAGTCAAGATTGACATGGGACTAGTGCAAATATCCTACCAGTCCAAATCCTCAAAGATATATACTGGAGTCGTTGGAAGTCAATGATTCAACTGACAACTGCCAAGCTAGCTGCATATAATGGGTCACCCATCCCTTGCAGTGGCACACTAACACTGCAATGCAGTTTTGGCAAGCTGGCATGGAAACCACAAATGTTCTACCTAGTAGACACGAGCGGACCATCAATGGCAGGACTTACAGCATGTAAGGACCTCAACATCATAACCATCCACAACATCACCAAGAAAGCCATTACAGCAGAAGAGACCTAAGAACATACGAATTAGGAGCAGAAGTAGACCACTTGGCCCCATGGGCCTGCTCCGCCATTCATAAGATTATGGCTGATCTCTTTGTGTTTCGAATTCCACACCCCCATCTACCCCCAATAACCTTTGATTCCCTTTCCTAAAAAGAATCTATCTACCTCTGCCTTAAAAATATTCAATAAACCCGCCTCCACCTCCTTCTGAGGCAGAGAGTTCCAAAGTTGCACAACCTACTGACAGAAAAAAATTCTCCTCATCTCTGTCCTAAAAGGGTGACACCTAATTTTAAAACAGTGCTCCCTACTTCTGGACTCACCCACAAGAGGAAACATCCTTTCCACATCCACCTTGTCAAGACTGTTCAGGATCTTATATACTTCAATCAAGTCTCCCCTCACTCTTCTAAACTCCAGTGAAAACAAGCTCAGTCTGTCCAACCTTTCGTTATAAGACAACCTGCTCATTCCAGGTATCAATCTAGTAAATCTCCTCTGAACCGCCCCCAATGCATTTACATCTTTCCTTAGAGAAGGAGACCAAAACTGCACACCATATTTGAGATGTGGTCTCACCAATGCCCTGTATAACTGAAGCATAACATCCTTACTTTTATTTTCAATTCCTCTCATCATAAAGGATAGCATTCCATTAGCCTTCTTTATTACTTGCTGTACCTGCATACTAACTTTTTGTGACTCATGCACGAGAACACCTAGATCCCTCTGCACTTCGGAATTCTACAGTCATTTTCTATTTAAGTAATACTCTGCTTTTTTATTCTTCCTGCCAAAGCGAACAACTTCACATTTTCCCACATTATACTCCATGTGCCAGATTTATGCCCACTCACTCAACCTATCTATATCGGTCTGCAACCGCCTTATGTCTTCTGCACAACATACTTTCTTACCTATCTTTGCGTCATCTGCAAACTTAGGTACCATGCCATCGCTCCCCTCATCTAAGTCATTAATATAAACTGTATAAAGCTGAGGTCCCAGCACTGACCCCTACAGGACTCCACCCCTCATATCCTCCCAATCAGCAAAGGACCCATTAAACATACTGTCTGTTTTCTGCCAGCCAACCAATCTTCTATCCATGCTAATATGTTACTCCCTATATCATAAGCTCTTAATTTGCACAATAACCTTTTATGTGGCATCTTGTCAAATGCCTTCTGGAAATCCAAGCACAGTACATCAACGGGTTCCGCTTTATCCACAGCATACGTTACTCCTTCAAAGAACTCCATTAAATTGGTTAACCATATTTCCCTTTAACAAAACCACGCTGACTATTCCTGATTACCTTGAATTTTTCTAAGTGCCCAGTTATAACCTCCTTATTGATTGATTCTAATGCCTTCCCCAGGACAGATGTCAAGGTAACTGGTCTATAGTTACCTGTTTTCTGCCTCCCACCCTTCTTGAATAGAGGGATTATATTTGCTACTCTCCAGTCTGATGGAACCTTTTCAGAACCTAGCGAATTTTGAAATATTAACACCAACACATTTATTACCTCATTAGCCACCTCTTTTAGGACACTAGGATTCAGTCCATCAGGACCCAGGGATTTGTCAGCCTGCAGCTCCATCAGTTTGCTCAATAAAGATCAACGATACCCGCATTGAGTTGATCCACTACCTACAAAAAATGTACCTGGACAGGCTAGACAACATAGGAAATTTCAAAGGCGATGCCATGCTGCACCTCAGAGAGGATGCAATTCTGTCAATCGGCCCTCCCGGAAAGTGTAGTGTGCATGTACAAGAAAAACTTAAGCATGTGTTAGATGACATGGAACGCAATGGCATCATTTGTCGTGTGCATCATCACACAGACTGGTACAGCTCAATCACTGAAGAAGGATTGAGCAATCAGAATATGTTAGCAGGCTGAAGGCAGAGCAACAGAAACTGAATGCGGAAAGGGAGAAACTTCAGAAAGAACAGCAACAGATGAGATGCAAAATCCCTGAGCAAGGATTGTCAAACCACCGAGATGATATATGGACTTTTGAGCCTCTATATTTGTCAAGTTCATAATCTCTATCCACGTGTAATTAATTTTGTTTGATGTTATCTAATTTTATATGCTTTTGCTTTGAGCATACAAGATTTATCTTTGGAAAGAAGGGGATGTTGTGTGATTGCCTTTCAGAGTGATGTCCCTTTAAGATCTTAGTATGCTAATGAGCTATGTGTCAGGATGCAGTCACGTGACTACTTGTCAGATTCACTCTGTAACAGCAACACCAAGAGGCAAGTCTTGTAAATAGTTAGCTCTGCACTATATATAGTTGTTCGCAGTTAATAAACTTGTTTGAGATCTTCAATCAACTGAACTCTACGCTTCTCATTTATGTTGCATCAGACAACACAAAATGATTCTCATTGCATGGTAATTTTGACTTTGTACAATAGTGTATAATAGGTGACAGCGAACTCGCAGCCCATTTTAAATCTCTCCCAATTTTTGTTTCTATTAAATTTGGAGAGATGCGAAACGAGCTGCTAATTCACTACCACCTGTTTTAAACTATTGTACAAAGTCAAAATTACCCCCATAGTATTTTGTTCCGATCACAAGAAGCCCTATGGTTACACCCTGGGTTGAATTTTAAATCGGCGGCAGGCGAGAAAAATTATGGCCCGCCTGTGCAGGCCGCACGCCAAAAAGCCGCTGCGATTCCAAGCGCTGCAGCTCATTTAAATAGCTGGGGCAGGCCGCGCCACGCCCCTCCCCCCGATCATGTGGAGGGGTTGGGCTGTTTGTCCCCGGCAATTGAATCAGCCGCCTGTGTGTGGGTGCTGATGCCTTTTTTAAAGGGCTGTTAACCCTGCCAGCTAATTTAAATATTTAAAGAAAGATTTAATTATATTAAATAAATGCATCTCTTTTGCCCCTCTCCCACCCCCAATAACAATTAAATTAATTATATGTCCGTCCCCCCCAAAAAAACACTTACCTTTACCATCTGACCTTTCCACCCACAAACTTTAAACTTCAACCCTTCCCACCATCCCCTACACCCATGACATTAATTTGACCCTGTCCTCCCCCTACACTGAGAAACGTACCTCCTCCCCCCTCCCTACTAGTGTTGCGCCTCATTTCCCTGAATGGGGATCCAAAGGCATGGGAGTGTCAGCCGCCAAGCCAAAGATCACAGCTGGATATCAGGAGGTGATGTAACAAAAACAAGAAATGCTGGATTCACTCAGCAGGTCTGGCAGCATCTGTGGAAAGAGAAGCAGAGTTAACGTTTCGGGTCAGTGACCCTTCTTCGGAACTGACAAATATTAGAAAAGTCACAGATTATAAACAAGTGAGGTGGGGGTTGGGCAAGAGATAACAAAGGAGAAGGTGCAGATTGGACCAGGCCACATAGCTGACCAAAAGGTCACGGAGCAAAGGCAAACAATATGTTAATGGTGTTTTGAAAGACAAAACATTAGTACAGATTAGGTGTGAATATACTGAATATAGAACATCAGCAAGTGCAAACCTGAAGAAAAACAACCTGAAAAAAACAGTGGGTAAGCAAACTGAACAAACTAAGATGAAATGAAATAAATGCAAAAAAAGATTGTAAAAAATGTAAAAAGGAATGTAAAAAAAAAAGAAGAAAAAATAACTAAAAATGACTAAAAATGAAAGTAAAGTGGGGGGCTGTCATGCTCTGAAATTATTGAACTCAATGTTCAGTCCGGCAGGCTGTAGTGTGCCTAATCGGTAGATGAGATGCTGTTCCTCGAGCTTGCGTTGATGTTCACTGGAACACTGCAGCAATCCCAGGACAGAGATGTGAGCATGAGAGCAGGGGGGAGTGTTGAAATGGCAAGCAACCGGAATCTCAGGGTCCTGCTTGCGGACTGAGTGGAGATGTTCCGCAAAGCGGTCACCCAGTCTGCGCTTGGTCTCCCCAATGTAGTGGAGACCACACTGTGAGCAGTGAATACAGTATACTACATTGAAAGAAGTACAAGTAAATCGCTGCTTCACCTGAAAGGAGTGTTTGTGGCCTGGGATAGTGAGGAGAGAGGAGGTAAATGGGCAGGTATTACACCTCCTGCGATTGCAAGGGAAGGTGCCCTGGGATGGGGACGAGGTGGTGGGGGTAATGGAGGAGTGGACCAGGGTGTCGCGGAGGGAACGATCCCTTCGGAATGCTGACAGGGGAAGGGAGGGGAAGATGCGACTGGTAGTGGCATCACGCTGGAGGTGGCGAAAATGGCGGAGGATGATCCTTTGGATATGGAGGCTGGTGGGATGAAAAGTGAGGACAAGGGGAACCCTGTCACGGTTCTGGGAGGGAGGGGAAGGGGTGAGGGTAGAGGTGCGGGGAATGGGTCGGACACGGTTGAGGGCCCTGTCAACCACAGTGGGGGGAAATCCTCGGTTGAGGAAAAAGGAGGTCATATCAGAAGCACCGTCATGGAAGGTAGCATCCTCAGAGCAGATGCGTCGTAGACGGAGAAACTGGGAGAATGGAATGGAGTCCTTACAGGAGGTAGGGTGTGAAGAAGTGTAGTCGAGGTAGCTGTGGGAGTCAGTGGGCTTATAATGGATATTGGTAGACAACCTATCCCCAGAGATGGAGACAGAGAAGTCGAGGAAGGGAAGGGAAGTGTCAGAGATGGACCATGTAAAGGTGAGAGAAGGGTGGAAATTGGCAGCAAAGTTGATAAAGTTTTCTAGTTCGGGGCAGGAGCAGGAAACGGCACCGATACAGTCATCAATGTACCGGAAAAAGAGTTGGGGGAGGGGGCCTGAGTAGGACTGGAACAAAGAATGCTCGACATATCCCACAAAAAGACAGGCATAACTAGGACCCATGCGGGTACCCATAGCGACACCTTTTACTTGAAGGAGGTGATGTAAGTTTATTTAACTTAATAATTTTAATTGATTTAAATATTGTCATGAAGACCCTCCACCTGCCAAGAATGAGGCATAGTAATTTTGTCACATGAACACTAATTTTAAACTGTTGCTGGAGTGGAGAGATGACTTGTTTAAAGAGATCAGTAGTGGCTGGCAAAAAATTTGTATTCTAAGAGATAGTCGCCCAGGAAAAGACAGTGGGAACTGCTCACTGATTCAATTAATAGAGATTAGTCTGGGCAATGGTGATACACATCTTGTCAGTATAAGAGACAGCACTACACCCCCCACTGAGAGCTTTGAAATCCACAAACCCATGGGTTTGTTTAAACAGTGAGTTAAATGACTAACCTGCTGGCCCAAGTCTGGTTTTGAACTGCTCACAGGACAGCTTGGGTCAGACTGCAGATTGCAACTGGACTTGGAACAAGAGCCTCTCTCCTGTCTGGCTCTCTCTCTTTCACTAATCTCCGGATCCAATGAAGTCATTTAATCCTCAAGAGAAGAAAGACTCTTGGGCCCCAATGAAACGGCAAGACTTATCAGCAATTAAAGACTATATCGAACTCAAAGGACTGTAAATAGAAACCCAGCTATTGCTTCAAACTTTTCCCCTTTATTCTTTCTACTTTTTCTGTCTCTATCTGCGTGTGTCTTTATCGCCTATGCATGCTAGCGTGGTCACGTCACGTATTCATAGTCGTTAACTGAACTAGAGTTTAAGATTAATAAATTGCCACCTATCTTGTTTAAATCTAAGAAAACCTGTCTGATTGATTTCTTTGCCTCACAATTGGAAAGCAGTGAACAATGAGTCAGTGAGTGGGAGATAAATACATGATGTTTTTAAAAATTAAACCCTGTTACGGTTAAGCCAGGCAAAGGTTGAAAGGGAACTCCGAGACCTCTTTCTCACCTGGTCGTAGCAATATTCAAATTATGGTCCCCTCATCCAGTGGAGGGGAGGCTGTCAGGGTGCCTCGCCACTGCTGGGAGGATCGAGCCGGGCCCTGCTGGCATTGAGATCCATGGTGGGCCTTATCCGGAGGCATCTCAAGGCCCCCCTTTGCCATAGATCCCGATGTTAAGGGCTCCTTAAAATCCAGCCCCTTGTCTTAATTTTAGTTTTAGTTTAGTTTAGAGATACAGCACTGAAACAGGCCCTTCGGCCCACCAAGTCTGTGCCGACCATCAACCACCCGCCTATACTAATCCTACACTAATCCCATATTCTTACCACATCCCCACCTGTCCCTATATTTCCCTACCACCTACCTATACTAGGGGCAATTTATAATGGCCAATTTACCTACCAACCTGCAAGTCTTTTGGCAGGAGGAAACCGGAGCACCCGGAGAAAACCCACGCAGACACAGGGAGAACTTGCAAACTCCACACAGACAGTACCCAGAATTGAACCCGGGTTGCTGGAGCTGTGAGGCTGCGGTGCTAACCACTGCACCACTGTGCCGCCCTTAGGCCATCATATTGTATTGCCGACCTCCACCTGCCAAGAATGAGGCATATTAATTTTATCATATGAGCACTGATTTTAAACTGTTGCTGGAGTGAAGAAATTACTTGTTTGAAGATCACCAGACACTGGGCTGGAAGGACATTTGCATACTAAGGGATGCTGCTTGTGGAGACAAAGGACTATTCCCTGCTCCAATTAACCCAAATGGATTTTGATCACCAGACATTGAAGGTGTAAGGAAGCACATTCCAGAGACTGCTAAGGTAATACAATCCACAAACCTTGCAGGAGAGACTGTTCCAAATAAGGAGCTAGTCACATGACTAACCTGCTGGGCAACCTGGGTTTTTTGAATTGTGCCACACAGAAAGGAACAGAAGACAGTTTTGAAACTGAAGCTAGAACAGGAAGCTGCTCTCTCTCTCTCACTTTCTCCCCAAGCCATCGGACCCATGGAAGACACGTAAACCTTAACAGAGAAAAGATTCCTAGATCGGAACAAGTTGAAACGTGAACCGGGCCCCAACGAATTGCAAGACTTACCGGCAACCAAAGACTCCACATTGAACTCAAAGGACTGTAACTACCTGATATTGCCTCAAGCTTTTCCCCTTTATTCCTTCTACTTTTTCTGTCTCTATCTATGCGTGTGTTTATCACGTATGCATGCTAGCGTGGTCGCGTCGTATATTCGTAGTCATTAACCGGATTAGAGTTTAAGATTACTAGACTTCTACCTTTCTTGTTTAAATCTAAGGAAACTTGTTTGATATCTTTGCCTTACAATTGGAGCAATGAACAAGGATTCCCTAAGGGTGAGCTAAAAACACAGTGTTTCTAAAATCCAACCCTGTTTCGGTTAAACCAGGCAAAGGCTGAGAGGGAACCCCTAGACCCCTCCTCATCTGATCATAACAGAAATTTGGGGGCTAGCTTCCTGGATTTGACCCACAGAAAAATGAGAGAAATTGGAAGTGGGAAGTCAAATCGATCCCAAACAAAAAGCGAAAGATTTCAATACAGGTTTTCTTGTGATTGTGTGTGCTCGAATACTAACATGTCTGCGACTGAAGCTAGTAGCTCCCCAAGGCAGGGTGAAGTAACTTGGGATAAGTTAAAAGCACTGTCTATGGAGGAGTTGAGGAAAATGGCTTAGCAGTGTGAGATCACTGTACGTGGCAAGGCTAGGAAGTCTGAATTCCTAAGATTAGTGGCCAACCATTTTTTACTTGAATCTGAAGAAGCAGAAACAGGGTTAGAAGTAGACCCCGACAGGGTATTGCTAGCAAAGATACAATTGGAACAAAGGAAACTTGAATTAGAAGACAGGGAAAGAGAAAGAGAGAGACAGGAGAAACAAAGAGAGAGACTGGAGAAAGAGAAAGAGAGACAGGAGAGAGAGAGAGAAAGAAAGAACCTTCCAGAAGGATGTGAAGAAAAAGAGAGAGAAGAGAGAGAAAGAGAAAGAATCTTTCAGAAAGAATGTGAAGAGAGAGAGCTGAAGTGGCTTGACTTAACTAGGGGGCGACAGAGTAACCCCAGTGAAAGCATGGCCAATATGGAGGAGTGTAATTCAGGGCTGGGTAGAGAATTGTTAAAACTCTCCCAACTGATCCCAAAATTCAATGAGGGAGACGTGGAAGCATTTTTTGTGTCGTTTGAAAAACTGGCAAGGCAGTTAAAATAGCCAGCTGAGGCTTGGACTCAGTAGGAAAAGCCCATGAGATTATTTCATGTTGTCAGATGAGAGTTCATCAGATTATGAACTGACAAAAAATGCTATCCTCGGGGAATATGAGTTAGTACCAGAAGCCTATCGCCAAAAGTTTAGAACCCTCAAGAAACAAGCTGATCAAACGTACTTGTAGTTTGAGAGAAATATGCAGCTGGCTTTTGACCAGTGGCTGAGGCCTCTTAAAGTACAGCTCAGCTATTAAAATCTCAGGGAAGTAATTTTGTTATAGGAATTTAAAAAGTCTATCCCGCTCTCCATAAAGACACATATGGAGGAAAAAAAACCTCATAAAGCCCGGCAGGCAGCTGTCCAGGCCGATGAGTTTGCTGTCATTTATAAGTCAGTTTCCCAGGGAAAACCTTTCCTAACCACTCCCACAAATTTGAAAAGGACAGAGGCTGGGAAGGTGATAGAAGCTCAAGCAGACCTGGCAGGGAAGGAAAAGCAGGAAACACAAGGGGCCCTCCTCCAGCCAAAAAGGAAGGTGCTATAAGTAGGAGTGAGACCCAGAGACCTGTGTGCTTCCATTGTAATAAAGCAGGGCTTACTGTTAGAAACTAAAGAGAAATCCTGTAGGGTTTATTCAGAGACACTCACACAGCGAAATCCCAGGAAGTTTACAGATGCAAGTGCAGAAACATTTAATAGGATTCCTGAAGGTTATCAGGGTTTAGTGTCTGAAGGGAAAGTAACCCCATACCCCTCGAGTGGGGCAAGCAAGCCCATAGTAATCCTCAAGGACAAAGGGGCCACTGGGTTCCTTTTACTGGGAAAAGGCCTGACTTTTTCCCCAGAGAGTGCAGTGAACATCAGAAAGGTAGTGAATGGTATTGGAGGGCAGCGTATGCTTGTACCTTTACATCGGGTGCACTTGGAGTGTGACCTAGTTTCGGGACCAGTGACGGTAGCAATTGTCCCTACTTTGCTTGTGGACGGGGTTAACCTGCTCCTAGGTAGTGATCTCGTGGGGGTGAAGGTGGTAGCCACCCCACCAACCCCCCCCACCACCCAGGTAGTGAAAGAGAGACCACAGGAGGTCAGAGAGACAGGACAGTGGCAGGAGACGGTCCCCTGCAGTTTCCCTGAATGTGTAATGAGTGAGGCAATGATCAAACCAGCTCCCCCAGAGGAGACTGAATTGGCACTGCAAGCAGATGACTATGAGGTCTGTCTGTCCGAGACTTTCTCTGGAAAATTAGAAGACTCAGGGACTGAGTTAAATGGATCTTCCTTAGCTGAGGCTCAGGGAGCTGACCAAGTATTGAGAGAGTCAGCACAGGCTGCCCAGTCTGAAATTGAAGCAGAGTCCCTGATTGCTACTATTTAAAGAATGCTGTACTGATGGGGTTTTCCTCACAGACCTTTCCTCACAGAGCAAGGAGTGGACAGTGGTTCACCAGTTAGTGGTGCCACAGAGATACCGGAGAGAAATAGTAAGAATGGCTCATGAGATTGCAGTGGTTGTACATGTCGGTATACACAAAACCAAAGCCTGCATAAGACAGCAGTTTGACTGGCCAAAACTCTACAAAGATGTGGTGGAATACTGTAGGAGTTGCCACCTGTGCCAGGTTGAGGGGAAACCCCAACCTACAGTGAAAATTGCACCCCGAAGTCCTATATCAGTGTTTGGAGGACCCTCCAGCAGAGGGCTGGTGAACTGTAAGGGTCCCCTGCTGAGAACAAAAGGGAAGAGGCAGGCACAAGGCTTCCTTAGAAATGAAAGGGGAAAAAGGGACCAAAAGGGCAGGTTAAAGGAAGTCCGGGAAGAATCTCGGATGAAAACCCCTACTGTCCGGCAGCCAACCCCGAACTCTTTGAGAAGTTAGACCACACATCCTCCTGCGTAAATGCAGACACTAGATGCATGCTGCCAGAGTGGCGAACAGCATTTACAGGAACCTATAGAGACAAAGAAAGTCCTCATGAGGGCAGAGAAACCATGAGGGTGATGCCTCACCTAGTCAAATTGCTGCGGGGAGTGCAGTAGAATCTGTACAAATACCTGCAAGCAGGAAAGTCCCAGAGTACCCTCCCCGCCCCCCCCACCCCAGCCCCAGTCAGGAAAAAAGGGAACCCTGAGATGAAAAGCCCTTGCATGACTCATCAAAACACTGAAAGAGAGTTCAGAGTAGAACCACCTACTGCCGCCACCCCTGAGCAGAACTCCAACCTAGGACCATTTAAACCTAACCCTCCCCCTGCGGATCTCAACAAGAACAAAGACCCCTTAGGCAGTCATGGAAATGTGCAAACTGAAAAAACTTCCTCAAAAACCACACGTTTATTGGGATGCCAAAAAGGCCATTTAAAGGAGCACTGCTACCAAGAAAAGACAGGCTGTAACAATTGTTCGGGTTCTGAATGAATGAGAAAGTTGCATATGTGTTTTCCTGTCCTTATCTTCTCTCTCGTCCCTTTTAATGAAATGCTATTTTTAAAAATCGCATTTCATTCTGCTGGGTGTGGAGGTGTCATGCAGACCTCCACCTGCCAAGAATGAGGCATATTTCTTTCTTTCTTTCTTTCCTTTGGGCCTCCTTATCTCGAGAGACAATGGATACGCGCCTGGAGGTGGTCAGTGGTTTGTGAAGCAGCGCCTGGAGTGGCTATAAAGGCCAATTCTGGAGTGACAGGCTCTTCCACAGGTGCTGCAGAGAAATTTGTTTGTCGGGGCTGTTGCACAGTTGGCTCTCCCCTTGCGCCTCTGTCTTTTTTCCTGCCAACTACTAAGTCTCTTCGACTCGCCACAATTTAGCCCTGTCTTTATGGCTGCCCGCCAGCTCTGGCGAATGCTGGCAACTGACTCCCACGACTTGTGATCAATGTCACACGATTTCATGTCGCGTTTGCAGACGTCTTTATAACGGAGACATGGACGGCCGGTGGGTCTGATACCAGTGGCGAGCTCGCTGTACAATGTGTCTTTGGGGATCCTGCCATCTTCCATGCGGCTCACATGGCCAAGCCATCTCAAGCGCCGCTGACTCAGTAGTGTGTATAAGCTGGGGGTGTTGGCCGCTTCAAGGACTTCTGTGTTGGAGATATAGTCCTGCCACCTGATGCCAAGTATTCTCCGAAGGCAGCGAAGATGGAATGAATTGAGACGTCGCTCTTGGCTGGCATACGTTGTCCAGGCCTCGCTGCCGTAGAGCAAGGTACTGAGGACACAGGCCTGATACACTCGGACTTTTGTGTTCCGTGTCAGTGCGCCATTTTCCCACACTCTCTTGGCCAGTCTGGACATAGCAGTGGAAGCCTTACCCATGCGCTTGTTGATTTCTGCATCTAGAGACAGGTTACTGGTGATAGTTGAGCCTAGGTAGGTGAACTCTTGAACCACTTCCAGAGCGTGGTCGCCAATATTGATGGATGGAGCATTTCTGACATCCTGCCCCATGATGTTCGTTTTCTTGAGGCTGATGGTTAGGCCAAATTCATTGCAGGCAGACGCAAACCTGTCGATGAGACTCTGCAGGCATTCTTCAGTGTGAGATGTTAAAGCAGCATCGTCAGCAAAGAGGAGTTCTCTGATGAGGACTTTCCGTACTTTGGACTTCGCTCTTAGACGGGCAAGGTTGAACAACCTGCCCCCTGATCTTGTGTGGAGGAAAATTCCTTCTTCAGAGGATTTGAACGCATGTGAAAGCAGCAGGGAGAAGAAAATCCCAAAAAGTGTGGGTGCGAGAACACAGCCCTGTTTCACACCACTCAGGATAGGAAAGGGCTCTGATGAGGAGCCACCATGTTGAATTGTGCCTTTCATATTGTCATGGAATGAGGTGATGATACTTAGTAGCTTTGGTGGACATCCGATCTTTTCTAGTAGTCTGAAGAGACCACGTCTGCTGACGAGGTCAAAGGCTTTGGTGAGATCAATGAAAGCAATGTAGAGGGGCATCTGTTGTTCACGGCATTTCTCCTGTATCTGACGAAGGGAGAACAGCATGTCAATAGTCGATCTCTCTGCACGAAAGCCACACTGTGCCTCAGGGTAGACGCGCTCGGCCAGCTTCTGGAGCCTGTTCAGAGCGACTCGAGCAAAGACTTTCCCCACTATGCTGAGCAGGGAGATTCCACGGTAGTTGTTGCAGTCACCGCGGTCACCTTTGTTTTTATAGAGGGTGATGATGTTGGCATCGCGCATGTCCTGGGGTACTGCTCCCTCGTCCCAGCACAGGCATAGCAGTTCATGTAGTGCTGAGAGTATAGCAGGCTTGGCACTCTTGATTATTTCAGGGGTAATGCTGTCCTTCCCAGGGGCTTTTCCGCTGGCTAGGGAATCAATGGCATCACTGAGTTCCGATTTGGTTGGCTGTATGTCCAGCTCATCCATGACTGGTAGAGGCTGGGCTGCATTGAGGGCAGTCTCAGTGACAGCATTCTCCCTGGAGTACAGTTCTAGGTAGTGCTCAACCCAGCGGTCCATCTGTTTGCGTTGGTCAGTGATTATGTCCCCCGATTTAGATTTGAGGGGGGTGATCTTCTTGATGGTTGGCCCAAGAGCTCTCTTCATGCCATCATACATTCCTCTGATGTTTCCGGTGTCTGAGGCCAGCTGAATATGACTGCATAGGTGTTGCCAGTAGTCGTTTGCGCAACGCCTAGCTGTTCTTTGTGCAGTACTTCTGGCTGCTTTAAGTGCTGCGGATGTTAAATCGCTGGGGGCTTTCTTGTAGTTCAAAAGTGCAATGCGCTTAGCGGCTATGACAGGTTCCAGCTCTTCATTATGAGATTGAAACCAGTCTGCATTTCTCTTCGCACTTTTGCCGTAGGTGGTCAAAGCTGACTCATAGATGGCGTCTCTGATGTGGGCCCACTTGGTCTCAGCATCCCCTGTGGGAGTGTTTTGAAGGGCTGTTACAAGTGAATTTAGAAATTTTTGTAACAGCTGTGGGTGAGAAATTCTGCTCGTGTTGATGCGCGGGTGGCCCTTCTGCTTGGAATGATGCAACTTCTTTGGTCTGAGTCTAACCTTGCTGCACACCAGGGAGTGGTCGGTGTCGCAGTCCGCACTGTGGAAGCTGCGTGTGATTTGAACACTGTTTAAGGCGGCTCGCCTTGTGACAATGAGGTCTAGCTGGTGCCAACGACGTGATCTTGGGTGCCTCCATGAAACCTGGTGACAGGGTTTAGTGTGAAAGAACGAGTTGGTGATGCAGAGGTTATGATAGGTACACAACTCAAGCAGTCTCTGCCCGTTCTCATTCATCCTTCCAACGCCATAGCGCCCAAGGCAGGAGGGCCATGAGTCATGGTCGGCCCCAACCCTGGCATTAAAGTCCCCCAGCAGGAATAGGTGTTCGGTGTTGGGGATGCTGCTAATGATGTTATGGAGTTGTTCATAGAACTGGTCTTTAGCTTCAGGTGCGGAGCAGAGTGTTGGAGCATAGATGCTGAGTAGGTGTACTGGACCAGAGGTGGTGAGCAGTCGGATGGACAGTATGCGTTCCGAGCCATTTGAGGGAGGCTCTATCATGCTGAGCAAGGAGTTTCTGATGGCGAAGCCCACTCCATGGTGTCTTGGTTCTTCAGGATCCCTGCCCTGCCAGAAGAAGGTGTAGTCTTGCTCTGCTAGAGAGCCACTCGCGGGGAGGCGAGTCTCCTGAAGTGCTGCAATGTCCACATTGAATCTACTGAGCTCGTTGTTAATGATGGCGGTCTTCCGAGAATCGTTGATTTGTGTAAGGTCTTCCGACAGGCCAGGACACATAGTTCTGACGTTCCAGCTTGCAAAGCGAAGGGCTGGTACCTTCTTTCCTTTTTTCATGTTGTTTGGTGCGGTGTATCAGTCCACCTTTCGGGCAATGACCCTGAGCTCCAAGCACCCATTGAAGCAGGCAGACTGTGGCGGGACAGAACCTTATTGATCGGGGGCTGCCCGGTTTGAGGCGGGCGGTAGCTGTCCAGTGAGGTGCAATGACCTCTCCCACCGACAAAGGCAACCCGTGGCGCCCAGTTTCTACGCCAATTTATCTGGACTTATAACCCGTAACTGCTGCCTTCCGTGTTGTTTTAGTCGCTGTGAGGCAACTATGGAGTGACCTCTCCATGGCGCATGCCTGGGCAAATTTATGGAGGTTGAGAGTTGCCCAGTCGTCAAAACCCCCCTCTCGGCCTTTCTGGTGGGGTCCAAAGGAGTGCAGGACACGACGTTTGGCACCAGTATGGCTGCAGGAACTGCCGGAAACATGCCAAAGGTGACACATGACCGCCTACGGGGTTCCGCTCCGGATTTTCTGTTAGGGTTTACTCCCTTAGCCTTGGTCTCTCCCGAGACGCCCACAAGGCAGTGGGGTTGTTGGGGCCCCTACACAGGTGTAGGATGGTGCCGGTGGGAGGAGGGGATGCAAGGGGGAGGGGTAGAGGGAGGGGGTGGGGGGGGGGTGCAGGGGAAGGGGGTGCGGGGTGAAGATGGTGCGAGGGGGGGGCGGGCTGGGACGGGGTTGTGAGGGGGTGAGCTGAGAGGGTGGAGCAGGGAAGGGGACGGGGGTGGGGGGGGTGGAAGGGGGGTAAAGGGGGGGGGGAGGGGGGGTGGAATCTGGTGCAGGTAATATGCCATGAGGCATATTAATTTTATCATATGAGCACTGATTTTAAACTGTTGCTGGAGTGAAAAAATGACTTGTTTGAAGATCACCAGACACTGGGCTGGAAGTACATTTGCATGCTAAGAGCTGCTGCTTGTGGAGACAAAGGACTATTCCCTGCTCCAATTAACCCAAATTGATTTTGATCACCAGTCATTGAAGGTGTAAGGAAGCACATTCCAGAGATTGCTAAAGTAATACAATCCACAAACCTCTCAGGAGAGACTGTTCCATATAAGGAGCTATTCACATGACTAACCTGCTGAGCAACCTGGGGTTTTTTGAATTGTACCACACAGAAAGGAACAGAAGATAGTTTTGAAACTGAAGCTAGAACAAGGAAGCTGCTCTCTCTCTCTCTCGCTTTCTCCCCAAGCCATCGGACCCACAGAAGACATGTAAACCTCAAGAGAGAAAAGACTCCTAGATCAGAACAAGTTGAAACGTGAACTGGGCCCCAACGATTTACAAGACTTACCAGCAACCAAAGACTCCACATTGAACTCAAAGGACAGTATCTACCAGATATTGCCTCAAGCTTTTCCCCTTTATTCCATCTACCTTTTCTGTCTCTATCTGCGTGTGTGTTTATAGCATATGCATGCTAGCGTGGTCGCATTGCATATTCATAGTCGTTAACCGGATTAGAGTTTAAGATTAATAAACTTCTACCTTTCTTGTTTAAATCTAAGGAAACTTGTTTGATTTCTTTGCCTTACAATTGGAGCAGTGAACAAGGATTCACTAAGGGGGAGCTAAAAACACAGTGTTTCTAAAATTAAACCCTGTTACGGTTAAACCAGGCAAAGGCTGAGAGGGAACCCCTAGACACCTCCTCACTTGGTCGTAACAATATAAATAGATATTCGCAACATGGCCACACCCCTGAACCACAGCTATATTCAAGAGATTATCTAAGGCAGGCCTGGCATTTACAATACTATACAACCACTTCAGGTGCTTCTGCCAAATTCCTGTCTCTGTTACTTTAAGTGCTGTGTTAAACTGATTATTTTAAATTGGATAATGCCACTGTTAACACAACATAAGAAGGAATTTCAAAAGAGAGCAAAAGTGTTCAAATGATAACAACAATTTCCAAGCTGAGGTATTTTTTAAAGCAAATTAAAATCATAGTTTCAATTTTTTTGTATTTGCTAATGTCCTGTCATTTTTCTCTTATTTTTAAATCTTAAAAATTTCTACAAAATGGGAATGATACAATATCATATATTTGAGGCATTCATATTAGATAATTTCACAAAAGGATAGATACCACAAGGCATAGAAATATCAAACCAAGTTTTAAGTGTAAATTTAAATAACAAATGCAAGCACTTCTGCAATAAGTATGCAACATACATTAGTTATTCTTGGGCTACGTACTGTCTGAAAATCCACTCTATTAATTGCTTTTCTGCAAGTGCATGGCGTCATTATGCCCTCAAACCGCTGAAGCTGTTGGCATAGCACCATGATTTGCTGTAGATTCCCTCCATTAGCGTCAGCAGCAAAGAATCTGTGATTTAATTGTGATTTATGGGTTCATATTTAGAATATTCAAAACCCAAAGCCGAATTTGAATTGATTCCCAATGCACTAAGTCTTAACCCAAGATATGTATTTACCTCCAGCCCTTTGTAGGCTGTTCCTAATTTTCTGTTTTATGACATAACATCAGCTGTGTTATACAACACATGGTTCTGTTCAATCTAGCACTATTTTCTTTTGATAGCTATAATGATGCCCTTATTTCAGAGCTGTGCATTTCAATTTGTTGACATTATCCTCATTGAAACTAAAATTGCATGTTAATGAATCGGAAATCTCCCAAATTGTCAATTTACTCATAGTGACTTGATATATTATTGAAATATGTGTCTCTCGAGAATGTAAATGAATGATCTACATTAGTGAGCAATAATTACATTACTTCTACAGGGGGTTGGCTCCACAAATGGGAGTTTAGGAATAGATGTCAATCTCCTTCACTACCCATTGGATAATTGACTTTCCCTTATTTGATTTGCTGGGATAATCCACTGTACTTCTTTCAGCATAGCTTTAAAAAGTTTGCCCTCCTATAATCATCTTGTCTTTAGTTAGAAATAATCCAGCATAATGCGCTTTGCTGCTATGTATTTATTGAAAATGCCTCTGTAAGCTGTTGATGGATATATTAGTGTGTCTCTCTCCAAATGCACAGTTTTATTTTTGGAGTACATTTCATACCATGAAAAATAACTAATCAAATGATCATTGCAAAATAGGTAAGAACTATGTAGTTTAAAATACACAGTGATCTGGCTTTGCTCAAATTATTCCATTTGTTATGTTCAGAGAACCATGCTAATGTGACATTAATGTGGAGGGACAGCTCAAGCTAATGTTGCCTACAGCTTGGAAAGATTGTCAGCTTGGACAAAATGTAATGCATCACATGACCCCCTCAGTGCTTGAGTTGACAAAGTAGGTTACTTCAAAGGTGGGAGGGGATGGTGTCTCTGGCCTTTAGAATCTTGTTATTGTCTGTATAACTATGTAGATTTAATAAAGCATGCAGCTGTTAATGCACTAAAATACATAAAGACCTTGGGATGGTATTTTATGCTCTTCCCCCTTGGCGAGTTTGGAGGTGGGGAGGGCATTTAATCAGGAGGGATGACAATAGGTGGGGACACCGCCACCTTCCTGCCTACGCCCCTATTAAGTCTGTGGCAGGAAGGCCTGTAGACAGCCTTCCTGCCCTGCCACCAATTGAGACCCTTAAGGGGGAATTAGTGCCTAATTAAGAGCCTCTTCCTGCCACCGCTAGTCTTAACAGTGGCGAGCAGGCCTATTGTCATGCAGGGAGCATGACATGCAAGCCCTTGTGGGGGGGGGCGGTCCCTTGTTGAAAGGCAGAGTGCCTAATCAAGGGACCTGGCAGAGGGAAGGGGAGGAGGCCTGCTGAGAGCCAACCACCTTACACCCCCATCCCCTGTGATCCACACCCGCGAACCCCCCCACCATCACTTACCTCTGGCCTTCATCGCTCTGCGATCTTGGGCCTCTGGTGGGTGCCATTCTGGCAGCAGCCACTGCCTCCCCAATGGCGCTGCCGAGCAGAAGAGCTGCCAGTCTCTAATTGGCCAGCAGCTCTCAGCAGGCAAGACTTCCCATCTCCAGGGTTCTGATCCTGGAAAAGGCCCACCGGTGGCCTCTCAAGTGCCTGATTGGCTCTTGATATGGTGAGCCTTCCCAAAAGAGACTGAGACCCCATCGCATCCATAAAATTCCTCCACTAAGAACATCAACCTCTAAAGCCACAAATTTTGGAACAAAAACTTCACTGAAGATTAACATTTGTGTTTTACTTTTAAGAATACACAGCATTAAAAGGGCAAGGTGCCTCGAAAAAAATTATGCTTGGCAAAATATGTTTCTTTTCATGAGAGGAAAGAACCATCCCATATATTTTTTATGACAACAAATGACAGTGGTATGTCTGAATGCAACTTATTATAAATGGAAAAAAATGATGTTTGCCAAAAATGTTATATAAAGCTATTATCCCTTTAACTAAAATAAAACAGGAAGATCTCAAAATTCTACAATTATTACTGCCCTGACTTCCTTGCATATATTCCTGTGTGCTTTTAATCATCAGAATTTAATATGCATAGAACACAAATTACAATTTTTGTTGCATTGTACTTAAAGCACTACATTTGCACCCTAACCCAAAGTAATAGAAGGATAATAGCGATCAGCCACAGCTTGATCATTGTTATCCTTCAAGGTCATCCCTCCAGTAAATTCAAAATTAGTCACAGCCAAAACACCTCTATTTATCATTACTTTTGCATTGCCAATTGCCATCTTAAGTCATTAAGTAAGGAATTCCTGTCCACAAACATTTCTTCTTTCACATTCTTCTGTCATTTTATCCCTATTTCCTAGTGTTTGGAGAGTGGAGAGTTGTTTTCATGAATTTGGTGAATACCATTCTTTATTCCACAAGTGGAGGAGATTGCACCCAGGAACAACAATGTCACAAATCGTATTTATAACTGTTCTTCACAAGTGGAATAAACATTGACATATGCACTATTGTATCAGCTGATCCAAGTGTGTGTGTGACTTTAATTTAGTTCAATTCAAAATTTTCAAAAGTAACTTAGATTTTACAAATGGAGTTCAGTAAATTGGACCAGCATGCATTTTATTTTACCATCAACATTTCTCTCACTGCAGGTTAGAGTGGCTATTTTGTTGTATTCCACTACAACAACCTAACCTTGAGAAACGACTGCTTTGTGGTTTGGTGGCAATATATTCAACCGTTGGTCGAGCACATTATGCATGTCAGATGGAGATATTTATCACAAAGATGGACTGCTTCATCTATCTCAACCATTCACCCCTCATCCTAGAAATGAGAGCCATGACATTATGCATTGTGTAAATGCTCCAACAGCCTTACTAATCACTATACACTCATGTTTTTTGCTTTGGACCTTCACTTGTAGTAAACTAAGGGGTGTCTGAGTGTAATTATTCACATGACCAATGTGTGTTTATGCTTGAAATTGAACACATAAAAGCCTCCTCCGTTCAAGTTTGTACAAAGCATAGTGCAGTTAGCTCTGGCGTCTATAGAGACTAAAACAAGAAAATGCATCACACAAATCACTATCTCTGCGAATTTGCTGTTGCATAATGAAATTGCTCTATTAATTTTTAGCTTTATACAGACTTTCCACAACAAGGGTAGAATGTGACAAATCTTATTTCCATCAATTGATTAGCCACAATGAAGGAAAAATTGGATTAGGCGGGTAATCGGGCGTGGGGCAGGAAGCAAACATTCTGCTGCCTGCTAATTTAAATGATAATGGTGAGCGCTAGGAGTGATGCTGAGTGGCTACATGCCTCAGCAGGGGACCAAGTTCATGCAAGGTTAGCACCACTTAAAGCCAGCTTCCACATTTTAAATTTAGACTGCACCTCTTAAAGGGGAGATGCATTCTGGCTGCAGCAGGTACTGGAAGTAGCTGGGAAAGAGTTTATGAGCAGAAGGACAAAGAACAAAGAACAGTACAGCACAGGAACAGGCCATTCGGCCCTCCAAGCCTGCGCCGATCTTGATGCCTGCCTAAACTAAATCCTTCTGCACTTCCAGGGACCGTATCCCTCTATTCCCATCCTATTCATGTATTTGTCAAGATGCCTCTTAAATGTTGTTTTCATACCTGCTTCCACCACCTCCCCCGGCAGCAAGTTCCAGGCACTCACCACCCTCTGTGTAAAGAACTTGCCTCACACATCCCCTGTAAACTTTGCCCCTCGCACCTTAAACCTATGTCCCCTGGTAACTGACTCTTCCACCCTGGGAAAAAGCTTCTGACTATCCACTCTGTCCATGCCGCTCATAACTTTTATTTTTTTAAATTTATTTAGAGATACAGCACTGAAACAGGCCCTTCGGCCCACCGAGTCTGTGCTGACCAACAACCACCCATTTATACTAACCCTCTTTTTTCTTTTTCTTTTTTCTTTCTTTTGGGCCTCCTTATCTCGAGAGACAATGGATACGCGCCTGGAGGTGGTCAGTGGTTTGTGAAGCAGCGCCTGGAGTGGCTATAAAGGCCAATTCTAGAGTGACAGGCTCTTCCACAGGTGCTGCAGAGAAATGTGTTTGTCGGGGCTGCTGCACAGTTGGCTCTCCCCTTGCGCCTCTGTCGTTTTTCCTGCCAACTACTAAGTCTCTTCGACCCTACAGTAATCCCATATTCCCTACCTACACTAGGGGCAATTTACAATGGCCAATTTACCTATCACCTGCAAGTTTTTGGCTGTGGGAGGAAACCGGAGCACCCGGCGAAAACCCACGCGGTCACAGGGAGAACTTGCAAACTCCGCACAGGCAGTACCCAGAATCAAACCCGGGTCCCTGGAGCTGTGAAGCTGCGGTGCTAACCACTGCGCCACTGTGCCGCTTTGTAAACCTTTATGATGTCGCCCCTCCACCTCCGTCGTTTCAGTGAAAACAATCCGAGTTTATCCAACCTCTCCTCATAGCTAATGCCCTCCAGACCAGGCAACATCCTTGTAAACCTCTTGTGTACCCTCTCCAAAGCCTCCACGTCCTTCTGGTAGTGTGGCGACCAGAATTGCACGCAATATTCTAAGTGTGGCCGAACTAAGGTTCTGTACAGCAGCAACATGACTTGCCAATTTTTATACTCTATGCCCCGACCGATGAAGGCAAGCATGCCGTATGCCTTCTTGACTACCTTATCCACCTGCATTGCCACTTTCAGTGACCTGTGGACCTGTACGCCCAGATCTCTCTGCCTGTCAATACTCCTAAGGGTTCTGCCATTTACTGTACACTTCCCACTTGCATTAGACCTTCCAAAATGCATTACCTCACATTTGTCCGGATTAAACTCCATCTGCCATTTCTCCGCCCAAGTCTCCAACCGATCTATATTCTGCTGTATCCTCTGACAATCCTCATCACTATCCGCAACTCCACCAACCTTTGTGTCGTCTGCAAACTTACGAATCAGACCAGCTACATTTTCCTCCAAATCATTTATATATACAAGAAACAGCAAAGGTCCCAGCACTGATCTCTGCAGAACACCACTAGTCAAAGCCCTCCAATCAGAAAAGCACCCTTCCACTGATACCCTCTGTCTTCTATGACCGAGCCAGTTCTGTATCCATCTTGCCAGCTCACCTTTGATTCCGTGTGACTTCACCTTTTGTACCAGTCTGCCATGTCAAAGGCTTTACTGAAGTCCATATAGACAACATCCACTACCCTTGCTTCATCAATCATCTTCGTCACTTTCTCAAAAAACTCAATCAAGTTCGTGAAACACGACCTCCCCTTCACAAAACCAGGCTGCCTCGCACTAATACATTTGTTTGTTTCCAAATGGAAGTAAATCCTGTCCCGAGGAATCCTCTCGAATAATTTCCCTACCACTGACGTAAGGCTCACCGGCCTATAATTTCCTGGATTATCCTTGCCAACCTTCTTAAACAAAGGAACAACATTGGCTATTCTCCAGTCCTCTGGGACCTCACCTGTAGCCAATGAGGATACAAAGATTTCTGTCAAGGCCCCAGCAATTTCTTCCCTTGCCTCCCTCAGTATTCTGGGGTAGATCCCATCAGGCCCTGGGGACTTATCTACCTTAATGCTTTGCAAGGCGCCCAACACCTCCTCCTTTTTGATAACGACATGACCGAGACTATCTACACTCCCTTCCCTAGACTCATCATCCACCAAGTCCTTCTCTTTGGTGAATACTGATGCAAAGTACTCATTTAGTACCTCGCCCATTTCCTCTGGCTCCACACATAGATTCCCTCCTCTGTCCTTTAGTGGGCCAACCCTTTCCCTGGTTACCCTCTTGCTCTTTATATACGTATAAAAAGCCTTGGGATTTTCCTTAATCCTGTTTGCCAATGACTTTTCATGACCCCTTTTAGCCCTCCTGACTCCTTGCTTAAGCTCCTTCCTACTGTCTTTATATTCCTCAAGGGCTTTGTCTGTTCCCAGCCTTCCAGCCCTTACGAATGCTTCCTTTTTCTTTTTGACGAGGCTCACAATATCCCATGTTATCCAAGGTTCCCGAAACTTGCCATACTTATCCTTCTTCCTCACAGGAACATGCTGGTCCTGGATTCTAATCAGCTGACGTTTGAAAGACATGTCAGATGTTGATTTACCCTCAAACAGCCGCCCCCAATCTAAATTCTTCAGTTCCTGTCTAATATTGTTATAATTAGCCTTCCCCCAATTTAGCACCTTCACCAGAGGACTACTCTTATCCTTATCCACAAGTACCTTAAAACTTATGGAATTATGGTCACTGTTTCCGAAATGCTCCCCGACTGAAACTTCGACCACCTGGCCGGGCTCGTTCCCCAATACCAGGTCCAGTACGGCCCCATCCCTAATTGGACTATCTACATATTGTTTCAAGAAACCTTCCTGGATGCTCCTTACAAATTCTGCCCCATCCAAGCCTCCAGCACTAAGTGAATCCCAGTCAATATAGGGGAAGTTAAAATAACCCACCACTACAACCCTGTTACCTTTACATCTTTCCAAAATCTGTCTACATATCTGCTCCTCTACCTCCCGCTGGCTGTTCGGAGGCCTGTAGTAAACCCCCAACATCGTGACTGCACCCTTCCTATTCCTGAGCTCCACCCATATTGCCTCACTGCATGACCCCTCCGAGGTGTCCTCCCGCAGTACAGTTGTGATATTCTCCTTAACCAGTAATGCAACTCCCCCACCCCTTTTACATCCCCCTCTATCCCGCCTGAAGCTTCTAAATCCCGGAACATTTAGCTGCCAATCCTGTCCTTCTCTCAACCAAGTCTCTGCAATAGCAACAACATCATAGGAGTTGGTGCAACAGGACAGACAGTGTGTGCCATGATTGTCTGGGCTGGCACTAGAGGCCTTGATGCAGGAGGTGGACAGGAGGAGAGAGGTCCTCTTCCATCAGGGGGCCAGAAAGCTCTGCGGACAGACACTGAGAACGCAGTGGGAGCTGATAGCTGTCGTGGTCAATGCCAGCAGTGTAGCTCTGAGGATCTGGATGCAGTTCCACAAGAATTTCAATTACCTCATACGAGTAGCGAAGGTAGATGAATATATCTTCAAATGCCATATCCTTACAAATGAACCACTAGCCTCACTCATTGCTCCATACACCACCCTCCCTTCTCTAGACGACAAACAGTATCTGTCAGGCACGATTCATACCCAACATTCATAGACTCACCTCACCCTCACACACTTAGCACAGCTGCAAGCCTCACATCGACATCCCACAGATGGCACAAACTGTCAGCTATTCAACTATGACAGGCGCTTCACCCAAACAATTTTCACCACACTCAATGGGCTGGATTTTATGCACCCACTGCCGGGAAGCAGCGGTGGGCAAAAGAAATGGTGGCCCATGCCACCATGTCACTGTGATCTTCCTTGTGGCAACCCACAATAATATGCCGGTTGGGCCGCCCCCTCCAATCACGGGGAAGGGGCAGGCTCTCCGACGCCGGCAATGACGTCAGCTGCCTGTGCGGCTAATTTAAATTTTTTAGGTTATACCTACCCCCACTGCACTGATTAAAAATCTGCCATCCCTTTCCTACCCCCAATAACAATAATATTCATTATTTTCCCTCTCCCCCCACCACTACCAAAGCACTTACCTTCCACCTCCACTTGACCTTCCCCCCACCAAACTGAACAAAGTGTACAAGTCACCCCTTCCCACCATCCCCTACATTAATGATGTAAATTTGACCCCGCTTCCCCCATGCATGAACAATCTTAAGATGCCCCCTTCTCCACCACTGCAGTGCCTGCTTTCCCCAGACAGAAAGTGAGTCCGGCCGCCGCTCAGAAGATTGCGGCCCGACGGTAAGATTGGAGTCAATTTTATTTAAATGTATGCATTCTGCTAATTTGAATATTTTAATCCAGTTTCCATTGCCTAGCGGCAGGGAGGACATCATATGTAAAGTGGTGATGGATTTGGCCCAGTCCTTCCGACGCCAGTCTCCGTGACAGGCCAATGCCAAGACAATCTCCTGTGAAGCACCAATCGGAGAGCAGGAGCAATCTGCCATGCCAAGAAGGGCCAACCCATGCCAGAGAGTGTATTGGATTTGACTCAGCTTCCTCCAAATGTCCAAATGTCCAAGTGGCAGTGGCAGTGGCAGTGCAGACTGATGCTGTCCAGGAAGTCTGTCACCGATTTATGCACCATGCTGCAGGATGAGCTGCGACTCAGGAGCTTCGGTAGACACCTAAAGCCCGTGGCCCTGAAGATCATCATGGCACTCAATTTCTACACCTCTGGCTATTTCCAAGGATCCACCGGTAACATGTGTGGGATCTCCCAGGTAACAGCCCACCACTGCATCAAGGAGGTGACTAATGCCCTGGTCAGGAGGGCCGGCAACTATGTGCTCTACCAGACCAACCCTGACAGCCAGGCCGAGAAGGTCATCGGTTTCGGGGCCATCGCTGGAATTCCCGAGGTGCAAGGTGCGATATCTTGCATGGATGTGGCCACCAAGGCTCTGATGGAGCAGCCAGCCGCTTTCATCAACAGGAAAAGCTTCCATTCAATCATCGTTAAACTGGTCTGCAACCACTGAAAGTGTTCCCTGTAGGTGTGTGCCCACTTCCCAGGAAGCAGCCACGACGTCTACGTACTTCGACAGTCACAGGTGCCACAGCTATTCAAGCCCCCTGCTCCCCTTCAGGGATGGATCCTGGGGGACAAAGGCTACCCATTGAAGACATGGCTTCTGACACCTGTGATGAACCCTCGTAATGCAGCAGAGGAGAGGTACAGCATTTGTCACGTCTCCACCAAAGTGACCATCAAGCAGGCTATTGGGCTGCTGAAGTTGACATTCCCGTGCCTGGATCGATCTGGTGGAACCCAGCAGTATGCCCCAGTGAGTGGTCTGTTGTGCTCTGCACAATCTAGTACTTCAGAGCAGGGAGGCGTTGCATGAACAGGAGAAGATTGATTATCAGTCCTCATCCAACGAGGAGGATATGGAGGAAGCTAATAAGCAGGCAGCACTGGATATTGATTGCCTTGGAGCGGAGACCAGGGCCATTGAGAGACGCGCAACGGAGGCAAGAGACAATCTCATACGTACCCAGTTCCTTCCACCATGATACCCTCTCAAACTGGACTTAATAAAGACTCACCTCACTATATTCCACCTGTTGTCTCCTTTCTATCTCGATTACGTGCCTAGTGCCCAGCTGCACCATGCACTCTGTTACACCTAAGACGCTTACCAAACATGGCCTGTGCCTACGCTGGCATCCCATTGAGGGAGCAAGGGTGACGGCAACATCTACCAATTCAGGCATGAAAGATTGAGCATTTTACAACAATGGTTGGAATTTTAGGCCATCCCGACGAGCGGGATGGTGCTGAGGGAGGGGGTGGCGGTGGTTGGGGTGGTGTAAAATGGAGCAGGAGGCATCGGGAAACCTTCCCGACCCAGTCCTGCCTCCATCACCACTTTACATATGCAGCAGCTCCTATCTCACTATCTGCTATTAAGAGATACAGCACTGAAACATGCCCTTTGGCCCACCGAGTCTGTGCCGACCATTAACCATCCATTTATACTAATCCTACATTAATCCCATATTCCTACCACATCCTCACCTGTCCCTATATTCCCCTACCACCTACCTAGACTAGGGGCAATTTATAATGGCCAATTTACCTATCAACCTGCAAGTCTTTTGGCTGTGGGAGGAAACCGGAGCACCCGGAGGAAACCCACGCAGACACAGGGAGAACTTGCAAACTCCACACAGGCAGTACCCAGAATTGAACCTGGGTCGCTGGAGCTGTGAGGCTGCGGTGCTAACCACTGCGCCACTGTGCCGCCCTGCTATTGAGTGACCATCCCTGGTCCCTGCTAGCTCCTGTGCCTCTTCCTCAGCCGACGACAGAGGCCGAAGATCAGTCCGCCAGACCTCGAGGTCTCCCTGGTGTTATGAGCCCATTTGTCCTGCAAGTAGAAAAAGGGAAATTGTAAGTCTTTGCAGGAAAAGCAACAGGACAGTTATGCTAGTGACAGCCCCTCATCCCCTGCTGGAGTTTCATGCATGGCACCTCCCCATGTCCACTCTCAGGAGATGTCATTGGACTGAGCTGTGAAAGAATCTGGCCTGTTGCCGAGATGCAGCCATGCATCTGCCAGGATGTGATGATGCCTAACCCTTTGCCAGTGCCTTTGTGCTCTCTCTGTCCCCATTTCACACTCAATCTCAAGCTGCATACATGCCCCAAAGAGGAGAGAGGTATGGAGGTCTCACCTTGAAATACAAAGGAGGTCATTGACCATCTTGCGACATTGGACCCAGTTCGGGGGGTGTTCCCACAGCTGCTGACCTCCTCTGCATTCTCCATTCAGGTTTACTTGGTCAGGCAGGAGAATGCCTTCTTGCCATCACTGGGAAAGAGCATCTCCCGCCTTTCCCTTGCAGCCTGGAGTAGAATCTCACAAGAACACAAGAAATAGGAGCAGCAGTAGATCATATTGCCTGTTGATCCTGCTCCACCATTCAATATAATCGTGGCTGACATTAGGCTTCAACACCATGTCCACCACCACCACCCCCCCCCCCCACTTCCATATCCCCTGATTCCCTGAGAGAGCAAAAATCTTCCAACCCAGCCTTAAATGTATTAATTGACGTAAATGTATTATCCCTCTGGGATAGAGAATTTTAAAGATTACAACCCTTTGAGTGAAGTAACTTCTCCTCATCTCAGCCCCTTATCCTGAGACTGTGCCCCTGTGTTTTAGATTCCCTGGCCAGAGGAAATGAGAATCTTGTATGTTTCAATGAGATCGCCTTTCACTCTTTTAAACTCCAAAGAATATAGCCCAATTTACTCAGCCTCTCATCATAGGACAACCCCCTCATCCCAGCGACCAATTTAGTGAATCTTCGCTGTACCGCCTCCAATGCAAGTATATCCTTTCTTAAATGTGGAGAATAAAACTGCACACTGTATTCCAGATGTGGTCTCACCAAAACCCTGTACACGTGTAGCAAGACTTCTTTACAACTGTACTCCAATCGCCTTGCAATAAAGGCCAAAATACCATTTGCCTTCTTAATTGCTGCTGTACCTGCATGCTAACATTTTGTGCTCCTTGTACGAGCACACCTAAGTCTCTTTGAACATTAACAAGTTTCTCATCTTTTAAAAAATATTCTTCTTTTCAATTCTTATGACCAAAGTGAATAACTTCACACTTCCCTGCATTATACACCATCTGCCAGCTTGTTGCCCACTCACTTAACCTGTCGATATCTCTTTGCAGCCTCCCTGCATCCTCCCCACAGCTTACCTTTCCACCTAGCTTTATATCGTCGGCAAATGTAGATACATTACTCTCTCATCATCTAAGTCATTAATATAGATTGTAAATAGCTGAGGCCCCAGCACTGATCCTTGTGGCACTCCACTACTCACTGCTTGACAACTTGAAAATGCCACATTTATGCCCACTCATTGTTTCCTATTTGCTAACCAATCCTCAATAATGAGGTAAGTGAAGTCTGGGATCCCTGGAGCAAGGCAGGCGGGATCCAACAATAGGAGGTGTGGGTGGGGGGGGAAACGTGTTGCTGAGGGCAGGCGGTGCTGTTGCTGTGGGGGCAGCCATTGCCACCGAGGGGGGTCCCTCCATGGGCCATGGAGTGCCCAAAAAGAAAGCCCCCCTCAACCCCGCCAGAGCCCACTGGGAGGCTTCCAGGATGCACTGGACGATCTCCCCATGCAGCAACGGCCCCCCCTTGCTGCTGACAAAATGCCCATGGAGGTAGGAAAATGCCCTTATTTGGTCCCTTAAGTGCCTCAATTGGATTCCTGCCAGCTTTTGCACCACTGACAAAATGGCACGGTGGCGGGAAGACATCAGTACACCCCCCAATGCTTTCCTGCATAATTTTGCCAGGCTTCCTGCCTCCCAGCCCATCGGCAAGGGGCTGGTAAAATTCTGGCCAATGTTTCAGGTCGATGGCTTTTCAGCAGAATTGGTTTAAAATTAACACTGACGTTCCAATAATGCAATGTAGAGCGAAGCAGGATGAACTACTGTTGACTACTGAACTGAAGCAGAAAAGAGCAAGAGCCAGCTTCACATCACTGATGGTATTGCTTAGAGATGTGAAAGAGATTTAGGTCATATGTACTCAGATAAGCAGCACAATAACGAGCGAGAGAAGAAGCAATGATAGAAATCTGTGGGGGAGCTATGATGGTGACAGCTGAGAAAAATGTTTCCTCTATGGAGTTAAATAGAATGACACTCAGACCCATTCACAATGCTCAGGAATTTATTAAACTGGGGGATGTAACCTGTGCCCCACCAGCGCCTGATGCCATGCATTGGTGATCCAAGATTCTGCATCACAGCACTGCCCCCAGTCAATCAATCTTATAGTCCATGTAAAGCAAGGATTTTTGTTTTTTTTGGTCTTGCCATTGCTTCCCATTTCTCTCTCCCTTTCTATTTTAGGTTTTAACTAGCCCTTTGTTTTAGTTGTTTTTTATGATTTTTTTTACAAAATCAGACTAAATAGCTTCCTATGACACATATTTCATTTGAAGGAACAACACCTAATAAGGAAATACATCAAGAAAAGAAACAGAACAGAAACAGTCCAGAAAAACATGAACCAAAGTGAAATCAGAAATAAAATAATTTATGAGAAAGAACAAAGCAAAAAAAGGTATCAAGTATAAATATTAATAAACAAGAAGAAACAATCATATAAAATATAATAAATTAATGTTCACAGTCATTTCAATATTAGTCTTTTTAAAATTACATTAGAATACATAGCCAGATTTTTCTTGTTCCAAGTCACAACACTGCTGATGTAATGCTACAAAGCATTCAATTATTCCTTGTAAAATATACAAATGGGTTAATATTTAGAAATGAGTGATTAGCAAAAAGAACTTTCCAGCTGCCATGATATAGCTAACACAACCATCTTGAATTAATGTACCAAACTGCTGAGAATTTATCTTGCGCTGTGTCTTAAGGAAAAGACAACATGTGCTCAAATATGTATGTCCTCAAAATGTCACATAGCATTTGCCATCAAGCTATTTTCCGAGGAGATCCTACTTACATACTGCAAGTGCAGTGACCTGGAGCAATAGCTAAAAAAGTGCCATTTTCTTAACAATCTGAGAGTTGGTCCACAGAGACTTTAAGCCCTCATGACTCATAAGCGTGCTCGTATGATATTATTGATTGTGACCAATCAAATATATCATATTCAGAATCTTGCACTTCCCTCAGAGAACATTGTTTTAACAAAGCATAGAATTGGAGAGCACAGAGGGAGACCATTCAGTCCATCGTGCCTGTACTGGCTCTTTGAAAGATCTGTCCAATTAGTGCAACTTCCCTGTTTTTTCTGCTTAGCTCTATAAATGTATTATTGATCTAGAAGTTCACCTTGTATTGATACAGAAAACAACCCAACAGAAGTACTTTGATTTTTTTTCTTCTGCTCCTTCCATAATTAGTTTTGATGCCAATTTATATATGAGATTTTTATTAACTGTTAAAAAGCTGTAAGGAAGAGAAGTTTTTTTTGTCTTTGACACAATTTTCAAGCTGGACATTCAACGAGAACAGTGTTGATGGAGGAAAAGCAGCAAAATCAGAAGGTACTTTCAAGAAGCAATAAGAGACATTGTGTAGTTGAAAGGAGATGCCTGTGCAAATAAGAAATAAAAACAAGAAATGCTGGAACCACTCAGCAGGTCTGGCAGTATCTGTGAAAAGAGAAGCAGAGTTAACGTTTGGGTCAGTGACCCTTCTTCGGATCCAAATAAGGCCTTGATGAGGTTACACAGAACTCAATTGGTCCCATCAATAAACAATCCTTATCAGAAAGTTTGCTGGCTAGACAGTTGAGATTTGATCTACCAACCAATCAACTAATATAAGTTACTGAAAGGATGCTTCAGTGAGATCATGCAAGCTTTAATTTCAAACAAAAACTAGATATATTATTGGTTATCATGATCTAAGGCTAACATCAATAGGCCAGTGAGGCCTTAGCGATGTAACATCCTGTTCGCCATTGAAAGGAAAAGATATAAAAGAAGCTGTGAAGGTAACTTTGTGACTGCAGTCGACAAGGAGGCAATACAACTGATTGTGGAAGGACGGCTGCAGTCAACAAGGAGGGGACCCCATCGATCATCAGAAGGCGAGAGCTGCAATCAATAGGATCTGGCCACTGATCATCAGAAGGAGAGAGCTGCAATTGACAGGAGTTGGACACCTTGGGCTGATTGTATAACCATCTTCTTCGAACATATTTGGGTATTGTATTGTGATACATCTTTGTTGCTAAAGTAGAATAAGAAGAACATTGTATTGCCATTTAAATCTATGTGTTTTTTTCTCTCTCTTCTTTTTCCTTTAATAAACATATTTATGTAACTTAAAAGGTTTTGGGTGATTCATTAATTATTCCCCCTTGTAATTTGCAGGTCCAAATGAACTACAAGCCTGAGAATATGACAGGAAGGCTTACAATGCATTTAATATTTTCATTTCCACAAGCAAGGCTAACGGGGAAACTCTACGGTGGTGAAATTGGTCTCTGCCAGCAGCACGAAATGAGCTTGTAGCGAATCTACATCCAATTTTTCACCATGTCCAATTTTCTTTCCACTGGGGTACACAGAATGGCAGTTCAAACTCTTTTTGTTGCTTTTTCTTGCTTTGGAATTAAAAAATTTTGCGATATTTTCCAAGTCAATGGAAAATAAAAACTGGCGCAGTGAAAAATCGACTGCCGATACGTTATGAGTCTATTTTGTGCTGCTGGGGAAACCAGTTTTACCCCTTCCATGTTTAAACAAATGGCCTATCACTAAATATAATCATTCTCAGTGAGTTATTAGCTCTTCTAGAATTATGATAATCTTCAGTCATTTTGTTGCACTTTTTAATTAATACTTTTACATGTTTAAGGCACCACTTCAGTTTGGCAGACGTTAAAAAGTAATATATTCTGAAAATGTGATAATAAAAAGGCTTTGCGAGAAATTCAAATTTTCATTGTCTATTAAAAATTGATTTTTGAAGCAGGTATATTGCACTTTTATTATAATTTCTAGACACATAAAACAACCCTTAAGGTTAGTAGATCTATTCTGTGCGAATATAATTTATCTTAGTGCCTGCTATAATAAATTTGTTATTTTACTTTTGAAAATGCATTTAAACCTTTTCGATATGCTTTGTGCATATTCATTTAAGAAAATTAATTAGCACTATGAGAAAACTAAAGGTAAGATGAAAAGTGGAAATGCTGGAAATCTGAAATAAAACAGAAAAGGCTTGAAATGCACAGCAGGTCGGTTGAGATGGTTGTCAAATATTTTGCTGTTCTCTCCCTTTTCAATTATCAACTTCCTCTGTCTCTCAAGGGTTTAAATCCAAGCTTGTCACCAACTAATCACTCTTCTTCATTGACTTTGTCTACTCTCCTACTCTTCAGTTTTACTTACCACTTGACCTATGGGCCTAGCTCTTCACGTAGCTTTCTCAATGTATAAAATGGTACCTGCAAAGAAATATAGATTAACATTCCATGTGAGACTTGGCATGAGAACCTATCTACTTGAAACGTTAACCTGTCTTTCTCTTTCAGATGCTGGCTGACCTGTTGCACATTTCTAGCATTTTTGGTTTATTATGCCATGAGATAATGGGCTGAATTTTACTAGCCCCTTGACGCCGTGGGCTACGGCGCACCTGGTAAAATTCTGCGGGGAGAGGCCTGCCTTGACCCACGACATCGAGAAGGGCCCAGTGCATAGTACTAGCGGCAGGGGAATCTTGGTGGGGCCCCCTGCCACTCGGCGGCGGCACCCCAATTAGAATATGTAAAACGCTACTTACCTCTGCAGATTATGCATCCCGATCCAGCCACCTCTCGCTCCGCAATTTCTTATTTTATGTCAAACGGGCGGCCGTCAAGTGCTGTCCCATTCACAAACAGAAAACAAGACGGGGCAGCAGAAGCAGGAGTACTGTACAGTGAAGCTAAGTGCAGATTTACAGGGGTCTCAGTTCTGCATTCTTAAAGGGAGGAGGGAGAGGGGATTACAGGGGTCTTACTCTTCATTCTTAAAGGCATGAAGGGAGGTACTGTGTACCGTCCCTCCGTAAACAGTGTACGCTCTGCGTTTGTTTATGTGTATGAAGGAGCAATGGCATGCGAGTCACCCTGTGTGTGGGGAGAGTGTCAGAAAGGGCAGGAGCATTAAGTTATATGGATGGTGGGGGCAATCGATGCAGCTGGAAGGATCTTGATGTGGTCATGCAGTGCCACTCTAAGTGTTAGCCAAGATGGGCAATGCCATGCTATGCCACATAGTTGATCCATGAAAGCACCTGATGTACCCATCAACAACAATCCCTGCCCTGTTAGGAACCTTCGAATAAATGAAGGATACAACTTTATTTATCACACGGAAATGGGTATGGCTCATCCTACATTGTGTGATCCGCTTCTCCTGAGGATCCGTATGCATCAGAGGCAAAATCAAGAGGCATGTTCAGTCTACGTGGAGGCTCCCGGTCGTGAGCAGCAACCCACAAGGGGAGCTCACCATTATAGTTGTTGTGTATCTACAGGCCCCACATGACATGCCATTGGATGTCAGAGCAACGGTTTCAGAGGTGATTGCACATGAAGAGAGTGTGGTGACACATCTCTGTGCCCTGCTCTGATGACCTGCAGCCCATGGGCTCCGGCTGACATCCTATGCCTGCAGTCCTCATAGTGGCAATGGTTCTTAAGCTTGATGCCTATGCAGCATTTCAGGGGCCCACCGGAAGCCTTTGTGGGGTCACACAGTCAGCAGTGCACCGCTGCATCAGGGAGGTCACTGAAGCCCTGCACCGGAGGGCCAGTTAGTATGTCCACTTCAGGATGCACTCTCACAGCCAGGCCCAGAGCACCATTGATTCTGGCACCATTGCCAGATAACCATAGGTTTTTGGGTTCATAGACTGCACCCATGTGGCCATCAGGCCTTCCGTCAGGCTACCACCTGCAGATGTTACCATTAAAGGAATCCTCTCAATCTAGGTGCAGCTGGTATGTGATCACCAGAGATGAAATCTGTGCCTGCTTCTCAGGCAGCTGCCATGACACCTGGGCCCTGCGCCAGTCCCAGCTGCCACAGCTGTTCACTGAACTGGCTCAGATGGAGGGATGGCTTCTTGGAGACAAGGGCTATCCCTTGCAGACATGGCTCCCGACACCAGTGAGAGACCCCATCACTGCTGCAGAGGAGAGATACAACACCAGCCACTGAGCTACAAGAGCCACCATTGAGCAGGCGACCGGCATGCTGAAAAAGCACTTCCAATGCCTCGATAGATAGGGTGATGCCCTGTACTACGGGCCGAAAAGGCCAGCTCCTTTCTTTGCTGCTTGCTGTGCTCTGCACAACTATGCACCCAATAGGGGCCAGGCCTGGCATGATGAGGAGAGACGTCAACAGGATTCCTTCACCGACTATGGGGATGCTGAGGACCTACAACAGGAAAGGCACATGGGAAGGCAGATGGCACCCAGGCTTTGCATGCAGGGATAGCAGTGGGCTAGGGATGTACGGCTGTGCTTATCAGACAAAGGCTCTCTGGACCATAGGAACCAACATGAGCTCTGCAAGCCGCACATCACCCTCACTCACCTGCTGTGCACCAGTCCACATCTGCAGCATCCCTGTGTAAACCATTAGAGGCAGCAGTTGATTGAGCCAATGTCCATGTCACTGCATCCATGGAGACGTTCAGGAGTAATGGTGGCATGGCAATGATGTTATTGCATACGTTGGCTCCTGAAGGGCCAACGGTGCAAAGGGATGTGACATTGGAGCTACATACAGGCACACATTGTTCACACAGAGAAAAGGATACACATGTTGGTGAGGAACATTTAGTGAAAGACATATTTCCATTGCTGTGACATCTGTGCATTCCCATTTGTGTCAGTGTGTTCTCTGTAAACACTTGCGAGTGCCCCTTCTCAGTTCAACCTCTGGGCTTGCAGCCTGACTGGCTGTGGATGACTTTGGCACTCATACCCTGTGCACACGAGGTCTAGAGGGCCCTGGCTGGCTGGGGGAGTGCTCATTCATCCTCTTCCAGCATTGGACCCTTTGACGCCGGATGGTCCCACGGTTACTCACCTCCTCTGCCACATCCAGCCAGGCTGCCTTGTTCAGGCAGGAGGGAGTCTTCTTACCATCGCTGGGGAAAAGGACCTACTGGCTTGCCTGCACAGCCTGGAGGAAAGTGAACAGGGAGTCTTCGCTGAACTGTGGGGCCACCCTAGAGCACCCCTCTGCCATCCTCAGCTTTAGGTGTGGTCCTTTAAATGCAAAGGTGGCGCCACCATGTAACTGCTCTAACTTCAGACTGCAAGGTTTGTCTTGCACATGTTTGAAAACCAATGCAGAGCTAGTGAGGAAATCTGTGCTGCTGTCATGGTTTTTCATCTATTACACATTGACACATGTTCATAAATACTTTGCTTCTGCAGCAGCTGATCATAGTTATTGGTATAATATTTCTAGTTGGCAATGCAGCTAGAATATGAACATATTTTCTTGGTTTCTTACAAAGATCGTTCAATTGCAGTATTTTCACATAGTAGTTAGCAGAGAAATGAAGACAGATTCCAAATGCATATTAGTCTGCTACTTTTCATAGTCAGATGATTAGAAGCCCATAGTATGTAAATATTCTTCAATTATGGTTTTATTTCTGCTGTGTATTTACTTTTTATGGTACATTTAAGTCTCACATCCTGGAATGTGCAAAATTAAGATTATTCATCCAGGTGCGGCATGCCTACAAGAAGGAATGTTACACTTGAGTGGAAGAAGAGGATCTCAACTTCACAGGACACTGAGACACAGCAGGGTAAGTATGTGGCAGCAAAGCAGAAAGTGTGGGGGAATTTAACAGGTCAGGCGGCATCTGTGGAGAGAGAAGCAGAGTTAACTTTCAGATCTGTGAACTTGGTCCATCAATTTCTGCTTTTCTGCCAGATTGATGGCAGCCCCACTCTTCAACAGAGGTAAGTATTTCTTTGACAGCTGTCAGGAAGCAGGTGCTGGGGCGCTTTAAATAGGGCCCCAGCACCAACTGCACAGCTGTCAAAAGGTTCCTCACTGCGCTGGATGTCCCGCCTCTCCCCACCTAATATGGAGGGAGGGGGCGGCGTGTCGCAGTGATTCTAATGAGCCCCCGCGCGTAATATTGCGGGGGCTTGGCGGCGCCCACTGAATGCAGGCACGCCGCCGAGTTCAAAGCGAAGCGCGGCGCACAAATAAAATTCAGGCTAATTAATATGATATCATTTCAAGCTTGAATGTTTCACAAATGATAAAGGTTTTTAATTCATCCTAATGATAGAGAAAGATAGGATGGCATTTTGTGTGGAACCCTTCATGGGTTCTCAAATAATCTCCCAGCAACATGAAACTATATTTTCTGAACTTTTTTAAAAACTGAGCATTATATATCTGTAACCTTGGTGCAAAATTTCTATTTAATTAAATATAATTTACATGCAACAAACTATTGCATTTCGATGTTACTACAGAATGTGATTTTCCCATTGGAAGCTCCCATCTACTACATCCATTAAATATCTATAACCATCACAAAAAAGGATGCTTTAAGGGTGGAACACAAATACTCCCCACACACCTTTCTGTATATATCAAGAATAATTCTGAATGCAGTGTATTTTAGGATGCATTTTCCTTCAATGTGAATGCTGCCTACTTTAGCAGTAGTTTTGGAAGGTAAATGGCTCTAGATGTTTGGCAGGACACACCTGAATAGATGGTTTACCTCACATCTCTGGAGGCTGCAACATAGCATTTTTAAATCTAAATGCCGTTGCTAAGTGAGCCCATCACTTTTACTGACAGAGAGTGGGCTCCAGCCTATACAAACCAGCAATGTAGTTTCCCAATTGCTGAGCAGCCAGGTGAAAAGCCAGGCAACCAGGAAAAAAAATCACAGCTTTCAAATAATATATGAAAGCTCACGCATGTGTGAATTTCTCAAGAGCTGTAAATTCTGTCTTGAATATAAAGAGAATATTCACAGCACCAAGAAGCTAATATAATAAAAACAGAAAATGTTGAAACGCTCAGCAGGTCAAGCAGCATCTGCGGAGACAGAAACAAAGTTAACATTTTATGTCCATGACATTTCATCAGAACTGGAAGAAGTTAGAGATCTAATAGTTTTTAAGCAAATGCAGAGCCATGGAAAAAGGCTGGGGGTGGGTGGGGGGAATCAAAGGGAAAGGTCTGCGATAGGATGGAGGGTAGGGGTGATTAAATGACAAAAGAGATGATGGTCAAGTCAAAAAGAGATAGGGGTATGGGGCAAGCAAATCAATAAAAGTTGGGTCCAGAGGAGGTGTAAATAGTTACATCAAAACCATTGCCAGTTCCTGCTGTCTGAGAAAATGGAAGCAGTGATCATGATCTAAAGTAGATAAACTCAATGCCTAATTGTAAGTCAATGTGATGTTCCCATTTCAAAAGCTGATGTAGTGCAGGAACTTCCATACATAGGCACAGTCATAACAATTACCCCATCGCAGGCACCTGATAATGCTGATAAATTGCTTAAACTTCTTATGCTCAGTTTTCACATCATCTGAACATCCCTTATCCCATAAAACATTCAGAATGGTGTGTTATCCTAGATATATTATATATATTATATATAGGTGATCAGTATTACACTTGTGGTGACAACTTCAAAAACATTTCTGAAGTGGAATGCATGCGGGGAAACTCACCTGTAAAAGCAGGTGTCATTTTAGAATTGTCTGATTTCTTTTAGTGTTCTTGAGAACATTTACCACTTCTCTTTATAATGTTGAGCTTGGATTTATTTTCTGAAAAACCAGAGTATTTTAAAGCAAAGGTTATGCCTCATCTGATAAAAGTACAGTGCCAGAAATATTTATAAAATCAAAATGTAGAAGTTGCCATAATATTGCAGAAAATAAGCAGGGAGAAAGTGAAAGAAAATAGATACACACCTATTGCAACTGATGTGTGCAATTTTTTTTTCAGATTTCACTCATTTCTGATGTGGGCAAGAAAATGACAGCAATCAAGCTTCTTGTTAAACATCAGAAAAATAAGTACAACCAGTAACACAAAAAATTAATTCAATGCTTTATTTCAAGACATAGCTAAATTTATGAGACGTGATCTTTCACCATCACAGACAAAAAGTGGGAGAAACTAAAGAATCACTGGTTTGAAACCTCAATAAACTGACTGGACATTATGGCCCTGATTTTGATTGGGGCGATTTCTGTGAGTGGAGGGGGGGTGGGTGGGGGAGAGGAGCTTTGGCCACCCATAGTTTCAATTTCAAAGTGTGCGTCTTTTTTCCCACCACAGGTTGGCTCCTTGTTGGGAGTGGAATGTTCTGGAGGAGGCCACAGCCCAGGAGCAGGTAGGGAGCGGTTAGTGGTCAGGTGGTGGGGTGGGGTCTGATTGTGGGTGAGGTTGGAGTGTTATATAATTGATCACTAGTGATAAATCATATAAGTCATTGTTGTGTAAGTTGTGTGCAATGATGACAAATAAATGTATGGCAGGGTAGTCTGAAAATAAATGCCAAGATTTTGAATTTTAAGATTGATATAGATTTGGAAATTACTGTTTTGTCACAGTCTATGTCAATGTGCCAATGTTTTATGATGGAAGCAAATCTACAGTGGTGAGTACAGATGACAGCAATTAAAGTTCAAGGTGCACTAGTGCAGCAACATGGAAATAAGCTTCTGCCAATTGCATTTTATTCCAAAATATTGGCAGGAGCAGAAAGAAGGTACCGTAGACCCAAATAGAGAAAGGATATCTTTTAGATGTATGGGCATGTGATAGATTTACTGGATACTTGCTCAAGTTAGATGTCTTCATCCTATTTGCACTCTGCAAACCCTCAATGCTATTAGTCATTGGGAAAGGTGTTAGCAAAACACCACTAAGATATCAACAATTTTCTTTTCTTTACATTTTTCAGACGGTTAATGTAAAACAACTGAATGTAGCTGATCTACAATCCAGGATTCTGATGGGCCAGATACTGAGAAATTGCCAGAAACCTGTGTTGGAGTAAGAAAGGCCACAGCCTGAGAGAGTTTTGCATTTCTAACAGAAGCAATAACTACAGAAAAAAAAAATTCAAATGGTGACTCAGGTATATTAAAGATGAGTCTCCTAAGTATGTTCAAAGTGCATCATATGGATTGAAAGAATATTGTACTGTACAAGGATCATTTGTTAAGGTGTTGGGTGGATCACTGGCCCAGCCAGGTCTGCGGAGTTGACATCTGAGGAGTTTCATGCTAAATGATTAATGAGTTTATGATAACCATAGCATGAATATCAAGTGATAATCTGCATCCAATGATTTAGAAATAATAGTCAGTAAATATAAATAGATGAAGGGACCGAAGATATGGTCGCTAAATTTACTGATGACACAAAGAAAGGTAGGAAAATAACTTGTGAAGAGGACATAAGGAGGCTACAAAGGGATATCGATAGGTTAAGTGACTGGGCAAAGACCTGGCAAATGAAGTATAATGTGGGAAAGTGGGAAATTGTCCATTTTGGCAGGAAGAATAAAAAAGAAGCATATTATCAAAACGCTGAGAAATTGCAGAGCTCTGAGATGCGCAGGGATCTGGGTGTCTGAGTGCATGAATGGCAAAAGGTTAGTATGCAGGTACAGAGCATGTAATTAGGAAAGCTAATAGAATGTTATTGTTTATCGCAAGGGGAATTGAATACAAAAGTAGGGAGGTTATGCTTCAGCTATACAGGTCATTGGTGAGATAACATCTGGAGCACTGTGTACAGTACTGGCCTCCTTATTTAAGGAAGGATGTAAATGTGTTGGAGGCAGTGTAGAGCAGGTTTACTAGACTAATATCTGGAATGGGCAGGCTGTTGTATGAGGAAAGGCTGGACAGGTTAGGCTTGTATCTGCTGGAATTTAGAAGAGTAAGAGGTAACTTGATTGAAACATACAAGATCCTGAGGGGTCTTGATAGGGTGCATGTGGAAAGGATGTTTCCACTTGTGGGAGAATCTAGAACTAGGGGTCACCATTTAATAATAAGGGGTCGCCCATTTAAGACAGAAATGAGGAGAAATGTTTTTCTCTCAGAGGGTCCTGAGTCTTTGGAATTCTCTTCCTCAAAAGGCAGTGGAAACTGAGTCTTTGAATATTTTTATGGCAGAGGTAGATAGATTCATGATAAGCAAGGGGTGGAAGGTTATTGGGGAAATGTGGAGTAATCAATTCAGCCATGAACTTATTGAATGGCGGAGCAGGTTCGAAGGGCCGAGTGGCCCATTCCTGCTCCTAATTCGTATTTCAAATATTTATCTCACCAATGTTTCTCTTATTCTCAGCAAGGGAAGCATAGCATTCTTCTATGTTCCCAAAGCTAACACTACCTCAAATGACACCAGGTCCAATAGCAGGAGACTTCCAATCATACAGTATGATTGACAGTTCTTGCACCTGGAAGCTTAAAACAGGTGAAGCTGGAAGTGAATTACCCCAATGTAAATACAGGAATTTCTGTAGCAGTTTTCCAGCAAAAGATAGTTAGAACCCAAGATGAAACTAGCTAAATGGCCAAAACGACCATTCATGGTATTTCTCTGAGGTCTCTGCCAATCTTTCATCAAAATTACAGCAACAGACTGGAAGAACCCCATAGAAAATTCCCCACTCATATGTTCATCAAATCAGTATTAAATAGATAGCTAATTATTGTGTTTCTTGCCTTATTAAGTGTTGATAAAACTTTTGATTTTATGTTCAGTGAAAGTCCAGAGTTAAACAGTGAGAAAATCCAGTTCAGACATTAATGGCTTACTTTGTCATTTGTTGGTTATTACCGTGGGAGCTCTAATTCAACTGACAAGTCACTATTACGTGTTCCTATGAGTGAGAATGCTGATTGCAAAGGTCTTCAGTATGAAAAAAGACTGTGATTCTATTTAATTATAGTGAGATATATTATGAAAGTGTAGTAGTAATGTAGTGCTTTGACATTTTGTCTTTTTGAACATTGCTTCAATGCCATTCGATTATCTCTCTTATCAGTCAATATTATTTTCACGTACTATGGAAGAAAACGCATGATTTTAATCAGTTGTTAATTATGTACTTAATTATTTTGTCTGCCACTGAAAAATTGCTCACCAATGAACTTCATTCTTAATTAACTTTCCAAGGGCGAGACAGCAACTTTCACACAGAGACACAGCAGACAGGAAAAGTGGAATAGGCATTTCTATCCACCATAACCTTGCAGTGATTGAAACAAAATCATTGAGTGTCATATACTTTTAGAAGGATCTCATTTATTGACAATACAATATGCCTACTTGAATAGTAACACTCCAACTTCTGATCAGCATTCCTTTACTGAGTTTGTCCAGAGATCTATATCCCAAGAAAATGTTTTCCTTATATTTCAGCCTGTTTTGGCCCTTTTCACTGAAAAATATTTGCTTAACTGAATATGGCAGAAATCTATTGTAAAGGGATAGATATTGATGGATTTGCCAGAAAAAGTTAGGGGTTGTTCATTCCAGTGTAAATTTTTTTAATGGTATCATAAGTTTCATTATTGTCAAACAACCTTTCTGGCACTGAAAATTCTACTTTTAAAAGTGTGGAGGCTCATTCTTTCAGATGTTAATTATTGTTGGAGATTTTTTAAAAACAAAATAAATTTAAAAAATCTTTTTCTTTACTTTTCTTCCAGTTTCCTTTATCCTTTTTTTAATTCAGTTTTTTTTCCCGCAATTTATTTTGCTTTTGATTTGACATTGAATTAAATATTCTGATTCTGGCACTACTCATTATGATTCTTCAATCTGATTGGTTAAGCAGATACACACTTGCTTGCCCTTTTCATATAGGACCCAGGTGCTCTGTCGAGGGCACTTTGCTGTTTTGGCTGTTTGATTTACAGTATGTTCCACTGCAAAATCCCATAGAAAGTCTGTGGACAAGTGTAAGTCTAATGAACAGCTTGCGCCATTAGTTTGCCACTGAGATCAAAATCTTGCCCAAAATTAGTATATTGGACAAGAAAGGGGTCCATAATGAAACCCATGTTAAAGGATGTAGGATCTAATTATTAATTTTGCAAGACATAATTTTGCACCCCCCTGGAGCATGAATGAACAAGAAAGAATAGACTTGATAGAAAATCACAGTTAATTTTCCATTCATTTTCATCAACTTTATTTGGGGTATACATCAAGCCCTTGTATGATTCATTGGATTGGCATGTCCCATAATCTTGTCAGCATAGCATGTTTCTGCTGTCTGAATTTAAGTTAAATGAATAGGTTTTAGAAACTAACTTTGGAGAATGTTCAAGTATTGTTCATGAAGATGATGAAGTCATTCAACCCATCTAACTTATCTTCCCACAGACACCTAGGATTCTCTATCCCAGCATCAAACATTTTCTTGAATAACTTCAGAATGCTTGTTTTCTCTATCCTATTCAAAAGATCATTCCAAATATTAATCACACTTTATGAAGAAGTGCTTCCTGAACTTGCTTTTGTTAGTTTCTACCTACACCTTCTTTTCCTGCAGCCATAACTTAACTTTCATTTTCTACACACCCAACTGCTAAACTATTCTCAAATACTAACTCCAGAATTTTATTTTTTAATTTACCTGCCCTGGCTTTGTAGATTTAGGCCCACTCATTATTATCAATAAACTTCCTCTTACCTTCTCTCAGACCTGATGTATGATTTTTTCACTCATTTAGCCTCTCGGTTGCATAACAATTAACTTTAATGGTCCAGATTTTGCTGCAGCAGGGCATCTCATGATGTACTGTGTTAGTTAGGCTTGCTCATGCACATTTAGATTTTTAAAAATTTGCCCACAAAGTTGCTGGAAGTATGAGTTGATAATGGTGCAGCAAGTGCAACAGGGCATCTGTGAGCTGAATGAACAACAGAGCAAACAGCTTATTTGCTTAATCAATGAGGTTAAAGTGTTAAGAATTGAACAGAGGACGGACTGATAAGCAAGGTGAATTAGATTGGATGAATTCAATGTTAAATCAGGTACAGAAAGAGAAATAAAGAGGGAAAGAAAGATTTGGCTTAAGAGAAAGGGAAAAAAGAGAGAAAGGAAAAGAAAAAAAAGATGCAATTGACTCTTTTGAAATCTCCTAAAACAATTTACAATATGATGGAATGAAACGCCACACTTGGCAAGAAATCTTGCAGTCTTTAACAATTGCTGTGTTATTACAAGGGTATATACATTATTAATTAGTTGACTTCATTTTCTATGGTGAGCTTATTGAGCAATTAATGCACAAATGCAGCAACATCATGAAACTTATTGTTATAGCTTCAGTGAGATCGTTCATGTAAAAACACAAGATATGATCGCCAAGACCAATTTAAAGAATTACCCAAAAAGATTTCATATTTTAAAACTGTTATTATAACAACTAGACTAAAAATCACCATTGGCTAAATTGTACTTTGTAAGTTGTTAATACTCTAAATTATAGAGAAAGGTATTTTCTTAACTTATCAAAACACCCGAAAACCTCACACCACATTTATACGTTACACAGTACTCCTTGAAGCAAAATCTTTGCAGCTAAAAGTCCCAAACTCTTCCCAGTTGCAATGGGTTGGATCTCCCAGACCTTCTCAAAGTTAATGTCGTCTTTACTCACTTCTTCCGAGCACCTTTGACCTGGATTTCCATGAATAAGGTAATCTCTGGTAACCCTGTTGTTCTCTTCCTTCTCTGCAAAACATCAACTTCCAAATCAGGTTCAAATCTTTGCAGCCTTTCGCTGTATCAATGTTCTGAGAGTGTTCTCTCTCTTTCTCCCTTGAGGCTGCTGCCACAGGTCGTTGTTTTCCTTACAGCCTGAAAACTTCTCAAAGTCTGTAGAATTTATCCAGAATCAGAAGTTCATTAGCCCTTTGTTTTTCCCAATATGCAGAGCCCACCAGTCTGGCTACAGCAGAGCCACCCGGGCTTTCTTTTGTTTCTAGGTGTTAGCAATTGCAATTCACACTGACATTTTCATAGTCACTGATTCCTTGTTTACGATCTGAATGTCTGGGAGGGTGAAACCCATTGTTCTTCAGGTGTTATACTCCTGCAAACTCTGGTTTTCAAAAACATCTTTGATATGGGCTCCTTGTTGTCCTGGTAACCAAGATTCCTGTCTTGTCTTTGAGCAGAGTTTATGTGAGGTCACTTGACTTTACTGACTCCATCTTACCCTACATTAAAAATCACCGATGTTAAAACATAATCATGCTACAAAATCCAGCATACATAACACTTATGGGGAGGTTAATGGTAAGATACTGTGTACACAAAGCTAATGGTGGAGAGGCGCAAATCGGCCAGTAACTTGTGCCAAATCGTAATTCATGGAATATCTCTTCCTGGTTACAAACTTCTGTCAATTTGTACATTGATAATGGTGTGCATTGTTCAGATGTCATTATAGTTTCAGCAAAATATGGGTTAATACCTATTTTTACAGTTACTGTCTGTCATACTTGATGGCACTTCATTTCCAAACTTTAACTGCCTTGGCCCTGAATTTCCACATGTGTTTTGCTGGATTTGTGCCAGTGGGACTGGACTGATGTTCTGAATAGCTAAATATGTCCAAACTTGTTGGTCACTGCATTTACATATTAGTTGGTTGTTTCCTAGCACAAATCTCACATACAATGGATGCACATTGTTCTAGCGGTGCCAGGAAATTAGAGTGCAGCCTTTAAAAAATTTGGCTAAAGATTGTAATATGGATCAGTGTTTGGCTCATTGAGTTCAATGTCAGCTGCCTATATTGGATGGCTCGTGTGTAATATTGTCCCACTTTTCAAGACTGTCTTCCATTGGAGCAGCTGGCAGAGACAGACAAAGAAGGGACAAGGATGTTGCAAAAAGGAACAAAAAATTGTTCAATTTCAGTGAGATGGACTTCTAAGCATTATTCAAAGAGATGAAGCAGAGAAAGAGAGATCACTAGGGTCTCCTGGCAAAAACTGTATCACATGCCACATGGAGGAAAGTGACATTGGCACTGAATGCCGTCTCTCACTCCCAGAACTGCTGATTAGTGCCTGACAAAGTAAATGACCTGACCAAGCAGGCAAGATAACACATCACCTACTCTCTCCGTTCTTCCTTTGGCACCTGTACACATCTCACCCTCTAAAATAGAAATGTGCAACCAACCCTTCACACTCCAGTTAAAGGGAATGCTCACTAGGTACCATACAGAATATAATGCCATCTCCGTTAACAGCTCAAACTTCCATGTAGAACTTTAAAACTCCTTCCTCCATTTTACAGGGTCATACTACCAGATTTCTTACAACAGCTGTCTGCCACTATCATGGATACAACAGTCAATTGCTAGCCCGCACCTAATTCACTCAATCTTGTTTCAGGAGAAATATGTGCACAATGCTTCCAAGAGTCAGGGCACCAGAGGGGGAATCCCTAACATTAATGAGCTCACTCCTTATGAAACTGCTAGGAAGATAATCTGCTCTCGCCATGGGAGATGGCAAAGCCAGTGGCACATAGCCACAAGTTTCCACATGCTTCTCTGACTCCTTAACCCTAAAGGAAGGTCTGAAAAAAACACAACTTGCAGTGTAGCCAAATGTCCCAAGGTGCTTCACAGGAGCGTAATCAGACAAAACTTGACACCAAGCCAAAGGAGCCGACATTGGGACAGCTGACCAAAAGCTTGATCAGAGAGGTATGTTTAAGGAGCCTCTTCAAGGGGAGGAGAGCAGTGGAAATTTGGAGCAGTGTAGGGAGGGAATTCCAGAGCTTAGTCCCTGAACAGCTGAAGACACAGCAGCCAATGTTGGAGTGAAGGAAATGGGAGTGGCACAAGAGGCCAGAGTGGGGGATTGTGGAATTTCTGGAGGGTTGGAGGTTTCAGATGTCACATCTCAGGCTGAAATGAATCACACTTGAAATCACAGCTTTAACTTTAACAAAGGTTTAACAAGTGTTTTATTTTATAAGTCTCTCTCTCTCTTTGGCCTCCTTGCCTCGAGAGACAATGGGTAAGCGCCTGGAGGTGGTCAGTGGTTTGTGAAGCAGCGCCTGGAGTGGCTATAATGCTAATGTAATGCTAATGATATTGGAAGTAATGATCATCTCAGGTAACATCCCCCCAGTGATTGACTGTGGCTGTGGGGTTCCTCCGGGCATTACACTTCCTATACTTCCCTTCAGAGAACTATTACAAAAGGGTAGCAAAATGTGGCTCCGTAGCACCTCTACTTTCGGCGCTATGGTGCCATTTTGGTACCAAAATTGCATCGTTTTTCATGCGCACTGTTACGGTGTGGGCCGCACCAGACACTACTTCGGTGAGGGCAGTCATGCTGGTATTAGGAGTGTGCACCAGAAGTATGCAGTGTAGGCAGATCATGACGTCAGTCAGGGTTCAACACTGTTTTGATGCCAGCATTGCCATTTTCGACCTCACCACTCCAGTTAACACAATCACTTGCCAATCACTTTAAAAATTCTTTGGTTCTTGACCCTTGAACTAATGGGACCAGTTTCTCTCTACTTAAACCCCTCATGATTGTGAACTCCTCTATCAAATCTCCTTTCAACCTTCTCTTCTCTAAGGGGAACAACCCCAGCTTCTCCAATCTAACTACATAACTCAAGTCCCTCATCGATGGAACCATTCTCATAAATATCCTGCACCCTCTCTAGAGTCTTCATATCCTTCCTATAATGCAATATCCAGAATAGGATACAATATTCCAGTTAAGGCCAAACCAATGTCTTATAAAGGTTCATCACAACTTCCTTGCTTTTGTACTTTTTATTTATTTAGAGATACAGCACTGAAACAGGCCCTTCAGCCCACCGAGTCTGTGCCGACCATCAACCACCCATTTATACTAATCCTACGCTAATCCCATATTCCTACCACATCCCCACCTGTCCCTATATTCCCCTACCACCTACCTATACTAGGGGCAATTTATAATGGCCAATTTACCTATCAACTCTATGTCTTTGTTTAATAAAACCAAGGATAATCCATAATATCCTTGCAGGAAGGTTTGCTAGTGCTGTTGGGGATGGTTTAAACTAGTTTTGCAGGGGGATGAGAACCTGAGCATCATCTTAGATGGGACAATTTCAAGGCAGGGAATGGGAGGCAGAAAATTAGCAGGTGACTCAGAAAGATAGAAGAAGCAAAGGTTAAAAAGTGTGCAGCACAGGAATTTGGCAGTGTTAAAGGTATTTCTTTAAATCCAAGGAGTATAGTAAATAAAGCCGATGAGCTGAGAGCACAGATAGATACATGGCAACACAATATTGTTGCTATAACGGAAACTTGGCTTAAAGAAGAGCAAGAATGGCAGCTCAACATCCCTGCAGATAGAGTTTTCAGATGGGATGGAGAGGGGATATAAAAGGAGAAGGGGTGGCATTATTAGTTAAGGAATCAATAACAGCTTTGAGGAGGGATAATATGCTAAATGAATCATCGAACAAAGCCATTTGGGTGGAGCTCAGAAATAAAAAAGGGGCAACCACACTACTAGGAGTATACTATGGATCCCCAAGTAGTGAAAGGGAGAGAGATGTAGGCAAAGTTCTGAGTGTAAAAACTATAAGGCAATAATAGTTGGGGATTTCAACACCCCAATATCAAGTGGGATACAAACAGTGTGAAGGGCACAGAGGGCACAAAATTCATGAACTGCATTCAAGATAACTTTTTTAGCCAGTACGTAACAAGTCCAATGAGAGGGGGTGCAATTCTAGATTTAATCTTCGGTAATGAACCTGGGCAAGTGGATGAAGTAAGAGTGGGTGACCATTTTGGAGATAGTGACTATAATATGGTTAGTTTTCACATTACCATGGAAAAGGACCAAAGATAACACAGGTGTAAAGGTTCTAAATTGGGGGAAGGCAGATTTTACAAAACTGAGAGGTGACCTGGCGAAAATGGACTGGATACAGCTACTTGAAGGAAAATCAGTGACAAACCAGTGGGAGGCATTCAAAGGCGAGATATTACAGGCACAGTGTAGGCATGTCCCCACAAAGATAAAGGGTGGTACTGCCAAATCTAGAGCCCTCGGTTATCTAGAAGCTTATAGGGTAAGTTAAAGCAGAAAAAGAAAGCTTAAGATGATCACAAAACATAATAATTTAGAAAGTCTAGAGGAGTACAGAAAGTGCAGGGGTGAAGCAAAAAAGGAAATTAGAAAAGCCAAGAGAGGACATGAAAAATTATTGGCAGGCAAAATGAAGGAAAACCCGAAGATGTTTTATCAGTACATTAAGAGCAAGAGGATAACTAAGGAAAGGGTAGGGCCTATCAGAGATGTACAAGGGAACTTATGTGTAGATACAGAAGATGTGGGGAGGGTTCTTAATGATTTTTTTGTTTCTGTCTTCACAAAGGAGAGGGTTGATGCAGACATTGTAGTTAAAGAGGAGGAGTGTGAAATATTAGATACAATAAACATAATGAGAGAGGAAGTACTAGAGGGTCCGACATCCTTGAAAGTGGATAAATGAAGCCAGGGAGGAAATAGTGGATGCGCTGAGGATCATCTTCAAATCCTCACTAGATACAGGTGAGGTATCAGACGATTGGAGGTCTGTGAATGTTGTACCATTGTTTAAAAAGGGTGCGAGGGATAGGCCAAATAATTATAGGCCGGTCAGTCTGACCTTGGTGGTGGGTAAATTGTTAGAATCAATTCTGAGGGACAGGAAAAACTGCCACTTAGAAAGGCACGGGTTAATCAGGGATAGTCAGCATGGATTTGTTAAGGGAAGGTCATGTCTTACTAACTTGATTGAGTTTTTTGAGGAAGTAACAAGGAAGATTGATGAGGGTAGTGTAGTGGATGTGGTATACATGGATTTTAGTAAAGCATTTGGCAAGATCCCACATGGCAGACTGGTCAGTAAAATGAAAGCTCATGGGATACAGGGGAATGTGGCAGGTTGGATCCAAAATTGGCTCAGCGACAAGAAACAAAGGGTCGCAATCGATGGATGTTTTTGTGAATGGAAAGCTGTTTCCAGTGGCGTTCCACAGGGCTCAGTGTTGGGTCCCTGCTGTTTGTGATATATATTAATGATTTGGACTTAAATGTGGGAAGCATGATTGGGAAATTTGCTGATGACACTAAAATTGGCCATGTAGTTGATAGTGAAGAGGATAGCTGTAGACTCCAGAATAATATCAATGGCTTGGTTGAGTGGGCGGAAAAGTGGCAAATGGAATTAAATCTGGCGAAGTGTGAGCTAATGCATTTGGTGAGAGCAAACAAACCAAGGGAATACACAATAAATGGGAGGATATGGAGAGGATTAGAAGAAGTTAGAGACCTTGGAGTGCATGTCCACAGGTCCCTGAAGGTAGCAGGACAGGTAAATAGAGTGGTGAAGAAGGCATATGGAAGGCTTTCCTTTATTGGCCGAGGAATAGAATACTAAAGCAGGGATGTAATGCTGGAACTGTATAAAACGCTGGTTAGGCTACAGTTGGAGTATTGCATACAGTTCTGGTCACCGCATTACAGGAAGAACATAATTGCTCTGGAGAGAGTACAGAGGAGACTTACAAGAATGTTGCCAGGGCTTGAAAGTTGCAGTTATGGGGAAAGATTGGATTGGCCAGGGTTGTTTTCCTTAGAACAGAGGAGGCTGAGGGGTGACTTAATTGAGGTGTACAAATTTATAAGGGGCCAAGATAGAGTAGACAGGAAGGACCTGTTTCCCCTAGCGGAAAGGTCAATTACCAGGGGGCACAGATTTAAGGTTATTGGTAGAAGGATTGAAGAGGACATGAGGAAAAACCTTTTCACCCAGAGGGTGGTGGGTGTCTGGAATTCACTGCCAGGAATGGTGGTGGAGGCAGAAACCTTCAATTATTTTAAAAGGTACCTGGACATGCACCTGAAATGCTGTAACCTGCAAGGCTATGGACCAAGTGCTGGAAGGTGGAATTAGATTGGGCGGCTAGTTTTTCAGCCGGCACGGACATGATGGGCTGAATGGCCTCCTTCTGTGCCCTAGTTTTTCTATGGTTCTAGGATCCTATATGCTGTTTTAACCACTTTCTCAACCTGTTCTGCCACCTTCAACGATTTGCAAATATATACTCCCAGGTCTTTCTGTTCCTGCACCCTATTTTGACTTGCACCCTTTATATTGCCTCTCCTCCTTCTTCATACCAATATTGGCACTTCTATACATTAAATTTCATCTGCCCCCTTTCCCCACATTCCACCAGCCTGTCTATGTCCTCTTGAAGTTTATCACTATCCTCCTCACAGTTCACCATAATTCCAAGTTTTGAGTCAACTGCAGATTTTGAAATTATGCCCCTGTACTCACAGGTCAAGATCATTAATATATATCAAGAAAAGCAGTGACCCTAGTACTGACCCCTGGGGAACCCCACTGTATACCTTCCTCCAGTCTAGAACATAACCATTCACCACTACTCTCTGTTTCCTGTCATTCAGCCAACTTTATATCCATTGGCATCCTCTTGGCCACAATGCTGAAATAAAAGCAACATCAAAACAACCATTCCAAACCAACTTCATCAAACAAATTATCCAATATTCTGTGCAAAAATCAACCTTGTGCATTTCCTTAGTGTCTGTCTTGCAGGTGCCTTTGCCTCATGCACCTATGTAGTGCTACCCAATGCCTGCAGCATGTCTGGGGGAAGGCTGCTGACTTTCAATGGGGCAGACTGCCTTGCAGGATGACTTCAAGTACCTCTGGCCCTAGAAGGCTAGGCTTTGAATGGCACTACCTCAATAGTATGGGTGGCAGCAGGTTCGGCCATTTGGCTGACAGGCAGCAGCAAAGGCACTGGCAGAGTGGCAGTGGTGGGAGGATAAATGCTGTCATCCTGGGGGAGGACCACAGGTTTATGTTCCACAGAGCCATTTCCACTCCCCTGGGTCAGCAATCCACTCCCCCTCAGCAATCCTGGTAATTTGTTAGAGGACAGCTTGCTGGACAGCTGTGAGACCCTGCAAGCTCCTTTGGGTACTGATATCTGCAGCCATGATGACAGCAGTCTGAGTCTGCTTGGCAACAAGCTGAGATTGCATGAGCTTCTACTCATTGGGTGCAGAAGGATGACTTCAGCTTGTCTACAGTGGAAACTGAGACATCATCCATCGGGTGCTGCAACATTGTTGGGTCTGAAAGTGTTCTCATGGAGTTGGTCACCAGTTCCACGCTTGAAACGATGGGCTCCAAAGCATGTGCAAAGCTCTGTGCCAAATTGGTGCCGGATTACTCTCTGCTTCTTGACAGTGACAGCATGCTTTCTGGCAGGCCTGACAATGCACCAAGCATTTCATTGTACATGCCCATCAGGATTTTCCTGTACACTGCCCCATTGAGATCCTTATCTGAGTCCACTGCAGTGAAACTTGTGTACAGCCTCATGCTCTGGTGAGCTGGCACCTGTGCAGCCCTACCCCCCTGCCCTGGCTTCAGGCCACTTGTGCCCAGTATCTCACCATTTGTAGATCCCACCTCTGTGTTAACGTCGAAAGAAGGCACCGTACCATTATCTCAGCTGGTAGGTATGAGTGTGGGATCGAATGAAGGTTTTTCATTATCATCAATTTCCTGCTCACCTTGGACTCCATGCTCCAGTGACATTGCCTGGCCAGGTGGGTGTCTGAAAGGAGAAAATAAGAAGGGTAGGGTTGAGGTGAGGGAAGGACAGAAAGCAAGAGGTGCATGTTTACACCATCTGCAGCTTGTAAATCAGAAGAGATTGTGGGATGAGGGGGACGAGAGAAGGTGGATTAGTTAGGACCATACCGTCGTCCTCTATGGTTTTAGCCCTGTCACTTGCCATGGCCTCAGTCATGGCTGCTCCAACAATGGCTGGCACTATCTCCACCACGGGGGTTAGGACATGTAGCCGTGCCTGTTCCCCTCTGCTTAGCTGTTGCTGCCTGTGGTTGTGTGCATCAGTAAGTGTTGTGCAATGTGTTTGCGTGATGTACCTTCCATAGTTGAATAGGTGGGAGTGTGTGCAAGCTGGGAGATGTGTGTGTGTGAGGCTTGCAACAATACTAAGTGTGTGAAAGTGCAGTGAAGCTATGAATGTGACTTATGAGTTGTGGTTGATAGAGAATGATGGTAGGTAAGTACAGGCAGCGAGGGTGGTGAATTGAGCCATGTGTAAGGTTAGTGGTTCATTTGTAATGATATGGCATTTGAAGGTGAATTCACTGACTTTGATCACTTGTGTGAGGTCATTAAACCTCTTCTTGCACTGCATCCGGCTTCCTGGTACTGCCTGTGTGGAGTTTGCAAGTTCTCCCTGTGCCTGCGTGGGTTTTCTCCGGGTGCTCCGGTTTCCTCCCACAAGCCAAAAGACTTGCAGGTTGATAGGTAAATTGGCCATTATAAATTGTCACTAGTATAGGTAGGTGGTAGGGAAATATAGGAACAGGTGGGGATGTTTGGTAGGAATATGGGATTAGTGTAGGATTAGTATAAATGGGTGGTTGATGTTCGGCACAGACTCGGTGGGCCGAAGGGCCTGTTTCAGTGCTGTATATCTAATCTAATCTAATCTAATCTAATCTTCTCAGGGCTATACTGCTTGCATTGACAACAATGGCTATCTGCTCCCATTGCCTTCTTAGTGTCTGTCTGGAGGGTCTCTGGACACCCTGTGGTTAGAGGACGTCTCTCCTTCTGTCCATCTCCTGCACCACAACCTCCAGTGCTGCACCGGAGATCCTTGGAGCATGCTCTCTGCCTTGTGCCATTTTCAGTCTCCTACCTGCTCAGAATGTCTTCTGCAACCAGTTCCAGCATCTGCTGAAGCCAGAATGCATCTCCCCTTTAAGAGGTGCAGGCTGGCTTTTAACAGTGTAACTAGCTTTTAATAAAAGCAAAATACTGCGGATGCTGGAAATCTGAAACAAAAACAAGAAATGCTGGATTCACTCAGCAGGTCTGGCAGCATCTGTGGAAAGAGAAGCAGAGTTAACGTTTCGGGTCAGTGACCCTTCTTCGGAACTGACAAATATTAGAAAAGTCACAGATTATAAACAAGTGAGGTGGGGGTTGGGCAAGAGATAACAAAGGAGAAGGTGCAGATTGGACCAGGCCACATAGCTGACCAAAAGGTCACTGTTTTTTTCAGGTTGTTTTTCTTCAGGTTTGCACTTGCTGATGTTCTATATTCAGTATATTCACACCTAATCTGTACTAATGCTTTGTCTTTCAAAACACCATTAACATATTGTTTGCCTTTGCTCCGTGACCTTTTGGTCAGCTATGTGGCCTGGTCCAATCTGCACCTTCTCCTTTGTTATCTCTTGCCCACCCCCCACCTCACTTGTTTAGAATCTGTGACTTTTCTAATATTTGTCAGTTCCGAAGAAGGGTCACTGACCCGAAACGTTAACTCTGCTTCTCTTTCCACAGATGCTGCCAGACCTGCTGAGTGAATCCAGCATTTCTTGTTTTTGTAACTAGCTTTTAAGTTGTGCTAGCTTTGAACAATCTTGGGCCCCTGTGGAGATGTGCAGTCACTTAGCAACAGGGTTAGTGCTGGGCTGCATGTTAAATTAACAGGCAGCACAAAGTTTACATGCTGTCTGTATCAGAATGAATGGGCATGGATTAATTGCAAATTGCCCAATTTTCCCCCAAGGTCTTCAGCTGTTTTAATGCTTTTTCATGCTTTGCTCTTTTGTTTTGATTCATTAAAACTTGGAATGTGTTGTCAATCATAAATCCTGATCAACATTTAATTACAGTATCACAGTTTCAACCAACCAGAAAGGTAAGTTTTATTCAAGCATGGATTCATATGGTAATGAGAATCTTTCTCGTGTCTTTTACAATGCAATAATAACTCAGAGCTGATTACAACTATGCAGAATGCTGCAATCTGTTCACCACCTCCTTTCCAGCATAAAAGATGGTGAGGTGTCTTTTATGACATTGATATGTCCATGTTATTAAGTTTTGCACATAATTACTAAGTCTTCTGTCTCTGTACCTAACATTGTATGATTGTAAAGTTTTACACAACACCAATCAGATTCTAATATTAGTCCATGCTAACAATATGACGCCAGTCAGGACAAAAGAAATTACAATACATTTATTGCCAGCATGATAGTTTTCCATTTTTTAAATTAACACTTTACCCTAGGTACTTTAAGTGTGCTCCACGGCCCGTGCCCCTTCCCAGTCCCTCTCCCAAGTGCTCAGGCTCTGCTCTACTTCACTCTACTTTCAGAGGGCAACCAGGGCCTATCAGCACTACCTCCAGTTCTTCGATCAAGTGTTCCTCTCACGCTCTTTCCTACCTGTTGCCAGTTAACTGTTTTGGTGCAGAAATAAAAACAGAAAATGCTGGAAATGCTCAGCAGGTCTGGCGGCATCAATGGAGAGAGAAACAGAGTTAACGTTTTAGGTCAATGACCTTTCATCAGAACTGCAGAACAGAGAAGATCAGTATTAAAAGGCTTCCATCTCTTTGGACCTGTACTTGCTAAGATTTACTGATTCTCCCTACAGCAATGTGTTAGGAGGCCTACATGCAGGCCATTACGACTCAACAGAGAATTCCATGTACTTTTATGGATTGCTAGGTTAACAATAGGCACATAAGAAGGTAAGAAATAGGACTAGGAGTAGTCCATACGGCCCCTCCAGCTTGCACCACCATTCAGGTAGATCATGACTGATCTGATCTTGGCCTCAATTCCATTTTCCTGCCATTCTCCATCACCCTTGACTCCCCTATAGTTCAAAAATCTATCTCAGCCTTGTACATATTCAATGACTCAAAATATTTGGTCATGAATGTAAAACAAACGTAAACTATCGGAACAGTTGGTTGTGTGAAATGAAATGCAAAACAAAAACTGGCAGGAATCACAAATGATTCAAGGTAAGAATTTGGGAAACAGTTAGTACCATTTAGGTGTAAGCATCATGTGCTCTGTAAAATAATGAAACATAGTAAAAATGTAAAGGCGAATCTTCTGATGTGTGTGTGAAAGCAGTGAACCATGTGCCGCTAGCTTCTCGTGCTCATCAGTGTCATTATATAAAGAGAGTCGCCCACTTAAACTGGGCCTACTTCTAGAATTCACTGGCAGCAAGGTAGGAGACATTTTAAAAGACTACATCTTTTAAAGGGTAGAGAATTTATTTAAAATGTAACACTTCATTGTTACTGTGAATTATGACAGGACAAAGAAGCAGAGCACCTCAATTTTCAGATGCTGATTAAAATGTGCAGCAAAGTAGCGTTGCTCCTTTGACAACCAAAGGCACCAAGAATATCAGGCTGCTTGGAAGGAGGCAATTACCAGGGTGAATCCAGTGACAAAGATGGTGACAATTTGGAGCAGGCAAGGAAAACGATTAATCGCTTCAGGAAGTCTTCCAAGGAAGGTTCAGCAACATTGTACTAAATCAAGTAGTTGGGAAAAGTATGCAGAGCACTGTTGTGTGATTGCCTTTAAGAGTGATGTCTGTTTAAGATCTTAGTATGCTGATGAGCCGCAGTATGCAGATGGGACACAGATTCCCAAGTAAGAGTTGTCAAACCATTGAGATGATATATGGATTTTTGAGTCTCTATACTTGTAAATTTTATAGTCTATATTCCGTGTCACTAATTTTGATGTTATCTAATGCTATGTGTTTTTTCTTTTAGCATACATGACTTATATTTGGAAAGAAAGGGGATATTGTGTGATTGCCTTTAAGAGTGATGTCCCTTTAAGATCTTAGTATGCTAATGAGCCAAGTACCAGGATGCAGTTATGTGACTCGGAGCCAGAGTCACTCTGTAACTGTAACACCTAGAGGCAGGTCCTGTAAATAATTAGCTCTGTACTGCGTTTAATAGTTGAGCTGTAAATAAACCTGTTTGAGATCTTCAACCAACTGGACCCCACACATCTCATTTATGTTGCATCAGACAACATAAAAAGAACTCATTCTCTAATGGCAGCTCCAGTGGGAAGACAGAACCTAAGATGGAAGACCACAGGGAAAACAGCTTTAAAAACAACCAGGTAAAAGAGAAAAAGTTTAAAAAAATACTGGCCCAAACAGGCAAAAAAGAAAACACTTACCTCAAGCTGTAGAAGACTGCTGAATGACAGGCTGAAAATCAATCACTGCAATCGGGTGCATCATTGTCCTGACAGTCCAGGAATCCCCGTTGACAAAAAGCTTTGAGATGCATGCCAAGTTGATTTTTTTTAAAGGCCCAGTTAAAAAAAAACAGGGAAAACCCAATTCCTATCTCAGGCTGATTGATTGTTTTCAAAGTCTCCCCCAGGCTGATCGTGGTCCGCGTCGTTACAGGAGGCGCCCAACAGCAAAACCCGTGGGAATCCTCCATTCATGCAGCCCACAGCCAAAGCTTTAAAAAAAACCATTAAGGGTGAAGAGCTTTCATTCATTCTGCCAAAGTTTAAAAAACCCATAAAACCACTTAGGTGTGAAGAATTGCCGATTGAACAGCTATATAAATAAACTCTAACAGAGAAAAAAGAACACTTGAAATGTCTATTGCACAGCTGTTTAAACAGACAGACTAGCATGCTGGAAGCTAGATAAACTGACAAGCACTGCTAAACACCTGCCCCTGTCAATCAAAGCAGCCAAGAGAATTTTTTTCAAAGGGGAAACAGTGCAGACTCTCAAAATAAGTCTTAAAGCAAGTTTTAAGGAAAAGAACAGCAGGAAGATGTACTGGAAGGCCATGGATATCCTATCCAAGTTCCATCTTTTCAAACAAAGGATGCAGTTATGCTCCACAGACCAAGTAATTGTAGAACCAGAAAAACAGGCTGAGAAAATATTAATAGCAATTGGAAATGAGGGATTACACAGAATCAATACCTAACGCCTATCTAAAGAGGACAAGAAAGATCCCACCTGGAATTGATGTCCTACAGGCCACAGCTACAGGAATCAATAGCCACTTTGTCAGTTGATGCTGTAGTAAGGACAATGAGTGCGATTTGTCAGAAATACAACCTGTCAGACCGAATAATGGAGCTGGTGATTGTATCAACAACCACTGAAGCATTTGAGAAAGACCTCTTAAGGAAAAAGAAAGGTCACAGCATTGATGCACTGCTGGAAGATGGCAGGAAGTACGAAGCCATTGTAGCTGGACAACAACACATGCAAGCATTAGGTGCAGCCAATAGTATCAGCACAATAAGCAAGTCGAAAAGAGCAAGCAAGCAGCATGGTAAGTGTTGTTTGTCCCACTCACTGAGAAGTTGTTCTGTATTTTGAGACCTCTGCAAGGCGTGCAGTGCAAAAGGACACTGGCCCGCCTATACAAGAAGTCAGGCTCAGAAGATGCAGCTGGATGTCACAGACAAACAGACGACAGGGCAACAGTAGCAAGGAGAGCTCCAGAGACTGGAGTAAACGTAAACTGATACATGAGATCCACAGCAAAAATCTGAGACAAGACCCAGAAAAAAGCAATTCTCAGCCAAAAGACCAGCAAATGTTCCACATTGTGAACCTGACACATTACGTTGATGAAGTCCAACAACTGGAAGCTTTCACCACTATTAACATCATGTGCCCAAAGAAATCTGGCAAACACATACTCAGGGTTAAGACTGACACCGGCGGTAGTGCAAATATCCTACTAGTCCAAATCCTCAAAGATATGTACCAGAGTCGTTGGAAATCAATGATACAACCGACAACTGCCAAGTTATCTGCATACAACGGGTCACCCATCCTTTGCAGTGGCACAGTAACAATGCAATGCAGCTATGGCAAGTCGGCATGGAAAACATAAACAGTATACCTAGTAGACACAAGCGCCTTAGCAGTGGCAGGACTACCAGCGTGTAAGGATCTCAACATCATAACTATCCACGAGAGCATTGCCAAGGGAAAATCTCCAAGGACCGGATCCCATTCGCAGACTCTAGCCAACATCAAATGGTGTAGTCTGGAAACCCAGTAGCAGCACAGCTATGCCGCGCCGTCACTTCTGCTCGCTAGAGAACCACCAGCACCACAATGAGCCAGAATGGATAGGTACCTCCATGAGGCCAAGTACTCTTCGCCCAACAAGTCCTCAACCTTGAGCCCCAAGCCTTCAGACGCCGAGGATGAGGAGAGGTGAAGGGAATGCAATGTCCTGAAGAGGAAGAGGAGGAATGAGTTGAAGCATTGTCTATTGGCACTTCGAGATGAGATGCCAGAATTTTCCAAGAATGACAAGGCCTCAAAGGTGGTCATCTTGAGAAAAGCAACAGAGAATGTTAGCACGCTAAAGGCAGAGCAACAGAAACTGAAGGCAGAGAGGTAGAAACTTCAGAAAGAACAGCAACAGATGAGACACAAATTCTCCGAGCAAGAGGTTTCAAACTATTGAGACGATATATTTTGAGTCTCTATGCTTGTAAATTTTATAATCTATATTCCGTGTCACTAATTTTGATGTTACTAATGTTATGTGTTTTTTTCTTTTAGCATGCAAGACTTATATTTGGAAAGAAAGGGATTGTTGTTTGATTACCTTTAAGAGTGATGTTCCTTTAAGATCTTAGTATGCTAATGAGCCAAGTCCCAGGATACAGTCATGTGATTCAGAGTCAGAGTCACTCTGTAACTGTAACACCGAGAGGCAGGTCATGTAAATAGTTAGCTCTGTACTACGTTTACTAGTTTAGCTGAAAATACACCTGTTTGAGATCTTCAACCAACTGGACTCCATGCATCTCATTTATGTTGCATAAGACAACATAAAAATAACTCATTTGCAAGTACCAAGAGTTTCCTCTCACCCTTTCACAGCAAAACCAAGTCTGCCTGCTAAACTCACAAGAAAAAAAGCTTTTTCCAAGCTTTCCATCCTTGCCCATACCTCATCACTGTTACTTCAGATGGATATTTTTGTTGCATAACTATTTGGAAAGCTGACATCACCAAAAAGCTCAACACACAAGTAACTTGTATAACATTTGGTCATTTACTTATACACAAGCAGTGATACAGGGTGACCACCTGGCTCTCACTGATCTATGGGCTCTTCAAGCTTCCAACATCTCAGCACTGCTCACTATTGGCAGGGAAAAATGGCACACAGCAAGAAGAAGCAGACCAGAACTGGGGGAGGTGGCCCTCATTTTAGACTTAATTAAAATGGAATCCTGGGCATGGTGCGACCTCAGATCATAGAGGGAGAAGGCCATGGTGAAGCTTAAAGCCTTCCCTAAGCTTAGCACTAGTACCATTCTTTTGTTATTATATTTCCTCCCCTTGCTCCATCACATACTTTAACACCATATGAAGAATGGCCTGTTCCTGTGGAACTACTTCCATTCATGAGTCAGGGATGAGAATGAACGGGCAGCAAGAAAAGGAGAAAAACAGAAAGCTTTTCTATTTTATAGTATGAAACCATTGTGTGTCATACAGCCATAGAGTTATACAGCACAGAAACAGGCCCTTCGGCCCATTGTGTCTGTGCCTGCCATCAAGCACCTAACTATTCTAATCTCATTTTCCAGCACTTGGCCCATAGCCTTGTATGCTATGGCGTTTCAAGTGCTCATCTAAGTACTTCTTAAATGTTGTGAGGGTTCCTGCCTCTACCACCTCTTCAGGCAGTGCGTTCCAGATTCCAACCACCCTCTGGGTGAAAAAAAAATCCTCAAATCCCCTCTAAACTTCCTGCCCCTTACCTTAAATCTATGCCCCCTGGTTAATGATCCCTCCGCTAAGGGAAAAAGTTTCTTCCTATCTAATCCTATCAATGCCCCTCATAATTTTGTATACCTCAATCATGTCCCCCCTCAGCCTTCTCTGCTCTATGGAAAGCAACCCTAGCCTTTTCAGTCTCTCTTCATAGCTGAAATGCTCCAGCCCAGGCAACATCCTGGTGAATCTCCTCTGCACCGTCTCCAGTGCAATCACATCCTTCCTACAGTCTGGTGCCCAGAACTGTACACAGTACTCCAGCTGTGGCCTAACTAACGTTTTATACATCATAACCTCCCTGCTCTTATATTCTATGCCTTGGCTGATAAAGGCAAGTATCCTATGTGCCTTCCTAACCACTTTATCTTCCTGTGCTGCTGCCTTCAGTGATCTATGGATAAGTACACCAAGGTCCCTCTGACCTTCTGTACTTCCTAGGGTCCTATCATCCATTGTATATTCCCTTGCCTTGTTAGTCCTCCCAAAATGCATCACCTCACACTTCTCAGGATTAAATTCCATTTGCCACTGTTCCGCCCATCTTACCAGCCCATCTATATAGTCCTGTAATCTTTCCTCCTCACTATTTACGACACCACCAATTTTTGTGTCATCTGCGATCTTACTTATCATGCCTCCTATATTCACGTCTAAATCATTAATGTACACTACAAACAGCAAGGTCCCGAGCACTGATCCCTGCGGTACACCACTGGTCACAGGCTTCCACTCGCAAAAACAACCCTCGCCCATCACCCTCTGCCTCCTGCCACTAAGCCAATTTTGGATCCAATTTGCCAAATTGCCCTGGATCCCATGGGCTCTTACTTTCTGAACCAATCTTCCTTGCGGGACCTTATCAAAAGCCTTACTGAAGTCCATGTAGACTACATCTACTGATTTACCCTCATCTACACATCTAGTCACCGCCTTGAAAAATTCAATCAAGTTAGTTAGACACAATCTGCCCCTGACAGAGCCATGCTGACTATCCCTGATTAATCTCTGCCTCTCCAAGTGGAGATTAATCCTGTCCCTCAGAATTTTTTCCAATATTTTCCCTACCACTGATGTTAGACTCACCGGCCTGTAATTACCTGGTTTTTTTCCTGATCCAATCCTCTATATCCCTTGACATCCAGGGTTCCCTGGACTTGTTGGTCCTACCCTTCACCTCAACAGGTACATGTTGGCTCTGAACCCTCACTATTTCCTCTTTGAATGACTCCCACTGGTCTGATGTAGACTTTCCTACAAGTAGCTGCTCCCAGTCCACTTTGTCCGGATCCTGTTTTATCATATTGAAATCGGCCTTCCCCCAATTCAGTACCTTTATTTCCGGCCCGTCTTTGTCCTTTTCCATTACTACCTTAAATCTTACAGAGTTATGGTCACTATCCCCGAAATGCTCCCCCACTGACACTTCTACCACTTGTCCAGCTTCATTCTCTAGGATTAGATCCAGTACTGCCCCTTCTCTTGTAGGATTTTCTACGTATTGGCTCAAAAAGCTCTCCTGTATGCATTTTAAGAATTCCACCCCCTTTAAGCCTTTTACACTAAGACTATCCCAGTTGATATTAAGTTGAAATCCCCTACTATTATTACCCTTATTATTTTTACACCACTCTGAGATTTGCCTACATATCTGCTCCTCTATCTCCCCCTGACTGTTTGGAGGCCTGTAGTACACTCCCAGCCAAGTGACTGGCCCCTTTTTGTTTTTAAGTTCTACCCATGGCCTCATCTGAAAAACCTTCTAAGCTATCATCCCTCCTTACTGCAGTAATTGACTCCTTGATCAACAAGGAGATAGAGGAAGAGAGAATAAACAAAATAATTTAATAAGCTTACCAAATCCTAACTGGACAGAAAGAACAATGCTTTTTGTTCCATTTATTGAAAACATTTTTATCAAAGTTAAAGGCAATAGCTCATCCAGTAGGTTGGAGTATAACCACTTATTAGAGTGCTTTTGATAGCTCAAGTTTTTACAGGCAAATCAGTCTCGGAATCCATGAAATAAAAATATATAGAGAATCTCACCAAGTTTGATGAGGGGACCATGACGAGTGTTCCATGAGGGTATGTGTCAATACATTGTGTGAATTCAATGATAAAATCCTTTCTAGTTAAGTGCTGTTACACTCACATAAACTAAGTGCTTATACTTTTATTTGAGTATGATTATGGTTAAGCTTCTGAATCAAATGCAATGCCGTCTGCTTATCTGGTGACAATGCCAGAAATTTATGGTACTTTTATACCATCAGGATGCAGCCAGTTAGCATGAAGTAAATGCAGAGAAGTCTAGTCCAAAGTCTACATTTTGTGTCTCCACATTACCTCGAAGATCCCAGCAATACTACAGCTACTAACACCTGTCTTATAGCCTAGGAATGGAAGGATGAAGAACTCTGTAAAACACAATCAAGGGCAAAAGAAAAATTGCTGTTAATTTAACACCAGAATGAATCTTTACTGTGTACTTCATAAATAATAAGGTAGGAAACAGGAAAATCAGGCTCACTGGGCATATAATGGGTGGTCGATCTGCTACTTTCAGTTTTCCAACCACCGGTGAAAGTCATAATCTACCACACAAGTGTCACCTACACATCAGGACACTCTTCATCATGCAGTGTGACACAACTCCCGTGCTAAAAAGAACAGGTCAAAGAAAGATCTAGCAGCTCAATGTTTCCAGGCATGTGGAACTTCAATTACGTGGATAGGTTGGAGAAGCTGGGCCTATTCTTCTTGGAGAGGAGAAAATTAAGAGGAGATTTGATACATGTGTTCAAAATCATGAGGGGCTGGACAGGGTAAATAGGGAGAAACTGTCTCCATTGCCTGAAAAATCCAGAACCAGATGACACAGATTTAAGATGATGTATGCAGTAAGTCGTTAGGATCTGGAATGCACTGCCTGAAAGTGTGGTGGAGGCAGTTTCAACTGAGGCCTCAAAAGAGAAAGGGACAATTGTCTGAAAATAAAAACCTTTCAGGGCTACGGGGAAAAGGAAGGGAGTGAGACATAGGGGAGCTGCTCTTGCAGAGAGCCGGTGCAGACATGATGAGCCGAACGGCCTCTTTCTGCGCTGTAGACTTTCTATGATTCTATAACTGTGGGTCATCAACAGTAGAGTTATATGTCACCACAAATAGTAATTTCATAGCATGAAATATCCTCAACTCCTCCATCACCATCACTTGAGGAGATGAACTGTGGTTCAGTGGAAAGTGTAGCAAAGCATGTCAAGAGCATGACAAGGCATACCTTGGAATTTTTTTAGGCAGCAATCTAGTGAAACTGCCACATGGGAATATCTATACACTAAATGCAAAAAAGCAACGGGCTTTAGAACAAAACTCTGTAATTTTACCATGTCCAGTAGAGAATTGTGGTGGAAAATCAGCCAACAAAAAAGAGGAGAAGGCGCCATAATCATCCCATCCTCCACTATGGTAGAGCCCAGCAAGTGAGCAGTCTTGCCCCTAAATCAGAAGATAATGGGTTTAAATCCCTCTCCAGAGACTTGAGCACAAAATCTATGCTAACACTCCAGAACTGAAGGAGTATTGCACTGTCTTTCAGATAAGATTTTAAACCTAGCCCCCATTTGCCCTCTCAGTTGGAAGTAAAAGATCCCATAACGCTATTCTGAACAAAAATAGGGGCATTTTCTCTGGTGTCCTTTACGAACATACAAACATACGAATTAGGAGCAGGAGCAGGCCACTCGGCCCCTGGAGCCTGCTCCACCATTCAATAAGTTCATGGCTGAGCTGATTACTCGACATTACCACCTACCTCCGATAACCTTCCACCCCTTTTCTTATCAAGAATCTATTTACCTCTGCCTTAAACATATTCAAATCACCATCACCTTTTGAGGAAGAGAGTTCCAGAGACTCACGACCCTCTGAGAGAAAACATTTCTCCTCATCTCTGTCTTAAATGGGCAACCCCTTATTTTTAAACAGTGACCCTGGTTCTAGATTCTCCCACAAGGGGAAACATCCTTTGATGTTTGACATCCACTCTGTCAAGACCCCTCAGGCTCTTATATGTTTCAATCAAGTCACCTCTTACTCTTCTAAATTCCAGCGGATACAGGCCTAGCCTGTCCAATCTTTCCTCATCAGATAGCCCACCCATTCCAGATATCGGTCTCGTAAACCTTCTCTGAACTGCTTCCAATGCATTTACATCTTTCCTGAAATAAGGAGACCAATACTATACACAGTACTCCAGATGTAGTCTCACCAATGCCCTGCATAGCTGAAGCATAAACTCCTTACTTTGTATTCAATTCCCCTCCCGATAAATGATAACATGCTATTAGCTTTCCTAATTACGTGCTGTACCTGCATACTAACCTTTTGCGATTCATGCACTAGGACACCCAGATCCCTCTGCATCTCAGAGCTCTGCAATCTCTCAGCATTTAGATAATATGCTTCTTTGTTATTCTTCCTAGCAAAATGGACAACTTTGCATTTTCCCAAGTTATGCTCCAACTGCCAGATTTTTGCCCACTCACTTAACCTATCTATATCCCTTTTTAGCCTCCTTATGTCCTCTCACAACCTACTTTCCTACCTATCTTTGTGTCATCAGCAAATTTAGCAACCATACCTTCGGTCCCTTCATCTAAGTCATTTATATAAAATGTAAAAAGTTGAGGCCCCAGCACAGATCCCTGTGGTACACCACTCGTTACATCTTGCCAACCAGAAAATGACCCATTTATGCCTACTCTCTGTTTCCTGAGAGCTAGCCAATCTTCTATCCAAGCCAGTATATTACCCCAACAATTGTTCTAGCCGATATTTATCCCCCAACCAACATCGCAAAAGCAGAATAGCCCAGAATTTGATGGAGCAGGCATGCCTCATTAGATTTTTTCCTACAACCTTCATTGCACAGGTTTTTTGCCCTGAAAGTTGCGAGAAGCTGATCGCGGCATGATGTGGGCAATGGGACATCCAGCACCCTTGTGAACAATGGGACTGAACAATGAAATTAAAGGATTGTTACGGCCATGTGGTGAGGGGTCTGGGTGGTTCCCACTGTTCAACTCCCACCTGACCGCAACAAGTATTTTTTTACTCGGGTTTTATTTGTCAAATAAACAGTCAGTGACAGGTTTTCTTGTAGGTTTAAAAACAGAAGATTAATTATTTATTGAGCAATATGACTTATCCCAAAATTGTCACAATTGTATCCACTCACACATTTACTCACTCACACACGCACACCAAGAGACAGATAGACAGAGACTTCTCTGTCTCTATCTCTGGGGATAGATTGTCCACTAATATCCATTATAAGCCAACTGACTCCCATGGCTACCTCGAATACACTTCCTCACACCCTGCCTCCTGTAAAGACTCCATTCCATTCTCCCAATTTCTCTGTCTCCGTCGCATTTGCTCTGATGATGCAACCTTCCACAACAGCGCTTCTGATAGGTCTTCCTTTTTCCTCAACCGAGGATTCCCCCCACTGTGGTTGATGGGGCCCTCGCTTGTGTCCAACCCATTTCCGGCACTTGTGCCCTCACCCCTTCCCCTCCCTCCCAGAACTGTGACAGTATTCCCCTTGTCCTCACTTTCCACCCCTCCAGCCTACATATCCAAAGGATCATCCTCCGCCATTTCCGCCACATCCAGCGTGATGCCACCACCAAACGCATCTTCCCCTCCCCTCCCCTGTCAGCATTCCAAAGGGACCATTCCCTCCGCGACACGCTGGCCCACTCCTCCCTTCTCCTGACACCTTGCCCCCTTCCCATGCAATTGCAGGAGGTGCAATACCTGCCCTTTGACCTCCACTCTCCTCACTATTCAAAGCCCCAAACACTCCTTTCAGGTGAAATAGTATTCACTGCTCACAATCTGGTCTCCTCTATATTTGGGAGACCAAACACAAATTGGTCTGACCGCCCAGTCCGAAAACATGACCCCGAGCTTCCAGTCACTTGCCATTTCAACACACATTTCAAGAAAAAGGGAGCATTCGTAAGGGTGGAAGGCTGGGAACAGATGAAACCCTTGAGGAATATAAAGACATTGGAAGGAACTTAAGCAAGGAGTCAGGAGGGCTAAAAGGGGTCATGAAAAGTCATAGGCAAACAGGATTAAGGAGAATCCCAAGGCTTTTTACATGTATATAAAGAGCAAGAGGGTAACCAGGGAAAGGGTTGGCCCACTCAAGGACAGAGGAGGGAATCTATGTGTGGAGCCAGAGGAAATGGGCGAGGTACTAAATGAGTACTTTGCATCAGTATTCGCCAAAGAGAAGGACTTGGTGGATGATGAGTCTAGGGAAGGGAGTGTAGATAGTCTGGGTCATGTCGTTATCAAATCGGAGGAGGTGTTGGGCGTCTTGCAAAGCATTAAGGTAGATAAGTCCCCAGGGCCTGATTGGATATACCCCAGAATACTGAGGGAGGCAAGGAAAGAAATTGCTGCAACCTTGACAGAAATCTTTGTATCCTCATTGGCTACTGGTGAGGTCCCAGAGGACTGGAGAATAGCCAATGTTTTTCCTTTGTTTAAGAAGGGTAGCAAGGATAGTCCAGGAAATTATAGGCCGGTGAGCCTTACGTCAGTGGTAGGGAAACTATTAGAGAGGATTCTTCGGGACAGGATTTACTCCCATTTGGAAACAAATGAAATTATTAGCGAGAGGCAGCATGGTTTTGTGAAGGGGAGGTCGTGTCTCACTAACTTGATTGAGTTTTTTGAGGAAGTGATGAAGATGGCTGATGAAGGAAGGGCAGTGGATGTTGTCTATATGGACTTCAGTAAAGCCTTTGTCAAGGTCCCTCATGGCAGACTGGTACAAAAGGTGAAGTCACACGGGATCGGAGGTGAGCTGGCAAGATGGATACAGAACTGGCTTGGTCATAGAAGACAGAGGGTAGCAGTGGAAGGGTGCTTTTCTGATTGGAGGGCTGTGACTAGTGGTGTTCCGCAGGGATCAGTGCTGGGACCTTTGTTGTTTGTAGTATATAAAATGATTTGGAGGAAAATGTAGCTGGTCTGATTAGTAAGTTTGCAGACGACACAAAGGTTGGTGGAGTTACGGATAGTGATGAGGATTGTCAGAGGATACAGCAGGATATAGATCAGTTGGAGACTTGGGCAGAGAAATGGCAGATGGAGTTTAATCCGGACAAATGTGAGGTAATGTATTTTGGAAGATCTAATACAGGTGGGAAGTATACAGTAAATGGCAGAACCTTTAGGTGTATTGACTGGCAGAGAGATCTGGGCGTACAGGTCCACAGGTCACTGAAAGTGGTAACGCAGGTGGATAAGGTAGTCAAGAAGGCATACGGCATGCTTGCCTTCATCGGTCGGGGCATAGAGTATAAAAAATTGGCAAGTCATGCTGCAGCTGTACAGAACTTTAGTTAGGCCACACTTAGAATATTGTGCGCAATTCTGGTCACCACTCTACCAGAAGGACGTGGAGGCTTTGGAGAGGGTACAGAAGAGGTTTACCAGGATGTTGCCTGGTCTGGAGGGCATTAGCTATGAAAAGAGGTTGGATAAACTCAGATTGTTTTCACTGGAATGACGGAGGTGGAGGAGCGACATGATAGAGGTTTACAAAGTTATGAGTGGCATGGACAGAGTGGATAGTCAGAAGCTTTTTTCCAGGGTGGAAGGGTCAGTTACTAGGGGACATAGGTTTAAGGTGCGAGGGGCAAAGTTTAGAGGGGATGTGCGAGGCAAGTTCTTTCCACAGAGGGTGAGTGCCTGGAACTTGCTGCCGGGGGAGGTGGTGGAAGCAGGTACGATAGCAACGTTTAAGAGACATCTTGACAAATACATGAATAGGATGGGAATAGAGGTATACGGTCCCCGGAAGTGCAGAAGGTTTTAGTTTAAACAGGTATCAAGATCGGCGCAGGCTTGGACGGCCGAATGGCCTGTTCCTGTGCTGTATTGTTCTTTGTTCTTTGTTCACACACCCTCTGCTGTCATGCCCACATTTCTGTCCTGAGCCTCCTGCAGTGTTGCAATAAACATCAATGCAAGCTTGAGGAGCAGCACCTCATTTTCCGATTAGGCACGTTAAAGTCTACTGGACTGAACATTGAGATCAATAATTTCAGAGCATAACTGGCCCCTTTTTTATTTATTTATTTTTTCCATCATTTTTTTACCATGTGCTTGCCCACTGGTTTTTTCATGTTTGTGCTTTTGGCTAGGGCCGTTCATTATTCTGTCATTAACACCTTCTCTGCACTAATGCTTTGTCTTTTACACACCATTGGCACACTCTCCGCTTTTGCCCCATGCCCATGACCTCCTTGTCAGTTCATCTCTCCAGCCCTCTGTCCTATTACACACCTTCCCTTTTGTTCTCTTTTCCTCCCACCCCTGCTTTACTTGCATAAAACCTATCACATTTCTAACCTTTGCCAGTTCTGACAAAAGGTCACTGACCTGAAACATTAACTCTGCATCTCTCTCCACAGATGCTGCCAGACCTGCTGAGTATTTCCAGCACTTTCTGTTCGTATTTCAGATTTCCAGCATTTGCAGTATTATGCTTTTATTTTAGGAAAAGGGGTAAGTGGTTTTCAATTGAGTTAGCGTTTCGGGGTTCACGGTAAACTTATTGAATTCTCTTGGAAGTCAAATTCTCATTGGTTACAGGCCTGAGGTGTTTGTAGATTTCTTTGTTGGTTGAAAGTTCAGTTTGATGACAGAGGATCACTTCCAATTCACTGCTGCGCACGTTGAAAATGTAGAATTTACAACAGGGCGCCTCCCTTCTGGCTTGCTGGATTTTCTCCCCAGCACTTAGCTGGACAAGCTTCTTGGTGATGTTTATTTTTGGGCCTCTCTCTCTCTCTGTCTGTCTTGAGGGCTGCCTTTTTAAGGTAAAATTTTGTCACCTCAGATTCTGGTAAGCATTGCTTTGGTCTGTCCCCCTTATTGATCACACAATGGCCCAGGATAAGAATAATCTGGTTATAATGTTTCCACTTCAAACCTTCTTTGTTTCAGTGGAACCCATTCAATTCAGGAATGTTTCAGGATGGTGTAACTGACACTTTCAAACTGGTTTGGCATTCTTTATTCTAAACAGAGAGTGTGGCAATATTCAAAATCACATACAGCCATCTCTTGCAGAAATGTCCATTTTTAAAAAGGCAAAATCAATTTTTGTAACTCTTTAGTTTGAGCCTGTGGCTGGATTTTGTTCTTCCCCAGGCGTCGGGTTCCGTGGCGCGGTGGGCCTGAAGATGCTTGCAGGAAAGTGCCATTCCTCATGGAGCAGAGTCACTGGTTGGTCATTAGAAACCTGATGAATTTGAGTCCTGGCTGGACAGACAGCAGGAACCAGAATTTCCTCATGGTTAACAATGTAGCCCATTGTAAGTTGTGAATGAATTGTCTTTTCCCATTCACATCACAGATGCACAGTTGACATCCATCCCCCATATTGTTGTGTGTGAAAGCTTACTGTCATAAATTGGCTACCCCCTTTCCTACATTACAATGGTGACTCACTTAATTGGCTACAAAGTCCTTTGGGATGTCCTAAGGACATGAAAGATGCTATATAAATGCAAATCTTGCTTTCTTTTTCTTTCTTTAAAAGGTCTTCAAATTCATTCAAGATCTATCCGAATTGGTGAATTTCTATAACAGCTTATTAAGTAACACTGACTAAGGTGCCACAGTTATGATTATTATGAGCCCAAGGTGAGATAATTACAATTACACCTTTATCATTCCACCGCAATCACATAAGCCCATTTTCAAAATGTTACACTTGCAAATTGTGCAAACCAGTTGTGACATAATTAAACCAGTACAGAGGTATGACTGAAAATAAAGAACACATTATGATAACACCCAAGTGAAAAAGCCGAAAAAGGTCTCTGGAAAGCTGGTTGTGACTCTATCCACCATCTAGTGGGGTGCAGGAGAGCTTGCACTCACAATTTAAATGAGGTGAGCTAAATGTTTCTCAGTCTTCTTCCTCAGATTCCAGACGGAACTCATCCAGATAGAATAAACTGATTATCTGACAAGCAATGAAGTTTAGCTGTGCATAATGGGGGAAAAATTGGATTAATCCAGTAATCAGGCACAAGTATCACAATGCACAATTAAACAGTGCCCATTTGTAGCGATGCAGGCAGCATACAAAGGTTGTGCTGCCTGCTAATATAAATGATAGTGACATGCAGCACAGTATTAAATGGGAAACTGAGTGGCTGCATGCCTCAGCAGGGGGCCCAAGTCTGTGCAAGGCAAGTACCACTTAAAGTTAGCCTACACTACTTAAAGTGGGCGGCACAGTGGCGCAGTGGTTAGCACTGCAGCCTCACAGCTCCAGGGACCCGGGTTCGATTCTGGGCACTGCCTGTGTGGAGTTTGCAAGTTCTCCCTGTGTCTGCGTGGGTTTTCTCCGGGTGCTCCGGTTTCCTCCCACAAGCCAAAAGACTTGCAGGTTGGTAGGTAAATTGGCCATTATAAATTGTCACTAGTATAGGTAGGTGGTAGGGAAACATAGGGACAGATGGGGATGTTTGGTAGGAATATGGGATTAGTGTAGGATTAGTATAAATGGGTGGTTGATGGTCGGCACAGACTCGGTGGGCCGAAGGGCCTGTTTCAGTGCTGTATCTCTAATCTAAAAAAAAGCCAGCCTGCACCCTTTAAATACAAGGCGCAATTTGGGTGGAGCAGCTGGCTGGCCTCCCACATTCCACTCGAAACTCAAGGTCATCCAAAAGTCGGTTTCCCATGTCCTTACTCGCTCCAAGCCCCACTTACCTATCATCCCATGTTTGCTGACCTACATTGGCTCCCAGTCAGGAAACGCCTTGATTTTAAAACTCTCATCCTTGTTTTCAAATCCCTCCATGGCCTCGCCCCTCCCTATCTCTGTAACCTCCTCCAGCCCCACAAACCTCCGAGATAACTTCATCTAGCAGATTCTGGCCCCTTGACCATCATCAATTTTAATTGCTCCACCATTGGTGCCTGGGCCTTCAGCTGCCTAGGCCCAATGCTCTGGAATTCCCTCCATAAACCTCTGCAACTCTCTACCTCTCTTTCTTCCTTTATCAAGCACCTTAAAACAGATGTCTTTGACCAAGGTTTTAGTCATTTACCCCAATAGCATCTTATGTGGCTTGGTGTTTAATTTTTCTTTATCATAGATTCATAGAAAGGTTACAACACGGAATGAGGCCATTCGGCCCATCATGTCTGTGCTGGCTTGCTACAAGAGCAACTCACCTAGTCCCACTTCCCCGCCTTTTCCTTTGGCCCTGCAAATTTTTTCTCTTCAGATAATTATCCAGTTCCCTCTTGAAGGCTTCAATTGAATCTGTCTCCACCACACGCTCAGATAGTGAATTCCAGATCCTCATCTCTCGCTGAATAAAAAAGCTTCTCCTCGTGTAGCTGTTGCTTCTTTTGCCAATCACCTTAATTCAGTGTCCTCTGGTTCTGGATTCTTCGGCCAATGGGAACAGTTTCTCCCTATCGAGACCCCTCATGATTCTGACTGCTCGTGTGAAGCATCTTGGGATGTTTTATTGCATGAAAGGTGCGATATAAATATAAGTCGCCGGTGGTGTTGTTTTTGAAACTGTTTAAAAAGGAACTTATAAACAGAAAGAAGAGTGGAAATAGCACAGTCGGTCAGAAAGCATGCCCCTATTTCTCCAATGCATCACTGGAGACCTTGGTGCAGGAGGAGAGAGATCCTCTACCCTCAGGAGGACAGGCATACATTATGAAAGGAGTGGGAGCAGATAGCCCTCATGGTTAATGGCAGAAATCTAGCTCCAAAGACCTAGATACAGTTCAGTGACTTCCCACAAATCATTAAGGTCAGTGAATGCATCTTCACATGCTGCATCCTCACAAATGAACCAATAGCCTGAGACACTGCTCCTGTCACCATGCCCGCCCTACTTACCTACCAACAACCTCAATCAAGTACAACTGATACCAAACGTTCATTTCCTCACCAGCTTGGAGTCCATAATTTCCATTGTGGAAGTGGTGGCCAACTCCACAAGAACACTTGCGGACCCAACCATTATCATTTCATGGTCGATGTTTCACCTTCCATTGCTGCACAAGCAGAAGCCACCCAACGTCAGAGTGCTGCAGTGGAAGCTCAGACTGAGGTCCTCAAATCTCAGCTTGTTGCTATGCAGGTTGAGAGTGCTGCCATCATGGCTGTGGATACCAGTGCTCAAAGGGGCTTGCAGGATCTCACAGCAGTCCAGCAATCTGTCCTCCATAGATTACTAGGATTGCTGAGGTGCTGTCTCAGGGGAGAGGCAGTGGCTCCGAGGTGCACAAATCTGCTGTTCGCTCTCAGGATGACAACATTCCTGTGCCCACCACTGCCACTTGCCAGTTCTCCTGCTGTTGTCTGTCAGCTAGTGAGCCCAGACTGCAACTGCCCATGCTGAGGTGGTGCAATCCGAAGCTGGACCTTCTATACCAGAGCTGCTCAAGGGCATCCTGCAAGGCCATCTGAAGTCTTCCATATTGAAGCCTTCCATCAGCCGTGTTGCAGCCACTGGGGTAACACTGAGTAGAAGCACTAGGCCAGGCAAAGACACCCACAGACAGGCAGTAAGGGAATGCACAAAGGTGATTCGTAGTCCTTAGCATGGAATATTGGATTGTTTGTTAGATAAATTTGGTATAGAATGGTTGTTCTGTGTTTACTTTTCTTTCAGTATTATAGCCAAGAGGACACTGCGATGGTTCACAAAAGAGGGATGATAATGGGCTGGATTTTGTAGTCCCTCTGCCGGGAGCAGCAGCAGGCATGTTAAATGGCGGCCATCCGCCACAGGACTCACACCGCTACGCTGCAGAGTTCATCCCTCCCCCCCACCCTTCAGAGTGCAAAGTTTAGCCCTTCCCACCTCGGTGGCGCCAGCTTTCCCTGGATGGGAAAATGAAAGCGCATGAGTGCCACTCGTCATGCTGAGGATCAGGAACTGAAGGTAAGATTGCTGCAGTTTATATTTTAATGCATGCAAATGTGTTATTTAAAAATGCTAAGTTGGGTTCCATTGCAGAGTGGCGGAAGGGCCACCACGGAGATTCCCCGCCGCTGGGAAGATCAGGCCTGACAATCCTGGCATCGTGTCTTGTGGCGGCCGCTGTCACTCCGATTTTCCAGCCCCACCACGCCACGAACCTGACATCGGGTGGGAACAAAATCTAGCCCAGTGTGTGTGGCTGTTGTACAATGGGGTTGCGTTCACAGGAACGGAAGTTGAATGAGGCAGTCATTGGCAGCCCGTATAGAAGGGGATGTGCCAGCTGCCTCCCTTCCTCCTTCTTTTCCTCCCTCTCCTCCTCTTCCTGCTGCTTCTGAGCTGCTTTTCATATCTCTGGTGGCACGAAGAAAGTAGCACAAAGTCCAGATCAACGGAGTCCTGCTTTGATGGAGTGCTTATGTCGGGAATTTATCTTTTACAGAACAAGGATTGGTCCGAGAGAGGGACCGGGACACAGTGCAGGTAATTTTGTGGGGTTAGAATTAGTTTTACTTTATTCTTTAATCTGATTCTAACACATTAGTGAATAGTCACTTGATAGTACAGAACTTGCGTATTGCTCAAAAAAGAGACATGCAGTCGAAACTTTACATCTTGCACTCATCAGGACAGATGCAAGAATGCTAAATTTCAAAGGGAGCAACAACTTATACTGCATGAGAAAAGGGGTGCTGATTAGTTGGCAAGTCAACTTTGATTGATTGAGGTGTTGCTATGGAGAATGCACCAGGAAAAAATTGTCCCCCACGCTTTGTTTAATTCAAAAAAGGTGCAATGCCTGAACATGTTCCTTTTGCCTGCAGAGGACAGGTCCTTGCATATGAATATATGTAGCTTCTAGCAAGCGTAAGTGAACCACATTGTGAGACCGACTGATAATCTTAAATTGATTGTTAGCGTAATTCTTAGCATAATCAGAATTGTTCATACAAAAGGACCAGTCCTCTGCAGGCAAAAGGAACATGTCCAGGCGTTGTGCCTTTTTTGAATAAAACAAATTGTGGAGGACAATAGTTCCCTGGTGCATTCTCCATGGCAATACCTCGACCAATAAGAGTTGACTTGCCAACCAATCAGCACCCCATTTCTCATGTAGCATAAATTGTTCCTCCCTTTGAAATTTGGTATTCTTGCGTCAGTCTCTTTTTTCAGCAATACATTAGTGAATTTAATACCAATGTATTAAAAGAAAGTCACAATTAATCCTAAAATCTTGATTGAGTTGTATGAGTTTTATATGTATTAAATTCTGTATGTCTTAATTGTGTAGCTTTAATAATGAAAATGTTTAAAGAATCATTTTCTGTAACTCACTGTAATATAAATATGTCAGCACAAAGGCATTGTGAACTGATAACATTCAACAGCTTAAAGCTAACAAAGAATCAATTTTTGTACAAATGTCATATTGTTAGCATAAGGTGATCAGAAGTGAATACAGCCTTTCATAGCTAATGGCAGATAATCTATCATCCAAAGTCCCAATTAGAGTAGGCTAGCAAGCGACATCACAAGGTCTGAGCCAATCATCAGGCCAAACACAGGTGGCCAAATGGCCAGAAAGGGTTAAAAGTCTGTGTTTATGATGCCACATCACAACGATTCCCAAGAAGATCCAGAGAAGAAGAAGAACTCCAGCACATGGCAAGGAGAGGACAAAAGAACTGAAAGGGTGATCGCATCATCCGTGACCAAAACTTGATCGGAAAGCGCAATCATGAGAGCTGTATAGTCACTACCAGGGTTTTGTTAAGCATAACTGCTTATTTCATAATAAAAGTTTCCTGAATTAGTGTACCAGTTTCCTGCTACCATATTGGTCATAGTCTTGTCAGAACAAGAGTTAAAAGTGAGACAGACTCTATAAAAAGAGAAATCTCATGTATAACAGTGAGACCTGAGAGCTGAAGTCCAGAGGCATTAATTAGGTAAGGAGGTTGGTTTTAAGGTTTCTTTTATTTTCTCTAAATTGGGCCAGTAGTTTGAACTAGTACAGGGGAGATATAAGTACTGTATTAAGTTTTATTTATTTATTTAGAGATACAGCACTGAAACAGGCCCTTCGGTCCACCAAGTCTGTGCCGACCATCAACCACCCACCTATACTAATCCTACACTAATCCCATATTTCTACCACATCCCCACCTGTCCCTATATTCCCCTACTACCTACCTATACTAGGGGCAATTTATAATGGCCAATTTACCTATCAACCTGCAAGTCTTTGGCTGTGGGAGGAAACCGGAGCACCCGGAGGAAACCCACGCAGACACAGGGAGAACTTGTAAACTCCACACAGACAGTACTCAGAATTGAACCCAGGTCACTGGAGCTGTGAGGCTGCGGTGCTAACCACTGCGCCACCCATAAGATAATAGATTAACTAGTTAAACTACTTAATATAAATAGAAATTATCATTGAGTGATATTTCCAAACCTGAAAGCCTAATTAGTTACCATCGCTGAATCCCCCACTATCAACATCCTGGGGGTTACCATTGACCAGAAAATGAATTAGACCAGCCACATAAATGCTATGGTGACAAGAGCAGGTCAGAGGCTAGGAATTCTGTGGTGAGTAACTCACCTCCTGTCTCCCCAGTGCCTGTCCACCATCTACAAGTCACGTCAGGAGTGTAATGGAATACTCTCCACTTGCCTGGATGGGTGCAGCACCAACAACACTCATGAAGCTCGACAACACAGCCTGCTTGATTGGCATCCTATCCACCACCTTCATCATTCATCCCCTCTATCATTGACGCAGTGGCAGCGGTGTGTACCATATACAAGACGCAGTGCACCAACTCACCAAGGATCCTTCAACAGTACCTTCCAAACCCATGACCTCTACCATCTAGAAGGACAAGGGCAGCAGGTCCATGGGAACACCACCAACTGCAAGTTCCCCTCCAAGTCACACACCATCCTGACTTGGAACTATATCACCGTTCCTTCACTTGGTCAAAAACCTGGAGCTCCCTTCCTAACAACACTGTGGGTGTACCTATATCCCAAGGACCTCAGTAGTTCAAGAAGGCATATCACAATCACCTTCTCAAGGGCAGTTAGGAATGGACAATAAATGCTGGCCTAGCATCCCACGAATGAATAAAAAAGATATAAAAAAATTAAAAGGAAGAGAGTAGCTAAAGTAAAGTTTGGTCCCTTAGAGGATAGAACTGAGGAACTAATAATGGGAAACAAAGAAATGGCAGACTTTGAACAAGTATTTTGCATCTGTCTTCATAGAAGAAGACACAAAACAATCCCAAGAATAGTAAAAAATCAGACTGCAAAAAGGACGGAGGAACTTAAAACAATCACAATCACGAGAAAAAGTACCAGGAAAACTAATGGGACTAAAGGCTGACAAGTCCCTTGGAGCTGATGGTCTGCATCCTAGGGTCTTAAAAGAAGTGACTGCAGAGATAGTGGATGTATTGGTTGTAATCTTCCAAAATCCCCCAGATCCTGGAAAGGTCCCAATGGATTGAAAAACCTCAAATGTAACAACTCTATTCAAGAAAGGAGGGAGACAGAAAGCAGGAGACTATAGGCCAATAAGCCCAATATGTCATTGGTAAATAGCTGCAATCCATTATTAAGGAAGTAGTAGCAGGACTGTTAGAAAATCATAATGCAATAAGGCAGTATTAGAGTTCTTTAGAACAGAGAACATAGAACAGTACAGCACAGTACAGGCCCTTCGGCCCATGATGTTGTGCCGACCCTTTAACCTCCTCTAAGATCAAACTACCGACATACCCTTCATTCTACTATCATCCATGTACCTATCCAAGAGTCGCTTAAATGTCCCTAATGTATCTGCTTCTACTACCACCGCTGGCAGTGCATTCCACGCACCCACCACTCTCTGTGTAAAGAACCTACCTCTGACATCTCCCCGAAACCTTCCTCCAATCACCTTAAAATTATGCCCCCTGGTGATAGCCCTTTCCGCCCTGTGAAAAAGTCTCTGGCTATCCACTCTATCTATGCCTCTCATCATCTTAGATTAGATTAGATTAGAGATACAGCACTGAAACAGGCCCTTCGGCCCACCAAGTCTGTGCCGACCATCAACCACCCACCTATACTAATCCTACACTAATCCCATATTCCTACCAAACATCCCCACCTGTCCCTATATGTCCCTACCACCTGCCTATACTAGTGACAATTTATAATGGCCAATTTACCTACCAACCTGCAAGTCTTTTGGCTTGTGGGAGGAAACCGGAGCACCCGGAGAAAACCCACGCAGACACAGGGAGAACTTGCAAACTCCACACAGGCAGTACCCAGAATCGAACCCGGGTCCCTGCAGTTGTGAGGCTGCAGCGCTAACCACTGCGCCACTGTTGTACCCCTCTATCAAGTCACCTCTCATCCTTCTTCGCTCCAATGAGAAAAGCCCTAGCTCCCTCAATCTTTCTTCATAAGACATGCCCTCCAGTCCAGGCAGCATCCTGGTTAATCTCCTCTGCACCCTCTCTAAAGCTTCCACATCCTTCCTATAATGAGGCGACCAGAACTGAACACAATATTCCAAGTGTGGTCTAACCAGGGCTTTATAGAGCTGCAGCATAACCTCGCGGCTCTTAAACTCAATCCCCCTGTTAATGAAAACCAACACCCCATACGCCTTCTTAACAGCCCTATCAACTTGGGTGGCAACTTTGAGGGATCTATGGACGTGGACCCCAAGATCCCTCTGTTCCTCCATACTGCCAAGAATCCTATCTTTAAGCCTTTATTCTGCATTCAAATTCGACCTTCCAAAATGAATCACTTCACACTTTTCCAGGTTGAAAACCATCTGCCACTTCTCAGCCCAGCTCTGCATCCTGTCAATGTCCCGTTGCAACCTACAACAGCCCTCCACACTATCCACAACTCCAGCAACCTTTGTGTCATCGGCAAACTTACTAACCCAGCCTTCCGCTTCCTCATCCAAGTCATTTATAAAAATCACAAAGAGCAGAGGTCCCAGAACAGATCCCTGCAGAACACCACTGGTCACCGAGCTCCAGGCTGAATACTTTCCATCTACTACCACCCTCTGTCTTCTATGGGCCAGCCAATTCTGTATCCAGACAGCCAAATTTCCCTGTATCCCATGCCTCCTTACTTTCTGAATGAGCCTACCATGGGGAACCTTATCAAACGCCTTGCTAAAATCCATATACACCACATCCACTGCTCTTCCTTCATCTATGTGTTTTGTCACATCCTCAAAGAATTCAATAAGGCTTGTGAGGCATGACCTGCCCCTCACAAAGCCATGCTGACTATCTCTAATCAAACTATGCTTTTCCAAATAATCATAAATCCTGTCTCTCAGAATCCTCTCCAATAATTTTCCCACCACCGACATAACATTTGCCAGCCTCCAGTCATCTGGTACTACACCAGTGGACAGTGAGGACGCAAAGATCATCGCCAAAGGCACGACAATCTCTTCCCTCGCTTCCTGTAATACCCTTGGGTATATCCCGTCTGGCCCCGGGGACTTATCTATCCTCATGTCTTTCAAAATTTCCAGCACATCCTCCTTCTTAACATCAACCTGTTCGAGCATATCAGCCTGTTTCACGCTGCCCTCACAAACGTCCAGGTCCCTCTCACTAGTGAATACTGAAGCAAAGTATTCATTAAGGACCTCCCCTACCTCCTCCGACTCCAGGCACAAGTTCCCTCCACTATCCCTGATCAGGGATCCACTATCCCTCACTCTGGCCATCCTCTTGTTCCTCACATAAGTGTAGAACGCCTTGGGATTTTCCTTAATCCTACCCGCCAAGACTTTTTCATGTCCCCTTCTAGCTCTCCTAAGTCCATTCTTCAGTTCCTTCCTGGCTACCTTGTGACCCTCTAGAGCCCTATCTGATCCTTGCTTCCTCAACCTTAAGTAAGCTTCCTTCTTCCTCTTGACTAGCTGTTCCACATCTGTTGTCATCCAAGGTTCCTTCACCCTACCATCCCTTCCTTGCCTCATCGGGACAAACCTATCCAACAGTCGCAGCAAGTGCTCCCTAAACAACCTCCACATTTCTGTCGTGCATTTCCCTGAGAACATCTGTTCCCAATTTAAGCTCCCCAGTTCCTGCCTAATAGCATTGTAATTCCCCCTCCCCCAATTAAATATTTTCCCATCCCGTCAGGGAGTTGTGATCACAACCACCGAAATGCTCTCCCACCGAGAGATCTGCCACCTGGCCTGATTCATTGCCAAGCACCAAATCCAACATAGCCTCTCCTTCTTTGAATATGTAACATGCAGGATAGATAAAGGGGAACTGGTAGATGTAATGTATTTGGATGTCCAAAAGGCACTTAATAAGGTACCACATAAAAGGTATAAGGTAAGAGCTCATGATGTTGGGGGTAATACATTCGTATGGCTAGAGGTCTGGCTAACAGGTCCCAGCAGTGACCATGGCTCCCGGTGGCGCAGCTGGGTCTAAGAGCTGCCAGCCCGCTGATTGGCCAGCAGCTCTATTAGGCAGGACTTCCTACCTCAAGTCGGTGGAAGTCCCACCTCACACCAATTGAAGCCCGGCGACCCCCAAAATATGGGTCGGACCCCCAGGCAAGGCAGAAATGAGCTCGCCAATGACTTTTCAGTCCATGGCCAGCTCCTGTCTGCCTAGGGTAAAATCCCAGCCAGGGCATCAGTGTAAATGGGTCATTTTCAGATTGGCAAACTGTAACTACTGTGGTGTCACAGGGGCCTCAATTATTTATGATTTATATTAATGACTTAGATGAAGGGACCAAGTGTATTGTAGCCAATTTTGCAGATGATACAAAGAAAGGTAGGAAAGCAAGTTGTGAGGAAGACAAAAAGAATCTGCAAAGGGATATAGATAGGTTAAAAATTTGGCAGATGGAGTATAATATGAGAAAGTGTGAGGTTATCCACTTTGGTGGAAAGGCTAAGAAAACATAATATTATTTAAATGGAGTGAGACTGCAGAATATTGCAGTACAGAGGGATCTGGGTGCCCTCATACATGACTCACCAAAAGTTAGCATTCAGGTGCAGCAAGTAATTAGGAATCCACATGAAATTTTGGTCTTTATTACAAGGGCAATGGAGTATAAAAGTAGGGAAGGCTTGCTACAACCGTACAGGGCATTGGTGAGACTGCACTTATAGTGCTGCATTTTGGTCTCCTTACTTAAGATTAGAGATACAGCACTGAAACAGGCCCTTCGGCCCACCGAGTCTGTGCCGACCATCAACCACCCATTTATACTAATCCTACACTAATCCCATATTCCTACCAAACATCCCCACCTGTCCCTATATTTCCCTACCACCTACCTATACTAGTGACAATTTACAATGGCCAATTTACCTATCAACCTGCAAGTCTGTTTTTGGCTTGTGGGAGGAAACCGGAGCACCCGGAGAAAACCCACGCAGACACAGGGAGAACTTGCAAACTCCACACAGGCAGTACCCGGAATCGAACCTGGGTCCCTGGAGCTGTGAGGCTGCGGTGCTAACCACTGCGCCACTGTGCCGCCTTAAGGAGGGATATACTTGCATTGGAGGCAATTCAGAGAAGGTTCAGTAGTTTGATTCCTGGGGTGAACAGGTTGCCTTATGAGGAAAGGTTTAGCAGGTTGGGGGCCTATACTCATTGGAATTTAGAAGGATGAGAGGTGATTTTATTGAAACATGTAAGTGTCTGAGAGGGCTTGACAGGGTAGGAATTGAGAGGATGTTTCCCCTTGTGGAGGTATCTAAAACTAGAGGCCACAATTTCAAAATAAGGGGTCTCCCATTTAAAACAGAGATGAGAAAGAATTTCTTCTGTCAGAGGGTCATTAATCTTTGGAATTTTCTGCCCCAGAGAGCAATGGAGAATGGGTCATTGAATATATTCAAGGCTGAACTAGAAAAATTTTGATCTACAAGGGGGCAAAGGGTGATGGGGCAAGCAGGACAATGGAGTTAAGGCCACAATCAGATCACGCTTGATCTCATTGAATAGTGGAGCAGGTTCAAGGAACCAAATGGCTTACTCCTGCTCCGATTTCTTGTGCTCTTATGTTCTTATGGTGGCAAGAACTGTGCTGTGACATGGAGGATACAGAAGAGCATGGTGAATCAGGAAACATGTTCCAGTGAGTAATGGAGTCTCCTCTAGAGCAGTTCAAGCAGATGACCTGTTGCTTCATCAACACAGTGGACTGCTCTGTAATGTTTCACATGGTGGTATGGCTCTCATTCTATGCATGGTGACCACGTGCGGTTGGGTTGTGGAGCAGAGTCTTTAGCCAGGTATAAAGCAGATAGGCCTTAGTTGCTCATAAAACATCCTCTAATTTGATGTGGTAGCTGAAAGATTGAGGGAGCAGAGAACTGGTGTAGAATTGAAGCATCATGACTGCTGCCAGGCTAGCAGTCATACACCTGCATGCTGTGCTGAGCATGGTCACACACCAACTGCACATTCAGGGTATGGTAGCCTTTGTGATTATGGTACATCTCAGTATTGAGACGTGGCACCCACAAAGCCACATGTGTGCAGTCGATGGCATCCTGCACCACGGAGAAGCCTGCTATTCTGGCAAAGCCACATGCGCGCTCCGTCTGCTTTTCTCTGCTCAGGGCGAACACAATGAACTCCCCTCTCCTGGTGTCTGTCATCTCTCTGATTTAACAGCTGACAGTGAAATGGGAGGTGTTACATATGTTACCTCCTCCAGCCTGGAGGATCCTGATGCGAAGGTGCTTCACAGGAACCTTATTAAAAAAAACATCTGACACCAAGACACATAAGGAGATATTAGGGCTGTTAGGAGGTAGGTTTTAAGAAGTGTCTTAAAAGAGAGGAAGAGATGGAGAGGTGCAGGGAGGAAATTCCAGAGCTTATGGCCTCAGCAGCTGAAGGCATGGCCATCAATGGTGAAGTGATTAATATCAGGGATGGTTTCGAATTGGAGGATCACAGATATCTTGGAGCGTTTTATTTCTGGATGAGATTACAGAGATCGGGAGGGTCAAGGCCATGGAGGGATTTGAAACCAAGGATGAGAATTTTTAAATCCAGGTTTTGCTTAACTGGGAGCCAATGTAGGTCAGTGAGAACAGGAGTGATGGGTGAACAGGACTTAGTGTGAGTTAGGGTGTAGGCAGCAAAGTTTTGGATGACCTCAAGTTTAGAGGGTAGAACATGGGAGGCTGGCCTGCAGTTTGTTGGAATAGTCAGGTCGAGAGATCTCAAAGGCATGGATGAGGGTTTCAGCAGCAGATGAACTGAGATAGGGCAGTGTCAGATGATGTTATGAAGGTGGAAATAGGCAGTCTTAGTGATGGCGCGGATACGAGGTTGGAAGTTCATCTTGGGGTCAAATATGTCATCAAGGTTGTGAACAGTCTGGTTCAACCTCAGGCAACTGCCAGGGAGAGGAATGGAGTGGGTAGCTAGGAAGCGGAGTTTGTGGCAGGGATTGAAGACAATGACTTCAGTCTTCCCAATATTTAGTTGGAGGAAATTTCTGCTCATCCAGCACTGGATGTCGGACAAGCAGTCTGATAACTTAGAGGCAGTCGAGGGGTTGAGAGAGGGGTTGAGAGAGGTGGTGGTGAGGTGGAGCTGGGCAGCATTTTCTTTCCGTTTATTATTTTTAGTTATGGTTCCATTGTATTCTTGCACCATAGTTCCTCTTCTCACAGCAAATCTCTTCTCGTAAAATCATATGCACTGTTTTATAATCCCAAAGTCTTTCCAGGTAATCTTAGGGAGTTATCTGGCCACTAAAATCCACTTTTTAAAATAATTACCACAGGAAAACAATTAACACCGCATCTAGACATCAAATAAGAAGAATTTAAGTAATTGTAATTAAGATGTACAATTTATTTAATTATGATTTAAAGTAGCCTAAACAGCTTTGTCACCAAAGCTAATTAGTGTATACCTTTTTTTTCCTTTCAGAGTCTCTGCTTAATTTGTTGTAGATTGAAATGTTGGAATCAATCTACATGACTGAACTTGTAACAGGAAAAACCCTGCTTACTTTTACAGCTCTGAGCATTAACAGTAATTCAGCACTAACCTACTGAAATCAGATCAATTATTAGCACAGTTAGGCAGAAAAGTTTTGTATTTCACTGAATTCTCACTGCTGGTTGAAAAGTCAGTAGAAAATTTGAGAAATTTTTCCTTTACTCTTTAAATATAGTTGAAGATTTGTTTATGTAATTAAACGTCAGAAGCCATGTTCCTTAAGTGGTTGTTTTAGTGTTGGAATCACTGAATTGCAATTCTACTGCTAAATAAAACATTGGGAGTCATTTCAATTTAAGCTACCAGGAAATCCACAGGATCAGGTGGAATCCTAGTTTTACACCCCACTCGAAATTGACTTCAATGGAGAGCAAATTTGGGTAGGGTGTAAAATCAGCATTATATCCGATCCAGTCAATTTTCTGACAGATGGGATGTTCCACAATTCAATTTGATCATGGTTAATCTGTACCTCATCTTTACGTCCTTACCTAATAAAAATCTATTGATTTCAATCTTGAAAATTTCAATTAGCCCAGCATCCTTAACCTTTTGGGGGAGAAATTTCCATATTTCCACTACTCAATTTGTGTGAGAAAGTGCTTCCTGTTTTCACTCTTAAATGTCCTAGATCTAATTTTAAGGTTATGCCCCCTTGTTCTGGATTTCCCCACCAGAGGAAATAGCTTCTCTGTGTCTACCCTATTGAATAGCCTTATCATGGGAAAGCCCTCGATTAGATCACCCTTCATCTTTCACAACTCAACGGGATACAAACCAAGTTTATGCAACCAATCCTCATTAATTAATCTTTTAAGTCCTGCTTACACTCTGGTGAATTAGCACTCTCTCACCTCCGAGGCCAATATATCCTTCCTGAGGTGAATGCAATTCCCCAGATGGGGTCTTGACCAATGCTCCATACAACTGAAACATCACTTCTTGGGTAGATCTTGACTTTATGCAATCGTGTAAAATGGGTGACAGTGAGTCGGCAGCCCGTTTTATATCTCTCCCAGAATCAGGCGGAAAAAATAGCTCATGACTCAGGTAAGAAAATATATTAATTTCATATGGAGTAGCATAGATGCTATTCTAACAGTGAAAATGTGGGTGGACTAAGCAGATGGCTGCTCTGCATTCCTGTCTACCGGCAGTTTAACCTTCATTTTCAGGCAGCCCATGGGATATTGGCAGATGTGATTGGCTCATTGTCTGTTTTGCTATTGAACTTGAACTGGAGGCAATATTGCATGGAAGGATAAAATGTTTATTTCAAAATAAAATGCTTCAAAAAGCCTTTTAATGTGTAGAATAAATTTCGGTCAATAATATTTATTAAGTGAAAGCAATTAACTTCCAAACTGCCTTGCAAACTTTGTAACAAAGATCCTTTTTAATATAACCATTGAAATATTCATACCACTAAATATTGATCTTACATTTTTACAGTTCACAGTCTCTAGTAAGTTTCATTAAACATATTAAGAACCGTGGTGATAAAATAGTGACTAGATTGCAAAATACCTTTTCAAGGACCAAATCTTTGTGATACTATGGAAAATATTTGCATTATTCTGTACTGCTGTTATTTGTGGAAGAGAATTTTACAAAATATTATTATGCTTAGCTCTCTTCTAACTTTAGTAAGAATTTATTTTTGTTAACTTTATAAGTTAAATTTTATTTTTTCCAGTTTTAATTTCACCTCTGAATTTGGTGCTGAACAAGGTGAATGGTATTAGTGCTGGGAAATAAATATCTTTCATGACAACTAAATGGTGGGATGGGTTTTGGTCAGGTAAATCAAATATAATGGTTGAACTTGTACTGTGGGTTTACAGCTATTATGAACTGGATTGAGACTATGAAAATCATTTAATTTTTGATTATATGTGCTTTTTGTGTTTTAATTTTTATTGTAGTTTTGTATATTTGGTGATCATTTTGAAAATGGTGTTGACTTCATTTTTTATCTGATGATTTTTGTAAATTATTTTGTAACATATGTTTTTAACATTACCAGGACTCTGTAGCTGTCCTCGAAATACATGAAGTCCTCATATACTCGGGAATTCAAATTAATCTCAGTCCATGTACAAAGCTTCATTTTAACAGTCAAAATGCATATTAAATATAATTGACAGATAAAGTAGACTCTTTTACAACAAAAAGATCCTCAGGCTGAGCCTATCCATTGGAGATTGCAGCAAACACAGAGCAAAGCTGTTCCAATGAGGCCGGTCCCATTAATCAAGCTCAATCAAGATGTTTGAGTGTTATTGTGCCTCAGTGGGAGATGGGAATTTTTCCAAAAGAGGAGTAAAATATTTATAGAGGGTTAGAATAGGCTCAGAACCAATTCCAAAGTTAGAAGACTCCTGTCAATCATGCCACATAAAAATTGAAGAATACATAAAATTTGAGCATTTAAACAGCTCACAGAAACATTATTAAAGTTTAAAAATATAACTAATGCGATTTTAAAAAAACATCCATCAAAATCAATCATACGTATCTCTGTTGGCAGCAAATTCTGAATAATAAACGAATAGATGGCAATAAGGGTCAAACCAAGGGGAGATTCCAAAGTGGTTCGAGTTGGATAATTGTCTTATACATATGTTCTCCAATCTAGTACATGGCAAACGCTGCTAAGAGTCTCCTCTATATTGGGACAGACCAAATGCAGATTAATTGCCCACTTTGCCAAACTCCTCGATCCATCGACAGTTGTGACCCGAACCTCCCTTTGGCTCTCCAATTAATGCCACTCTTCCCCGTGCTCCCCCCAACTCCTGCCAACCCCAACATCTCTGTCTTCGATCTCTGACACTGCAACAATCAAGATTAATACAAACATCAGAAACAACATTTCCTCTTTTTTGTGGACTCTCTGCAGTCCTCTGCCCTGAACGTTAGCTATATTCCTACTTTCTTTTCAGAGGGATACTGGGGATTTCCAGTGGGTCTGTTTGTACCTGGATTTAACAGTTTAAGTGTGGACTCTGTCAGAGTTATGGTCAGAGGGTAAAGGTTGGGACCTGGTCTGCAACCTGGCTGTTGGGCCTCATTTTTTTCTTCTTAAGAACCGTAGTGGATAAATTGGGTCATGCCCTGTTTTTGGATGGTGCCCACACTGCCCAGTCCAAGTTAAGGCCAGTCCAAGAGACACAGTGGAGATTTGATGCTATCCTATTTTGCTGGTTTCACTCCTACTTTTCCTGCAGCAGTTAGTCACAGCACTTACTCTTCTCACTCATGGAGCATGCAGATATCGTGGTTAGACATTAGAGAAGCACACATGAGGGTACAAATGAAAGTGGCCACAAGAAATATTGTTATGTAAATATCGCGAAATAAATTTAAGCCCTTTATTTCTCCTCATAGTAGACACTTTTACATTAGATGGGGCCAGGCTAGCACTACTGGCCAAATGCTAAAAAATTGGAAGCAAGACCTCAGAACCAGAGGCTGCTATGGCAGTAGGGAAGCCGCATGTAATAAGTATATCAAAAACATGGCTGCCTACAAGATACATGATTATAGTGTGCTTAGAAAAGACAGACAGGATAGGGGGTGATGTAACCCAGTATGTCTGGGATGCTTGGTGGATTATTGGAATTAATTTAGTGGTAACTGGAAAGTGTACAACAAAATAATTTGGTTAGTTATAATTAATCCAAAAATGACAAAGCTAACACTAGAGGCTGCATCAAGGAACCCAGCAAAACTGGAGTCAATGGGAATCAAGGGGAAAACTCTCCACTGGTTGGAATCATACCTAGCGCAAAGGAAAATGGTTGTGGTTGTTGGAGGTCAATCACCTCAGCTCCAGGACATCACTGCAGGAGTTCCTCAGGGTAGTGTCCTAGGCCAAACCATCTTCAGCTGCTTCATAAATGATCTTCCTTCAATCATAAGGTCAGAACTGGGGATGTTCGCAGATGATTGCACAATGTTCAGCACCATTCGCAAATCCTCAGATACTGAAGCAGTCCATGTAGAAATGCAGCAAGACCTGGACAATATCCAGGCTTGGGCTGATAAGTGGCAAGTAACATTCGCTCCACACAAGTGCCAGGCAATGACCATCTCCAACAAGAGAGAATCTACCATCTCCCCTTAACATTCAACGGCATTGCGATTGCTGAATCCTCCACTACCAACATCCTGGGGGTTACCATTGATCAGAAACTGAACTGGAGTAGCCATACAAGTACTGTGGCTACGAGAGCAGGTCAGAGGCTAGGAATTCTGCAGCGAGAAACTCACCTCCTGACTTCCTAAAGCCTGTCCACCATCTACAAGGCACAAGTCAGGAGTGTGATGGAATACTCTCCACTTGCCTGGATGCGTGCAGCTCCAAAAACACTCAAGCAGCTCGACACTATCCAGGATAAAGCAGCCCACTTGATTGGCACCCCGTCCATAAGCATTCACTCACTCCACCACCGACGCACAGTGGCAGCAATGTGTACCATCTACAAGATGCACTGCAGCAACACACCAAAGCTACTCAGGCAGCACCTTCCAAACCTGCGACCTCTACCACCTGGAAGGACAAGGGCAGCAGATGCATGGGAACACCACCACCTGCAAGTTCCCCTCCAAAGTACACACCATTCTGACTTGGAACTATATCGCCGTTCCTTCACTGTCGCTGGGTCAAAATCCTGGAACTCCAAAATCCTGGAACTCCCTTCCTAATAACACTGTGGGTGTACCTACCCCACATGTACTGCAGCTGTTCAAGAAGGCAGCTCACCACCACCTTCTCATGGGCAATTATGTATGGGAAATAATGGCAATAGCCAGTGACGCCCACATCCCATGAAATAAATAAAAAATTAGTGAGGCCGTTTGGAGCGGGAATGGAGACGGTCGGGGGTGGGGGTCGGAGAATAGTGTCGGACACATCTGCCCGGATATCTGACATTGTGACGTCTGTTCCAGATTTAGTCAGCGGCGGGAAAACTTCAAGGTGGTGTTAGCGCCCCAATACGATGGGACTGCCATTTGAATTGCTGAACAAGTCATTGTAATACATTAGCATGCAATTGATCACGATTCAATGGAGGGGCTTGGAATTAAGTGAATGGCGGACCACACTCATGTACCTCCAGATCCCGGCAACTGAAAGATGGTGGCATCAAGGTGAGGCCTCAGTGTCACGACGGGAAAGCAGCCATGACCAGCACTGGATAGTGGCAGAGGGGAGGCCATTGTTGGCCTGCACTGCTGTGCGCTCTGCACGGGTGGGCTTGTTCTCAGGTGGTCTGCATGGGTGGGCTTGTTCTCAGGTGGTCTGCATGGATGGGCTTGTTCTCAGGTGGTCTGCAGAGCTAGGCTTGTTCTTGGGTGTTCTGGCTGAGTGGGCTTGGGCTCGCATGAGAGGGTCAGGTGGCCATACTACAGGGTTAGAGGGTCGGGTGGCCATACTGCTGGGTGTTGGGTTGGCTCTCAGCAAGGGTGGGCACAGAGGGACATTAGCACGTCAGGCAAGAGGAGTAGGAAAGGCAAAGATGCTTCGCCTCTGCAAGGACGGCATTCTTGAGGCCTACTGATCAGCCGGCATGGATCTCATGCATCTGTCTTTGTGGACACACATGGTGTGATGCAGCACCTCCAACAGAGGGAGGGCCAGGAGGCAGTGGTGCCTGCCTGTGAAGCTTCACGACAAGAGCAACAGCAGCTGGCCATACTAAGAAGGGCCCAACTGCACAATAGAGTGTACTGGACTCTACTCAGCTACCTCCAAATATCTGAGTGGCTATTGTCAGCAAAGACTGCGGCTCTCCAGGGAGGCTGTCAGCAACCTATTCACCATAAAAACAAAAAATGCTGGAAATACTCAGCAGGTCTGGCAGCATCTGTGGAGTGAGAAGCACAGTTAACATTACTGGAAAACTTTATCAACATTGCTTCCAATTTCCACCCTTCTCTCATCTTTACATGGCCCATCTCTGACACTTCCCTTCCCTTCTTCGACTTCTCTGTCTCCATCTCTGGGGACAGGCTGTCTACTAATATTCATTATAAGCCCACTGACTCCCACAGCTACCTCGACTACACTTCTTCACACCCTGCCTCCTGTAAGGACTCCATTCCATTCTCCCAGTTTCACAGTCTCCAACACATCTGCTCTGATGATGCAACCTTCCAAAACAATGCTTCTGATACGTCTTCCTTTTTCCTCAACTGAGGATTCCCCCCTCACTGTGGTTGACAGGGCCCTCAAATGTGTCCGGCCTATTTCCAGCACCTCTACCCTCACCCCTTCCCCTCCCTCCCAGAACCGCGACAGGGTTCCCCTTGTCCTCACTTTCCACCCCATCAGCCTCCACATCCAAAGGATCATCCTCCACCATTTCCACCACATCGAGCATGATGACACTACCAGACACATCTTCCCCTCCCCTTCCCTGTCAGCATTCTGAAGGGATCATTTCCTCCGCGACACCCTGGTCTACTCCTCCATTACCCCCGACACCTTGTCCCCTTCCCACGGCACCTTCCCATGCAATCACAGGTGTAATACCTGCCCATTTACCTCCTCTCTTCTCACTATCCAAGGCCCCAAATACTCCTTTCAGGCTAGGCAGCAATTTACTTCTACTTCTTTAAATGTAGTATACAGTATTCGCTGCTCACAATGTGGTCTCCTCTACACTGGGGAGACCAAACGCAGATTGGGTGACCACCTTGTGGAACACCTTCGCTCAGTCCGAAAACATGACCCCAAGCTTCCTGTCCCTTGGCATTTCAACAACACCCCCCCCCACCCCCCCCACACCTCTCATGCCCAAATCTCTGTCCTGGGCTTGCTGCAGCGTTCCAGTGAACATCAACGCAAGCTTGAGGAACAGCATCTCATTTACCAATTAGTCATGCTACAGCCTACCAGACTGGACATTGAGTTCAATAATTTCAGAGCATGACTGGCCCCCCCTTATTATTTTTTGTTTTCTGTTTTCTTTTTTCTTTTTATTTTATTTTAGTCTGTTTCATCATTTTTTTTTTTACCATGTGCCTGCCCACTGATTTTTCATGTTTGTGCTTTTGGCCAGGGCTGTTCATTATTCGGTCATTTAACACCCTCTCTGCACTAACGCTTTGTCTTTCAGCACACCATTAACACACCCTTTGCCTTTGCTCCATGACCTTCTGGTCAGTTATTCTCTGTGACCCTCTGTCCTATCACACCTTCCCTTTTGTTATCTTTTGCCCCACCCTCACTTTATTTGCTTAAAACCCATTACATTTCTAACCTTTACCAGTTCTGATGAAAGGTCACTGACCTGTAATGTTAACTCTGCTTCTCTCTCCACAGATGCTGCCTGACCTGCTGAGTATGTCCAGCATTTTTTGTTTTTATTTCAGATTTCCAGCATCTGCAGTATTTTGCTCTTAATTTATTCACCATGACGCAGGACAAGTTAGGACCAATGGGATGTGGCGGTCTATGCCAATGGCCCTGTACATTACTGTGGGACTCAAGTTTTACTTGAGTCTCCCAGTCAGCAGCCCACCGATGCATCAAGGAGGTGACCAATGCCCTGTTCAAGAGGGCCAGTAATTATGTGCGCTACCGGACTAACCATGGCAGTCAGGCCGAGAGGGCCATTGGCATCAGGGCCATTGCTGGATTCCCCGGGTGCAAGGTGTGATAGATTGCACACGTGTGACCATCAAGTTTCCAACGGACCAGCCAGCTGCCTTTATCAACAGGAAGAGCTTTCCATCCAAATGTTCAGTTGGTCTGTGACCAACAAAAGTGTTTCCTGCAGGTGTGTGCCTGCTTCCCGGGAAGCAGCCACGACACCTACATACTTGGACAGTCCCAGGTGCCACAGCTTTTCAGGTCCCCCGCTCAGGGACAAGGGCTACCCACTGAAGACATGCCTATTGACACCTGTGAGGAACTCTCGCAACGCAGCAGAGGAGAGGTACAACATGCCACAGCTCTACCCGAGTGACTATCAAGCAGGCCATTGGGTTGCTGAAGATGAGATTCCGGTGCCTGGATCAATCCGATCAACACTGCAGTATGCCCCAGCAAGGGTCTCGCATATAGTGGTGGTCTGCTGTGCTCTGCACAATCTAGCACTGCAGAGGAGGGAGGCCTTACATGAAGAGGACATGATTGACCACCAGTCCTCAACCGAGGAGGACGACATGGAGGAGGCTAATGAGCAGGCAGCAATGGATCTTGAACCTCTTGCACTGGAGGCCAGGCACATTGAGCGATGGGCCAGGGAGGCAAGAGACAGTCTCCTACTTACCCACTTCTAGCCACTATGTTGGCCTCTCAGAGTGAACTCAATAAAGTCTCAGCTCAATGTACTCAGTCTGTTGCCTCCTTTCTATCTCGATTCCGTACCTGACGCTCAACTTAACCACGCACTCTAGCACATCTGAGACCCTTACCAAAGGGGGCCTGTGCCTATACTGTCAACCCAATGAGGGAGGAAGGCTGAAGGCAGCATCTCACAATTAAGGCATAAAGAAATAAGCATTTTCCAAAATGAATGTCAAATTCAATAATGATAAAACTTTATAGCAGAAAACAATAGCAAATTTCAAACACCTGTGAAACACCAAGTGTGTCTAGGTGGTTTTCTTTATATGTTTTTGAGTGCTTCTACAAGGTGTGAACCCATCGTTAGCAGCTGGGCTGGAGGCAGGTTGCTGATCAGGCTGCCCCTTGGCCTGTCCTTTAGCTGCCTGAGGCCTGGAAGGCCCCGGCTCTTGAGGGTTTCTTTCACACACGAAAGACTGATGTTGTGACTACTCTGAGGAGCCACTGTCCACACTCAGAGTGCCCTGAGCTGAGCCCCCAGCTGTGGAGGACAGCCTTTCCTGGGCCCTTTCAAGGGTCACTTGAACCCTGTTGATCAGAGAAGGATGAGGAGCTGGAGAAGACTCCAGGGGCCTCATCCTCCTCTCACCTTGCTGCTGTTGCATTGAGCTCATGGCCAAGGCGATGGTGTACAGGTCAGCGTGCATTTGTGGGATCTGGGTTTCCATGAGGGTTGCCAACCTCTCAATGGAGGAAGCTATGTGCTCATATGACTTAGACATGCCAGCATCCATGGCATAGATGGACTCTGGCTAGATGTCTCTCTCTCTGCAACTCCAGCATGCTCTTTTCCGTCGACACCAGAGGCTCATCATCAGCTGGGGGATCAGCATGGGCCAGGACACACGCAGCCTTCCAACTGTCAGAGGCCTCTGCTGTCTCACCCTCAACCTGCTCAGTGTGTGTGCAGTGCTCTCACCAGCTTGTGACCCTGATTCTAAAGCCGAGCCCAAACCCACTGAGGTGAACGTATCTGAGCTGGTGGAAGATGCAGGAGTCATGTGACAGTGCATCCTCTGATGCTGCTCCTCACAGGTTGACTGCTGCTCCCTTCTGATTGAGTCTCCTGCAGACACCAACCTGTGTGAGAGAACACAAACATGCGTGGGTTAGGGATTGCAGATCTTGTCATAATATCCATGCATGATGTGGATCTCCAGAAGTGTGTTGGATGTCGATTGAAGACAATCTTCACTACCTTGTGCAGAGACTCCCATCTCACCAGCCGCTTTGGAGTGGCTGCCTTGGGTCCCCGCTTCATTCTCAGCTGCTAAGAGAGGCTGTTATGTTCTCAATTCCTCCGCGAGTCTGTGAGGTCTCCCTGTTGTTATGCGCCTGCTTGTCCTGCAAATGGAAAGAAAGAGATCAGAATCACAGAATCACAGAATCACAGAATCATTACAGTGCAGAAGGAGGCCATTCGGCCCATCGTGTCCACACCAGCTCTCTGAAAGAGCAATTCCCACAGTTCCATTCCCCTGCCTTCTCCCCATAAACCTGCACATTCTTCCTTTTCATGTAACTGTCTAATTCCCTTTTGAATGCTTCAACTGAATCAGCCTCCATCATGTTCTCAGGTAGTGCATTCCAGATCTTAACCACTCACTGCGTGAAAAAGTTTTTCCTCATACCATCTTTGCTTCTTTTACCTAATATTTTAAATCTGTGCCCTCTCGTTCTCGATCCTTTCATGAGTGGGGACAATTTCTCTCTATCTACTCTGTCCAGACCCCTCATGATTTTGAATCCGTCTATCAAATCACCTCTCAGCCTTCTCTTCTCCAAGGAAAACAGTCCTAATTTCTCCAATCTATCTTCATAACTGAAATTCCTCATTCTAAAACCATTCTTGTGAATCTTTTCTGTACTCTCACCAATGTCCTCACGTCTTTCCCCAAGTGCGGTGCCCAGAATTGGACACAATACTCCAGCTGAGGACGAACTTGTGTCTTATACAAGTTCAACATAATTTCCTTGCTCTTGTAATCTATGCCCCTATTAATAAAGCCCAGGATACTGTATGCTTTATTAATCACTCCCTCAACCTCTCCTGCCACCTTCAATGACTTACGTACATATACAACTAGGTCCCTCTGCTCCTGCACCCACTTTAGAATTGCACCCTTTATTCGATATTGTCTCTCCATGTTCTTCCTACCAAAATGAATCACTTCACATTTCTCTGCATTGAACTTCATCTGCCACCTGCCTGCCCATTCCACCAATTTGTCTATGCCCTTTTGAAGTTCTACACTATCCTCCTCACAGTTCACAATGCTTCCAAGTTTTGTATCAACTGCAAACTTTGAAATTGTGCCCTGTACACCAAGGTCCAGGTCATTAATATACATATGGAAAAGCAAGGGTCCCAATACTGATCCCTGGGGATCTCCACTACAAACCTTCCTCCAGCCTGAAAAACATCCATTAACACTACTCTTTGTTTTCTGTCACTCAGCCAATTTCATATTCATGTTGCGACCATCCCTTTTATTCCATGAGCTACAATTTGCACACAAGTCTTTTGTGTGGCATTGTATCAAATGCCTTTTGAAAGTCCACGTACACCACATCAACAGCATTGCCCTCATCAACACTTTCTGTTACCACCTCAAAAACTCCAGCAAGTTAGTCAAACATGATTTTCCCTTAAGAAATCCATGCTGGCTTTCCTTCATTAACTCACAGGATAATCATACTTCACAGGAAGAGCTACAGGACAGGTGTGCTAATGGCAGCCCCTCATTCCCTGCTGGGGTTTCCTGTACGGTTCATCCCCATGTCAGCTCTCAGGGGAGGTAATGAGGGTGAGCTGTGAAAGAAGGTGGCCTATGGCTGAGATGCAGCCATGCAGGATGTGTTGATGCCTAACTCACTTTGCCAGTGCCCTTGTGGTACCTCCCTCCCCATGACAAACAGCCTCCCACATAGCTACATGCGATCCCCAAAGAGAAGAGTGGTTTTGGCATTCATCTTGACAGACTGCACTGGACCTATGTTTGGAGGGAGCAGGATGGGGTAGGAGGTGTGGGGTAGCAGAGGGTGGAGGGTGACCCCACGCTGCTTACTTCCTCTGCGATCTCTATCCAGGCTTCCTTGGTCAGGTGGGAGGGCCTCTTCTTGGCATCACTGGGGAACAAATACTCCTACCGTACCCTAGTAGCCGGGAGGAGAATCTCAAGGGAGGAATTGCTAAACTGTGGGCCACCCAGTGTCTTAATGCTGCCATACTGCGGTTTCCTTGTCAGGGGGGTGTGGGGCTCAGGAGTCTTGCCAACACAAGTTTCAGCAGTAAATGGCAAATAACTCAAAGTAGCAATGAAAGCAGGGTTGACAGGGGATTAAATACGATGCCAGCAACTTCTCCGGAGTCATCTGACACCACATTTGGCACCATGAATCCCACCCCCATCGCCTAATTGGCTGGGCCCCGTGCCTCCATTATAATAATTGGCCGCTCACCGGGCGATTGCAGTGGGCCGGCCACACACGTGACGACCGGTGACACAGCCCACTTCGGAGTTCGTTGCTGAAAGCCACGACAGGAACACAAAACCCATCCCAGTGAATGAGATCATTGGGAGTTAATGATAAATCACTAATAAGTAAAAAGCGAAAATATATTCATCGCATTGCTCATTCCTGCTTTACTGATTCTACACTCGATGCAGACATATAGTGTGATGACACACAAAATCACATATAAGTTATTTCTTATTCGTTCATGGAATGCGGGCTCTGGTTAGGCCAGCATTTATTGCCCATCCCTAAATGTCCTTGAGAAGGTGGTGGTGAGCTGTCTTCTTGAACTGTTGTATTCCTTGCGGTGTAGGTACATCAACAGTGCTGTTAGGGAGGGAGTTCCAGGATTTTGGCCCAGTGACAGTGAAGGAACAGTGATATAATTCTAAGTCAGGATGGTGTGTGGCTTGGGGCGGATCTTGCTGGTGGTGGTGTTCCCATACATCTGCTGCCCTTGTCCTTCTAGGTGGTAGAGGTCACGGATTTGGAAGGTGCTGTCGAAGGAGCCTTGGTGAGTTGCTGCAGTGCATCTTGTAGATGGTACACACTGCTGCCACTATGTGTAGGTAGTGAAGGGAGTGCATGCTGAAGGTGATGAATGGGGTGACAATCAAGCGGAGCTGTTTTGTCCTGGATGGTGTTGAGCCTCTTCAGTGTTGTTGGAGCTGCACGCATCCAGGAAAGTGGAGAGTATTCCATCACACTCCTGACTTGTAGATGATGGACAGGCATTGGGGAGACACGAGGTGAGTTACTCACTGCAGAATTCCTAGTCTCTGACCTGCTCTTGTAGCCACAGTATTTATGTGGCTGGTCCAGTTCAATTTCTGGTCAACGGTAACCCCCAGGATGTTGATAGTGGAGGATTTAGCGATAGTAATGCCATTGATCATCAAGGTGGGATGGTTAGATTCTCTCTTGTTTGAGTTGGTCATTTCCTGGCACTTGTATGGCGTGATGTTACTTGCCACTTATCAGCCCTAGCCTGGGTGTTGTCTAGGTCTTGCTGCATCTGGACATGGACTGCTTCAGTATCTGAGGAGTTGCGAATGATGCTGAACATTGTGCAATCATCAGCAAACATCCCCAATTCTAACCTTATGATGGAAGAAAGGTCATTGATGAAGCAGCTGAACGTGGTTCAGTGCCGAGTGGATGATCCATCTCGGCCTCCTTCTGAGGTCCCCAGCATCACAGATGCCAGTCTTCAGCCAATCCAATTCATTCGATGTGATATCAAGAAACGACTGAAGGCAATGGATACTGCAAAGGCTATGGACCCTGACAACATTCTGATAATAGTACTGAAGTCATGTGCTCCAGAACTAGCTGCGCCCCTCGCCAAGCTATTCCAGTACAGCTACAACACTGGCATCTACCCGGCAATATGAGACATTTCCCAGATATGTCCTGTCCACAATGAGCAGGACAAATCCAACACGGACAATTACCGCCATATTAGTCTACTCTCGATCATCAGCAAAGTGATGGAAGGGGTCATCGAAACTACTATCAAGTGGTACTTTTTCAGCAATATCCTGCTTATGACGCTCAGTTTGGGTTCCGCCCGGACCACTCAGCTCCTGACCTCATTACAGCCTTGGTTCAAACATGGACAAAAGAACTGAACTCCAGAGGTGAGGTGAGAGTGACATCAAGGCAGCATTTGACTGAGTATGGCATCAAGGAGCGCGAGCAAAACTGGAGTCAATGGGAATCAGGGGTAAACTCTCCGCTGGTGGGAGTCATACGTAGCACAAAGGAAGATGGTTGTGGTTGTTGAAAGTCAATCATCTCAATCCCAGGACATCACTGCAGGAGTTCATCTGGATAGTGTCCTGCCTTCTTGAACCTCTGCAGTTCTTGGGGTGTAGGTACACCAACAGCACTGTTAGGGAGGGAATTCTAGAATTTTGACCCAGCGACAGTGAAGGAACGGTAATATAGTTCCAAGTCAGGAGGTGTGTGACTTGGAGGGGAAGGTCTGGCTGAAGATTGTTGCAAATGCTTCAGCCTAATCTTTCGCAAGGATGTGCTGGGCTCCCCCATCATTGAGGATGGGGATATTTGTGGAGCCTCCTTCTCCTGTTATTTATTTAACTGTCCAACACCATTCATGACTGGATGTGGCAGGTCTGCAGAGCTTAAATATGATCTGCTGGTTGTGGAATGGCTTAACCCTATTGCATGCTGCCTCTGCTGTTTGGCATGCAAGTATTCCTAAGTTGTAACTTCATCAGGCTGACACCTCATTTTTAGGTATGCTGTTGCTACTCCTGGCATGCCCTCTTGCACTCTTCACTGAACCAGGGTTGGTTCCCCGACTTGATGGTAATGGTTGAGTGTGGGGGATGCCGGGCCATGAGGTTACAGATTGTGGTTGAATACAAATCTGCTGCTGATGATGGTCCATAATGCCTCATGGATGCCCAGTTTTGAGTTGCTAGATCTGTTCAAAATCTATCCCATTTATCACAGTTGTAGTGACACGCAATACGATGGAGGGTATCCTCAATGTGAAGATGAGACTTCGTCTCCACAGTGACTGTGCAGTGGTCACTCCTACCAATACTCTCATGGACAGATGCATCTGCGACATGCAGATTGGTGAGTACGAGGTCAAGAATGTTTTTCCCTCTTATAGGTTCCCTCACCACCAGCCACAGACCCAGTCTAGCAGCTATGTCATTTAGGACTTGGCCAGCTCAGTCAGCAATGGTGCTACTGAGCCACTTTTGGCGATTGACATTGAAGTCCTCCACCCAGAATACATTCTGTGCCCTCGCTACCTTCAGTGCTTCTTACAAATGGTGTTCAACATGGAGAAGCACTGATTCATCAGGCGAGGAGGTGTGGTAGGTGGTAATCAGCCCATGTTTGACCTGATGCCTTGAGACTTCATGGGGTCCCAAGTCAATGTTGAGGACTCCCAGGGCAACTACCTCCCAATTATATATCTCTGTGATGCCACTTTATTTTATTTATTTAGAGATACAGCACTGAAACAGGCCCTTCGGCCCACCGAGTCTGTGTCGACCAACAACCACCTATTTATACTAATCCTACGTTGATCCCATATTCCCTACCACATCCTCACCTTCCCTCAATTCTCCTACCACCTACCTACACTAGGGGCAATTTACAATGGCCAATTTACCTATCAACCTGCAAGTCTTTGGCTGTGGGAGGAAACCGGAGCACCCGGCGGAAACCCACGCAGACACAGGGAGAAATTGCAAACTCCACACAGGCAGTACCCAGAACTGAACCTGGGTTGCTGGAGGGGTGAGGCTGCGGTGCTAACCACTGCGCCACTGTGCCGCCCTAGACCTACTTCTGGTGGGTCTGTCCTGCCGGTAGGACAAGACATACACAGGGATGATGATGGGGTGTCAGGGACATTGTTAGGTATGATTCTGTGAGTATGGCTATATCAGTCTGTTGCTTGACTAGTCTGTGGGACAGCTCTTGCAATTTTGGCACAAGCCCCCAGATGTTAGCAAGGAGGACTTTGCAGGGTCGACAGGGCTAGGTTTCCATTGTCGTTTCCAATGCCTAGGTCGGTGCTGGTTGGTCCATCTGGTTTCATTCCTTTTTTTAGACTTCGTGGTGGTTTTCTATAACTGAATGGCTTGCTGGGCTATTTCAGAGGACATCTAAGAGTCAACCACATTGCTGTGGGCCTGGAGTCATATGTAGGCCAGACCAGGTAAGGACAGCAAATTTCCTTCCCGAAAGGACATTAGTGAACCAGATGGGTTCATATATATATATATGAATAGGCAGATATATTAGTGTAATTTGTAATATTGCATTATGAATGGATAAGTGATAATGAGAACGATGACAGTCCATCTGAAACTCAAGCAGTCAGGATGTATGTACTTGCTGGTACTTCTAAGCAAACATGCCAAGTGTCCTTGTTTTGCAGAGAGTTCATTTGTCAGCATTTCTAAGCAAAAATTAGGCCCAGATTTAAATTTCCAAACAGTCTTGTACTCCTCTATAATTTCCAAGAACACATATTAATTATAAAAATTCTACATACCAAAAATTGTCATCTGTCTGCATACCAAGACTGAGTAAAATTAAATAATTTGTGATTGATATGATGTTGGCAAGCGCTGATTGGATACAATTGCTAAACCATTGGGTGGACCAAAAATATTATTTAGTTTGATAGCACTGATCAAAAGCTTGTGGAAATGCTGAAATGATTTATATAATAAAGTCATTTGTGCCCAGGTATAAACAGTATAATTTAATTCGGAATTCCATGGTCATGAAATGCTGCACCTTATCCTCAGCAATCAATAGCAGTTTAAGTTTCAGGACTCCTATGTATTAAACTAATACCAAACTAGTCCAAAAATATGTTCTTGCTTTGTAAGACAAAGGAATGCCCATCACCAATGAGTGGGGGCGGCTATTATTATGTGTAAATTTGACGTGTTTGTGTTGCAGTATGGTACTAAAACAGCCAAAGGATCCTCTAATAACCTGGAAAAAAATCTGTTACAATTTCTTTTCCAATGTGAGCCTTCAACCCCTGCTTTTCCTGAGGTCAAAACTGTTGCTGCATCCTCTACTGCACTGTCTGTAATACTACACCTGATCACTTCAAACCATTGTCAAAATTAACATTATTAGTGAACCCCCACAGAAATTCCCCCATATTGCATCTAATCCTATTGATTTGTGCTTTCTTCCTCATCCATTTCCTTCCTACTTTTCTACTGAAGGCATTGACTTCTTCCTGAGGTTGAGATCCATAAAGCCCTCCAATACCTTATTCAGGTTTCTCAGTCAAGCAATTAGCTACAGTTTACTCTATACATAAATTGGCTCTATCACAGACAAATAACAAAAAGAAAGAAGGAATTTAAATCAATAAAGGAACATAGGAAATGAAGCAACCGATTCAACACCTGCTCGACCATTCAATTGGATCATGGCTGTTTTGTACCTCAACTACATTTTACTGTTTTTTTTATCCATACCTTGATATCTCACCTAATAAAAATCTGTTGATCCCATTGTTGAAGATTTCAATGGGCCCTATCTCCATTTCTTATGGGGTTATACTTCCACCGTCTCTTTTATCGAAAAAGTGCCTCCTGATTTCACTCCTGAATGGCCTAGCTCATGGACTGCAGTGGTTCAAGAAGGCAGCTCACCACCATCTTCTCAAGGGAAATTAGGGATGGGCAATAAATGCTGGCCTAGCCAGCAATGCCCCTATCCCATGAACAAATAAAAAAAAAGTGCACGGTTATACAAGACATTTTTATGAAATTGCAAGAAGTGTATCCTTGACTAACTAAAACTGGTATTAATGAAAATTATTGTTTACGTTGAAATGTTTTCTTAAAGATGCTCATTTTCAATAAACTATTTAGTCTTATTCATCCTGTTTCATCTCTAAAGGAACATTTTCAAAACATGATGGGAATTATCTTACAGGCCAGTTATACCACACAGTTAACATTTAGGTAGTGCAATTTATGTAGTAAATCAAAGTTAGTCAAGTGGTGTGAGACAGATTCAAAGGGGTTGACTCACCATTCAACTTTACATCAATTTGCCAAAATTAAAGATGAATCATTTTAAACATTTAACTCATCTAGTTCCATTGCTGAACTTTCACACAGTTAGGGCTGAATTTTACCGCCCCTTCAACGCTGTGGATCGCGGCGTGGGGGCCGGTAAAATGTTGCGGGGAGAGGCCTGCCTCGACCCGTGACGTCAAGACAGGCCCGGGGCATTTTACCGGCAGCGGCGGGACCACGGTGCGGTCCCCCCACCCCCGCATGGCAGCAGCACCACAATCAATATATGGTAATAATAAACAATATATGGTAATGATTACTTACCTATGCTGATTATGCAGCCTGCCACCTCTCCATCGACACTGCCGGATTTTTCATTGAATGGGCGGCCATCACATGCCGTCCCGTTCACAATCTGAAAAGCCGGCGAGTCCTCACTCTGCATTCTGGAAGGGAGGAGGGAGGTGGGATACACAAGGGTGTAACTGCATTCTGGAAGGGAAGAGGCGGGGGGGGGGGTGGATATGCAGGGGTCTAACTCTGTATTCTTAAAGGGAGTGGGGGGGGGGATACACAGGGGTCTCACTCTGCATTCTGAAAGGGAGGGGGTCTGGGATTACTGGAGGGAAAGCTGTGCGGGCATGAAGGGAAGTACCATGTACCGTCCCTCCATTAACAGTGTACGCTCTGTGTTTGTGAGGGGGCAATGGCACACTCGGCACCCTGTGTGTGGGGAGGGTGCCAGAAGGGGCAGGAGCATTAAGGTGTTATGGATGATGGGGGCAATCGATTCAGCTGGTAGGATCTTGATGTAGTCATGTTGTACCACTCTGAGTGTTGGCCAAGATGGGCAATGCCATGGCACGCCACATAGTTGATCCAGGAAAGCACCTGATGTACCCAACAACACCAATCCATGCCCTTCGAATACATGCAGGGTTCAACCTTATTTATCACATGGAAATAGGTATGGCTCATCCTACATTGTGTGATCCTCTGCATGTGAGGATCTGTATACGCCAGAGGCAATATCAACAGGTCAACAGGCAGGTGTGATCCATGTAGAGGCTCCCAGTCGTGAGCAGCAGCCCCCAAGGGGAGCCCGCCATTATGGTTGCCATGCATCTACAGACCCCACATAACATGCCATCGGATGTCAGAGCACAAGTGTCAGAGGAGATTGTGCATATAGAAAGGGTGGTGACACGTCTCTGTGCCCTGCTCAAGGATGACCTGCAGCCCATGGGCTCCAGTGGACATCCCATGCCTTTGTTCCCCATAGTGGCAGCGGTTCTCAAGCCTGATGCCTCTGCAGCCTTTTAGGGGCCCACCAGAGACTTTAGTGGAGTCACACAGTCAGCAGTGCATCACTGCATCAAGGACATCACCAATGCCCTGCACCAGAGGGCCAGTGAGAATGTCGACTTCAGGACGGACTCTCATAGCCAGGCCCAGACAGCCATTGGTTCTGGCACCATTGCCGGAGAACCATAGGTTGTAATGTTCATAGATTGCACTTATCACTATTAAAGGAGCACTCTCAATCTAGGTGAAGCTGGTACGTGAACATCGCAGATGCTTGTAGCAAATCTGTGACCACTTCTCAGGCAGCTGCCATGACACCTGGGTCTTGCGCCATCCCGGCTGCCACCGCTGTTCACTGAACTGGCTCAGATGGAGGGGTGGATTCTTGGAGATAAGGGCTATCCTTTGCAGACATGGCTGCCGACACCGGTGAGAGACCCCACCACTGCGGCAGAGGAGAGATACAACGCCAGCCACTGAGCCTACATGAGCTACCATTGAACAGGAGATCGGCATGCTTAATGAACGCCTCCAATGCCTGGATGGATAGGCTGATGCCCTGTACTACGGGCCAAAAAGGCCAGCTCCTTTATTTGCTGCTCTGCACAACTATGCACCCAATAGGGGCCAGGCCTGGCATGAAGAGGAGTGACGTCAACAGGATTCCTCCTCAGTCTATGAGGACGCTGAGGACCTACAACCTGAAAGACGCATGGGAGGGCAGATGGCACCCAGGCCCTGCATGCAGGGCTAGCAGTGAGCTAGGGTTATACGGAAGTGACTTATCAGACAAAGGCTGTCTGCTCCATAGGAACTAACATGAGCTCTGCAAGTCACACATCACCCTCGCTCACCTGCTGTGCACCAGTCCACATCTGCAGCATCCCTGTGTAAACCAGTAGAGGCAGCAACTGACAGAGCCAATGTCCATGTCACTGCATCCATGGAGACGCTCATGAGTAATGGTGGCATGGCAATGATGTTATTGCATACATTGGCTCTTCTGAAGGGCCAACGGTGCAAAGGGATGTGACACTGGCGCTACATGCTGGCACACATCATTCACACAGACAAAAGAATACACATGTTGGTGAGGAACATTTAGTGAAAGATGTATTTACATTGCTGTGACACCCGTGCATTCCCATTTGTGTCAGTGTGTTCTCTGTAAACCTCTGTAATACCCTTTACGGTGTATTTAAGTCTCACGTCCTGGAATATGCAAATTTAAGATTATTCACCCAGGTGCAGCACGCCTACAAGAAGGAATGTTACACTTGAGTGGAAGAAGAGGATCGCAGCTTCACAGGACACTGGGATACAGCAGGGTAAGTATGTGGCAGCAAAGCGGAAAGTGCTGGGGTCACTCAGCAGGTCAGGCAGCATTTGTGGAGAGAGAAGCAGAGTTAACTTTCAGGTCTGTGAACTAGGACAAGTTAACTCTGCTTCTCTCTCCACAGATGCTGCCTGACAGGCTGGATTTCTGCAGCACTTTCCCCTTTGCTGCCAGATTGACAGCAGCCCCACTATTCACCAGTCAGGCAAGTATTCTTTGATAGCTGTCAAGAAGCAGGTGCTGGGGCGCTTAAAATAGGGCCCAAGAACCTGCTGCAGAGCTGTCAAATGATTCCTCACTGCACCGAATGTCCCACCTCTCCCTATGTAATATCAGTGGTGGGGAGGGGGAAGGCTCAGCACAGTGATGCTAATGAGCACCTGTGCGTAATATCTGAGGGGCTCTGCAGCGGCCGCTAAATGTGGGCACCGTGCAGAGTTCAAAGGGCGCCGCCACCTGTGGCGCCCCAATAAGATTTAGCCCATAGTCATTTCAGAACAATCCACTTACCAAAAAAACACAAATTAGCAAACAGATGGCTAACAAAAATGTAATATTCCCTATAAGAATATAAACTGACATTACAACAGTAACTGCACTTCAAGTGTCATTCTTTGGCTGTATAGTGCTTTGAGATGTTCGGTGGTTGTGAAAGGTGCTATATAAATGCAAATCTTTCTATTTTTATATCCATTTGACTGGTACACAGTTCATGATAACTGGTAATTCTTTGGGTGAAATTTTCTTCCTATTCATAGTTAACATGAGTAGATCCTGTCCATACTCATGTTTACCTGTAAATTAGAAACAGAGCTATTTTTTATTAGATTTCTTTTGAATTAACATTACAGTTGTTTTTCTAACTAAGTGTGTAGCTGATATTTGACAGTTTATTGCAAGGTGCTGTCATTTTGTATTTCAGATGTTAGAGTATAATGGATCATTAACCATTGGTGGCTGGCATTCTCTTGTATGTTACCCTTGTAGAGATGGTAAATATACAGCACTCAACATCCTTAATCCTTAAACATCTCTGTAGGATGAGCAGATCTGATTCAGTAATTTGACAGAAAGATTGTCACAGTCAATTGCATAAGCATGACGAAAACTCTATATGATATAGGCCGAGACTGACTATGGTAATTTATACAGACCATTGGAACGTGTATTCATAACATCCTTCAGAAACAGAAATTAGTCATCAATAATGACATTCCTCACAGCCTCAGTAAACATCAAGAGGAGTTCAAATAGAAAAGATGAGTATGAGGGCATCAATTTAGAGAGGATTGAGTGATGCCTGAATTCGACCAGTTTCATGCCGCTGCTTGTTAGCCACTTGTCATGTCTTTGTATGTTCAAAGACCTATTGATTAGAATTCTAGTTCAAATGAAACTCCTTTATAAATACTGTCTGACCAGTTTAACAAGTCATCTGTTCAATTGTAGAGTATTTTCAAAACATGCCGTTGATGCCGTTTGCCCTCTCAGGTGGATGCAAAAAATTCCAAGGCACTATTCAAAGAGCAGCGGAGCTCTCTGCATGCCCTAGAACACATTTAACCCTTGAGCAAAAACACAAAAACATGCCTTGCTATGCACAGTATCAGCTGTTTCATTTCTTTACATGACAACAGTCACTACACTTCAAAAGAACTTCAATTCCTGAATTTGTGCAATGTGATATATAAATGCAAGTACATTCCTATTCTTTCTTTGTCAAACAATGGTGAGAAAAAGGTAGCATATATATTTGTAAAGATTGCCAGCTCCAGTAACATAACTATTTCTGGCAATGATGGGGAAATGATGAAAGAAAAACTGGTCAATATCAGCATTCCTAAAGCATTAAGAATGGCAAAGTAGAGCACAGGAAAAACAGATATCAGTGCTCTGATGAAACGTTAACTTTGCTTCTCACTCCACAGATGCTACCAGACCTGCTGAGTATTTCCCAGCACTTTTTGTTTTTATTTATACAAAGAACAAAGAACAAAGAACAGTACAGCACAGGAACAGGCCATTCGGCCCTCCAAGCCTGCGCCGATCTTGATGCCTGCCTAAACTAAAACCTCCTGCACTTCCGGGGACCGTATCCCTCTATTCCCGTCCTATTCATGTATTTGTCAAGATGCCTCTTAAACGTCGCTATCGTACCTGCTTCCACCACCTCCCCCGGCAGCAAGTTCCAGGCACTCACCACCCTCTGTGTAAAAAACTTGCCTCGCACATCCCCTCTAAACTTTGCCCCTCGCACCTTAAACCTATGTCCCCTAGTAAATGACTCTTTCACCCTGGGAAAAAGCTTCTGACTATCCACTCTGTCCATGCCGCTCATAACTTTGTAAACCTCTATCATGTCGCCCCTCCACCTCCGTCGTTCCAGTGAAAACAATCCGAGTTTATCCAACCTCTCTTCATAGCTAATGCCCTCCAGACCAGGCAACATCCTGGTAAACCTCTTCTGTACCCTCTCCAAAGCCTCCACGTCCTTCTAGTAGTGTGGCGACCAGAATTGCACGCAATATTCTAAGTGTGGCCTAACTAAAGTTCTGTACAGCTGCAGCATGACTTGCCAATTTTTATACTCTATGCGCCGACCGATGAAGGCAAGCATGCCGTATGCCTTCTTGACTACCTTATCCACCTGCGTTGCCACTTTCAGTGACCTGTGGATCTGTACGCCCAGATCTCTCTGCCTGTCAATACACCTAAGGGTTCTGCCATTTCCTGTATACTTCCCACCTGCATTAGACCTTCCAAAATGCATTACCTCACATTTGTCCGGATTAAACTCCATCTGCCATTTCTCCGCCCAAGTCTCCAACCGATCTATATCCTGCTGTATTCTCTGACAATCCTCAACACTATCCGCAACTCCACCAACCTTTGTGTCGTCCGCAAACTTACTAATCAGACAGGCTACATTTTCCTCCAAATCATTTATATATACTTCAAACAGCAAAGGTCCCAGCACTGATCTCTGCGGAACACCACTAGTCACATCCCTCCATTCAGAAAAGCACCCTTCCACTGCTACCCTCTGTCTTCTATGACTGAGCCAGTTCTGTATCCATCTTGCCAGCTCACCTCTGATCCCGTGTGACTTCACCTTTTGTACCAGTCTGCCATGAGGGACATTGTCAAAGGCTTTACTGAAGTCTATATCGATAACATCCACTGCCCTTCCTTCATCAATCATCTTTGTCATTTCCTCATAGCTGGGGGAAAGGAAATTATGATGCGATTAGGCAAGATTTAGGATGCGTAGGATGGGGAAGGAAACTGCAGGGGATGGGCACAATCGAAATGTGGAGCTTATTCAAGGAGCAGCTACTGCGTGTCCTTGATAAGTATGTACCTGTCAGGCAGGGAGGAAGTTGTCGAGCGAGGGAGCCGTGGTTTACTAAAGACGTTGAAGCGCTTGTCAAAAGGAAGAAGAAGGCTTATGTTAGGATGAGACGTGAAGGCTCAGTTAGGGCGCTTGAGAGTTACAAGCTAGCCAGGAAGGATCTAAAGGGAGAGCTAAGAAGAGCAAGGAGAGGACACGAGAAGTCATTGGCAGATAGGATCAAGGAAAACCCTAAGGCTTTCTATAGGTATATCAGGAATAAAAGAATGACTAGAGTTAGATTAGGGCCAATCAAGGATAGTAGTGGGAAGTTGTGTGTGGAATCAGAGGAGATAGGGGAAGCGTTAAATGAATATTTTTCGTCAGTATTTACAGTAGAGAAAGAAAATGTTGTCGAGGAGAATACTGAGATTCAGACTACTAGGCTAGATGAGATTGAGGTTCACAAGGAGGAGGTGTTAGCAATTTTGGAAAGTGTGAAAATAGATAAGTCCCCTGGGCCAGATGGGATTTATCCTAGGATTCTCTGGGAAGCCAGGGAGGAGATTGCAGAGCCTTTGTCCCTGATCTTTATGTCGTCATTGTCGACAGGAATAGTGCCGGAAGACTGGAGGATAGCAAATGTTGTCCCATTGTTCAAGAAGGGGAGTAGAGACAGCCCTGGTAATTATAGACCTGTGAGCCTTACTTCGGTTGTGGGTAAAATGTTGGAAAAGGTTATAAGAGACAGGATTTATAATCATCTTGAAAAGAATAAGTTCATTAGCGATAGTCAGCACGGTTTTGTGAAGGGTAGGTCGTGCCTCACAAACCTTATTGAGTTTTTCGAGAAGGTGACCAAACAGGTGGATGAGGGTAAAGCAATGGATGTGGTGTATATGGATTTCAGTAAGGCGTTTGATAAGGTTCCCCATGGTAGGCTATTGCAGAAAATACGGAAGTATGGGGTTGAAGGTGATTTAGAGCTTTGGATCAGAAATTGGCTAGCTGAAAGAAGACAGAGGGTGGTGGTTGATGGCAAATGTTCATCCTGGAGTTTAGTTACTAGTGGTGTACCGCAAGGATCTGTTTTGGGGCCACTGCTGTTTGTCATTTTTATAAATGACCTGGAAGAGGGTGTAGAAGGGTGGGTTAGTAAATTTGCAGATGACACGAAGGTCGGTGGAGTTGTGGATAGTGCCGAAGGATGTTGGAGGGTACAGAGGGACAAAGATAGGCTGCAGAGCTGGGCTGAGAGATGGCAAATGGAGTTTAATGCGGAAAAGTGTGAGGTGATTCACTTTGGAAGGAGTAACAGGAATGCAGAGTACTGGGCTAATGGGAAGATTCTTGGTAGTGTAGATGAACAGAGAGATCTTGGTGTCCAGGTACATAAATCCCTGAAAGTTGCTACCCAGGTTAATAGGACTGTTAAGAAGGCGTATGGTGTGTTAGCTTTTATTAGTAGGGGGATCGAGTTTCGGAGCCACGAGGTCATGCTGCAGCTGTTCAAAACTCTGGTGAGACCGCACCTGGAGTATTGCGTGCAGTTCTGGTCACCGCATTATAGGAAGGATGTGGAAGCTTTGGAAAGGGTGCAGAGGAGATTTACTAGGATGTTGCCTGGTATGGAGGGAAGGTCTTACGAGGAAAGGCTGAGGGACTTGAGGTTGTTTTCGTTGGAGAGAAGGAGGAGGAGAGGTGACTTAATAGAGACATATAAGATAATCAGAGGGTTAGATAGGGTGGATAGTGAGAATCTTTTTCCTCGGATGGTGATGGCAAACACGAGGGGACATAGCTTTAAGTTGAGGGGTGATAGATATAGGACAGATGTTAGAGGTAGTTTCTTTACTCAGAGAGTAGTAGGGGCGTGGAACGCCCTGCCTGCAACAGTAGTAGACTCGCGAACTTTAAGGGCATTTAAGTGGTCATTGGATAGACATATGGATGAAAATGGAATAGTGTAGGTCAGATGGTTTCACAGGTCGGCGCAACATCGAGGGCCGAAGGGCCTGTACTGCGCTGTAATGTTCTAATGTAAAACAAAAATTAGTGAGGCACGACCTCCCCTTCACAAAACCATGCTGCCTCTCGCTAATAAGTCCATTTGTTTCCAAATGGGAGTAAATCCTGTCCCGAATAATCCTCTCTCATAATTTCCCTGCCACTGACGTAAGGCTCACCGGCCTATAATTTCCTGGATTATCCTTGCTACCCTTCTTAAACAAAGGAACAACATTGGCTATTCTCCAGTCCTCTGGGACCTCAGCTGTAGCCAATGAGGATGCAAAGATTTCTGTCAAGTCCCCAGCAATTTCTTGCCTTCCCTCCAGCAGTATTCTGGGGTAGATCCCATTAGGCCCTGGGGACTTATCTACCTTAATGCTTTGCAAGACACCCAACACCTCCTCCTTTTTGATAATGAGATGACTGAGACTATCTACACTCCCTTCCCTAGACTCATCATCCACCAAGTCCTTCTCTTTGGTAAATACTGCTGCAAAGTACTCATTTAGTATCTCGCCCATTTCCTCTGGCTCCACACGTAGATTCCCTTCTCTGTCCTTGAGTGGGCCAACCCTTTCCCTGGTTACCCTCTTGCTCTTTATATACATATAAAAAGCCTTGGGATTTTCCTTAATCCTGTTTGCCAATGACTTCTCATGATCCCTTTTAGCCCTCCTGACTCCTTGCTTAAGTTCCTTCCTACTGTCTTTATATTCCTCAAGGTATTCATCTGTTCCTAGCCTTCCAGCCCTTACGAATGCTTCCTTTTTCTTTTTGACTAGGCTCACAATATCCCGCGTTATCCAAGGTTCCCGAAACTTGCCAAACTTATCCTTCTTCCTCACAGGAACATGCCGGTCCTGGATTCTAATCAACTGACGTTTGAAAGACTCCCACATGTTAGATGTTGATTTATCCACAAACAGCCGCCCCCAATCTAATTTCTTCAGTTCCTGCCTACTATTGCTATAATTTGCCTTCCCCCAATTTAGCACCTTCACCCGAGGACTACTCTTATCCTTATCCACAAGTACCTTAAAACTTATGGAATTATGGTCACTGTTCCCGAAATGCTTCCCTACTGAAACTTCGACCACCTGGCCGGGCTCATTCCCCAATACCAGGTCCAGTACAGCCCTGTCCCTAGTTGGACTATCTACATATTGTTTCAAGAAGCCTTCCTGGATGCTCCTTACAAATTCTGCCCCTTCCAAGCCCTAGCACTAAGTGAATCCCAGTCAATATAGGGGAAGTTAAAATCACCCACCACTGCAACCCTGTCACCTTTACATCTTTCCAAAATCTGTCCACATATTTGCTCCTCTACCTCCCGCTGGCTGTTGGGAGGCCTGTAGTAAACCCCCAACATCGTGACTGCACCCTTCGTATTCCTGAGCTCCACCCATATTGCCTCGCAGCACGACACCTCTGAGGTGTCCTCCCGCAGTACAGCTGTGATATTGTCCTTAACCAGTAATGCAACACCCCATCCCCTTTTACATCCCCCTCTATCCCGCCTGAAGCTTCTAAATCCTGGAATATTTAGGTGCCAATCCTGTCCTTCCCTCAGCCAAGTCTCTGTAATCACAACAACATCATAGTTCCAAGTACTAATCCAAGCTTCAAGTTCATCCGCCTTACCTGTTATACTTCTTGCATTGAAACAAATGCACTTCAGACCACCAGTCCCGCTGTGCTCCGCAACATCTCCCTGCCTGCTCTTCCTCTTAGTCTTACTGGCCTTATTTACTAGCTCTCCCTCATTTATTTTACTTGCTGTCCTACTGCTCTGCTTCCCACCCCCCTGCCACACTAGTTTAAAACCTCCCGAGTGACGCTAGCAAACCTCGCAGCCAGGATATTTGTGCCCCTCCAGTTTAGATGCAACCCGTCCTTCTTGTACCGGTCCCATCTGTCCCTGAAGAGATCCCAATGGTCCAGATATCTGAAACCCTCCCTTCTCCACCAGCTATTCAGCCATGTTGTTGTTCTAGCCTCACTGGCACGTGGCACAGGGAGTAATCTCGAGATTATAATCCTAGAGGTCCTGTCTTTTAACTTTCTACCTAATTCCCTAAACTCCCCCTGCAAGACCTCGTCACTCTTCCTGCCAATGTCATTGGTACCGATGTGTACCACAACCTCTGGCTGTTCACCCTCCCCCTTCAGAATGCCCCCTGTCCATTCTTGACCCTGGCACCAAGGAGGCAACATACCATCCTGGAGTCTCTTTCATGTCCACAGAAGCACCTATCTGTGCCCCTGACTATTGAGTCCCCTATAACCATTGTTCTTCTGCGCTTTGTCCCTCCCTGCTGAACAACAGTGCCAGCCGTGGTGCCACTGCTCTGGCTGCTGCTGTTTTCCCCTGATAGACCATCCCCCCCAACTGTATCCAAAATGGTATACTTGTTAGAGAGGGGGATAGCCACAGGGGATTCCTGCACTGACTGCCTGCCCCTTCTAGCAGTCACCCATCTATCTGCCTGCACCTTGGGTGTAACCACTTCTCTAAAACTCCTGTCTATGACACTTTCTGCCACCTGCATGCTCCTAAGTGCATCCAGTTGCCGCTCCAACCGATCCATACGGTCTGTGAGGAGCTGCAACTGGGTACACTTCCTGCAGACGTAGTCGTCCGGAACGTTGGAAGCGTCACGGACCTCCCACATCTCACAGGTGAAGCACTTCATCCCTCTAACTGACATTTCTATCACTAATTAATAAATTAATTTAAAATAAATAAATACTTATTAAATCCTTACTAAATTGTTATAATTAACTATATGGTCCCTAGTGCTAGATTCCTACTATAAATATTAAATGCTAAGTAAATATGCATCAGATGTCTTTCTGTAGAATGATAGAATGGAATCTAACAATGGGAAATTGCTAGAATTAAACATAACAGAGAGTCCAACAAGAGACATTGTTACGATGGAGGCGGGAGGAGTGCACTGTTTATTCTAGTCCCATTTCTCCACAGGTCACAACATATATTTTAAATGTTTTCACTTCTGATATGGTCAATCATATGCTCCAAGAATAAAACACACTAACCAAGTTTCTTTAATGAACAACAAAATTCTCAGTTTATTATAAAACAAGTCTTACCCAGTAATGAAGTAAAGCATAAACACACAGATTGAAATTTTAAAGTCCCCTTTTTAACCTTAGTCTCACACACACACACACACACACCAATTAACTGGAAAAATAAAAGGGATTTTTAAAATTCAGAGCTCTGGAACAGACAAAAAAAAAACACTTGCACTGAATACTTGCTCATTCCCAATAAAAAGAAGATGAGATATATTGTGTTCCAAAACTGGCATACAGTCTGACCTCTGAGTACATGTGGACAGGTCACTGAGATCTTTTAGAACAGTTCTTTTCAGTTGGCATTGAGAAGTAAATTAGCATGCTTTTCTTCAATGACAGGAGACAAAATGAATTTACACAGTGGACTTCTCAGGGTCTTTTAGAGAGTTGCTGGAAAGCAAGCTGGGTTGTGGTCTTCTCTCCTTCCTTGACACTTCTTCAGCAGACTTGACTTTATCTCACTCCAGAAGGTAAAACACACTGACATTACAACCAAAAGCTTGGGAGTTTGCTGCTTCTCAGGTGCGCGCTGCTGCTCCCAGGCTTGTCCTATCACGGGGCGCCTGTCACTTCTCTGCCCACATCATCTCCTGTTACCAGGGTTTCTGTTCTATTTTTAACTTGAGTCATGTGACAACCAGTAAACATTGTTGACAAATCAGTTCTTTCAATGTTCCCTTGATGACTCTCTTGAAGAAAACTGGTCTAACATTTCTTCAGTTTGACTATGAATTCCTCAAAAAATATTTTAACAAAAAAAAAACAGAAGCACCTTCATAGCAACATTGAGCAACAAGTAGCTCTGCCCAATTCTGGCCAATATGGCCCCTCCAAGCTCCGAATTAGAGTATTTTCCATCAACCTGAAGTTAATATAGGCAGTCAGGGAATGAGAAATCCTAATGATTTGTGGGAGCTGGTTACTTGACAGCTTTTTTGAATATTGTTTGTCAACCAGAAAAAATTGGGTAATGATGTAAAATGAACTTCTAAAAACTGCTTTAAATATCACAATAAATAAGGAAGATCATTCCTCTTTAAACTGATGGATTTACTAATGTGGTGAAGGCACAGCTTTATTTTTAGGAAAACCTTTACTAAACATTTTCCCTAAATATACACTGAGTTCAATCGTGGTGCAATGCTGCTCATTAAATGGATAAAATACATATATTAAACCTAATTATTGTTATAGCTGCATGCAATTAGAGAACATTAAACAATATGAGGATTTCCCAGTCTTACAGCTGACAGGGAGAATGTTATTATGAAGGTGCTAGTGCTGTTTTAAGTGGCAATCCTGCTAGTACTTTTGATATTTGAGCTGGAAGCATCTCCTTGTAAGCAATCATATTGAAATGCATTTCAACCATAGTCCACAATTCAGAGCTATTATACAAAAATTAATAGCTCGGGTACTTTAATGCTATATTCTCAATAAATTAATACCAGTTCCTTTGCATTCACACAATTAATAGCATCATAGACATGATGTTACTTTAAAACCATTTCCCCATCCTTTCATTGGAATATTGCCAAAGAGAGCATTTGGTTTCAGTGGTTGCTTGGCAACAAGTTGCAAATACAGCTTAATTCAGCTGTACTGACTGCTTGAACCAAGGTTTCTGCTCACCTCTATTTAATTAACATTTATAATCCTTACAGTTTACTAGTTATTATAAATAGATCACATGCCGACTTGACGTTATCACTGATACATAGTTAAAGACTTATTTTCCTGCATTCGCATCTACACTTTCATGAACATTCATTCTTAATAAAGTATTGGTTCTTGTATCTAGTTGCTGTGCTCAGTATTAATTGAACATAGTTTCCATCGACTGTCTGTTTGTATTAGGATTTCTAAGCTATTAGCATCCCTAAGCAACTACAGCCAGTATTGCTGGAGTTTAATAATTAATAGCTGGAAGAGTGAGAGGAAGACACCCAGTGGATTTATCTTGAAAAACTCGCTGTCAAAGTGCTACCTCATAAAGACAAGTAAAGTACAGGGTATCACTAAGGACACAGTTTTGTCTTGCTTTTTTTCTGTATATTCGTTGCAGATAAGGGCTGTTTACTGTAAATTTTTGGTACTATTTAATGTATGTATATTTAAAAAGAAGCAGTTCCAATGTAAGAGTCTGAATTGCTTCTATTTCATTGTTAAGTTAAAAAATACAATAAGTTGCTATTTGTGTTGTGAATAAAACATATGAAAATATATTATTGAATAAATCATTTCTAGCTCTATTATTTATTTATAGGAAAACAAGTTAATAGCATACTCTTGGCTCAGCTATAGATTTTTCATAATAAATGAAATGTAGTTATAAAACTGAAATGTTCTACTCCCGATGAAAAGGCTTAATAATACCTGAATCCCAGCCTCAGCTAATATTCAAAGCTTTTGCTTCCCATCGAGTGCAACTTTCAGAATCGCTGTGCATTGAATCATTTAATCCTTCCATGTCTATCTTGCTTACTGAAGCAAAAAGTAACATAACAATCTTCCAAACAAATCAATGCAGATTAATTAAACAAATAATTTGAAAATAATCCTATGGAAAACAGGAACATATTGTGTCACAAGTAATAGCACATCATATCACTTTTCAAATACTAGATTATGGTGAGAATCTCTCAGAGAATAGTTTAAATTCTAACCATTTCAGGTTTGTGAATTGTGAATGTGATGAAGTGATGAAGTTCATGCAATGTAAGATGATTTGCTATAACTATTTGAATTTTGTAAAAAAAACTCACCTTTTCTCCTTCTTATCCTCAAGCCACTAATTCTTACTGGGCATATTTTTTACTTACGCTTCCAGATAGCAAATGTTGGTTAGCTATTCAATCAATTACTGGATAATTTTCAAGCCAATTTCTGTTCTAATCTGATATCCACATAAATTACAGCAAACAAAACTGGTTAGCAATCAGAAGTGAGAACCCTAGACTATCAGAGCTGAATTTTGTGGGCCCCCGAGGGACAGGAATGGAGGCAGGGAGGGCCCATAAAATTGCATGGGAAGACATGGGGGTGGAGTGCCTGCCGTCTTCCTGATGCCTTTGAATTTAGTTCAGGATGAGGGGCAGCCTTCCTACCTGGGGCCAATGGATGCTCTTAAGTGGACAATTAATGGCTACTTTTAAGGGCCTCTTCCTGCCTCCACCTCAATTTTGTTGAACTTGGAGGGGCCTGCCACCACAAGGAAATGCCCCTAGTGGGGTTGGGGTCTCCCTCCTTTGGGGGCTATCCAGGGCATGTGGAGGGCCCCCATGGCGGCAATGGCCACTCCACTCCCCCCCCACCCCCACCCCCGGGAAGACCCCCCACCAACCCTCACTAACAACCCCCCCCCACCCCGTCGCCAGGGCCTCCTAAATGGCCTCGCTGATCCCGATGCCACTTACCTCCCCCGGGGTCTTCACCATTATTCTACTCTGCAGGACCTCCTGCAGTTCTGGCAGTGGCCACCATTCCCAGTGCCGCTGCAGGTAATGGAGGAGGGAGCTTGTCCCTTAAAGGAAAGACGTTCCCGATAGTGGGCAGTTAATTGACTTCCCACCATGAAATAGCCATTGGGGTCTGACGGACGGCTGACTGGCCCGCCACTGGGAACCCCCTCACCAGAATAAAATACAGCCCTCAGTCGCATCTCTAACCCATGGGTGCTGAAGCCAATCTTAAATATCACCCTGGCTGATAGCAGCTAACTTGATAATAACCAGGGTTGAATGTGGGTCCCTTTCTAATCTGTATGGTGAAGTTCTAAACTTGGCAGTGCCTTTACCACATTACTGTTATTAAGACATACCATTGTTTTATTTAGCAAAGAAGAAGATATGCATTTAATTTAGCTCTTTAATCACAGATCCAAACTTGTTGATTGAAAATCTTCAAGTACATACTTTTGTAGTCTGCTAAAAATGATAAGTCTTCTACCTTATCATAAATTATAATAACAATCTTTTATACTCAACTGTTTTACAAGATGACCTCATCTCTAACTCAAGCAAGACTATGGTAAAGATGTCTTGCTACCAAACTAATGAAACCCAATATTCCTGAGAAACTGAAAACTTATGTTTTGTTTGCAATCCTTTTAATCAAAATTATCATTGCATTTATTTAGCTTTAAAGAAGTATCATTTGAAAAGAAATATGTTTGGAAAAGCTTTTTAACATACACTTACTATGAGTCATCATTTCTGTTTGCAGAACATAAGCTACGGTATATGTGGGTGTGCAGTCTATCAGCCTTTCTGCCTGATGAAAAATATCCAACAAAGAGGTGGCGAACGTCTCCCTGTTGTCCACTTTGAGCAATAAGAAACATATTACAGTATATTCAGATTTAGAATGATGAATAATAGAAACATAAGCCAGCTATATGAAAGATTATTAAAACATTGTATTTTCAAGGCGATGACTTGGATAATTGGGACTGTGTGGCATATCAGAAAATAACCTGGCTCCACAACAGAATAAATTATTCAAATGGCACACCATTAAATAACAAAATGTATTTAATCATCTGTACCCTGCACAAGTAGTTTAAACAAATCTGCATTGACAGTATTTTTTTCCTTCTTAAATTATTCTATGTTGTCAAAATCATCAGTTTTGGTGCTAATCGTTTGAGCTTCAGCTACCCTTTAATTGCCATGGAAACCAAATGGTCCTAAATTACGTTCGGTTCAAGTATTTCTTTTCACAGCAATACTTCCTTAAAGGTACATTTAAGCAAAAAGAACTTCAGATTAAAAATGAAAACATTTTTCAAATTATTCTGTCAGCCAAGTTTCTGGACCCATGTGATTGCCATGGGGTAAAAAAAAACATTAGGCTGCTGTGGATAGATTCGACTGCAGTAAAAGGATGAAATTTGAGATTTACATAATAGGTTCCTTTTCCTGGGAAATGTTTGCATTTATTGAAATTCTCTCAGCACTTTGGTGTTAATTAGTTAGAATTTTCATTACATCTTTCTAATTTCACTTGATTCAAGGTTAAGTATCTAAAAATGTACTCCTCACAAATACTTCTTCAAAGGTAGAAAATAATATATAATTTGGAAGTAATTCTGAAAAGACAATTCCACTGATTCTTCACATTTCCTGCTAGCTGATTAAGCCCATATATCTGAATGCAGGGCCAACACATTAATGAACTAAAAGATCAGAGAGGATATAACTTGGTAATCATTTTGCTTACAATTTTTTTATTTTAGAATTTTTTTATAGCTGCTTCAATTTATGCATTTAAATAGTTTTCACAAAAGGCTGAAATTATAAAAGTGATATGACAAAGAGATTATGTAAAACTATGCATATAAAGTGCTGTCTATTTCTATAGCACAGTGATGATCATAGATTGTATATATTAATCCAAGTGATCCATCCATATAATTTATTGAGGTTCTTCATTAAATTCTAATTTTGAAGCTGTAATGAGAAGCTTTTTATGTTGTCTGATGCAACATAAATGAGATGCATGGAGTTCAGTTGACTGAAGATCTCAAACAGGTATATTAAAGCTAAAAAGTATATACAGTATCTACAAAAGTATCTACAGGACTTGCCTCTTGGTGTTACAGTTACAGAGTGAGACTGGCACACAGTCACATGATCATGTCCTGTTACTTAGCTCTTTAGCATACTAAGGTCTTAAAGAGACATCACTCTTAAAGGCAAACACATAACATTCCCCTTCTTTCCAAAGATAAGTCTCGTATGCTAAAAGCAGAAACATATCAAATTATATAAGATCTGCATTATTTACACAAATATAGTGATTATGAACTTTACAAGTATAGAGGCTCAAAGGTTTTTGCGGTTTAACAACTCATGTTCAAGGAGTTTATATCTCATCTGTGCGGTTCTTTCTGAAGTTTCTCCCTCTCTGCATTCAGTTTGTGTAACTCTACCTTCAGCCTGCTAACACAACATAGCTAACTGAGTCTTCCATGAATAGCAGTAATAAAAACAGAAAACATTGGAAATACTCAGCAGACACTTCAAATTTTATTTCGGATTTCTAGAATCTGCAGTATTTTGCTTTTTTATCTCATTGTAGTGTAAGGGGTGTTGCAGTGGCTTTGGCTGACGAAAAAGACTATGTAGATTTTATGCAGCTGGCGGGGGTCACAACTGTATAAGGCCTCCTGTCATAGGATATCAAGGGGCTGGAACCTATGTAAGACCCCTTGGGCTGTAAGCACCAGTGAATGTTTGATGTGGAATATAACTGTACATTGTAAATATAATCTGTAATGGCAAATGTAGTGAGGCAACTCATGTACTATATTAAATTTGAACAGTTATGTATTTTTACAAATTTTATGAACAAAGTATATTTATAGAAGAAAAAGAAAGGCATGGGGACCCCTGCCTGGGCTGTTTGGGGTCCCCTCGCTGCATTTTACAGTGCTCAGGCAGTTGCCAGGGTCCCTTTCCCTTTAAGGATGGAGATCCCGCTGCCAGCACCTGCCAGCCAATCAGAGGGCCAGCAGCTCAGCAGCCACACAGCAGTCCCAGCAGTGCCATTGGGAGTGGTGGCCACTGGCCTCCCCGCCCCTGACAAAATTGAATGGCGTCAGGAAGGCGATGGACACTCCACCTCCACCACCCCATACCCCGCCGACCCCCGCCTTCCCTCACTATTTTATGGACTCCCACACCACCCTGCCTGTCTCTAGAAGGCTGATAAAATTCAGCCTTCTGACTCACTGCCGCTATGGTGGAGCACTCCCCTCCCCCGGTTTTCCAGTCATGCCTCAACCCACTCCCTGCCTGGTTCAGCCTAATTGCAGGCTGATTTTCTGCCCTTTTACAGCAGCATGCCCATTTGGTACTCACAAAACCACTGTGGAATTTAAATGACGCCCAAAGTCGAATTTGGGTCAAGCCTCAGGGCAGCATGTACTGGTATGCTGGTGCCAACGATATTTAGGAGATTTCTTGGCTTCCATTGCAATGCCCTGTTGGGGGGAGAAAAAAAATGTCATACAATTCAATTTTTGATCCTGATCACTTAATGCAATCAGAAATATTTGAAATAATAATATGCAATCATTTAAATAGAAATCGACAGGATATATGACAATTACTGGGCACACCCACATGTGCACAACATAGGTCTAAAATATTTAGCAATGCTTGATTATTCCGGAACTACTAACATGCTGCAGTCTGCAACATTTGTATTTCCTTTCGGCCAAATAATGTTAGAATATAACAACAATGGGAAATTACATGTTCGTGTGCTGAGGCTGCATATATTAGCATTTTAATCACATTGTCCCTATCAAAGGGAGCCTTTTATTTGCTAGTGTGTTCAAAAACATTGCACTTCTATACTTCTATATCTAGTAAAGGAGCAGCTTTCATTTTAAACACTGCAGGGAGAAATTGGATTAGGCCAGTAATTGGATGCAGGGATCGTGATGCATGATTAACCTTCGACTGTTTGTAGCGATGCACCCAGCAGGCAAACTTTGTGCTTCTGCTAATTTAAGTGGCGTGCAGCCAGGCCAGTACTAAGTGAGCTGCTGAGAGATTGTATGCCTCAGCAGGGGGCCCAAGTTCATGCGAGGGAGCACCACTTAAAGGTGAGGTGCATTCTGGCTGGAGCAGGTGCTGGAACAGAATACAGAAAGACTTTGAGCAAAAAGCGGAGTGAAAGTAGTACAACAGGTCAATGGCAGGTGGTACAAAGAAAAAACCTCCAAAAAGTGAACAGGCCACCACCCAAACCAAGAGGAGGCTACCATCTGAGACAGACTACGGCAGCTCCTCCTCACTTGACGAGGAAGGGCCAGAACGACGACACCTGCAAAAGAAGCGGCAGAACTCAAAGGAGCTGGAAGATAAAGCCTCCCAGCTCTGGAGCACTGGAAGGTGTGATGGGCCCAGCTCACCCCAAACCCAAAGCGCCGAACCTAGCGACATACCCATCGCACCCCAGCTCCGGGACACACCAAGAGCAAAGAAGCGTCTGTCGCACTCCAGCTCTGGGAAGCCAGAGCAGTGGTGTCTTCGAGGAGAAACAAAGGGGAAAGACACCAACAGCAGAGGACAGCCCAAGCCTTGCTGCCTCCAAGACCCCCTGATGTTACCCCAGTGGAACTAACCCCCCATAAGTAACCAGGAGGGGTTTCTGAGCCCAACAAATGTGAAACAGCTTGTGTACACTATGGGTATGCAGGAACATATCCAAGGACTGGGACTAGCAAGAACAACTGGTGTGGGAAGCAACAACTAACTTAAAAATGAGTATAAAGATTGCTTTGATTAATGTGCGTAGCATTAAATCCACTACGTGATGTGTTCCAACCTTGGACTACCTCGCCAAGGTCAAAGTTGACCTGCTGTTTCTGCAGGAATATGGAATACCACACCTCAGCACCTACAGGCAATGGTCGCGATGGTGGTCCCACGGGCCATCGATCTGGTCGGGGGGATTGATTCCCGTTCCTTTGGCCTGGGTATTCTGCTGAGGGGAGGCAACCTCACCATCTCTGAGGTTAAAGAGGTGGTGGGCAGCCGCATCCTAGTAGCAGATGTAATGTACAACAATGCTCCACTCCGGTTAACCAACGTGTACGCCCCGGCTTAATGCAGCGAGCAACTGACGGTCCTCCAGCAGCTCCCACTGCTGCTGGCAACATCCAGACTGGTCATTCTGGGCGGTGACTTCAACTGCATCATTAACACAACTGGACGATCCAGCAGGAACAACAGCAAACTGGACGCTAGGACCAGATTCCTAATGAAAACAGTAAAAGATGCCAAGTTGCACAACATCTTCAGCAACCCTGCAGATGGAGCGCAGCTTTGATACACCTGGTCAAGACTGAGCGGGTCTGCATGTTCCAGGATTGACTTTCTGTTTGTGTCCCGTGCATTCACAGTCAGATCCATCGACATCAAGCTGGTGTTCTTCTCTGACCACTGGCTCTTACTGGCCGACTGTCACTTACAGGATGACCAGCGGGTTGGCAGGGGGACATGGAATCTGAATGTAACACTGCTAACCCCAGAGAGCGTTGAGGAACTCAAAAGGGATTACAAAGGTTGGAGAACCGCGAAACCCCTCTTTGAGTCTCTGGTGCACTGGTGGGAGGCGATCAAGGAGAACATCAAGAGGTTCTTTATCTTCAAAGGTGTTCAGAGGGCGAGAGAGAGACAGAGGGAAATGCCCTGACTCCAGAAAAGAATGCCAAATCTGCTCTGACTGCAGTCGATGGGAGTCGAGGTCAAGGGGGATCTGCCACGGAGGCCTCCAAGATCATCTTCCGGTCCAGAGTCCACGCCGTTGAGCAAGATGAGATGTGCTCGCGTTACTTCTTCCAAAAGTTACACAGAGAGAGCTCTGTAATCAGCAGCCTGAAGGAAGAGGATGGCTCAGTAACATCTTCGCAGTCCGACATACTAAGGATCAGCAAACCCTTTTATGCTGGGCTGTACGACGTGAAGCCCACAGACAGCACGGCTTCCCAGTCCTTCCTGTCATCTATCATGGAGGTCTTAGATGACAGCATGAGGGAGAGATTGGACAAACTGTTAACTCTGGACGAGCTGACAAATGCCGTCAGGTCCTTCGAGACGAGTAAAACTCCCAGAAGCGACGGTTTACCGGTTGAGTTGTATTTGACTCTGTGGGACTGGATTGGCCCAGACCTGCTGGAAGTATATGAGACTATGCTTCTGGCTGGCAGCATATCAGAATCCATGAGGAAAGGCATCATCACCCACATCTACAAGCAGAAGGGGGAGAGGGCAGTAATCAGAAATTGGCAGCCCATCTCACTGCTTAATGTTGACTACAAGATTCTGTCCAAAGTCATCACCAGTCGGGTCAAGTCTGCTCTGGAGTTGGTTATTCACCCTGACCAGACCTGTGCTGTACCCGGCAGGAAGATATCTGATAGTCTCGTGCTACTCAGAGATATGATCGCTTATGTACGGGACAGGAGAGTGGAGGTGAAGGCGTTTGACAGGATATCGCACAGCTACATGATGGGCGTGTCTCCAAGATGGGGTTTGGGGATGAAATCTGCAATTGGATCAAACTGCTCTATACAAACATCAGTAGTGCAGTCTCAATCAATAGGAGGGAATCAGCAATTTTCCCGAACCAATCTGGAGTCAGACAGGGCTGTCCTCTTTCCCCTGTCTTGTTTGTTTGCTGTATCGAATCTTTTGCTGAGTCCATTAAGAAGGATGCGGGCATAAGAGGGGTGACAATCCCAGGCAGCAGAGGCAATCAGGTAAAAACCTTCCTGTACATGGATGACATCACCGTCTTCTGCTCGGATCAGCTGTCCGTTTGCAGACTGATGAGCATCTGCGACCAGTTCAAACTGGCCTCGGGAGCCAAAGTTAACCATGACAAGAGTGAAGCCATGTTCCTTGGGAACTGGGCCGATCGATCCTTTGTCCCCTTCACTGTCAGGTCAGACTACTTGAAGGTGCTGGGGATATACAAAGAACAAAGAACAAAGAACAAAGAACAAAGAACAAAGAAAATTACAGCACATATGGTTCGTAAGGGCCGGGGTGAGAGCCAAAACCTGGAAGGAGCGAGTAGCCAGGATACACCATAAACTGAGCATGTGGGAGCAGCGATCTCTCTCCATTGTGGGTAAGAACCTGGTCATAAGGTACGAGGCACTCACGTTGTTGCTGTACGTGGCGCAGGTCTGGCCCATACCCCACTCCTGCACCGTGGCGGTCACCCGAGCCATTTTCCACTTTATCTGGAGATCCAAAATGGACCGGGTCCGGAGGGCCACGATGTTCACACCTCTGGATAAGGGCGGGAAAAATGTACCCAACATCGCCCTCATCCTGATGACCACCTTCGTGTGTGACTGCATCAAGCCCCAGTACACAAACACCAAGTGTCACTACGTGCTGAGGTTTTATCTGTCCCCGGTGTTGTGAAGGATGGGTCTGGTCACATTGCCGCGGAACGCTCCATCCAGTTGGACCATGCCGTACCACCTATCCTTCATGGGAAATTTTCTGCAGGAAAACACCTTTGACCACCAATCTGTCAGGCAGTGGTCTGGGGAAAGGAGATGGGGGATCCTGTCAGATGGTTCCCCGAGCAGACTGCCAAAGTCGTTTGGCAGAATGCTTCAGCACCAGAACTTTCAAACTAGCACCAAGACGTAGCTTGGCTGGTGATGAGAAGGGCCCTCCCCGTCAGATCCGTCCTGCACGCCCGGAGTCTCGCCCACGCCACACGCTGCCCTCAGGTGGCTGCGGTAGGGAAGAGACAGTTGCCCACCTCCTTCTGGAATGTGTCTTTGCAAAGCTGGTGTGAAAAGAAATGCAGTGGTTTTTGTCGCGGTTCATCCCAAGCAGCTCTGTAACACAGGAGTCTGTGCTCTACGGGCTGTTCCCAGGGACACACGCCGAGACAAACATCAACTGCTGTTGGAGGACCATCAGTTCGGTGAAAGACGCTCTTTGGTCTGCCCGAAACTTGCTGGTCTTCCAGCGCAAAGAGTTGTCCACGACCGAGTATTGCAGACTGGCACATTCCAAGGTCCAGGATTACGTGCTGAGGGATGCATTAAAGCTTGGGGCAGCCGCAGCAAAGCCTCAATGGGGAAAGACCACTGTGTAAGATCCTCCCACCAAGTGAACTGAGGTGCTGGATCCATGGGAAACCCCTCTGGCTGTATACAACAAATATGGGATTGCTGCAAAATGTACATGGCATGTAAAATGGAATGGAAGGGTTGTGAGGCAACTCACACCTGTATTGAAGAACTTTTTGGAATGTCAACTTGGTGCTGTTTTGAACTGTTTTATAATGCATTTTTTACAGATTTTTATGAATAAAGTATATTTTGGGAAAGAAAACAGGCCGGAGAGTGAGCTCCAAAGTTCTCCACCGCAGAACTGGAGGCTTTGTTGCAGGAGGTGGACAGGAGGAGAGAGGTTGTCTATTCACAGGGAACCAGGAGGCTTTCCAGAGAAACTTTGTGAAGGCAGTGGGAGCAGCTAACTCTTGTGGTCAATGTCAGTAGTGTAGCCCAGAGGACTTGCACGCAGTGCAGGAAGAAGTTCAAAGACCTCACAAGACCAGTGAATGCATTTTTAAATGCAAAATCCTTATAAATAAACGACTAGTTTCACACACTGCTCCAATCACCACACCCCCTTCACTCACATATCAATAATTTCTATGAAGCATAACTTATACCTCAGATTCATAGCCTCACCTCACCCTCAGACACCTAGCACTGCTGCAGAACTCATATTCAAATCTCACAGCTTGCATACACTGCCAGCTATTCAACTATGACAGGCACATCAACAAAGCACATTGGAATATACTCATTGACGCATTTTCCATCTCTCTTGCAAGGTAAGGAGGCACATGATCAGAGACAGCAGCACCTAACAGGCAGGGGACAGGCATGGTTGCATGCTCTCACCCTCGTGGAGGAGATGGGTGTTTGCCATGTTACGACCAGGTGAGAAAGGGATCTAAGATTCCCTTTCAGTCTTCACCTGGTCTTACTGTAATACGGTTTTATTTTTAAACACTGTTTTTAGCTCCCCCTTGTGAATCCTTGTTCACCGCTTTCCAATTATAAGGTAAAGAAACCAGCACAAACAGGCTTTCTTAGGTTTAAAGAAGGTGAAATTTTATTAAACTTAAACTTAAACTCATATTCATTTGACGCCTACGGATATATGACGCACCCACGCTAGCATGCATATGCGATATGTCCATGTAAATATAGACAGAAATGAGCAGAAGAAAAATTAAAGTGGAAAGGTTTGAGGCAATATCTGAAGAGTTGTTATTACGGTTCTTCGAGCTCACTGTAGAGTCCTTTTGAGGTAGGTCTTGCTTTTCGTTGGGGTCCAGTATTCTTCTTAAACCTTGTTCACTGTAGGAGACTTTTCTCTCTTGGAGTTCATGTGTCTTCAGTGGGTTTCAGTTCCATGAGAAAGAAATGGGAGCAGACAGGAGAGGCTGCAGCGAGCCAGCCAGGAAAGGTCTTTTCAATCCAGGAGCAAAACAGCTTTTCCAGTTCAAACACTGTCTCCCCAATTTAAAACTCTCCAAGTTGGCCAGCAGGATAATCACATGACTGACTGATATGACCACTTCTGGTTTTGTGTATTTTATTGGAGCAGAGGATAGCTCCTTTGTTACAAGCAGTGTCTGTTAATATGCAAAAATGTCCTTCCAGCCAGGGGCCGGGCAAACCCTTGTAACAGACTTCATCTTCTTCCCAGCAACAATTTGAAATTTAATATCCATGTGGCGAAATTAATGTGTCTCATTCTTGGCAGTTGGGAGCCTGCATGACAGCCATCATTGACTAAGGCCATGGCCAGCACCAGGGGTGAAAGCACAGAGTCTGATATTATCCCATTCTCACATTCCCACTCTCCCCTCATCCCACAATCTCTACTGATTTACAAACTGCAAATGGTGTAAAAATGCACCTCTTGATTTCTGCCCTTCCCACACCCCAACCCTACCCTTGTGCCTTTAACTTTCAGACAGCCAAGAACTGCCACTTGGTCTAGCATCGGTGCAGGAGCATGAAGTGGAAGGGGAACAAGAGACTGATGAAGAAACAGTACTGTCACTCGATCTCACACTCGCAGCTGCCAGCTCAGATAGTGGCACTGCGCATACTCTAGAGGTAGTATAGAGGCAGGATCTGCAAGTGGTGAGTCAGGGCACGGAGAAAGCATCATGCAGGTGCCAGCTCCCCTGAAGGGAAGGTCATTCACAGGTTCTGCTGCAGAGGCCTCAGAAGAGGTTCCAGACTTAGACAGATGCAGGGAAGCACCAAGGCAGCATCGATGCCCCGACATGATGGGAATGTATTTTAAATTGTAGAACACTTACTTTCAATACTTTAGCATCTAATGCATTGCAATTTAATGGCTTGGGATTAAGTGGACGGCGGGTGGCACTCTTGTGCCATTGGGTACATGATCATTGAAAGCTGGCAGCACTGAGTTGAGATTTCATTGCTGCGACGAGGAGGTAGCAATGACCAGCACTGCATAGGGGAATTGGGGGTTAAGGAGGCCAGTTTCAGACTGTAGTTCTGTGCAAGTTGTGGGGGGGGCAGGGGGGGGCGGGGTGGTCGGGGTCTTGGGGACTCTGCTAGGGTGGGGCTTGAGTTTGGGTGCCTGTATTGGATGAACAAACTGTTGGGTGAGATGTTTGGTTGCCCATCCTGCTGGATGAGAGGGTTGGCCATCAGCAAGATTGGACACTGTGGGCCATCAGGAATTCTGCTGGGTGAAGTAGCAACAGCTCAGTTGCCAGGGCAGGGTCAGCTCTGCATCGACAGTGCTCTGGAGGGTACATTGAAAACTTGTATGCTCATGCCTGTGAGGAACCCTCGCAATGCAGCAGGGGAGAGGTACAATTGCCAAGGCTTCACCCGAGCGACCATCAAGCTGGCCATTGGGCTGCTGATGATGAGATTCCACTGTTTAGATCGAACTGGCTGAGCCCATCGCTCAATCTGCCTGGCCTCTGGTGCAAGAGTTTCAACATCCAATGCTGCTTGCTACTCTCCCTCCTCCACATCCTCCTCATCAGTGGAGAAGTGTTGCGCAGGCATCTCATCAACATGCAAGGCCTTCCCCCACTTGCAGTGCTAGATTGTGCAGAGCACAGCAGACCACCATGATACGCGATACCCTCACAGCAATATGCCCCTGTGAGGGTATCGCGTATCATGGTGGTCTGCTGTGCTCTGCACAATCTAGCACTGCAAGTGGGGGAAGGCCTTGCATGTTGATGAGATGCCTGCGCAACACTTCTCCACTGATGAGGAGGATGTGGAGGAGGGAGAGTAGCAAGCAGCATTGGATGTTGAAACTCTTGCACCAGAGGCCAGGCAGATTGAGCGATGGGCGAAGGAGGCAAGAGACAATCTCATAATTACCTGTTTCCAGCCACCCTGATGTCCACTCACAGAGAATCCAATAAAGACTCACCTCAATGCATGTAGTCTGTTGCCTCCTTTCCATTTGTGTTCCGAGCATGGCGCCCAGTTGTAAAATGAGCTAGTGCCCATCAGAAATCATATTTAAATGAAGGCTGTGCTTACATTAGCATCCACGAAGGGGGATGGGGTAGTCAACAGCTCATGATTAAGGCATGATAGAATAATTACTTTTACACAATGAACGTTAATGGTTTGAACAAAAAAACTTCATATGAAGCAGCACATCTCAGATATCAAACACCTATGAACCCCCAAGAGTGCTTTTCTTTATATGTTTGCAAGTGCTTCTATGAGGTGTGAACCCATCGCTAGCAGCTGGGCTGGAGGCAGGCTACTGATCAGGCTGCCCCTTGGCCTGGGATGACTTTGGCGGCCGTACTCTGGCTGAGGCCTGCTGCTTGAGGGGTTGCTGCAAAGGTGCAGGACTCTCCTCATGCATCATGGCTGCTGGAGCTGGGTTCACTGGTGGAGGGGCTGAGGAGCCACTGTCTACATTTGGGCCACCCTGAGGGGAGCTCCCAGCTGTGGAGGCCAGCCTCTCCTCCTCCCTTTCAAGGCTCACCTGTACCTCTCTGCCGACCAGAGAAGGACGAGGAGTGAGAGAAGGCTCCAGGCTCCTCATCCTTCTCTTGCCTTGTCACTGCTATATTGAGCTCATGGCCAAGGTGATGGTGTGCAGGTCTGTGCGCACCTGTGGGATTTCGCTTTCCATGAGGGTCACCAGCCTTTCGATGGAGGAAGCCATGCGCTCACACACCTGAGACATGGCAGGATTCCTCCATCGTCTGCTTATGGCTGCGAATAGCCTCTGGCATCTCGGCCAGATGTTGTCTTAACTCTCTCTGTAACTCCAGCATGCCCTGTGCTGTCGACACCAGAGGCTCGTCATGAGCCCGGGGGCTCAGCATCAGCCTGACCACCAGAGTCCTCTGACTGTCAGTGGCCTCAGCTGTCTCAGCCTCAGCTAGCTGCTCAGGCATGTGTGCAGTGGTCTCACCAGCTTGTGACCCTGATTCTAAAGCTGAGCGTAAACCCTCTGAGGTGAAAATATCTGGGCTGGTGGAAGGTGAGGGAAAGTCTTGTGATGGTGCATCCTCTGAGTGCTCCTCCTCCTCCTCAGAGGTGGACCTCTGGCTCCCTTATGTTTCCGTCTCCTGTGGATGACAACCTGATTGAGAGAACACAAACACGTATGGGTTAGGCATTGCAGATCTCCTCATGCCAGCCATGTGTGATATACATCTGCAGAATGTGTTGGATGTCGATTAAAGACAATCCTTACTCGCTTGCGCCGAGACTCCAGTCTCTCCATCTGCTATTGAGTGGCCGTCCTCAGTGCCCACTAACTCGAGTGCCTCCTCCTCAGTGGTCAAGAGAGGCCAGATGTCAGCAATTCCTCCACCAGTCCATGAGGTCTCCCTCCTGTTATGGGCCCACTTGTCCTGCAAATGGAAAGAGAGAGATAGTAAGACTTCAAAGGAAGAGCGTGGTAACAGTTCTGGTAGTGGCAGCCCCTCATCCTCAGCTGGGGTTTCCTACATAGCTCCTCCCTCCTTGTGATGTCAGGGGACGTAATGGGGTGATGTTTGAAAGAAAGTGGCCTATGGTCAAGATGCAGCCATGTATCTGGCAGAATGTGGTGATGCCAAATACCCTTTGCCAACACCTTTATGTTGTCCCCCTCTCCATGTCGCACTGCCTGTCACATACCCACACGCAAGCCCCAAAATTAGACCAAAGGTGGTCGTTGAATTTCTTCCTGCACTGGACCCATGACTGGCGGGTGACCCCACAGCTGTTGACTTCCTCAGCGATTTCCGCCCAGGCTTGCTTTGTCAGGCAGGAGGATCTCTTCTTGCCATCCCTGGGGAAGACGACCTCCAGCCTTTTACTTTCAGCCTGGAGGAGAATCTGCAGAGAGGCATCACTAAATCGTGGGGCCACCCGGTGTCTTGTCTTGGACATTGTCCTAGTTCTATCAGGCTCCATTCTGACCGTTGAAAACTCTGGTGCAGCAAGGTGCAGGAGTTGCAGTGACAGGAACCAGCAGCTCCAGTGGCGTTGCAAGAGTTCCAGTAGACACAGGAACCAGTAGCTACAGTAGTGTTGCAGGGGCATCCAGTAGACACAGGAACTAGCAGCTACAGTAGTGTTGCAGGGGGGTCCAGCAGTTCAAAGTACCTTCAAAGGGCTCCAGAAATACTCCAAATTTACTGCCTCACTGAGAGACAGCAATACAAGCAGGGCTGACTGTGGTTTCAATATGGCACCAGCTACGTCTGAGCAGTCAGTTGACGACGTAATCTGTGCCATGGTGCCCGTGCCCACCCCAGCCACATAATTGGATGGGGCCCATGTCTCCATTATTGTAATTGCCCACCAACTGTGTGATTGCAGTGGGCCCGCTGCACACGTCAAGTGGAAACAGTGCCCACTTCTGGGTCCATCGTGGGGACCCGCAACAAGGTCACTAACTTCAGCCCACTGCTCCTGACATAGGTGGAGGTAAGAGAAGTGCACCCAGAAGGCCCTCGGTGGCTTAAGGCCTCCTGCTGAATGGTCTTCTCCCCTCCTCCTCTTCTCTTTGTGAGCAGCTTATTTTCTTCTTTTTTGCGTCTGCTCCATCTCCCTCTCAAGCTGCAGCACAAGAGGGATTTCATTTATAGCAGCCATGTCTGGGAGCAAATGGCCTGACCAGAATCCTTGAAGTCAAAACCACAGCCTTCTCCATGTGTAGCACCATTCCTGTCGACTTCACCAAATTAAACCAACTCTGCAAACCACCAAACTCTTTTATAAATTCAAACAGAGCCAGTAGAAATTAATCTGCAACCAATTTGCATGTTATTGATGATCCCTTTAAATAGCACTGGTGGGTTCTCCTTGTTGTTGAAAGTATGATCAGCTCTGCCTGATTAAGGGAAGGTTTTAACTTCAGCAGCAAGGTTGAAAATGGCAGTGCTGGCATCAAATCAGAGTTATATGCTGACTGACGTCATGATCTGCCTGTTCTGTATATTTCCGACACACGCTCCTAACGCCCGCACCAAGACGGCATTCAGCGCAGGCTGTGCCAGAAGTTTGCGAGTGCAGCAGAGATGCCATTTTGGTAGCAAAATAGCCCACATAGTACCAAAAGTACAGGTGCTAGAGTGTCCAATTTTGCATCCATTATCTCTGTTTTTAGCAAAAATCTCTAAGAGGACTAACAATAGTTAGTAATTTTTTTTATCAATTAAGCGACATTTTTCTGCTTAGAAGTTGCTTTCATGAGATGATCTTAAATTGTATCATTAATGACGTAGGTTTTTTTTTAACATTGTAATATTATTCTTAGTTCTGTGAAGCTGATACTCAAAGTCTGATGAAGGGTCACTGGCCTGAAACGTTAACTCTGCTTCTCTCTCCACAGATGCTGTCAGACCTGCTGAGTATTTCCAGCATTTCTTGTTTTTATTTCAGATTTCCAGCATCTGCAGTATTTTGCTTTTATTTATCGCAAAGTCTTTCTTACTGATCAAAACCATAGTTGTCAACATCTTGTTGTTGCTATATCACTGTTCTCACTGAACTGAAAACTTGTGCAAACACTTCATCTGCTTTTTGTTTTACTGCTTGAAGAATTTCAGGTTCTGATTATGGCCCTACGTTCAACCAACCATTCTGAGAAGCAGTCCAGGAAGCCATGGAAAACATGATGGCCTCACACTCTTTTCAGACCCAGGCTATGCTTGTTACATCTCCTTACTGGAAAGCAATTTGCCTACAGCAGAAAGGTAAGTGCAGCTGTCACTGCCAGCTCCAAGTAGAGTCACTGCTCCTTCTATGTGAAGTATAATGTATTCTACAAAATATATATAGGTTAAACATCTGTGGGACAGATTTCAATTGGAGTGAATAACATATGGAAATCACTTGGAACCTGGAAGATACCAAGCAGTCTGGAGCACTTTACTAGCAACCCACACAGCTCAGGTAACCTCTACAAAGCCGGACTACCTCATAGATCACTCCCTTCCAATGTCTCTCAAAAGGTAGTAACACCAACATGCAAGTATCAGAACCCTTGATATGACCCTAATAGCCAAAGTCCAGGAACTTGTCAAATTATCCACACATGTAGACAATGCACCAAATCTGAATGTGTGCACATCCCAACCAACAACTATAAAGGCCCTAATGTACTACCCATAGGTATTGTGTATTAAAGCTGTACAGTAACCATATGAAATATGCTGTTACGACCAGGTGAGAAAGGTGTCTAGGGGTCTTTAACTGTTATCACCTGGTCTTATTGTAACAGGGTTTATGCTTTTACACACTGTGATTTGAGCTCCCCCTTTGTGAATCTTTGTTCACCGCTTTCCAATTATTAGGCAAAGAAATGAGCACAAACAGGCTTTCTTAGGTTTAAAGAAGAAAAGTGAACTTTATTAAAACTTAAACTTAAACTCTAATTCGGTTAATGCCTAAGGATATATGCCACGCCCTACGCTAGCATGCATACGTGATACTCGCATGCAAATAGAGCCGGAAAAGATCAGAAGAAAAATAGTGGAGAGGTTTGAGGCAATTTCTGAAGAGGGTTTTTTTTACTGTGCTTCAAGCTCACTGTAGAGGCCTTGATTTTAGGTAGTCTTGCTTTTCGTTGGGGCCCAGTATTCTTTTGTAAACCCCGTTCACTGTAGGAGAATTTCCTCTCTTGGGGTTCATGTGTCTTCAATGGTTTCCGAAGCTGGTGAGAGCGAGATGAGGAGAGAGGTCTTTTCCAGTCCAGGAGCAAACAGCTTTCTGAGTTTTAAAACTCTGTGGCAAATTCAAATTCAAAAAACTCCAATCGCCAGTTAGTCATGTGACTAAACTGGTCTGACCAGGTCATTTCTGTATTGGGGAAGCAGGGACTGGGTCCTCTGTTCCAATACTGTCTGCTAGTACGCAAAAAAGTATTTCTGTTGAGGGGCCTTGCAATTTCTTGTGATAGGCCCTCTTTCCTTCCCAGCAGCAATTTTAAGTTTTAATGTTCATGTGGCGAAATAATGTCTGCCTCATTCTTGGCAGGTGGGGGCCTGCATGACAATGCATTTTCAGAACTTTTTATAATTCCAGATAACAAGTGTGCAAAAATCTCCAGCTTCGACTAATAACAATCACCTCCATAGATTTTCCTGGTGTTCCGGCTAAGAATATCACACAGTCCTCCTTTATGACCCCTGAAGTAAAAAAAAAAATGGCTTTTTCTGCCTGATGTTGATGTTCCATGACTAATCCACATTAATCCAGCATCTCAATTTCTACAAGACCCAAACACGTCACTAAATCCATATTTAGTGCAGGGCTAAACCGACCTTATTCCTCTTCATTCCATTGCTTTGGACTCCGCATACCCTTTTTTTCTAATATCATTCACAAAATTCTAGCACCCAACATTTTCTTTTAAATCTCTAGCCATTGTTGGCTCTGGGTATTGTTGTTTTACTTCTCAGTGGAATATTTTAGACTGAATTTACCTGCAGCTTGTGAAAATATGCCCATTCTTTCCCTTCTAATTGCTTTTTTTCAATATTTCCTCCAGACGTCTTTCATTTCTCGTTTAAATTTTTAGGTCACCTAGAGCTCAAATCATATAATTACTTACAATACTACTCATCAAAAGAATCCAGTGAAATTCTGTTCACTTGTACTCCTGTCTGTGATGACAGCTTTAATTATATTATAACTGCCCTTGTGCACACATATCAAAAACAAGTCCTGGCCTCACTTGATAATTCTGTTTCCTCCTCTCAGAAATGGCCACTGGCCTAGTTACTATTTTTGGCTTGTTTGAATTTCTGATGATTGCAAGTTTAGTTTTAGATTAGATTAGATTAGATTAGAGATACAGCACTGAAACAGGCCCTTCGGCCCACCGAGTCTGTGCCGAACATCAACCACCCATTTATACTAATCCTACACTAATCCCATATTCCTACCAAACATCCCCACCTGTCCCTATATTTCCCTAGCACCTACCTACACTAGTGACAATTTATAATGGCCAATTTACCTATCAACCTGCAAGTCTTTCGGCTTGTGGGAGGAAACCGGAGCACCCGGAGAAAACCCACGCAGACACAGGGAGAACTTGCAAACTCCACACAGGCAGTACCTGGAATCGAACCCGGGTCCCTGGAGCTGTGAGGCTGCGGTGCTAACCACTGCGCCACTGTGCCGCCCTACCTACTACCAACCTCCCTCATTTGTCTGAGCTATTCTACGTCCTCTTTGCTCCAGAGGTCTAAACCAGCAATCTATAAGCTTTCCCTTTTCCTTGCTAACAAAGCAGATAAAAGTCTGACATAATGTATTATCATGCAGGCCCCCATCTGCCAAGAATGAGGCACACATTATTTCGCCATATGAACATTAAAACTTTAAATTGTTGCTGGGAAGAAAAGAGGGCCTTTCACAAGAAATTGCCAGGCGCCTCGACAGAAAGACCTTTTTTGCACACTAGCAGACAATGTTGCAACAAAGGAACCAGTCCCTGCCTCCGCAATACACAGAAGACATGGTCAGATCAGTTTAGTCACATGACTAACCGGCGGTTGGAGTTTTTTGACTTTGAACTTGCCACAGAATTTTAAAACTCAGAAAGGACTGAGAACATCTCTCTCTTGTCTGCTCCCATCTCTTTCTCACAGAACTGAACACCCATTGAAGACACATGAACCCCAAGGAGAAAAGTTTCCTACAGTGAACAAGGTTTAAGAAGAACACTGGGCCCCAATGAAAAGCAAGACTACCTACAAAAGGACTACAGTGATCTCGAAGCACAGTAACAAGAAACTTGTCTGATATTGCCTCAAACCTCTCTACTATATTTTTTCTTCTGCTCTTTTCTGTCTCTGTTTGCATGTGCGTATCGTGTATGCAAGCTAGTGTGGGGCACAGCATGTATCCGTAGGCATTAACCGAATTAGAGTTTAAGTTTAAGTTTTAATATACTTCACTTTTCTTCTTTAAACCTAAGAAGGCCGGTTTGTGCTAATTTCTTTGCTTTATAATTGGAAAGCGGTGAACAAGGATTCACCAAGGGGGAGTTCAAAACACAGAGTGTTTAAAATTAAACCCGGTTACAGCAAGACCAGGTGAAGGCTAAAAGGGAACCCTAGATACCTTTCTCACCTGGTCGTAACAACATTCAGCCCAATATACCAATCATTCTCAACTCAAGGGAGCTCATAACCAGGAAAACATACTTGCAAAAGTCAAAAATTTGATCTAAGTTTATGAAAATTTGTATTTCTAGTTGTCTTCAAATAAAGAGACCATATTTGCTCAATCGATCTGGCAAACTCCCACCAAGCAGCTCTGATGGAAGTCTGGCAGAACAGCCCAGGAGTAGGCTGCAACCTGATGTGCCAGGTCCCGCCCTGCACTGGGAGTTTGCCAGGCCTCCACCTGCCCTTACATGGCTAGTAATGCAAAGGGCAAAAACCAGATGCAGGTGGATTTGGCCTTCCTATGTTGGGAAGTCCCACTTTCTCAGTCTCAGTGGGATTAGTAAGAACAGTAAGGTTAGAAACTAGTACACCAAGTGAGCTGAGGCACACCAGCCTCAAGAAGGGAGTCTCAACCATCAAATGCCCTGGGCCCTCGAAGACAAGATACATTTGTTTTACATTTTATTATTTTATTATTTGTAAGGCGTACAAAACTCATTTTTTCCTGGGTGGGGTGTGGGAGGAAGGAACCAGGCACCCTTTGGATGGCTGCCAAATGCCAGAATATTCAGCATCATGGGACTAGTAAGAAGTCACACTAGTCCCATGCAAATGAGCTGCCTTCCCATTGTTCCTGCATGTTCCAATGGAAACAGTGCTGAAAGACAACATGTGGGCATAAACCTCAGGCAACTGTCATAACTCTCTCTGCTGCTGTGCTGCTGACCCCCTGCCTGGAGTCGCTGTGCTGCTGCACTGCTGACACCCTCCCACCCCTGCCTGGAGTCCCTGTACTGCTGTACTGCTGACCCCCCTGCCTGGAGTCACTGTGCTGCTGTACTACTGACCCCCCCTTGCCTGGAGTCGCTGTGCTGCTGTACTGCTGACCCCCCTGCCTGGAGTCGCTGTGCTGTTGAACTGCTGACCCCCCTGCCTGGCGTCCCTGTGCTGCTGTACGGCTGACCCCCCCTGCCTGGCATCCCTGTGCTGCTGTACTGCTGACCCCCCTGCCTGGAGTCGCTGTGCTGCTGTACTGCTGACCCCCCTGCCTGGAGTTGCTGTGCTGCTGTACTGCTGACCCCCCTGCCTGGAGTTGCTGTGCTGCTGTACTGCTGACTCTCCTGCCTGGCGTCCCTGTGCTGCTGTACTGCTGACCCCCCTGCCTGGAGTCGCTGTGCTGCTGTACTGCTGACTCTCCTGCCTGGCGTCCCTGTGCTGCTGTACTGCTGACTCTCCTGCCTGGCGTCCCTGTGCTGCTGTACTGCTGACCCCCACTGTCTGGAGTCCTTCTGCTGCTATACTGCTGAGCCCACTGCCTGGAATCCCTCTGCTGCTGTACTGCTGAACACCCTACCTAGAGTCCCTGTGCTGCTGACCCGCCCTGCCTGGAGACTCTGTGCTGCTGTACTGCTGACCCCTCCTGCCTGGAGTCCCTCTGCTACCAGCTGCTGATCCCACTGCCTGGATTCCCTGTGCTGATGTGCTGCGGTTCTGCTGACCAAAGTGTCAAAAGGCCAGGAGCTCTCCGGATACCAAGAGGGAAAATGTCAGGCAGAAGGCACTGAATGGCCCCACGGTTCAGCGATGCCTCCCTGGAGATTCTCCTCCAGGCTGTAAGGGAAAGGCGGGAGGTCTCTTTCCAAGGGATGGCAACAAGACATCCTCCCACCTGACCAAGAAAACCTCAATGGAGGTCGCAGGGTCACCCAGCACAATTGTAGGAAGAGAGTCAATGGCCGACTTCATTCTGCCAAGAGTCCTCCATACCTCTCTCCTATTTGGAACTTGCATGTGGCTACGAGGGAGGCAGCGTGACATGCAGAGGGAGTCACCATAAGTGCAATCGCAAGGGGTTTAGGCATCACCACATCCAGGAGGATGCATGGATGCATCTCGGCCACAGGCCACCTTCTTTCACTGCTCAACCCAATGATCTCTCCCAAGAGCAGATGTAGGGAGGAGCCATGAGAGGCTGCCACTAGCAGAACAGTTCGCTTGCGCTTCCTGCAAAGTCTTACTATGTCCCTCTTTCTATTTACAGGATAAACAGGCCCATAATGCCAAGGAGACCTCAAGGACTGGTGGAGGATTAGCCGATATGCAGCCTTTTTCCACGGCTGAGGAGGAGGCACTGGAGCTAGCGGGGGCCATGGAGGCCACTCAATAGCGAATTTTCTTTTTATTCATTCATGGGAAGTGGGTCTCACTGACTATGCCAGCATTTATTGCCCATCCCTAATTGCCCTTGAGAAGGTGGTGGTGAGCTGCCTTCTTGAACCGCTGCAGTCCATGTGAAGTAGGTACACCCACAGTGCTATTAGGAAGGGAGTTCCAGGATTTTGACCCAGCGACAGTGAAGGAACGGCGATATAGTTCCAAGTCAGGATGATGTGTGATTTGGACGGGAACTTTCAGGTGATGATGTTCCCATGCTCTTGTCCTTCATGGTGGTAGAGGTCGTGGGTTTGGAAGTTGCTGTCTAAGGAGCCTTGGTGCGTTGCTGCAGTGCATCTTGTAGATGGTACACACTGCTGCCACTGTGCGTCAGTGGTGGAGGGAGTGAATGTTTGTGGATGGTGTGCCAATCAAGTGGCCTGCTTTGTCCTGGATGGTGTCGAGCTTCTTGAGTGTTGTTGGAGCTACACCCATCCAGGCAAGTGGAGAGTATTCCGTCACACTCCTGACTTGTGCCTTGTAGATGGTGGACATGCTTTGGGGAGTGAGGTGAGCTACTCGCCACAGGATTCCTAGCCTCTGACCTGCTCTTGTAGCCACAGTATTTATATGACTACTCCAGTTCAGTTTCTGGTCAATGGTAGCCCGTAGGATGTTGATAGTGGGGGATTCAGCGATGGTAATGCCATTGAATGTCAACGGTGAGGTTAGATTCTCTCTTGTTGGAGATGGTCATTGCCTGGCACTTGTGTGGCGCAAATGTTACTTGCCACTTATCAGCCCAAGCCTGGATATTGTCCAGGTCTTGCTGCAATTCTACACGGACTGCTTCAGTATTTGAGGAGTCGTGAATTGTGCTGAACATTGTGCAATCATCAGCGAACAACCCCACTTCTGACCTCATGATTGAAGGAAGGTCATTGATGAAGCAGCTGAAGATGGTTGAGCCTAGGACACGACCCTGAGGAACTCCTGCAGTGATGTCCTGGAGCTCAGATGATTGACCTGCAACAACCACAGCCATCTTCCTTTGCGCTAGGTATGACTCGAGCCAGCGGAGAGTTTTCCCCCTGATTCCCATTGACTCCAGTTTTGCTCGGGCTCCTTGATGCCATACTCGGTCAAATGTTGCCTTAATGTCAAGGGCAGTCACTCTCACCTCACCTCTTGAGTTCAGCTCTGTTCAGCCTGTGCTGTGGTCACTCCTACCAATACAGTCATGGACAGAAGCATCTGCAGCAGGCAGAGTGGTGAGAACAAGGTCTCTCACCACCTGCCACATACCCAGTCTAGCAGCTATGTCCTTTAGGACTTGGCCAGCTCAGTCAGTGGTGGTGATACCGAGCCACTCTTGATGATGGACAATGAAGTCCCCCACCCAGAGTACATCTTGTGCCCTTGCCACCCTCAGTGCTTCCTCCAAGTGGTGTTCAACATGGAGGAGTACTGAGTCATCAGCTGAGGGAGGGCGGTAGGTGGTAATCAGTAGGAGGTTACCTTGCCCATGTTTGACCTGAAGCCATGAGACTTCATGGGGTCCAGATTCGATGTTGAGGACTCCCAGGGCAACTCCCTCCCTACTGTTGACCACTGTCCCACCACCTCTGCTGGGTCTGTCCTTCCGGTGGGACGGGACATACCCAGGGATAGTGATTGCAGTGTCTGGGACATTGTCTGTAAGGTATGATTCCGTGAGTATTACTATGCACAAGTCCCTGCACAAGACATTTATATTGTGTTAAACTATTCTATTGTTATAACAGTTCACATTCTTGTTGAAAAATGCTTATTCTTGGGCTGCCAATGCAGGCACAGCCCTCCTTTGGTAGGCGTTTTAGATGTGCCAGAGCATGTGGTTAATCTGAGCGCTAGGAATCCAGAATGAAAGGAGGCGACAGACTGAATCCATTGAGGTGAGTCTTTATTGAGTTCACTCTGAGAGGCCATCATGGTGGTTGGAAACAGGTAAGTAGATTCTCTCTTGCCTCCCTGGCCCATCGCTCAATGTGCCTGGCCTCCAGTGCAAGGGGTTCAATGTACAGTGCTGCCTGCTCATTAGCTTCCTCTACATCCTCCTCATTGGTTGAGGACTGGCGATCAATCATGTCCTGTTCATGCAAGGCCTCCCCCATCTTCTGTACTAGATTGTGCAGAGCAGGCCACCATGATACTCGAGAGCCTCGCTGGGAAATACTGCAGAGCTCTACCAGATTGATCTAAGCACTGGAATCTCATCTTCAGCAGCCCAGTGGCCTGCTCAATGGTTGCTTGGGTGGAGCTATGGCAAGTACATAGAAACATAGAAAATAGGAGCAGGAGTAGTCCATTCGGCACTTCGAGCCTGCTCCGCCATTCATTATGACCATGGCTGATCATCCAACTTAGTAACCTGTCCCACTTTTGCCCCATTAACCTTTGATCCCTTTATACCAAAGAGCTATATCTAACTTCTTCTTGAAAACATTCAATGTTTTGGCCTCAACTGCTTTCTGTGGTAGCGAATTCCACAGGCTCATCACTCTCTGGGTGAAGAAATGTCTCCTCATCTCAGTCCTGAAAGGTTTACCCCGTATCCTGAGACTATGACCTCTGGTTCTGGATTCCCCCACCATCAGGAACATCCTTCCTGCATCTACCCTGTCAAGTGCTGTTAGAATTTTATAGATTTCTATGAGATCCTCCCCCTCACTCTTCTGAACTTCAGCAGATATAATCCTAACCGACTCAATCTCCCCTCCTACGTCAGTCCCGTCATCCCAGGAATCAGTCTGGTAAACCTTTGCTGCACTCCCTCTACAGCAAGAACATCCTTCCTGCCAACAATATTCCAGGTGTGGCCTCATCAAGGCCCTGTACAATTGCAGCAAGACATCCCTGTTCCTGTACTTGAATCTTCTCGCTATGAAGGCCAACATACCATTTGCCTTTTTTACCACCTGTTGCACCTGCATGCTTACCTTCAGCGACTGGTGTACCAGAACACCCAGGTCTCGCTGCATATTCCCCTCTCTCAGTTTATAGCCGTTCAGATAATAATCTGCCTTCCTGTTTTTGCTACCAAAGTGGATAACCTCACATTTATCCACATCTGCCATGCATTAGCCCACTCACTTAACTTGTCCAAATCACCCTGAAGCCTCTCTGCATCCTCATCACAACTCACCCTCCCACCCAGATTTGTGTCATCTGCAAATTTGGAGATATTACATTTAGTTCCCTCATCTAAATCATGAATATATATTATGAATAGCTGGGGTCCTAGCACCGATCCCTGCGGTACCCCAATAGTCACTGCCTGCCATTCAGAAAAAGACCCATTTATCCCTACTCTTTGTTTCCTGTCTGCCAACCAATTTTCTATCCATCGCAATACACTACCCCCAATCCCATGTGCTTTAATTTTACACGCTTATTTCTTATGTGGGACTTTGTCGAAAGCCTTCTGAAAGTCCAAATAAACCACATCCACTGGCTCCCCCTCATCAACTCTACTAGTTACATCCTTGAAGAATTCTAGTAGATTTGTCAAGCATGATTTCCCTTTCGTAAATCCATGCTGACTCTGCCCGATTCTACCACTGTTCTCTAAGTGCTCTGCTATAAAATCTTTGATAATGGACTCTAGAATTTTCCCCCCTACCAACGTCAGGCTGACTGGTCTATAATTCCCTATAATTTCTCTCTACCTCCCTTTTTAAATAGTGGGGTTACATTAGCTACCCTCCAATCTGTAGGAACTGTTCCAGAGTCTATAGAATCTTGGAAGATGACCACCAATGCATCCACTATTTCTAGGGCCACTTCCTTAAGTACTCAGGGATGCATATCATCAGGCCCTGGGGATTTATCAGCTTTCAATCCCATCATTTTCCCGAACACCATTTCTCTACTAATACTGATTTCCTTCAGTTCCTCTCTCTCACTGAGCCCTGTGTTCCTCAACATTTCTGATATGTTAGTTGTGTCCTCCTTTGTGAAGACAGAACCAAAGTATGCATTTAGTTGGTCAGCCATTTCTTTGTTGCCCATAATAAATTCCCGTTTCTGACTGTAATGGACCGACATTTGTATTCATCAATCTTTTTCTCTTCACATACCTATAGAAACATTTACAGTCAGTTTTTATGCTCCCCACAAGCTTGCTCTCGTACTCTATTTTCCCCTTCTTAACCAATCCCTTGGTCCTCCTTTGCTGAATACTAAACTGCTCCCAATCCTCAGGTCTGTTGTTTTTTCTGGCAAATTTATATGCCTTTTCCTTGGATCTAATGCTATCTCTAATTTCCCTTGTAAGCCATGGTTTGGCTATCTTTCCCGTTTTACTTTTGCGCCAGACAGGGATAAACAATTGTTGCAGTTCATCCATGCACTCTTTAAATGTTTGCCATTGCCTATCCACCGTCATCCCATATAAGTAAGTGCTGTACCTCTCTTCTGCTGCAGTGCGAAGGTTCCTCACAAGTCTCAGTAGCCATCTCTTCAGTGGGTAGCACCTGTCCTTGAGAATCCATCCCTGTAGGCGAGCGGGAGCCAGAAAAGTTGTGGCATCTGGGACTGTTGAAGTATGTAGGCATCGTGGCTGCTTCTTGGGTCGCAGGAACACACCTGTTGAAAACGCTTTCGGTGGTCACAGATCAGTTCAATGTTGATGGCTCTCTCTGCCTGACTGTTATCGTCGGTCTGGTGGTGCACATAGTCTCCAGCCCTCTTGCACACAGCATTGGTCACCTCCTTGTTGCAGTGGTGGGCTGCTGCCTGGTGCATCCCTGGAAAGACCCAGACGTGTAAACGTTGAACGCCACAGTGATCATCAGGGCCACTGGTATATGGTGACCACCGACTTCCGTAGGTCGCAACTCGCCCTGCAGCACGGTGCATAAGTTGGTGATGGCCTTCCTGGAAAGTTTTACACTTGACTGACATGTCACTCGGACTTTTGGAGGTAGTTGATGTGAGTCCAGTACGCTCTCTGGTGCAGGTGGCCCCTTCTTGTCATGGCCAGCTGCTGTTTCTCTCATCATGGAGCTTCATGGGCAGGTGCAGCTGCCTCCTGGCCCTCCCTCCATTGGAGGTGCTGCATCATGCCATGGGGGAACACAAAGACAGGGTGTATGAGACCCATGCCAGCTGATCAGTAGGCCTCCAGAGTGCTGTCCTTGCAGAAACGAAGTTGCCTTGGTGCCTTTGCTATTCCTCTTGGCTTACATTCAATGTCCTCAGTGGCCATCCTTGTTGAGAGCAAGCCCAGCACCCAATACTATGGCCACCTGACCCACTCACCCAGTAGCATGTCCACCCAACGCTCACAGTAGTTTGGCCATCCAACTCACATCTGAGAGCAAGCCCACCCGGCCCTCTCACCCAAGACCAAGCCCAACCGGTACTACCACCCGAGATCAAGGCCACCCGGTACTGTCACCCGAGACCAAGCCCACCAGGTACTGCCACGCAAGACCAAGCCCACCTGTGCAGAGTGCATAGCACTGGAGGCCAACAATGGCCTCTGCTCCTGCCTCTTCCCCTATCCAGTGGTGGTCATGGCTGGCTTCCCATCGCGGCACTCAGGCCTTGCCTCCTAGGCCTGGTACCATAGAATGATAACTCCCTAACAGACCCTACAGCATAAAAATTGGTGTTGTCTGATTTGTTATAAGATCTGTCTCTTCTCTATATACTAACATACAAACATATTAAATAGGAGCAGAAGGTGGCTGTTCGGCCCCTCTAGCCTGCTCCACCATTCAATAAGATCATGGTAGATCTGTTTGTGTTTCAAATTCCACACTCCCATCTATCTCAATTACATTGATTCCCTTGCCTAACAAGAATCTATCTACCTCCACCTTCAAAATATTCAATGACCCCACCTCCACCACCTTCTGAGGCAGAGAGTTCCAAATGTCGCACAGCCCTCTGAGAGAAAAAAATTCCCCTCATCTCTGTCCGAAAAGGGCGACCCCTAATTTTAAAACAGTGCCCCCTAGTTCTGGACTCCCCCACAAGATGAAACATTCTTTTCACATCCACTTTGTCAAGACTGTTCAGGATCTTATAAACTTCAATCAAGTTTCCCCTCACTCTTCTAAACTCCAGTGAAAATAAGCCCAGTCTGTCCGACTTTTCTTCATAAGACAACCCGCTCATTCCAGGTATCAATCTTGTAAACCTCCTTTGAACTGCCTCCAACGCATTTACATCATTCCTTAAATAAGAAGACCAAAACTGCACAGTATTCGAGATGTGGTATCACCAATGTGCTGTATAACTGTATAGCTGAAGTATAACATCCTTACTATTCAAGGAATTTTCAATTCCTCACATAATAAAGGATAGCATACCACTAGCCTTCATTATTACTTGTTGTACCTGCATACTAACTTTTTGTGACTCATGCACTAGAACACCTAGATCCCTCTGCACCTCGGAATTCTGCAGTCGTTCTCATTTAAGTAATACTCTGCGTTTTTTATTCTTCCTGCCAAAGTGAGCAACTTCACATTTTCCCACTTTATACACCATCTGCCAGATCTTTGCCCACTCAATCAACCTATCTATATAGGTTTGCAACCTCCTTATGTCATCTTCACCACATACTTTCCTACCTATCTTTGAGTCATCTGAAAATTTAGCTCCCATGCCATCACTCCCCTCAGCTAAGTCATTGATATAAATTGTAAAAAGTTGAGGTCCCTGCACAGGAACTCCACTCATCACATTCTGCCAATCAGAAAAGGACCCATTTATGCATACTCTGTTTTCTGCCAGCCAGCCAATCTTCTATCCATGCTAATATGTTACCCCCTACACTTTGCGCAATAACCTTTTATGTGGCACCTTGTCAATTGCCTTTTGTGGTGACCGGGAATATCGAGAATTATAGAAGAAATTATTTCTAATTTCTAGGTATGCGCAGTGCACCGACCCCTTATCTCGACCCAATTTCCAACTAGACCGTGGGAAGGTGTGGGGATGGATCTATTCATGTTTAATGGAAAATCCTACCTGATTGTTATTGTTTATTTTTCCAGGTGGATCAAAGTTAAACGTTTGTACACAACAACAACTGAGACATTCAAGTTTTAACGAAGATCTTTGCAACACATGGCATTCCTGACCAGATTGTTTCCGATAATGGTCCACAATTTGCAAACGACTACTTTACGTAATTTGCGGAAAAACTGTGGTTTTGTACCTCTTACTAGCTCCCCTAGATATCCTCGATGTAATGGTGAAGCTGAAAGAGGAGTCAGAACTATCAAAGCAATGTTAAAGTAGAATGAAGATTTTCAAATAGCACTCCTAAACTACAGATCTACTCCATCGTTATGTGGATTAGCACCATCAGAACTGTTGATGGGAAGGAAGCTTAGGACACACATCCCATCCTACCCAAAAAAATAGTTCAAGGGCTAGAATTCCAGGATTATCAGAGAGTTCAAGGCAGAGAAAAGTCTTATCGAAAACAACAAGCTTATAACTATAACAGGAAATATCATACCAGGAATCTACCCAAGTTGATGGAAGGAGAAAAGGTATGAGTACAAGACCAAGGCAGAGAAGGAGTAATCGTCCAGAGATCTTATTTAGTACATACTTCAGAAATGCTATAAAAAGAAGCAGAAGAAATCTTATTTCTGTTCATCAAAGACGTCAATCAATCATACATTTGGACAAACCAGATGTTGAACCTGAAATTCAGAACTACAAACGTCAATGAAGGCCATCCAAGTCAAGAAACAACAGTTTAGAGAAAGACTACTAATCACCTGAGTCGGACAACAACACGATCAGGGAGAGTTGTGAAGCCTCCTGACAGAATAAATCTGTAATGTCAGAGACTTGCGGGGAGAGATGGGTAGTATGTAAAAGTCAAAATGAACGTACAAAAAAATACATGGACAAAGGCTTGCAGGGAGATGTAGTATAAGGGTTTGAAAGGGTTAATGTTTCGGGCAGTGTGAGTAATACCTCCCACTGTGTTGATGTAAGAGATCACATGAGGAGAAGTAGCATGGCATCATTGGAGTTAGACATACTTGTGTAAAGCTGTATATAGTTCTCTAATATGTAATATGTAATAAACTTTGAGAATTTAGAGGAACCAAAGGAAGTGTTAAGCAGGTCTTCCTCAGTCGAGGCTCAGCAAGCTGATCCAGTGTTAAAAAAGTTAGCACAGACTGCCCAAACTGAAACTGAAGCAGAGGGAATTCCAGGGTGCTATTATTTAAAGAATAAGGTGCTGATAAGAATGATGAAAGGTCACAGACCTGAAACGTTAAATCTGTTTCTCTCTCTACAGATGCTATCTGACCTGCTGAGTATTTCCAGCACTTTCTCTTTTTATTTCAGATTTCCAGCATCTGCAATATTTTGCTTTTATTTTACATTCTATTTCCTGGTTTGCTGTCAGTGAGAATTCTTCAATGTGATTGCTTGCTTACCCTGCTTGATAACATCACTGGTGCCGAACACCTGGAGATCCCCTTGGCTTGGCGCATGATTCAAATTAACATCTGGAAAACGAGAAATCTACGCCACAGAGATTCTAGATCATTGTGGGCCACTTTCTTGGAGGTCAGCAGTGAGTGCCATTGCTTCATCACTGACTGCACATCTGCGTCATTATTGCAGAATCTAACCTTTAAACCAAGAAATACATGATTTGCTCTCGTTGCACCAAAAATTCCACAAATGTTTAATAAACATTCTGGTATTTCAGAAATTTGTAATTGAATTAGGTTTTTATCAACCAATACTAACTGACAATGTTCAGAAGCACCTGAACAAAAGCCAAATAATCATTTTTCAATATAACAGTACCATTTCAACCGCGTATTTTTAAGTTTTCGACTCAGCTCATTTCCATTAACTCTCTAAATTTACTGGCAAAGAACTGTTTCTTTAATTCTACTGATCTTTTGAAAGTGATCAACTGTAATTCCCGTGATGCAAGGATATAGGAAAAAACAATGGCTAGGAAGGTCAATTGAAGCTGAACATTGTGGTACTCCAGCCTCACAGTCAACTGCATTTTAAATGTTCCAATAACTTTGAGTTAACTACCTTATCTGGCAGAATATTCCAAATGTTTTCCATATTTTGAACACAGACATTAACTGCTGTTAATTTAATTTAAAAAAAATTAATTTTGATCCCTTTTGTGCTGACTTACACTGAAGTAATTCTGGTATTTATGTGGTTCTGTCAGGTTCCCCTTAACAATCTTCTCGCTATCTTGTAAGAGTCGAAGATTTTCCACTAATTCTTTTAGATTATCTGCTTTGAACTTATTACTTTTCTCTGAAATCTTTCTAATGCATGTATGTGACAAGCATATTTTAAATACCACTAATTTTATTTTTGATTACACACCATTGATTTTTACCTTCCGGAAATCATATTTTGGTCCTCGTCGTCACTGCTGCACAGAATAGGTATATGCCCCCTTGTGACTTTGCTACATGTAACAAAATCATGATAGAAAATGTCCTTATAATTTTGTATTGTCTAGTGACTCACCCCCGAGGTTTCACGACCTACTATGCTATGAATATCATCCTGATTACTTGCAAGAATCAGTTCTGGAGCTCCTGTACTAAAGTCCAGAATACACTAGGGCTGATTTAAGAAACTGCACCCCCAATGGAGGCACCTTACTTGTCAGAAACACGCATCAGGAAATAAACCTGATTGTGCTACATAGAACTTGGAGCACAGAAACAGGCCATTTGGTCCATGTCAGTGTTAGGATCCTTCTCCCACTCTATTTACTTCACTCACCCTATTGGCATATCCTACTGTTCCTCTACATGCCATTGTTATCTAATGAGATATCACCACGCAACATAAAATGTAACATAAATGATTATAGTTTAAATTACAAACCACATATAATATGAGAATAATTATCCTGACTCTAGATTTGTCCCCCTTGCCATACTAATTGATCTTGGACAATAATGTTTTTGCCTGATGCCATCAAGGTTACCAGAAAATCTTTTCCATTTGTTCAATTACACACCACTTTGTATGCAGATTTGTGCTTGTGAAGTGCTAAAGGGAAAATTAAGCTTCCTCCAGACCTAATTTTCAAGTTTGTGCAATAACAAATTATCCAGGCTAACCTTTGAGAGCAATTGTCAAAAATAATTCAACACTATTCCAATTCAGGGATTATTATCAATAGATTTTCATCCAAAAGTGTTGGGCCGGATCATTGATCTACATTGCATCCAGTTTAGGCAGTTAAGCAACTATGTGGCTAGATTTTGAGGACATTTCAAGCTGAGTTGACAAAATATATTTTATTCACACAACCTAGACATTTAACTTAGTCACCTCCCCCAAATGATAGATTTACATTTTATGTAGTAAATGCTTGGTAACTATTCCCCAATATGAATGTCACTAAAATATTGGTTCTATAGAAAGATGCAGTAGTGTTGGCTTCTGTTACTTCATTACCTGTACTTGCATTTAAACTGCTCATTGAAGCTAGTCCTGCTTTTAATCACTGATAAGATATCTTGTAGGTACATATAAGCGTAAAATAGTTGCTTATGCAGGTAACTTAAATCTGTTTATCACCAATACTTATGCATCATTTTCTCATTCAGCTCAGTTGGCTCTTTCATGACAATGGGATACAAGATTGAGAAGACCCCCCCAGTCTAAGTTATGATTAGAGCTGAATAGACACAGATGCTCAATGTCTTGGTGTATATTGTTTAAAATCTTAATTTTATTTATTGATACAGCACTGAAACAGGCCCTTTGGCCCACCAAGTCTGTGCCAACCAACAACCACCCATTTATACTAGTCCGACTGTAATCCCATATTCCCTACCTACACTAGAGGCAATTTACAATGGCCAATTTACCTATCACCTGCAAGTCTTTGGCTGTGGGAGGAAACCGGAGCACCCGGCGAAAACTCACACAGACACAGGGAGAACTTGCAAACTCTGCACATGCAGTACCCAGAATTGAACCTGGGTCCCTGGAGCTGTGAGGCTGCAGTGCTAACCACTGCACCACTGTGCCGCCCATATGATACAAATTGTATAATGCCATCAGAATATGTCAACCCACATATTTTTGTATGTGGTGGTGAACTCTAAAAATACAGAAACTTTGGCTTCACAGAGCTAATTCAATTGACATCTGTAAACAGTCTATTAGCAGAGCAGTTTCTTTTACTGTGAACTGGATCTTTTACCATTTATTCAATGTAAAATTTTATATAATTGCCAATAAGCAATTAAGTCAAATTAAATGTATTCTTCAAACTGTTTAGTTTCTCATTTATATTTTGTATTCCAGTGGTCAGAGCTCAAACCAATTGGAAAATGCAATGCGAGTTGTATTTATTATAAATTCAGGACTGTTGTACAACTGTACTCAGTGTCAAGTGGCTTGTACATGTGACTATTCAACAGAAGCAACTCTTACCATAAACCTCGTGCTGCGACAGTTTAGAAAGAGAACAGGAAATTCCCATTTGCTTTGACTATAAGGGAACTTTGTATCTGCTGCTTTGCCACCTGTCTTGGGACAGCACTGAATATCCTCAGTTCTGAACCAAATTCTGAACACAACTAGAAATACTAAACAGATGAAGATAAAGACAAAACAAATGGTGATATTATTTTGTCTACCACTATTGACAGTTACTATTAGCATTATTTGGCTTTTCAAAGTAAATCTCAAGCTTGCTCTGGGATGAGCTTCACCAATGTTTAGCAGTGCAAAGCCATATGCTGGGTGTAAAAATGACTAAAACTGCAGCTTGTAAACAGTACAGATCAAATCTGACAGTTTTAAATTTAATAGGAATGATATTTAGAATGAAAAGAAAATATAGAATATAGAATTCTGGTGATGAGAAATACCTCATGGCTTGACGATTTTCAATTAATGTGGCAGTATCTGGGATTCTAGTACACCTGTATTAAATTCTTGAACTAGCACATGCTATCTGTATCAATGATTTAGATGAAGAGACACAGATTAATGTATCTATGTTTGCTGATGATACAAAGCTATGTGGAAAGGTTAGCGGTGGGAAGGACACAGTGAGGATGCAAAGGGATATGGACAGGTTAAGTGAGTGGGCAACAAGATGGCAGATGGAGTATAATGTAGGGAAGTGTGAAGTTATTCACTTTGGTCATAAGAATAGAAAAGTAGAATTTTTTTTTAAAAGGTGCGAAATTTGTAAGTATTGCTGTTCAAAGAGACTTGAGGGTGCTCGTATAAGGAATGCAAAAAGTTGACATGCAGGTACAGCAAGCAATTAGGAAGGCAAATGGCCTTTATCACAAGGGGATTGGATTACAGGAATAAAGAAGTCTTGTTACAATTGTACAGGGTTTTGGTGCGACCACATCTGGAGTACTGTGTGCAGTTTTGGTCTCCACATTTAAGGATATACTTGCATTGGAGGTGACACAGCGCATGTTCACTAAATTGGTCCCTGGGATGAGGGGGTTGTCCTGTGACGAGAGGCTGAGTAAATTGGGCCTGTATTCTCTGGAATTTAGAAGAATGAGAGGTGATCTCATTGAAACACACAAGATTCTGAAGGGGCTGGATAGGATAGACACTGAGAGATTGTTTCTGCTGGTTGGGTAATTTAAAACACGGGGCACAGTCTCAGGATAAGGGGCTGATCATTTAGGACAAAGATGAGGACAAATTACTTCACTCAAAGAGTTGTGAATCTTTGGAATTCTCTAGCCCAGAGGGTGGTGGATGCTCCATCATTGAATACATTTAAGGCTGGGACAGACAGATTTTTGGTCTCTCAGAGAATTAAGGGATATGGCAAGCAGGCAGGAAAGTGTAGTTGAAGCCTAAGATCAGCCATGATCGTATTGAATGATGGAGCAGGCTCGATGGGCCACATGGTCTACTACTGCTCCTATTTCTTGTGTTCCCTGTGTTTTCTTTTGCTGTGTCAGTTATTGTCCCTGTGGTAGCCAATGTATAGCCCTCTCACTCAGGTCAGAATGTTATGGGTACAATCTCCACTAAGCACATAATCCAAGCCACCACCAACAATAACTACTACTTGCATTTATATAGTGCTTTTAACAGAATTATAAAAAAATCCCAGGGGCTGAGGGAGTGCTGCACTTGGTGCCATCTTTTGCATCTGTCAACCTGGTGAAGCTACAACACAGGACTATCTGCGTGCCAAACTGCATAAGCAGCATGTGATAGACAGAGCTAAGTGATCCCATAACCAACGGATCAGATCTAAGCTCTGCAGTCCTGCCACATCCAGCCATGAATGGTGGTGGACAATTAAACAACTAACTGGAGGAGGTGGCTCCACAAATATCCCCATCCTCAATGATGGGGGAGCCCAGCACATCAGTGCGAAAGATAAGGCTGAAGCATTTGCAACAATCTTCAGCCAGAAGTTCCGCGTTGATGATCTATCTCGGCCTCCTCCTGAAGTCCCCAGCATCACAGATGCCAGACTTCCTCCAATTCGATTCACTCCGCGTGATATCAAGAAACAACTGAAGGCACTGGATATTGCAAAAGCTACGGGCCCTGACAATGTTCCGGCAATAGTACTGAAGACCTGTGCTCCAGAACCTGCCGCGCCCCTAGCCAAGCTGTTTCAGTACAGCTACAACACTGGCATCTACCCTGCAATGTGGAAAATTGCCCAGGTATGTCCTGTACACAAAATGCAGGACAAGACCAACCTGGCCAATTGCCGTCCCATCAGCCTACTCTCAATTATCAGTAAATGATGGAAGGTGCCATCAACAGTGCCATCAAGCGGCACTTGCTTAACAATAACCTGCTCAGTGACGCTCAGTTTGGGTTCCGCCAGGGCCACTCAGCTCCTGACCTCATTACAGCCTTGGTTCAAACATGGACAAAAGAGCTGAACTCAAGAGGTGAGGTGAGAGTGACTGCCCTTGACATCAAGGCAGCATTTGACCGAGTATGGCATCAAGAAGCCATAGCAAAACTGAGGTCAATGGGAATCAGGGAGAAAACTCTCCGCTGGCTGGAGTCATACCTAGCGCAAAGGAAGATGGTTGTGGTTGTTGGAGGTCAATCATCTGAGCTCCAGGTCATCACTGCAGGAGTTCCTCAGGGTAGTGTCCTAGACCCGACCATCTTCAGCTGCTTCAGCAATGACCTACCTTCAATCATAAGGTCAGAAGTGGGGATGTTCGCTGATGATTGCACAATGTTCAGCACCATTCGTGACTCCTCAGATACTGAAGCTGTCCATGTAGAAATGCAGCAAGACTTGGACAATATCCAGGCTTGGGCTGATAAGTGGCAAGTAACATTCACACCACACAAGTGTCAGGCAATGACCATCTCCAACAAGAGAGAATCTAACCATCTCCCCTTGTCATTCAATTACATTACCATCGCTGAATCCCCCACTATCAACATCCTACTGGCTACCATTGACCAGAAACTGAACTGGAGTAGCCATATAAATACCATGGCTAAAAGAGCAGGTCAGAGGCTACGAATCCTGCGGCGAGTAACTCACTTCCTGACTCCCCAAAGCCTGTCCACCATCTAGAAGGCACAAGTCAGGAGTGTGATGGAATACTCTCCACTTGCCTGGATGGGTGCAGCTCCAACAACACTCAAAAAGCTCGACACCATCCAGGACAAAGCAGCCTGCTTGATTGGCACCCCATCTACAAACATTCACTCACTCCACCACCAACACACAGTGGCAGCAGTTTGTACCATCTACAAGATGTACTGCAGAAATGCACTAAGGCTTCTTAGACAGCACCTTCCAAACCTGCGACCTCTACCAACTAGAAGGACAAGAGCAGCAAATGCATGGGAACACCATCACCTGAAAGTTCCCCTCCAAGTCACACATCATCCTGACTTGGAACTATATCGCCGTTCCTTCACTGTCGCTGGGTCAAAATCCTGGAACTCCCTTCCTAACAGCACTTTGGGTGTACCTACCCCACATGGACTGCAGCGGTTCAAGAAGGCAGCTAACCACCACCTTCTCAAGGGCAATTATGGATGGGCAATAAATGCTGGCCTGGCCAGTGACGCCCACATCCCATGAATGAATTAAAAAAAATCAGATGTTTAACTCAGGCTCAGCCTGTCAGTTCAGCTGGCCATAAGAGACACCATGGTGCCATTTGAAGAACAGCAGACGAATTCTCCCAGTGCCCTGGTCAACATTTACCCCTCAACGAACATCTACAAAAATAAATAAACCGGTTACTTATTTCATCGCTGTTTGTGGGATCTTACCATACACATATTGACTTCTCTATATTTCTGCAGGACAACAGTGAGAATACTTTAAAAATAATTCATTGGCAGTGAATTGCTTTTGGACATCTTACTGACATAACAGGCACCACTTAAATGCAATTTTTTTTTTCAAATTGCAAAAATGATTTAACCCAGCTATCTTACAATTTAACTTAGCAGGACCATTTCAAAGTATTTGGGTGTTATATATGATATCCAGTATAGAAAAGGAGGTAAAATATAACAATACTGATTTCTGTTGCTATTTATATTGAAGAATACATGAGTATTAATGTTATTGGAAATCCAAATCCAAAATGAGGAAATGTGTTAATTCTGCAATATAGCTATATAGCCAAATGTTTAAATAACTTTCAGTTTACACCTTCAAATCTATGGCTGGTTCCTTCCCCATGTATCAGTCCTGTTGGATTCACTTAAAGATAGATGCTATAATTACTTGCACATTGATTATTTATTGACTATTTTTCATAGCCCAAAATGTACTAGTAGATCTTCCAAATCACGCACCAAGGCACATAATAAATGAACATCCTATTTGTCATAGAAGGTGTGGCATAACATAACTTTAGCTGAGGCTTAGAAAATTTACATAGATATTTAACACTTTGCTTGTAAGTTATATAATGATGATCTTCAGAGGTATAACTTGAACTGTCAATTTCGTCAAGAAAAACAGAGGAATAATTCATTTATACTTCAAGTTATAATTAAGGATTAAAATATGTGATTCTGTGAACTACAACATATACTGGACTATGAAGCTAACACTACTATATTTTTTCAACACACAGATAATAAGGTACCTGGGAAACAATGCCATAAATGGTGAGCATGTTGGAATTTTGCCAAAGAAAGGAATTAGAGTAAATGATTCTTTTCCTTAGAAATGGAACTTTGTGAAGAATAATAACAACTACTATCATAATACTTAAAAAACAATTCTGGGTCCTATCTAATTTAAAAATGTATTCTCCTGGATAAGTAGCAATTATTGCAAATCTCTTGTGGCTTTAGCAGCATTAAGAAATGAGCAAACTCTGCTGGAGATACTTTTTCTTAAAATGTATGAAATATATTTTCTCTACTGTCCCGCATCACACAGCAGCTCCAGCCAAGAGGAAAACTGGGTGACCTACCCTCAGGTGAACAGTACTTAGTGGTCACAAGGAGGTACACAAGAGCATGACTCTGCCTTTCCTGTGTCTTACAGGCAATAATTCGACCTCTTCTTTCTACGGCAACATGCCCAAAATTAGGAATCTAGTGACATGGGGCAAACAAATGTAAAAGTAACATTCAATGGTGCCGTACCTCACTGTGATATTGCACTACCTCAAGGTCCCAATCAGTTTGAAGTTTGTAGTCCCAAGTTTTGAAGTGTGATACATACTATTCTTGAATGTATTGTCTCCGAAACAAGATTGCAAAGTTAGAAAGAACATGGCACTTTTTTGGTTTGGGAGAAGACGTGTGTTGTTAAGGGTAGAGATATGATGTGATGCATTCCCTTAAATTCAAATTTCATGTTGCCTTTTTACCCCTTGGGCTACATTTTAAGAGTCCACTGGCGAAGTAGGCAGCAGACGTAAAAGAAAATGCGGCCTGCCTGCATGGGTATCACGTCACGGCGCCACCGTGATTACAAACATGGCAGCTTATTTGCATGGCCGCGGCGCCCGCCCCCGCGATGACGTGGAGGGAGTGGGTGAGCTGCTGCAGGCAATGGCATCCGGCGTTAATGCACAGGCACTGGTGCCATTTCTAAAGGGCTTACAGCCCTCAATGGACATTTAAAATTTAAAGGGCCAAGTAAGTGAACTTTTCACAAAAAACAATCACATTACCTTTCCATGCATTCACCCCCACCCCACCACCCACATTGGCATTTCAAAACATTTTCGCCCTTTTCCCCCCAGAATTTGTATATTGAGAATTTGACCTCCCCTCCCCCCACCCCGAAGTTCACCACCTTTGCCCTTTATTCCTTCCTATCACCCCTCACCGACCAATCTGCAGCGTTGTCACCCCACTCCCCCCTCCCACACAGAAAAAATTTCTCCTCCCCCCTCCCCTTGGCTGTCGCGCCATGTTTCCTGAACGGGGAATTGAAGGCGAGGCATCGTCGGCCGCCCGAAAGAAGGAGGCGATGGGACCCTCATTAAATCAGGTGTGTAAATTATTTTACATATTGAAATGGGGGTCCCGTCGCTGAGTAGCAGGGCTGCTGCCACGAGGTTTCACCGCTGGCGAGATCGGGATGGGGCCTGCCACCGTTGGGGTCGGTGGCAGGCCTCCGCCATACCAATCTTCATTGACTCCCCGGCACCGTTCCCGACGGCGGAGGAGCTTTAAAATCCAGCCCCTTACATTTGTAACAAGTGCCCAATGATATTTTTAGCGAATATTACAGCTGTAATGATATAATCATGTGTGAAAACATAACCCTAGCTATTCATGAGAATTAGATGGGTCTTCAGATGACCCCTTGAAGATACACTGGGCCACAGCAAATTTATTTTTTAAATGTTTACTTTTTTTGGATTTCACAGGTTGTGATTGCCACAACTTTTTTTTTTAGTATATTCATTCTATAAATGTGGGCAACACCAGCAAGGCCACTGTTTGCCCTTGAGAAGGTGGAGGTCAGCCTGCTTCTTTAACTAATACAGTCCATGTGATAAAGGTAATCCTACAGTACCGTTAAGTAAGGAGTTCCAGAATTTTGATCCAGCAAAAATGAAGAAACAGTGATATATATTCATATTTGGACTCTGTGGGGAGCTTGGAAGTGTTGGTGTTCCCTTGTCCTGCCAGGTGGTGGAAGTTGGGGGTTTGGGAGTTGCAGTTGAAGAAGCCTTGGCAAGTTGCTGCAGTGCATCCTGTGAATGATACACCTTGTAGCCATGGTACGCTGGTGGTAGAGGATGTGCATGTTCAAAAATTACTGAGGTATTAATGATTCACACAGATAAAACTGTCACAATAATGTCAGACTTTCTACGGGGCGGCAAAGGGTATGACCAGAGGTATCAACTTCCTGATGAGAAAATAAGCTTTGCAAGATTGAAATTTGTAATTCACAATTACAAGAGTGAAAGAATCATAGAATCACAGAATGGTTACAGTAGAAGGAGGCCATTGAGCCCATCGAGTCTATGCTAGGTCTCTGCGAAAGCAACTCAGCTAGACCCACTCCCCCATTCTTTCCCCATAACCCTGCACATCTTTTCTCTTCAGGTGCTTATCCAATTCCCTTTTGAAAGCCACAGTTGAATCAGCTTCCACCACATTCCCAGCCAGTGCATTCCAGATCCTAACCACTCGCTGTGTAAAAAAAATGTTTCCTCATGTCGCCTTTTGCCAATCACCTTAAATCGATGTCCCTTGGTTCGCGACACCTCCACCAAGGGGAACAATTTCTCTCTATCTACTCTGTCCAGATCCCTCATGATTTTGAACACCTCTATCAAATCTTCTCTCAGCCTTCTCTTCTCTAAGGAGAACAATCCTAGCTTCTTCAATCTATCCACATAACTGAAGTGCCTCATCTCTGGAACCATTCTTGTAAATCATTTCTGCACACTCTCTGAAGCTTTCACATCCTGACTACAATACAGCTCCCAGAATTGTACATAATATTCCAGTTGAGGTTGAACCAGGGTTTTATAAAGGTTCACCATAACTTCCTTTCTTTAATGAATAGGATGGGAATAGAGGGATACAGTCCCCGGAAGTGCAGAAGGTTTTAGTTTAGGCAGGCATCAAGATCGGCACAGGCTTGGAGGGCCGAATGGCCTGTTCCTGTGCTGTACTGTTCTTTGTTCTTTGTACCTTGATTATTATGCCCAGGATTCCGTATGCATGTTCTCAACCTGCCATTCCACCTTCAATGATTTGTGCACACATACCTCCAGATCTATCTGTTCCTGCAAGCCTTTAGAATTGTATCCTTTATTTTATATTGCTCCTCTTCATTCTTCCTGCCAAAATGTATCACTTCACATTGCTTTGCATTAAATTTCATCTGCCATGTGTCCATCAATTCCATCAGCCTGTCTCTGTCCTCTTCAAGTTTATCACTATCCTCCTCATAGTTCACAATACTTTCAAGTTTTGTGTCATCTGCAAATTTTGAAATTGTACCTGTATACCCAAGTTGGGGACGTGGTGGCATAGTGGTAATGTCACTAAATTTGTAATTCAGAGGCCCAGGCTAATGCCCTGGGGAAATTTTTTCAAATCCCACCATGGCAGCTGTTGGAATTTAAATTCACTTTATTAATGAATTTAATTAATTAATAAAAATATAGAATTGAAAGCTAGTCTCAGTAATGGTGCCATGAAAGTATCATCAATTGTTGTAAAAACCCATCTGGTTCATTAATGGCCTTAAAGGAAGGAAATCTGTTGTCCTTACCTGGTCTGGCCTACATGTAACTCCAGATCCACAGCAGCATGGACAGTAGTCAAGGGCAATTCAGAATGGGCAACAAATGCTGGCCCATGAAAGAATAAAAGCAAGTCATTAATATATATCAAGAAAAGCAGTGGTCCTGGAACTGACCCCTGGTGAACACCACTGTATGCCTTCCTCCAGCCCCAAAAGCAACTGTCTACCATTACACTCTGTTTCCTGTCACTCAGCCAACTTTGTATCCATGCTGCTGTCCCTTTTATTCCATGGGCCTCAACTTTGCTGACAAACCTATTATGTGGCACTTTAATGTCTTTTGGAAGTCCATATACATCACATCAACTGCATTACCTCATCAACCCTTTCTGTTATCTCATCAAAAACACATTCAAATTAGTAAAAACACAATTCGCCTTTAACAAATCCATGTTGGCTTTCCTTAGTTAATCCACACTTGTCCAAATGACAGTCAATTGTGTCTTGGATTATCGTTTCTAAAAGCTTTGCCACCATCAAGGTTAAATTGACAGGTCTATAGTTTCTGAACAAGGGTGTAATATTTGTAGGTCTCCAGTCCTCTGGCATTACCCCCATATCTAAGGAGGATTGGAAGATTATGGCCAGTCCCTCGGCAATTTCCATCCTTACTTTCCTCAGCGTCCTTGGATGCATCCCATCCAGACCTGGTTACTTATCAATTTTAAGTACTGCCAGTCTTTCTAATACCTCCTCTTTGTCACTTTATAGCTCCACCAGTGCCTCAATTACCTCCTCCTTCACAATGACTTCAGCAGCATCTTCTTCCATGGTAATGACAGATGCAATATACTCATTTAGTACCTCAGCCATGCCCTCTGCCTCCATGCTTAGATCCCTTTATTAGTCCCTAATTGGCCCCAACCCTCCTCCAACTACCTTTTAACTATTTATATACATACAGAAGACTTTCGGATTCCCTTTTATGTTAGTTGCCAGTCTCTACTCATACTCAATCTTTGTCTCTCTTATTGCTTTTGTCACTGCCCCTCTGAACTTTCTACAGGGAGCCTGATTCTTATTTGTATTGTCAGTCTGACTTCTGTAATATGCACCCTTTTTCTGCTTCATCTTGTTCTCTATTGCTTTCATCGTTCAGGAAGCTCTGACTTTTGTTGCCCTACCTTTCCCCTTTGTAGGAATGTACCTCGACTGTACCTGAACCATCTCGTCTTTAAAGGTAGCCCATTGTTCCATTACAGTTTTGCCTGCCATTCTTTGATTCCAATTTATCCAGGCCAGATCCGTTCTCACCTCATTGAAATAGGCCCTCCTCCAACTAAGTATTTTGTATTCGAGATTGGCCTTGTCTTTTTGCATAACTAATCTAAACTGTATGATACTATGATCACTGTTCCCTAAATGTTCCGCTACTGACACATGATCCACTTGACTCACCTCATTCCCAAAACCAGATCCAGCAATGCCTCCTTCCTCATTGGATCAGAAACATACTGACCAAGAAATTCTTCTGAACACACTTAAGAAACTCTTCTCCCTCCCTGCCCTTTACACTATTGCTATTCCAGTTTATATTATGATAATATTATCACAACTCTACAGTTCTTGCACCTCTCCGTAATTTTCCCTGCAAATTTGTTCCTCTATATCTTTCCCAATAGTTGGTGACCTATAGAATACATGCAATAGTGTACAGACACCACTATTATTTCTTAACTCTAACCAAATAGATTCTGTCCTTGACCACTCTTGGACATCCTCTCTCTCCAACACTGTAATATCCTCCATAATCAATAGTCACCCCCTCCTCTTTCCTTCCTATCTTTCCCTAATGCCTTGTATCTAGGGATATTTAGTACCAGTCCTGCCCCTGTTTGAGCCAGGTCTCCGTTATCACCCTGACATAATATTCCCATGTGGCTAATTGCTGTTGCAGCTCACCAACCTTATTTTCTTTGTCTGACCCTACCTAATACCTTACTGTTTCTTACTCTAATGCTATCTGTCTCTCCCAATCCTTTGTGCACCTTGTTTATCCTTCCAAATATTACAGTCCCATGCCAAGTTAGTTTAAACCCTCCAAACAGCATAGCAAACTGCCCCATGAGTATATTGGTCCCATCCCTGTTGAGGTGCAACCTGGTGGTCTGTGCAAGTCCCAGCTCCCCCAGATCTGGTCTCAGTCTCCCAGGTGAATGTGGACCTTGAACCACAATCTTGATTTATAGCTCCCTCTCTGGTTCCAATTCCTCCCAGGTCCACAGACTGCCATTCCGGTCTCCCAGGTGAGTGTGAGCCTGGAGCCCCGGTCTTGATTTATAACTCCTGCTCCAGTTCTAATTCCTCCCAAGTCCGCAGACTGCCTCTCCAGTCTCCCAGGTTAAATGGAAACACTTTTCTGCAGGGGTTAAGAGACTGTTTAATCTCTATTATAGCCAATGTGATGATCAGTGAATTGAATCCTGATTTGTAATTTGAAAGGTTATGGTCTTGCTTTCCATGTTGACAAATATAATGAAAAGATTTAAATCAATAACTTTCTTTTGTTTTCTGAAAAGAACATATCTTCTTCCTATACAGCAACATATTTGGTATCTGAATAAGGATTGTTTTGATCAGCTGAATTGATGCAGAGTGCATGGGGTGAGGGAGGAGGCAGTGGCATATTGATGAAGTCTAAAAATTAATGGCAATGAGTTTGACTTATATCTGCTAGGCTAATGATTTAATTTCCTGTTGTAGCAAGTTGAATTCTAATGTCCTTCACAAGGAGGGCACAGATGGCTGTTCTATCTGCGAGACATAGGTTGACAAATGTATCCATTGTTGTGACTTATTCAGTCAACTGTGCATCTATAATTCAAAGATTGCTTGTGCCCAGTGCTACCTTTCTGGGTCTTTTCACCCTCTAGATTTTTGCTTCTATATTTGAACTTAAAGAGTATCTGCATCAGCTTAATAACTACCAATACTATAATGCACATATGTTTCCTTAAATGGAAACCATACAAAATCACAATCTAAAGATCAAGTTGTTCTTTTGGAAATAATTTTTATATATCAACAATGTCTCTTCCTATGTCTCTTACCACTGCCTGAATTATATCTCTTCGAATTTTCAAATGGTTTTCTCAAATTGAAACAATTACAGCTCCCTAGTAGTCTTGAAAACAGTTACTGGACTTCCTGAATTTGAATAACTGTTGGTCCCATTTGGAAATAACTGGCCATTGTAGTTGAACATATCACAGTTTGTCTTTCTTTGAAAGCAGCTTGGCACTGCCCTACAATGTGGCAGACAACAAATGAAATTTGTCACGTTTGTATTGAGTTAAGCTTGGCACAATATTTTGGCTGTAGTTGCTTTATTCTTTACGACTAGTAAAGGAACCTCTACAAAGCTACAGAAAAAGACAAAACTACTTGATTTTTGTCACATCGGGCTTGATTTTACAGTCAGTGGCATATCGACAGCACTTGTTGCTGACCTCGAAGAAAGCTGCCCACAAACAGATCTAGTGATCTCTATGGCAGGGATTTCCCCTTTCCTGAAGGCAGTTTAAATCTGGCATCAGTTCAAAGGGATCTCCAAGGATCCAGCAGCAGTGATATCAGCAAGCAGGGTATGCAGTCAATCACATCAAAGTATTCTCAGAGACAGCAAACCAAGAAGTTAAAAGCACTTCATCCCACACTTTTAATTTAAATTTTTTGATAGCAAAATAAATGATCATAATTGGATTAAGATAGAAGCTAAAATATAAATACAAACAAGAGTTAATAATAATTATTTTAAAAACATGGATTTTTTATTGTTATGGAGAAACTTGACATTCCGCAAATTAAAAATTAGCTTTTCAGGGCTATAGGCGTTAACCACATAATGTGGTATTTCACCAGAATAATATGGGAGTGTCTTCTACATATATTAACCCACTGGTTATTTCAATTTGTAACAATGAGCCAGCAGCAATTTTTTGCCTCTCAGTTTTAAAACTGGAAGCAGTTGCTGTGGTGGATGAATTCCTGAAGTGTGTATGAGATGGGCTTCTGGAACAGTATGTTGAAGAACTAACTAGGGATTGGGCTATTTTAGATTTAATATTATGCAATGAGAAAGGGCAAATTAACAACCTTGCTGTAAAGGAACCATTAGGAAATAGTGACCGCAATATGATAGAAACATAGAAAATAGGAGCAGGAGTAGGCCATTTGGTCCTTCGAGCCTGCTCCACCATTCATTATGATCATGCCTGATCATCCAACTCAGTAACCTGCTCCCGCTTTCGCCCCATACCCTTTGATCCCTTTAGACTCAAGAGTTAGAATTCTACATTCATTAAGCTTGAAAGAGATATAGTTTACTCTGAAACTAGGGTCTTAAATCTGAACAAAGGAAATTATGAGGGTATGAGGGGCAAGTTGGCTATGGTGGATTGGGAAAATACATTAAAAGATTTGATGGTAGACAGGCAATAGCTAGTATTAAAGAAGTATTTCATGGTCTACAACAAATATGCATTCCTCGAAGACACAAAAACCCAACAGGAAAGGTGAATCAGCCATGGCTAACAAAAGAAGTTATGGATTGTATTAAGTCAAAGGAAGTGGCTTATAAGGTCACCAGAAAAAGTGGTAAACCCGAGGATTAGGAGCAATGTAGAGTACAACAGAAGAGGACCAAGAAACTGATAAATAAGGGAAAAGAGATTATGAATCTAAGCTAGCTAGAAACATAAAGGCTGACTGTAAAATCTTCTTTAGGTATGTGAAAAGGAAATGATTCTCAATGACGAATATGGTCCATTGCAGGCGGAGACAAGAGAGTTTGTGGTGGAAAATGAGGAAATGGCGGCGAGACTAAACAATTACTTTGACTTCATGGAGGAAGGCACAGAAAATCTCCCAAAATTACGAGGGAACCAAAGGACTTGTAATAATGAAGAACTGAGAGTAATTAGTATCAATAAAGAGGTAGTATCAAAAAATTTATTGGATTGAAAGTTGATAAATCCCCTGGACCAGAAAAGCTACATCCCAGATTATTGAAGGAGGTGGCTATAGAGAGGGTAGATGCATTGGTGGTTATCTTTCAAAATTCTGTAGATTCTGGAAGGGCTCTTGCAGACTGGAAAGTAGCAAATGTAACCCCACTATTTAAGAAGGAATCGAGAGTGAAAACTGAGAACTACAGACCTGTTAGTTTGACGTCAGTAGTAGGGAAAATGTTGGAATCTATTAGAAAGGGTGAGACAACTGGACACTTGGAAAATAATGCTATGATTGGGCAGAGTCAACATGGATTTGTGAAAGGGAAATCATGTTTGACAAGCCTGTTGGAGTTTTTTGAGGATGTTACTTGTAGCATAAATAAAGGAGAACCATTGGATGTGGTGTATTTGGATTTACAGAAGGCTTTTGATAAGGTCCCACGCAAGAGGTTAGCAACCAAAATTAGAGCACATGGGGTTGGGGGTAATATACTGCAATGGGTTGAGAATTGGCTAACAGACAGAAAGCAGACAGTAGGAATAAATGGGTCATTCTCAGGATGGCAGGCTGTTACTAATGGGGTACTGCAAGGATCAGTGCTTAGACCAATTGTAATGTTTCCAAATTTGTGATTGACACAAAACTAAGAGGGAGTGTAAGTTGTGAGGAGGATTCAAGGAGGCTTCAAGGGGATTTGGACAGGCTAAGTGAATGGGCAGAACATGGCAGATGGAATATAATGTGAATAAGTGTGAAGTGATCCACTTTAGTAGAAAAAACAAAAAGGCAGAATAATTCTTAAATGGTGAAAGGTTGGGAAGTGTTGATTTTCAAAGAGACTTGGCTGTCCTTGTTCATGAGTCACTAAAAGCTAGTATGCAGGTGCAGCAAGCAATTAAGAAGACAAATGGTATGTTGGACTTCATTGCAAGGGGATTTGAGTACAGGAGTAAAGATGTATTATTTCAATTGTATAAGGCATTGGTGAGACCACACCTGGAGTATTGTCTACAGTTTTGGTCTCCTTATCTCTTTTCTTCTTTTCTTTTGGGCCTCCTTATCTCGAGAGACAATGGATACGCGCCTGGAGGTGGTCAGTGGTTTGTGAAGCAGCGCCTGGAGTGGCTATAAAGGCCAATTCTGGAGTGACAGGCTCTTCCACAGGTGCTGCAGAGAAATTTGTTTGTTGGGGCTGTTGCACAGTTGGCTCTCCCCTTGCGCCTCTGTCTTTTTTCCTGCCAACTACTAAGTCTCTTCGACTCGCCACAATTTAGCCCTGTCTTTATGGCTGCCCGCCAGCTCTGGCGAATGCTGGCAACTGACTCCCACGACTTGTGATCAATGTCACACGATTTCATGTCGCGTTTGCAGACGTCTTTATAACGGAGACATGGACGGCCGGTGGGTCTGATACCAGTGGCGAGCTCGCTGTACAATGTGTCTTTGGGGATCCTGCCATCTTCCATGCGGCTCACATGGCCAAGCCATCTCAAGCGCCGCTGACTCAGTAGTGTGTATAAGCTGGGGATGTTGGCCGCTTCAAGGACTTCTGTGTTGGAGATATAGTCCTGCCACCTGATGCCAAGTATTCTCCGAAGGCAGCGAAGATGGAATGAATTGAGACGTCGCTCTTGGCTGGCATACGTTGTCCAGGCCTCGCTGCCGTAGAGCAAGGTACTGAGGACACAGGCCTGATACACTCGGACTTTTGTGTTCCGTGTCAGTGCGCCATTTTCCCACACTCTCTTGGCCAGTCTGAACATAGCAGTGGAAGCCTTACCCATGCGCTTGTTGATTTCTGCATCTAGAGACAGGTTACTGGTGATAGTTGAGCCTAGGTAGGTGAACTCTTGAACCACTTCCAGAGCGTGGTCGCCAATATTGATGGATGGAGCATTTCTGACATCCTGCCCCATGATGTTCGTTTTCTTGAGGCTGATGGTTAGGCCAAATTCATTGCAGGCAGACGCAAACCTGTCGATGAGACTCTGCAGGCATTCTTCAGTGTGAGATGTTAAAGCAGCATCGTCAGCAAAGAGGAGTTCTCTGATGAGGACTTTCCGTACTTTGGACTTCGCTCTTAGACGGGCAAGGTTGAACAACCTGCCCCCTGATCTTGTGTGGAGGAAAATTCCTTCTTCAGAGGATTTGAACGCATGTGAAAGCAGCAGGGAGAAGAAAATCCCAAAAAGTGTGGGTGCGAGAACACAGCCCTGTTTCACACCACTCAGGATAGGAAAGGGCTCTGATGAGGAGCCACCATGTTGAATTGTGCCTTTCATATTGTCATGGAATGAGGTGATGATACTTAGTAGCTTTGGTGGACATCCGATCTTTTCTAGTAGTCTGAAGAGACCACGTCTGCTGACGAGGTCAAAGGCTTTGGTGAGATCAATGAAAGCAATGTAGAGGGGCATCTGTTGTTCACGGCATTTCTCCTGTATCTGACGAAGGGAGAACAGAATGTCAATAGTCGATCTCTCTGCACGAAAGCCACACTGTGCCTCAGGGTAGACGCGCTCGGCCAGCTTCTGGAGCCTGTTCAGAGCGACTCGAGCAAAGACTTTCCCCACTATGCTGAGCAGGGAGATTCCACGGTAGTTGTTGCAGTCACCGCGGTCACCTTTGTTTTTATAGAGGGTGATGATGTTGGCATCGCGCATGTCCTGGGGTACTGCTCCCTCGTCCCAGCACAGGCATAGCAGTTCATGTAGTGCTGAGAGTATAGCAGGCTTGGCACTCTTGATTATTTCAGGGGTAATGCTGTCCTTCCCAGGGGCTTTTCCGCTGGCTAGGGAATCAATGGCATCACTGAGTTCCGATTTGGTTGGCTGTATGTCCAGCTCATCCATGACTGGTAGAGGCTGGGCTGCATTGAGGGCAGTCTCAGTGACAGCATTCTCCCTGGAGTACAGTTCTAGGTAGTGCTCAACCCAGCGGTCCATCTGTTTGCGTTGGTCAGTGATTATGTCCCCCGATTTAGATTTGAGGGGGGTGATCTTCTTGATGGTTGGCCCAAGAGCTCTCTTCATGCCATCATACATTCCTCTGATGTTTCCGGTGTCTGAGGCCAGCTGAATATGGCTGCATAGGTGTTGCCAGTAGTCGTTTGCGCAACGCCTAGCTGTTCTTTGTGCAGTACTTCTGGCTGCTTTAAGTGCTGCGGATGTTAAATCGCTGGGGGCTTTCATGTAGTTCAAAAGTGCAATGCGCTTAGCGGCTATGACAGGTTCCAGCTCTTCATTATGAGATTGAAACCAGTCTGCATTTCTCTTCGCACTTTTGCCGTAGGTGGTCAAAGCTGACTCATAGATGGCGTCTCTGATGTGGGCCCACTTGGTCTCAGCATCCCCTGTGGGAGTGTTTTGAAGGGCTGTTACAAGTGAATTTAGAAATTTTTGTAACAGCTGTGGGTGAGAAATTCTGCTCGTGTTGATGCGCGGGTGGCCCTTCTGCTTGGAATGATGCAACTTCTTTGGTCTGAGTCTAACCTTGCTGCACACCAGGGAGTGGTCGGTGTCGCAGTCCGCACTGTGGAAGCTGCGTGTGATATGAACACTGTTTAAGGCGGCTCGCCTTGTGACAATGAGGTCTAGCTGGTGCCAACGACGTGATCTTGGGTGCCTCCATGAAACCTGGTGACAGGGTTTAGTGTGAAAGAACGAGTTGGTGATGCAGAGGTTATGATAGGTACACAACTCAAGCAGTCTCTGCCCGTTCTCATTCATCCTTCCAACGCCATAGCGCCCAAGGCAGGAGGGCCATGAGTCATGGTCGGCCCCAACCCTGGCATTAAAGTCCCCCAGCAGGAATAGGTGTTCGGTGTTGGGGATGCTGCTAATGATGTTATGGAGTTGTTCATAGAACTGGTCTTTAGCTTCAGGTGCGGAACAGAGTGTTGGAGCATAGATGCTGAGTAGGTGTACTGGACCAGAGGTGGTGAGCAGTCGGATGGACAGTATGCGTTCCGAGCCATTTGAGGGAGGCTCTATCATGCTGAGCAAGGAGTTTCTGATGGCGAAGCCCACTCCATGCTGTCTTGGTTCTTCAGGATCCCTGCCCTGCCAGAAGAAGGTGTAGTCTTGCTCTGCTAGAGAGCCACTCGCGGGGAGGCGAGTCTCCTGAAGTGCTGCAATGTCCACATTGAGTCTACTGAGCTCGTTGTTAATGATGGCGGTCTTCCGAGAATCGTTGATTTGTGTAAGGTCTTCCGACAGGCCAGGACACATAGTTCTGACGTTCCAGCTTGCAAAGCGAAGGGCTGGTACCTTCTTTCCTTTTTTCATGTTGTTTGGTGCGGTGTATCAGTCCACCTTTCGGGCAATGACCCTGAGCTCCAAGCACCCATTGAAGCAGGCAGACTGTGGCGGGACAGAACCTTATTGACCGGGGGCTGCCCGGTTTGAGGCGGGCGGTAGCTGTCCAGTGAGGTGCAATGACCTCTCCCACCGACAAAGGCAACCCGTGGCGCCCAGTTTCTACGCCAATTTATCTGGACTTATAACCCGTAACTGCTGCCTTCCGTGTTGTTTCAGTCGCTGTGAGGCAACTATGGAGTGACCTCTCCATGGCGCATGCCTGGGCAAATTTATGGAGGTTGAGAGTTGCCCAGTCGTCAAAACCCCCCTCTCGGCCTTTCTGGTGGGGTCCAAAGGAGTGCAGGACATGACGTTTGGCACCAGTATGGCTGCAGGAACTGCCAGAAACATGCCAAAGGTGACACATGACCGCCTACGGGGTTCCGCTCCGGATTTTCTGTTAGGGTTTACTCCCTTAGCCTTGGTCTCTCCCGAGACGCCCACAAGGCAGTGGGGTTGTTGGGGATATAAGGAAGGATATACTTGCCATTGAGCAAGTGCAAAGAAGGTTCACCAGACTAACCCCAGGAATGGTGGGATTGTCTTATGAGGAGAGATTGCAGAAACTGGGCCAGTATTCCCTAGGCTTTCAAAGAATGAGAGGTGATCTCATTGAAACTTACAAAATTCCTACAGGGTTGACGGGGTGAATGTGGATAGGATGTTTCCTCTGGCTGGTGTGTTTAGAACAAGGGGACAGTAAATAAGGGGCAAGCCATTTAAGACTGAGATGAGGAGGAATTTCTTTACTCAGAGGGTGGTGAATCTGTGGAGTTCTCTACCCCAGAGGGCTGTGGAAGCTCAATCATTGAGCTTGTTCAAGACAGAAATTGATAGATTTCTGAATATTAAAGACATCAAGGGATATGGGGATAGTGGGGAAAAATGGTGTAGAAGTAGATGATTAGCCATGATCTGTTGGAATGGCAGAGCAGGCTCGATGGGCCAAATGGCCTACGCCTGCTCTTATTTCCTATGATTACATCTTTAATTCAAAAAATAAAATATCAATGTATTTATTTATTTAAATGATTGGGCTAAGCTAATATATGATATGCTAATGATTTCCCACTACTATATTCTATCTGTCAATGCTGTAATAGGCAGATGAACCCAAAAATCAAATTTAAAAGCTACATTTTCGTTATATTGAAGGTAATAATTATACTGACATTTTTAAAAACAAATTCTAATTGCTTATGTAATTTCTGGATTTGTTAGACTAAAAATCTTAGCAGAATACAACACATTATACACAACTACAATTTGGACTTTCTCCCAGCATCGTCCAGTACAAAGCAGTCTGCGATAGTCACACCCTACCATTGGAATCAATATGCATCCACGCTACCTTTGATGCACTGTAGCTGCAACATGTATTAGCTACAAGATGCACTATAGAAACTCACCACATTATTTTTACAGTACCGGCCATCCCTGCAGGCCCCATCTGGAGTATTACGCTCATTTCCAAGCACTGCATCTCAGGAAGGCCAAATTGGCCTTTGAGGAGATGACTTGCAGATTCACCAAAATAATGTCAGGGCTAAGAGGGTCTAATAATGAGGATGAGTTACTTAAACATTCTTGCATTCCCTTGAGCATCGACATTTAAACAGTGTTGTGATTAAAATGTTTAGAATGATTAAGAGATTCAATAGGGTAGAAAAAGAGAAACTATTTCCTCCAGTGGGGAATCCAAAACAAAGGGGCATTACCTCAAAATTAGAGCCAGGCCGTTCAGGAGTGAAATCAAAAAGAACTTCTTCACACAAAGAGTGGTACAAATGTGGAATATAAACAGAAAATGGTGGAAATACTCAGCATTTGTGGAGAAAGAAACAGAGTTAACATTTCAGGTCATAGACTCATAGCCATTTACAGCACAGAAGGAGGCCATTCGGTCCATCGAGTCCATGGCAGCCATCTGCTGAGAAATCCAGTCAGTCCACTCCCCCACTCAATCCTCGTAGCCCTGCAGTGAAGGCAGTGAGCTCCAGATCATTACCCCTGCTGCGTAAGAAAATTGCCCCTGCATCTCTTGCCCAAAACCTTCAATTGGTGTCCCTTAGTCCTTGTTCCATTAGGTAATGGGGAGAGTTTTTCTTTGTCTAACTTATCTAAGCCTAAAGGGGGAGGCGGTGGCGTAGTGGTAATGTCAATAGACTAGGAATCCAGAGCCCAGGATAATGCTCTGGGGACATGGGTTTGAATCCCACCACAGCAGATGGTAAAATTTGAAACCAACTAATAAACAAATCTGGAATGAAAAAAGGCAGTCTAATGGTGATCATGAAACCACTGTCAATTGTTGCAAAAACCCATTTAGTCCACGCATGTCCTTTAGGAAAGGAAATCTGCCATCCTTACCTGGTCTGGCCTACATGTGACTCCAGACCCACAGTAATGTGGTTAACCCTTGAAGTGCCCTCTGCAATGGCCTAGCAAGCCGCACAGTTCAAGGGCAATTAGGGATGGGCAATAAATGTTGGCCTAGCCAGCGATGTCCACATCCCACAAAAAATGAATTTAAAAAAATCATAATCTTGCACACCTCTATTTAATCTCCCCTCAATCTCCTTTGCTCCAGGGAGAACAACCTCAGCATTTCCAACCTAACCTTGTAACTAAAATCCCCCATCCCTGGAACCATTCTGGTAATCTCCACTGTACCTTCTCATGGACCCTCACATCCTTCCTAAAATGTGGTGACCAGAGCTGGATGCAATACTCTAGTTGGGGCCTAACCAGAACTTTATAAAGGTTCACTCTAACCTTCCTGCTTTTGTACTCTATGCCTCTATTTATGAAGCCCAAGATCCCAGATGCTTTGCTAACCATTTTCTCAATATGTCCTGCCACCTTCAAATATCGATGCACATGCTCCCACAGGTCCCTCTGTTCATGCACACTCTTTAGAACTGCGCCATTGGTCTATATTGCCTCACCCTATCCCTTCTGCCAAAATGCATCACCTCACACTTGTCTGTATTAAATTCCATCTGCCACTTGTCTGCCCATTCTGCTAGCCTGTTGCAGGTGGTCCATATCATCTTCACTGTTTGATACTCCTCCAAGTTTGGTATCATCAGCAAATTTAGAAATTCTACACTGTATTCCAAGTTCCAAGTCATTTATATATAGCAATAAAAGTAGTGCTCTAGCACTGACCTTTGGGGAACACCACTGCCTACCATCCTCCAGTCTGAAAAAAACATCTAATGCTGCTTTGTGTCCTTAAACTGACTTTATATCCAATTAGACAGTGACCCTCCTATTCCATGAGCCTCAATTTTGTTAACCAGCCTTTTATGTGATACTTTATCAAACACATTCTTAAAATCCATATAGACAACATCCACTGCATTCCCTTCACCAACCTTCCCTGTTACTTCATCAAAAATTCAATTAGATTAGTCAAGTGTCACAGAACTATTTATTTTCTCCTCTGATTAAAACAGTGTGCCTTTAAGACTAAGAGGCACAGTGTGTCAGTTGCACCTTTTACCTAGGCAACAGCAGCAGAGTGAGAGGTCACATGGTGTAATGTTTTAATTTCAGTGTGTGTAAAAATCAGTTAAAACCAGTTTTGAGAGACACCAGTGAAGTGTGCTTGACTTGAAAGAAGAGAATGCTCTCAGCAGAAATTCTACAATGAGCCACAGACTGTGTTAATTACCTAAGGAGAAAAAATCCCTTTTGAAGAGAACATTCGTATTGCTGGAGGTAGCAACATTCCTTTTTCTATACTTCCAATCTAAGGAGAGTTTGCTTCAAGATTGAATCTCTCTTGATTGATTGTGTTTTCTGGAATTCGCATTAAAGCTTCGACTGAAATCTACCAATTTTAAAATCCAAACATAGACCTGTCGTTATACCCTGTGTTGAAATAACTGTTTGATGCCTGCTGAAGCCGAAGTGCTTTGAATGCTTGTGAAGAAAAGACTGTTTCATCAAATCTGCAAGGAGACTTTGAGTAGCATCTGATTATTTTTACACTAGGATACCTCACCCATCAACCCACAGAGACTTATAACCCATTTATTTATTTATTCTTAAGAAATAGATAATTTTTAAAACATAATTTTTAAAAAATGGTTAACCATTGATTTTTGAGTGTATGTGTGTGAATGGGGGAGTTAGGTTCAAATAAGAAGTTATATAAGATCTTTAGACATAGGTTTACCTTAATAGTGTTTAAGATTTAGTTTTTAATAAATAGTTAATTTATTGTTCTTTAAAGATACCTGTTTTGGTCTGTTTTATTCTGGGGATGGGGGTGGGGAGGTTACTAGAGTGTTAATTTGGCTCTTTACCCAGTTGGGTGGAAAAACTTTAATAATATGCTACGATCTGTGGAGCAAGGTGACTGAATGGACATGCATTGCTCCCAGCTCAGTCATAACATATTAATTGGGCATCTCGTCTGGGATCAGATTAATTGGGGGCTCGCATTTGGAATCATATTAATTGCTCAATTGTTGGGATCTAAATCTAATGCCAATTATGAAAAAATAAAAGGAACGCGGTTTCTTGTCTAATAAGGTACAGTCTATAACATCAGAATGGCATTAGCAGTAGCAGCTGAGTTTCTGGGAAAGGAGAATGTGTCCCTCAGTGACTTGACAACTTTAACAAAGAATAAACTAAAAGAATTGGCAGCAAAATTGAGGTTAGAATTGAAATCAGGTGCTAAAAAAGCAGAGATAATTGACATAATAGCCTTAAAATTAGAAGAAGAAGACGATAAGGAACAAGAAGGTAGTAAGTCAGAGAGTGATGCAGTGATATTGGCTAGTATTCAGTTAGAAATGAAAAAAATTGATGTTGAAAAACAATTAAGAAAACTTGAACTTGAAAAAGAGGAAAGGGAGAAAGAGAGAGCATTTCAGAGTGAAAGAGAAGAGAGGGAATTTAGGTTTAGAGACAAAGGGGTAGTATTGACTCCAGGGAAAATTTGGGTCAGGAAGAATCTGAATTCAGCCCACAACCCAGTGAAAAGCTGTTTAAATTTATACAAGCTCTTCCTAAGTTTGAGGAAAGGGGCGTAGAGTCATTTTACATATCTTTTGAAAAATAGCCAAACAGATGAAATGGCCAAAGGAAAGCTGGACACTGCCTACGCAAAGCAGGTTGATAGGCAGAGTTCATGAGGTTCATGCCATGCTTCCTGAAGAGGCTTCTGCAGATTATGAGATGGCAAAAAAGGCTATGCTCCCTGCATATGAATTAGTCCCTGAAGCTTACTGTCAGAAGTTTCGGAACTTACAGAGATTGGCTGGGCAGATGTATGTAGAATTTGAGAGGGTGCAGCAAATTAATTTTGACAGTTGTATATGGAAATTAATGATGCAAACCACAAATGAGAACCTTAGAGAATTGATTCTCTTGGAAGAGTTTAAAAATTCAATTCCTTCAGTAGTGAGAACTCATGTAGATAACCTGAAAGTTTTGAAAGCTGGGCAAGCAGCGGAAAATGCTAATGATTTTGAGCTTGTGAATAAGCCAAAACCTTTTGTCCCTCACCCCCATAAACCTGAGAAGGATAGAAAGTGGGAGAGTGAAAGGAAGGCAAGTAGCTAGGGTCAAGAAGGAACAGCTGGGAATGCCCCAGGATCACCTCCACAGGCCAGAAAGAAAGGTGCTGAGGGTTGAAGTGAGGTTCACAAGCCCAAGTGTTATCATTGCCACAAAACGGGTAATCTTCATTCAGAATGCTGAAAATTGTGAGGTAAACCCATAGGTCTTGTTGGGGTATGCAAAGCTCATGCAGAAGAAAAGACTCTGACTGAGAGTAGAGCAGACCAGGATATAGCTTTAACGGCAGCTGTGAAACCAGATACTAAAACTAAAGTGAGTGTAGAGGTTAAGAATAAGATACCCGAAAATTATAATGAATTTTTGTCAAAGGTGAAAGTAACTCCATATCCTTCAAGTGCGGCAGGAAAACCTGTTATTATACTCAGGGATACTGGAACAACCCAAACGCTCTTGCTGGAGAAAGGTATAACATTTCCACCAGAGAGCGCCTTGAATGTTAAAGTTTTAGTTAATGGAATTGGCGGGGAGTATATCCCCACACTTTTATATAAAGTATGCCTAGAGAGTGACTGGGATATCTGGGATCGTAACTGTAGGAGTTGTGCACAGTTTGTCAGTAGAAGGAATTGATCTACTCCTAGGAAATGATTTGGTCAGATCAAAAGTATCAGTTTCTCCTCCAATTACAGAGGAACCAAGTGATGTTAGGGAAACGGAACAATTACAGGAACAAGTTCCAGGAATATTTCCTGTGTGTGTAGTCACCCGAGCAATGGTTAAACATGATCCATTGTCGGAGGTAAAAGTGGCAAAACCAACAGATAGCCAAGTATCCAAAACCTTATTTGGGGATTTAGGTAATCCAAATGAGATGTTTAACAGATCTTCTATAATTGCAGCACAGAAAGCTGATCCAGAGCTATATCAAATGGTACACACACCTCTGACAGAGGCTGAGGTGAAAGGAGTTCCAGAAGGCTATTCAGGAGGAAATGGAGACCGCCTCATAGACCTGCGGACCAAGACTGGACAGTTGCTAAACAGATAGTGGTACCACCTAAATATGGCCAGGGATTATTAAGGTTAGTACATGACATTCCTTTTGCAGGACATAGGGAAATTCGGAAGACCAAATCATGTAGAAGCCAACATTATTACTGGCCAAGTCTTTCAAAGGATGTGAGACAATTTTGTAGGACATGCCATACATGCCAAATGGAGGGAAAATTGCAACCTACCACAAAACCAGCACCAATAGTTCCCATACCAGTGATTGAGGAACCCTTTAGTAGGGTATTGGTAGATTGTTTAGGACCCTTGCCAAAAACAAAAGCGGGTCATCAATACATACTTACTATCATGGATATGGCTACTCGATTTCCAGAGACCATTCCTTTGAGGACATTTACTGCTAAAATAGCAGTAGAAAAGTTAACCCAAGTCTTTACGATATATGGGTTACCACTTGAAGTTCAATCGGATCAAGGTTCTAATTTTATGTCTAAGATATTTCAAGAAGTTATGGGTAATTTGGGCATTAGACAATTGAAATCTTCAGCATATCACCCACAGTCACAGGGAGCTTTAGAGAGATACCACCAAATTCTCAAAACAATGATTAGAACATACTATCTTGAATATCCACATGGCTGGGATAAAGGACTAGACTTTATTTTATTTGCCACCAGAGACTCACCGAATGAGTATACAGGCTTTAGTCCTTTCGAACTGGTTTAAGGACATGAAGTAAGAGGTCCTCTAAAACTCATAAAAGACAGATTCTTAGAACAAAAGAATGAATCTTTGATACTGGACTATGTATCTGTGTTCTGGGAAAGGCTTGTAGTGTGGCTCAGGAACATCTTAAAGCACCCCAAGCCAATATGAAAAAATGGGCAGACAAGAATGCAAAAACCCACAATTTTCAACCAGCGGATGAAGTATTGGTGTTGTTACCGTTACAGGAGGAATAATTGAAAGCACAGTTCAGTGGCCCATATAGAGTGATCAAAAGAGTGGGCAAGGTAGATTACTTGATTGACACCCCTGATGGCCGGAAGAGGAACCAGTTGTGTCACATTAATATGTTAAAGCAATATTATCACAGGGAGGAGATAAGTCAGTACAGGTATGTCAGATAATCAGGATTGTTGAGAAGGAAAAGGATAGTGACGATGAGGCAGAAGGAGGCCTAGACAATTCTCAGATTGAACCTCCTACTATCAGGTTAGCGAATACAGAATGGCAAGGAAAATTGGACAACATGCTTTTGCACTTAGAGGCAAAACAACGTGAAGACCTAACCAGGCTTTTCATAACATTTAAAAAAGTCTGTAGGGATAAGCCACACATGATGTGGATATAGAGGAATCTGTTCCTTTAAAACAACATCCTTAACACTTAAGTCCGGACAAACAGGCCCAATTAAAAGCAGAAATCCAATATAAGCTGGAAAACAACTTGATCGAACTTAGTCAAAGCAGCTGGAGTGCACCAATAGTTCTAGTACCTAAACCCGGTTTTGTACAGACTACAGAAAAGTCAATGCGATACCGAAGGCAGACTCCTACCCAATTCTGCATTTAGAAGACTGTATCGACAGAGTGAGCAGTGCTAGGTTTCTTACCACGATTGATTTGTTAAAGGGATATTGGCAAGTGCCTTTGACTCCTCAAGCCAAAGAGATGTCAGCTTTTGTAACACCTGACAGTCTTTGTCAGTGTTGGGTGATGCCATTCGGGCTAAAAGATGCCCCAGCCACTTTTCAAAGATTAATGAATCAGATGGTAGCCAGTGTTCCCAACTGTGTAGTGTATCTCGATAACGTACTAATATACAATAACACTTGTCAAGAACACTTAAACCAGCTAAATATTCTGTTTAAAAAGTTTCAAGCAGTGGACTTAGTGATAAATCTGGCAAAAAGCAAATTCAGAAAAGCAAGAGTAACTTACGTTGGACACATCGTGGGGCAAGGACAGGTATTGCCAAAATTGGCAACGGTACAAGCCTTAATGGAGTTTCCTATCCCTAAATCTAAATGGAAAAAATTAGGTTTTTAAGGATGTGCGGTTTTTACAGGAATTTGTACGGAATTTTAGTACTGTAGCTGCTCCATTAACTGATTTGCCAGAGGTCTCTCTTTGTCTCTGCAGGTTCCTGTAAATGCTGTTAGCAACTCTGGTGGGGTGTTTCTAGAGTCTGCATTCACATAGGAGGATGTGGGGTCTGACTTTTCACATTTTTCTGAGTTGGTTGACCGGACAGTAAGGGTTTTCATCCGGGATTCTTCCCAGACTTCCTTTAACCTGCCCTCTTGGCCACTTCTTCCCCTTCTCGTTCTGAACTTTTTTCAGCCCTGTGCCTGCCTGTCCTCTTTTGTTCTTGGCAGGAGGGTCCTCCTAACACCGGTACAGGACCTAGGGGTGCAGGTTTCACTGTAGTTTGGGGGTTCCACTCAACCTGGCACATGTGGCAATTCCTGCAGTACTCCACCACATCCTTGTGGAGTTTTGGCCAGTTGAACTGCTGTCTTTTGTGGGTTTTGGTCTTTCATATACCGGCATGTACAGCTACTGTAGTCTCATGGGCCCTTCTTAAAATTTCTCCCCGGTACCTCTGCGGCACCACTAACTGGTGAACTGCTGTCCATTCCTTGCCCTCAGGTCTGTGAGGAGAACTCCATTTTGCTCATCAGTACCTCATTCTTTAAATAGTAGCAGTCAGGGACTCCCTCTGCTTCACTTTCAGATTGAGCAGCCTGTGCTAACTCTTGCAATACTGGGTCGGCTCGCTGAGCCTCAGCTAGGGAAAATCCATTTAATTCATTCTCTGGGTCTCCTAACTTTCCAAAGAAAGTGTCGGCCAGGCAGACCTCATGGTCATCTGCCTGCAGTGTCAATGCAGTCTCCTCTGGGGGAGCTGGCTAGATCATGGCCTGATACATTACACATTCAGGGACTCTGCAGGGGACCGTGTCCTTCCACTGCCCTGTCTCTCTGACCTCCTGCGGTCTTTCTTTCCCTACTGGGGGGCTGACACCTTCACCCCTGCCAGATCATTACCTAGGAGCAGGTCAACCCCGTCCACAGGCAAACTAAGGACAATCCCTTCAGTCACCGGTCCCGAAACTAGGTCACAATCTAGCTGCACCCAGTTTACAGGTACAGGCATACACTGCCCTCCAATACCATTCACCACCATTTTGGTGTTCACTGCACTCTCTGGGGGAAAGGTCAGGCCTTTTCCAAGTAAAAGGGATCTGGTGACCCCTGTGTCCCTGAGAATCACTATGGGCTTGCTTGCCCCACTCGAGGGATATGGGTTACTTTGCTTCAAATATAAAACCCGATAACCTTCAGGAATCGTATTAACTTTTTCTGCACTGGCCGCAGTAAGCTTTCTGGGTCTCACTCTTACTGCAGTTAAAGTCACAGCTTGTTCTGGGTTTTCCATCAGGGTCCCGTCTTGACTGAGCGGGTGTGCCCTGATTAACCCTTCCAGTTTTCCCTTTAGTTTCCAGCAGTCAGCTTTTAAATGCTCTGCCTTATTACAATGGAAGCACACAGGTCTCCGGGTCTCACTCTTGCTCACAGCGCCTTCCTGTTTGGCTGTAGGAGGGCCCCCTGTGGCTCCTGCTTTCCTTTCTCTCCCAGGACTGCCTGGGCTTCTATCACCTTCCCACCCTTTGTCTTTTGCGGATTCGAGGGTGTGATCAGGAAAGGCTTCCCCTGGAAAGCGACTTACAAATTAAAGCAAACTTATTGGCGAGAATGGTCACTTGCTGGGCTCCCTGAACCCACTGTTCCTCCACATGGGTTTTTATCGAGAATGGGAGAGAGTTTTTAAATTCCTTTAACAGGATTACTTCTCTGAGAGTCTCATAGCTAAGCTGTATTTCTAAAGCCCTCAGCCACTGGTCAAAAGCCATCTGCTTTCTTCTTTCAAACTACAGACAGGTTTGATTGGCTTGCTTTTTGAAGGTTCTAAACTTCTGGTGATAGGCTTCAGATACTAATTCATATGCCCCGAGGATAGCATTTTTGGTCAGTTCATAGTTTGATGAACTCTCATCTGGCAGCAAGGAATAAACCTCATGGGCTTTTCTGGTTAGTTTGCTTTGCATTAAGAGAGACCAGGTATCAGCTAGCCATTTTAGTTGCCTTGCCAGTTTCTTGAAAGACACGGAAAATGCTTCCACATCTTCCTCATTGAATTTTGGAATTAGTTGGGTGGATTTTAGCAATCTTGTACCCAGTCCTGAATTATGCTCCTCCGTATTGGCTATGCTTTCACTAGATAACTGTTAACTCAAGCCACCGTAACTCTCTTTCTTCGCATTCCTTCTGGAATATTCTTTCTCTCTCTCTCTCCTCCTTCGCTCATTCCTTCTCCTGTCTTTCTTTCTCTCTTTCCTGCCTTTCATTTTCTTCACTTTCTTTTTGGAAGACTCTTTCTTTCTCCCTCTTCTGCCTCTCTCTCTCTCTCTCTCTCTTTCCCTGTCTTCTAATTCAAGTTTCCTTTGTTCCAATTGTAACTTTGCGAGCAGTACCCTCTCTGGGTCTACTTCTAACACTGCCTCTGCTATTTCAGATTCAAGGGAAAAATGGTTGGCCAATAGCCTTAGGAGTTCAAACTTCCTAGCCTTGCCACATACAGCGATCCCACACTGCTCAGCCATTTTTCTCAACTCCTCCATAGCCAGGTCTTTTAATTTATCCCAGATTACTTCACCCTGGCTGGAGATCTACTCACTTCAGTTGCAGACATGTTAGTATTCAATCACACACAACCACAAGAAAACCTGTATTGATTTGTTCTTTTTTATTTGGAACAATTTAGCTTCCCACTTCCAATTTCACTCGTTTGTCTGTGGGTAACAACTCAATTTCTGTTATGACCAGGTGCGAAAGGTGTCTAGGGGTCTGTTATTATCTCCACCTGGTCTTATTGTAACAGGGTTTAATTTTAAACACACTGTGTTCTGAGCTCCCCTTTTGTGAATCCTTGTTCCCAACTTTCCAATTATAAGGCAAAGAAATTAGAACAAACAGGCTTTCTGAGGTTTAAAGAAGAAAGATGAAATTTATTAAACCTTAAACTTAAACTGGAATATGGTTAATGCCTATGGATATATGATGCACCCACACTAGCGCATGCACATGCAATACACACATGCAAATAGGGACAGGAAAGAGCAGAAGAAAAGATAAGTATAACAGTTTGAGGCAATATCTTGTTAATGATTCTCAAGCTCGCTGTAATCTTTGATTGAAGATATGGTCTTGTGTTTCATTGGGGCCCTGTAGTCTTCTTAAAGCCTTGTTCATGTAGGAAACCTTTCTCTCTTTGAGTTTCACATGTTTTCACAAGATGCATTTCCATGGGAAGGAGATGGAAGCAGGCAGGAGAGAGGTCTTCTTGCTTCAGTTCCAGGAGAGATCTTTACTCCATGAGAACACGGCTTTGTCTCAGTTCAAATCCTGTTTACTCCAATTTAAAATTCTCAGTTCAAAACTCTGCAACAGCCAGTTAGTCATGTGACTAAAACTGGTCTGGCCACTTCTGTGCATTGGGGAAGCAACTACCGGGTCCCCATGGTTTCAACATTGTCTGGTGCTATGCAAATATCCTTCCAGTCAGGGCTTGCAATTTTAAGTTTTTGTTCATGTGGTGAAATAATGCATGCCTCAGAATTGGCAGGTGTAGGGGGGAGGGGAGTGGGTGGTGGTTTGCCTGACATTTTAAAACTACAAAGCATAGTGTGCCAGCTGCACCTATTACCTAGGAAACAGCAGCAGAGTGAGAGGTCATATGGTGTAATGTATCAATTTAACTGTGTTTAAAAATCAGCTAAAACCAGTTCTGAGAGAGATCAGCAAAGTGTGCTTGACTTGAAAGAAGAGAATGCTCTCAGCAGAAATTCTACAATGAGCCACAGACTGTGTTAATTGCCTAAGGAGAAAAAAATGCCTTTTGAAAAATACATTTGTATTGCTGGAGGAAGCAAAGTTCCTTTATCTTTACTTCCAATCTAAGGAGTCTTTGCTTCAAGATTGACTCTCTCTTGACTGATTGTGTTTTCTGGAATTCACAGTAAAGCTTAAATTGAAGTCTACCAATTTCAAAATCCAAACATAGACCTGTCGCTATCCCTCGTGTTGAAAGAACTGTTTGATGCCTGCTGCAGCTGAAGTGCTTTGAATGCCTATCAAGAAAAGACTGTTTCGTCAAATCCGTGCGGAGACTTTGGGTGGCATCTGATTATTTTTACACTAGGATATCTCACCCATCAGGAATGTAACCACAAAGATTTATAACCCAGTTACTTAATTATTCTTAAGAAAGCGCTAATTTTTAAAACATAATTTAAAAAAAAATGGTTAACCATTGATTTTTCAGTGTATGCATGTGAATGGGGGAGTTTGGTTAAAATAAGAAGTTATAAGGTCTTTAGGCATAGGTTTATCTTAATTAATTTGTTAATCTTAGTTAATTTGTTGTGTCTAAAAACACCTTGTTTGGTCTATTTTATTCTGGGGTGGGGGGGGGGGGTGGGTGGGGGGTGCAAGTGTTACTAGAGTGTTAATTTGGCTTTTTTCCAGTTGGATGGAAAAACTGCTGTGACCTGTGGAGTGATGGGAATGAATTGACAGTGCATTGCTCCTGCCTTGATCGTAACACAGGCATGATCTACCTTTTACAAATCTGTGCTGGCTATCCTTTAGTTCTGTAACCTTTTGTCAGAACTGAAAAATTTTATGGATGTAACAGGTTTAAAGCAAGTACAGAGGCAAGGAAATGGGGAGGCGGAGGAAAGAACAAAACAAATGGGAAGGTCTGTGATCAGCTGGAAGGCACGAGAAAATAAATGAACAGCAGAATACGTACCTGAGCCTGCTGTCAAAGGAAGTCGGAGCAGTGGTTATGATCTGAAATGGTTGAACTCAATTTCAGTCCAGAAAGTTGTAAAGTGCCTTATCAAAATATGAAATATATTCCTCGAGCTTCCATCAAGCTTCATTGGAACAGTGTAGGAGACTGAGGATAGAGAGGTCAGAGGAGGAATGGGACAGTGAATTCACATGGAAAGTGACCAGAAGCTCAGGGTCACACTTGCTGACTAAAGAGCAAAGTGATCACCCAATTTGCAATTGTTCTCCCCAATGTAGAAGAGACCACATTGTGAGCAGCGAATACAATATATTAAATTGAAAGAAGTGCATGAAAATTGCTGTTTCACTTGAAAGGAGTGCTTGTAGTCTTGTAGGGTGGCAAGGGAGGAAGTGAAAGAGCAGGTGTTGCCTTTGCTGAGCTTGCATGGGAAAGTGGAGTTGAAAGAGGAATTAGAATTAGAACATTACAGCGCAGTACAGGCCCTTAGGCCCTCGATGTTGCGCCGACCTGTGAAACCATCTGACCTACACTATTCCATTTTCATCCATATGTCTATCCAATGACCACTTAAATGCCCTTAAAGTTGGCGAGTCTACTACTGTTGCAGGCAGGACGTTCCACGCCCCTACTACTCTCTGAGTAAAGAAACTACCTCTCATATCTGTCCAATATCTATCACCCCTCAACTTAAAGCTATGTCCCCTCGTGTTTGCCATCACCATCCGAGGAAAAAGACTCTCACTATCCACCGTATCTAACTCTCTGATTATCTTATATGTCTCTATTAAGTCACCTCTCCTCCTCCTTCTCTCCAACGAGCAGGGGTTGGGAAGAGTGCACCAGGATATCAAAAGGGAACGGTCCCTTCGGAATGCTGAAAGGGGAGGAGAAGAGAAGATGTATTTGGTTGTGATATTACGGTGGACGTGGTGGATATGGTGAAGGATGATCCGTTGAATGTAGAAGCTGGTGGATTGGAAGGTGAGGACAAGGGGAACCATATTGTGGTTCTGGGGTGGGGAGGAAAGGGGTGAGAGCAAAAGTGCAGGAAATAGGACAGGCACAGTCAAGGGCCCTGTCAACCATGGTTGAGGTGAATCCTTGGTTGAGAAAAAGGAAGGCATATCAGAAGCAGTGATATGGAAGATGGCATCATCAGAACAGATGCGACTGAGAAACTGGGAGAATAGAATATAGCCTTTACAGAAAGTGAGGTGTGAGGAAGTGTATTCAAGGAAGCTGTGGGATTCAGTAGGCTTATAGTGGATTTGGTCAACAGTCTATCCCCTGAAATGGAGATAAAGAAGTCAAGGAAGGGAAAGGAAGAATCAGAGATGGGCCCTGTGAAAGTGAGGGAAGGATGGGAATTTGAAACAAAGTTGATGAAGTTTTCAAGTTCAGGGCATGAGCAGGAAGTGACATCAATACAGTCATCAATATACTGGAAAAAGGAGTGAGGAAAGGGATATGAATAGGACTAGCGCAAAGAATGTACCTTATATTCCACAAAAAGGCAGGTATAGCTAGGACCCAATATAGGACAATGTGGTCTCCTCTACATTGGGATACCAAACGCAGATTGGATGACCGCTTCGTGGAACACCTCCGCTCAGTCCAAAAGCATGACTCCAAGCTTCTGGTTGTTTGTCATTTCAACACCCCCCCCCCCCCCCACCACCCCCCCGCCCCACCTGCTCTCATGCCCACATATCTGTCCTGGGCTTGCTGCAGTGTTCCAGTGAACATCAATGCAAGCTCGAGGAACAGCATCTCATTTATCGATTAGGCACACTACAGCCTGCTGGACTGATCACTGAGTTCAATCATTTCAGAGCATGACAGGCCCCCTTTTTATTTTTAGTTCTTTTTTCTTCTTTATTATTTATTATTTTTATTTGTTTAGTTTATTTTAGTTTGCTTCATCATTCATTTTTTTACCATGTGCCTACCCATTTTTTTTTCATGTTTGTGCTTTGGGTCAGGGCTGTTCAGTTTTCTGTCAATTAACACCCTCTCTGCACTAATGCTTTGTCTTTCAACACATCATTAACATACTGAGATTAGATTAGATTAGAGATACAGCACTGAAACAGGCCCTTCGGCCCACCGAGTCTGTGCCGAACATCAACCACCCATTTATACTAATACTACACTAATCCCATATTCCTACCAAACATCCCCACCTGTCCCTATATTTCCCTACCACCTACCTATACTACTGTTTGTCTTTGCTCCATGACCTTCTGGTCAGTCATTCTCTGTGACCTTCTGTCCTATCAACACCTTGCCCTTTGTTATCTCTTGCCCCACCCCCACTTTATTTGCTTAAAACCAATTACATTTCAGACATTTGCTAGTTCTGATGGAGGGTCACTGACCTGAAATGTTAACTCTGCTTCATTCTCCACAGATGCTGCCAGCCCTACTGAGTATTTCCAGCATTTCTTGTTTTTATTTCAGATTTCCAGCATCTGCAGTATTTTTCTTTTATTATAGCTAGGGCCCTTTCAGGTTCCCATTGCTACAGTGAAAAGAGTCAAAGGAGAAGTTGTTCAATGTAAGAACAAGTTCAGCCAGGCAGAAAAGGATAGCAGTGGATGGGGACTGGCCAGTCCTCCATTCAAGGAAGAAGCAGAGAGCCTGCAGGCTGTCCTGGTGGAAGATGAAGGTGTACAGGAAATGGACATTCATGGCGAAAAGCAGATGGTTAGGGTCAAGAAACTGGAAACTGTCAAAATGGCAGAGGGCATTCCAAGAGTCGTGACTACAGGAGGTACAAGACTGGACAAGGAGAGAAAAAAAAGAGTCTGGTTAGGAAGAAAGCAAGAACAGGCTAAAATGATGGGTCTGCCAGGGCAATCCCATTTATGGATCTTGGGAAGGAGGTAGAAGTGACCTGTGGGGGTTTGGGGTCTATGACATTGGAAGCCGTGGGGAGGGGGGTGCAGGGGGAAGATCTTCATAGGACATGAGGTCAGTGACAATATTGGAAATGATGGCTTGATGTTCATGTTCTGGAACTATCTCTTCCTCAAAAGGCTATGTATATCTGAGTCAACTGAAACTTTCAAGACTTATTTTGATAGACCTTTGTTAGACAATGACATCAAGTGATATGGAGCAAAGGTGGTAAATGGGGTTGAGGTACAAAGAAACCATATCTAATTGAATGAGGGAACAATCTCGAGATGCTGAATGCTCTACTCTTGTTTGTATGTTGCAATGAGAGGGAAAAGGGTAGCAATGTCACAACAGCACGCCTGACTTGGATGTATACCATTAGTCCTTCACTAAAGCTGGGTTGACCTAATAACAACAACTACTTGCATTGATATAATAGCAACACAACATGCATTATAAAGTAACTCTAATGTAGAAAAATGTCCAAGGCACTTTACAGAGGCACATTTTTTTTATTTAAAATGACACCGAACAATAGAAAGAGATGTTAGGAGGGGTGGCTAAAAGTTTGGCCAAAGAGCAAGGCTTTGAGAACAGCTTTAAAAGAGAAGAGGGATGTGGAGAGGGGGGATGTTGAGGGAGGGAATTCTGGTGTGGGGCCTAGATGTCTGTAGCTGTCAATGATTGGGTGAAAAGAGTGAAATGCACTAGAGGGCATAATGAGAGGAATGGAGAATTTAAGGAAAATCTTTGTCGGGCTAGAGGTAATTACAGTGACAGGGAGCAATGAGGTTATGAAGGAATCTCAACATGAGAGTGAGACTTTTAAATTTGATCCAATGGAGGACCAGGAGTCAATGTCTTTTAAATTTGATCCGATGGAAGACCAGGAGTCAATGTTGGTTAATGAGGACAGGCCCATTGTGATAACATCATCACCAGAAGGATTGCAGTGGTTCAGGAAGGCATTGTTGTGTATTTCACTGAGTAAGACTAACATGTGGACTCACAGCAAGCAACATTATTGAACTAATTTTATTTGCACCTCCCCAAACGGCAGCAGAGAGGGCAGTATAACAAAATGCTCAGCTATTAAAATATACTAAACTCCTTCCCCACCTAAAAAAAAACAACTTATACAGTAACTATAACATGGAACATATACATAATTTACCAGAATACGATAACAATGCCTGAATTTAAAAGGTTGGGTTGCATGCTTATTGTTACTGTAATCACAACTAAAACGGATATGACCAACATTTCCAGAGTAATTTACATGTGAAAAGAATTATTTTTCCTTAACACTAGTATGTCTTTAACAAAATATCATCATTGACAAGAAGTAATGAAAAGAATAACTTATTTCTTCTTCATTCCTACATACTTTCAATTAACCTATCTAGCTACTTTCTCTTTCTGTCTGGGTATCTGCTTCCATTTCCACTGGCTTGACTCTGCTCTCCCAACATCTCAGACTGTGTTCACCCTGAGCCTTGACTTTGACTACCCAGTTCCACTTAATGGTTGAGACTGTGAAATTGATTGATTATTGGCTGGCTGGCAGAAAACAGAGAGTATGCATAAATGGGTCCTTTTCTGCTGTGTTGAGTGGAGTCCTGCAGGAATCTGTGCTGGGACCTCAACTTTTTACAATTTATATCAATGAATTAGATGAGGGGAACGATGGCATGGTAGCTAAATTTGCAGATGACACAACGATAAGTATGAAAGTATGTTGTGAAGAGGCCATAAAGAAGTTGCAGACCAATATAGATAGGTTGAGTGAGAGGGCAAAAATCTGACAGATGGAGTATAATGTGGGAAAATGTGATGTTGTTCACTTTGGCAGGAAGTACAACTGCAGAATTCCAAGGTGCAGAGGGATCTAGGTGTTCTAGTGCATGACTCACAAAGAGTTAGTACGGAGGTACAGCAAGTCATACAGAAGGCGAATGGAATGCTTTCCTTTATTACAAAAGGAATTGAAAATAAAAGTAAGGATGTGATGCTTCAGTAATACAGGGCATTGGTGAGACCACATCTCGAATATGGTGTGCAGTTTTGGTTTCCTTATTCAAGGAATGATGTAAATGCGTTGGAGGCGGTTCAGAGGAGGTTTACTAGATTGATAACTGGAATGAGCGGGTTATCTTATGAGGAAAAGTTGGACAGACTGGGCTTATTTTCACTGGAGTTTAGAAGAGTGAGGGGAGACTTGATTGAAGCATAAAAGATCCTGAATGGTCTTGACAAGGTGGATGTCGAAAGGATGTTTCCTCTTGTGGGTGAGTCCAGAACCAGGGGGCACTGTTTTAAAATTAGGGGTGGCCCTTTTAAGACAGAGATGAGGGAAAAAGATTCTCTCAGAGGGTTGTGCGACTTTGGAACTCTGCCTCAGAAGGTGGTGGAGGTAGGGTCATTGAATATTTTTAAAGCGGTGGTAGATAGATTCTTGTTAGGCAAGTAAATCAAAGGTTATCAGGGAGTGTGGAATTCGAAACGCAAACAGATCAGCCATGATCTTATAGAATGGCAGAGCAGGCTCGAGGGGCGAATGGCCTACTTCTGTTCCTAATTTGAATGTTCGTATGTATGTAGTCTTAATCAAAGACCCTGGCACACTCTGCTGTAACGGTAGATTCTGTGATGTTGGCAAACTTTCAGTTTCTTTGTGGCTTGCACTTCTTTTCTGACTTTCACTTGGGACTGTAGGATATTAAACTAGAGGAGGTTTTTCATGCTCTCCTTTTGTCAGATTTCTTCTTTCAAGCAAATGATCTACATGACATTGACAGAGTCTCTCTCTAATCTTCACTAGATATGTGAATGCACCTAGTCTTTTTACAATAACTCCAAACACATGCCTCTCCTTATCACCTTGGTGGTGTTTCACCATGATCTTCTGACCAGAAGTGAACTCTCTAAGCTTCATGCCTTGTGTATCATGACTCATCTTCACTCAGTCTTGCATTTCTCAAACTTTGCTATTGATGTCAGGCTTAAGCAAACTAAATCTTGTCCCAGGTGCATGTTGAAACACAACTCATAAGGTTATAGACTGTGGGGTTATTCTGTCAGAGAACTGAAAATTGTCTAGCCTGTGTCAAAAAGAAACATGGAAATTACTGCCTAGTTTGTCACCTAGCAAGTACTTCTGCAAAGACCTCTTCACAACTTGTACACATCTTTCTGCAGCAACACTCAATGCTGGGTGATATGGTATTAGAGTGTGTTTGACTCCATTCTTACTCAGAAATATTTCAAACTCTTCTGACATAAACTATGGACCATTATTCGACACCAACTTTCTGTCAGCCCATAAATTGCAAACCAACCTCTCAAAACCTCAATAGCTTTGGCACTTGTGGTATTGGGTATTGATTCAACATTTATTCATTTGATATAGCTATTGACCAAAACAAAATATTATTTTCCTTCCACTTCAAAGACATCAACATGCACTTATTCCCACAGTTTTCATGTGTTTTACCAATGAAAGGAATCTTGGTTAGATCATTTCTCATTCTTCAAAACTTTTCACTAACTCTTCAATAGCTCTATCTACCTTTGGATACCAAAAATAGCTTTTTGTTACTGTTTTCATATGGACTATCCCTGTGTGCTCTTGATTAAGTTCCTTTAACAATCTCTGTCTAAATCTTGACTGAATAATGATTCTTAAACCCAGTAGGAGATAGCCTGACCTACACTCAGTTTATTTACATGTGTGAAATACTTCTGCAATTTCTCATCATCACACTCTTTAGGCCAGCCATTCATGACATAATTGAGCACTTTACTGATCACCACATCCTCGCACGTTTATTCAATAATTTCGCTGACAGGCACTGGCATGCCATTTGTGCATGTAAAGTAATTCACATTCATTGGGGCGGCACAGTGGCGCAGTGGTTGATGGTCGGCACAGACACGGTAGGCTGAAGGGCCTGTTTCAATGCTGTATCTCTAAATAAATCAAAAAAAATAAAAATAAATAACTCATTGGCTAAAAAGGAATCACTCTTCATGGTAAATCTCGAAAGGACATCCACATTTGCATGATCTGTCGACTTACGATATTTAATATCATACTGATGGGCCATAAAAATCAATGTCCATCTCCGAAGCTGTGCTGCCACTCGAGATGGTACTCCTTCCTTGAACCAAATATGATCATAAGGGCTTGGTGGTCAGTTAACAAAGTGAACTTCTTACTGTACAGGTATTTATGGAAATTTCTAACACCATATATAATCTCTAAGGTCTCTTTCTCAACCTTTCAGTAATTTTTCTCTGACTTTGCTAAAGTATGTGAAGCATATGCTACAGGCTTCTCCACACTGTCTTCCAGTATGTGAGATAACACCACACCTACCCCCTGGGGTGAGGCATCGCACACTAAAAGCAATTGTTTCTTGGGAATATGGTGGTTCAAACAGCATCCCTAGTCAGTACTTCCTTCAATGTCAGACATATGTTACTGATCCTGACTGTAAATAACTCAGCTCAGTTTACCCATATTTTCTTAAGCCAATTCCTTCCCTTCAGGGAGACTTTGCTCCCTCCTACTACTAGCAATAGCAAGTAATAGAATGCATCATCATATTTCACCCTAACATTACTTCACCAAACACTGTAATACTATTATTGGAATAACTAGTCAGTTTCACCCCAGTTTTGCATAAGGGAATGTGACTTAGGAATTTCTTGTACACTCCTTCTGAGATAACAGACACTGCTGCAGTTGTTTCAATAATGAAAATAAGTTGTGAATCATCAACTTTCATTTTATTGTGAGTGCTGGAATTATATCTTCCATGTGCTGTTTTTTCTTGCTTTCTGACTGAGTACAGCTCTTGATCTTCTTGCTCAATAACATTACCTTCTGTTTCCATATCTATCATATGTGCATTCAAGGGCTTCCAGGCTCCTGAACAAGCTTTAGATCTACCATGACCTCGACCTGGTGCATTGCTGTGATGTAGAGCTTTGCCATGACCTAGAGCATTACTGTTTCCTCTACTCCTGAAAGCTGGCTGGATATGACTGACTTTCCCACAGGCATAGCACTTTGACTGGAAATGGGGGCATTGAGATGGTTGGTGGTTACCATGGCAATGGTAGCATCTAAATTTCTGACTCTGAGTCTGTGAACTTGGCTGCCATGGTCTGGTTCCTGCTGAAATTCAGTGGACCTCCCCTGCCAGCTCAGAAAAGAACTTCCTTGCAATCTGCAACTATCTCTTCCGGCCATTTCCATTGCTGTGGCCTCATCACAGGCCTCCTTCCACATCAGCTTATTGCCTTTACACAAAAGCTTCACCTGGATTTTATTGTTCTTTAGATCTTCAATGAACATGTGTCTTAGGTTGATTTATAGGTTCACCCATACCCACAGTGACAAGAGAGTTTCATTAATTCGAGAATATAATCTGCCACTTGGCAACTGCTTCCTTTAATGGAATGCAACTCTCAGCGCAATTTCATTCTTACTCATGCCATAATGTGTGTAGAATCTCATTAATTTCAGAATAGTCCATAATACTGGGGTCTCATAGGCAACATTGCCTAGACACCACCTCAAAAGCATCTGGCCCCATCGTGGTGAGGAAAACATTTACTTTATCCTCATCTCCTATTTTATTTGCTTTCAGCCAAATGTGTAACAAAGAACAAACAAAGAACAAAGAACAGTACAGCACAGGAACAGGCCATTCGGCCCTCCAAGCCTGTGCCGATCTTGATGCCTGCCTAAACTAGAACCTTCTGCACTTTCAGGGTCCATATCCCTCTCCTTTTGGGCCTCCTTATCTCGAGAGACAATGGATACGCGCCTGGAGGTGGTCAGTGGTTTGTGAAGCAGCGCCTGGAGTGGCTATAAAGGCCAATTCTGGAGTGACAGGCTCTTCCACAGGTGCTGCAGAGAAATTTGTTTGTTGGGGCTGTTGCACAGTTGGCTCTCCCCTTGCGCCTCTGTCTTTTTTCCTGCCAACTACTAAGTCTCTTCGACTCGCCACAATTTAGCCCTGTCTTTATGGCTGCCCGCCAGCTCTGGCGAATGCTGGCAACTGACTCCCACGACTTGTGATCAATGTCACAGGATTTCATGTCGCGTTTGCAGACGTCTTTATAACGGAGACATGGACGGCCGGTGGGTCTGATACCAGTGGCGAGCTCGCTGTACAATGTGTCTTTGGGGATCCTGCCATCTTCCATGCGGCTCACATGGCCAAGCCATCTCAAGCGCCGCTGACTCAGTAGTGTGTATAAGCTGGGGATGTTGGCCGCTTCAAGGACTTCTGTGTTGGAGATATAGTCCTGCCACCTGATGCCAAGTATTCTCCGAAGGCAGCGAAGATGGAATGAATTGAGACGTCGCTCTTGGCTGGCATACGTTGTCCAGGCCTCGCTGCCGTAGAGCAAGGTACTGAGGACACAGGCCTGATACACTCGGACTTTTGTGTTCCGTGTCAGTGCGCCATTTTCCCACACTCTCTTGGCCAGTCTGAACATAGCAGTGGAAGCCTTACCCATGCGCTTGTTGATTTCTGCATCTAGAGACAGGTTACTGGTGATAGTTGAGCCTAGGTAGGTGAACTCTTGAACCACTTCCAGAGCGTGGTCGCCAATATTGATGGATGGAGCATTTCTGACATCCTGCCCCATGATGTTCGTTTTCTTGAGGCTGATGGTTAGGCCAAATTCATTGCAGGCAGACGCAAACCTGTCGATGAGACTCTGCAGGCATTCTTCAGTGTGAGATGTTAAAGCAGCATCGTCAGCAAAGAGGAGTTCTCTGATGAGGACTTTCCGTACTTTGGACTTCGCTCTTAGACGGGCAAGGTTGAACAACCTGCCCCCTGATCTTGTGTGGAGGAAAATTCCTTCTTCAGAGGATTTGAACGCATGTGAAAGCAGCAGGGAGAAGAAAATCCCAAAAAGTGTGGGTGCGAGAACACAGCCCTGTTTCACACCACTCAGGATAGGAAAGGGCTCTGATGAGGAGCCACCATGTTGAATTGTGCCTTTCATATTGTCATGGAATGAGGTGATGATACTTAGTAGCTTTGGTGGACATCCGATCTTTTCTAGTAGTCTGAAGAGACCACGTCTGCTGACGAGGTCAAAGGCTTTGGTGAGATCAATGAAAGCAATGTAGAGGGGCATCTGTTGTTCACGGCATTTCTCCTGTATCTGACGAAGGGAGAACAGCATGTCAATAGTCGATCTCTCTGCACGAAAGCCACACTGTGCCTCAGGGTAGACGCGCTCGGCCAGCTTCTGGAGCCTGTTCAGAGCGACTCGAGCAAAGACTTTCCCCACTATGCTGAGCAGGGAGATTCCACGGTAGTTGTTGCAGTCACCGCGGTCACCTTTGTTTTTATAGAGGGTGATGATGTTGGCATCGCGCATGTCCTGGGGTACTGCTCCCTCGTCCCAGCACAGGCATAGCAGTTCATGTAGTGCTGAGAGTATAGCAGGCTTGGCACTCTTGATTATTTCAGGGGTAATGCTGTCCTTCCCAGGGGCTTTTCCGCTGGCTAGGGAATCAATGGCATCACTGAGTTCCGATTTGGTTGGCTGTATGTCCAGCTCATCCATGACTGGTAGAGGCTGGGCTGCATTGAGGGCAGTCTCAGTGACAGCATTCTCCCTGGAGTACAGTTCTAGGTAGTGCTCAACCCAGCGGTCCATCTGTTTGCGTTGGTCAGTGATTATGTCCCCCGATTTAGATTTGAGGGGGGTGATCTTCTTGATGGTTGGCCCAAGAGCTCTCTTCATGCCATCATACATTCCTCTGATGTTTCCGGTGTCTGAGGCCAGCTGAATATGACTGCATAGGTGTTGCCAGTAGTCGTTTGCGCAACGCCTAGCTGTTCTTTGTGCAGTACTTCTGGCTGCTTTAAGTGCTGCGGATGTTAAATCGCTGGGGGCTTTCTTGTAGTTCAAAAGTGCAATGCGCTTAGCGGCTATGACAGGTTCCAGCTCTTCATTATGAGATTGAAACCAGTCTGCATTTCTCTTCGCACTTTTGCCGTAGGTGGTCAAAGCTGACTCATAGATGGCGTCTCTGATGTGGGCCCACTTGGTCTCAGCATCCCCTGTGGGAGTGTTTTGAAGGGCTGTTACAAGTGAATTTAGAAATTTTTGTAACAGCTGTGGGTGAGAAATTCTGCTCGTGTTGATGCGCGGGTGGCCCTTCTGCTTGGAATGATGCAACTTCTTTGGTCTGAGTCTAACCTTGCTGCACACCAGGGAGTGGTCGGTGTCGCAGTCCGCACTGTGGAAGCTGCGTGTGATTTGAACACTGTTTAAGGCGGCTCGCCTTGTGACAATGAGGTCTAGCTGGTGCCAACGACGTGATCTTGGGTGCCTCCATGAAACCTGGTGACAGGGTTTAGTGTGAAAGAACGAGTTGGTGATGCAGAGGTTATGATAGGTACACAACTCAAGCAGTCTCTGCCCGTTCTCATTCATCCTTCCAACGCCATAGCGCCCAAGGCAGGAGGGCCATGAGTCATGGTCGGCCCCAACCCTGGCATTAAAGTCCCCCAGCAGGAATAGGTGTTCGGTGTTGGGGATGCTGCTAATGATGTTATGGAGTTGTTCATAGAACTGGTCTTTAGCTTCAGGTGCGGAACAGAGTGTTGGAGCATAGATGCTGAGTAGGTGTACTGGACCAGAGGTGGTGAGCAGTCGGATGGACAGTATGCGTTCCGAGCCATTTGAGGGAGGCTCTATCATGCTGAGCAAGGAGTTTCTGATGGCGAAGCCCACTCCATGCTGTCTTGGTTCTTCAGGATCCCTGCCCTGCCAGAAGAAGGTGTAGTCTTGCTCTGCTAGAGAGCCACTCGCGGGGAGGCGAGTCTCCTGAAGTGCATATCCCTCTATTCCCATCCTATTCATGCATTTGTCAAGATGCCTCTTAAACGTCTGTATGGTACCTGCTTCCACCACCTCCACCGGCAACAAGTTCCAGGCACTCACCACCCTCTGTGTATAGAACTTGCCTCGCACATTCCCTCTAAACTTTGCCCCTCTCACCTTAAACCTATGTTCCCTAGTAACTGACTCTTCCACCCTGGGAAAAAGTTTCTGACTATCCACTCTGTCCATGCCACTCATAACTTTGTAAACCTCTATCATGTCGCCCCTCCACCTCCGTCGTTCCAGTGAAAACAATCCGAGTATATCCAACCTCTCCTCATAGCTAATGCCCTCCAGACCAGGCAACATCCTGGTCAACCTCTTCTGTACCCTCTCCAAAGCCTCCACGTCCTTCTGGTAGTGTGGCGACCAGAATTGCACGCAATATTCCAAGTGCGGCCTAACTAAAGTTCTGTACAGCTGCAGCAGGACTTGCCAATTTTTATACTTTATGCCCCGACCGATGAAGGCAAGCATGCCGTATGCCTTCTTGACTACCTTATCCACCTGCGTTGCCACTTTCAGTGACCTGTGGACCTGTACGCCCAGATCTCTCTGCCTCTCAATACTCCTAAGGGTTCTGCCATTTACTGTATACTTCCCACCAGCGTTAGACCTTCCAAACTGCATTACCTCACATTTGTCCGAATTAAACTCCATCTGCCATTTCTCCGCCCAAGTCTCCAACCGATCTATATCCTGCTGTATCCTCTGACAATCCTCATCACTGTCCGCAACTCCACCAACCTTTGTGTCATCCGCAAACTTACTAATCAGACCAGCTACATTTTCCTCCAAATCATTTATATATACTACAAACAGCAAAGGTCCCAGCACTGATCCCTGCGGAACAGCACTAGTCACATCCCTCCATTCAGAAAAGCATCCTTCCACTGCTACCCTCTGTCTTCGATGACCGAGCCAGTTCTGTATCCATCTTGCCGCGTCCTCTCTGATCCCATGTGACTTCACCTTTTGAATCAGTCTGCCATGAGGGACCTTGTCAAAGGCTTTAATGAAGTCCATATAGATAACATCCCGTGCCCTTCCTTCATCAATCATCTTCGTCACTTCCTCAAAAAACTCAATCAAATTAGTGAGACACGACCTCCCCTTCACAAAACCATGCTGCCTCTTGCTAATAAGTCCATTTGTTTCCAAATGGGAGTAAATCCTGTCCCGAAGAATCCTCTCTAATAATTTCCCTACCACTGACGTAAGGCTCACCGGCCTATAATTTCCTGGATTATCCTTGCTACCCTTCTTAAACAAAGGAACAACATTGGCTATTCTCCAGTCCTCTGGGACCTCACCTGTAGCCAATGAGGATGCAAAGATTTCTGTCAAGGCCCCAGCAATTTCTTCCCTTGCCTCCCTCAGTATTCTGGGGTATATCCCATCAGGCCCTGGGGACTTATCTATCTTAATGCTTTGCAAGACACCCAACACCTCCTCCTTTTTGATAATGAGATGACTGAGACTATATACACTCCCTTCCCTGTGCTCATCATCCACCAAGTCCTTCTCCTTGGTGAATACTGATGCAAAATACTCATTTAGTACCTCGCCCATTCCCTCTGGCTCCACACATAGATTCCCTTCTCTGTCCTTGAATGGGCCAACCCTTTCCCTGGTTACCCTCTTGCTCTTTATATACGTATAAAAAGCCTTGGGATTTTCCTTAATCCTGTTTGCCAATGACTTTTCATGACCCCTTTTAGCCCTCCTGACTCCTTGCTTAAGTTCCTTCCTACTGTCCTTATATTCCTCAAGGGATTCGTCTGTTCTTAGCCTTCCAGCCCTTACGAATGCTTCCTTTTTCTTTTTGACGAGGTTCACAATATCCCGCGTTATCCAAGGTTCCCGAATCTTGCCAAACTTATCCTTCTTCCTCACAGGAACATGCTGGTCCTGGATGCTAATCAACTGATATTTGAAAGACTCCCACATGTCAGATGTTGATTTACCCTCAAACAGCCGTCCCCAATCTAAATTCTTCAGTACCTGCCTAATATTGTTATAATTAGCCTTTCCCCAATTTAGCACCTTCACCCGAGGACTACTCTTATCCTTATCCACAAGTACCTTAAAACTTATGGAATTATGGTCACTGTTTCCGAAATGCTCCCCTACTGAAACTTCGACCACCTGGCCGGGCTCATTCCCCAATACCAGGTCCAGTAAAGCCCCATCCCTAGTTGGCCTATCTACATATTGTTTCAAGAAGCCCTCCTGGATGCTCCAGCAAATTCTGCCCCATCCAAGCCCCTAGCACTAAGTGAGTCCCAGTCAATGTAGGGGAAGTTAAAATTGCCCACCACTACAACCCTGTTACCTTTACATCTTTCCAAAATCTGTCTACATATCTGCTCCTCTACCTCCCGTTGGCTGTTGGGAGGCCTGTAGTAAACGCCCAACATCGTGACTGCACCCTTCCTATTCCTGAGCTCCACTCATATTGCCTCGCTGCATGACCCCTCCGAGGTGTCCTCCCGCAGTACAGCTGTGATATTCTCCTTAACCAGTAATGCAACTCCCCCTTTTACATCCCCCTCTATCCCGCCTGAAGCTTCTAAATCCTGGAACATTTAGCTGCCAATCCTGTCCTTCCCTCAACCAAGTCTCTGTAATAGCAACAACATCATAGTTCCAAGTACTAATCCAAGCTCTTAGTTCATCTGCCTTTCCTGTTATACTTCTTGCATTGAAACAAATGCACTTCAGACCACCAGTCCCGCTGTGCTCCGCAACATCTCCCTGCCTGCTCTTCCTCTTAGTCTTAGTCTTACTGGACTTTGTTCACAATTACACCAGTCGTCTTTGTTCGGGTTGAATTCCCCATTGTCCCAAAATATGTCTGCAGTGCCATTTTGTTGATTCCATACCATGCTGACTCACTGAGCTGTAATTGAACACAATGTGTGCACACACGGAGCCATCTTCAAATTGCCCCAAACCTCCTCAAAATCAACTTTGGGACTTCCAAAAAGTAAGTCACCTTGATCTTCAGACATTAAGTTCTCAAATGAACTGTAAAAAGGATTTCAATCGCATACTCGTCGTTATCTTTCTGTTGTGAATTTCACTAAGACTAACATGTGGACTCACAGCAAGCAGCCATTATTGAACTAACTTTATTTACACCACCTCAACAGAGAGGGCAGTATAATAAAATACTCAGCTATTAAAATATACTATACTAATAAGTATAGCTTTACCAGCATGGCCACATCCTGAGAAAAAGAAGTAGATAAATAATTAGCTCTGGAGTCTTATAATTCACAATCTTCACTGTGGCCACCTTGAAGGACAAGGCTGGTAACCCCATAAATCCTTATCAACTCGGTGCACCGAATTTTACTGGCCCCTCGATGCTGCAGGTCGCGGCGTGGGTGCCAGCAAAACTTTGTGGTGAGAGGCCCACCTCCACCCTCGACATTGAGAAGGCCCTGTCGCATATTACCAGTGGCGGTGGGACCTCGGTGCGCCCCCCCCCCCCACCACCCACTCTGCTGCCTGGTGGAAGGCCCTTCATATATCACACTGATTTTACGCCCGCCGTTCAACCTTCACGTGACTTCGGAACTCCGTATGGAGTACCTGGTGGAGAGGGGGGAGGAATAGAATTTTCAGGGTCGGAGGGATGAGGGAGCGGGGAAAACAATTTTTATTGGATGTGGGGATAGTGGGAAGGGGTTGAAGGGCAAAAGTTAGAAGGTTGGGGGGAAAGTTCGGGTAGGGAAAAAGGCAAGTGTTGGTCATATCGGGCATTGAAATGACCATCGGTGGGGGCGTTGGGGAAGTGCCTCCTTTTTAAAAATTTGTTAGTTTTAATTGTTAATAAAAAATTAAATTAAAATGACTTCTAAGGGCTTCAAGCCCTTTAAAAATGGCACTGGCGCCTGTGCAGATGACATTGCCAGAGATGCAGCAGCTGCCCCATCTACATTCTTGGGGGCAGCCACTCCACCCCCTCTATTTAAATTAGCCCCCACGCGTAATATCGCGGGGTCTCAGGGATGGCGCATCTGCACGGGATGTATGCCGCCATCAGAGTGCACTGTCGTGAACTGGGCGCACTCCTAAAATTCAGACCATTGCCAGGATATTTTGCACTGATAAAATCTACATTCAGCAGAGTGCCTCTGACATTCTATAAAATGAAGGCAAATAAGCATTACTAAGACTGCATTTCTAAAGGTGCTGCAGCCTAAAATTATATTGCTTTACTCTCATATTTTGGAATCATATTTTGATCAGTTCTGTGCTTGCTAGTTCCAACTTCACCTTAATGTCAGTTGAGCAAATAGACAGCTACAGGAATATTGTGGCAAATGGAGGCTCAAGGTTTGGACAGTTAGGAGCTTGAAAGTGTTGCTATAAAGTGACTTGCGGGAAGAGTTTTCTTTTGCAGGATGGGAAATAGAAGGAAGAGGAGTTTAAAGGGGGTAGAGTGATGTGGGTGGTGAGGGTCACAAAGACGTGGGTCAGAGATAGCCTTTTTTGCGATTGACACACAGTAGAGACACCAAGGGTCAGGGGTCACTCTGTCACTCTGAGGGTGGATATCTGAGTGAGATACTCCAGGTGAGGCTTCGAGTATGAGGATTTTAGAAAGGCAAGAGGGTGGAATGAGATTCAAAGCTTGAAGGAGGTTAAGGTGCCAGACGATTTTGCATGATGATGACAATAAAAGAATGGGGGATGTGCACAGTAACATCTTTGGTATATGCACAGGCAGTGCATTTTGCTGCATTTTTAATCTAACAGAGCAACCTGAACTTGTTCGAATTTGTATTGATAAGAACAATCCCAAAACCGTTCAATCAGGAAAACTTGGGGTTCAAATCAATTTATTTCTCAAGCGTACTGATATTTTCCTTTGGGCATTTATACAATTAGTGCATGATATTAGAAACAGAATTTACTGGTTAGACCTCAAACAGGTCTGTAATCCATTTTCTTCCTTACAACATCTGCTTGTGTTCTAGTGATGGGCATACAATACAGATGGGAAAAATATTCAATGAAGCCTGAAATAGAACAAGAATTGTCTCGGTCAAAGTGGGAGTGGGAATGGGAGTGGGGGTAGAACTAGAATGAGAGATTAGTTTCTCAGTCACATTTGACAAACCTTAAATGCTTTGCACATGATTGAAGATCATACCTGTCCTGAGAGGTTTAATCTATTAGCATTTCCAGCAGTTCAGAAGGTAATAATGTGACCCATTTTACTGAGCACTGTTACAGGAGGAGCTGTTTACCCAGCCTGAGACAACCAGATGTACGTTTTGGGAATCTTTGTTCCTATTCTTTTCACTGTTCACCTCCATAGGACATAAAAAAGCAGATACTTTGAAAACCAGCATTAATCTGCTCTGAGAACAACAGAAAATATCCAAGGCTCTTTAATTTCGAAAGCAGTGAAAGAGTGCAGATGATTCTGAAGGCCACAATCATTACAGTCACAGCTTTGCCAGCAGTCAATCAAGCTTCATCTGTGAAAGTCTTAATCTAAAAAAGTCTGCAACTAAAGATTTCTTTGAAAGAAAATTGAGAAATCTATATAAAGGGCCAAGTGGAATGTCTCGGTTGAAAAACGTAAGAGAGAAGATGACTTAAATCAATTGGTGCCGTTTATGTGTGTGAATCTTGGATTTTACATAGGCTGGCTGAGGAAGGGAAGGAGTTCTGGGGCAAAATTGGATAGCCCCTGAAAATCCGCGCCGGTTCCTTCCGATGCAGGCAGCTCGCAAACGTCATGCTGCCCACTCCTGTTCATGATTGTAGCATTCAACACACTAAGCAGACTGTTGAGTGGCTACATGCCTAAACAGGGTGTGTAAAATCATGAGCTCTAGCTAGCCTGCACTACTGTAAAGCCAGCCTGCACCTCTTAAAGGACTTTGACTGGATCGGGTGCTGGAAGTCATCTAAAAATAAGTTTGACCTGGGAAAGACACATGAATGGCACAACAGGGCAGAAAGTGTGCTCCAAGGTTCTCTAATGCAGCACTGGAGGCCTTGGTGCTGGAGGTGGACAACAGGAGAGATGCCCTCCATCCACAGGGGACTAAGAGGGTCTCCAGACAAACACTTCAAAAGCAGTGGGAATAGATAGCCATCGAGGTCAATGCCAGCAGTGTAGCCCCAAGAACTTGAATACAATGCCACAAGAAGCTCAGTGACCTCACATGAGTGGTCAAGGTCAGTAAATGCATCTTCAAATTAGATATCCCAACAACTACACCACTAGCCTCACACACAGCTCAATCCACTACATCACTTACCTACCAACAACCTCTGTTAGCAATGACTCATACTGCACATTCATAGCTTTACCTCACCCTCACACACTCAGCACTTCTGCAAGTCTCACATCTACATTTCACAGCGTATACACTGTCAGCTATTCAACCATGACAGGCACATCACCCAAACAGATTGCACCTCGCTGATGGCCACACTTCCCTCTCTCTTGCAGCAGAAGGTGACCCACAACTGCAGGCAGTAGCACCTAACCATTAGAGTACAGGTAGGTATGGCTGCATATCTTCACCCTGATGGAGGAGACAGCAGCAAGATCTAGGATAATTTTCTCTGTGAGGAATAACTTTCTGATATTAGTCCTTAATTTACCTTTTCCTTGTTTGAATCCATGTCTGCTTGGTCTATTCCCACAATTTAATTTAAAGTTGCATGTCAGATTAACCTCTCCCTTGCCATTTACTACCTTATATACCGCAATAAAATCTCAGATAACTGCTTTCCAGACTGAAAAGCCCAAGTCCCTCTCAAATCATATCTGAAATACCTAACAATAGGGTAACAGCTTCATGGTTCTTTTCTGCACTCTCACATATGTGCAATATTTTACACTGGTCTGCATTGAATTTTATCTGCTCTTGTCTGGTCTACTCACATGGACTTCTAAAAGTCATTTGATAAATTGCCAGATAATAGACTTGCCAGCAAAGTTGAAGCCCATGGAATCAAAGGGACAGTGGAAAATGGATACCAAGTTATTTGAGTGACAGGAAACAGAAAGTACTGGAGGAAAGGTGTTTTTCGGATTGGAGGAAGGTATATAGTGGGGTTCCTCAGGGGTCAGTACTAGGACCACTTGTTTTCTAGATGTATATCAATGACCTAGACTTGGTGTACAGCCAGAATTTCAAAATCTGCAGGTGATACAAAAGTTGAAGTATTGTGAACTGTTAGGAAGATAGTGATGGACTTCAAGAGGATATAGATTGGTGGAATGGGTGGATACACGGCAAATGAAACTTAATGAAGAGAGACATGCAGTGATACATTTTGGTAGGAAGAATGAGGAGAGGCAATAAAAACTAAAGGATACAATTCTAAAGTGGGTGCAGGAACAGAGAGAACTGGGAATATATGTGCACAGAAGATGGCAGGGCAGTTTGAGAAAGTGGTTAATAAGGCATACGGGATCCTGGGCTTTATAAATAGAGGTGTAGAAAAGCACTTTAGGAAGGATGTGAAGGCTTTAGAAAGGTTGCAGAAAAGATTCATGAGAATGGTTCCAGGGATGAGAGACTTCAGTTACATGGATAAATTGGAGAAGCTGGGGTTGTTCTCCTGAGAGAAGAGAAAGTTGGGAGGAAATTTGATAAAGGTGTTCAATATCATGAGAGGTCTAGACAGAGTAGATAGAGAGAAACTGTTTTAACTGGTGGAAGGGTTGAGAAGTAAAGGACACTGATACAAGGTGAATGGCAAAAGAGCAATGTCGACTTGAGGAAAATCTTTTTTATGCAGGATTTGGAATGCACTGACTGAGAATGTGGTGGAGTCAGATTCAATCGGGGCTTTCAAAAGGGGATTGGATAAGTACATGAAGAGAAAAAATTTGAAGGGGGGGAGGAGTGGGCTGAGTTGCTCTTGTAGATTGCTGGCACAGACGCGAATCACCAAATATCCTCCTTCTGTGCTGCAACCATTCTATGATTCTAACTCATTCTTTAATTTCTGGACTAACTTCTTTGATTCCATTGTTCCTCCTACTTTGATATCATCTGCAAATCTGATCAATTTGCTTTGAGTTTCTAAGTTTAAGTCATTGATGTCAATTAGAAACAGTAGTGGACCCATCACAGAGCCTTGTTGCACCCATTCCATACTTCACACACCCTGACATTACCCCTCTAACTGGTACCGATTTTTTTCGACCAGTCTCTTTTCTTATCCATATCCAAGTTCTGTTCTGAATTACCACAGCTTTGAATTTAGAACAAAGAACAAAGAACAGTACAGCACCGGAACAGGCCATTCGGCCCTCCAAGCCTGCACCGATCTTGATGCCTGCCTAAACTAACACCTTCTGCACTTCTGGGGCCCATATCCCTCTATTCCCTTTCTATTCATATATTTGTCAAGATGTCTCTTAAACCTCGCTATCGTATCTGCTTCCACCACCTCCCCTGGCAGCAAGTTCCAGGCACTCACCACCCTCTGTGTAAAAAACTTGCCTCGCACATCCCTTCTAAACTTTGCCCCTCGCACCTTTAATAAGTAAATCTTTCTGTGAGAATATATCAAGTGCCTTTTGGAAATATGAATATACAACACCACATGGTTTACCACAGCTGACTTAATTGTCAGTTCATCAACCATTGCCCAATATGGGGTCCCTCAGGAGAGAAGCTGATAAACAAAATATCCAACCTTACTCTTTGCCCACAGTTACTCAAATGTTCCAGAAATCACCAACCTTATGATTCACATCTGGTGCAACCATTTCTACAGCGGAAGAAACTCCATTCGGTATTTCTCCCATAGTTCTGATGAAAGGTCACTGACCCGAAATGTTAACTTTGCTTCTCTCTCCACAGTTGCTGCTATACTGGCTGAGTATTTTCCAGCACTTTTTGTTTTTATTTCTGTATTTCTCCCCGTTGCCTGTACTACAAGCAATAGAAAATTCTTGCAGCTCCTCTCTTCCAGTCACACCTGTTGGGGTTTCTGATGAATTCCCATTACATGGATATTTTACTGCCTTTCCCAGTTTGTGAGTTGTAACTCAACTGGTCCACAGGGATGGTCCAATTTGATAAATGTTTTACCAACCAAGGCTATCTGTCCCCAAAGAACTGCTACTTACGAACATAGTACTGTTGAATCCTGTTGCTGTTAAAGTGGTTGACATAATATTCGAGATTTAGACTTAATTTCCACTCTCCTTCAGCATTTTTATGTGTTAAGTGTTAACAGTAACAGCCACTTGTAGGAGACAGATTCCTTATTGTCTGTGGCTAGTCATAAAATCACATAAAAATTGATCAGAAATGCAGAAGAAATTCTAAATCGCATTTACGTAAATAATTTTCCAAGGTTTCTTTGAAAACGTTAGTGATTAAGGAATCATTTACTTATCAGCTGAGGGCCTATTTTTAATGCAGCTGATAATTGAAGAACACCAATTGAGAGCAATACATCTTCACATCTCAAAGAAGTTCATTCCCAAGAGTACTTCAACTTTTGATCGAAAAACTTCAGTCAGTAACATCATGCCAGAGAAAATAGTGTACAGAAGATTTGTTTCATTAAACTTCTGTGAAAGTCTTTATAATTTCCCCTCCTTTCATTTTTCCTAAACATCATTTGAATGAAAGAAAGCAAAAGAAGGCAAACCTAAACCTATATAATTATCCTTGTTCCTAAACCTATATAATTATCCTTTTTTACAAGCTGGAAGCTGCCCAAGGCTATTTCAGGTAACTGAGTAATGGCCACTGAGGGATTGAACAGAGCTTTTTCTTTATGTTTACTGTACACTGACAAGAAAGGTGATGCATAAGATCATTATTCTATAAAAGAGACAAAGTTAATATTAGTTATCTGATCCTGTGTACCAGTAGAACTAACCTACTGCTCTCTAGCATTTGACTTATGCAACATGGGTGCTCCAGATATGTGTTATTTTGTTAAAAGTTTTACCTCAGCTTGTTTTATACCAGTAGAGCTCTGGCCCAGTTCTTGTGGTCTCTTCTTCTGAGCAGCAAAGAGCACCATGTGGTTACTAGGTGCAAGTTACTATGGTTACAGATGGTGCTCGTCATCGTTGAACACATATGCTGGTAGGAGCAGAGCTCTGGTTGGATTGTTATCTTGCATAAATTTCATATCCTATATCTGCGAGATAACTATTAATTGCATGGTTTGTTGGCCATATATATTTTATCAGCGATTAAAGCAAGATATGTTTGAAAGTAATGATTTTGACAAAGAAAACTCATCAGAAAAGCAAGCCCATCAGTTATGATCTGTAGAGTATATCGCTGCAACATTATAGAATGGTTTACTCTTAGCTAGACAGTTCAGTGACAGATTAAAATTATTGGAAATCATTACCATTTTGTGCTGTTATACTGGTAAATAACTATTTCTTTGTGTGACAATGAATGGTTATTGTTACGGTCACATGGTGTAACGTGGGTGGTTCCCACAGTTAAATTCCCCACCTGACTGCAGCAAGTCTATTTGCTTTAGAGTTTAGCCCCTTGGCATTTTATTTCTCAATTAGACAGCGGCAGGTGTCCTCAGAAACGGGTGGAGCGTAAAATGGCAGGTGACGTTGTCAGATCGGATCCCCAACATCATGACGCCAGAACGCCATTTTACGCTCGGCAGACGAGATGGGAACTCCACTAGCCATCCGATTAAAGCCAATTAAAGACCATCTGAGGTAATTAAAAAGGCAATAAACTGCAATTTTACATCCCCTACACCATTTTACAGTATGCGCACAGGCCACAGGGAGGTTTGGAGACTCAGCAGATTTAAATGAGCATCAACAGTTCTGCCAATGAAGGCATTTGAGGTACTGGCTTTTGTGAGTTCAATGGTGCCACGGAACTGTAATTAGTTTTCTCCTTGGATTAAAAGCAGTGTGTGCCTTGAGGACTGTTAAAAACAGTGCACTTTAAGGGAGAGAAGGTTCTGGAATTTCTAAGGCACAGTGTGCCAGCAGCTTCATTTTTGTTACTTAGGTGACAGTAGGAGAGAGAGAGGTCACATGGTAATGGTTCCACTTAACTATGTGTAAAGCTGTCAAAAAACGGTCTAAACCAGACTCACCAGTGGGGCATACTGAAGAGAAAAGAGCTGTTTATTCTCTCTCAGCAGAAATTCTACAAGGAGCTACAGGTCAAGTTAATTCCCTGAAGAAAGAAGAAAAGCCTTTTTTCAAGAAACAGTTTGTATTGCTGAAGGAACTGTTGATGCCTACTGCAGCCGAAGAGTTGAATGCCGATTAAGAATCGACTACTGCATCAAATCCATGTGAAGACTTCGAGTGGCTTTTGACTATTTCCACATTAAAATACCTCATCCACCAGGAATGGAATCCACAAAGACTTACTTATTTTATTTATTCTTAAGAGCCACTTAATTTTTAAAAACACCACTTTTTTAAAACAAAACAGTTAACTACTGTTATTTTTGAGTGTATGTGCGTGAATGGGGGAGTTAGATTAAAATAAGAAGTTATAAGGTCTTTAGACATAGGTTTATCTTCATAGTGTTTAAGTTTTATTTTTAATAAATAGTTAATTTGTTGTTGTCTAAAGATACCTGGTTTGGTCTGTTTTATTCTGGGAGTTACTTGAGTGTTTAATTATCTGATTGGGTGTGAAAGCTTAATAATATGCTGCAACCTGTGGAGTGACGGGACTGAATTGACAGTGTGTTGCTCCCACTGCGGTCGTAATATATTAATGTCTTTAAGCTGACATTGCTTTTAAGGTTCTGGGCTGATATTGCTGGATCACCAGGGCTCACTTGAGCTAATGATACTCCTGGCAGGGCCATAGCTGTTGAGATTTCTACTGGGGGACGGGTTGGGGAATTGTCTTTCCTCACAGCAATCAGTACAAAGCTGTCCCCATTAATTTTTTTGCACACTGCTGTCATGGGCATTGTCCATTCTGGAGAAGTGTCCTCCAACAAGGAAGAGAACCAGAGAAGGCTGGACAGGCACGCAGGCAGCCAAGGGCAACAGCGACCTGCTAACAACCTGCAGGTGCAGCCAGGTGATGGGGGAGGGGCAGAAGACCACAGAGTGGAGCGGGTGCAAAGATCTGTGAAGAGACGAGGCTACCCAGTAGGCAGGGTGTACTGGCAGTGGTTGAGCTTCCTGCAGATGTCAGTGCGCCAGTGTCTTAGAAGACTGCACCTGTCCTGAGAGACTGTGACATCTCTGTGTGAGATGATGGCAGTGGAGGTCAGCTCCAACTGCGTGGGTGGCCATCCTCTTAGCTTCTATGCATCAGGCTCATTCCAGGCTGCCACAGGAGACATGTGTGGCATTTCATAATCATCTGCACATCACTGCATAAAGGTTGTAACTGATGCCATATTCAAGAGGGCCAAGGAATATGTCAAGTTTAAAACTAATGCTAACAGTCAGGCCGAGAGATCCAGAGGCTACAGCACCATCACTGGGTTCCCCATGGTCCATGGAGTCATTGACTGTATGCATGACCATCAGAGCTCTTACAGGCAGCCAGGGGCCTTCATTAACCGGAAGGGATTTCACTCAATGAATGTCCAACTTGTCTGTGACCACCGCAAGAGTTTATTGCAGGTATGTGCTCGCTATCCTGGCAGGGGTCACAATACATTAATTCTCCGGCAGACCATTGGTCTGCTTAAGATGAGATTTAGGTGCCTGGACTGCTCAGGTGGTGCCCTTCAGTTTCCATCAGCAAGGGTTTCTCGGATTGTGGTTGCCTGATGCGCCTTACATAACCTGGTGCTGCAGAGCGGGGAGGCCCTGGCTGCTGAGGATATGGTGCAGCACGAGACATCCTCGAATGAGGGGGATGAAGTGTTTGATGACGAGGAGGTGCAGCCAACTGTACGACTTGGGGAAGCACTTACAGGTTCTCAGGAGTTGGGTGCCTCGGGAGGCTCTAATACTCAAGCATTTCTCCTGAACTGAAGTTCATCAGCTATCTAGTCTGTCAATGATGGGCATGTAAATCTCACTGCAGGCATTCATGTCTGCTGGAACCCCATAACCACTCACCCATTAGTTTTTAGTGCATTGGTGATGGCCCATCTTTTTCATCTCACACTCCATGGTCCACTGCTGCAACCCCCAACCCCACCCCCACCCCCATGTCACCATATCACATAAATACGTATCCCTGTGTACATCATCCCTTCATTGAGACTTTCATAAGTCAAAAGAGAAATTTAGTAAAGCTTACATGAGCTAATCAGATATTAACATTAATCAAGATCACACCACTGGAACCAAAGTGCTGTTACAATGATTTCTTAAATCTTTTCTGAGTGCTCCTATGTGTTGATTACCCTTTGCCGCCAGCTACAGTGGAGGCAGACAGCTGATCAGACTGCCCCGAGGCTTGGGATGATCTTGGTAGCCATCCTCTGGCTGCCTGAGGCTGTGAAGGCCCTGGCATATTGAGGTGCACCTGAGCAGTCTCAGGATCGCCCTCTTTGTCATCCTGGCAAGTTGAGGTGCTGGTGTCAGTGGCAGAGAGGCTGAGGAGCCGTCGTCCACATCAGGAATGCCCTGAGAGGAGCCCCCAGATGCAAACTGCTGCTGCTCCACTGTTGTCACAAGGCACATTTGAGCCTCTCTGCTGACCTGAGAAGGATGACCACCTGGAGGAGACCCCAGGTTCCTGGTCCCTCGCTCACATTGATTCTGATGCATCGAGCTCACTGACACTGCGATTATGTGCTAGTCTGCGCGAGTCTCTGACAGCCACTGGTTGGCCTGCTGGAGCTGACTCTCCATAACAGTCGCCAGTCTCTCAATACAGGAAGCCAGACATGCAGATGAGAGGGACATGGCAGAACTCATGGCCTGGATGGACTCCTCCCCAGTCTGAGCCAGAGCGCGCATACCCTCTGGTATCTGCGCAAAATCTTCATGCACCTCATGCTGCACCTGCAGCATCTGTCGCCTAATGGACAACTCCTGAGGCTCATCATCAGTCCCGGGCTCAGCACTGGCCTGGTCTCCCACAGTCCTCCGAATATCAGAGGCCTCGGCTGAAACTGCCTCTGACAGCCGGTCCGGCACTTGACAGGTTGTGGCCACGATTCTCGATACGCAGTTTGCCAAACCAATGTGACTATCTGAGCTGGTGATCGGTGTGGGAAAAGGTTGTATTGCTGCACCCTCTGAGGTCCCCCACCACCTCCTCAGAGATGGTTGGACGCCCCCATAGATGCTGCCTGGAAATGGTTGGGATTCACCTGCAGTAGAAAACAGGAAGATCAGGTCTGTGCAACACGCTGGACTGATGGACATGTCTTTGGCTGGCAGTTTGGCCACATGTCTTTGCCACCCGCATCCACTTCCTGGATCACGACCCCACCGGGTCCTGTAAAATTCCGACCAGAAAGTCAATTGTTTATTGATCAATACACCTTATCCCAAAATTGTTGCAACCGCATCAACTCACGCATTTGCTCACACACACACACACAAACACACACACACAAGAAACAGATAGAGAAGTGTAATGAGAAGCTTTTTATGTTATCTGATGCAACATAAATGAGATGTGTGGTGTTCAGTTTAGAAGATCGCAGACAGGTTTATTAACAGCTAAAAAATATATATAGTGCAGAGCCAACTATTTACAGAACTTGCCTTTTGGTGCTACAGTGGCAGAGTGACTCTAGCTGGCTGTCACATGACTGTGTCCTGGTCCTTGGCTTATTAGCATACTAAGATCTTAAAGGTACATTACTCTTAAAGGCAATCACACAACATCCCCCTTCCTTCCAAAGATAAGTCTAGTATGTTTGAAGCAAAAACAGATAAAATTAGATAACATCAAAATTATTTACACATGGATAGGGATTGTGAAATTTACAAATATAGAGTCTCAACAGTCCATATATCGCCCCAGTGGTTTGACAATTCTTGCTCGGGGAGTTTGCGTCTCATCTGTTGCTGTTCTTTCTGAAGTTTCTCCCTCTCTGCATTCAGTTTCTGTTGCTCTGCTTGTTCGTTTGTGTCTGACCGTGACTTTTGGCTGCGCCTTTGCAATCACACAACAAGAAGGGAAAGAGGGAGATGGTTTTTAGTGGGGAGAAAAGTTGCGATAAATCTCTTGAATTCTCTTGAGAATCAAGTTCTAAATGGATGCAGGCCTGAGATGATTGCTGATTTCTCTCTTGACTGAAGGTTCTGTTGAAGATAGTGGGTTACTTCTAGCTCTGACTGCTGTGTACTGTAGATATCAGATTTTTTCAGCAGGGCACTGTGCTTCCTGGCTTGGCTGGAACCCATGTTGTTGCAAGTAGCTTCACCTTCTGGGTCAATCTCTTTCTCTTTGGCTGTCTTTTTTTAAGGTAAAACTGCATCACCCCTCACCTTCTGGTAGAAGACATTCTCCTCTCTCCCCATGGTGATCGCACAATAGTCCAGATGCATCGACTTCACACCCTCTTTGTTTCAGAAGACGACATTCAGTTCTGGAATGTTTTTAGAATAAGTGTAAGATGTGCTCCATTAACACCTTTTGGCTTTGAAAATTTGTCCTTTGTCCTTGTCAGACATTTTGATGCACAAAATGCCAAGCCCCCATTCTTTGGTGGCTATTTCGGACCATTGTTCACTTTTTAAAATAAAGGTTAATTTTTTAAAGACAGAGCCCATTTTACATAATTGTTCAGAGTTAGTCCATGATTGTTGTATCATTGCACTTCTGGCGTGTGTGACAGCTCCGCCAAAAGGGAAAAAAAATTCTTGGATTTCTTTCTTATGTTGTTTCCTTTTTGGGGTTTAGAATGAGGGGAAAAAAGAAACAGTAAATAAGTTGAGAATTACACCACTTTATACATTTATTTCATTCACTCACTCCTCAATTTTACACCTGCTACAGCTGGCTTGTAACAGGCAATGATGTTCGTGTTTACATTTTTTCATCATCCTTCATTTAGATGAAGTACCATCAAAAAATTCATTTATTTTAATTACATGTTATCAAATGAGGTTGTAGTTTCTCTCACACCAATTTGTATTACTTTAGGAATGTTAATCTCCTGGACCATGTGATTGTTGGTGAAGCTTGTAGTATGCAAATTTATGTTACTGCTTGTGGCAAGATTCCCTGTTTGTACAAGCTTTAATCCCTTAACTACTGCTTCCACAATACATGGTGTTAACCACTTAGGTTCTGGCACTATCTAGATGATAGTGGGTGATACATTGTTTTTTAGCCCCTGTGAGATGTCTGGGATTTCGCCCTGCACCTTGATCTTGCTGAGTTCTGACTCTAACTTGTTGGGTTTGATTAGTTTTGGATTTGGAACCTGACCATTTGATTCTTCAGTGGGAAGATCCATGCTGACCTCACTTCTAGTTTTCTTGTGATTTTCACAAGTGTGGTTCACTTTATGGTATGTTACCTTCCCTTTTCCTTTTACTTCAGAGATAGATGTTTCCCTAACATGCCCCATGTCCTCTGGGACACTACTGCTTTCAGCTAATTGTCCAGCTTCTATTGCACTCCCCCGTGGCACTTCTGTTAGGTGAGGTATCTCCCTCACTCTTGGCTTTCCTGTTTGGGAACTTTCCTTGTCTTTATTTAAATCTTTAAAAAAAGCTTTCAGCTAACCATATCTCAGTTGCAACAAAAACAAGAAATGCTGGAATCACTCAGCAGGTCTGGCAGCATCTGTGGAAAGAGAAGCAGAGTTAACATTTCGGGTCAGTGACCCTTCTTCGGAACTGACAAATATTAGAAAAGTCACAGATTATAAACAAGTGAGGTGGGGGTGGGGCAAGAGATAACAAAGGAGAAGGTGCAGATTGGACCAGGCCCCATAGCTGACCAAAAGGTCACGGAGCAAAGGCAAACAATATGTTAATGGTGTGTTGAAAGACAAAGCATTAGTACAGATTAGGTGTGAATACACTGAATATTGAACAGCAGCAAGTGCAAACCTGAAGAAAAACAACCTGAAAAAAACAGTGGGTAAGCAAACTGAACAAACTAAGATGGAATGAAATAAATGCAAAAAAAGATTGTAAAAAATGTAAAAAGGAATGTTAAAAAAAAAAGGAAGAAAAAATAACTAAAAATGAAAGTAAAATGGGGGGCTGTCATGCTCTGAAATTATTGAATATCTCAGTTGCTTTTCTTTCAGCTTTTGTGGCTATTATCTTAGCTTCTTTAAATCTTTTTGGTTCTATCTGGGCCCTTTTAAATTCTTCTGGCTCTATTGCCACTTATGGGATTTTTGGGACTTCCCCAGTCCTCTGCAGTTGTACAGAGTTTTATTTTCTCCCCTCAGTTTCTCCAGTCTCCGTAGACTGCTCTGGATCCTCTGTGTACAATACTGTGCTTCCTGCCAAGTCATTACCCAACCATAGGTCCACCTCCTGCATGGGTAAACTCGGAATGATTCTGACTGTCACTACCCCGGTGACTAACTTAATCTGTAGGTAAATTTTAACTAATGGAACTTTCAAGCATTTGCCAGTATGCCCTTTTACCAGTACCGAGGTATTTGTTCTGCTTTCCAGTGGCATTTCTGTCAGTTTGACTGCCAGTAGGGTCTGAAAACAACCAGTACCCCTGTGGATGGTTATCTCCTTGTCTGTTGCCTGGGACACAAAAGGAGTCATATTTCATTTGTGTAAAAAGTTCTGCTATGTGCTCTGCTCTTGCATTATATCGGAACACAGGCTTATCACTTTCAAAGCCACAGACACAGGCTTGACTGTAGCACCTTCTGCTGGTTTTTTGGTATACCAACAATTGGCCTGGATATGCCCAGATTTTCTACACTGGAAACATGTCAGGCAGATCCCTGGTTTATCTTGTGGGTTCATTGTTTTAAAAGTTGCAGCTTGGTTGGGTTTTCCTTCCCTGCTCTGCTTTTCTCTTGAGCCTATTTCTGTTTCCTCTGCATCCCTGCTAGCTTGTATGAGCTAAATTTATTTGGAGTTATGGATTTATGTATTAATTCATAGTCGTTGGCCATTTTAGCTGCTTCTCTTACTGTTGTGATTCTTTGTTCTTCAACATGTGTTCTTATACAACTCAGGATGCTATTTTCAAATTCTTCCAGCAACATCACTTCTCTCAAATTTTTATATGAGGGTTGTAGCTTGGGAGATTGTATCCAGTGATCAAAAGCCATATGTTTGATTCTTTTGAATACGATGTAAGTCTGTGTGGGTCTTTTCTGGGTATGTCGGAATTTCTGTCTATATGCTTCCGGTACCAGCTCATTTGCATTTAGAATTGTAGTTTTAGTTTGTACATAATCAGGGGAACTTTCTTCTGATAACAAGGAAAAAGATTCATGAGCCTAACCCATGAACATGCCTTGTAAGAGGAGAGTCCAGAATTCTTTTGGTCATTTTAGCCTGGTAACTATTTTCTTAAATGAGACAAAATATGACTCAACCACCTCCTCATTAAATTTTGGCACTAGTCTTAAGTGTCTCAGCACATCTAAGTTTTGCTCTGAATTGGGAATACTGTTTGAGTGACAAGCAGCATTTTCATTTTGGGCTTGCAGTCTCTGTAACTCAAACCTTCTTGCTGCTTCCTATCTTTGCATCTCCCCTTCCTTTTTTTCCTTCTGAAATTGCATGTCCTCCCTTTTCAACTGCATCTCCCTTCCCTCTTTTCCTTTTTGAAACTCTCTTTCCTCTTTCCTTTTGAAACTCTCTTTCCTCTTTTTCCTTTTGAAGCAGAAACTCTTTATTCCTTTTTCATCTGCCACTGGATTCTAGCTAGAATAATTTTTTCAGAGTCAGAGGCTTTCTTCCTCTAGTTCAGAGTAAGTTTAAAATGTTTGGCTAGACTTTTCACCAATTCAGGTTTCTTTGCTTTTTGTCTGAAAGTGATTCCCACCTCTGTAGCTATGCTTTTTAAATCTTCAGCATGTTGAACTTATCATGGGATATCTCTCCCTGCTCTACAAACTCCTTAGCATTAAATGTGACCATCTCTTTTGTTTCTAGCACCATAGAGAAAAAACAGAAGAATACAAGAAAACCGATTTGTTAATTTTTCCACAATTTTAGCAAATAATTTTCCTCCCATTTTCCAAATCTCTTGCTTATCTGGCGGTTTAGATCCTGGCTTAGAGGTCTCAGTTTGTTACGGCCATGTGGTGTGATGTGGGTGGTTCTCACTGTTCAGCTCCCCACCTAATGGCAGAAAGTGTATTTGTATTAGAGTTTAGTCCCTTGGTGTTTTCTTTCTCAAATAAACAGACAGCGACAGGTTTTTGAAAACAGAAAGTTAATTGTTTATTGATCAATACACCTTATCCTAAAATTGTTGCAACAGCATCCACTCATGTATTCGCTTGTGCACACACAGGCACACACACACAAGAAGAAACAGATAGAGAAGGGAAAGAGGAAGGTGGTTTTTAGTGGGGGGAAAGGTTATGACTAACCTCTTTAATTCTCTTGAGAATAAAGTTCTAGATGGATGCAGGCCTGAGATGATTGTAGATTTCTCTCTTGATTGAAGGTTCTGTTGAAGATAATGGGTTCCTTCTAGCTCTCACAGCTGTATACTGTAGATGTCGGATATTTTCAGCAGGGCACTGTATTTTCTGGCCCAGCTGGAACTCAAGCTGTTACAAATAGCTTCACCTTCTGTCTCAGTCTTTCTCTCTCTCTCTCTCTCTCTGACTGTCTTTTTAAGGTAAAACTGTGTCACCTCTCACCTCATGGTAGGAGGCATTCTCCTCTCTTCCCCATGGTGATTGCACAATGGCCAATGGCTACTTCACACCTCTTTTGACTTTGAAGAAGAGATTCAATTTGAAATGTTTTTAGGATAGGTGTAGGATGGGTTCCAGTAACAGCTTTTGGCTTTGAAGATTTGTCCTTTGTATTTGTTAGACAGTTTGAATATACAATAGGCCAATCCCCTGTTCTTCGGTGGCCATTTTGGACCATTGTTCACTTTCTAAAATAAAGGTTCATTTTTTAAAGACAATGTCCATTTTGCATAACTTTTCAGAGTCAGTCCATGATTGTCGTTTCAGTGCACTTCCAGTGTGCATGCCATTATTAACTGTATTACTGTACCAATCACAGTAGAAATGTTGTGGAATACTCTCCACTTGCCCGGAAGAGTGCAGCTCCAACAACACTCATTATGCTCGACAGCATCCAGAACAAAGCAGCCCACTTGATCAGCACCCCATTCACCATCTTTAACATTCACTTCCTTCATCACCAGCACACAGTGGCAGCAGTATGTAACACCTACAAGATGCACTGCAGCAATTTGCCAAGGCTCTTTTTTTTTAATTCATTCATGGGATGTGGGCGTCGCTGGCTAGGCCTGCATTTATTGCCCATCCCTAATTGCCCTTGAACTGAGTGGCCATTACAGAGGGCATTTTAAGAGTCAACCACATTGCTGTGGATCTGGAGTCACATATAGGCCAGACCAGGTCAGGATGGCAGATTTCTTTCCCTATAGGATATTAGTGAACCAGATGGGTTTTTACAACAATCGACAATGGCTTCATGGTCACACTAGAATAGCTTTTTAATTCCAGATTTATTAATTGAATTCAAATTTCACCATCTGCCATGATGGGATTCGAACCCATGTCTCCAGAGCATTAGCCTGGGCCTCTGGGCTAGCAATCCAGTGACATTACCACTACGCCAATGCCTCCCCCTCCTTAAACAGCACCTTCCAAAACTGCAACTTCTATCACCTAGAAGAGCAAGGGCAGCAGGTGCATGGGAACAGCACCACCTGCAAGTTCCCCTCCAAATCACACACCATGCTGACTTGGAAATATATTGCCATTCCTTCACTGTTGCAGCATCAAATTCCTGCAGCTCCCTCCCTAACAGGACTGTAGATGCACATATACCACATGGACTGCAGTGGCTCAAGAAGGCGGCTCACCAGCACCTTCTCAGGGCAATTAGGAATGGGCAATAAATGCTGGCCTTGCCAGCAACACCCACATCCAATGAATGAATAAAAAACATTTACATGAAATTAGGCCCGTTATCAACAATGAGCTCTTAGATTGTGATGTATATTACAAATCATTGCCTGAAAAACTTCAAAAAGAAAATTGCAGCTTTATATGTGGGAGGCAATCAGCACTGTCATTGGGCTCAGGAGAACAAAGAACAAGACAAAAAGAAAATTTGTATTAAAATTTAAACTTGCTTTCTCAGAGTGAGAAATGAGTGGGTAACCACCCTTTCCATTTTAACTGTCCACCTGCCTGGCTTTCGCCACACGGGGAGGGGTGGGGGAGAAGTTAAAATCGACCCCCACGTCTACCTCTAGAATGTTCCTTTCCCATTTCTCAGTATAGAAAAATCACATTGTGTCTTTGTAGATGTGGCACTATGATTGAATTGGATGGTAACACAGGAATTGGGTATGTTTAAGTTCTTTGTTGATTCTGATATTTTAAATTACTTTTGAGGAAAACACAGAGGGGCTGCTTCCTTGTCATATTGTTCACAAGAGAATTCTAGAGATAAGGAGGTTGCAGCAAATATGCCAAGTTCTTCATTTGGCAGTTAAGAGGTAGTGAACTTACATTCTATCAGAACAGATGCGTTTACTTGTTTACTAGGCTATGAGGAGCAGAGTGAATGAAGCATTTGGGATTCCTGACCCACCAGAGAATGCATGTTTGTTGCAGCAGATATTTCATTGAGGGTGCAGATGTTGGTGTTTATTTGACAGGGTGATCATTTTCTTCTTGCTAGACCACTACACAACTGGAGATCAATAAAGGGCTCTGAGAGTTTGGTCCAATGTAAAACGTTATATTGTAGATGTTGTTCCAGGGTGAAAATGAAGCCATGATAAAGATAGAAAATGACGGAAATACTCAGCAAGTCCAGCAGCACCTGTGGACAGAAAAACGGAGTTCATGTTTCAGGTCGATGACCTTTCGTTAGAAAATAAAGCTCTGCTATGTCAGGCAGTGTAGTATAAGGGTTTAAAAGGGTTAATGTTTGGGACAGTGTGAGTAACACCTCCCATTGTGATGATGTAAGAGATCACATGAGAGACAGAGTTGAAGGAGAAGCAGCATGGCATCAGTGGAGTTAGACATGCTTGTATAAAACTGTATATAGTTCTATAACATGTAAGAAATTAGTTATCATTAAAATTTATAGTAATCTCCCCTAGCTAGACTAGCCAAACATACAACATGGTGAACAGTGGTGGCTCTTGCCATAACCACACAGAGAAAGATTTGAAAATCGTCAGAGCTGAAGAAGTAGCGCCAAAGCTGCAGAACGTAAGAAGAGGCTATGAAGAGACCCAAAGCTGCTCCATGGATGAAACGGAGAGTTGGGGAGTCAGTTTGCAGAGACATTCAGGCTAAACCACAGAGGCGTGGTGGTCTGTGAAAAAAAATCCCGGTCCAACGATCGCAGGCTTCGAGTCGGAGAACCAAACAATGGTCGGGGATCTGGTGAGCAACCCTTTAAAAAGGGTACAACATTATTTCTAACACCGCACTAGGCAGGCAACACTGGGACAAATCAAACATTCTTAACAAGGGTGGATCCAAAGACATCGAGGCTAAAAAGCACGGAAAAACTTCCGAAAGGTATGGGAAAACTTCCTGTATGGGAAGGAAAATTTTAAATAGAAAGAAAACTATCTAAAAAGTTTTTAAAAGCCATTGATCTTAAATTTACACTACCAGAGAGGTTTGGACACATGGGAGGACCAAATCAAACTCAAAACTGGTCACTTTGGAGAAAAAGATTTTTGAGGTACTGCATTGCTTCAAAAGTAGACAGCAAGTCTGAAGCAGAACAAGTCAACACATTACTTTATTCCGTAGGAGCAATAGCAGATGATGTTAATGCAAGGCAAGGCATTAATGAGACATCAAAGAAATTTGAAGAAGTCTTAAAAGCCTTTGATAACTATTTCAACCTGAGGAGCAACAAGATTCTAGAAAGGGCCAAATTCAACAGAAGGGCATAGAAACTAGGTGAACTGATAGATGCTGAGATGCAAGATGAGGAATGCAACCGCATTTGCCAATATTGCATGCAAGGTTGAGCCACAACAGTGGCCCAATGGTAAGGTAATGAAATTAATCTTTCAGCACAGAAAGCACTTTAATTTTGTGAATGATTTGCTGGTATATGACGAGAAGCTGGTGATTCCGGTCTCATTTCGGCAGACATGTGGGGGAAAATATACCAGGGCCACATGGGTATCATGAAATGCAGAGCATGGGCTCAGTTGTCCTTGTGGTGACTGGGAATATCAAGAGACATAGAAGAAATGATTTCTAATTGCCAGGTATGTGCAGTGCACAGACCAGATCAAAGGGAACCCCTTATCTCGACGCAATTTCCAACCAGCCCCGTGGGATCTATTCATGTTTAATAGAAAATCCTATCTGATGATTATTGATTATTTTCCAGGTGGATTGTAGTCAAACATTTGTACAGAACAACAACTGAGACAGGCATTTGAGTTTTAATGGAGATCTTTGCAACACGAGGCATTCCTGACCAGATTGTTTCCAATAATGGTCGACAATTTGCAAATCACTACTTTACACACTTTGCGGAGAACTGGGGAGAATCATGTGGTGGTGCATCCTCTGATTGCTTCTCCGCGCCAGAGGTTGACGGCTGCCCCCCTTCAGCTGGAGTCTCCTGTGTACGACGACCTGCATGAAAGACACAAACATCTGTGGGGTAGGCAGATCTTGTCATGCCAACTATGCGTGTTGTGGATCTCCAGATGTGTGGGGGATGTAGAATGAAGACAATCCTCACTTTCTTGTATCTCATATCTCACCATCCGCTATTGAGCGGCCGCCCTGGGACGCAGCTAGCTCCAGTGCCGTCTCCTCAGCCATGGAAAGAGGCTGAAGATCTGGGATGCCTCCACCACTGCGAGGTCTCCCTGGTGTTACGGGCCCATTTGTCCTGTAAGTAGAAAGAAGGGCATAGTAAGACTTCGCAGGAAGAGCAACAGGACAGTTATGCTGGTGGCAGCCCCTCATCCCCTGTCGGAGTTTCATACAAGGCTTCTCTCCACTTATGCTCTCAGGGGACATAATGGAGTTGATCTGTGAAAGAAGGTGGCCTGTCGCTGAGATGCAGCCATGCATCTGTCAGGATGTGGTGATGCCTACCCCCACCCACCCCACCCTGCCCCTGCCAGCACCTTTGTTGTCACTCCCTCCCCATGTCACACTGCGTCCCATGCAGCCACATGCAAACCTCAAAGAGGATAGCAGTATGGAGGACTCACCTTGGCAGAACAAAGGAAGACTCTCTTCCTGTGCTGGACCCATGTCCGGAGGGGTGACCCCGCCGCTGCTGACCTCCTCTGCAATCTCCATCCAGGTCAGAGGATCTCCTTTTTCCATCCCCGGGGAAGGGGACCTCCTGCCTTTCCCTTGCAACCAAGAGGAAAATCTCCACGGAGGCACTGTTAAACCGTGGGACCACCCAGTGTCTTCCCTCAGACATAGTGTCCAGACACTCCTGCTCTGTCCCAAGGGTGGTACATCCTTCTCCAGGGTGGTAGTTGGGCATCCAGGAGTTCCATCAGTGGCTCCAGCAGCTCTCTGGAATCAGCGGATAGCTGAAGGCATCAATACAAGCAGGGCTGGCAGCACTTTAAATATGGTGCCAGAACCTGCCTTGGAGTCATCTGACACAGCAATCACTGCCTCAGATCCCGCCCTCTCACCTAATTGGATGGGCCCTGTGCCTCCATTATGTTAAGTGGCTGCCCGCTGTGTGATCACAGTCGGCCAGCCACATGTGTCACAGGCGGCGATGGTGCCCACATCCGGGTCTGCCGCCAGGAGCTGCGATGGGCTCATTACATTCAGCCCCTAATCTCTAGCCACAGAGGAGTTCATTCATAATTTCAAGGGGTCAATTCATTTGAAGTTAAAATAAATCTCAGTATTACCCAGCATATCAACACCTTTCTTCCAAAAAACCGACAGTAAAGACTCTGCTCATATTTTATAAAATTAAGTGCCTTTATCCTAACCTCATCCAGCTGGACCAGTTCTCATAGATAGAATCCATGACAATGATTGCATTGAGCTGTGAGTTAGACTGATAGTGCAAATTCACCACACCAGAGAAACATAAGAACAATATTCTGTTTAGTACAGTATTTTTTGAAAATCACTTCGGCAATATGGCAGTAAAGTGCATTCAGCATTAGAAGAGAAAATGTACATTAAAGGTTATTGTGCAGACTTTCATGAGCATTGGGCCAAATCACTTATTTTGCCCCCAGTGCTACATAGATCCCTTCAGCAGTTTCTTTGAAAACAAACCATACCAGCAAAACATAGATACCAGCAGTACAAAAATAGATTGTAATTAGCAATCACTAAACATTTAATAACAAGCGTCTAATAATTGTTACTATCTGAACACTCCATTTTCTGGTTTCACCAAGAGGAATTGTATTTCAATGATTTCCTGTACCTTTTTGTATAGAGTGGATTGATGAATAGCATTTTCATTTCCTTCAAGTCTCACTTATTTTCAACAAGGCTCGTAAAAAAAATCATGAAGCATGTGTATGTGACTCATTGTAAAAAATAATGAAATAAAACACATCTATTTTTGTGAGATTCAAGCACATCCTATTTCCCTATTATAAAATCTCATTTGTCTGACCTTAGCAACGGTGCAGTACTAAAATATTTAAAGCATTCTGCATTCCATTTTAGGAATTTTTATTGCAAATCTGAAATTGTATGCAGATGGTCTAATATATATGAACATATATACATGAGAATAGATTACGTTCACTATATCAGTTTATCCAATATCTCATCAATAAATCTATTAAGCAATTCACATGCATACGTTGTAAATGTCTACATTTCCAAGATCATCGAAGAACACAAATGTCTACTGCCAGCGAATAGGGCCAGATAATTGTCACGACATTCATGGAGATGGTACATTATGTATTTCACTTTACCGTTAATACAAAGGCCACCATTCTATATTTTCTATATTGATACTGAATCAAGATTCAAAACATTATTGTACATTACTATCAATTAAATGGGAAGAGAGAACTGGAGAATCATCTCTGGATGGTGTAACCTAAGGATGATTTTGGTTGAAAACAATGCATCACTTTAGGAGCAACAATTATGAGATATCAGCAAGTTTACTTTAATAGACAATACTACAGGGCAGAAACTAGGAGATGGACAGTTAAAATCCCTCAAGTTGCATACTCGCCTAGGAGCTACTGGAAGCTGATTGATTCAGATTTTAATCTGCTCTACTAAGCAGGCAGTAAAGCTGGTGGGGTTCTTTGTAATATATGCATATAGGGTCCTGGATGACATTGGAAATATTCAGGCAGCTGTACTCATGGAATGTTCAGTAGCTCCTGCTTAAATGTTTTCCAAAATTACTTGAAGGAAAGCTAGAGGACAAATTTAAAAATATTTATTCAGATAATGTTTCTATTAAGTATGTTTTTTTTAAAAAAGAGTCTGTATGCAAGGTTTGGATGGAAAAAAAGAGACCAATGATTATACACTTCTTGGAGCCGATGATTCGGTTCTATAATCTTCAGAGTGCATTAAGCTTATCTTGGCAACAACCTGGCACAGCAGATCATTCACTCAGTGTAGATCTCCTCCTTTCTCATGTTATTGAAAATTAGACTGGTTCTACAAAGGGCATGAGATTCTGCCAGCTTACTGCCTAGGCGACAAAGTTAAAATTGCCTACAGTATTTCCTCCTTGTGGTTTACTTTGTAATAATCTCACCTAGTCATCATCTGTTACATTAACAGTTTGTTTTAATTACTAATAGTGCCTTGGGACTGTTCCTACATTAAAAGCACTTGTTGCTGGGCTGAATTTTATAAGCCTTGGTGGTGGGCAGAAAAATGGCGGCCCGCTTGTGCGGACCACACATCAAAGAGCCACTGTGATTCCAAGCGCGACAGCTCATTTAAATAGCCAATCACGTGGAGGGCGCAGGCCGATAGCCCGACCGGCATATTTAAATATTTAAAGAAAGATTAAATGAAAATAAATAAATACATCTCTTTTTCCCCTCCCCCATGCCCCCCATAACAGTTAAATTAATTATTTGCCCTTCCCCCCAAACAGCTTACCTTTACCATCTGACCTACCGCGTACCCCCAAAATGCACAAATTTCAACCCTTCCCACCATTCTCTACACCCATGTCTTTAATTTGACCCTGTTCCCCACCCCCCACCGTGCATTGATAAACTTACCTCCTCCCCTCTCCCCACCAGTGTTGCACTTCGTTTCCCCGGACAGGGATCCGGAGGCACAGAAGTGCCGGCCGCCAGGCCGAAGACCGCAGCGGGACATCAAGATTAATGGTAAGTAGATACAAATCTATTAATTTACTTTATTTGCATATGGTGATTGTGCTCCCATCACCGAGCGGCTGGGGTGCCGCCACAGTGCCCTGCCACCATCGGGTGGATTGGGCCGGACCCTGCCAGCATCAAGGTCTGTGGCAGGCCTCATCCGGGGCCATCATAAGACCCCATCCCGCCACAGATCCTGACGTTGAGGGCTCCTTAAAATCCAGCCCACTGTTACTGCTGTTATCGTATGTAGGTGCTGCACTGGACAGGTGGTGGGCCAAGTCACACACCATCGCCAAGGAAAAGCATGGGAGTGGCAAAGTGAAGCAGGATGTACATATATTTAGGAAATTAAGATTTATTTGGACTTCGGTTTTACTATGGTTTTAGACTGCATTTCTAATGGTATATATTGTATTATCAGGCAATATTTATGATACATTTGGCAGTCCTCTAGGGGTTTAAAAACATATAGGTGAAGGTACGGTAAAGATGTTGGAGGACAGTTCATACAAGGGATGGAGTGATAATAAGGAGCACCTTTCTGCAATGAGAGCCTGCTGAATGGATCTCACAACTCGCAAATCTGGCAATAGCAACATCCTGAGCCTGCTGTAGATTGTCTCCATGGTGAGGCTTGGTGCCTTCCACTTTCATATTGATTCTTCATTGTACTGCAATTGATGAGGGAGAAAATAATGATGATGGCCATACCTGTTGGCCATACTGTACTGTAAGCTACCGTCTGATTCATCCAGGCATCAGAATGTTTGCCTTACCATGCCTATGGAGAGCTCAATGATGGCTTTCACAGATGTACGCACCTTAATATATGCGTGCTTTCAGGGTGAAATAAGCTAAAACTTCAGTGGTTATCCCTGATCCTAGAGAGTTCAAATTTGTATGGGCTCAAACAATCGTCACTGTTCAAACAGCACGCACTGCAACCGGGAAGCCCCAAATTGATAAGTGGTAGATAAATGCCAAAGAGGAGTCAGGAGGTGGGGACAGTAATTGGCACATCTAGCAGCAGCATACCTTTCCCTCAATGCACTTAACTTTTTAGTGGTGATGGTGACCACCACTGGTGAGCCCAGCAATGCCCAATGTCCTTGAGGGGCCCTGAACAGGCATTAAGGCCCTGAATAGCATATGCATGGAGCCTACTGCCTGTTTTAGCCAGCTACACTGGAGAAAGGAAAAATGGCCTGTCCCAATTTTGGGTCGGATGTATTTTTGGGCACAGGATGTAGCAAAAAGATTTAATTTCTAAACCTAGGAACCAATTTTGTACTTTTTATTACCAAATCAAATAATGCATACACAGATAGGCATTCTCCTGCACTTTGAGTGGTCACATATGGAGAAATGGCTTTCAATGTTATCATGACCCATTCTTTTGCTGACTAGGACTTAAGTCAGAAAGATTAGCCGTGGACATTTATTATAATGTATGAAGAAGCAATGATAGTTTATAGTCATTTTAGGATAAAGTACAGTCCCATGGGTATTATGCAAAGAAACGTGATTTGATAATATGATTGTTTCAACTGCCTCATTATGAGCATGGGCACCAATTTATGCAATCAATGTTGACATGATTAGCACCAATTCTTGTCAGGGTGTTAAATGTGATGGATAATGATGTTGTAGTATAAGTAAAAGACAGAAAGGGAATTTTCTCTAAAACACATTAGAGTCATAGAGAGATCCAGCACTGAAACAGGCCCTTCGGCCCATCTTGACCACAATGATTGTGCATTGAGAGATGTCCTTTCCACTAGCTTCATGTATGGAGATGTTTATATGCAGCAATAGAGTTGAGATAAGACAGTCTACAGCACTGGGAATGAGCTTGGACCACTATACTGTAGAAGGCTCAACTGAACTACTTGCACCATATATTTAAGTTCTTTTAAACAATGTCCTTAATTCACAAGGCTGGCAACAAGGATATCATTATTTTTTTTCCAAAAGCAAATTTGAGAAACAAGTGGATGAAAAATAACAATTGAAAGTGTGCACAATTTTCTGTGTCATACAACTGAACTTAAATGCAAATATTTCCTCAGGGTTAATGCAAAGACTGAAACAAAATCATCTGGATTTATAAGTAAAAAAGTGGATTCCAAGATTTTAAAAGATTCTGATTGTTCCCGGAATGTCAAGTCTAGACAAAAAGTCATGTTATCACACTGAATCAGTTGCCAATTGAATCAGGTAAAGCAAATCACTAGGACATTCATGGATTATTGTTAACGAATCAAAGAAAAACATAAGTTATGAATCTGACCTGTTAAGGCAAGTGAGAGAACAAGTATGCCAGTACAGATTCCGACTGAGGGAAACTTAAAAAGAAAAATCCCAAGCTGTATCTCATCCTATGGAAGACAACAGAATTAACTATGGCTCTGAAAACTTTACTGTAAATTAGAATTTCATATATCAGGTAGAGAAGAACACAACGGTGCAGGCAAAGCTGTCAACAGAAAGCATCATTGCATACCAAAGACAATGTGGCATCTCTACAAGTAACAAATGTTACAGAAATGAAAATAATTATCTACATAAGGAGGGAGAAGCATCTTGCCCTGCAGGGGTAAAATACAGATTACTATGTATGGCAATCGACACCATTTTATATGATATTGCTCTAAAGCAGTAACTGGCACAGCAGGATGGAATATAATCCAAAATTATCAAGAGGCAATGCACGAAGCAACATGGAGTAACAAATGCAGCCAAGGTACAATATGGATTTGTTCAGCCTTATTGATAACGGGGAAATTCTCAACTTTGCTGTTTGTTTGGTAACCTTCAGGAGCTAATAGCCCACCCGTTGTAGAACCTGCCTGATTTTTATTCTGCCAAGTTACCGCCTACATGATGAAATTGAAAATTACCCCTCATGATCTTTTCAGTACAAATGCCTAAATGTACTTGTCCAAAATTATTCTTTTAGTCCTAAAAGTTGGGTATAATTGCATTTTGCATATAATTATAATCTTTCTGATACTGTTCATTTTAATGCATAGGAATCTTGAGTGTTGTTGGAGCTGCACCCATCCAGGCAAGTGGAGAGTATTCCATCACTGACTTGTGCCTTGTAGATGGTGGACAGGCTTTGGGGAGTCAGGAGATGAGTTACTCGCCACAGGATTCCTAGCCTCTGACCTGCTCTTGTAGCCACGGTATTTATATGACTACTCCAGTTCAGTTTCTCATCAATGGTAGCCCCCTAGAATGTTGATAGTGGGGGAATCAGCGATGGTAATGCCATTGAATGTCAAGGGGAGATGGCTAGATTCTCTCTTGTTGGAGATGGTCATTGCCTGGCACTTGTGTGGCATGAATGTTACTTGCCACTTATCAGCCCAAGCCTGGATATTGTCCAGGTCTTGTGGCATTTCTACACAGATTGCTTCAGTATCTGAGGAGTCGCAAATGGTGCTGAACATTGTGCAATCATCAACGAACATCCCCACTTCTGACCTAATGATTGAAGGAAGGTCATTGATGAAGCAGTTGAAAATGGTTGAGCCTAGGACACTACACTGAGGAACTCCTGTGGTGATGTCCTGGAGCTCAGATGATTGAATTCCAACAACCACAACCATCTTCCTTTGTGTTAGGTATGACTCCAGCCAGCGGAGTGTTTTCCCCCTGATTCCCATTGACTTCAGTTTTGCTAGGGCTCCTTGATGCCATACTCGGTCAAATGCTGCCTTGATGTCAAGGGCAGTCACTCTAACCTCACCTCTTGATTTCAGCTCTTTTATCCATGTTTGAACCAAGGCTGTAATGAGGTCAGGAGCTGAGTGGCCCTGTCAGAACCCAAACTGAGCATCACTGAGCAGGTTATTGCTAAGTAAGTGCTGCTTGATGGCACTGTTGTTGACAACTTCCATCACATTACTGATGATTGAGAGTAGACTGATAGGGCGGCAATTGGCCGGGTTGAACTTGTCCTGCTTTTTGTGTACAGGACATATCTGGGCAATTTTCCACACTGCAGGGTAGATGCCAATGTTGTAGCTGTACTGGAACAGTTTGGTTAGGGGCGCAGCAAGTTCAGGAGCACAGGTCTTCAGTACTATTGCCGAAATATTGTCAGGGCCCATAGCCTTTGCAGTATCCAGTGCCTTCAGTCGTTTCTTGATATCACGCGGAGTGAATCGAATTGGCTGAAGTCTGGCATCTGTGATGCTGGGGACTTCAGGAAGGGCCGAGATGGATCATCAACTTGGCACTTCTGGCTGAAGATTTTTGCAAATGCTTCTGCCTTATCTTTTGCACTGATGTACTTGGCTCCCCCATTATTGAGGTTGGGGATATTTGTGGAGCCACCTCCTTCAGTTAGTTGTTTAATTATCCATCACCATTCACGGCTGCATGTGGCAGGACTGCAGAGCTTAGATCTGATCCATTGGTTATGGGATCGCTTCCCTCACCACCTGCCACAGACCCAGACTAGCTATTATGTCCTTTCGGACTCCGCCACCTCTGTCAGTAGTGGTGCTACCGAGCCAATCTTGGTGATGGACATAGAAGTCCCCCACCCGGAGTACATTCTGTGCCCTTGCCACCCTCAGTGCTTCCTCCAAATGGTGTTCAACATGGAGGGGGAGTACTGATTCATCAGCTGAGGGAGGGCAGTAGGTGATAATCTGCAGGAGGTTTCCTTGCCCATGTCTGACCTGATGCCATGAGACTTCATGGGGTCAGGAGTCGATGTTGAGGACTCCCAGGGCAACTACCTCCTGACTGTATACCACTGTGCTGCCACCTCTGCTGGGTCTGTCCTGCCGGTCGGACAGGACATAGCCGGGGATAGTGATGGCAGTGTCTGGGACATTGTCTGTACGGTATGATTCCGTGTGTATGACTATATCAAGCTATTGCTTGACTAGTCTGTGGGACAGCTCTCCCAACTTTGAACCAAGCCCCCAGATGTTAGTAGGGAGGACTTTGCAGGGTCGACAGGGCTGGGTTTGCCACAGTCTTTTTCGGTGCCTAGGTCGATGCCGGGTGGTCTGTCCAGTTTCATTCCTTTTTATTGACTTTGTAGCAGTTAGATACAACGTGCTCGGCCATCTTAGAGGGCATGTAGCACCACATAAAGCTAGCCTGTACTATTGAAAGCCAGCCTGCACCTCTTAAAGGGGAGGTGCATTCTAGCTGCAACAGATAATGGAAATGGCTGGAGAAGAGAGTCTGACTAATACTACAACAGGGCAGGGTTCATGCTCCAAGGTTTTCAGATGCAGCACTGGCAGCTTTGGTGCAGTTGTTGGACAGGAGGAGAAACCCCATTGCGAGTCCCGGTGGCGGACCCAGAGGCGGGTGCCATCACTGCCTGGGACGCATACAGCCGGTCGACTGTGATCACACGGCAGGTGGTCACTTACTATAATGGAGGCGCAGGGTCCATCCAATTACACAACGAAGGTGGTCTCTGAGGCGGTGATTGTGTTGTCAGATGACTCCAATGCAGGTGCTGGTGCCATATTTAAAGTGCTGCCAGTCCTGCTTATATTGTGTAAGTGAAAGTCGCCAGAGGAAGTGATGTCACGTCACACGTGACCATATATACACATATATGTTTCAGTTGATTTACAAAAAAACCCCATGTATTCTTTGGATATTGCCTGTAGTCCTGTGAATCTTACAATAGCTCACAAACCAAAGGAACGAGTAATATTGCATGGGAGCAGCAGTGGGATGTTTTTGAAGAACACCAACTATTACATTGTGGCAATGTTTGATTTTTTTCTGAAACACACCAAGAGTGAACAACGAACAGCTAATTGCTTACCTGGAGTGGCTGAAGATTCAGGTGGAGAGCAATTGGCAGGAGACCCTACAACAGTGCAGCCAGCTAGGACTCCATACAGGACCATGGATGGTGTTGAAACTCTGTGAGTACAGCAGGCAAATTATCAGGAGATCAGAGCTTTCAACTAATCTGGCAGTGGGTCAAGAAATTTGAAAAGTAGCGGCTCAAGTCATTGATGCTTTCTTTTTCTTTTTTTTTTGCTTGATGGATGGGGCCTAAACTGAAAAGAGAAGGAAGAGCTCAACAGTGCCACTGGAGGTTCAGCACAAAGTAAAGGCTGGTTGTGGCAACTGCTAGTACTGCAAGCTGCAGCTCTCCGCAGAGAGTAAAAAAAGCTGTTCTCTCAGTTTTTTAAAAAGCCTGTATAAACAAGGAAAGCTGTCATCTTACCATTAAAAAATGACGAGATATGTAAACAAAATAACAGCTGTGGTCTCCCACTCTTTAAGGGGCCTGCAGAAAGTGAATCTGTCTAAACAAGAAAAAAAAGTGTGTCTGGTAAAAGAAAACCTGTGGAAAGTCCTAAATTTACAAAAAGCAGGATCATCCAGAAAATGGCTTTCAGGTATCCAACTATGGGTTGGAAGACGCGGACCCAGTGTCTGAGTTTAAACTGTTTCAACAAGGGATGGAACTGTGTTTCTTGGATCAGGAAGTGAGCGAACCAACGAAACAAGCTATAAAAATCAAGATTGCACTGTGCGATGAGGGCCTGCAAGGGATCAACACATCTGGATTGTCAGCTGAGGATCAGAAGGACCCCAGCAAGCTATGGGCATTCCTGGAATATCAGCTCAAGATAAAGGTAAATTTCCAAGTACATAGGCTTGAGCTTATGATCTACTAGCAAAAGCAAGAGGAATCCATTGGCCAGTGTGTTGCATGGTGCTGAGAAAAAGTTCAAGAATGCAACTTCGCAGATATTGAATCATAGGAATGGGTTATAGATGGTGATATTCACATCTACCCTAATAGAGGACTTTCGAAAAGACCTGCTAGAATGGAAGAAAGGGCACACATACCATAGATGCACTACTCAATGATGGAAGGAAATTTGAAGCCATCATGGCTCGGCACCAACAGTTACAAGCGTTGGGGGTGGCTACAACAATTGGCATGGTAACCAAGGCTCAGAAGTCTGCAAAGCCTTGTGGCTTGACTTACCCAGTTCACAGTTTTCCAGCATACCAGGACCAGTCCAAAGCTTGTGGCATGCAAGGACATTGGGCAAGGCAGTGCAGAAGGCCGAGCTCAGATATTGCACACAGGAATGGTGACAGATCACATGCAGATAGAATTTCTGCAAGACAGGATGGCAAATGCAAGCAAAGGTATGTCAATGCACAACAAAAGCCGAAGCAGATACATCAGGTCAGCAGAGAGACAGATTGTCAGGAGGACATGGGTGAAGAATGCACTCATGTGAACAGCGAACAAGCATTTTACACAGTTAATTTGGATCATGTCAATGCTACTGTGCAATCTGAGGCATTTGCCAAGTCCCTGCATCCTGATGGACTTCATCCTAGGGTCTTAAAAGAAGTGTCTAGTGATATAGTTAATGCATAGGTTTTAATTTTTGAAAATACCCTAGATTCGGGGAAGATTCCATTGGATTGGAAAATAGCCAATGCAACTCCTTCATTCAAAAAGGGAGGGAGACAGAAAGCAGGAAACTACAGGCCAGTTAGCTTAACATCTGTCATAAGGAAAATGTTAGAAGATATTGTGAAAGACATTGTAGCAGGGCACTTCGAAAAATTCAAGGTAATCAGGCAGAGTCAACATGGTTTTGTGTAAGGGAAAGCATGTTTTACTGATTTATTGGAGTTCTTTGAAGGAGTAATATGTATTGTGGAACCGGTGGATGTACTGTACTTAGATTTTCAGAAGGCATTTGATAAGGTGACACATCAAAGGTTATTGCGGAAAATAAAAGCTCATGGTGTAGGGGGTAACAGATTAGCATGGATAGAAAATTGGCTAGCTAACAGGAAACAGAGAGTAGGCATAAATGGGTCATTTTCTGGTTGGCAAGAAGTAATGAGTGGTGTGCCAGAAGGATCAGTGCTGGGGCCTCAACTTTTTACAATTTATATAAATGACTTGGATGAAGGGACCAATGGTATAGTTGCTAAATTTGCTGATGACACAAAGATAGGTAGGAAAGTAGGTTGTGAAGAGGACATAAGGAGGCTACAAAGGGTTATAGATAGGTTAAGTGAGTGGGCAAAGATCTGGCAAATGGAGTATAATGTGGGAAAATGTGAAACTGTCCATTTTGGCAGGAAGAATAAAAAAGAAGCATATTATCTAAATGGTGAGAGATTGCAGAGTTCTGAGATGCAGAGGGATCTGGGTGTCTGAGTGTATGAATCGCTAAAGGTTAGTATGCAAGTACAGCATACAATGATGTTACAGCTCAGATTATACATGATTAAAAGAAAATGTTACTTACAAGTACTGGAAGCAAAGTCTGTGAATATTTTAAGGCAGAGGTAGATAGATTCTTGATAAGCAAGGGGGTGAAAGGTTATTAGAGGTAGGCCGGAATGTGGAGTCAAGGTCACAATCAGATCAGCTATGATCTTATTGTACGGCGGAGCAGGTTCAAGGGGCTGAGTGGCCTACACCTGCTCCTAATTTGTATGTTGTTATGTCCACAGAAGTGTGGCAAGCCTAAGCTAAGAGTGAAAATCGACACTGGAGCAAGTGCAAATATTCTACCCCTCTGTATACTGAAAGATATGTACTTAAAGAAATGGGAATCTATGGTACCATCCACCATGGCCAGGCTGACTGCCTACAATGATTTCCAATAAAAAACATTGGAACAATAACCTTGCAGTGCAGCAATGGAAGCTTCAAATGGCTACCCCAAAAGTTTTATATTGTAGATACAATTGATCCAGCTGTCGCTGTATGCCGAGGTCTATGAATTATCACAATACATGAAGTCAGTAACGCACTGAAGATGGCAGAAAATATCCAGGTCAAATGTATTGGGTTGGTCCATGTAAAGGAAGACACAAAAGCTGGGGGTTTGACACGAAGAGGTGATATGACTAGAAATCTTTCCTCTGGCTTTGGCTCATTGCAGCAATTACCCGGACGCCAGAAGGATTGCTGGTGATTGGCGATGTTGCCAGTCATCATTTTTCTAAGCTTTCCAAACAAGGAAAGATGAAGGCATCGTATGACAGGCAAGCAGGACCAGAATTAGTTCAATTGTGAGCAGGACAGAAGGTCAGAGTCCTCAGTCATGTGTTGGGAACTAGGTGACCTGCAAAGGTTGCCAGGATATGCAACCAGCCCAAATCATACAAGGTCCAGACACCCAAAGGTTCAATTCTCAGACTGAACCATAGTCAACCCAGTGAGCTGTGCAACAACACTACATGTGGCAACCCTGTGGCATTGCGGACATGTTCAAAGACAAAGTCTAAAGATGGACGTACAGAGGCTATAAGCACAGAAGAAGAACATGCTAACCAGAGTTCCGAGTCACCAGAGTCTCAGAGGAGTCATCAAGACGTGTTCAGTTCTGGGAAGACATTTATGATAAGATCAGGACGAATAAGCAAACCTCCTCTACATTTTAGAGAGTGATAAATTTACTTACTTGTAAATAACATTTTCTTTTAATCATGTATAATTTGAGCTGTAACATCATCGTATATTGTACATATGTTTTTATGTTTGGTAAAAAGGGGGATCTTGTGGGACCACCTGAAAAAGCTGTAAGTGAAGGTCACCGGAGGAAATGATGTCGTGTCACACATGACCAGGGAGTTGTAGGTGTCGTCTGACAGAGCGAGACATGTGTAGATGTACTCCTGTAGAATCTGTGTATATATGTGATCCAGTTGAGTTATAATAAAAACCCACATATTCTTTGGATATTACTTGTAGTCCTGTGAATCTTACAGTAGTTCACATACCAAAGGACTCCCGCTAAAGGGCTGTTGGAACACCTGGACCCCCACCGCACAAGGACTAACAACTGTTGGGACGTTGGGACAGAGCAGGAGCAACCTGGCACTCTGTCTGAGGCCCCACGATTTAGCAACGCCTACCTGGAGATTCTCCTCAAGGCTGCAAGGGAAAGGCGGGAGACCCTCTTTCCAAGGGATAGAAAGAAGAGGCCCTCCAGCCTGACCAAGCAAGCCTGGATGGAGATCCCAGAGGAAGTCAGCAGCCATGGGGTCACCCCATGGAACTGAGTCCAGTGTTGCAAGGGTTTCAATGACGTCTTTTGTTCTGCCAAGGTGAGTTGTCCATACCTTTCTCCTCTTTGAGGCTTGCATGCAGCTACACAGATGAAAGAGCGGCATGGGGAGGAACTGACAACAATGGCACTGGCAAGGGGATTAGGCATCACCACATCCTGCCTGATACATGGCTACACCATGGTGACAGGGTTCCTTCTTTCACAGCTCACCCCCATTACGTCCCCTTAGAGCGGACGTGGGAAGAAGCCATGTATGAAACCCCAGGAGGGGTTGAGGGGCTGCCACCAGAATAACTCCTGTTGCTCTCCCTGTGAAGTCTTACTATATCCCTTTATCTATTTGCAGAATAAATGGGTCCATAACACGAAGCAGTCCTCGAGGACTGGTGGAGGCATGCCAGATCTGTGGCCTCTGTCGTTGTCTGAGGAGGAGGGACTGGAGCTAGCGGGGCCCAGGGCAGCCGTTCAATAGTGGATGGTGAGACTGGAGTCTCTGCACAAGAGAGTGAAGATTGTGTTCATGTGTCCTCCTCTACCCTTCTGGAGATCCATATCACGCATGGTTGGCATGAGGATTTCTCCACAACCTAACCCACAAATGTTTGTGTTCTCTCATGCAGGTCATTGTCCACAGAAGGCTAGTGCTGACACTGCAAAGTGGCCAGCCGTCAACCTCTAAGGAGGTGGAGCAGCCAGAGGATGCACCATCAAATCATTTTCCTGCACCTTCCACCAGCTCAGATACTTTCACCTTGGTGGGTATGCGTTTGGGCTTAGGTTCAGGGTTTTTAAGCTGGTGAGAGCACCGCTCATGTGCCCGAGCAGCTGCCGAGGCCACTGACATTCAGAGGACTGTGTGTGGCCAGGCACTTGCTGGGTCCCTGGCTGATGACGAGCCTCTGGGATCGACAGCACAGGGAATACTGAAGCTGCAGAGAGAGGTAAGGCAACATCTTGCGGAGCCTCCAGAGGCAAGTGTGGCCATGAGCAGATGATGCCTCCATCCCAGCTGCTCATGCAGGGGTCACACTTGGTAGAAGCACTTGAAAAGGTATAAAGAAGAACAGCTAGACACACCTGGGAATTCATAGGTGTTTTGCATTTGGCCTCATATTGTTTTCTGCACTTTGTCATAAATAGAGTTAACATGCATTGTTGTGAAATACTCATTCTTTCATGCCTGAATTGCTGCCTTCATCCTTGCTCCCTCATTGGCCTGCCAGTGTAGGCAAAGGCCGCCTTTGGTAAGCGTCTCAGATGTGCCAGATGGCGTGGTTAATCTGGGTGTTAGGCACGGATTCCAGAAAAAAAAAGTGACAGACAGAATACAGTAAGGTGAGTCTTTATTGAGTTCACATTGAACAGATATGTATGAGATTGTCTCTTGCCTTGCTTGCGCATCTCTCAATGTACCTGGCCTCTCGTGCAAAGGATTCAAGATCCAGTGCTACCTTCTCATTAGTCTCCTCCACGTTCTCCTCATCAGTTGAGGACTGGCTATCAATCATTTCCTTATCATATAAGGCCTGCACCGCCCCCCCCCCCCCTCACCCCACCCCACAGTGCTAGATTGTGCAGAGCACAGCAGATCACCACATTAACAAGATCCACGCTGGGGAATTCTGCAGGGTTCCACCAGACCGATCTTGGCACCGGAATCTCATCTTCAGCAGCCCAATGGCCTGCTTGATGGTTGCTTGAATGGAGACATGGCAAGTGTTGTACCTCTCATCTGCTGCATTGCAAGGGTTCCTCACAGATGTCAGTAGCCATGTCTTCAATGGGTGGCCCTTGTCCCTGAGAATCTATCCCTGAAGATGAGCAGGGGTCCTGAAAAGCTGTGACACCTGGAACTGTCGAAATTGGTGTTGTGGCTGTTTCCCGGGAAGTGACACTCACCTGCAGGAAATGCTTTCGGTGGTCGCAGACCAGGTCAACATTGATTGAATAGAAGCCCTTCCTGTTGATGAAAGTGGCTGGCTGCTCCACGGGAACCTTGATGGTCATATCCGTGCAGTCGATCACACCTTGCACCTGGGCGAGTCCAGTGATGGCCCTGAATCCAATGATCCTCTCTGGCTGATTGTCAGGGTCAGTTCCGTATCACACATAGCTGCCAGCCCTTTTGGTCACTTCCTTGATGCAGCAGTGGGCTGCTGCCTGGGAGACCTCACACATGTTCCCAGTAGATCCCTGGAAAGAACCAGACTTGTAAAAGTTGAGTGCCACTGTAATCTTCAGGCCCATGGTCATTGGGTGTCCACCTAAGCCCATAGGTCACAACTCATCCTGCAGCATGGCACAGATGTTGAGGTGATGACCTTCCTGGAGAACCACAATCTTCACTGACACTGCCGCTCGGACATCTGGAGGTAGTTGAGACGAGCCCAGTACACTCTCTGGCACAGGTAGGCCCTTCTTGGCATAGCTGGCTGCTCCTGCTCTCCACTTGGAGCTTCAAGGGCATGCGCAGCTGCATCCTGGCCCTCCCTCCATCTGAGCCATGCTGCATGGCATGGGGGTCCACAAAACTGGGTGTATGAGACCCAATCCAGCTGATCAGTAGCCCTCTAAAGCACTATCCTTACACAGACAAACTAACCTTGGCAACTTTTCCTTTGCTACTCTGCTCAGAAAACGTGCCAATGCCCTTTAGTGCCCACCCTTGCAGGGAGCCCAGCACCCAATACTATGCCCATGAGACCCAGACACCCGATATTATGCCACCTGACCTGGCACTGGATACTATTCCCACCTGTGCAGAGTGCCCAACACTGCAGGCCGACAATGGCCTCTGCTCCCCTCTCTTCCTTTATCTACTGCTCCCCATGGTGCCTGCCTACGGCGTCATTGAGGCCACACCTCGGTGCCACCACCTTGAAAAGGCCGGGGATCTGAAGGTACATGATCGCCGCACACCTTTGACTAAATTCAAACCCCCCCCCCTCCCCCCCATAGAATTGTGATCACTTCACTTCTAATGTATTAAAATGAGCTGTCCACCGACTTAAATTGCAGTCCCACTGTGTCAGGGCGGCAACGTTGACTTGGAGCTTTCCCGCCGCTGACAAAATCCTGAATCAACTTCATGATTTCAGGTTTCCAGGTTAGTTGGTCCATCCCGATTTTTCAGCCCCCCAACCCCTCCACTCCCGCTCCTGCTGGCTTTGCAAAATTCAGCCCTGTGAGACACCGGGCACAAATGGCCTGCAGCTAGGGCAGGGGACAAGGATAGCACAGGTGCCAGCTTGCCAGATGGGGAGGTGACACACAGACTCTATGGCAGAAGGCTCAAATGAGGACTTCAATGAGGCAGCCAACAGAAGAAGACTGATGGGTATGCACACTGAAATGCCTGATGCATTTGCAAGCCAGCCAGAAAGCCTGCCGTCAATGTAAAGGAGCATGGAGGATTCCGACACCAAATTGGCAGAGGGCTTTCTGCAGAGCTTGGAGCCCATCCACTCCACCTTGGCAGTCATAGCCAGCTCCCTGAGAACACTTGCAGACTCATCCATGATGCAGCATCTGATGGCCAATGTCTCAGCCTCCATTGCAGCACAAACAGAACTCACCAACGTTTGAGTCCTGCAGTGGAAGGTCAGACTGAAGGTATGCAAGCCCAGCTTGCAGCCATGCAAGTTCAGATTGCACTCGTGCAAGCTCAGACTGCTGACATCATAGTTGCAGATACTAGTGTTCAAAGAGGTTTTCAGAGTGTCACAGCAGCCCAGTAATTTATCCTCCAACACATCACTAGGATTGCCGAGATGCTGTCCTGTAGAGGTAGCAGTGGCTCTGTGGAGCACAAACCTGTTGTCCCCTCTCAGGATGGCAGCACTTGACCTCCAACCACTGCCATTCCACCAGTGCTCTTGCTGTTGCCTGTCAGCCAACAAGGCCAGACTACTGCTGCCCATGCCAAGATAATGCAGTCTGAAGCTGAGCCTTCCAGGTCCAGAGCTGTGTGAAGTCATCCTGCAAGGCCATCTGCAGTCTCTCCCATTGAAAGTCAGCAGCTTTATGCCAGCCATGCTACAGCCACTGGGGTAGCACTACATAAGAGCATTAAGCCAGGCAACGGCGCACACTAGGCAGATGCTAAGGTATCTAATAATGGATACTAAGGGTGATTGGTTGACTTTTGCATTGTATATTGGATTGTTTGATTTAAAAATTTGGTTTGGAATGTTTGTTTAGTGGTGGCTTTTATCTTAGCATTGTGGCCAAGAGGCCGTTGTCATGGTCAGGCATGGAGCTGTTGGTGAATGGGAATTGGGCTTGTGTTCACTGGTATGGTAGTCAGATGGGTCAATTCCAAACAGTCCAGCCAGAATGGTGCTATGTCGGTTGTTTCCTCCTTTCCTCTTCCTCCAAAGCTGTTCACCGTATACCTGGTGACAAGACTGTGCCCTCATGACAGCGAGCTTGTGCAGCATGCCGCAGACCATGACAAATCATGACACATGCTCTGCTTAGTACTTCAGGGCTCCAGTGGTCTAGGCAATGGAAGAGGGATTTAAGCACTCCAAGGTCTGCTCAATCATATTTGATGTGCCAGTATGGCTTTCGCTATATGCAGCTGCCCACCTGTACATGGGTTGCACACCTGAGTCGTTAGCCATGTGGTCAGCAGATCACCGCTACTGCCTAGTAGCCACCCTCTGGTTTGTTGTGGTGGCTCAAATGCAGATGGTACAAAGGCAGAATAAAGGCAACATGACTACTGCCAGGATAATGGGCATTGACCTGCATGATATTGATGAAGTGAAATCCCTTCCATTGCAGTACATCTCAGAATTGACATCGGCACCTGCAAAGCGACATATGTGCAGTTAATGGCGCCATGCACCTTGGGAAAACCTGCAATCCTCATGAAGCCGTGTGCTCATTCTACCTGCTTCTCTTTGGCAAGAGAAAATGAATCATATTCAGCTCTCTTTGCATACAGAGCCTCCCTTATGAAACAGTGAACAGCAAACTGATCGTTTTTATAAAACTTGTGTGCTTCAGCCTGTTCACAGTCACCTTCACAGCCACTGGCAATGGCATCCTTACCCTGCTCTGAGGCTGCAGATCTGGCTGCAGCAAATTTCAGTGAGCACCTCCTTAGTGAAGTGAAGGCATCTAACACTGTTTCTCACTGAGGTTGAGGTAGGAGGAGTGCTCTGTGGACACCCTGGGCAGATATGGTCTCCTGCTGAGAGCTCTTTCCCTCTCCTCCTCCTACCTCTTCAAGTCCTCCTCTGTGTCGCTTTTGCTCGATCTTCCTGTCATGCTGCAGGCCAAGGAGAATACAAACTACTGCAGCATGTGTGGGAGCAAGTGATCTGAGCAGAACCCTTGAAGTCAAAACCAAGGCCTTCAGCACCACCACACCACTCTCTGTAGATTTCAGCCACTTTAAATAACTGCACAAAGCACCAAACATTTTAACAAATGCTGCAACAGTCAGAAGAAATCAATCAGAAACTAACCTGAAAGTAGTTGATGATCCTTCTCAATAGCACTGATGGGGTGGTCCTTCCTGTTCCTGAATGCATGTTCAGCTATGCAAGGTTAAGAGAGGGCATTAGCTGGAGCATTGAGCTCTAAAATGGCAGCACTGCTGTCAAATCAGTATTACACACTGATTGACATTACAATCTGCCCACGCTGCATGCTTCGGCACATGCTCCCTGCACCCATGCTAACACCCTACCCAAAATAGCATCCAGTATAGCTTGCACCAGAAGTGTGCGCATATGCCATGGACACCATTTTGGAACCAAAATGGGACCCATAGCACCAAAAATGCAGGTTCTACATAACTGAATTTTACAGCCACCGACTTTAATACCTTCTTGTATTAAGCAGATGAGTTTGATTAGTAATGTTTTCTTTTGTTTGCATTCTATTGGGAAATTGAAGTTTGTCTGTTGTTTGCTGCATCTTGCCCTTCAAACCGAATAAAAGTTCTTCATTCTGGTTTATAATACAAGTTCGGATATGCTGTTAATGAAGTGCTTTAGAGGAGTATTACACGGCTTTCAGTGAAGAAATGGCATGTGTTTACCAAATATTTCAATTAGGAACATTACTTTGTGCAATCAAAGCACAACCATACTGAATTGGCAGCGTGATTTAAAACCCATCAGGAATACCTCTGGGAGTTGGCATAAAGACTGTCAAATCTACTCTCAAAACTAGGACACAGTTAATTAATTTCTTAAGCCTCCCCCAAACTCTGGCTGATACCATCTAGTTCTTTTATCTGATTCCCCTCTCCTTCAGTCCCACACAAAATATGCACACAATACACACTACATACAGAGTATTGTAAATTACAACTGCTGTTGAAATGTAAGTATAGGCGTCAGCATTCCAATATTTGTTACTTTTCTGGTACCATGGTGCTACTTCCTTCCTCCTCCACTCTGCAGCCCTCGACATAGTTGACCATACCATCCTTCTCTAACCTTGGTCCTTCATTGTCTAACTCTGTGCAGCTGTTCTCAATTGGTACCACTCTTACTTATCCAATTGTAGTCACGGCACTACCACCATTCCCTGTTTCTATAACCTGCTCTAACCTACAATGCTTCTCCCCCCTTCAACTCTCCATTCCTCTGATTCTGGCCTCTTGCACATCCCCTGTTCATTGTGCCCTATTGATGGCACAATTGTCTTCATTGCCTATATCCTACTCTCTTAAATTCCCTTCCCACACCCCACCAACTCCTTTTCCCCCTTTTAAGATCTCCCTTGGAACCTATCTCTTTGATAAAGCTTTTGTCACTTCTCTTAATCTTGCCTTCTTTGTGTCCATTTTTTCCACATGCCTTTGTGAAGCACCTTGGGATTTTTTCTATATTAATGGCATTATATAAATACAAGTTGTTGCTGTTTCTAACACTGTAATAACACTGTAATAACAGACGGTAGCATTGCCAGTGACCCAGGACATCACTCCACCTTACAGCGCACTGTCCCTTTCACCAATGTATGCAACAGTTGCACACATCGCAGAGGATGTATTTAGTGAGTGAGAAAGTAGCACCAAGGGAGAAGAGATAAATAATGGTAATAGAGGAGGTGCAGGATCTTTCTGCCTAAGTTGGCTATATAACTGCATCAAAACATCCCTCTACTTTAGCAGTGGTATGAGATTTAACTGTGTTGTGTTTCTTCTGTTATTCAGTGTGAAAATAGATGATAGTGTTGGTTATGCTAACCATACCCTGCTTGATAAATATGTGGCCAATGCATTGATTGCTACTTCAGATAATCCTCATCTTACCCTGGAAGGAGGCAAAGGGAGGCATTTTACGGGTGAGCTTGCTTGCAAAGGGCAGCACCACCTTGTGTTGGAGGTTAAGAATTACAGGTGTCCTTGTAGCTCATGGTGGATCCCCACAACTGATTTGGTGCTAAACAGGAGCCTGCAGACCCAACTTCCTTCTGTCATTGCTAAGTAGATCATATCAATGCCTATAGATGCAGTTAGTGAATGGTGGATGTGCACAATCCAGGTCTGGTGTCATGTTAAAGCAAAACACTGCAGATATTGGAAATCTGAAACACAAACAGAAGATGCTGGAAATGCTCAGCAGGTCAGGCAGCATCTGTGGAGAGAAAAGCAGAGTTAATGTTTCAGTTTGATGTTCTGATGAAAGGTCATCAACCTGAAACATTAACTCGGCTTTTTTCTCCACAGATGCAGCTTGACCTGCAGAGCATTTCCAACATTTTCTGTTTGTGTTTCTGGTGTAATGCTTGTTCTTTCATTTTTCACTACTTCAACCATTAAATAAAGTAATTCAGGCATTTTCAAAGCAATCATCATCATCATTCATTTTGAACTGGTTCCACAGAACTCATTAGATCAGTTGTTGATCTCACAGCTGGAGTGTAAAATTATATTGCAATAACCCCTTTTCACATTCATATTTCTTTTAATATTTTTCTATTTACTGAACTGTTGCAACTACTTCAATTACACTGGACTTCCCAGGGACTTTGTAAGCAATACTCAGATGTTTTTGTTTCCATGGAAACATGTGACATTCTGAGACTGAAAAAATGAAGAAATATCAAAATAAACTCCCAAAAAGACAGTGAAACAATACAGAAAAGAGAACATTTCAAAACCTGCAGTTTTAAAAGAAGGTCTTGCGTTTCCATTATTTATCCAGATGAAATTGGCCAAACGAGCGGAATTTTAAATGCGATCTTTAATGCTGGTTTCAAAAAAAAATTTGTGCTTGAAGCTGGCTATGCCCCTGAATTGAAAGGTAAGAAAGCTGCGGCAATAATCATGGGTGATTTAAATATGCATATAGACTGGATTAATCATATTGATAAGGGTAGCCTCAAGAAGGAGTTCATTGAATGTATTAGAGATTGTTTTTTGGAGTAATAAGTTATGGAACCAACCAGAGAGCAGGCTATTCTAGATTTGGTATTGTGTAATGAGGTGGGATTAATTAATGATCTCATAGTTAAGGATCCTCTAGGAAAGAGTGATCATAGCATGTTAGAATTTCAAATTCAGTTTGAGGGCGAGAAACTGGAGTTCTGGAGTTAAACAAAGGTAATTACATAGGTATGAGGGCAGATTTGGCCTTAGTGGACTGGGCAGGAAGACTAAAAGGTAGGACAGTTGATGAGCAGTGGCAGACGTTTGAAGAGATATTCAATTCCTCCCAACTAAAATATATTCCAGAGAGAAAGAAAGATTGTAAGAGGGGGAAAAAAGATCCAAGGAAGTTAAGGATAACATAAAGACAAAAACTAAGGCATACTATATTGAAAAGGCCAGTGGCAGGCTGGAAGATTGGGAAACTTTTAAAGATCAACAAAGGGTCACTAAAAAAGTAATAAAAAGAACAAAGGTAAATTATGAAAGAAAACTGGTACAAAATATAAAAATGGATAGCAAAAACTTCTATAAGTATATAAAAGGGAAGAGAGTAGCTAAAGTGAATGTTGGTCCTTTGGAGGATGAGACTGGGGAGTTAATTGTGGGGAGATCAGAAATGGCGGAGACACTAAATCAGTATTTTGCCTCAGTTTTTACAGTGGAGGACATTAGTACCATCCCGATAGTAACAAGTAATGCAGAGGTTACAGAAAGGGAGGAACTTAGAACAATCATCATCACTAGGGAAAAAGTACTGAGCAAACTATTGGGACTGAAGGCAGACAAGTCCCTAGGGCCTGATGGCCTACATCCTAGGGTCTTAAAGGAAGTGGCAGTGGAGACAGTGGATCCATTGGTTATAATATTCCAAAATTCCCTGGATGCGGGAAAGGTTCCAGTGGATTGGAAAATGCTAATATAACACCCTTATTCAAAAAAGGAGGGAGGCAGAAAGTAAGAAACTATAGACCAGTTAGTTTAACACCTGTCATTGGGAAATTGTTAGAATCCATTGTTAAAGAAGTAATAACTGGACATTTAGAAAGTCAAAATGCAATCCATCAGAGTCAGCATGGTTTTATGAAGGGTAAATCGTGTTTGACTAATTTGCTAGAGTTCTTCGAAGATGTAACAAGTAAAGTGGATAATGGGGATCCTGTAGATGTAGTATATCTGGACTTCCAGAAGGCATTTGATAAGGTGCCGCACAAAAGGTTAATACACAAGGTAAGATCACATGGGGCAATTTATTAGCTTGGGTAGAGGATTGGCTAACCAACAGAAAACAGAGAGTCGGAATAAATGGGTCCTTTTCTGGTTGGTAAGATGTAACTAGTGGGGTGCCACAGGGTTCGGTCCTCTGGCCCCATCTATTTACAATCTATATTAATGACTTGGATGCAGGGATAGAAGGTACTATAGCCAAATTTGCAGATGACACTAAAATAGGTGGGATAATAAGCTGCAATAAAGAAATAAGAAATTTACAGATGGATATGGATAGGTTAGGTGAATGGGCCAAGATTTGGCAGATGGAGTTTAATGTGGATAAGTGTGAGGTTATCCATTTTGGTCTGAAGAATAGAAAGGCAAATTATTATCAAAATGGAGAGAAACTTCAGAGTGCTTTGGTGTCCTCATGCATGCGTCGCAGAAAACTAGTCTGCAGAAACAGCAGGTCATAGAGTCATAGAGAGATACAGCACTGAAACAGGCCCTTCGGCCCACCGAGTCTGTGCCGACCAACAAAAGGTAATAAGGAAGGCAAATGGAAATTTTGCATTTATTGCTAAAAGAATAGAGTATAAAAGTAGGGAAGCGTTCTGCAACTGTACAAAGCATTAGTGAGACCACAACTGGAGTATTGGGTACTGTTTTGGTCCCCTTACTCGAGGAGGGATTTAGTTGCATTGGAGGCAATTTAGAGGAGGTTCACTAGACTGGTTCCAGGGATGAGGGGTATGTCTTATGAAGAGAGATTGAGCAGTTTAGGCCTTTACTCTCTCGAATTTAGAAGAATGAGAGGAGATTTAATTGAGGTATATAAGATGATTAAGGGGATTGATAAAGTAGATGTAGAGAGGATGTTTCCTCTTATGGGGCAATCTAGAATGAGAGGTCATAGTTTTAGGATAAGGAGTAGCAGATTTAAAACAGAAATGAGGAGAAATTACTTCTCTCAAAGTGTCGTGAGGCTGTGGAATTCACTACCCCAGAGTGTGGTGGATGCCAAGACATTGAGTAAATTCGAGGAGGAGGTAGACAGATTTTTAATTAGTAATGGGTTAAAGGGTTATGGAGAGCGGGCATGAAAGTGGAGTTGAGGCCGAGATGAGATCAGCCATGATCATATTGAATGGTGGAGCAGACTCAAGGGGCTGAATTGCCTACTCCTGCTTCTAGTTCATCTGTTCTTATGAAATACTGAGCATGGAGAGTTTCTGACAATTCTGACTGTTCAAGGAAGCTCTTCAAATAAAGCTGTTTTTTAGTGCACACAGGCACAAGCAGGCATATTTTTTTGAATTATTAAAGTATATTTAATTTACTAAGATTCTGACTACAGTACAACAATGAAACCAGCAACTCGTTCAATATAGTTTTTTTTAAAACTCATTTTCAGTGACCTGAAGTCAGGTTACTCACTCACAAGATGGTGGACTAGCCACCCTTATTAAAAATGCTTATTGTTTGTGATAAAACCATTTTCAGTTGTATTAATCAAACTGCGCCAGATTACCACAATTAAATACATCAATGAAGATTTTAATGCATAAAAAGAACACACAATTATATATATTACGTTACACAATTGCATTGGTTGATGGAAGATTTTACACTTGTGATTATGTCAATAAGCTTGAACGAAAACCTCACTTGGAAATCCAGTGTAATTTCAAGCACAATTTGTACCCAGTGTGGAAACTACCCCAAAAAGACTTCTGAAAACAAAGCGGGAGAGAAAAGTAATAAATAAAAATGCCTCTGCCTCTTTTAGAGCTCCTCGATATTTGGAGCTAATTTTACACCCTTACGGATGGTCTAGTGCAGAGGGGTTCCTGTCTTAAATTGAATACTTGGGTGCATTCACTTTTACATGCAATATGTTGCTTTATGTTGTCCCTCTACGTTGCTTTCATAGATCTCACCAAAGCCTTTGACCTCGTCAGCACATGTGGTCTCTTCAGACTACTAGAAAAGATCGGATGTCCACCAAAGCTACTAAGCATCATCACCTCATTCCATGACAATATGAAAGGCACAATTCAGCATAGCGGTACCTCATCAGACCCCTTTCCTATCCTGAGTGGTGTGAAACAGGGCTGTGTTCTTGCACCTACACTGTTCGGGATCTTCTTCTCCCTGCTGCTCTCAAAATGCGTTCAAATTTTCAGAAGAAGGAATTTTCCTCCACACAAGATCAGATGGCAGGTTGTTCAACCTTGCCCGTCTTAGAGCGAAGACCAAAGTACGGAAGATCCTCATCAGGGAACTCCTCTTTGCTGACGATGCTGCATTAACATCCCACACAGAAGAGTGTCTGCAGAGACTCATCGACAGGATTGTGGCTGCCTGCAATGAATTTGGCCTAACCATCAGCCTCAAGAAAACGAACATCATGGGACAGGACGTCAGAAATGCTCCATCCATCAATATCGGCGACCACGCTCTGGAAGTGGTTCAAGAGTTCACCTACCTAGGCTCAACTATCACTAGTAACCTGTCTCTTGATGCAGAAGTCAATAAGCATATGGGAAAGGCGTCCGCTGCGATGTCCATACTGGCCAAGAAGGTGTGGGAAAATGGCGCACTGACACGGACACAAAAGTCCGAGTGTATTAAGCCTGTGTCCTCAGTACCCTGCTTTACAGCAGCGAGGCCTGGACAACGTATGTCAGCCAAGAGCGATGTCTCAGCTCATTCCATCTTCGCTGCCTCCGGAGAATTCTTGGCATCAGGTGGCAGGACCATATCTCCAATGCAGAAGTCCTCAAGGCGGCCATCATCCCCAGCATATACGCCCTACTGAGTCAGCGGCGCTTGAGATGGCTTGGCAATGTGAGACACATGGAAGATGGCAGGATCCCCAAGGATGCATTGGACAGCGAGCTCATCACAGGTATCAGACCTACCAGCCATCCATGTCTCCGCTTTAAAGACGTCTGCAAACACGACATGAAGTCCTGTGACATTGATCACAAGTCGTGGGAGTCAGTTGCCAGCATTCGCCAGAGCTGGCGGGCAGCCATAAAGGCGGGGCTAAAGAGTGGCGAGTCGAAGAGACTTAGTAGTTGGCAGGAAAAAAGACAGAAGCGCAAGGAGAGAGCCAACTGTGTAACAGCCCCAACAACTAATTTTATCTGCAGCGTCTGTGGAAGAGTCTGTCACTCTGGAATTGGCCTTTATAGCCACTCCAGGCGCTGCTTCACAAACCACTGACCACCTCCAGGTACTTACCCATTGTCTCTCGAGACAAGGAGGCCGAAGAAGAAGAAGAGTTTTAATTTTTTTTATATATGTAGCTCCTGCAGATAAGGTGCACAATAGGTTACGTGGCTGTGGAGCCTGAACAAATAAAAACATAAAAACTGTAAGTGGCAGGATTCTGACAGGGACTAGGGTGGATAGCACCCTACTGAATTTCCCCACATTTGCCTGCCTCCATAGCATCAGCAGAAATGACCCTGCTGGCCAAAAAGTACACTGCAAAATTTGTTCTGGTGCCAATTGCCACCAAAAACGTCAATTTGTTGGGCAATGTATAGAATCCAATGAGGGTGATTTCCTTCTGACTAAATCTCTAGAACTTTTTAATGAACATTTCTACAGTCTGTAACCAAACAAGTGCACTAAATTGTGAAAATAGTTCTGTTATATTGGACACTAAATTGGGCTCTGCAGTACTCATAGCTTGGGGCTAGGGTGCTGTTTTTATTCCAAAATGGAGTCTGTGTCTTGCGCACACAGTTCTAGGTAGGGGGGAGGGGTGGGGGGGAGTCTTCACCAGATACCATTTGTGGAAGGCCAGGAACCTGTGCATTTGGAGTGTGTGCCTGAAGTAAGCAGAGCAGACAGATTGTGATATCAGTCCGGGTGTCACGTTGATTTGACTGTAGTGGTGCTACTTTCAATCACAACGCTCCATCTAACAGCCTCTCACAACTGAGCATGTGTTCAACAACAGGAAGGACTCCCCAGCAGCATTATTTAACTGGACTATGAACATATTCAGTTGTTGTGCCATATCTATCTCATTAGTTGTAGTCGAAATTTCTGTATTCTTGGGGGTAATTTTGCTAACTCCTTTGAATTAATCAATGTCACCAGTGGCTTGTGGTCAGTTTCCATCTTGATGTTGAGGCCCAGTACATAGTCCGAAAATTTTTCTCACACCCATCACTGCGTACCTTTGTTTCGTCTCTGAGAACGATCAAGAGGCAAAGTACATAGGCCAGCATTGTCCATCTTTTTGAATCTTGAACAGGACTGCACCTAATCCTGTTGATAATGAGTCTGCTGCAATAATAGTCACTGGTTCTGGATCATAATGCACCAATACTTCTGATGACGTTTACATTTCCTTGATCCTCTCGAAAGAATTTTTCTGGCAGTCTCCCCAGCACCAGGCATTGCTGCTCTTTAGCAGTTGTCATAGAGGCTCATTAAAAGTGGCTAGATTTGGTAGGAATTTCCCTACCTGGTTAACCATACCCATGAATCACTTTAAATCTATTATGTTCTTTGGCTCCTTTATTGCCTTCGTCTTCTGTGGATCTATCTTGATGCCAGATCCATCAATACTGCAGTCAAGGAACCTCACTGTTAACTGTGAAAATGCACACTTCCCATTTAATGTGAGCCCTACCTCTTATAATCTGTGTAATACTGCTGTTACCTTTGTGTCATGTTCTTCTTGGCTTGCTAAAGGCAACTGCCAGAACCCGCTATTTGCATCTAATTTGAATATGGAGCTTTTTCCCAATTTAACAAGGCTGTCGTCGACTGACTTCATAGGGTGAACTTCTCTCTTTACAGCTTTATTGAGTTGGGTAAGGTCCACACAAATCCTAATGGACCCATTTGGTTTCCTTACTGGAACCATCCTAGAGCACCACCTAGTGGGTTTAATCACATTTACTACAGGTATGAGTCATGCTTGATGGAGAATTTTAATTTTTTTGCTCATTCTTGAGGTGTGAGCATCACTGGCTAGGCCAGCATTTATTGTCCATCTCTAATTGCCCTTGTGAAGGTGGTGGTGAGCCACCTTCTTGAACTGCTACATCCATGTGCTGCAGGTACACTCACAGTGCTGTTCGGAAGGGAATTCCAGGATTTTGATCCAATGACAGTGAAGGAATGGCAATATAGTTCCAAGTCAGGATGGTATGTGGCTTGGAGGGGAACTTGAACGTGGTGGTGTTCCCATACATCTGCTGCCCTTGTCCTTCTAGATAGTAGAGCTCGTAGGTTTGAAAGATTCTATCAAAGGAGCCTTGGTGAGTTGCTGCAGTGCATCTTGTAGATGGTACACACTGCTGCCACAGTGTGCCAGTGTTGGAGGGAATGAATGGTGAAGGTTGTGGGTGGGGTGCTGATGAAGTGGATGATGTTGAACTTCTTGAGTGCTATTGGAGCTGCACGTATCCAGGAAAATGGAGAATATTTGATTGTACTTGTGCCTTGCAGATGATGGACAGACTTTGGGGAGTCAGGAGGTGAGTTACTTGCTGCAGAGTTCCCAGCCTCTGACCTGCTCTTGCATCCACAGTATTTATATGGCTGATCCAGTTAAGTTTATGGTCAATGTTAACCTGCAGAATGGTGATGGTGGAGGAATCAGTGATGGTAGTGCCATTAATGTTAAGGAGAGATGGTTAAACTCTTTTGTTGGAGATGGTCATTGCTTGGCACTTGTCTGGCATGAATGGTACTTGCCAACTATCAGGTCAAAACCTGGACATTGTCCAGGTTTTGCTGCATTTCTGAACAGACTGCTTCAGTATCTGAGGAGTCAAGAATCATGCTGAGCATTGTGCAATCATCAGCGAACATCCCCACTTCTGACCTAATGTTGGAGGGAAGGTCATTGATGAAGCAGTTGAAGATGGTTGGCACTGGGACACCACCCTGAGGAACTCCTGGGGCTTAGATGATTGGCTACCAGTAATCAAACTGACTTCCTTGTGCTAGGTATGACTCTAACCAGTGGAGAGCTTTCCCCATGATGCCCATTGACTTCAATTTTGTTAGGGCTCCTTGATGCCACTCTAGGTCAAATGCTGTGTTGATGACAAGGCCACCTATTCCCCCCCTCACCTCTGGAATTCATCTCTTTTCTCCGTGTTTGGACCAAAATTGTAATAAGGTTTGGAGCTGAGTGGTCCTGGCGGAACCCAAACTGAGCATCAGTGAGGAGGTTGCTGCTGAGTAAATGGCACTCAATAGCATTGCCAATGACATCTTTCATCACTTTGCTGATGTTTGTAGACTGATGGGTTGGTTATTGGTCAGATTGCATTTGTCCTTAAATGTGTTGTTGCCTCACAAATCCATTTCCATCTTTCCTGGAGTTCCATGTTTGAATCCTTCCAATCAGGTTTCCACCCCTGCCACAGTACTGAAACAGCTCTTAGCAAAGTCACAGGTGGCATCCTTGATGGGAAGGCAGTGGCATAGTGGAGGCAATGGTATTGTCACTGGACTAGTAACCCAGAGACCCAGGGTATTGCTCTGGGAATGTGGGTTTGAATCCCACCACAGCAGAAGGTAGAATTTGAATTCAATTAATAAATCTGGAATTAAACACTTGTCTAATAATGGCCATGAAATTGTCGATTTTCATAAAAAACCCATCATAAATTGTTGATTTTCATTAAAAATCCACTGATGGCCTTTAAGGAAGGAAACCTGCTGTCCTTACCCGGTCTGGCCTACATGTGATGCCAGACCCACAGCAATGTGGATGACTCTTAAATGCCCTCTGAAATGGCCTAGCAAGCAACTCAGTTGTATCTAATCAAGGGCAATTAGGGATGGACAATAAATACTGGCCTAACCAGTGACGCCCACATCCCATGAATGAATTAAAAAAAATCCTATGTCACTGTGACAAAGTAAACTTACCCTCCTCATCCTTCTCAACCTGTCTGCAGCCTTTGACATGGTTGACTACATTATCCTCCAATAACGCCTCTCCACTGTCGTCCAATTGTTTGGGACTGCTCTCACGGTTCCATTCTTATCTATCTAATCATAGCCAGTGAATCATTTGAAATGGGTTCTCTTCCTGCTCCCACACCATTGACTCTGGTGTCCCCCAAGGATCTATCCATGGCCACCTCAAATTTCCCGTCTCCATGCTGCCCCTTCATGACATAATCTGAAAGCACGGCATTAGTTTTCAGATGTATGCTGACGTAAAGCTTGGATACCCGACCTGAAACCGACTAGACCCGACTGAATGTGTCAGATTTGAGTTGGGTCGGGTTGAAATTCCGGGTCCAGCATTCGGGCTCGGGTTGGGTCGGGCTGCTTCCAGGAAGTCACGGGATCAGGCTTACCCATGATTCCCCACAACTCCAGCTGCAGGTATAGCTGGCTGCCGGAACAGATGAAGGAGATACTTGTCAGGTTGGGTCAGGTCGGGCGCGAAAAATAATTAAAGGGCTCGGGCTCGGGTCGAGTTCGGGTTGGCTGCAGTCAGGCCAGGCCCGGGTTGGGTATTAATTTTATACCCGAGCCAGGCTTTAAGCTGACAACACTCAGCTCTACCTCACCACCACCTCTCTCGACTCCTCCACTGTTGCTAAATTATCAGACTGCTTATCCAACATCCAGCATTGGATCAGCAGAAATTTCCTCCAATTAAATATTGGGAAGCCTGAAGCCATTGCTTTCGGTCCCTGCTCCAAACTCCATTCTCTCGCTACCGATTCCATCCCTTTCCCAGCCCCTGAGATTAAATCAGTCTGTTCTCAATCTTGGTGTCACATTTGACCCCGAGATGAGCTTCCGACCTCATAGTTGTGCCATTACTAAGACCGCCTATTTCCAATCCAAGAACATCACCCGCCTTCACCCCTGTCTCAGCTCTACTGTTGCTGAAGCCCTCATTCATGCCTTCGTTACCTCTAGATATGACTATTCTAAGGCATTGCTGGCTGGTCTCCCACATTCTACTCTCTGTAAACATGAGGTCATCCAAACCTCTGCTGCCCCTGTCTTAACTCGCACCAAGTCCCAGCCACCTATCGCCCCTTGCTGATCTACATTGGCTCCTGGACAAGCAATGTCTTGATATTAAAATTCCCATCCTTGTTTTGAAATCACTCCATGGCCTCACCCCTCCCTATCTTTGTAATCTCCCCAGCCCAGCAACCTTCCACGATATTTGCACTCTTCTAATTCTGGCCTCTTGTGTATGCCTGATTTTAATCGCTCCACCATTGGTGGCCATACCTTCAGTTGCCTAGGCCCCAAACTCTGGAATACCTTCCTTACACCTCTCTGGCTCTCCACCTCGCTTTCCTCCTTTAAGACACGCCTTAAAACCTACCTCTTAGACCAAGCTTTTGGCCATCTGACCTACTATCTCCTTTTGTGGCTAGGTGTCATACTTTGTTTTATAATACTCCTATATAGCACATGGGGACATTTTATTACGTTAAGGGACAGAGTGTAGTGTATCCAAATTTGCTGACGATACAAAAATAGGTGGGAAAGCATGTTGCGATTAGGACACAAAGAATCTGCAAGGGGATATAGATAGATTAAGTGAGTGGGCAAAAACGTGGCAGATGGTGGTCAGTGTGGGAAAGTGTGAGGTCATCCACTTTGGTAGGAAGAATAAAAATGCAGATTATTATTTAGATGGAGAAAGACTACAAAATACTGCAGTACAGAGGGATCTGGGTGTTCTTGTGCATGAAACACAAAGGTTAGCATGCAGGTGCAGCAAGTAATTAGGAGGACAGATGGAATTTTGGCCTTTATTGCTAGGGAGTTACAGTTTAGAAATAGGGAAGTCTTGTTACAACTGTACAGGGTGTTGGTGAGGCCACACCTGGAGTACTGCGTACAGTTTTGGTCCCCGTATTTAAAGAAGGATATACTTGCATTGGAGGCAGTTCACAAAGAGGTTCACTAGGCTGATTCCTTGGACGAAGGGGTTGTCTTATCAAGAACGGCTAAACAGGTTAGGCCTTTATTCATTGGTGTTTAGAAGAATGAAGGTGATCTTATAGAAACATATAAGATTTTAAGGGGGCACGACAGGGTAGATGTTGAGAAGATGTTTCCACTAGTGGGGGAATCTCGAACTAGGGGACATAATTACAGAATAAAAGGGCACACATTTAAAACTGAGATGCGAAGGAATTTCTTCTCTCAGAGGGTGGTGAATCTCTGGAATTCTCTGCCTCAGAGAGTTGTGGAGGTTAGATCACTAAATTTATTTAAAGAGCAAGTAGATGGATTTTTGAAATCTTAGGGAGTCGAGCGTTAAGCGCAGCAGGCCTGAAAGAGGAGTTGAGGCCCGGGACAGATCAGCCATGATCTTATTGAATGGTGGGGCAAGCTTGAGGGGCTGAATGGCCTACTCCTGCTCCAATGTCTTATGGTCTTACGTTAAAGGCAATATATAAATAAAAGTTGTTGTTGTTATTTTTGTGGACAGGATACGCTTGGGCAACTTTCTACATTTCTAAATTTCTAAACTTTCTAAATTTCAGAGCATGATGGGCCCCCCATTTTTAGTTTTTTTTTCCTTTTTTTATTTTTTTTTTGTGTTTATTTTATTTTATTTCATCTTAGTTTGTTCAGTTTGCTTACCCACTGTTTTTTTCATGTTTGTACTTGCGGCTGTTCAATTTTCAGTCCGTTAACACCCTTTCTGTACTAATGCTTTGTCTTTCAACACAACATTAACATATCTTTGCTCCATGACCTTCTGGTCAGCTATTCTGTGACCTTGTCCTATCTACACCTTCTACTTTGTTCTCTCTTGCCCCACCCCCACTTTACTTGCTTATAACCTTTTACATTTCTAATATTTGCCAGTTCTGAAGAATAGTCACTGACCTGAAACGTTAACTCTGTTTCTCTCTCCACAGATCCTGCCAGACCTGCTAAGTATTTCCAGCATTTCTTGTTTTGATTTCAACTTTCTACATTGTTGGGTAGATCCCTGTATTGTAACTGTACTGGAACAGCTTGGCTAAGCATGCAGCTAGTTCTGGAGCATAAGTTTTCAGTACTACAGGAGGGATGTAGTCAGGTCTCATAGCCTTTGCTGTATCCAGAGCATTCAGCCATTTCTTGATATCACATGGAGTGAATTGAATTGGCTGAAGACTGGCATCTATGATGGTCGGGGTCTCAAGAGGAGGATGAGATGGATCATTCACTCAGTACTTCTGGCTGAAGATGGGGCAATTGGGACAAGGCCAATTTTACTAAACTGAGGAGTGATTTAGCAAAAGTGGACTGGAAACAGCTACTTGAAGGTAACTCAGTGTGAGAGCAGTGGGAGGCATTCAAAGGGGAGATTCAAGGGGTTTAGAGTAAACATGTTCTCACAAAGAAAAAAGATGAAACAGCCAAATCTAGAGCCCCATGGATGTCAAGGAGCTTATAGGGTAAGATAAGGCAGAAAAGGAAAGCTTATGTCCGACACCGAGAACTCAATACTACAGAAAGCAGAGAGGAGTATAGAAAGTGGAGGGGTGAAGTCGGAAAGCAAAGAGAGGGCATGAAAGAATATTTGGCAAGCAAAATCAAGGTGAACCCAAAGATGTTTTATCAATATATTAAGAGGAAGAGGATAACTAAGGAGAGAGTAGGGCTTTTAAAGACCAAAAAGGTAACCTATGTGTAGGGACAGAAGATGTTGGTATGGTTCTTAATGAATACTTCGCATCTGTCTTCACAAAAGAGGGGGATGATGCAGATATTTGTAGTTAAGGAGGAGGAGTGTGAAGTTTTGGATGTGATAAACATAGGGAGAAAGGAAGTATTAATAGGATTGCATCCTTGAAAGTTGATAAATCACTAGGGCTGGATGAAATGTACCGAAGGCTGTTAAAAGAAGCAAGAGAGTAACTCAACCTCCTGCTGATTACCACCTACCGCGCTCCCTCAGCTGATGAGTCAGTACTCCTCCATGCTGAACAGCACTTGGAGGAAGCACTGATGGCGGCAAGGGTACAGAATGTACTCTGGTGGGGGACTTCAATGTCCACGAAAAAGAGTGGCTTGGTAGCACCACCACGGACCGAGCTGGCCGAGTCCTAAAGGACATATCTGCTAGACTGGGTATGTGGCAGGTGGTGAGGGAACCAACAAGAGGGGAAAACATACTTGACATCATCCTCACCAATCTGCCTGCCACAGATGCATCTGTCCATGACAGTATTGGTAGAAGTGACCACCGCACAGCCCTTGTGGAGATAAAGTCCCACCTTCACATTGAGGATACCCTCCTTTGTGTTGTGTGGTACCATGCTAAATGGGATCTAGCAATGCAAAACTGGGCATCCATGAGGCGCTCTGGGCCATCAGCAGCAGCAGAATTGTACTCAACCACAATCTGTAACCTCATGGCCCAGCATATCCCCACTCTACCATTACCATCAAACCAGGAGACCAACCCTGGTTCAATGAAGAGTGCAGGAGGGCATGCCAGGAGCAGCACCAAGCATACCTCAAAATGAGGTGTCAACCTGGTGAAGCTACAACACAGGATTATCTGCATGCCAAACTGCATAAGCAGCATGCGATAGACAAAGCCAAGCGATCCCATAACCAACGGATCAGATCTAAGCTCTGCAGTCCTGCCACATCCAGCCGAGAATGGTGGTGGAGGAGGTGGCTCCACAAATATCCCCATCCTCAATGATGGGGGAGCCCAGCACATCAGTGTGAGAGATAAGGCTGAAGCATTTGCAACAATCTTCAGCCAGAAGTGCCAAGTTGATGATCCATCTCGGCCTCCTCCTGATGTCCCCAGCATCACAGATGCCAGGCTTCAGCCAATTCGATTCACTCCACGTGATATCAAGAAACGACAGAAGGCACTGGATACTGCAAAGGCTATGGGCTCTGACAATATTCCAGCAATAGTACTGAAGACCTGTGCTCCAGAACTTGCTGCGCCCCTAGCCAAGCTGTTCCAGCACAGCTACAACACTGTGGAAAATTGCCCAGGTATGTCCTGTACACAAAAAGCTGGACAAGTCCAACCCAGCCAATTACCACCCCATCAGCCTATTCTCAATCATCAGGAAAGAGATGGAAGGTGTCATTAAATGTGCCATCAAATGGCACTTGCTTAGCAATAACCTGCTCAGTGACGCTCAGTTTGGGTTTCACCAGGGCCACTCAGCTCCTGACCTCATTACAGCCTTGGTTCAAACATGGACAAAAGAGCTGAACTCAAGAGGTGAGGTGAGAGTGACTGCTCTTGACATCAAGGCAGCATTTGACCGAGTATGGCATCAAGGAGCCCGAGCAAAACTGAGGTCAATGGGAATCAGGGGGAAAACATTCTGCTGGTTGGAGTCATACCTATCACAAAGGAAGATAGTTGTGGTTGTTGGAGGTCAATCATCTGAGCTCCAGGACATCACCACAGGAGTTCCTCAGGGTAGTGTCCTGGGCCCAACCATCTTCAGCTGCTTCATCAATGACCTTCCTTCAATCATACGGTCAGAAGTGGGCATGTTCACTGAGGATTGCACAATGTTCAGCACCATTCGTGACTCCTCAGATACTGAAGCAGTCCTTGTAGAAATGCAGCAAATCTTGGACAGTATCCAGGCTTGGGCTGATAAGTGGCAAGTAACATTCGCACCACACTAGTGTCAGGCAATGACCATCTCCAACAAGAGAGAATCTAACCATCTCCCCTTGACATTCAACGACATTACCATCACTGAATCCCCCACTATCAACATCCTAGGGGCTACCATTGACCAGAGACTGAACTGGAGTAGCCATATAAGTACCGGGGCTACAAGATCAGGTCAGAGGCTAGGAATACTGCGGCGAGTAACTCACCTCCTGACTCCCCAAAGCCTGTCCACCATCAACAAGGCACAAGTCAGGAGTGTGATGGAATACCCTCCACTTGCCTGGATGGGTGCAGCTCCGACAACACTCAAGAAGATCGTCACCATCCAGGACAAAGCAGCCCGCTTGATTGGCACCCCATCTACAAACATTCACTCCCTCCACCACCGACACACAGTGGCAGCAGTGTGTACCATCTACAAGATGCACTGCAGCAATGCACCAAGGCTCCTTAGACAGCACCTTGCAAACCCGTGACCTCTATCAACTAGAAGGACAAGGGCAGGAAATGCATGGGAACACCACCACCTGCAATTTCCCCTCCAAGTCACACACCATCCTGACTTGGAACTGTATCGCCGTTATTTCACTGTCGCTGGGTCAAAATCCTGGAACTCCCTTCCTAACAGCACTGTGGGTATACCTACCCCAAATGGACTGCAGCAGTTCAAGAAGGCAGCTCACCACCACCTTCTCGAGGGCAGTTAGGGATGGGCAATAAATGCTGGCCTAGCCAGCGACACCCACATCCCATGTATGAATTAAAAACAAAATTAGAGGGGAGATGAGGCAAAACTTTTTCACCCAGAGAGTGATGGGGGTCTGGAACTCACTGCCTGAAAGGATAGTTGAGGCTGAAACCCTCAACTCATTCAAAAGGAGTCTAGATATGCATCTCAAGTGCCGTAATCGGCAGGGCTACGGACCAAATGCTGGAAGGTGGGATTAGAATAGGTGGATTGTTTTTCAGTTGGCACAGACACGATGAGTCAAGTGGCCTCTTTCTGTGCCTTAAACTTTCTCTGATTCTCTGATTCTATGGCTGAAAATACTTCAGCTTTGTCGTTTCCAAGGATGCAATATTTGAAGATGCATTCATTCATCTTTATCACTCATGTGAGGTCATCAATCTTCTTCCTGCATTGCATCCAGGTCCTTGGGGTTACACTGCTCCCGCTGCCTTCTTATTGTCTGTCTGAAGGGTCTCCTGGCTCCCTATGGATGGAGGACCTCTCTCCTCCTATTCACCTTCTGCCAAAGCACCCAGTTCTTTCGTAGAGAATCTTGAAGCACCCTCTCTGTCCTGTTGCAGAATTTTTGTTCTTCTTCATGGCCAGACTCTTTTCCATGAACAGCTCTGGCACCTGCTGCAGCCAGTATGTCCTTACTTAGTGCAGACTGGCTTTAAGTGGTGCTGGCTTGCACTCAGCAGCATATTTAGCATTGGACTGAACATTATTATCATTATGTTGAGCAGGCAGCACAAAGTTTGTGTGCTGCCTGCATCACAATGGATGGGCGCAGGTTAATCCTGCATTGCAATCCCCTCGTCTGTTATCTGGTTTTATCCAATTTTTCCCCCATTATTTTTCAGAAACTGTGGACAGTAACCATAGGACATAACAACTCTGCATGGTGGAAAGCAGTAAAAACATGTCCCCAGTTGATTCAGACCAAACCTAATACACGAGTGAAACCAGGTAATAACAGCCCAGTTTTCAAAATAAGCTAAGGAAAGTAATACCTCTGCTGCAGGATTCTCTACTCGTCTCCAAATTCCCAACAAGTGCTCAGTTTGACAACTGTTCTGAAAAGTATATATTTTTCCCTAGTCATTCAGATTTTGTCTATTTGGAATGCAGATCCCCTTATACAGACAACGCCACATTCCTGGGTCACGGGATCCAGGTGTGGTATGTGTAACAGTTCCATCCTATCATGGAACTCTCCCTTTTGTTCTTTTCCTACCCTACAACCGCCCCCATCTCTGACATGTTGCCAATCTGATAAAAGGTCATTGACATGAAACGTTAACTCTGTCATTCTCTCCACAGATGCTGTCTGACCTGCCGAATACTTCCAGCAATTTTTGTTTTCATTCTGACTATGCAATTTGCGTCAAAAAAATAAACTGTAATTGGCAATATCCTAACTTGCCAGATCAGTGTAACGTTTATCATCACTGATCCTACTCTGCCACATTGGGCGGAATTTTCTGGCAACGCCGGGTGCGGGAATGGAGATGGATGGAGGCTGAAAATACCGCCGCTGGCCGGTGTGCCATTCCCAATGCCATTCCTGGCACCAGCCATTTTTGCAGAGGCAAGTTCAGAGCCAGCAGGGCGACCCGTCCCCACATGACAAGTCGCTGATTAGGTTAATTAAAAACTTAATTAAGCCCAATTAAAGGAGACCGACTGGGATTTTCCAGTCAGTCTCCAGTTTCTCAGACCAGCAGGGGCTGCATTTAAGTGGCTGGAGGCAGACACCCGATGACAGGCTGCGGGGCCAGCACTCCAGGCAGACCTAGAGGCACTCCCTGCTTGCCTGAGTATGAAAGCAGCCACATGCCACCCTGTAGAGGAGCTCCCCCTACCCATAGTGGTGGCCTGGCCTCAAGAACCATTTTTTAATTAAAGTTTTAAAAAAGTTGGTGAGGAATGCCTCTGGCCCTCCAGCTTCAAGAGCCCGCCTGCTGCCCTTAATTGGACAGGGAGGCAATTAAGGAGGCATCTCCATGAAAATTCCAATGAGTGACTGTTTTCCCGCAGGGGTGGGTTCAGGACCTGGAAACAGTCCCAACTTCTGTTTCCCACTCCCATAGGGAAAATCTAGCCCATTATCTTCTGCTGCAGTCTTTGCTTTTTCTATTTCCAATAAGCAACAACTTAACTCTATAAACTAGACATAATGGCCTCACATTACTGCATCTTCCATTAAAATGATATGATCTGCCCTCCTGAATAGTTATATGGTCATGATCTGTGGCTTGAAACAGGATCATTGGCATGTATCCTTTTCAAATTATTCTGTCACCAGTGTTTTTTCATGCTACTTTAAGGCATTGGAACTTCTTTGAATACATTCTCCATGCTTTACCTAGCAGCAAGTGTCTCATGAGGCACCTTGTTAATGCATACAATTTTGCAAACCTCGTTGGGATATACAGTGGTGAGTCACATCATCACATTTCATTTCAAGAAAAGCAAACAATTTATAAAAAATGCAAGTGCCAGGAATGTTAAAATAAAACTGCTCAGTGTAACAGCTACTGTAGTTTCCACAGCATAGTAATTTAGAGACATTTAATTTCCTGTTCTGCCCATTGGAATTAGGGGACCCATTAAACCCAGTGATAATGGAAGTCTTCATCAGGGTAATTGTCATGCAGACTGTCAAGAATGAGGTATATTAATTTTGTCACATGAACATTGATTTTTAACTGACGCTGGAGTGAGGAAATGATGTGTTAAACAGATCAGCCATGGCTGGAAAAATATTTACATACCAACAGACTGTGCTTGTGGAGAAACAGGACCATTCCTGACAGATTCAACCCACAATGGACTTTGATCACCAAACATTGAAGGTGAGGAAGCTCACATTCCAGGATGACTGCTAAGATGGCTGAATCCACAAACAGACGTGGTCAAACCAGTTAGTCACATGACTAACCTGCTGGGCAACCTGAGTTTTTCTGAATTGTACAGACAGTTTTGAGAGAGAGAGAGACTGTTTGCTCCCAGACTGTAAAGACCTCTCCTGGCTGGCTCGCCACAGACTCTCCTGTCTGCTCCTATATCTTTTTCACAGATCTCTAAATCCACTGAAGATGTGAAACACAAGAACAAAAAGTCTCCAACATTGAACAAGGTTTAAGAAGAATATTGGGCCCCAACAAAAAGAAAGACCTACCTACAAGCAAGAACTTTATAGTGAGCTTGAAGAACAGTAATCAAAACCATCTTCAGATATTGCCTCAAACATTTCCACTTTATTTTTTCTGCTCTTTTCTGTCTCTATCTGCATGTGTGTATCGCGTATGCATGTTAGCATGGGTGTGTCGTGTATCCGTAGGCGTTAACTGAATTAGAGTTTAACTTTAATAAATTCAACCTTTCTTCTTTAAACATAAGAAAACCTGTTTGGCTGGTTTTTTTGCCTGAAAATTGGAAAGCAGTGGACAAGGATTCATCAAGGGGGAGCCAAAAATATGGTGTTTAATATTAAACCCTGTTACGGTAAGACCAGTTGAAGGCTGAGAGGGAACCCTCGACCCCTCTCACCTGGTAATGCATTGGATTCTGTCCAGTTTTTTTTTAAATCAGGCATTCCGCCAGGTTAATCTATAATTTGAAACAGATGGTGAATGTCTCGCTGAACCTGACACAAATAATAATATCACTGAGCAAAATATTTTCTCCGCCACTCTCTCCTGCACACCCCCACCCCACCATCCCCACAACCATTCCCCACTGTTACGGAGAAAATTACACCTGGCCAGAATGAACCAGAATCATTTTATTTTGAAAACAAATTACTCAAGGATAAAATATAATATAAAGAGAAGATAATACTGTTACACGTGGCAATTGAGAGATTATGAGTACGTAAGACTGGCATTCTTATTAGTATTTCATAATGGATCAAGAAATTCTTCAAGGCAATCATGAAAGATCACTGGACTGCTCTCTAGGTACCCCTCCTTTGGTTATGATAACTTAGAAGGCCCTTGTCCTCTCAAAGGAATCACATAATGCTGAGAGTCATGTAAGAATCTTAAGAATATTTTTTATAGTTTCATCTTTCCATGCAGTGAGAATAGCAACAATGACCACAAAATGCAATCCTTTTGATATTATTTAATAAGAGGTCAGAGTTAAAGTCCACCTCACAATTGAAGTATCTCCTTTCCCATGATTTTTTCACTTTTAAAAATTTGTTCTAAGGATGTGAGTGATGCTGGATATTGAATCAAGTGGCAGTTGCACTTGTCAAGCATGCTGCTTTGTCCTTAATGGCTGATGACTCTCTTGAGTGCTGTTGGATCTACAGTCCTGTAGGCAGGTAGTAAGTATTCAATCATACTGCTAATGTCAGCTTTTCTAGTGATTAAGAGGCTTTGAAGGGTTATTCACAGACTTTCCAGTCTCTGCCCTGCCCTTGTAATTATGCGAACCCAATTAAGCTTCTGGTCAGTGGTGGTCCCTCTGCTATGGGGGAAAGAGCAGTAGAATAGGCCTAAATGGGTTGCTCTTTCAAAGAGCTAATACTGACACAATGTGCCGGATGCTCTCCTTTTTGGCGTGATTCAATGATGATGTTATTAAAGGGGGAATTTGATGCTGGTCATGCCATTAAAAGTCATGGGGAAATGCCTTTGTTTTAAATAGTCATTACCTGGCACTTATGTGGCACAAATGTCAACTGTTGCATTCATTGTGAGTGAAGATAAATGCTGTAGACTAGCCTGGGAATGGTCCCATTCTTAACTTTATAATGGAGGCAAGGTCATTGATGAAGAAGTTGAAGGTGGTTAGACTGAGGACACTTCCCTGAGGAATTCCTGTAATGATAATCTTGAGGCTGTGATGACTAGCCTCCAACAGACAAGACTCAGCAAATGGAGGCCGTGCCCTTTTTACTTCAATTGCATTAGAATTCTTTGTTGCCATCCTCCATCAAATGCTGTCTTGGTGTCAAGGGCAGCTATTCATGCTCCTCCATTGGCATTCAGTTTGTATCCATATCTGGATCAAGGCCATGATGAGGTCTGAAGCTGAGTTGTTTTGCTAGAGTCCAAATGGAGTGTCAATAAGCATTTTACTGATGGGTAATAACAACAACTTGCATTTATATAGTGCCTTGAATGTAGAAAAATGTCCCAGAGTACTTTGTCAAACAAACCTTGACACCAAGCCACAAAAGGGATTATTCAGACAGATGACCAAAAGCTAAATTAAAGAAGTAGGTTTAAGGAGAGTCTTAAAGGATGATAGAGAGGCAGAGAGACAGAATAGTTTATGAAGGGAATTCCAGAGCTTAGGCCTAGGCTCTATTTCTCATCTACATGCTGCCTTTCAGTGACATCATCTGAAAACACGTCTGGTTCCACATTTATGCTGACACTCAGCTCTACATCATCACCACCTCTCTCAACCCCTCTGTTGACTGCCTGTCTGACATCCAGTTCTGGATGTGCAGAGATTTCCTCCAATTAGATATTGGAAAGACTGAATCCATTGTCTTCCGTCCATCCACAAACTCCACTCCCTCGCCACAGACTCCATCCCTCTCCCGAGCAACTGTCTGAGGTTGAACCAGACCATTCACAACCTCAGTGTCTTATTTGACCGCAAGATGAACATCTGGCCAATCATCTGTTCCATCACCAAGTCTGCCTACTTTCACCTATGTAACAATGCCCAGTTCTGCCCCTGCCTCAGCTCATCTGCTGCTGAAACCCTCATCCATGCCTTTGTTACTTCTTAGCTTGACTATTCCAATACTCTTCTGGCCGGCCTCACATCTTCCACTCTTCGTAAACAGAGATCATCCACAACTCTGCTGCCTCAATTTTAAAATTCTCGTCCTTGTTTTCAAATCCCTTCCTGGTCTTGCCCCTCCCCATATCTACAACCTCTTCCAGCCCTACAACCCTCTGAGATATCTGCACTTCTCTAATTCTGGTCTCTTGCACATCCCCAATGTTAATCTCTCCACCATTAGTATTCAGCTTCAGCTGCCAAGGCCATAAATTCTGGAATTTCCTCTAAATCTTTCAATCTCTCTACCTCTCTTTCCTCCTTTAAGTTGCTCCTTAAAACCTACCTCTTTGAACATCTATCCTAATATTTCTTATGTGAAAGAAAATCTAAACTAAAAACAGACATGAAGGCATGGCCACCAATGGTGGTGCAATTAAAAATCAGGGATGCACAAGAAGCCAAATTGGTGGAGCGCAGTCTTGTTTAATGGTACTATTGATGTGTCCTTCCATCATTTTGTTAATGACTGAGAGAAGGTTAGGTAAATTTTTTTTGCATTTCATGGATAGCACATACATGCACTTTCGTTCACATTGTTCACAATGCTGTAGCTGTAAGGAAGTAGTTAGTTCGGCTGTAGAGATCTTCAGCACTACAGCCTGGTTCTTATTAGAGTCCATGCCCTTTCCTGTGTCCATTATACTCAAACACTTCATAAAGTTGTGTGGAGTGAACAAAATTAGCTAGATATGAATCACTATAGTGATGGGGATTTTCAGAGGAGGTAGAAAGGATCATTTACTTGGCATTTTAAGCTAACAGCACATGCAAAAGTAGTCTCTTATCTATTGCACTCATGTGCTGGGCTCCACTACGTTTGAGGATAGGGATGTACTTGGAGCATCCTCCACCTGTTTGTTGCCTGGTACTCCACAACCATTTTCAACTGGCTGCAGTAAGGCTACAGAGGTTTGCTCCAATACACTAGTTTGAGGCTTTTTAGCTCAGTCAATAGCCTGCTGCTTTTGGCGACGGGAAGGAATATAGGCTTGTTTTACATGGAGTTAATTTTAGGTACCTTCATGCATGCAATGTTTCCCAGCAAATAATAATGCAATCAATATCCACTCATGTCTTTGCCATGATGTGCTTGCTGTCTGGAATTCTCTACCTTATATCATCTCCTTCCAACTTCAAGGGCCTTCTCAAAACCTAATTCTTCGATATGACCTTCAGTCATCTCTCCTAACCGTTGTTCCAAATCCTGCTCGACATTCAAATTTTTTTGCTGCAAGTTGCAAACTTTCTGAATAAATCTGCAGTCACAAAACAATAACTCACTAATACACCTCTACAAAGACAGTTCTGTGTCAGTTACAGAAAGCACTTTTACAGTGACAGACACTGCCAGAATGAAAACTGTTTAGAAACTGATGAAACTACACAACCGTGAATATTGTAGAAGAAATGAAAGTTAAGAATCAGGATGGCAGTTGAACTGGTTAGGCACACATTGGAGGCTTTTGTTTTGTAAGTAGATCAGAATCATGTTATACGTAATTCCAAATGGCAGTATGTCTGACTTTCCTTTGCTTAATTCTGACACCTAATAATATCATAAGCAATTGGATTAATTGTAAAGGTGAAGGATTACACTTGAAACGTTAACATATCTTCCCTTTTACAGATGCTGGCAGACCTGCTATGTATTCTATTTGCGATATGAAGCATTTGTAAGTATTTTTCCCCTTTATTCATTTGTATCCCAGTGTTAAGCACATATGAAAGTAAGCATGGAAAGGAGAGTTGAACTGGCCACATTAGATGTAGCGAAGAAAATAATCCCATATCCCTAAAATGGACTCCATTCAATCATTTTCTGCCAGTTAAACAGATAGAAGAAATGTCCTTCTATCATCAGGTTAAGCTCTTTGTCCAAAAACATGACATTAATATGTCAGAGACTAGAGCGTATCAACTCCTGCAGACAATAGGCAGTCTGATACTGCTCTTTCAAAAGCGCCAAACAATAGTCGAAGAATGATTGGATGAACTGGAAGACAACAGTATGTAACCTGGAAAAAATATATGTTGTAGAGCAAAAGAAGAAAGAAGATATGGGTATCACAGCTGTCAAAAATGCATTGGTACCGAGAGTACTTGGAAAATGCAGCCTGATTGATACTCCTGAGCCCCAATACTGGAGAAGGGACGGTGGTGAGAGCTCAGATAATTGATGATCTGAGATTTTATCTTATTAGGAAAATCTGGAAAATTGAAAGAATTACAGAAAACCCAAGGTTTGAGAGACAAATTCCCAATTGTTTGAGATTTCTCAGTTAACGTTATTAGGAATCATGGTGCATTTAATGTCATGAAGCAACTTTTAGTAAATTAGGTGCCATAACAAGGTATAGCCAAAGACAAACGTTACGATAGTCATTTCAAAAATTCTGATAAGTGCTAAAAGTGTGCAAAGTTTTGGGAAAATGGTGGAGTATCAATAAGCAAATCACCATAATTTGCTGTCAAAATAATGGAGAAGTTAATTTCTTGCTGGTGTTTTTATACACAAATATGACAGCAACTTTAGGCGAGGGACAGAGGTACAGTTAAATGTGAAAATCTAAAGGTTGCTATCCAGGTTGTGCCACTCCACCATTGGCTTTGTGAAAATAGCATCTCACTGTCTGGCTTATCTTTGAAATGCACTGATCGGCACAAAATTAGCATGGTAGATGAACTAAACTCGCCGTACAAATTTGTCATGTCCATTTCAGTCTAAGTACCCTTTAAGATGTAATAAGTCTTGATTATTACCAGTCAACCTCTCTGGCACAGAATATTAACTATTACAAGTGTGGAGATTCATTCCTTCAGGTTTTAAGTATTGATTGAGATATTTTGTACTTTTCCTTTCTGTCTTTATATATTTTCCCTCCCTCAATCCAATATTTCTTTCCATCTGTTTACTTCTTTTTCTGTACCTAATTTGGCATTGAATTCACCACTTTAATTTAGGCTTCTTTCTCATTCCTTGTGTCATTAATTTTATAATCTTTCAATTTGATTAGTTAAGTTGCTTGTCCTGTTCACTCAGATCCCAGCTGCCCAGTTTCCCTCATTACAAACTTATCAACTGCACTTTCAGGAACTTGTCAAGCAAAACATTTAAAAACCTAATCGTGTAAGGGCAAGTCTAACTAATGGCACATCCCTTTAGATTCACAAGCAAAATCAAATTATGGTCCATTATCCATAACACTGTGTATGCTCCAGCATAATAAATGTATGATTGGTGTGCATACTTTTTCAAAAATTCATTCATGAGATGTGGGCGTTGCTGGCCAGGCCAGTGTTTATTGCCCATCCCTAATTGCCCTTGACAAGGTGGTGGAGAGGTGCCTTCTTGAACCGCTGCAGTCCATGTGGGGTAGGTACACCCAAAGTGCTGTTAGGAAAGGAGTTCCAGGATTTTGACCCAGTGACAGTGAAGGAACAGCGATATAGTTCCAAGTCAGGATGGTGTTTGGCTCGGAGGGGAACCTGCAGCTTGTGGTGTTCCCATGCATCTGCTGCCCTTGTCCTTCTATGTGGTAGAGGTCACGGGTTTGGAAGATGCTGTCTAAGGAGCCTGGGTGCATTGCTGCAGTGCATCTTGTAGATGGTACACACTGCTGCCACTGTGCGTCGGTGGTGGAGGGAGTGAATGTTTGTGGATGGGATGCCAATCAAGCAGGCTGCTTTGTCCTGAATGGTGTTGAGCTTCCTGCGTGCTGTTGGAGCTGCATCCATCCAGGCAAGTGGAGAGTATTCCATCACACTCCTGACTTGTGCCTTGTAGATGGTGGACAGGCTTTGGGGAGTAGGAGGTGATTTGCTCGTCTCAGGATTCCTAGCCTCTGACCTGCTCTTGTAGCCACGGTATTTATATGACTACTCCAGTTCAGTTTCTGGTCAATGGTAGCCCCTAGGATGTTGATAGTGGGGGAATCAGTGATCGTAATGCCATTGAATGTCAAGGGGAGATGGTTAGATTCTCTCTTGTTTGAGATAGTCATTGCCTGGCACTTGTGTGGCGCGAATGTTACTTGCTGCTTATCAGCCCAGGACTGGATGTTGTCCAGGTGTGACTGCATTTCTACACGGACCCCTTCGTTATCTGAGGAGTCATGAATGGTACTGAACATTGTGCAATCATCTGCGAACATCCCCACTTCTGACCTTATGATTGAAGGAAGGTCATTGACGAAGCAGCTGAAGATGGTTCGCCTTAGGACACTACCCTGAGGAACTCCTGTGGTGATGTCCTGGAGCTCAGATGATTGACCTCCAACAACCACAGCATCTTCCTTTGTGATAGGTATGACTCCAACTAGCAGAGTGTTTTCCCCCTGATTCCCACTGACTCCAGTTTTGCTAGGGCCCCTTGATGCCATACTCGGTCAAATGCTGCCTTGATGTCAAGGGCAGTCACTCTCACCTCACCTCTTGAGTTCAGCGCTTTTGTCCATGTTTGAACCAAGGCTGTAATGAGGCCAGGAGCTGAGTGGCCCTGGCAGAACCCAAACTGAGCATCACTGAGCAGGTTATTGCTAAGCAAGTGCTGCTTGATGGCACTGTTGATGGCACCTTCTATCACTTTACTGATGATTGAGAGTAGACTGATGGGGCAGTAATTGGCTGGATTGGACTTGTCCTGCTTTTTGTGTACAGGACATACCTGGGCAATTTTCCACATTGCCGGGTAGATGCCAGTGTTGTGGCATAATGGCAGACCTGCAAAAGACGACGCCATTAATGAGTTTCCAACTCCAACTTCTTTCCAACATCTCCAAAGATTCCTGGGAATGCTGAATCAGTTGGCAAAATTTTTACCCAATTTGGTGCAAGTAACAGAACTATTAAGACAACTCTTGGAAAAAAGATCAAGCGTGGTGTTGGAACATACATCAAGAACAAGCATTTTGAAGAATGAAGGAGATGCTAGTCTAACCGGAGATATTAGCGCACTACAACCCTTCATTACCAACTATAATTGCAGCAAACGCCTCATCTAAAGGGTTAGGGGCAGTCCTCTTTCAAGAACAGCCAAATGGATGTCGAAGACCAATCTATTATGCATCTCGAGCTTTGTGCGAATCAGAGACAAGATCTGCTGTCATTGAAAAAGAAGCACTTGCAGTCATGTGGGTTTGCGAGAAGTTTTCTGATTACATTATTGGCCTGAAAGTGGTTATTGAGACAGACCAAAAACTCTTGGTTTCCCTACTGGATGGGAAAGAAATTGCAAGGATGCCTCTGAGAATTCAGAGATTCCAATTGAGATTGATGATATATACCTACTAAATGGTATATGTTCAGGAAAGATGCAAACTTCCACTGATGCATTATCAAGAGCAACTGTTGACCATCCTACACAACAAGATATTAACTTTGTTGAAGAAATCCAGTCGTATTCATAGTAGGCAGCATTGCAATGGCTGGCAAGTACACAGAAACTTAAAGAAATTAGTCATGCTCAAAAGCAGGATGAGGAGTGCATTCGGATACAGCAGTATTGTACACAAGGTTGGCCACAGGAACATCCTAGTGTAAGGTAATGAAAATTTTCTTCGAATTCAAGAGAGACTTCACAATTGTCGATGATTTGCTGGTCTATAATAACAGACTGGTCATTCCGATCTTTCTGCGATCAGATATCTTGGCAAGGATACATCCAGGCCACATGGGAATCACAAAATGCAGAGCACGAGCTCAATCATCTGTTTCATGGCCAGGAATATCCAAAGACATAGAAAATATGATCTTGAATTGCCAGATGTGCACAGTACACAGACCAGACCAGATCTTATAACCACACAATATCCAATCAGACCATGGGAACATCTGGGACTGGATTTGTTTATGTACAGTGGAAAATCTTATATCATAGTGATCGATTATTTTTCAAGGTGGATTGAAGTAAAAAGATTGTACTCAACAACAGCAGAATCTGTTATTAGAGTGGTACAGGAGGTCTTCGCAACGCATGGTATACCTGATGAGGTTGTGTCAGACAATGGACCACTGTTTGCAAATGAATACTTCACTCAATTTGCAAGAAAGTTGGGATTTGAACATCTTAGAAGTTCCCCTCGTTACCCTTAATCGAACGGTGAAGAAGAGCGAGGAGTGCGAACTATTAAATCGTTGTTGTAGAAGAAAGATCTTCCAAATGTTCAATTGAATTATCAATCTGCTTCATGGTTATGTGGAGTATCACCTGCAGAGCTGTTGATGGGGCGAAAGCTGAAAACTCAACTTCCTATTCTACCCAGAAAACTACTTCTGGGGCTAGACGTCCAAGACTACTAAAAATGCAAGATAGAGAGAAGTCTTACAGGAACCAACAAGTTCACAATTACAATAAGAGATCTCATACTAGAAATTAACCAATGTTAAAAGATGGAGTGAAGGTATGGATACAAGATCTAGGACATGAAGGTAGAGTCATCCAGAGAGATGAAGATTATCTGCGATCTTATATAGTACAGACTTCCAAGTGTATGATCAGGTGAAATAGGAGAAACCTTATCCTTATTCCTCAAACGCAACGACCAGCCATATATCTGGAGGGACCAGATGATGATCAAGAATCCCAGAGACAACAGGATACTACAAACATTGGCCAAGACCAACCAAATCATCGAACAAGACATTCAAGAAAGACTACTGATCTTCCAAGTCTGACAAGAAGACAATCAGCGAGAGTTGTGAAGCCTCCTGACGGACTGAATCTGTGATGTCAGAGACTTGCGAGGAGAGGGTATAGTATGTAAAGTCAAAATGAATGAATGTATATGTATCAAAAACATACATGGGCAAAGACTTGGGGGGAGATGTAGTATAAGGGTCTGAAAGGGTTAATATTTGAGAGTAACCCCTCCCAATTTAGTGATGATGACATAATAGTCACATGGGTATTAGGCTTAGAAGAAGCAAAAAGCATCATGAGAGGTGTTAGCTGGACATGCTTAATGAAATTGTAAATCGTGATGTATATAAAATGAACGAGTTACTTTTTAGCCATACCAAGACTCTGAGACATCTGTAAACGATGCTCAAACTACGCTAACAGCAATATACAACACATACCAACTGCAATTTTGGAAAAAGCTGCTGATTCTATATTGGTATATATTAAAAGTCTATAACTTGATTGCTTCCAGTCGGGGCTTTCTCGCAACCCTCAGCTGTGTGTGTCTGATTTGGATGACATGTGGCTGGTGGAGAGAAGGGCTCTTGCTGTGTAAGTAACCAGCACCAGGGACGGACTGGATGGCAACAGAGCGGGTTGGATGTTACCAGAGGAATTCGCCACCTACAAGTCCTGGCACTATGTCCGCCATGCAGCCTAAAAGGAGCTGAAATCTAAGGAGAAGGTTTCTTCTTAATAAACTCAAAAACAGATCCTGCAATGCTAAAGGAAATTCTCATAACTTTGGTAGCACTTTTGCTCCAGAAAGTACAGCAGACAAAATGTGTTAAATCTTATTCAGGTTCAGAAGGGAAAGTGATAACTGCAACAATCTAAATTGATGGCAAGTTAATAAAAACTGATAGTGGGTCCACCTATACTCCAGCCAAGCAATATTTCCTTCATTCTTACCCACACGACAACTAGAAAAGGAAATGATTGTTAGATGAGTTGGTTATGTTGCCACTTTGATGACCTCAGGATATCTCAACACATTTGACAGCCAATGAAGTATTTTTGAAATGAAGTCACTGTTTTAAGTAATACAGCAGCCAGTCTATGCACAGCAAGATCCCACAAACAGCCATGCAATAATTGACCAGAACATCTGTTTTAGGTATTAGTTCAGAGATAAATGTGGGTCAGGACCAGGACAGCTCACCTGCTCTTCCAATATTGTTGTGGGATCACAGCAAGACAGCAACTTGGCTCAATGTTTCCTCTGAAATTGCGCCTCCCTCGGGACAGCTTGCCAGTTTGCATTATGTGCTCAAGTCTCTGAATGTGATTTGAAACTAATGACCCTTTGACTTAGAGTCAAGAGTGCGACCACTTAGTCAAGGCTGACACCAGTAGAATAAAAGATGTAGCTGTAAAATTCACACTGTTTAGCACTAGCTACAGAAAAGGCCTATCTACATGTGGAAGCCATTATTTTGCAGGATTAAGTATTTTTGCAAAGCTTATAGCTCATATATATTAAAAACAGGCCCTTTTCTTGTGATCTGGATACTTGTTTTCCCTACAATGATTAGAAAATGGAGAGATAAAAAATCAATTGTGAAGCATCAGAACAATAAAGTCCCAAGAGAACAGTAAATAACCACTGAAGCTTTATAGTACAGAACCAGTGTGATGGACTCTATTACTGGGAAGGACATTTGATGGCACCAAATCATGTGTAAAATTATCATCATCTTCATTTTAAAAAAGGCAATAAGACCATGCCAGCCAATTAGAAGAATCTTACAACAATATTAATCAAGATTATTGCTCAGCTTGAAAGAATAGGTATAACAACAGAAAGAAACAGAGGGCTGAGGTGAGTGGGGGTGGGGGGGGGGGGGGGGGGTGCGTGTGGTGTGTGGAATGACAGATCAGGCTGCATTTCTATTTTCCATTCTCCCTCAAAGAGCACTTTTGTATTATTTCACCTGGGCTTTAAACACACAAGTAAAATAAAAGCAGGAATTATAGTCAGATTAGCAGTTAGAGCATAGAGTCAACCGTATATTTCTCTGAAGGGTCTGGATAGCAACCTCATCAAGACCATTGGAGCAAAGCACATTTAATCATCAACTGAATTGAATATTGACAAAATAGAAAATGTATCTACAATTACAAGCATGCCTGCTGACCTCGTGGCTTTTTAAACTGATAGCTGAATGACCAGACAACTTATTTAAGTAACCCTTTCATTCACCACTCTCCTCAAAGAATGAGAGGAAGTTCAGTAAAAAACCTTTCTTCGGGAAGATGTTTAGATTCTGTAATTTAATGTCAACGTTGTTAAAGTAGAGTCTGTAACTTCACCTTAAAAGGGAAATCAATATTTTCTTGACAAAGATGAATATTAAAGGATATGAGGAGTGAGTAGGAGATTTGGTCTAGACGAAAGGAGCTGATGTGGGGAAATAATTTGTGTAGACATGATGGAAGAATGGTTAGTTAGATGATATGACATTCTATGATTTTATAAATCATGAAAATATGCAGCAGGCTGGACTCTATTCTTGTAGACTTATAGAACAGCATGTACACTTTCACAAACTTCTCCGAAGATTTAAGGCCATTAATTGTTTATAATGTTTGATTCCTTGAAATAAATGTGAAAAAACACACCAATATTAGAATTTCAGTAACTTATATTTATCAACCCTAATATTAATATAAAAAGCACTTCCCAGAAAGTTCCGGAAAGAGCAGAGACTCGCTTGAAAGAAAACAGCTGCATTGCTGCCTACTGGAGAACCACTGAATCAGCCATCCATATCTTCAAACAGGAAGCCGAAGAACCACGGAATCTGCCGTCAACATCTTCAAACCAGAAGCCTCAGAACTACTAAAGGAAAGTTGCATGACCATTGAATTCAGCCTGAAGCCAGCCAACTCATCAACCTCCACAGACTTGATGCCCCTTTTATTTCTCTGGAATCTAATTCGACCAGTCTATCCTTCCCCACTCTGTAACCTATTTGTGTTTGCGTGCATGAAAGTTGGAGCATATTTTATTATTTTACTTCAGTCAGATTAAGTACTGTTATGATCCTGTAGTTTTTTCCCAGGAAGTATGCGGTGTGCCTTTAAGGCTGGAAAAGGATCAGTACTACTTTAAGACAATAAGCTCCAGGGACTGTGAGCCAAAGTGCATTTTTGGTTAATTGACAACAACCATTCTGAGACCAAGAACACAAGATAAAATGTTGCTGATTGCCTTCTGAAAAACTGGATAACTGGTTTGTTGAGACACACAGACACGTAGACTGTCTGCCAGCATATACTGAAGGAAATAAGAGAGAGCTCTCCCTCTGTCTGTTTAAACCCTATTTATTATACTCTCAGAATTCTGATAGATCAAGCCAGATCAATTTCTTAAAAGAAAATAACCAATTACTTTAACTACTGAACTGTAATTGTTGAATTCATCGCTGGCCGGATGAGGAGTTGAAGCTTCAGAGGTTGGACATTTTTTTTATTCCCATCGGACGGCTGCGAGGACTTCAAGCAACATTGGACTGTTCCACATTGGACGATTCCACTTTAGCGGGAGGGTAAATCTGCAAGGACTTTGTTACTTTTTTTTAATGTTGTTTATATCTTAATAGTGTTTAAGAATTTAGTTTTCTCTAATAACCAATTAATTTGTTGATCTAAAGATACCTAGTTTGGTTCACCTCATTCAAGGGTTAATAGATGGTTCAATTTGACTGTGGTTTTCTTTAATTTGGAAAGTTTAAAGTGATATGTTAGGCGATCTGTGGAGGGACGGGACTGAATTGACAGTGTGTTTCTCTCACTGCAATCAGAATCATATATTTTGATTGGGGACTTTGTCTTGAGCAGTCGGTCGTAACACATTAATTGGGGGCTCGCTCGAGATTGAATCATATTTAATTTGGTGGCTGACAACTGGGATCACAATCAGATTCATTTGGAGGACTCACATTCAGAATCATATTAACTACTCATCTCTGGGATAACATATTTAAATTGGGGTCTTGCATTTGGCATCGTATTTAATTGCTCTCGCTTCTGGGATCATAGCAATTGGAAACTCGATTGTTGGGATCTAAATCTAACACCAATTACAAAGAAATAAAAGAACCATGTCTCCTGTATAATAAGGTACAGTGTATACCATTGTGGTTGCAGTAGAGTTTTTGGGAAAGCAGAATGTTTCCCTGAGTTACTTGATAACTTTAACTAAGAATAATAAAAAGAATTGGCAGCAAAATTGGGGTTGGAATTGAAATTAGGTGCCAAAAGAGCAGAGATAATTGACATAATAGCCGAACATCTGGAATTAGTAGAAGAAGAAGAAAATTATGATGATGAAGATAAAGGGGAAAATGAAGGACAAGAAATTAGTAGGTCCGAAAGTGATGCAGTGGTATTGGCCTGGATTCAGTTAGAAATGAAAAAACTTGAATTTGAAGACAGGGAGAAAGAGAGGGAATTAAGTCTAAAAGAGATGGAACTAAGACAAAAGGGTCAGGAAGAATCTGAATTTAGCTCAGGACCCAGCGAAAAGTTTTTAAATTTATACAGGCTCTTCCTAAGTTGGAGGAAAAGGACATAGAGGCATTTTTCATATCCTTTGAAAAAATAGCCAGACAGATGAAATGGCTGAAAGAAAGCTGGACACTGCTTATCCAAAGCAGGTTGGCAGGCAGAGCTCATGAAGCTTATGCCATGCTTTCTGAAGAGGCTTCTGCAGATTATGAGATGGCAAAAAAGGTTATTCTCGCTGCATATGAGTTAGTCCCTGAAGCTTACCATCAGAAGTTGAGGAACTTACGGAGATTGGCTGGGCAGACATATTTAGAATTTGAGAGGGTGAAGCAAATTACTTTTGACCGTTGGATACGGGCATTGAAGATAGAAACCACACATGAGAACCTTCGAGAATTGATTCTCTTGGAAGAGTTTAAAAACTCAATTCCTTCAGTAGTGAGAACTCATATAGATAATCTGAAAGTTTTGAAATCTAGGCAAGCAGCGGAAATTGCTGATGATTTTGAGCCTGTGAATAAGTCAACCTATTTTGTCTGTCACCCCCATAAGCCCGAGAAGGATAGAAAGTGGGAGAGTAAAAGGAAGGCAAGTAGCCAAGGACATGAAGGAACAGCTGGGAATCAGGATCACGTCCTCAGGTCAGAAAGGAAGGTGCTGAGGGTAGAAGTGAGGTTCGCAAGCCAAAGTGTTACCATTGCAACAAAACGGGTCATCTTGGTTCAGAGTGCTTGAAATTGCGAGGTAAACTCACAGGACTTATTGGGGTACAACTAGCTAGTGCAGAGAAAAGGACTCTCACTGAAAGTATAGCAGACCAGGCTATAGCTTTAACGACAGCTGTGACATCAGATACTAAAACTAAAAGGAGTGTAACGATTAAGAATAAAATATCTGAGAGTTATAATGAATTTCTGTCAAAGGTGAGAGTAACTCCATATCCTATAAGTGAGGCAGGAAAACCTATCATTATACTCAGGGACACAGGAGCAACCCAAAACTCTTTCTGGGGAAGATATAAAGTTTCCACCAGAGAATGCCTTGAACGCTAAAGTTTTAGTTAATGGAATTGGCAGGGAGTATATACTTGTACCTTTGTATAAAGTATAAAGAGTGATTTAATATCTGGGATAGTAACTGTAGGTATTGTCCACAGTTTGCCAGTAAAGGGAATTGATCTACTCCTAGGAAATGATTTGGATGGATCAAAGGTATCAGTTTCTCCAATAGTTACAGAGGAACCAAATGAAATTAAGGAACAAGTTCCGGGACTATTTCTTGCGTGTGTAGTCGCCCGAACATTGGCTAAACAGGATCCATTGTCGAAGGTAAAAGGGGCACCACAAATAGATAGCCAAATACCTGAAACCTTATTTGGGGATTTAGGTAATCCAAATGAGATGTTTAATAGATCATCTATCATTGCAGCACAGCAAGCTGATCCAGAGATATACCGAATAGCACAGACGGCTTTGTCAGAAGCTGAGGTGAAAGGAGTTCTGGAAGGCTATTATATGGAAAATGGGGTTTTGAGCAAGAAATGGAGACTGCCTCATATACCTGCCAACAAAGACTGCTCAGTTGTTGAACAGATAGTGGTACCACCTAAATATCAACAAGGTTAGCACACGACATTCCTTTTGCAGGACATAGGGGAATTTGGAAGACCAAATCATGCATAAGCCAACATTTTTACTGGCTAGGTCTTACAAAGGATGTGAGACAATTTTGTAGGACATGCCATACCTGTCAAATGGTGGGAAAACCACAACCTACCATAAAACCAGGGGATGAGGTATTAGTGTTGTTACCATCACAGGGAGAGCCATTAAAAGCACGTTTCAGTGGCCCAAATAGAGTAATCAAAAGAATGGGTAATGCAGATTACTTGATTGACACCCCTGATCACCAGAAGAAGAACTGGTTATGTCACATTAATATGCTCAAACAATATTACTGCAGAGAGGATAAGCCAGTACAGGTATGTCAGGTAATCGAGATTGTTGAGAAGGAAAAGGATAGTGAGGATGAGGCAGAAGTAGGTTGAGGAAATTCTCAGATTGAACCTCCAACTGTCCGATTAGCGAATACAGAATGGCTAGGAAAATTAGACAATATGCTTTTACACTTACAGGCAAAACAGCGTGAAGTCCTAACCAGGGTTTTCACAACATTTCAAAAGGTTTGTAGGTATAAGACAGGATGTACAACCTTAGCCACACATGATATGGGTATAGAGGGAACCATTCCTTTAAAACAACATCCTTGCCACTTAAATCCAGACATACAGGCCCAAGTGGAAGCAGAGGTACAATGCATGCTGAAGGGCAGCTCAGTTGAACTTAGTCAGGACAGATGGAATTCGCAGGTGGTCTTGATGCCTAAACCTGGTGGGTCAGCTCATACTTGCATAGACCATAGAAAAGTCACAGCGGTAAAGAAGGCAGATTCCTACCCAAATTCTCATTTAAAAACAGTATGGACAGCGTGGGCAACACCATTTGTCTTAAAGAGACAGATGTGTTGGAAGAATCCTGTCAAATTCCTTTGACACCCCAAGATAAGAAAAAGTCAGCTTCTGTTACACCAGACAGGATTTTCCAGTGTCAAGTGAGGCCACATAGGTAAAGGGGTAGTGAAGCCAGTAGTGGTCAATGCTCCCAGCTGTGCAGTTCAGCTGGCTGAGGTGATGGACAATAGGAACACTTGGAAGAAAAACACAAAACAACTGGAAGAATATGCTTGGAAATCTGAAATGGGTTAATTGGGACAACCTTTTTGAAAATTTAAAGCCGAAAATGTTCTGGTGGAACTTGGTGCTGTAGTCCTAATACCTTCGAAAAGTGTATACTTGTAAATGCGGGGGAAAATGTGTTAGCATTTTTTTTCAATTTGTATTTTTTACACATTGTAATGAAATGCATTTCAGGAATGGCATTTCATTCTGCCAGGGGTGGAGGTGTTATGATCCTGTAGTTTTTTTCTGGGAAGTATCTGGTGTGCCTTTAAGGCTGGAAAAGGCAACAGGCTCCAGGGATTGTGAGCCAAAGTGCATTTTTGGTTACCCAGCAACAGTCATTCAGAGACCAAAGCATGAGACAGTATGTTGCTGATTGCCTTTTGAAAAACTGGCTAACTGGTTTGTTGAGACACACAGACACGCAGACTGTCTTCCAGTATATACTGAAGGAAATAAGAGAGAGCTCTCCCTCTGTCTGTTTAAATCCTATTTATTATACTGTCAGAATTCTGATAGGTCAAGCCAGATTAATTTCTTAAAATAAAATAACCAATTACTTTAACTACTGAACTGTAATTGTTGAATTCATTACAGGCCTAATGAGGAGTTGAAGCTTCGGATGTTGGACTTTTTTTTGTTCCCATCGGATGGCTGCAAGGACTTCAAGCAATCTTGGCATGTTCCATATTGGAAGATTCCACTTTGGCAGGAGCGTAAATCTGCAAGGACTTTGTTACTTTTTAAAAAAATGTTGTTTATATCTTAGTAGTGTTTAAGAATTTAGGTTTCTCCAATAAACAGTTAATTTGTTGATCTAAAGACACCTGGTTTGGTTTGTCTCATTTGAGGGTTAATAGATGGTTCAGTTTGGCTGAGGTTTTCTTTAATTTGGAAAGTTTAAAGTGACATGTTCGGAGATCTGTGGAGGGACAGGACTGAATTGACAGTAAGTTTCTCCCACCACAATCAGAGTCATATATTTTGATTGGGGCCTTTGTCTTGAGTGCTCGATCGTAACAGTACAATAAAGTTAACCTCTTAATTGTTAAACTCGAGAAAACCTGTCTGATTGGCTCTTTTTATTATCACAGCCTGTAAACAGTTAAGCACTCACTGAATTTGCAAGTATATCCACTTATAAAAGAGAGAAACCTGTTGTATTCAAACAAGGAGAAGGAAAAGAGGGGAGCGCTTTTTCCCTTCCTCACCTGATTGGTACCAGCAGGCCAAAAGGAAGTAGAAGTGTGGGCATCCATGGTATCTTAAAGGCAGCAAAATAGTGTTTGACAAGTATTACCTAGTAGCAATGTAACTTTTATTCTGATTAATTCTAGTGAATTTTTGAAGAAAAGCCATTTTCTTTGTGGTAGGATTGAAAATGTACAGTTTTTACCAATATATGGCACTTTTTTTTGTCCTTTCATTCTTATTTCCCTCTTACACGGAAAAAGGATTGTATTGCTCGATCGCCCTTTCAAAATATGGAACTAATTCAACAACATATTTAATGATAAGTCACAATATTGTATATATTAAAAATGTTTAATTCCATGTTTACCAGTCAGTAGCTATCATTTGCATGTCTCTGTTCCTCTTGTTTACTTTAATGTGCCATCTCCTGTCAACATGCTCATGCTGCTCTATCAGGTTGGGGTTTCAATAGTAATTCAAGCAGGAGTCTGCCCACCCTGCTATCAGTCTCGGTGGGAGCTAGTCAGAGGATGACACTGCAGTGTCGAGCATTAAACTGAAGAATAGGCAAAACAGTTGTGGGTGTGAAGAATGACTGTGCAGGATCAGAAGGTGGGTGCTGGGTTGATGGTGATGCTTCTGTTTTTATTTTCAGTGTGGAAGAGTTGTAGAAGTGGTTGTTTCCCCTTGCCTGAAGCCAAATAAGCCAGGACATAAAAGAAGGGGAGATGGCACCATAAACACAATGGCCTATATATAAATTACTAAAATCATTGTGTCACAAGTAACAAAATCATTTTTTGAATTAAAAACAAAAGACTATCTGGACAATAAGAGTTTGTCTATTAAACCTGATAGTACCTAAAAGCGACTCAGAAATCAGTAGCACCAGGCTTCAAAATGTTCACAAACTTTGTCTGAAGTATCAGCTTTGACAGAAGTGAATAGAAAGATCTGTTCCCTTCTGTCATGGAATCCTAACAGGGATTCACTATGGGCATTCCCACTTAAATCCATATAATGCAGGCAGAACCAGGGCAAGCAGAAGAGGAACTGATATAGGCATGCAGGAAAAGGCTAAACTCAAAGAAGACAAATTAGGTACCCTTGTGCCAGTGTAAATAGACACTGCTGCTCCCTCAATGGTGTCTCAGAGGAGTTGTGCTTAAGGAAGTAGTAGTTCAGTAAGGATATATAGAAGGAACTGTGTGTCCAAATGCACATACAAACACAAAAAGTAAAGAAACAACATATAAGCATGTAATGTTTGTATTTATATCGCACCTTTAATGTAGTAAAACGTCCTAAAGTGGTCACAGGAGCATAATCAGACAAAATAAAGATGACACCATGCCAGAGAAGGAGACATTAGGAGCAATGACCAAACATCTGATCAAAGAAATAGATTTTAAGGAGTCTCTTAAAGGATGAGAGTTGGAGAAGCAGAGAGGTTGGTGCGGGGCAGTGGCGGGGGGAGGGGGGGTGGTGGTGGTGGGTGAGGGGAGTGCAGAGAATTTGAAAGCTTAGGGACTAGACAGCTGAAGACACAGCCACAAATGGGAGGGGGAAAAAAAGTCAGGGATTCACAAGAAGCCAGAATTGGAGGAGCGCAGAGTTCTCGGAGGGTTGTTGGGCTGGAGGACTGGACTTATAAAAAGGTGGCTTTACTGCGCAGCTATATATTTACAGAAAGTGCCTATTTTTAATCACTATGCTAATCAACTATCCTTGTGCTGGGCTGGGTTGAAATTGAAAGACAAGGACATCAGTGGTATTTGGCTGTGCTGTGGTATCAATAGTCTTGAGACCAAGGTGTTCTTCTCTCATGAGTAGACTGGTACCTACCTGAGCAGGTATTTGTGGGGACTGACTAGAAAGATCACATGAGCTGTCACCAGGATGGCATCATGATAGCAACTTCTAGCTGTACTGCTTGTACTGGGTCCTAGATCTGAGTACTCCCTAAACAGTGGGAAGGCAGATCTGATGGCATCAGTTGAATCCTCCAGATCCTGAGAGATGGCATCCTGAAAACAGTTCCCATTGTTTTCTCCAAATCATCCTCTGAGCCTCGAAAGCTAGTGGTTAAAGCATCTGCATGGGTTTCATTGACTGCTCTGGAGGCCTCTAGATGGGGGTGGCATGGACACGGGAGAGTTGGTGTTGGTCCATATGTTCCTGGTGTCACAACTCACTCCATGTAGTTCTGGAATATGTCAAATCCTTGTCATATATTCGCATAAGAGATGACATAGGATGTTGGCTTGACCCTTACCATCTGTTCCAGGTCCTCAGAGCCTCCATGTGAGCATGATATACATTCAGCATCTTCCTTCGATCAGAATCACAGAGATTTGAGTCCACAGGTGCCAAGGAAAGTTTTCTATGTAGTTTGAACTTGATGTCAGATCTCAATTTCTCCTCTGATCCTTCAGTGCTCATGTGCTGTACCTTGCACATCTTCTTCTGTGAAAAGACATGAATATTTCAGTGAAACTTGGGCAGAGACATTTGTTACAATAGATGGACATATTCAGTTTTCTGAGGAATTAAATGCAGGAAAGAACCAGTGTGGTGAGTTGGGGAAGCTTGCTCATGTGGCACACAGTGAGCGAAAGTGAAGTTATAAGAACATAAGAACTAGGAGCAGGAGTAGGTAATTCAGCCCATCGAGCCTGCCCCGCCATTCAATACAATCATGGCTGATCTCATCTTGGCCTCAACTCCACTTTCCTGCCTGTTCTCCATAACCCTTCAACCCATTACTAATTAAAAATCTATCTCCTCCTTAAATTTACTCAATATGCCAGCATCCATCGCACTCTGGGGTAGTAAATTCCACAGACTCACGACCCTTTGAGAGAAGTAATTTCTCCTTATCTCTGTTTTAAATCTGCTATCCCTTATCCTAAAACTATGACCTCTCATTCTAGATTGCCCCACAAGAAGAAACATCCTCTCTACATCTACCTTGTCAATCCCCTTAATCATCTTATACACCTCAATTAGATCTCCTCTCATTCTTCTAAACTCTAGAGAGTAAAGGCCGAAACTGTTCAATCTCTCTTCATAAGACAAACCCCTCATCCCTGGATTTAATCTAGTCAACCTCCTCTGAACTGCCTCCAATGCAACTACATCCCTCCTCAAGTAAGGGGACCAAAACAGTACGCAATACTCCAGGTGTGGTCTCACTAATGCCTTGTACAGTTGCAGCAACAGTTCCCTACTTTTATACTCTATTCCTTTAGCAATAAATGCCAAAATTCCATTTGCCTTCCTTATTACCTGCTGTACCTGCATACTAGTTTTCTGCGATTCATGCACGAGGACACCCAGATCCCTCTGCACCGAAGCACTCTGAAGTTTCTCTCCATTTAGATAATAATTTGCCTTTCTATTCTTCCAACCAAAGTGAATAACCTCACACTTATCCACGTTAAACTCCATCTGCCAAATTTTGGCCCATTCACCTAACCTATCCATATCCATTTGTAAATTTCTTATTTCTTTATTGCAATTTACTATCCCACCTATTTTAGTGTCATCTGCAAATTTGGCTATAGTAGCTTCTATCCCTGCATCCAAGTCATTAATATAGATTGTAAAAATATCAGGTGACACAGGTGAAGGGATCATAAGTTCAGACTACAGTCCTAGAATGATAATGATAATGAGTGAAAGAGCCTCACATATATAAAGACAACTGCAAGGAAGAGTCAGTGAAAGAGTTAGTGAGGTTGCTAAACTTCTTGCAGCACTGTAGAGTAGTCCTCTGGAGGAAGGAGGTAATACTAACTACTACAGGCACCTCCTTCCAAAGTACATACCATAATTACTTTTGATCTCTGGCCCTTGGCCAAAAACAACCCATCCCTCCCACTCTGCAAGTCTTCAAGGAAGGCATCCTGATTCACCTCCCTGAAATTGGTTGCTCTTTTTCAACTTGTTGCCATCTTGTTCATATTCTTCTGCTTCTTGCAGTGCTGCCTTTGTCCCTTTAATCAGGCGCGTTTTCTATCCTGTTACTGCATCAGGTCTCCATCGGTCCACCTTGCTCCCCTCCCCCACCATCCCCTCAACCCCACCACAAGCATTTAAATTGCATTTTGAGCCTAACCCTTGCCCCTTCACTACTCTTTTACATCCCTCCCCTTCTAGTAAATCTAAGACAATGCAATCTCTATGCCTCTCCATCTGGTAATCACATGACCACACAATTTAGGGCAGGCAGAAGTACAGCCACGCCTCACTTCTGGCAGTGCCATTTTGGGGCCCCATACACAAGCTGGGGAAAACAAAGAGAGATTCCACGCAACAGGAATCCTCTCTGTCACCATTCCTTGTATCTCAGATAAAACCGATTGTTGTTTATTTAAAGGATGCAGCATTTCCTTGTTCAGATGCATAATAGTGGTCTGATCTATGTTGATAAATTAAACCCTGAAATAGTTAACTTGTGTTGGCATTATACTATTTCCATTGTAAAATAAAGAAAGCTGGTTGCAGTTGAATGTTGGAAATGATTCTATTTGTGTGAAAATAGAATTACTGAAACATCATCGATATCATCAATGCTTTCAATGAACAAATGTAGGTATGTAGGCAACCCTGTGCGACAGCATATAAGAGTTAGTGTTCCAGAAAATGAGTTAGTATCTAAGTGCAGTTACTGCTAGCAGGTTCATTCATGTGTTGAGAGTGCATGGACTACACTGTGTCCATTATTGGTACAAAACTGCAAAATAAAACCTCTTGTAAGTAAATTTTAAACTTCCACACAGTGCCACTTTGGGACTAGTTAAACAGCTATGTTAAATAGATAATGTGTACTTTCAAAGTCTACTACAGTTGACCCTAGTTTGTAATTAGTTTAGAAATGGTGTTTATATATAGCAACAATTAGGACAAATGTTAAAACGTAGTTACTTAACCCAGACCATCATATCAATAACATGGTGGGTAGACAATCTCCATTGCCGAGGTACCTAGATTTGTTCATTAAAGCACCTCAGAATTAAGAGGTACAGCCCACAGGATCTCAAAAATGACTGGCTTTTCATTGAAATTCATGTCACTCTTTCCAACATTTCTGTAATTGGTTCCCCAAGTTGAAGTTGTTTTTCATTGTCCTTTCAGTTCTAAATGTTTGAAAGAATAATAAGAAATACTGTTTTTTAATAAACCCTAACCATACTTGTAGCGTTGTAGTGTTTTGGAACTGCAATTACATTGTGCATCGTGTACTCTAGAGGCTGCTGTAGAACACGCATACAAGCAAAAAGAAAGTGAAACTAAGACACAATAAAGGAGAAGTTTTGTGTCCAGCTGCTGCAGTTTTTGTGTCTCTGTCTTTTCCTCATATCCTATATCAAACTGAGCTAAACCACACTCAAGTCCAAGGATATCACAATGGCAATATGGTAAACAGAAAAAGCATGAAAAAAAAAATAGAAACATTGCCTTCAGGAATGAAAATTTTGGAAGATTTTGTCTACTTTTACAGACAGCATTTTAAGTCACAGGCTGTGTTGGGCACACACTGGAAGCTTGTACAGTGTATACTCACACGCTGATCTCTCCAAAATAACCATCCGATCCAAAAATATATATATTTTTATAAAAAACCTCAGATCACTGCAAGGACGTTTTCTCTGAAAGGAACACGATCCTGGATCCTTTATCACTCTGTTGCTGATCAATATGGCGTTGTCTATGCCCAATCTATCATCTTCTGATGTGCATTCAGGACTATCATCTGTATCCCCGCGTTTGCAAAAGGGGTTGCAACATTTCGAAGGTGGAATGGCAGGTTTTGCAATCACAGAGGACACAGGAAAAAGGCCTTGCTTCCACACAATGGAGGTGAAGAATTAGAAGATATCTTTGAGACACTTACATCTGAGCAAAATGACTACAACTTAGTAAATATGCACTAATGAACTACTTCATGCCCAAGAAAAACACCACATATGAAACCATCATCTTCCGACGCACTAAGCAAGAAGGAAACAAGACAATTGACCAATATTGCACGCAACTAAGGCAACAAGCAACCAGATGTGATGTCAGTGATGTTGAACATGTTGAACGGGAAATTAAAACATAAATAATCAAAGGATGTCTCTCCAGCCAACCATGCTGAAAAGCACTTGAGACAGACAGAAAGTTGTCAGAGCTGCTGGAGTTCGCGAGATCACTATGGCTCTTAGAGTCCAGAGTTACTGAAGCTGAGGCAAACAGTAACTACCACACTCCAAGTTCAACTGCTGTAAACATTGTTCATCGTTCATGTGCCAAGAAACCACCTGAAAAGCAACAACAGCCATCTTACAGAGTTGCAACTCGTCCAATGAATATTTCCACTGTGGCGGTGCTTACGCATGCTGGACAGAGTGGCCTGCTGCTGATAAACAGTGTAAAGTGTGTGGAAAACCAACCACTTTGATTGTGTTTGTCGCTCATCAGCAAAATCAATTACTAAGACCAATACCAACAGAAGGGTGTCACGTATGTGTACCACAGCAAAAAAGATGACAGAATGCAGCCAAAGTAGAGGCAGATGACCCTGAACATACTTTTAAGCTCTCTCTCAGACACAGCAAACAGCCACATGTGACAGTGACCATTGGCTCGGACATAGATGCTCTCATAGACACAGAGGCATCTGTCAATGTCATGGGAGACAAAACATTCAACAAACTTAAGGACTGGCCCATTCTCTGCAAACAGGGAATACAAAAATTTTCTCTTACAACAGTGATAAACCACTAAAAATTCTTGGAATATTTGAAATGCCAGTCTCATTCAAAGATACTGTAATGAATGCTGTATTCTCCGTCATATTAGGAAAGTGTGACACGCTAATCGGTTTCCACACAGCAACAGACCTGCACATGTTCGCTGTCACATAAGCGATTCCTTCGCATAACAAAAACATTCCTAATCACTTCACTGGTCTTGGCAAACAGAAAGGTATTACATGTAAGCTGCATGTAGATCTAATGCCCTCAAGTTGCGCAGAAATGGTGACGAATACCATTTCATGTCAGGAAACAGACAGAGAAGGAACTGCAACGCCTACTTGACCTTGACATTATTGAGAAGGTTGGGCATGAGTTTACCCTTTGGGACTCACCCGTATAAGACGTCAAGAAACCAAAGATCAAGAACCAGATTAGAATCTGTGTTGATATGCAATCACCAAACCAAGCCATACAACGAGAAAAACACTTGACACTGACAATCGATAACATCATAGAGAAAGTGAATAGTGCTAAACACATCGCTAAACTTGATCTCATTGCAGGCTACCATCAAATCGAGCTTGCCGTATTCTCCTCTCACATTGGACTTTACGATACAAGAAGCTCAACTTTGCAGTCAGCTCAGCAGCTGAGGTATTTCAGCACTTGATCCAATCTGCATTTCAAGGAATTGAGGGAACACTGAACATCAGTGATGACATTCTCATCTATGGCTGCGCTGAAAGGGAACTCAAGATGCGCTTACATGCATGCCTACAATGTCTCAGAGAATTTAACCTTACCATGAACAAAGACAAATGCTTGTTCAATGAAAACAGCATTGAATTTTTCAGTCATGTCTTCAGTGGTGAAGCAGTAGCACCAGATCCATGGAAAGTTGAAGCCATTGCAAATACTGCAGATCCTTCAAAAGTGCAGAAAGTCCGGAGTCTGCTAGGACTCACCACGTACAGCAGTTGTTTCATTCATGACATCTGTTATGACCAGGTGAGGCAGAGGTCTGTGCTCCCCTCCCAGCCTTTTCCTGGTTTGGCCGTAACAGGGTTTAATTTTGAAAACACTTTTTTTGGCTTCCCTCAGTGAGTCCTTGCTCACTGCTGTTTAATTGCAATTGCAAAGAAATCAACCAGACAGGTTTTCTCAGATTTAAGCAAGAAAGGTGTACGTTTATGAACCTTAAAACTCTAACTCAGTTAAAACTACTAAGAATACGCAACACAACCACACTAGCATGAATACGCGATAAACACACATGCAAATAGATACAGAGGAGGAGAAAGAATTAAAAGGGGGGAAGGTTTGAAGTAGTAGATGGAAATTCAGTTACTGGTTTTGGGTTGGATGTAAAGTCTTTGATTGAAGTTGAGGCTTGCAGTTCTTGTTGGGGCCCAGTGCACACTTTAAAACTTGTTTCGCTGGTCTTATGTCTTGAGGCATAAGTTACTTCCATGGGTCCCTGGAACTTTGCGTGAGAGAGAGAGCAAGTGAGGGAGAGAGAGGTGATCTCTTCTTGAAATTCAGTTGCAGTCTCTTCCAAAAACTGTTCTGTGTCAGGCACAATTCAAAAAACCCTAGGTTGGCCAGCAGGTTAGTCATGTGACTAGCTCCTTGTTTGTAGTAGCCTCACCTGCAAGCTTTGTGGATTCCTCCAAGCTTGCCAGACACTCTCAGTAGGGGGGAATGCTGGCTTAATGACTCTCAATGTCATTTGATCGTCACTATTGTCAAAACCCACCTGGCTAATTGAATCAGGGAATACTCCTATTGTCTCTCCATGCCACTATCCTTTAGAATGCAGATGTGCAGCCATGTTTCCAGCCACTGTTCTGTGGTCTTTTTAAACAAATTATTTCAATGTCCAGTAACAGTTCAAAAATAATGTTCCATATGACGAACTTAATATGTCTCATTTTGGCAGGTGTGATTTCTGTCACACCTCACTTTGCTAGCTGCACCCCGACATGCTTTGACAAAAAGGACCACCAATTGGGAATGGACTAAATCACACAAACAGGCAGTACACCAGATCAAACGATGTTCACCAGCAAGTTGCACAAATGCCTATTTCGACCCTGAGAAAAATACTCAGCTAGTCGTGGACGCAAGCCGGGTTGGCAGTTCTCGTACAGAACAAGACAGGTAACCCATCGTTCATTACGATGGCAAGCAGGTCATTAACGCCTGGAGAGCAACATTATTCGCAAACAGAGAGAGATACACTCTCAGTCACATGGGGTATCTTACGCTTTCATCTCTACTGAGATGGAAGAGAATTTAAAGTAATAAATGATCATAGACCACTAATGAGTTTGTTCAACAATCCACATAGCAAACCACCCACTTGAACAGAATGTTGGATACTCAAATTACAAGAGTATGAGTTCCAAGTTGAGTGTCAGCCAGGCAAGCTCAACCCAGCGGATTACCTTTTGCGACATCCTTTGCTGACAGTCGATCCTACTAGACATGAGAGAAAACATCCACCATACTTAAGTGACTATGCTACGAAGTGAACTATTTATGTTTAAATTTATCGTTTACAGTTTACTAAGAGGGGAGGGATGTAATGTTGTAGTGTTTTGAAATTGCAATTGGATTGTGCATTGTGTAATCTAGAGGCTGCTGTAGAAAACACATGCTAGCAAAGAGAAACTGAAACAAAGACAGAATAAAGGAGAAGCTTTTATGTTATGAGCATATGAATTAGGAGCAGGAGTAGGCCACTCAGCCCCTTGAGCCTGTTCCGCCATTCAACAAGATCATGGCTGATCTGAGAGTACCCTCAACTCCACATTCTTGCTTACCCCCCGAGAACCTTTCACCTTCTTGCTTATCAAGAATCTATCCACCTCTGCCTCAAAAATATTTAAAGACTCTGCTTCCACTGCCTTTTGAGGAAGAGTTCCAAAGACTCACTACCCTCTGAGAGAAACATTTCTCTTCATCTCTGTGTTATATGGGTGACCCCTTATTTTTAAACAGTGACCGCTAGTTCTAGATTCTCCCACAAGGGGAAACATTCTTTCCATATCCACCCTGTCAAGACCGCTTAGGATCTTATATGTTTCAATCAAGTCACCTGTTACTCTTCCAAACTCCAGCAGATACAAGCCTAGCCTGTCCAAACTTTCCTCATAAGACAACCTGCTCATTCCAGGTATTAGTCTAGTAAACCTTCTCTGAACTGCTTCCAATGCATTTACATCCTTCCTTAAATAAGGGGACCAATACTGTACACAGTACTCCAGATGTGGTCTCACCAATGCCCTGTATAACTGAAGCATAACCTCCTTACTTTTGAATTCAATTCCCTCACAATAAACAATAACATTCTATTGGTTTTCCTAATTACTTGCTGAACCTGCATACTAACCTTTTGCGATTCATGCACTCAGACATCCAGATCCCTTTGCATCTCACAGCTCTGCAATCTCTCACCATTTAGATAATATGCTTCTTTTTTATTCTTCCTGCCAAAATGGGCAATTTCACATTTTCCCACATTATACTCCATTTGCCAGAGCTTTGCCCACTCACTTAACCTATCTATACCCCTTTGTAGCCTCCTTTTGTCCTCGTCACAACTTACTTTCCTACCTATCTTTGTGTCACCAGCAAATTTAGCAACCGTACCTTTGGACCCTTCATCCAAGTCATTTATATAAACTGTAAAAAATTGAGGCCGCAGCACTGATGCCTGCGACACACCACTCGTTACATCTTGCCAACCAGAAGATGACCCATTTATGCCTACTTCTGTTTCCTGTTAGTTAGACAATCGTCTATACATGCTAATCTTTTACTCCCTATGCCATGGGCTTTTATTTTCCGCAATAATCTTTGATGTGGCACCTTATCTTCTGAAAATCTAAGTACAGTACATTCCCGGTTCCCATTATCCACAGCACATGTTACTTCTTCAAAGAACTCCAATAAATTGGTTAAAGATGATTTCCCTTTCACAAAACCATGTTGACTCTGCTTGATTACCTTGAATTTTTCTAAGTGCCCTGTTATAACGTCTTTAGTAATAGCTTCTAACATTTTCCCTAAGACAGATGTTAAGCTAACTGGCCTGCAGTTTCCTGATTTCTGAATCCCTTCCCTTTTGAATAAATGAGTTACATTCACTATTTTCCAATCTAATGGAACCATTCCCAAATCTAGGGAATTTTGGAAAATTAAAACCAACGCATCAACTATCTCACTTCTTTTAGGACCCTAGGATGAAATCCATCAGGACCCAAGGACTTGTCAGCCCGCAACTCCAACAATTTGCTCAGTACCGCTTCCCTGGTAATTGTAATTTTCTTGAATTCCTCCCTCCCTTCCATTTCCTGATTTACAGCTATTTCTGGGATGTTACTTGTGTCCTGTATCATGAAGACTGATGCAAAATGCCTGTTCAATTAATCTGCCTTCTGCTTATTTTCCCTTATTAACACCCCAGATTCATTTTCTATAGGACTAACGCTCACTTTGTTCACTCTTTTGTTTTTTAAATATCTAGAGAAACTCTTATCTGTTTTTATATTTCTAGCTAGCTTTTTCTCCTACATTAATTTTTCCCTCCTTATCAATCCTTTAGTCATTCTTCACTGTTTTATATACTCTGTCCAATTTTCTGACCTGCCATTCATCTTTGCGCAATTACGTTTTCTCTTTACATTTGATACTATCGTTAACTTTTTTAGTTAACCATGGATGTTCAGCAGCTGCAGTCTTTGTCTCTCTGTCTATGCCTCATATCCTATACCAAACTCGGCTAAACCTCAGTCAAGTCCCAAGGACATCACAATACTCTGAGCAAAGGCCTCATTTTTACAGGGTGCGGGGAGGGAGGGCAGAATGGTTGCATAGAAGTCAAATTTGACAAGATCAGAGGCATGGAGGCCCTGCCGACCTTAACGGCAGAGGGTGGGTGACAGGCTGGAGATTCCTCTGAATGAAAAATCTGGGAAATGCCTGGGCTGGGGATTCTTCAAAAATAGTGGTGTGCTGGAGATAGGGAGGCTGAAGAACTCCTGTCCAAAACTCCATCAACCTTTGTGTCGCCCGCAAACTTACTAATCAGACCAGCTACATTTTCCTCCAAATCATTTATATATACTACGAACAGCAAAGGTCCCAGCACTGATCCCTGCGGAACACGACTAGTCACATCCCTCCATTCAGAAAAGCACCCTTCCACTGCTACCCTCTGTCTTCTATGACCGAGCCAGTTCTGTATCCATCTTGCCAGCTCACCTCTGATCCCATGTGACTTCACCTTTTGTATCAGCCTGCCATGAGGGACCTTGTCAAAGACTTTACTGAAGTCCATATAGATAACATCCACTGCCCTTCCTTCATCAATCATCTTTGTCACTTCCTCAAAAAACTCAATCAAGTGAGACACGACCTCCCCTTCACAAAACCATGCTGCCTCTTGCTAATAAGTCCATTTGTTTCCAAATGGGAGTAAATCCTGTCCCGAAGAATCCTCTCTAATAATTTCTCTACCACTGACGTAAGGCTCACCGGCCTATAATTTCCTGGATTATCCTTGCTACCCATCTTAAACAAAGGAACAATATTGGCTATTCTCCAGTCCTCTGGGACCTCACCTGTAGCCAATGAGGATGCAAAGATTTCTGTCAAGGCCCCAGCAATTTCTTCCCTTGCCTCCCTCAGTATTCTAGGGTAGATCCCATCAGGCCCTGGGGACTTATCTACCTTCAAAACGAATATTTTCTTAGTCATCTGGTAGCAGTCATTAGCCACTTTTGATTAGATAATGTCATATTGTTTTCTGCTGGTTCAAATTATTTTGGTGTTCCACATGGTTTAAATTAATGCATTTTTCTCCTTGGTGCAAAATAAACATTAAAACGTCTTTTTCACCTGCTAGAAAAAAAGTTAATCCTAGTTTTAGTTTCATATATCCAGGATTTTTTTTTCCAATTTCCTTCCCTGATGGTGCTAAATCTTGCTACCATATGGCTACCTGGTGGCCCTGCTGTCTGGTACCTCACCAAGGCAGTCACTTTCCATATATGAGCTGAGACACAATATAGCTACTTGTTCCATGGTTCAGATGAAAACTAAAGATTACACTGCACCTTCGATGAACAGGGACCTGTCCTGGTGTGATGCCAACATGTTTCCCGCACCTAATATAACGAAAATTTAATTAACAAAATGTATCTCTACATACTGTAGCTGTGATTCCCTGCGCATGCCGACCTGCATGGGAGGAACACAAACACGTGTGGGTTAGGCTGCGCAGCTCATGTCATGCCAACCATGCATGATGTATGTCTCCAACATTCATGAGTATGCCAATGGGAGCCACTCCTCATTTTCTTCTGCAGGGACCCCAGTCTCCCCATCTGAAATGGCGTGGCCACCCTGGGTGTCCGTCAGCTCCAATATCTCTTCCTCGACTGAAGTAAAAGGATGCAGATCAGGAACTCCTCCCCTAGTCCAGGCCATCTTCCTCCTATTGTGGGCCCTCTTGTCCTGCAAGTGGAAAGATGGAGCTAGTAGAGCATGACAGACAGATCAACAATGACAGTTCTGCTAATATCAGCCCTCATCCCCTACTGGGGGATCTGATGTATCTCATGTTGACATGACATCTCATGTTAAGACAGATGAGCTATGAAAAGGCAGTAGAGATGCAGCTACGCATCTGTCAGGATGAGATGAAACCATAGCCCCTTTGCCATCGCCATTGTGCTGCTACCATTGCCATGGCACGCACCCTCCCGCGTAGTCACATGCACACCCCAAAAATGAGAGAGTTACGGAGCACTCACCTTGACTGAACACAGGAGGTCAGTGACTCTCCTCCCGCACTGGACCCAGCTCTGGTGGGTGGCCCCGTGGCTGCTGACCTCCTCTGTGATCTCCACCCAGGCTTGCTTTGTCAGGCAGGAGGACCTACTCTTGCCATCACTGGGAAGAGAACCTCCTGCTTTTCCCTTGCAGCCTGGGTGAGAATCTGCAGGGATGCATCACTCAGGCGTGAGGCCATCCTGTGTCTTCCCTGGGGCGTCTTTTGCTGTCCTCCTCAGGGAGGTTGGTGGGGGGGGGGCGGAGGTGGTGGTGAGGAGGGGTTCCATTGCTGAGCTCAGGTCTGTTTTCAGCAGTAGACTGAAAGCAACCTGTGACTCTAAGGCAGGACTAAATGCAGGGCTGGCAGGGCTTTAAATATGGTACCAACACCTGCTCTGGAGTCATTTTACACAGTAACCACTGACTAACCTCCCGCCCCCACCACGTGATTGGGGGGATCCGAGCCTCCACTATGCAAAATGGCTGCCAACCATGATATCTATGGCATCAAGAGGTTCAGAACCATATCTGATAAGGGTGTCAAAAGAAAGAGTACAAGAGTCTAGAAAGACACAACAACTGACAAATCCACCAATTATAATTTTGAAATCCTGAAATATTAATATGAATAAAAACTGAAGTGAAAACAACTGACAGACGTGAGTATTAGGAAGCTGACATCAATGCTGACAAACTTATATCTTCCAAAGCAATTAATGACTGCCACTTTGAAAATTAGTATAGGAAATGATGAATTAGAGCATAGACCTGGGTATTGTACAACATTAGATATTTGGATATTTTCTTGAGATTAAAGACATAAGAAACCATATGGAAGATTTTGCTTATGATATACTTGTCTATGTAATTTATATTTAAGATCATAAGAAATAGGAGCAGAAATAGGCCATTCAGCTCCTCGGGCCTGCTCCGCTATTCAATAAGATCATGGCTGATCTGATTGTGGCCTTAACTCTATTTTCCTGTCTGTCCCCCATAACCCTTGACTCCCTTGTCAATCAAAAATCTGTCTATGAGAACATTTAGGTATTCAAAATCAGTACCTTGTGTAATGAGTTCTTTATGTTGTCTGATGCAACATAGATGAGATGTGTGGAATCCAGTTATGCTGAAGATCACAAACAGGTTTAATACAGCTAAACTATTATGTACAGTACAGAACAAACAATTTACAGAACCTTCCTCTAAGTGTTACAGTTGAAGAATGACTCTGGTTTGTAGTCACATGACTGCAGCCTGGTACTTAGCTCACTGGCATACTAAGATCTTAAAGGGACATCACTCTTAAAGGCGATCACACAACATCCCCTTTCTTTCCAAAGATAAGTCTCATATGTTATAAGTAAAAACACAATATTAGATAACATCAAAGCTATTTACACAGGTATAGAGATTATGAACTATACACATGCAGAAGCTTAAGAGTTCACATATCATTTTGGTGCTCTGACAACTCTTGCTCGGAGCATTTGCGTCTCAGCTGTTGCTATTTTTCTGAGGTTACTCCCTCTCTGCATTCAGTTTCTGTTGCTGGGCCTTCAGCCTGCTAAGATACTCTGTTGCTTTTCTTAAGATGACAACTTTTGAAGCCTTGTCATTCTTGGAAAGTTCCGGCACCTCATCTCGCAGAGCCAGCAGACAATGCTTCAACTCATTCCTCCTCTGCCTCCTCAGGAAATTGCATGTCCTTCGCCTCTCCTTATCCTCCACATCTGAAGGCTTGGGGCTGAGTCGAGGACTTGTTGGGGGAGGAGGACTTGGCCTCATGGAGGTACCTGTCTGTTCGGGCATGCGTTGATGCTGGCAGTTCTTTAGAGAGCAGAAGTGAAGGTGCGCCATAGTTGTGCTGTTGTTGGATTTCCAGACTGCACCGTTTGATGCTGGCCCAAGTCTATGAGGGGGTTCCGGTCCTTGGAGATTTCCTCTTGGGAATGCTCCCCACTGCCAACCTTTGCTTCTCAATGGTTTGAAGGTCAATCTCTTCTTCTGAGTCACTGGAATGGGAGGTAACATGGCCTGTTGACAAAGAACTTTCACCATCTGAGTTTGGATCTTCATTCTCTTGGTGTGGCATCTCTGGGAAGGGGCTGATACTCTCCAAACCAGAACCCCTGAGACCTTGGAGGAACTGTGATTCAATGCGGGCACCCTTGGTCTCTTCTGCTGTAATGGGTACCTTGGTGATCTCATGGATGGCTATGATGTTGAGGTCCTTACATGCTGGTAGTCCTGCCACTGCTGGTCCTCTCGTGTCTACCAGGTAAATTATTTGTGGTTTCCATGCCGACTTGCCATAGCTGCATTGCATTGTTGGTGTGCCACTGCAAGGGATGGGTGACCCATTGTATGCAGATAACTTTGCATTTGTGGGTTGTATCATTGATTTCCAACGACTCTGGTACATATCCTTCAGGATTCGGACTGGCAGAATATTTGCACTGACTCTTGCACAAACCTTGAGTGTATGTTTGCCAGCTTTCTTTGGACATATGATATTAATAGCGGTGAAAGCTTCCAGTTAGGAACATAGGAACATCGGAAGATAGGAACAGAAGTAGGCCATTCAGCCCCACGAGCCTGTCCCGCCATTCAATGAGATCATGGCTGATCCACGGCCTAACTCCATATAACTGCCTTTGGCCTATATCCCTTAATATTTTTGCTTAACAAAAATCTATCTATCTCAGATTTAAAATTAACAACTGTTCTAGCTTCAATTGCTGTTTGTGGGAGAGAGTTTCAAACCTCTACCACCCTTTGCATGAAGAAATGCTTCCTAACATCTCTCCTGAACGGTCTGGCCCCAATTTCTAGATTATGCCCCCTAGTTTTAGAATCTCCAACCAATGGAAATAGCTTATCTTTATCTAGCCTGTCTTTTCCTGATGCGTCAGGTTCACAATGTGAAATGCCTGTCTGTCTTCTGACTGAGAATTACTCCTCTCTGGGTCTTGTCTCAGGTTTGTTTTGCTGTGGACTTTGTGTATTGGCTTGTGTTTGCACAGATCTCTGGCGCTCTCCTTGCTGCTGTTGCCCTGTTGCTGGACCTGTCCTCTGTTTGTTTGCACCCTACCTGTGACTTCTGGCTGCATCTTTGGAGGCAAATTTCTTGCATGGGCAGGCCCAGTGTCCTTTTGCACCACATGCTTTGCACAGACCTTGAAATGCAGGACAACATCGTGGTGAGTGGGACCAACAACACTTATCACACAGCTTGCTTGCTCTTTTCGACCTGGTTATCATGTCCATACTGTTGGCTGCACCTAGTTAGTGATTGCAGGTGCTGTTGTCCATCTACAAGGCCTTTGTATTTCCTGCCTTCTTGCAACACATCAGTGTTGTGGCCTTTCTTTTTCCCCAAGAGGTCTTTCTGAAATGCTTCAATGGGTGTTGATACAATCACCAGCTCCATTATTCGGTCCGAACGCTCGGTTTCTGAAAAATCGCATTCGTTGCCCTTACTACGGCATCTGCTGATGAACTGGTCTATTGATTCCGGTGGCTGTTGCATGTAGGACTTCAATTCCTGATGGCGAATTGTAAAATTCATTCGTAACCGGAGCTGATCTTCTAGCACTTTCCATATGTTTGAGGGATCTTTCTGGTCCTCCTCAGATAAGCCTGAGGCATTTATTCTATGTAACCTGTCATTTCCAACATCTATTAGTATTTTTACAGCCTGTTTTTCTGGTTCTACAATCACTTGGTCTGTGAAACATAACTGTATTCTTTGTTTGAAAAGTTGGAACTCGGATAGGATATCCATGGCCTTCCAGTTCATGCTGGGAAATTTGGTATCCATCTTCCTGCTATTCTTTTGCTTAAAACTTGCTTTAATACATGGTCTATGACTTGGCACTGTTTCCTCTTTAAGAAACTCTGTTATTTAGATTGGTTGCTTGGATTCCGAGGAGCAGCTGTTTGACAGTGTTCTGTGTTTATCTTGCTTGCAGTACTTAAGCTTGTCTGTTTATACAGCTGTTCAATAAGCAGTTCCATTATTTTTTTAACTAGAGTTTGTTAATGTTCTTCATGCTCGAGTGTTTCAATGTTTTTTTAAACTGGGGCTGCATGAATGGCAGCTCTGCAGTGATGAGTGTTTTCCTGTGGTTTTTGCAATCGGACATCTCCTGTAATGGCGCCAACCTCAATCAGCCTGGGAGAGGAGTCGAGCCTTCCCCAGGTTTTTATGGAGTTTTGAGAGGAACTCAATCTTTTAAGCACTTCCAGGCTTTTTTTTTTAAAGCGGTATCCCTCGAACGTCGGCACAGTGACTCACCTGATTTACCTGCAGTCTGCCATTCTGAGCTCTGTCTTCTACAGCTTGAGGTAAGTTCTTTTTACTGTCCACTGTTTGGGCCAGTGTTTCTGTTGAACTTGCTCTCTTGCAGCTGCAGGGAGTGTCGTTTTCAAAGCTGTTTGACCTGTCTTCTTCAACTTACACTTTGTCTTCTCACCACAGCTGCCACCATGTAATAAGTTATTTATGTTGTCTGATGCAACATAAATGAGATGCATGGAGTACAGTTATCCTGAAGATCTCAAAAAGGTTTATCACAGGTAAACTATTATGTACAGTACAGAGCAAACTATTTACAGAACTTTCCTCTAGGTGTTACATTTGCAGACTGACTCTGGCTTGTAGTCACATGATTGCAGCCTGGTACTTAGCTCATTAGCATACTAAGATCTTGAAAGGACATCCGTCTTAAAGGCAATCACACAACACCTTGGATATTCTGTTCCAATCTTGCAAATTTCCAAATATGGTGACTGTTTCCAGTCTTTAAATAATTTATCCAGTGCGATACTTCACCCCCATCCAATGACTCTTTGCCTTCATTGTTAAATGACAGATTACAGAATCAAATCTGGGAAGGAAAGGCTTTTAGCTCATCCTTTCTTTCTATCTAGAAAGCTGCTAGAGTTTTCCTAATCACACCATTTAATTTGACTTAAAGTAAGTCCTTCACTGCCTCTGGGTCAAAATCCTGGAACTCCCTCCCTAACAGCAGTTTAGGTGTACCTATACCACAAGGACTGTGGTAGGTCAAGAAGGCCACTTTCTCAAGGGCAATTAGGGATAGGCAATAAATGCCGGCCTTTCCAGTGATGCCCAATTCTGATAAACAAATAAAACAAATGGTGAGAGTTTTTGCTCCAGAAATCCAGTTTGTGTGTCATCAGTCCTACCTTTGCTTTTTGTTACTTTAAGTCTGTGCTTCACTGTTGTTCTGTCATTGATTCAGTTGAAAGAATGTTCTGCATTTATGATACCATTTATAGGCTCACTGTCTCATAGATATACCTCATAGAGGTCCTCCTGTTCAAGACTAAAAATTCCAAGTTTCTCCAACATTAGGTGCTTCTCTGTGTGACCTCCAATGCTTGAACATCTCCTAATGTCTTGATAACCAGAACTGGGCTTTGTACTCAAAACATAGCTAACCACAGCAGTGTGGACTTTTCCCCAGGGTGCAAACCAGAAGTTAGACTCAAAAATGCTCCCAATGTCACGCCTATTTTGTTCATGTCAAATTATGGTCCTCCTAATCTACTTAGATGCCGGAAACCTTAAAATGGATGTAAATCAGGCTAAGCAATTGGGGCCCAAGGAAAGCACTGAACTGACATAATATGAAAATTAAAGTTACAAGTCATTTCACCATCATTCATTCATGCACATTTGACATAGTATGTTTAGGAACCCTCAATTGGGAAAGCTTTTCAATTTGTAATGTGATTTATACTTAGGCCATTAAAATGCATTAATAAGAAACAAAAAATACAGAGCAGGAGGATTGTTGCTTCTCCTGAAGATTGTTTTTCCTCAGTAAGGATCGCTCTTTTAAAAAAAACTCCAAAAATTATAAGAATTACTTTCCTTCCACTGAGCCTGTAAATGTGGTTGCAATGTGAAGAAATTCTTTGATCAAGCGGTTATCCGCATTTGAAAGTTGGGGGAGCAGCCAGTTTCTGGCCAGAGAGTTGCTCAGCCAAAGGAGTTCATGCGTGGCCATAAAAGATCAAGGTAACTTGGGTGTAATTGTATTTATCATGTGTAACTCACCTCCAGCCAAAAACCTGTGATCATTTAAGCAATGCAGTTGGTTTGCCCCCAGATGACGCATGTCTTGGGGCACAAATGCACAGGAAAACCAGGCCTGTTTGCGTAAGCATGACTTCCTCTGATTAATGGGGTATATATTTAAAGTAATTGGTAGAAGGTTTAGAGGGGAATTGAGGAATAATTTTTTCATCTAGAGGTGGGGTCTGGAGCTCATTGTCTGAAAGGGTGGAGGAGGCAGAAACCTACATCGCATTTTAAAAAACACTTTGATGTTCATTTGAGGTGCTGTAATCTACAAAGCTACAGATCAAGAGCTGGAAGGTGGGATTAGGCTGGATAGCTCTTTTTCAACTGGCACAAACATGATAGGCTGAATGACCTCCTTCAGTGCCATAAATCTTTCTATATTTCTATGTTTCTTCTCTGAGCCAAAACAGTAGAGTACAACACTATTAGCTGTATTGATTGGACAGGTGCTGAAGGACTTGGTTCAGACTTCAAGGGTTCTGGACAAAGCATTTTCTCCCAGTTATGGGTGCAAAAGTTTGCATCCATCTTGGACTATAGCATGGCAGGGAGAATTACAAGAGGTGACCTGGAGAAGGACAAGTTTGTGGAAGAGGGAGGAGGAGAATGGGGAGAAGGGCTCTCAGCAGGATGCCATATCTGCCCACAGTCTTCAGGGCATAATTATTCTACCTCAGCCTCAGCAAGGAACAGTGCTTCAGATGTCTGCGCTTCACTAAGGAGGTGCTTACTGGGGTGTATGAGGTGTGTCTTGGAGTGGTAGTATGTCTGAAAAGGGGGGACTTGTCACACTATTCAAAGTGCTTCACCTTCCGCTGGGCCTTAGTCACTCAGCTCTCATCTGTGGCTTCAAGTAGCTGTTTGCATGCGACAGCAGCCACACCCCAGCAAACCGTCTTGGCAGCCGAGCAAAACCAGGTGAGGGTAGCCAGTGTGTCTCCCCATCGGGGAGTTAGGATTTGTCTTTCCTTACATGCGTAGTCTTACTCAGCGGAGTGGGCGGAAGAGTTCAATACGAATTCAAAGGCCATGAAGGTGACTAAGCAAAGCGTTGTGGAGCACCAAGAGTGTGGTCAGACATTCGAAGTACCAAGGTTATCCACTGCATTCAGAATCATCTCTCGCCGTCTCAACTTTGTCTCACCACTGGATGCAGATGTGCTGTGACAAGAGAGTGAGGTTGACACAGCGCAACTCTCCCTCACTATAATGTATTTCACGCACAAGTCATGCAATCACCCACCAAATCATTCATCATACAACCTTCAAGTCCTGTGTCATTGGGGGAGTGACAAAGCAGCAGGCGAGGATACACTGGGAAGCTGTAGCTGCAACTATGCACAGGGGCAGCTCAAGCAGTCCTCTTCAAGGTTGCACTGCTCTCCTCCACACCATATGGAAGGGGCTTGAAAAGGTGCCGTTTCACCTACCCTGGCCAGTTTACCGCAACTGACAGGGATCCCTTACAGCGGTCGAACAACAAGTGTGAAGAAGACAAAGGCAACGCTGCTTACCACTGGCACATGGAACGTGTGAACACTCAAAGACTAAGCCAGAGCAGATGGACCAGAGAGACGAACAGTCCTGGTTGGGAGAGAACTTGCCAGACATAACATTCACATAGCAGCATTAAGTGAGACTTGCCTAGCTGATGAAGGGCAAATTACAGAAGCTGGAGCTGGTTACACCTTCCTTTGGAGTGGTTTCAGTAACAAAGAGCATCATGAAGCAGGATTAGGGTTTGCTATCAAGTCCAACCTAGGCCCCAAACTTGCCAGCCTCCCAAAAGGCATAAACGACCAACTCATGACATTCTGACCTTACCTTACAGGGGGAAATCATGCCACCATTGTCAATGCGTATGCACCTACAATGACAAACCCTGAAGAGGTGAAAGATAAATTTTTTGAAGAGATGGAATCTTTGATTGCTGCAGTGCCAAGATCTGACAAATTTATTATCCTCGGTGATTTCAACTCCAAAGTTGGCACTGACCATCAGACCTGAGAGGGAGTTAGATGGAGAAACAGAGTTAGTAGCAGCAACGGCCTTCTTCTGAAGACATGTGCAGAGCATGACCTCCTCATTACCCACATTATATTCTGTCTACCAAACTGAAACAAGACATCCTGGATGCACCCTCGCTCTAAGCACTGGCACCTAATTGACTATGTTATTGTCAGAAGGAAGGACAGGCAGGATGTCAGTGTTAAAAAAAGGCACATGTGGGACAGATTGCTGGATTGACCACAGATTCATGGGGCTGAATCTTCAAATGCCAGGGGATCTGGACTGGGTGCAGACACAATTTGAAAATTGCAGTCCCGGATGTCGTTTCCAGAACCTGACACCTCCGGGACAGTCTGCAATTTTCAATGTGAGGGCCGGGGAAAAGGGGGGAGGGAACAAGGAAGCTGCTTTCCTCCAATTAAGGACCATTAAGTTCATGGAAGAGCTTGTAAGGGGCTGGCTAGTTGGGGGGGGTGGGGTGCGAGGGTCCACACTGTAACTTTCATTTAGGATTCTGGTGGGTCTGACCAGTCTGGTGCAAAATAGTACACAGCTGTCGGGTTCACAGCGGGAAGAGGCAAACTTTATTGTTGGAAGATGAAAGGTTTTAGGTCCACAGGAATCTTGCACCAGGCCAAGCGCAGGACATTTTCTTTTTATTTTGGAAGCACTGCTTCACCCCTTCATTCTGCTGGCCCTCCAAGGAGCTGCCTGCTCTCTTCGGCAAGGCAATGGCAGGCCCCACCATGGCTGCTGCCTGCCTTTGCTGCTCGCACTCTGCAGGTAGTTCCCGCCTCCTGCAGACGCCCGGTGTCACTAAGTGGGTGCTGAGCTCACCTTCTGCCCAATTAGGGCATTAACATTTAAGGATCTCATCACGTTTGTCATCCAGGAGTCGGATTCCTGACTCCAATTTGAAAATTTAGCCTGTTGTCTCAAAGCTCAACATCCATATTCAGCCCAAGAGATGCCCCCAGGGGAAAAGGGTCAATAAGAGATACAACATCTCAAGACTGAAAATGGACACTGTGAAGCAAAACTTCTCAGAAGATTTGTACTGCCAGTTAGATGGTCTTAAATTTGTCTTGCCCAGCATGGAGGATGACTGGATAGCCTTCAGAGACCTGGTGCACTCTACTGTCCTAGAACATCTGGACCCACCACCTATAAGCATCAGGACTGGTTTGATGAAAACAATGAGGAGATTCAGACTCTGTTGGATGAGAAACACCATCTCCTTAGATCCTACCAAAACGATCGTTCATCTGCTTTAAAGAAAGCCGCCTTCAACAATATCCATAAAATCATCTAATCAAAGCTTAGAGAGATGCAGGATCACTGGCTAAGCAAAAAGGCAAAAGAAATACCATCAGATGCGACAGAAATGATACTAAATGCTTCTATGATTCTCTGAAGAAAATGTACAGTCCGCAGGCTTCCAGAAATCCTCCTCTCCTTGGAGCTGATCAAATCACACTGATTACAGAAAAGACCAAAATTCTGGAGAGATGTTCTGAATGAGCCCTCAACAAACAATGATGAGACAATTGTCCACTTACCTGACATTGAAGTCTTCATGTTACCTGCTGGCACCCCCAACAAAGCTGAGATCAAAAAAGCAATCAATCTCCTGTCAAGTGGCAAGGCACCAGGATCAGATGCAATACCAAGTGAAATATACAAGAGAAGAGGCACAATACTCACTGACAAATGCACCAAACTATTCCAGATAATGTGGAAGCAGGAAAGCTTCCATAGGAATCCATAGGAATACAAAGATGCATCAATTATCCACCTTTACAAAAGGAAGCAAAATCACTGATCTTGCGACAACCATCGAGTAATCTCCCTGCTGTGCATTGCTGGGAAAATACTTGCAGGAGTCCTGCTAAACCGCTTGATGCTGCATCTCCAACAGGATCTTCTACCAGAGAGTCAATGTGGCTTCACAAAAGGTTGTGATGCAGCTGACATCGTGTTTGCTGCCTGTCAGCTCCAGGAGCAATGCCAAGAGCAGAGCTGCAACTTGTACACAACATTTATTCATCTGACTAAAGCCTTTGACACAGTGAGTCATAGGGCTGATGGAAGATCATAGCAAAATTTGGCTGTCCAGAAAAATTCATCATTATGGTATGGCAATTTCATGACAGCATGCTTGCTCATGTCCTGGACGATGGATTGTCTTCTGATGCCTTCCAGTCACAAATGGAGTAAAGGAGGGCTGTGTATAGGCCCCTACCCTGTTCAGCATGATGTTCTCTGCCATGCTTTCTGAAACATTTGCTGTGAGTGAAAGTGGTATCCACATTAGATATCACACAGATGACAAAGTTGGCAATTTGAGGGGACTACAAGCCAAAACCAAAGCCCATGAAGCTGTGGTTTATGACTTTCTTTTTGCTGATGACTGCGCCCTAAATGCCTGTTCAGAAGAAGAAATGTAACATAGCATGGACCGCTTCTCATCGGACGTGATAACTTCAGTCTCACCATCAGCACAAAAAAAACTGAAGCCATTTACCAGCCTGCCCCATTAAAGCAGGATATGAACAAAGAACAAAGAACAACAAAGAACAAAGAACAGTACAGCACAGGAACAGGCCATTCGGCCCTCCAAGCCTGCACCGATCTTGATGCCTGCCTAAACTAACACCTTCTGCACTTCTGGGGCCCATATCCCTCTATTCCCTTCCTATTCATGTATTTGTCAAGATGTCTCTTAAATGTCGCTATCGTATCTGCTTCCACCACCTTCCCTGGCAGCAACTATTGTTGAACTATAGTTGAAGACCAACTATTACAAGCAACCGTCAAAGGCTTGAAGCAGTCAACAAATAGTTTGACTAAGGCGGGAGGAGTGCACTGTTTATTCGAGTTCCACTTCTCCAGAGGTCACAACATATATTTAAATATTTCCCACTTACCGATACGGTCAATCCTAGATTCTATTTTTATCCCAGAATAAAACACACAAATCAGGTTTCTTTAATAAAAAACAAAATTATCATTTTATTATAAAACAAGCCCTAATCAGTAATGAAGCAAAGCATAAACACACAGATTGAAATATAAAAGTTCCCTTTTTACCTTAGCCCCTCACACACATACACATACTTCGGTTAACCAAAATAAAATGATTTACTCTTTAGAGCTCTAGTACAAAAAAACAAAAAAATACATTGTCCGAATACTTGCTAACTCCTGAAGAAAAAAGAGAAGATATGAAAAAATGTCAAAAGTCCTTTTTGGTTTAGCATCTCAAATACGCATAGATGGCTGTCACTGGGATCTTCCTAGTTCAGTTCTTGACAGGTGGGCATTGAAGATCAATTTGGGCAGGCTTTCCAGGGAAAATACTGTAACGGTGGTTTCAGGCAGATTCTTACACTTGCTTCTCACCTTCTCATGAGATGGAAAAATGGCAGGCTTTTTCAAAGAGCTGGAACAGATTGAGCTGGGTGTTGCTCTCTTGGCAAGTTTTCTCCAACTGTCTTTTCAATCCATCTTCCATATTTCAACTGCCTGTCCAAAGTGAAACCAAAACATCTCAGGAGTCAAGCCTCCTGACCCCTATAGATCCTGACCAGTCATTTCTCTGTAAACATCTTCCCAAGTCAAAAATAACCCCCGCTGGATAATTGTTTGAAGACAGGTGCCTTCCAGTAACTGCTTACAGTCCAGACCTCTCAGTGACCCTTGTGAAAAAAAATGCATGGACTCCTTTTCAGTTTTAAACCACAAATCTTCAAAATTTAACCAAAAAATGGAAGCACTCGTAACAAAATGTATCTACCTCAGAAGCGTCCTCTCCATAGCAGTTCATATTGACAATGAAGTCAATGCCAGAATAGTTAAGGTCAGCTTTGCCTTTGGCAAGCCACAAGAAAATTGTCTGGAAGCGAAGAGGAATCAGTCTCTCAACAAAAATGAAGGTTGCCCATCCCACTCTCTTGTATGCTTATGAGACATGGACAGTCTACTCCAGGCAGGCAAACAAGCTACACCACTTTCACATGACCTGCTTGTGGAGACTGCTCAAAATCAGATTGCAAGACAAGGTTCCTAATACTGAGATTCTCTCCCTGACCGACATACCTAGCAGCCACACTCTGCTGAAGAAGCTCAAATAAGATGGGCAGGACATGTTGGCAGTATGTCTGATGAGTGCCTACCAAAAAGCCCTTCTCTGGTGAGCTAACTGAAAGGAAGCACTCACATGGAGACCAGAAAAAGCACCTCGAGTACACCATGAAGGTCTCACTGAAGAGGCTCAACATCACCCCTGAGACATGGGAGAACCTCACACAGAATCTCTCTATATGGCGCAGTCTATCAGCAAAGGCACCAAATCCTATGAACAGAACAGAGTTGCACTAGCCAACAGGAAGCATGAGCTTTGCAAGTCCAGAGCCACAAGCACCTCTTCCGCACCAACACTACATGTGTGTCCCACATCTCTTCGTCCTCAAATTGGACTGATTAATCATCTTCAAACACATTGCACCCGAAACCTAACTCAGTGAATTCTAGTTGATGTCATCTTCGACTACTGCTTACTGGAATCTGTCACCTGCTACAGCCACAACTGCAGCCTCAGAGCAGGGCAAGGATGGCATTGCCAATGGCTGTGAAGGTGATTGTGGCCATGAACTTTTATGCATCTGGCTCCTTCCGGGCTGCAGCAAGAAATATTTGCAACATTTCACAATTCAATGCCCACTGTTGCACTGTTGCGTAAGGGAGGTCGCTGAGGCTCTGTATGTAAAGAGAGGTGAATACATTTCATTCTCTCTTGCCAGAGAGAAGCAGGTGGAGAGAATGCATGGCTTCATAAGGACTGCAGGCTTCTCTTGGTACAGACTGCTTTGAAGGGAAAGCATGTGAACTCTGAAATGTACCACAGCCGGAAGGGATACAACTCCCTCAAAGTAGAGTTGGTGTGCGAATATGCACAACATGTCATACAGGTCAATGTCCTGGTAGCAATCATGATGCCTTCATTTTATCACTGTCCACTGTACCATCAGCCTTTGAGCTACCATGACAAAGCAGAAGGTGGCTACTAGACAACAAGGCTATCCAGTGACCACTTGGCCCATGACTCTGGTGCACAGCCCAATGACATGTCAGCAGCATGCATGCAATGAAAGCCATGCTGCCACACGAAATGTAATAGAGCAGACTATTGGGGCGCTTAAACAATATTTCTACTGCTTGGACTGCTCTGGAGGAGCCCTGCAATATTCACCAGGGTACATGTCAATATTTGTTGTGGTATATTGCATGTTGCACAACCTCTCCATCATGAGTGCACAGTCCTTGCCACCAGGGATACCGTGACCAGTTGAGAAGGACGAGGAGTAGAAAGAGGAGGAGGAGGAAGAAGAGGAGGAGGAGGTATACAATATAGCCGCTTTCTGACAGGGCTGTCCGTGATCAGCACCTTCAACTGTGGTATCAGTGAACACAACCCCAATTCCCCACTCACCAACAGTCCCACACCACACCTTCCCTCTGTTACTGACCAGCACAGCATCCTTTTGGTCACAATGCTGAAATAAAAGCCATCACAAAACAAACATTCCAAAGCAAATTTATAAATCAATCCATCCAATATTCCATGCGAAGGTCAACTAATCACCCTTCTGCATTCCCTTACTGCCTCTCTTCTTTGTGCTTTTACCTGTCCTACACAGTGCTACCCCTGTGGCTGCGGCATGGCTGGTGGAAGGCTGCTGACTTTCACTGGGGAAAACTGCAGCTGGCCTTGCACAAGGACCTCGAGTAGCTATGGGCCTAGTCAGCTTGGCTCGGATTGCACCACCTCAGCATGGGCGGCAGCAGTCTGGGCCGGCTGGCTGACAATGTTGGTGGAGTGGCAATGTTGGGAGGACCAATGCCATCATCTTGAAAGAGGAAAGCAGGTTCATGCTGCACGGAGCCACTCACTCCCCCAGGCTGTGTCTCAGCAATCCTAGTAATCTGTTGGAGGGCAAATTGCTGAACTGCTGCAAGACCTTTGAACACTGACAGCTATAATGGCAGTAGTCTGAGCTTGCGTGGCAGCAAGCTGAGCTTGTGTGGCTTCAGTGTGAGCTTCTACTGCAGCACTCAGAAGTTGGGTGGCTTCTGCTTGCGCTGCAATGGAAGCTGAGACATCGACCATTAGATGCTGCTTCATGGTTGGGTCAACAAGTGTTCTCAGAGAGTTAGCCATCACTTCTAAGCTAGAAAGGGTGGATTCCAAGTTCTGTGAAAAGCCCTGTACCAAATTGGTACCAGACTCCTTCATGCTTCTTGACACTGAACCCAGGCTTTCTGGCAGGCCTGCCAATGCACCAATCATTTCTGTATGCATATCCATCAATCTTTTTTCTGTATGATGCCCCATCAAAGTCCTCATCTGAGTCATCTGCAGCAGAACTCATGTGTGACCTTGCCCTCCAGGGAGCTAGCACATGCATTACCTTTGTACCCTGCCCTGGCTGCAGGTCACTCATGCCTGGTGTCTTACCACATACAGATCCTGCCCCTAGGCTATTCTCTAAAGTGCACACAGTGTCAGTACCTGAGCTGGTCGCTGTGAGTGTGGGAACAAATGACAGTGTCCCTTTGTCATCACTGTATTTCTGCACTTCCACCATTGCCTGGCCAGGTTGCAGTTATTGGATATCTGAAAGGAGAAAGGAACAAGAGTAGGTTTGTGGTGAGGGGAGCAGGGGAAAGTAAGAGGTGCATGCTTAGACCATCTGAAGTTTGTAAATCAGAAGAGATTGTGGGATGAGAGGGAAGTGTGATGTGAGAAGGAGGATTAGGTAGGAACATAATGGCATCATCGATGGTTCAGCCGCACCCCCTGATCATGGCCTTAGTTGTGCCACTTCAATGATGGAGAGCACCGTCTCCTCCATGGAGGTGAGGATGCTGCCATGCCTGTCCCCCACGCTATTTAGGACTGCTGCCTCTGGTTATGCGCCACCTTGTCCCGCTAGAGAGAAGGAAGTGTATCAGGGAGTGTAGTGCCATCTGTTTGGGCAATGTGCCTGTCAGGGTTGAACAGCTGGTAGTGTGTGTGAGATGTGGGTGTGAGGCTTGCAGCAGTGCTAAGTGTGTGAGGGTGTGCTGAAGCTATTAATGTGAGGCATGATAAAGATTACTGGTAGGTTAGTGAAGGGAAATGGTGAATTAAGCCGCATCTGAGGCTAGTGTTTCAGGGGTAAGAATATGGCATTTGAAATGAATTCACTGACCTTGACCACTCATGAGAGATCATTAAACAACTTGCGGCACTGCATCCAGGTCCTTGGGGCTATACTGCTTGCATTGACTGCGACAGCTATTTGCGCCCATTGCCTTCTCAGAGTTTGTATGGAGGACCTCCTGGCACCCTGTGAATAGAGGTCATGTTTCCTCCCGTCCACCTCCTGCACCAAGGCCTCCAGTGCTGCGTCACTCTCTTTCATGTTGTGTTATCAGTCAGTTCTGCTCAGAATGTCTTCCCCAGCCATATTCAGCACCTGTTGCACCCAAAATTCACCTCCCCTTTAAGGAGTGCAGGCTAGCTTTAAATGGTGCTTCCCTTGCACTAACTTGGGCCCCCTGCTGTGGCACACAGCCACTCAGCAGCATGTTTATAGTTGAGCTGCATGCTACTATCATTAAAATGAGATGACAGCATAAAGCTTGCATGCTGCCTTAATCAGAAGAAACAGACACGGGTTAATCGTGATCCCGGGGCTAACAAATTTTGCCTTCACTCTCTCTTTAAATCTTGTGTCTGATGGACCTAATATGGTCTTTGAAAGTTTTATTTAAAGTTGTTTATTTTAAAATGGCACCCATGTTACTTTTAAATTTCTAGTATTTAATTTGCATTTCTAATTAATCTGATTGTTCAGAAGAATCAGCTTGATGTGGCGGATGAGAATAGTAATCTACAGTAGGGCTGTAAAAATCAATCTTTTCAGAGTGACGTGTGCTTTTTAAAAAGTCTCCTGGGGTCAAAATATTCAGTAAAATTAATAATGAGTTTATTGGTATTCGGAACAGTTCTACTAATAGCATTAAATCAGAAGATGGTCCATTAAAATCCATATCATAGCCACTAGTGTAGTTACTGACATTTACCAGATGCATTGCATCACACTAACTCTGCATAATATGCTCTCCGCCACTTTTGAGCCTTTTAATCCTTAGCGAGTGAAATGGCATTTCACATGCCAATTTTTGCAACAAAGAGTGGATAAAATGGTCCCAATGGATGATAAATGGACAGCCACCAGATGTACACTAGTTTTATCTTTCATACGCTACAGAGTACAGCACACATTCAATTAACATCCAACTCCATTAGCCCTTTCAAACTTGTCTTCAGTCCTTGAAATGCTGGTGAACCATATGCAATATAACTCAATAAACTGCCGATGGCAGCCAACCTGCTATTATTTACTGGTTTTAATATTTGATACATGTTTCCAACTTATTTCAATCCTTTTTTTGAAACACCTGACTAAATGATTATACAGCTTTGGGAATCAAACTGCTGTACCAAAGGAAAATGTAATTTGCAGGGACAATATCAACATCCATATAAAAGGGCCACAAATCTACTTATTTTGAGGATGGTCCATTGGGAATTAAGACAATTTCTTGATATTGATGTTCTGTACAGTGGAGGTTTAAATCAGAAGTTCAAACATGCATTACAAAAAAAAATTCAGAATGATAGCTGTTATGGGAAGACAAAAGATATGGGGGAAAAAGCTGTGCATCATTTCACCTGATTCTTTTGGGTGTAAAATGGAGGTTGGGGGAGAACAATTTTTGGTTACAATCTCCTACATCTGATTTCGCCTGAAAGTGCAAAGGCTGCCAAATTGGAAGCTGGCGACTTCTCAGCATGCAAGGCAGGCACCTAAAAGAAATGTTATTTGTCCCACATTTGCAAAAAAATGGGGCCCTATACTGGTTGTAGGACCTCCCATTGAAATTGGTCAGCAAATAGGCAGAGCTTCTGGGTTTAACCAATTGTCATTAATAGGCCTGCTGGGGCCCACTTCAGAAAGCCAAGAATTTTTTTTCTATTCTTTTAATAATTTCATTGTTGCGGAGCCAGGAAGAGCAGAAGTGCTTTGGAATTCTTGAAGATGGAATTGGCAAAGTATCAAAGATAAGAATTTTTATCTATCTACCTGAATGATCCTGTGATCTGAATAGGGTTTTTCTCTGATTTCTTAGAAGTATCCACTTCCACTATTCAGAATATCATAAGAATCTATTTGCCTTTTCTGAAGCCTATCAAATGCTGAATTAAGTTAGAATAAATTAAGGGATAAAACTGAAAGGTTGTAAAGGAATGACGTAATGGATTCAGTATTTTAGATGCAGTACTAACGGCAGAACCTTCAAAAAAATACATCGCTTGTAATTAAACAATGTTGCTTTTCAAATCACAGGGGTAGACATTAGATATTGATTTTTTATCTAATAAAAATTACATTATCTGGCTATAAAGCTCAAGCTACCATAATGACATTTTTTGATAGTATACTGCATGAAGGGGAACAATGGCACCCTCCAGTGGTTAGGATACTTGTTACAAACTGGATATCTCCACTGCACCATGGTACATAGTTTAGGACACTTGCTGTATTATTGTATTAATTATTTTAGGATGTGAATTTTGTGCTCATCACAGAGGGATCTATCAATGCTGGGAATGGAACACTTCTTACATTGCAATTTTAAATATTTTCAAGCTAGTTAAAGCACAAGTGAAATATTTTTGTATTCTGCTCCAACTCTCCATCTCAACTCATGCCACAGAAAAGCACCCCAGTATGCTCCTCTGATGTTCTCAGTTTTTTCCACATAAGCCATCTTTATAGATTATCTGAGACAGACAGGAATATGACTGATAATTAATGTCAATGCAAGGCCCGACTTGTTCTGTGTATTCATGTCCACCAGGAATTGGGGTGAAAGTGTCCAAAACCCTTTTCACTGGGGCCCATACAAACACACAAAAAAGAGAGATTCACATCTCACCAGTCTGCATTGGATTTTACTGGAGGTACACCATGCACGAGAGTTGTGTTCAGATTCACTGCTTCACCTGGTAGCTTTTACCAGGGAATTTTAAATGTGACTAAACCATCAAAAAAATTACTCTTAAGAATGAAGTAGATTTCTACTGTAAAACAGACAATTCTACAAAAATGTGAAAAATCTGTAAGTCTTACAATTACTGTGTCATCCAGTGAGACTATTTCATTACCAATGATTTGGTTGGATTATATAAGTAATCTAGAAATCAGTTTTATTATACTGTTGCGACGACCGCTCCTGTCAAAGCCCCTAATCAAAATATATGATTCTGATTGTGGTGGGACCAACGCACTGTTAATTCAATCCCATCGCTCCACAGATCGGCTAACATATCATTTAAAACTTTCCAAATTAAAAAAGACCCCAACAAATTGTACCTTCTATTAACCCCCAAATGAGGCTAACCAAACCAGGTGTCTTTAAATCAACAAATTAACTCTTTAATGAGAAGAACTAAATTCTTAAACACTATGAAGATATAAACAACATTTAAAATAGAAAAATTAGAGTCCTTGCAAATTTACAGTCCAATGTTGCTTGAAGTCCTCCCAGAATGTTGCTTGAAGTCCTCCCAGAATGTTGCTTTCCTTCTCCAGCGAATTTCAACAATTAATGACTTGCAAACTCTTTCAATGGAATCAAGCTGACTTTAGAGTTTTTGAGGGCTAGAAGATTGTTACAGTCTAACTTCCCTTTGTTCAATTTAAATTTCCAGAGATCTTTGTTTTGGCTTGATGTTTCAGAATTTTGAGAGATAATAATTAAACAGACTAAAATCCTATTCCTTCAGTTTAAATGGTTGAAAGCTCCTTCTTCAGGTGTCAACACCAGGTGTCTTCTGTGCCTCTGTTAGAACAAACTGTCTTCAACTAACAGCCCATTCAAAACTGAATTGTAACAAATGTATCGCATGAGACTCACTCCCAGTGGCTGTTTCTATGGTAACGAGAATGCACCCTTTGAATCGCAGTCTCCAAATGGCTGTTTCTAAGGCAACAAAAGTGTACCTTCCTATAACTCCTGAGGCTTGCTGGTTCTTAAAGCAATGCTGATCCCTGGCAAGCCTTAAAGACAAACTGCATATTCCCGGGAAAAAAACTACAAGACCATGGCAATATTAAACTCCAATTTTTTGAATTAATATATTAAATTTAATAGAATATAATTATAGTTGTGAGCAGTAAACAAAGAGTAATATTCAGCATCCTTCACTCAGTCAAAAGAAACTGGTGTCACACTTTATCCAATCACTCTCATTGATTCCTTAACCATCTAATCACTTTAGCTAAACATGTAATTATTGCATGCATTGGTTCTAATAAAACTCCTCCAACTGCCTCACAGAGGCAACCTTTGTTAAATAACATTAGCTTGCTTTTTAGCTTGTTTTTGGCCAAATTCATCTCTCAGATCAAATTAATTCAGAATGCTTTGTTTTCAATAAAATAAAAGCAAAATACTGCAGATGCTGGAAATCTGAAATAAAAACAAGAAATGCTGGAAATACTCAACACGTCCAGCAGCATCTGTGGAGAGAGAAGCAGAATTAACGTTTCAGGTCAGTGACCTTTCATCAGAACTGGCAAATATTAGAAATGTAATAGGTTTTAAGCAAGTAAAGCAGGGTGGGGCAAGAGATAACAAAAGATAAGGTGTTGATATTACAAGGTCACAGAGAATAACTGACTAGAAGGTCATGGAGCAAAGGCAAACGGTATGTTAATGGCGTGGTGAAAGACAAAGCGTTAGTACAGATAGGGTGTTAATTAATAGAAAACAGAACAGCCCTGGCCCCAAGCACAAACATGAAAAAAAACAGTGGGTAGGCACAGTAGAAACAAACTAAACAAACTAAAATAAAATAAACATATAAAAAAGAAAAAATATCTAAAACTAAAAATAAAAAGGGCAGCCCGTCATGCTCTAAAATGATTGAACTCAATGTTCAGTCTGGCAGGCTGTAGTGTGCCTAATCAGTAAATGAGATGCTGTTCCTCGAGCTTGCGTTGATGTTCACTGGAACACTGCAGCAGTCCCAGGACAGAGATGTGAGCATGAGTACATGGGGGTGTGTTGAAATGGCCAGCAACCGGAAGCTCGGGGTCATGCTTGCGGACTGAGCGGAGGTGTTCTGCAAAGCGGTCACCCAATCTACGTTTGGTCTCCCCAATGTAGAGGAGACCACATTGTGAGCAGCAAATACAGTATACTAAATTGAAAGATGTACAAGTAAATCGCTGCTTCACCTGAAGGGAGTGTTTGGAGCCTTGGATAGTGAGATGAGAGGAGGTAAATGCGCAGGTTTTACACCTCCTGCGATTGTAGGGGAAGGTGCCGTGGGAAGGGGACGAGGTGGTGGGGGTAATGGAGGAGTGGATCAGGGTGTCGCGGAGGGAACAATCCCTTTGGAATGTTGACAGGGGAGGGGAGGGGAGGGATAGATGCATTTGGCAGTGGCATTACACTGGACATGGCAGAAATGGCAGAGGATGATACTTTGGATGCAGAGACTGGTGGGGTGGAAAGTGAGGGAACCCTGTCACAGTTCTAGGAGGGAGGGGAAGGGGTGAGGGTAGAGGTATGGGAAATGGGCTGGACATGGTTGCTTTGTTTTCAAACTTGTTCCAATTTTTATATTGTGTTTCTTAGATAATTGCCATTTTCCTTACAAGCACTTGTCTGAAATTTGTTTTAATTTGAATCCATTTCAAAAGAAGTGAAGTTGATAATGAGAGCCACCAGATCTGATTTAGTTCTGACAAGCCCCAGGCATTGTGAGACATCTGTCTGAGTGAGCAGTAATAACATCTCTACTTGTTACTATGAACTGCCAAGTCTTGAACTGGTTGGTGAACTGGGATACATCAAAACCCATTTCATTACAAAATCTGCCTTTACATCAGTGTTTATGACTTTCATGTCATTGATTTTTTTAATTCATTTTATTTGTGTTCAAAAAACAGAAGTACTTTTTTTATTTGTTCGGGGATGTGGGTGTCACTGGCTAGGACAGCATTTATTGCCCATCCCTAATTGCTCTTGAGAAGGTGGTGCTGAGCCGCCTTCTTGAACTGCTGCAGTCCATGTGGGGTAGATATACTCACAGCGCTGTTAGGAATGGAGTTCCAGGATTTTGGCCCAGCGACAGTGAAGGAACGGTGATATAGTTCCAAGTCAGGATGGTGTGTGGCTTGGACAGGAACTTGCAGGTGGTGGTGTTCCCAGTCAGAATTCCCAGTCTCTGATCTGCTCTTGTAGCCACAGTATTTTTGTGGCTGGTCCAGTTCGGTTTCTGGTCAATGGTAGGATGTTGATAGTGGGGGTTTCAGCAATGGTAATGCCATTGAACATCAAGGGTGACAGTTAGGCTCTCGCCTGTTTGAGATGGTCATTGCCTGGCACTTGCATGGCATGAATGTTATTTTTACATGTCTATCTTAAAATCTATATTCCTCTTTCCTGTAAAGACAGCATTGATAACTCAAACATGTTGGGGGATAACTTTGCCACCTGAGTGGTAAGCTGTTCAAGAGGATTATCCATGTTTTCAATAGCAAGAAAATCCATTCTCCAGTGAGTAGGCAATTCATTCCACCAGCATACTGTCCAAGTCGAAAAGTTGAACATTTATCTTTTGGGGTGTTAAGTATTACCTACAGTATGGTTATCAGAGAAGTTTGATGACCTAGAACATTAGCCCCTGAACATTGGGCTCAATTGATAGATTTTGTGGCTGGAAGGATTTTTTCACAGGTTTTGCATAGGGTGGATGTTACTAATTGTGGAAATTATGACCAAAATGCACTTTGGTCCATTTGGCCAGCCCCAGGGTTCAGAAAAGAGTCCACTACCTCTGTCCCTCAATTGATTCTCTCGCCAAACTCCCTCTAAATTACTTCTGCTATCCACTCTCAATATTTCCTTGGCAGTCCATTCTAAACATCTAACACCTTCTCTATGATAGTTATATCTGATCTGTCCATTCGTCTTCCCTCTTCCAAACTTTAACACACAGCCCCTCATTGTGATTGTCCAGATCATGGGAAACAAGTTTCTCAGGATGAACTGGTCAACACCTTGACTACCTCAGTAAGATCCCCTGTAAACCTCTCCTTCCCTGTGTAAATAGCTTTTGTAGCTTCACCTTGTAGTTTAGATGTTTGATTCCAAGTATCACACAAGTAGCATTTTTCTGCTGTTATTTCAGAGGCATGATGTCCTCCCTGTCATATCATGACCAGAACTACATACAGTGGTCCAGCAGGATGAACCAATGCCCTGCACTAGCAGGGTGTTACTGTGATTTGTGTCCTATTCTATGTGCTATACAACTCAATTTTCTTTTGCTCCACTTACTACTGCTACATACCATGCAGACTGATTATGATAAGGATGAGGAAAGCCATTTGGTCAATCTTATTTCATTCATCCACAGAAATCCTAAGGTTTCTTTTTGAAGCTTCCATTATTTTGTAAATGATTCCAGGCTTTTTGCATCCACTAGACTTCCTGGAAGTCCATTTCACATGTTGATCATTCTTTGCATGAAGAAAAATTCTTGTTTTCAGTCCTAAAGTTAGCTTTCATTAGTTTGACCTGCTTCCACAATTTAAGTTAAAGTAATATTTTGTGTTTACTTTTTCCATTCCCTTAACAATCGTATAAACCTCTACAAGGTAAAGGCCTGCTACCCGACCCGAGCCCAAAGGGGCCCAATGACGTATATCGGGTTCAGGTCGGGTTGGGCCCATCTTCCGGGTCCGGCTTTCGGGCTCAGGTTGGGTCGGGCCGAGTCCAGGTCGAGACGAGTCAGGCCGGACCGGACACACACGGTAAGTGCTCTGCTGGTAAGTACTGAAATTAAAAAACTTACCTGAGCTGGGAGTCCAGGACGAAACTGCGTGTGCACAGTGATCGTGTGACATCACTATGACATCATCATTCATGCGCTGCAGCTTCCTGGAGCTTCCCAGTCAGAAGGTAAGTAGAGGTCGGGTCGGGCTCGGGTCGGGTTGAGTTGGGAACGGGCTTGGGTTGAAATTGGAGGGACTCGGGCCGGGTCGGTCTCGGGTCCACTGTGGATCGGTCGGGTTCGGGTCGGGTTTTTTTTCCCAACCTGAGCAGGCCTTTACTACAAGGTATATATCTGAGTCACATCCTTACCAAGCTAGAAAGCCCAGGGGGTAGATTTTATGCCAGGCGGACGGGAGCTGGCCACTGACATAAAAGTCGGTGGTAAACCCACAACTGCCTAGCCCGGGGATCCGACCTGCATTTTACGGGTCCCCGCGCTTTAACTGTTCAGAGGCGGGACTTCCACCCGCTTAAGGGAGGATGTCCTGCCTCATTGAGCTACCAGCCAATCATTGGGCCAGGAACTCTTAGTCCCAGCAGTGCCACCGGGAGCGGTGTCCACTGCTGGGACTGCAGACCAGCCAAGGCTATGGAGCCAGGACTGAAGGTAAGTTGGATTTGCCTCACTGGGGGAATCGGTCGCAAAACAGCGAGGCAGGGGTGGTCATTTGGGGGGAGGGGGGCATCTCAGGTCCTGGGGGTGGTTGGGGAAACGGGGGTGGCTCTCAATCGGGCACCCTGTGCCTGATTGTCAGGCACCCCCCGGTGCGCTGAAAGGCCGGCAGGTATCACTGGGCAGCCTTTCACGTCTACTGGATGCCCACTTGCCAGGGGTAAAATCCCCATGGAGGTGGGCGAAGGTCCTTAAGTGGCCGTTAAGTGGCTCTTAAGGACCTTGATTGGCCTGGGGAGGGTGGCCCATTTCTCCAATCACTCACCCGTCCCCGCAGCGGCCCACGGAAAGTGGGGCGGAGGCGGGAGCAGACTGGGAATGCCTCCTGGAGTGTACCGTTCCATTTTATGCCCCCCCCACCCCCCAACACCATCCAGCTCGCTAGGGTGGCGTAAAATTCTGGCCCAGATGTCTCTTAGCTCAGACCCCTGACATGAGGGATCAGCCATACGGCTCTTCTCGGCACAACCTTCTGTGTTTGGCTGTCTCTCTCTTGTTTCTTGGCAAACAGAACAAGACAATACTCAAGTGCTAAAATAAAAGCAAAATATTGCAGATGCTGGAAATCTGAAATAAAAACAAGAAATGCTGGAAATACTCAGCAGGTCTGGCAGCATCTGTGGAGAGAGAAGCAGAGTCAACGTTTCTGGTCAGTGACCCTTCTTCAGAACTAGCAAATATTAGAAATGTAAAAGGTTATAAGCAAGTAAAGCAGGGGTGGGGCAAGAGATAACAAAGGAGAAGGTGTAAATAAGACAAGGTCACAGAATAGCTGACCAGAATGTCGTGGAGCAAAGGCAAACAATATGTTAATGGTGTGTTGAAAGACAAAGCATTAGTACAGATAGGGTGTTAACAGACTGAAAATTTAACAGCCGCAAGTACAAACATGAAAAAAAACAGTGGGTAAGCAAAGTGAACAAACTAAGATGATATAAAATAAAATAAACACAAAAAATATTTTTTAAAAAGGAAAAAGAAAAAAATAACTGAAAATAAAAGTAAAATGGGGCCCGTCATGCTCTGAAATTATTGAACTCAATGTTCAGTCTGGCAGGCTGTAATGTGTCTAATCGTAAATGAGATGCTGTTCCTCAAGCTTGCATTGATGTACACTGGAACACTGCAGTAATCTCAGGACAGAGATGTGAGCATGAGAGCAGGAGGGGTGGTGTTGAAATGGTAAGCAACCGGAAGCTCGGGGTCATGCTTGCAGACTGAGCAGAGGTGTTCCGCAAAGCGGTCACGCAGTCTGTGTTTGGTCTCCCCAATGTAGAGGAGACCACATTGTGAGCAGCGAATACAGTATACTTCATTGAAAGAAGTACAAATAAATCACAGCTTCACCTGAAAGGAGTGTTTGGGGCCAGGGATAGTGAGGAGAGAGGAGGTAAATGGGCAGGTATTACACCTCCTGCGATTGCAGGGGAAGGTGCCATGGGAAGGGGACAAGGTGGTGGGGGTAATGGAGGAGTGGACCAGGGTGTCACGGAGGGAACGATCCCTTTGGAATGCTGACAGGGTAAGGGAGGGGAAGATGCGTTTGGTAGTGGCATCACGCTGGAGGTGGCGGAAATGCTGGAGGATGACCCTTTGGATATGGAGGCTGATGGGGTGGAAAGTGAGGACAAAGGGAACCCTGTCGCGGTTCTGGAAGGGAGGGGAAGGGGTGAAGGTAGAGGTGCGGGAAATGGGCCAGACACGGCTGAGGGCCCTGTCAACAAAAGTGGGGGGGAATCCTTGGTTGAGGGAAAAGGAAGACATATCAGAAGCGCTGTCATGGAAGGTAGCATCATCAGAGCAGATGCGTCGGAGACGGAGAAACTGGGAGAATGGAATGGAGTCCTTCCAGGAGGCAGGGTGTGAAGAAGTGTAGTCAAGGTAACTGTGGGAGTCAGTGGGCTTATAATGGATATTAGTAGACAGCTTATCACCAGAGTTGGAGATAGAGAAGTCAAGGAAGGGAAGGGAAGTGTCAGAGATGGACCATGTAAAAGTGAGAGAAGGGTGGAAATTAGAAGCAAAGTTGATAAAGTTTTCCAGTTCGAAGCGGGAGCAGGAAACGGCAATATTCAAGTGCTTTCTAACCCGAGCACATATAATGTTTAATCACTACATCCTCTGACTTACGTTCCACTGTTTTGGCTATGCAGCCCAACATTTTATTGTCTTTGTTGACTTCTAGATACCTTTTGCCTCTATCCTTCATTATTTCAACACCATTTATAGAATATGCATGTCACCTACTTTATCCCTTTCCTGAGCATTTTACACTTGGCTGCATTAAATTTCATCTGCCATGTTCTGCCCACTTGCAAATATTTTCTAACTGGGCATTGCTTTTCCTGTAGACTAACATAATTTAATCTACAGCTCCAATGCTTATTCTACTTCCTCTTAATTATTCTCCAGCTGAAAACAAGGCAGAGAATTTACCATGAAGTTTCTATATCGGTTGTAAAGAGCGGTAAAAGGTGCAAGTCCCACCTCAGACCAATTAAATGCCTGGGGGCTGCAAAATGCGGATCGGATCCCCAGGCCATGTGGAGGTGGGTTCGCCACTGGCTTTTCAGTTGGTAGACGGCTCCTGTCCACCAAACTGTCTTTCTGAGATATTGGCATTGGCTGTTAACTCATCTATATTTTATGGGTCGTACATTTATGTTTAATGAATTGCATCACCAGTTTCTCACATGTTTTAATCTTTCTAATATTTTCAGTGATTCATTTACTGTATGTAGATAAATTCTGGACTTTTCATCATTTCTGATTTTAATCACTCCACCATTGGTGGCAGTGCCTTCAGATGTCGAGGCCATAAGCTCTGGAATTCTCTCCCTAAATCTCTCTGTCTCTCTCTCTCCTGTTCTTTCTTTAAGGTACTCCTTAAAACCTACCTTTTAGATCAAGCTTTTGGTCATCTGGCCTAATATCTCCTTATGTGGTTTTATTACATTAAAGGCCTTATATAACTGCAAGTTGCTGCTGCTGGTGTATGAAAGTCTGTTGCATTACTTCAAATTTCTTCCATAATGTAATATGTGTGAGCATCGACACCTTAATTTTAAAATCCCTGCGTATTGATTATATAGTTGGTCAGGCTGGAGACATTATGCAGCATATTAAGATGGTCAATAAGTTAGTTAATAACTTGATACAATAGACACAGAGGTGTGGGCTTACATTTGTTATTCCAATATTCATAAGGATAAGAACTATTAATTATAAGTTTAAACAAAGTTAAGGTAGAAACAATAATTCTTGTTTCTGATTTTAGGTGGAGGTAAGTAAATATTCATGGATTTAATTTTTTTTTACAATGAGAATCAATAACATGATCAATATAACACACTAAAATGTGAAGAAATAGATTTTTGTTGTTTCTGTTTGGATTCAACTTTATTTCTGTTCTCTTTTTTATATTTTCATAATTGCCCATTCTTCGTTTCCTTTTTCATCTTATTTTATTTTCTAATCTACTTCGAGTTATTTACTTTCGGTCTATTTTTCAAAATTAAATACACATAAGCAAATGATCTAGCCTTTATAGATCATTCTTACACAAAAACCTAGTCTTCATCATCTGCAATGGAAATTGTTCTCGATTTTTAAAGACGTATTTCTGATGTGCGTGAGACATTTCTATAATGGGAAAGAACAAGAAACTTTTTTTTCCCACTTATTGCTATGTTAGCAAACACATCCAGGTCAGGTGTGGCATTTTGCTAACACTCGCTTAAAGCTCTGGCTGGAATTTTACATCCCAACCCCCCTCCCCAGAAGTTGACTGGAGGTGTGGAGGGCATAAAATTAAGTGGGAGGTGGGGGGGGGCTGCCATTCCCGTCGCCTATCCATCCCCACTGCCATTTTACCAGCAGCAGGGAAGGTTGAAAACGGCCCACCTGCCCCAGGCCAATTGAGGTCTTTAAGTGGCCGATTAATTGCCACTTAAGAGCCTCCTCCTGCCGGCACTGGTATCTTGGCAGCCCCCTTGCAGGCTGGGGGTGGCCATTCTGTTCGGCCACTCTGCCCCCTAGAGGGCCTCCCATGGCACACCCTGAAGCACCTCCCCCTACCTTCCTAATCAACTCCCGCCCTCCTCACCGGGGCCCAGCCAATTGTCCCCAGTGAGGCCCAAATCCCCACTTGCCTTTTGGTGCCGGTGTCCATGGTCCCTTTCTGGCTGGGTACAGTCCCAGCAGTGGCCACCACTCCCAGTGGCTCTGCTGGAACTGAGGAACTGCCAGTCCTCTGGTTAGCCAGCGGGTCCTGGAGGCTGGACTTTTTGCCTCAGAGGGGCAAAGTCCTGCCCAGGGCCAATTAAGGGCCTGGGTCACACAAAATTGCTGCATGGCTTCCAGGTCTGGCGGAGGCAGGCTTTCCCCCAACTTTTCAGCCAGTGGGCGAGGCCTTTGCCACAACATAAAATTCCGGTCTCTATGTACAGAACATGGACATCAGAGGGCCATTCCATAGTGGACAGTGTGATTGTTTCATTTTTTACAGCAGCCTTCCTAAGCTAAGTGACTGTCAAATTACTGTGAGCACTTCCCAGTTGTGGAATTGCACCCACTAAAGATCCATTAATAGTACAGTTGCTTGGTTCTTGCCTGCCAAAACTAACTGTCCTGTTCAGAAGGGAGCTGGCTGCACATTTGGATACCCGGTCTGTCAAATATTCAAAAGTTTAGTGAATGGCAAGGAAAAATCTCTGCTGTCTAAATATTAAACTTAATGTCAGGTAGGTTTACCAAATTCCCAGGAGTCCCATCTGAACTTTGCAAACCAGGTTTGATACTGCACTAGATTCAAAGTTCACGTGGCATTCAACTGCCAAAGTGTGAGCCCACTCCTTCCAGCAAGGCCAGATTTACACTGCTAACTTCGGGAACAAAGTTGAAATTGTTTTTCACTGAGGTAAATTTGTAGCCTTAATACGACATGAAGTCTCTTAGATCTTCCGAAGATTTTTAAAACTCACCTGTAGTTGGTTTCAATAGTTACAGCTTGTAGAAGCTCTCACTCACTTTTAGATCAAAAACATTTAGATTTTAACTGCTGGTAGGAGCGCACTGTACAGACTCTCCTCCTGAGTAGTAGAATGCAGTATAGATGAGATGCTGAAACCAAAACCACATCTACCAATCAAGGCAGTATAAAGTTGCTGAGATGCAATTCACTGAGGATGCAATCAACTAACAGAGGGAACCCTTTATTCTATCTGCCTAGGTTATAGTCAAACCCAATGTCCAGAGCTAAATGAGCAGTAATTTAATCCCCTAACCTTTCCTAAGTTCTTATATTTGACTTTGTAAGTCTTGATGTCAACATGGAAGAGATTACGTTCCACTCCCTACAACTGTTCTTTCTTTTATACAACCACCTTCACCCTAAAGAATCTTTCTTGTTTTTTTCCTGAATATCCATACAGCACAGAATCTAATATTTTAGGTGCAGAACTTGGTGAATAATACAGTTGGTAACCCAATAATAATATTGGTTTCATAACATTCATAGAAGTAATTAGTTTTTTGATTTACAGTGTTTTATTTACTATCATGAAAACCTATTATTATTATGACATTATGGGGGTAACTTTAATCTCCTCACAACAGATGGGAGGGGGTTCAGGTGCTCAGTGATTAAATCGACACATTTGCAAAACTCGATCCTAACCTGTCGCAAACTCATTTAAACTTAATGCTGGTGAACCTGGCAACTAAAGGGAGGTGGGAGAAGCCGGATCCAACAGGTAAGTGGTTTTTAGATCACTGCTCATGGGCCAGGAGGAAGCAGGAGTGGTTCCTCCCCCAGCCCTCAATAATGTATGCCTCAACTCCAAACCCATAATGTTTCCCCCAGTGCTCCCTTCCTCATGCCCCTGCCAGTCCAACTCCTCCCTCATCAACCTGCAATGTTTCCTGGCCCTCCCACTTCAAAATGTTGATCTGATTCCAGTCCTCTGCAACCCCCCACCACCGCCCCCCAACCAACATGCGTTGTTTCCTGGTCATTGGGGACCATTCCTAAAAGTCCCTAGTTATGACCTTTGACTGCTGGCTTTCCTGCCAGCAGTTGCCCAACCTCTCAATCTAGCTGGATGTCAGGTGGAAAATGGAGTTAAAAAAATGATAATGAGGCCCTGCAGTTAAATTCGGCAAAACCCCTCGTTCCCAGGATTTTCAGCCTCCCCGTCCCACTCCTCACAAAAACTCGTCCCCGCTCCCTCCCAGTCTCCTTGTAAATTTTGAAGCCTATAAATCAGTGAAAACCCACGCTGTTAACACAACAATTTTATAAAACATAACATAAAGCCATAAATAGAAAACAATATATTATATAATTTGTTTTCAAACAGAAGCTAGTTCAACACACTATTACTAGTAAACTGTTAATTCTTTTCACAAGAATAGCAGAATTTAATGATATATTTGGAGGTGTTTGAAGTAGTCAACCTAGGAACATACAGAAAAGATGGACAGGAAATGACTAACTGTAGTTTTTACCAGTTCAGACATGTGTCCCCAGTTATACTTCTGCAGTTTCATTTAAAGTATTATTCCATGTTAACCTTGTCTAAGAGACCCCTGCACTGGTGCAGGAGGCCTTCAGGCAGCTGGGGCCCTCCAGGTCTCGTTTGCCCAGAGGATGACCGCCCAAGTCATCCAAAGCCAAAGGGCATCCTGATCATCAGCCTGCCTCCAGTCAAGCTGCTACGCAGAGGTTGCAGAGAGAAAGAGCAACCACAAGCGGCTATAAAAGACACCATGACACATATGAGTTATCATGGGTGACATGTATATACGTTAATTCTTTCTCAATAAATGTGATTTTCTAACAGGTGTCTCCTTCTTACTATGTGAATGACATATGCCAGCATATGCCGATGATGTCTCCTCCTATTACATCATTGACCTGAGAGAAAAGCCAATGTATAGAAAAACATCATTGCCATGCCAGTAGTCATGATGTGGCACTGCTCGATGGTAGTTCGTGTCGAGCCATGGCAGGTGTTGTATCTCTCCTCTGCATCGCTGCTGGGGTTTCTCACCAGTGTCAGGAGCCATGTCTGCAAGGGGTAGCCCTTGTCTCCAAGAATCCACCCCTGGATCTGAGCTGATGCAGTGAAGAACATTGGCACGTGGGACTGGCGCAGGATGAAAGAGTCATAGCAGCTGCCTGGAGAGTGGGTATACACTTGCATGAAGCATTTCCTGTGGTCGCATACTAGCTGCAGATTGAGTGAGTAGAAGCCCTTTCCATTGAGGCATCCAGCTGGCTATCCAGCTGGAGCCTCGACGGCCACATGCGTGCAGTTGATGACCCCTTGTACCTGTGGGAATGTCGCAGTGGCCTCAAATCCGAGGGCCATCTGGTGCTGACTCTCAGGGTCTGTCCCGAAGTGCACATAGTCACCGGCCCTCCTGTACAAGGCATCGGTGACCTGCCTGATACAGTGGGACTGCTGACTATGAAACGCCACACAAGTCGCCGGTGAATCCCTGGAATGATGTGGGGGCGTAGAAGTTAAGAGCCACGCTGACTTAGGGTGTCCACTAAACCCCATCGGCTGCAGGTCATCATTCAGCAGGGCCCAGAGAGGTGACAACACCTCTCTGGACATCCACAGTCACCTCTGACACTGGCACTCCAACATCTGCAGGTATGTCATGCGGGGCCTGTAGACCCACTGTCTTCTCAGGTGTCAAATGCATCTTGGTGACTACTGCTGCTCACTTCCATGATCTTCCATGTGGGCTGTGCCTGCCTCTTGGTTCTGCCTCCAGCTGCTATGGCTCCTCACGGCACTTGGATCAAGAAAGACAGGATGGACCAGCCCCAGCTGAACGCTTCAGGTGAACTCAGCTCCTTCAGTAGGTCAATGGCACCTATCAGGGCAGACAGTGATGTAAATTGGTGCTTCAGCTACGTTCCATCATCCTATTTGACATGCCATGACATTGCCCATCTTAGCTTTGCATAAAAGGGGGACAGCATGAGCACAGTCATGTTACTGATGTTGTGTGGATGGGACCATTGGCCACATGACCTTCAACCCCCTACCATTTTTGACCCCTACCCCACACAAAGGGATACTGGAGTGCTATTGCTCCCCCCTCCCCCAGACAGCACTGGCCGATTGCAGGGCCAGCCCCTTTCAACCACTTACCCCCCCCACCCTCGCAAAACGTTAGTGGGCAGAGAGTGACCCCCTTTACAGAAGAAGGGCACGGGGCACCTCGCTTGTTTTTTGGAGCAATATGTTGTGGAACCAACCAGGGAGCAGCCTATTAGAGATTTGGTATTGTGTAATGAGGTGGGAATGATTAACGATCTCAGAGTTAAGGAACCTCTAGGAAAGAGCGATCATAGCATGCTAGAATTTCAAATTCAGTTTGAGGGCGAGAAACTGGAGTCCCACACGAGCGTTCTGGAGTTAAACAAAGGTAATTACACAGGCATGAAGACAGATTTGGCCCTAGTGGACTGGGCAGGAAGACTAAAAGGTAGGACAGTTGATGAGCAGTGGAAGATGTTTAAGGAGATATTCAATTCCTCCCAACTATAATATATTCCAGAGAGGAAGAAAGATTGTAAGAGGGGGAAAAAACATCCATGGCTAAGCAAGGAAGTTAAGGATAACATAAAGACAAAAACTAAGGCATACTATATTGCAAACGCCAGTGGCAGGCTGGAAGATTGGGAAACTTTCATGATCAACAAAGGGTTACTAAAAAAGTAATAAAAAGAGCAAAGGTAAATTATGAAAGAAAACTAGCGCAAAATATAAAAACAGATAGTAAAAGCTTCTATAAGTACACAAAAGGAAAGATAGTAGCTAAAGTGAATGTTGGGCCTTTGGAGGATGAGATAGGGGAGTTAATAGAGAGGAACACAGAAATGGCGGAGACACTAAATCAGTATTTTGCCTCAGTTTTCACGGTGGAGGACACTAGTACCATCCCAATAGTAACAGGAAATGCAGAGGTTATAGAAAGGGAGGAACTTAGAACAATCATCATCACTAGGGAAAAAGTACTGAGCAAACTATTGGGATTGAAGGCAGACAAGTCCCCAGGGCCTGATGGCCTACATCCTAGGGTCTTATAGGAAGTGACAGCGGAGATAGTGGATCCATTGGTTATAATATTCCAAAATTCCCTGGATGTGGGAAAGGTTCCAGTGGATTTGAAAAAAGCTAATCAAACGCCCTTATTCAAAAAGGGAGGGAGGCAGAAAGTAGGAAACTATAGACCAGTTAGTTTAACATCTGTCTTTGGGAAATTGTTAGAATCCATTATTAAAGAAGTAATAACAGGACAGTTAGAAAGTCAAAATGCAATCCATCAGAGTCAGCATGGTTTTATGAAGGGTAAATCATGTTTGACTAATTTGCTAGAGTTCTTCGAAGCTGTAACAAGCAAAGTGGATAATGGGGATCCTGTAGATGTAGAATATCTGGACTTCCAGAAGGCATTTGATAAGGTGCTGCACAAAAGGTTAATACACAAGGTAAGATCACATGGGGTTAGGGGCAATTTATTAACTTGGATAGAGGATTGGCTAATCAACAGAAAACAGACAGTAGGGATAAATGGATCTTTTTCTAACTGGCAAGATGTAACTAGTGGACTGCCACAGCGTTCGGTCCTCGGGCCCCAACTATTTACAATCTATATTAATGACTTGTTTAGTTTAGTTTAGTTTAGTGATACAGCACTGAAACAGGCCCTTCGGCCCACCGAGTCTGTGCCGACCATCAACCACCCATTTATACTAACCCTACGCTAATTCCATATTCCTACCACATCCCCACCTGTCCCTATATTTCCCTACCACCTACCTATACTAGCGGCAATTTTATAATGGCCAATTAACCTATCAACCTGCAAGTTTTTGGCAAGTGGGAGGAAACCGGAGCACCCAGAGGAAACCCACGCAGACACAGGGAGAACTTGCAAACTCCACACAGGCAGTACCCAGAATTGAACCCGGGTCGCTGGAGTTGTGAGGCTGCAGTGCTAACCACTGCGCAGTGCCATTGGATGCAGGGATAGAAGCTACTATAGCCAAATTTGCAGATGACACTAAAATAGGTGGAATAGTAAATTGCAATAAAGAAATAAGAAATTTACAAATGAATATGGATAGGTTAGGTTAAAGGGCCAAAATTTAGCAGATGGAGTTTAACGTAGATAAGTGTGAAGTTATCCATTTTGGTCGGAATAGAAAGGCAAATTATTATCTAAATGGAGAGAAACTTCAGAGTGCTTCGGTGCAGAGGGACCTGGGTGTCCTCGTGCATGATTCGCAGAAAACTAGTCTGCAGATACAGTAGGTAATAAGGAAGGCAAATTGAATTTTGGCATTTATTGCTAAAGGAATAGAGTATAAAAGTAGGGAAGTGTTGCTGCAACTGTACAAAGCATGAGAGAGACCACACCTGGAGTACTGCATACAGTTTTGGCCCCCTTACTTGAGGGATGTAGTTGCACTGGAGGCAGTTCAGAGGAGGTTCACTCGATTAAATCCAGAGATGAGTGGTTTGTCTTTTGAAGAGAGATTGAGCAGTTTCGGTCTTTACTCTCTAGAGTTTAGAAGAATGAGAGGAGATCTAATTGAGGGATATAAGATGATTAAGGGGATTGACAAAGAAGATGTAGAGAGGATGTTTCCTTTTGTGGGGCAATCTAGAACGAGAGGTCATAGTTTTAGGATAAAGGGTAGCAGATTTAAAACAGAGATGAGGAGAAATTACTTCTCTCATAGGGTCGTGAGTCTGTGGAAATCACTACCCCAGAGTGAGGTGGATGCTGGGACTTTGAGTAAATTTAAGGAGGAGATAGACAAATTTTTAAATTAGTAATGGGTTGAAGGGTTATGGAGAACGGGCAGGTAAGTGGAGTTGAGGCCGAGATGAGATCAGCCATAATCATATTGAATGGCAGAGCAGGCTCGAGGGGCTGAATTGCCTACTCCTGCTCTTAGTTCTTATATTCTTATGTTCATACATGCAGAGTTTAAACCCACATATTGCAGCCCCCCACCTGCTGTCACATGCTCCGAGGACTGACACTTCGGTGGTGCCAGCTTTTCACGGACGTGGAAGTGAAGCATGTTAGTAGATCACAACCTACTGCCTGAATCGCAGCGGCCTGCATATTAATGAATGTTAAGTGTCCATATGCATATTCAAATCTGGGTCCTGTTGCCGAACGGCAGTGGGGGGGCACCGACATGAGGCCTTGCCACCGTCGCCAGGATCGGGAAGGGCCCTGCCAGTGTCGAAGTTGGTGGCGGGCCTCATCCAAGGCTATCTTCATGCCCCCTCCCCCTGCCTCAGTTCCCGACGTTGAGGCCCCTATAAAATCCAGCCCAATGTTTTAGGTCAATGACCTCTCATCAGAACTGTTAACTAGGTTATTCGACTCAAGATATTCAGTAATTCCATTATTTTACATGGAATAGAACTAAAACTAGTGAGGCTGTAGTTTCCTGTTTCTGGTGTGTTGCCTTTTATGAATATGGGCAGCACATCAGCCTATTTGCAATTTACCGACACCTTTCACATGTCCATTAACACCCTCACAATGGTAGTCAGTGATCACAGATCTCCTGCCGAATCTCTCTCAGTACAGTGGGATAAATGTCATCTATTCCTAGGGATGGAGTGAGCCCATTTGGCCTGTATAATGAAGTCATTGATCCTTGTTGGGATATCTTCATTTCCATTTATACAACACCCGATCATATCTCTCAAAAAAGCACTTTATATACAATTAATTACTTGAGTGCAGTGACAGTTAAGTACATAAATTTTACTTTAGATGGCAAGCTTTAAGATGAAATGTTGATAATTTGTAAATCAGCGTGAGTTGCAAAGGGATACTACAATCCTCAAGACTATTCAAGACTGCCATCACCTGCCATTAATGAGTACATCAAGGAGCTGCAGTCTTTACCATGTCTTCCCTTCTGAATAGTTGGAGGTAAATATTTGGTGGTTACTGAAGTACTTAGTCAAAATATTTACAATTTCATGCTCATCCCTGGTTTCACCTTTTGCAGGTTTTTGATTTTCACATTTTCTCTGAGTGCCTCCACTGAAATAACTTTGTATAGTTGTGTTTAGTCTGTTACTTATTCAACTCTCCCATAGATAGGCTCTTACCTTCCGGGAGCAGACCGGAGCGGACCTGTGGGGGGAACGCCGAGTGCTGAGCCTATAAACCGACCCCAAGGATCGAGGCCCAGTCTTACCTTCTGGCAGCAGAAAGCAGTCGAATCTCTTCCAGCGCGCTGGAGTTTTGAAAAAAGAAGCCAACAGTGATGTCAGAAGAGAGCTGCAAGCTAATTGGTTGGGTGAGTAGCAGCTGTTAGAATATCTTTTAAAAAAAATGAGAAAGTTTTTTTTTGTTGGAAGAAAAAACGTCTGGTGATAAGGTGAGTACTACTAAAGTGTTTTTCTTTTTAAGGACTTTAGATTGGAGTGGATAGAACAAGGCCCCTAGTGTAATTAGTATTTTTTTAATTAAGGGAGTAACTAATTAACCTAAGTCATGACAGGAGAGCTCAGCCCCGTGATATGGTCCTCCTGCTCTATGTGGGGAATCAGGGATGCTTCCAGTGTCCCTGATGACCATGTGTGCAGGAAGTGTATCCATCTGCAGCTACTGGCTACCCGTATTACGGGGCTGGAGCTGCGGGTGGATTCACTGTGGAGCATCCGCGATGCTGAGGACGTTGTGGATAGCACGTTTAATGAGGTGATCACACCACAGGTAATGGCTGCACAGACAGAAAAGAGATGGGTGACCACCAGACAGAGTAGAAGGCACAGGCAGATAGTGTAGGAGTACCCTGTGGCCATCCCCCTCTCAAACAGATATACCGCTTTGGATACTGTTGGGGGGGAATGACCTCCCAGGGGAAAGCTGCAACAGCCAAGTTCATGGCACTACAGAGGGCTCTACTGCACAGCAGGGGAGGAAAAGGGGTGAAAGAGCTGTAGTGATAGAGGGTTCTATCGTAAGGGGTGCAGATAGGCATTTCTGTGGCCGCAAACGAGACTCCAGGATGGTATGTTGCCTCCCTGGTGCTAGGCTCAAAGATGTCTCGGAGGGGCTGCAGGACATTCTGAAAGGGGAGGGTGAGCAGCCAGAGGTTGTGGTCCATATTGGTACTAACGACATAGGCAGGAAGAGAGATGAGGTCCTGTAAAGTGAATATAGGGAGTTAGGCAGAAGGTATAAAAGCAGGACCTTTAGGGTTGTAATCTCAGGATTACTCCCTGTGCCACATGCTAGTGAGGGTAGGAATAGGAGGATAAGGCAAATGAATGCTTGGCTGAAGAGCTGGCGTAGGCAGGAGGGCTTCAGCTACTTGGATCATTGGGATCTCTTCTGGTGCAGAGGTGACCTGTACCAGAAGGATGGGTTTAAACTAGCCTTGCAGGGGGGTGGGACCCAAAGTAGTAGTCTCTCCAATGAGATAGTTGAGGCAAATGTAGAGGTTAAAGCAAGCAAGTCCAGTAGGCAGGCCGGGCAGGGGCAGGACAGGGAGTGTGGAAGGTCTGATAGGCTAAACTGCATTTACTTTAATGCAAGAAGCCTTACAGGTAAGGCAGATGAACTCAGCCTGGATCGGTACATGGGATTGTGATATTATAGCTATTACAGAAACGTGGTTGAGGGATGGGCAGGACTGGCAGCTCAATGTTCCGGGGTACCGATCCTTCTGGAGTGACAGAGGTGGAGGTAAGAGAGGAGGGGGAGTTGTATTATTGATTAGGGAGGACATCACGGCAGTACTTAGAGAGGATATCCCGGGGGGAATGTCCAGCGAGGCCATATGGGTAGAACTTAGAAATAAGAAAGGGGTGATCACTTTGATGGGATTATACTATAGGCCCCCCAATAGTCAGAGGGAAGTGGAGGAGCATATATGTAGGGAAATCACAGATAGGTGTAGGAATTATAGGGTTGTAATAGTAGGTGATTTTAACTTTCCTAATATTGACTGGGACTGCCTTAGTGCTAAGGGATCAGATGGGGAAGAATTTGTTAAGTGTGTCCAGGATAGTTTTCTGAAGCAATATGTGGATGGCCCAACTAGAGAAGGAGCTACACTCAACCTCCTCTGAGGAAATGAGGATGGGCAGGTGGTTGATGTGTCAGTGGAGGAGCACTTTGGGACCAGTGACCATAACTCTATTAGCTTCAACATAGTTATGGAAAAGGATAGGACTGGTCCTCAGGTTGAAGTCCTAAATTGGGGGGAGGCTAATTTTGATGGCATCAGACAGGAATTCTCAAAAGATGAATGGGAGAGGCTGTTTACAGGTAAAGGGATGTCTGGCAAGTGGGAGGCTTTTAAAAGTGAGATAGGAAGAGTTCAGGGCTGGCATGTTCCTGTTAGATGGAAGGGCAAGGCTAGCAAGTTTAGGGAACCTTGGTTGACGAGGGATATTGAGGGTCTGGTCAGGACAAAGAAGGAGGCATATGTCAGGTATAGACAGCTGGGATCAAGCGAATCCCTCGAGGAGTATAAGGGATGTAGGACTACACTTAAGAAGGAAATTAGGAGGGCAAAAAGGGGCCATGAGATTTCCCTGGCAGATAAGATAAAGGAGATCCTAAAAGATTCTATACGTATATTAAGAGTAAAAGGGTAGCTGGGGAGAGAGTAGGTCCCGTTAAGGATCAGTGTGGCAATCTATGTGTGGAGCCACGGGAAATGGGCGAGGTCTTAAATGAATATTTCTCATCCGTATTTACCGTGGAGAAGGTCATGGAAGCTAGTGGGCTCAAGGGAGGGAACAGCGATATCCTGGAGCATATCAACATTACAAAGGAGGAGGTGTTGGAGGTTTTGAAGCGCATTAAGCTGGATAAATCCCCAGGACCTGACCAGGTGTATCCTAGGATGCTATGGGAAGCAAGGGAGGTGATTGCTGGGGCCCTGGCAGAAATTTTTGTATCATGGTTAGCCACGGGTAAGGTACCGGATGACTGGAGGATAGCTAATGTTGTGCCTTTATTCAAGAAGGGCAGCAGGGATAAGCAAGGGAACTGCAGGCCAATGAGCCTTACATCAGTGGTGGGAAAGTTATTGGAAGGGATTCTGAGAGACAGGATTTATATGCATTTGGAAAGGCATGGTCTGATTAGGGATAGTCAGCATGCCTTTGTGCCTGGGAAATCATGTGTCATGAATTTGATTGAGTTTTTTGAGGAGGTGACCAAGAGGATTGACGAGGGCAGAGCGATGGACGTTGTCTACATGGACTTTAGCAAGGCCTTTGACAAGGTCCCTCATGGTAGGCTGGTCCAGAAGGTTCGAACACATGGGATCCAGGGTGAGCTAGCAAATTGGATACAAAATTGGCTTGGTGATAGGAGGCAGAAGGTGGTGGTGGAGGGTTGTTTTTCAGATTGGAGGCCTGTGACCAGTGGTGTGCTGCAGGGATCGGTGCTGGGCCCTCTGTTGTTTGTCATATATATTAGTGACTTGTATGTGAATGTAGGGGACATGATTAGTAAGTTTGCAGATGACACCAAAATTGGTGGTATAGTGCACAGTGAAGAAGGTTGTCTAAGGTTACAACAGGATATAGATCAACTGGGAAAGTGGGCAAGGGATTGGCAAATGGAATTTAACACAGACAAGTGTGAAGTGATGCATTTTGGGAAGCTAAACCAGGGTAGGACATTTCCAGTGAATGGCAGGGCCCTGGGGAGTGTTCTTGAGCAGAGAGACCTTGGGGTGCAAGTACATAGTTCCCTGAAACTGGCAACACAGGTAGACAGGATGGTGAAGAAGGCGTATGGCATGCATGCCTTCATCGGCTGAGGCATTGAGTACAAGAGTTGGGACGTCATGTTACAGTTGTACATAATGTTGTTTAGGCCACATTTGAAATACTGTGTGCAGTTCTGGTCGCCGCACTGCAGGAAAGATGTGATTAAGCTAGAGAGGGTGCAGAAAAGATTCACAAGGATGTTGCCTGGTTTGGAGGGCTTGAGTTATAAAGAGAGATTGGATAGGCTGGGTCTGTTTTCCTGGAGCGAAGGAGGCTGAGAGGGGACATGATAGAGCTATATAAAATTATGAGAGGCACAGATAGAGTAGATAGCCAGAGTCTGTTTCCCATGGTAGGGATGACTAAAACTAGAAGGCATAGAGTTAAGGTGAGAGGGAGGAGGTTTAAAGGGGATCAAAGGGGTAAATTTTTCACACAAAGAATAGTGGGTATCTGGAATGAGCTGCCTGAGGAGGTGGTGGAGGCAGGAACAGTAGCAACATTTAAGAGGCATCTGGACAGGTACTTAACTTAAGTCGATGCATTGTATTCTTCTCACAGTCTTTTATGGGGCCTCATATCTTCACAAAAACTTAACTGTACCTACCTGTGTCCCAGCCTCTATCTTATATCTTTCTATTCACATTTTTAAAAAATCAAAGGCCAGAATCTAATGTTGGGCAGGAGGTCCCGCCCACCAACCAATAAGGCCCAGCCTGGGAAGCCAAGCCAGGATTTTACACTCCCCAGGCCCTTAATTGGACTTGGGCAGGACTTCCACCTCCTTGAGGCAGCAAGTCCCGCTTCCAAGAGCTGCCAGCCAATCAGCAAGCCGGCAGCTCCTTGTCCCAGCAGCGCCACCAGGAGCAGTGGCCTCTGCGGGGACTACACCCAGCATACGGAGCAAGAGGGATGTCAGCCTCGGAAGAAAGGTAAATGTCCCCAGCAAGGACCCAAAAATCGGCCATGCCCTGACGAGGCATTGGGGAGGGGGTTGGTTTGGAGGGGGTGGGACTTCATTTTAGTGGAGGCGGTTGGGGCTTCGGCAGGGGGGTGCCTCCGTGGGTGCACAGGGTACCCGATCCGGTGGCCCCCGCCCCAGCCTGGTAGGAGGTCACCAGGTTTCTATGGGGCCTAAGGCGCCCACCTGCCACTGGTAAAATACCAGCAGCGGCGGGAGAAGGCCCTTAGGTGGCCACTTAAGGGCCTTGATTGGCCTGGGGTGGGCGAGCCATTTCTCGCTGTCACTGATAAAATTGCAGCGGAGGTGGGAAAACATTGGGAATGACGCCCCCGCCTCCCACTTAATTTTACACCCCCCTCTCCTCCACCCCACCACCTGCCAGCTCCTATGGCGGTGGTGGGAGAGGTGTAAAATTCCGGCCAAAGACTTTCTAATAAATGAGCTGGATTTTACAAGCTCGCCATCGATCTTGGCGGCAAGCTTCAAGAATGGCAGCCCGCCTGTGCGGCCACACGTCAAAGGGCCGCCGCGATTCCAAGTGCGGGGGCTTATTTAAATAGCTGGGGCGGGCCGCCCCCAATGACATGGAGGGGGCTGACTGTCTCTCTCCAGCAATGGCATCAGCTGCCTGTGCTCAGGTGCTGATACCATTTTTAAAGGGCTGTTAGCCCTACCGAGAAATTTAAATATTTAAAGATAAGATAAATTAAATTAAATAAAAACATTTCTTTTTCCCCTCTCCCACCCCCTATAACAATTAAATTAATTATTTGCCCTTTCCCCCCCAAAAACACTTGCCTTTACCAACTGACCTTCTCCCCACCACCCCCCACAAACTGCATAGACTTTAAACTACAACCCTTCCCACTATCCCCTAAATGACATTAATTTGACCCCTTACCCCCACCTCCTCCACCCTCCCCACCAGTGTTGCACCTCATTTTCCCGGACAGGGATCCGAAGGTGTGGGAATGCCGGCCGCTGGGCCGAAGATCACAGTAGGACATCAGGAGTCGACGTAAGTTTATTTAAATTAATTATGTTAATTGATTTAAATATTCAAATTGTGGGGCGACGGGGCGGGGAGCTGCCACGCCACCAGCGCGCAGATCGGGCCGGGCCCTGTCGGCGTTGGGGTCCGTGGTGGACCTCAGCCGGGGCCATCTTCAGGGCCAACCACCCCCCGCCATGGATTCCGATGTCAAGTGCTCCTTAAAATCCAGTCCAATTAGTGTTTTTTGATTGCTGAGACAGACTAACAAATTACTTCTATCGAGTCTACTGAAAATAATATCAAAACTGGCATATTAGCCTCTCTACCACCAATCATCCCAGCCTTTGTGTCTTAACTTGTTTGAATACAGTAAGGGGGTGCATTTTCATGGTGATTGTCCCACTTGTGTAGCTTCAGCAGGAACCTCAGGAAAATGCCACAAACATCATTTAGGCCATGCTTTTTGGGTTTCTGCGGCTCTTCCGCTGAAGTTATGGTGAACTAGTGGTAAATCCTCTATGGAAATTCACTGCCTAAACTTTTAAAAGCCCACCATTGAAAGTAACATTTTCTTTTTATCCTTTCTGCGGAAGTTGGCCATGAATCTAGAAGTGCTACCTATTTTCTTCCCCAGTTCCTTGGCACGTGAGTCCTGCAGCCTGTTTGTAAAGAACATGTTCTGCACACCAGATGTACCACCTGATCCTCCTGCAGTTTACTAGATCAAAACCCCTCCTTATTTTGAAGAGCTCTATCAAATCTCCCCTTAACCTGCTCTGCTCTAAAGCAAGCAATCTCATAATTTCTACTCTCTCCACGTAACTGAAGTCCTTCATCCCTGGTACCATTCTAGTAAATCTTTTCTTCACTCTCTCCTAGGCCTTGACATCCTTCCTAAAATGTGGTGCCTAGAATTGGATACAATACTCCAGCTGAGGTCTTACCAGAGTTGTATAAAGGTTTAGCATAATTTCCTTCTTTTTGTATACTCTGTTTCTATTATAAAGCCAAAGATCCCGTATACTTTGTTAACAGCCCTTTCAATTTATCCTGCCATCTTTATGGGATGTGCTGCAGACCTGCATCCTGAACACTCTGTATCCTTTTAAATGAGTAAAAATTAAAAAATGATTTTAGCTTTATCTCTTTACCACAGACTGAAAGATACTTATCACTATTATTGTATGTGCTGGTAACCAGAGGTCACAGATTTAAGGCATTTGATAAAAGAACCAGAAAGGAGATGAGAATTTTTTTTAAGCAGTGAGTTATGATGATCTGGAATGCACTGTCTGAAAGAGTGGTGGAGGCAGATTCAATAATGTCATGTCCAGTAAAGGCACGTCCCATTCATAACTTTAAACGTGACTGTATCCAGCATAGAATCTTCTGGAACTGAATTTTCCATTTGTTTTAAATGAACCGCAATGGACATCAAAAGTCGACATGAGCTGCGAAGATGGCCGCTATAGGTCAAGAACTGTTTCACTGTCTGACAAAAGACCTTCCAGACTAAGAGGTGTCATCAATGCCCATCCTGAAATCATCAGAAGGCATTCCTGAACTGAATGGGTTTCTCCTGAAATAAAGAAGGCGATTGGCTTAACCCTCCTCAGGATGAATGTCTGACAACAATAGACCAGAAAGTGGCTAATCAACCTAGACCCCCATCATGATGAATGAAAGCAAAATACTGTGGATGCTGGAAATCTGAAATAAAAATAGAAAGTGCTGGAAATACCCAGCAGGTCTGGCAGCATCTGTGGAGAGACAAAAAGCATTAACGTTTCAGGTCTGCAACCTTTCATCAGGACAGACCCCCACTATATTTGGAAAAGGAACTGTAAGAAGTCGCATGGTGGGGCAGCCATGTTGGTCTCCTTTTAAAAATCTTTTAAAATACAGAGTGCGGAAAAAGCAGCAAGCAGACAAAGCAGTACAATCATGTCTTAAAAGAACTGGAGGCTGTAATATCTTAACGTTTCTGAGCTTGTTCCTTCACAAGTCCACCAGTACAAAAAACCAACCTCCTAATGATGAGACTACAACAACTAACTTCATGACATGCTGACAATCCACCTCTTTGAGAGAATCCTACAACAATTTCAATATTCAATTCCGGCTATCGAATCCACCTAACTACGCTTCAGGAGTGAAAACGTCTTCTTCACCGGGCCCGCAACTCATGCGTCCTTTTCCCCAGAACGAACCAAATCACGCAACTTACAAACTATTTCTTTGTTTGCAATTTGTAAAAGTGCACTATCCTTTTAACGGCTTTCTTTCTTGAGTATACTTGTGTGAGTGGTGAGAGAGTGACATAGTGTCAGACTTTCGGGGTGATCGTGTGAATAAAAATAATCCTCTTTATTTAAACCCTCAAAAAGCGTGATACTGGTTATTCAAATTGGCCATACACTCAGGGGTTAAGAAACACACACATCTTCCTTGTCAAAAACGCACTGATTTGTTTTTAGAACATTACAGTGCAGTACAGGCCCTTCGGCCCTCAATGTTGCGCCGACCTGTGAAACCATCTGACCTACACTATTCCATTTTCATCCATATGTCTATCCAATGACCACTTAAATGCCCTTAAAGTTGGTGAGTCTACTACTGTTGCAGGCAGGGCATTCCACGCCCCTACTACTCTCTGAGTAAAGAAACTACCTCTAACATCTGTCCTATATCTATCACCCCTCAACTTAAAGCTATGTCCCCTCGTGTTTGCCATCACCATCCGAGGAAAAAGACTCTCACTATCCACCCTATCTAACCCTCTGACAGTAGAGAGAAAAGAACTGGGGTTTCAGTTCTCTCTCAATTCTGTCTGTAACAATAATAATTTTCAGTGTCAGCTGTGGCTCAGTTGGTAGCGCTCTCGCCTCTCAGTCACAATGTCCCTAAAAATCAAGGCTGATGCTCCAGTGCAGTACTGAGCGGGTGCTACACTATTAGAAGTGCCGTCTTTCAGATGAGATGTTAAACCAAGGCCCGGTCTGCCCTCTCAAGTGGACATGAAAGATCCTATGGCATTGTTTTGAAGATGGGCAGGGGAATTGTCCCCAGTGTCCTGGTCAATATTTATCCCTCAATTAAGACAAAGAACAGATTATCTGATTATTATCACATTGCTGTTTGTGAAAGCTTGCAGTGTGCAAATCGGCTGTTGCGTTTTCTACACAATAACAGTAACTACATTTAAAATGTACTTCATAGACTTAAAGTGCTTTGAGATGCCTGGCAGATGTGGAAGTCCTATATAAATGCATGGCTTTCTTCCTTTCTATGAAACCTGCAAATAGCAATGTAATACAGGACAGCTCAATTTACAGAATTCATTATCAACCAGTATTCGATCATGTGAATGCCAAAAGGGAAAAAGATGGTCAAGGATTCCTTATTGTCACTGCCTTTCACTTTGACAATCGTATTAAACCTACTTACAAGATAAAGCCTGTGCTGGCGTTTACAGGCTCTGTGAAAGATAGGTGTATTTAATTTCGAACACTTAGAACAAAACAAATGACTGTTGCCTGAGGTTCTGCCACAAATCAATAACTGTAAAACACAATTCTCTCAGGATTTGTCCTGATGATTTCTATTAAGAACAATGTCAGCATGTGACACACAAACCATTTATCTTGTTGCCACATTACAAAGCAAAACCTAAAAATTCTGCAATTGCCTCCATCAGAGTACCAACCTTTTCAAAGTCAGCGCAAAAGCTTCTTACCATAATAAGGAATGGTTGAGGTACTCAAGCAGATGCTTATTTCCGTTCTCACAATATGGTCGGGAAACGTTAATGTAAATGTCTCTGAATCCTTCATTGGGATTCCATTAATCCTTTGCCTGAGCATCTTAAGTTTATATTTAAAGTATAAAAATGATGCTCCATGATTTTCTGATCTGAGAAAGACTGGGCACAGGGTCTAAAGTCAATTTCTTCTGGATATTCCTCATCCTCATGGATTCCCCACCATCAATACTGAAATAAAATGGTAAGCGACCCACTCCAACCTCTTTTGAATGAATTTCCTTCGGTGCAGGTATTCCCATCACCAGAGGAAGCCAGTGAGAGATTTATTTCTGCAGTCATGTACTGATTGAGCTCAAATGCTGGCTGAACTAGGACTCACGGGAATCATCTACTTGTTCTCATATACACCTTTAACATAGTAAAATGTCACAAGGCACTTCAAAGGAGCGTTATAAAACAAAAAACTGAAGCTGAGCCAAATAAGTAAATATTAGGACAGCTGCCCAAAAGCTTGGTCAAAGAGGTAGGTTTAAAGAGTGTCTTAAAGGAGGAAAGAGAGGAAGGGAGGCAATTCCAGAGCTTTGAGCTTAGGCAGTTGAAGGCATGGCCCCTCATGGTGCAGCAATTAAAGTCAGGGATGCTTAAGAGGTCAGAATTAGAGGAATGCAGATATCTCGAAGTCTTGTAGGACTGAAGGAGATTACAGAGATAGGGAAGACTGAACTCATAGAAGGACTTGAAAACTAGGATGAAAAACAAAATCGAGATGTTGCTCAACTGGGAGTCAATGTAGGTCAGTGAGCACAGGACTGATGGTTGAATGGGACTTGATGCAAGTAAGGACATGAGCAGCAGAGTTTAGAATAACCTCAAGTATACAAAGGGTAGAACATGGGAGGCAGGACAGTAGTGCATTGGAATTATCCAGTCTAGAGATAATAAAGGCATAGATGAGGGGTTTTAGCAGCAGATGAGCTGAGGCAGAGACAGATTTGAGCAATGTTACGAAGGTGAAAATAAGTGGTACTAGTGATGGCACGGATATGTGGTTGGAAGCTCAACTCGGGGTCAAATATGACACTAAGATTGCTAACGGCCTGGTGCAGCCTCAGATTGCCAGGGAGAGGGAGAGAGAACGAAGTTTGTAATGGAGACCAAAGACAATGGCTTCCCAATATTTAACTGGAGGAAATTTCTGCTCATCCAGTACTGGATGTCAGAGAAGCAGTCTGATAATTTAGTGATAGTGGAGGAGTCAAGAGTGGTGGTGATGAGGTAGAGCTGGGTGTTGTCAGCATACATGTAGAAACTATGCTGTGTTTTTGGATGATGAACCCGAGGGGCAGAAATAGGATGGAGCCAAGATGGGAGAAGGAAGAAAAACCATCACAGGTGATGCTCTGGCTACTATTAGATAGACAAGAATGGAACCAGATGAGTGCACTTCCACCCAGCTGGACAACAATGGAGAGGCATTGGAGGAAAACGGTGTAGTCAACCATGTCAAAGGCTGCAGACAGATTGAGAAGGATAAGGAGGAAAAGTTTACCTTTGTTACAGTCGCATAGGATATTCTTTGTGACTTCCAATTCTTACTCTCGCTCTAAAAACTGAAATCTATTGCATGGGCATAACAGACATGAACCAAGACCCTGCTATCCAATCACCTTCGCAAAAAGCATCCTTTGAAGATTAGAGCCCTGATTTTAACACGGAGCTGGAATCAGGTGGGCAGAACTAAGGCAGAGATTTTATTTCCAAAGCCTCACCCATCTGTCTCTGGTGAATTGCCTGCCCGAAACCAGAGGGAAGTAATATCTGGGAGGCAAGAGGAAGCAGAATTTCAAGTGGCAGGAGGCCATCGGCTGGCAATGAAGGAGTGGTCAATGGGACTCCAATGAGTTATAGAAAGATAGGTTTAAGGAGGGTCTTGTGATAGACAGATAAGCACTCCTGCTCCTCCTGGCCCTACAAAGAAAGTAAAACAATCTCACCTCTTTGGGCCTTTTCTGGCCTTGGCTCCTTTTCCTGCTAGCTTCACTGGCAGAAAATCCACACTGGGTTTCCCTCTCCGCCACCAATTAAAATTGCAGTCAAGGCCCAATGACATAATAAGACCCCAATCTGCATACTTACAGAAGGACCTTGATGGTTTGAAATGGCTACCCTTGCTGCCAGCTCAGAACACCAGGTCAAAATAGAAGATAGCAGAAACAGAGTGGGATGTTGGCAAATAAGTCTTCCAGCTGATTTTAACTGCCCGATTTCTACCAGACAGGCATTGATAAAATCACACCTCTGTTTTATGACCATGAAGTGCCCACGTTGTCTATTTTAGATGGCCACTAATAACCAGTGAGACTGTAATGAAACATGAAACAAATATAAATATGTTATTCTGTTTGAATTCCAGTAATTATTTTATTGTCATTACTAAAACAAGAGATTTATTGAAAGAATTTGTTTTCTAGCACCTGGTTAGCTCGGATCATGGGTGAGTGTCATTTTTGCAGAGGCTCCCCACATTTGCAGTGCCAACTCCCTAATCCAAACAGTTGAATCTTAGGCCAGATTTTCCTATACAGTACAGAAGGAGGCCATTCAGACTGTCAGACTTGTGCTGGCTCTCTGAAAACCTTTCCTTTTTAAGGATATATGCAATTTCCTTTTGAAAGTTACTATTAAATCTGCTTCTACCACCTTATCTACCACCATTTCAGATCATAACAACTTTGAGTAAAAAAACACTTTTCATCTCCCCCTAGCCTTTTTATCAATTATTTCAATATTCTTCAGAAGACTGGACCGGGACTAGAGTGGAACTGTTTAAATAAAGAGTGGGGTTTGAGGCCCTCACTTACCTGAAGCCCAGGGCAGCGGCAGTCAGGAGCGGACCTGGGAGGAACTGTGACTAGAGCAGAGCTGTTTAAATAAACAGCAGGGCTCGAGGCCCTCACTTACCAGACTTCTGGGGCAGCGGCAGTCAGCGGCAGGCTCTCTGACTGTGTCGGCGCGTGCTCTGTTTGATAAGTGGGGAAAAAAACTAACAGTGACATCACTGAAATTCTGTGGGCTGATTGGTTGGTGGGTGGCAGCTGTTGTTGCCTATGGATAGCTTAGATAGAGCAGAATAAAAAAAAGTTCTTAAAAATAAAGCCCCAGGATAGCTACCTGTAATTTATTAGTGATTACTAGCTGTAATATGGGGACAAAATTCTTGAACTGCATTCAAGAGAATTTTTTAGCCAGCACGTAACAAGCCCAACGAGAGGGGACACAATTTTAGATTTAGTTTTCAGTAATGAAACTGGGCAAGCGATGAAGTGGTAGTGGGTGATCATTTTGGAGATAGTGACCCTAATACAGTTAGTTTTAGCATAATCATGGAAAAGGACAAAGATAAAATAGGAACAAAGGTTCTAAATTGGGGGAAGGCAATTTTTACGAAACTGAGAGGTGACCTGGCGAAGATGGACTGGATACAGCTACTTGAAGGAAAATCAGTGATAAACCAGTGAGAGGCATTCAAGAGCAAGATACTACAGGCACAGTGTAGGCATGTTCCCACAAAGATAAAGTGTGATACTGCCAAATCTAGAGCTCCCTGGTTATCTAGAAGCTTACAGGGTAAGTTAAAGCAGAAAAAGAAAGCTTATGATGATCACAAATATCTTAATACTTTAGAAAGCCTAGAGGAGTATAGAAAGTGCAGGGATGAAGTAAAAAAGGAAATTAGAAAAGCAAAGAGGACATGAAAAATTATTGGCAGGTAAAATTAAAGAAAACCCAAAGATGTTTTATCAGTACATTAAGAGTAAGAGGATAACTAAGGAAAGGACCTATCAGAGATGTACAGGGAAACTTATGCGTGGATGCAGAAGATGTGGGCGGGGTTCTTAATGAGTTTTTTGTCTGTCTTCACAAAGGAGAGGGTTGATGCAGACATTGTAGTTAAAGAGGACGAGTATGAAATATTAGATTAGATAAGCACAATGAGAGAGGAAGTGCTTGAGGGTCTGACATCCCTGAAAGTGGATAAATCACCAGGACCGGATGTTTTGCATCTCAGGTTGTTAAAGGAAGCCAGGGAGGAAATAACGGATGTACTGAGAATCATCTTAAGATCCTTACTCGATACAGGCGAGGTACTGATGATTGGAGGTCTGCGAGCATTGTACCATTGTTTAAAAAGGGTGCAAGGGATAAGCTTGGTAATTATAGGCCAGTCAGTCTGACCTCAGTGGTGGGTAAATTGTTAGAAGCTCTTCTGAGGGACAGGATAAACTGTCACTTAGAAAGGCATGGATTAATCAGGGATAGTCAGCATGTTTTTGTTAAGGGAAGGTCATGTCTTACTAACTTGATAGAGTTTTCTGAGGAAGTAACAAGGAGGATTAATGAGGGAAGTGCAGTGAATGTGGCCTTCAGTAAGGCTTTTGACAAGGTCCTGCATGGCAGACTGGTTAGTAAAATGAAAGCCCATGGGATACAGGGGAAGGTGGCAGGTTGGATCCAGAATTGGCTCAATGACGGGAAGCAAAGGGTAGTAGTCGATGGATATTTTTGTCAATGGAAAGCTGTTTCCAGTGATGTTCCACAGGGCTCAGTGTTGGGTCCCTTGCTGTTTGTGGTATATATTAATGATTTAGACTTAAATGTGAGAGGCATGATTGGGAAATTTGCTGATGACACAAAATTGGCCATGTAGTTAATAGTGAGGAGGAGAGTTGTGGACTCCAGAATTATACAAATGGTTTGGTTGAGTGGGAGAAAAAGTGGCAAATGGAATTCAATCCTGAGAAGTGTGAGGAGATGCATTTGGGGAGGGCCAAATAAAACAAGGGAATATCCAATAAATGCGAGGATATTGAGAGTGAGAGACTTGGAGTGCATGTCTACAGGTCCCTGAAGGTGGCAGGACTGGCAGATACAGTGGTGAAGAAGGCATATGGATTGCTTTCCTTTATTGGCTGAGGTATAGAGTGTAACAGCAGGGATGTGATGCTGGAGCTGTATAGTGCACTGGTTAGGCCGAAGTTGGAGTATTGAATGCAGTTCTGGTCATCACATTACAGAAAGGACATAATTGATCTGGACAGAGTGCAGAAGAGATTTACAAGAATGTTGCCAGGGCTTGCGGGTTGCAGCTATGAGGAAAGATTGGATAGGTTGGGGTTGTTTTCCCTGAGGGGTGACTTGATTAAGGTGTAAAAAATTATGAGGGGCCTGGATAGAGTGGACAGGAAGGACCTGTTTCCCCTGGTGGGGAGGTCAGTTACCAGGGGGCACAGATTTAAGGAGATTGGTAGAAGGATTAAAGGGGACATGAGGACAAACTTTTTCACCCAGAGGGTGGTGGGTGTCTGGAATTCACTGCCAGGATCGGTGATGGAGGCAAAGACCCTCAATTCTTTTAAAAGCTACCTGGACATGCACCTAAGGTGCTGTAACCTATGGGGCTATGGACCAGGCGCTGGAAGGTGGGAATAGTTTGGGTGGATAGCTTATTCGGCCGGCGCAGACACGATGGACTGAATGGCCTCCTTCTGTGCTGTACTTTGTTCTATGATCTATGTTCTATGAATGAACTGCTCATATAATTTGAGTGGAAGAGGAGCAAAGCTATTTGGCCCATTCTGTCAGCACAGACCACATGTAGGTCAATTTAGATTTCCTGCTCAAATCTAACTTGTCCCAAGAAGACAGTGACAAACATGGGAAAAGTCTATGTACCTTTATAGTATTTGAATGAAAACTATACCATCAGATAGCAATAGAGTAATTATCCAATTATTAAATAAGCACATTTCAGAAAACACAAGCAATATTTGCAAAGTAGGTAAAAATATGAAGTCATCTAGTGTATCACTAGATTAACTATATACATCAGCTCTACAAACAATATGTTTTGGAGCAGCATCATTGAGTTTGATGGGTGCAAAAGTCAAGGACAAATTTCTGTATGTGATAGCAAGATGAGAATTGTCAATTCCAAACCATCTGCTTAGTGCAAGGAACCCATCTGTTTTAAACAAACTACTATGGAAGCTAAAAACATCCTCTTTCTCAACTGTGTAATGGAAAATAAAGCCCTACAATGGCATTTGGCTAGCTTGAATTGTGCATTAGTGGCATCTGTGCAGAGGCTCACCACATTCACACTGTAAAGCCAGCTTATCCTAAGAAAATACCTGATGAACGGAATTTTACATCCCGCCCCAAAGAGCGGGTTGGTGGCAGGGGTGGGAGTGGGAGGCTCGGGGGGCCCTTCCCGACCCGTTCCCACCTCTACCGCCAATTTGCGTGGGGTGGCGGCAGTGAGAAACGGCCCGCTCGCCCCAAGCCAATCAAGGCCTTTAAGTGGCCAATTAACGACCACTTAAGGGCCTTTGCCTGCCGCCACAGGGATTTTACCGTTGGCAGGCAGGTGGCCGAGGCCTCAGAAAAGCCACCTGATAAGAGTAGGCAGCCTTATGATGACCTGGGGGGGGAGGGGGGGGCCCTCCTGATTGGGCACCCTCTGCCCAATGGAGGGCTGCCCCTGATGCCCCAACTGCCCCCAACGCCCAACAAGTCCCCTGCACCCCCCTTGCCATGCTGGAGCCCAACTGATCGCCCCCGGCGAGGTCCCAAAAACGTACCTGTTTTCCGGTGCTCCCCAACATCTTCATTCTTCAGCTGGGTTGCAGTCCCAACAGTGGTCACTGCTCCCAGTGGCAATGCTGGGACTGAGAGCTGCAGGCCCACTGATTGGCTGGCAGCTCCATTCGGCGGAACTTCCTGCCTCAATGAGGTGGAAGTCCTGCCTAAGACCAATTAAGGGCCTGGGGACAGTAAAATCCAGTCTGGATCCCCAGACCTGGTGAAGGCGGGATCGCCACCGAACTTTTGGTCGGTAGACGGCTCCCATCCTCCCACCATAAAATTCCAGCCTATACCCTGATGGTAGAATTATAGAGTGAGGAAGTTTGGCTTCAGCATCATTTGTGAATGAAACCTGGAGATCTGAGTGTTGGGAACTCCTACGTATATTTTAAAATTCTGCAACGTTTCCTATTTCTTATTATTAACCATTATTAACAAATATGTGTTAGCAATATTGAAACGTTAACTGTTTCCCTGGTGACTACACTACTGATGTTCATCACAAACTTTCTAGATTTGTACAGAATGTTGAAGGGCAACTGTCGTAACTCATCTGTTCAAAATAAGAAAGGTGCACAACATTTTTACCTCATGCCAATCATGTGATAAGTTGCTGCATTCTGACAATGGCATTGTCACATTCAGACTGCTACAGTAGCACCATAAATATAAAATATATGACGGGTCCTGGACAACCATGTGTAATAGCCCAGATGACCTAATAATAAAGTTACAAATTTTAGAGAGCTTACTTCTGCTCACACTCTGCTCTTTCCCCATTCTTTCTTGTTCGAATTTTTTAACATTATTTTATATTTATTTTACTTTTACTTTATTTTGAACTATAATATCAGATTTTAGCTACCTGTAAAACATGCAAATGCTCATACTTACCATTCTCTTTCTGCATTTGGTCCCATTGTTATCAAGGAATCATAGAAGAATACAGCAAAGGAGGAGGCAATTCAAACCATCTTACCAGTTCTTTGAAGGAGCTATCCAATTAGTCTCACTCCCTTGTTTTTTCCCCAATTCCATGTACATTTTTCCCTTTATCCAATACTCTTTGGAATGCTACTATTGAATCTGCTTCCACTACTCGTTCAGGCAGTATATTCCAGATGACAGCAATGTTTCCTCATTTAACATCTTTTTTTTGGCCAATCACCTGTCCTTTGCTAGTCGTTCAGTCACCAACACTTCTGCCACTGGAAACAGTTTCACATTATTGGCTCTATCTAAACCATTCATGATTTTGAATTGGGGGGTGGGTGGTGGGGAGGTGCGGAAAACTGGCAGTACCAGATCAGCTGAACACTATAATACATTCCACCCAATCTTTCTCCAACTGTCTCAACAACTTACCAAGGCTTCTTCAACACCACCTTCCAAATCTGTGACCTCCACCATCTAGAAGGATACAGGCAGCTGTCAAATGGGATCACCACCACCTGCAAGTTCCCCTTCAAGTCACACGCCATCCCGGCTTGGGCACATATCACCATTCCTTCATCATTGCTATATCAAAATCCTGAAACCTCCTCCCCAACAGCACTGTGGGTGTACCTTCACCACACGGAATGCAATAGTTCAAGTTAAGGACAGCTCACCACCACTTTCTCAAGAGCAACTACGGATAGGCAATAAATGTTGGTGTTGCTACTGACGCCCACATCCCAAAAATAAATTTATATAAAACAGAGTACTTCCTAAGAGTTCAATTGTTCTATCACTTATAATGATTAATTGTAAACTTTTTCTGCGGTCAGGATTTTTAAAAATTTGACAACAAAAACACTGTTATGAAGAAGTCTCCAAAGTCTTTGAATGATACACAATTAAAAAGAGAACAGCATTCTGTTAAATTTTATATTAATCATAGTCCATTGCACTATTTTAAAATTAACAAATTTTGGCAGCCACTGAACGTAGGCACATATTAAAATTTCATCACTTTTCAGACTCCCCTTTCCATGTTTCTGTGCTTGTTCTATATTTTTGCATTTATGTACTTAATCAGTTCTCAGCTGTTATCTCAAATCTAATTTTGTGTGGCTGATTCAGTCCATTCTACAGCTGCAGGAACCATATCTGATTTAAGATATTCATGATATTGACATTAATTTATAACTAGAATAAGATGCAGTCAATGCAAAATCACCCTAATCTCATTTCAATGGACTACCAAGCTGTTGTTAGGGTGTCTGCATCCATCATTAAACTGCAGTAAACTATAACATCATTCTTCAAAGTAAAAGTCGAATCAGTAATATAACTGAAACACAAACAAATGTTGTTGCCATTCCATAAAACATAGCACAAATTTTGAATTAAACTATGTATGTACATATAGATGTAGATGGACTAACAGACAGACAGAGAGGATAGATGGGTGACCGACTGACCTACACTGCCAAAAACAAGAATACACAATTGAGGGTTTGCAATGACAACATTTTTACGAGATGTTATTTGCAGCAATACTTTTATACTATCTCTGGAATGACACAATTCACAGGAACATTTGACTAGGAACCAAACCCATGCATCAGTACTGATACACAGGTTTAACTTAATACCTCAAACTAAATATATTGCCCAATGTTCACAATTGATTGCTCTTGCAAATTTACTATTGTGTTTCGCTTAATTTGAAATTTAATGGCAAGGAATAGACATGCTTATACAGCGATTAAAAAGCTTACAGAATAGTCAGACAGCACACAATATGTGATTATTACAGAGATAGGATCAGACATAAGGCTTGTCTACATCTTGTAGCTAAATTCTCTTTGGATTTTGAGGTTAGTAACAGCCATAATGTGAATTCTCAGAAATATGCAAATAATAAGCTAAGTTCAAGGGAAAACCTATGATAACAATTGGGAATGAATAATCTGTCATCACTAGCATCAGTTTCCACTGTACCTTTGAAATCAGGGCTGAGAAACCAAACAGAGCATATTCAAATACTGGGCTCCTTTCATCACTGTTGTCACAGAATCCTCTTTGCAATCATTAGTGGGCCAGATTTTTCTGCATCACTCTAATGCAGAAATTTCAACACCATTCTTCCTGACAAAAACTAGCAGCCCAAATTTCCTGTGGAGCTCATTTGCCTATATTGGAACTAAAAATAATACAGTGTAAAACAGTCACCTCACTGCCATAGCATCTTACCTCTGCTCCTCCTCTGCCTCTCTATTGTTATGTAGAACAGGGGTAAGCCCATTGGGAAGGGAACATATGAGGGAGGTGAGAGTCTGAAAACCAAAACTGGAAGCATCTTGCTTAAATTGTGTAGGTCTCAGTAGGAAAGATTCCATGCCCCCCAACCCCCCCCCCCCCCCCGCACCCCCCACCAAAAAAAAAACATTTTGGGACATAAATTCACAGCAGCTCATAAATTTCATAAATCCAGGAAACTCGCATGAACTGGTCTTTTGCATGTGGGCTGAACTATATAAATGCGCAGCAGAAAGTTTTAGCAGATGTATCTTTGAAGTGGAGGAAAGGATGGAGTAAATTCACATGTAGTGATATTTTGGCACAAAACTGGCGTAATCAGGTTGTGCATGAAAATCCACAGAAATACAATGCAATTCTATTTCAATGCTGAAACTATTGTCATGCCCAGTAAAGATATGTCCTATTCATAACTTTTTAACATGGACTATATTCAGCATAGAATCTTTTGGAGCTGAGTTTTCTTTTCAGATGAACCACAATGGACATTAAAATATGGCATAAAATGGCTGCTGAGGGTCAGGTGACTTTTGCAATTTTGGCCCAGACTCAGACATATCTGAAGTCTCCAGAAAGTTCCTAATTAAATGACCATGGGTGGAGTGCCGCCCATGAATGGACATACCAAGACAAAACCTTTTGTGGAATTCATACCTCCTATTGTTTGTGGTCCTACCCAAAACTCAATATCTATGGACTCCGAGATTCACTGTCTCTGAGTTCAAAACTTAACAAAGAGAACTGTAAGAAACCAGTTAAATCACAAGCAGGTGTGAATGACCATTATCTACCCCCCATTGTGTAGCAGTGGCTTCAAACTTCAAATCATTCTGGGTGGACAATAGAAGTATTGATCAGGTGTTCACCCGACCAAAACTAATCACAGATATTGAATCTTATTACTCCAGGCACCAGGGAGAGACTGGGCAGTCTGCAAACAACAACTGCAGAGACAGCAGCAAAGGCAAAACACCTATGCCTTAAAACTGGAGACTACTACATCTTAAGGCCTCTGTTCCTTTTCAAACCCACCAGTAGAGAAAACTGACCTCCTAGTAATAAGACTGCAAGCAACTAATTTCACGACCTGCTGAAAATCCACCCATTCCATAGGATCCAGCTAAAACTTCGATATACAACTCTGGCTATTGAATCCACCTAACTACACTTCAAGAGGGAAAACACTTTCATTGGGCCTGCGACGCATGACTTTTGCCCAAGGCAACCCAAATCACATGACTTAAAATCTATTCTAATATTCTGACATTTCTAATATTTGTCAGTTCCGAAGAAGGGTCACTGACCCGAAACGTTAACTCTGCTTCTCTTTCCACAGATGCTGCCAGACCTGCTGAGTGGTTCCAGCATTTCTTGTTTTTATTTCACTTTAAAACTATTCCTTCGTTTGTAATTTGTAAGAGTGCACTATCCTCTTTAACGGCTTTCTTTCTCGAGTGTGTATGTGTGTGTGACTGGCGAGTGCGTGACGTAGCGTTAGACTTTCGGGGTGAGCGGTGATTAAAAATAGTCGTCTATATTTCAACCCATAAAATGCGTGCTGCTGGTTATTCAAACTGGCCACACACTCAGGTGTTAAGAAACACACACATCTTTCTTTTAAACAAAAAAACACTGATTAAGGACAGTAAAGGGAAGGGAACTGGGGTTTCAGTTCTCTCAATTCTGTCTGTAACACTATCCACAAATTTCTGGGTCACTCTGGGTTAATGAGATACTAAAATAGCCACATTCTTCCCAGATTGACTCTGGTCTTTCCCAAGGAAGCAATGTATTTTGCAAAAAAAAGCCCTGAAAAAAAATGAAATACCATTTTAGCCTCTTCTCGAGGAACATGAGTAAATTCTAACACAAGCATTTCTGCTCAGACAATAAATCATTATAAATGCGAGTGCCGGTGTGATCCTTCGTCAGCTGTGGCTTAGTGGGTAGTACTCTCACCTCTGAATCAGAAGATTGTGGCTTCAAATTCCACTCCAGAGTTTTAAGCATTAAATAAAAGCAAAATACTGCAGATACTAGAAATCTGAAATAAAAACAGAAAATCCAGACTGCTACATCATCTGATTTGTTTGAAGAGACACTGTAATGCAGGCCCCCACCTGCCAAGAATGAGGCATATTAATTTTGTCTTATGAACTTTTATTTTAAACTTGCTGGGAAGAAGAGAAGGCCTGTTACAAGGGCTGCCAGACACTTAACTGAAAAACATTTGCATATTGACAGACAGTGCTTGTGGAGACAAAAAACCACAATGGATTTTGATCACCAGACATTGAAAGTGTAAGGAAGAGTATTCCAGAGACTGCTAAGGTGATACAATCCGCAAAAGCCAGGACTGGTTAAACCAACTGGTCACATGACTAACTGACAGGTCCACGGTTTTTTGAACTAGCCACTGAGTTTTTGAACTAAAAAAGACTGTTTGCTCCTGGAGTGAGAAGACCTCTCCTGTATGCTCCCATCTCTTTCTCACAAGCCTCTGGACCCATTGAGGACACATGAACTTCAAGAGAGAAAAGTCTCCTACATTGAACAAACGTTAAGAAGAATACTGGTCCCCAAAGAAAAGCAACACCTACTGACAATCAAGGACTTTACAGCGAGCTCGAAGAACAGTAATCAAAACCATCTTCAGATATTGCCTCAAACTTTTCCACTTTATTTCTTCTGCTCTTTTCTGTCACTATCTGCATGTGCATATGGCGTATGCATGCTAGCATGGACGCATTGGGTATCCGTAGGCGTTAACCGAATTACAGTTTAAGTTTAATAAAGTTCAACCTTTTCTCTTTAAACCTAAGAAAACCAGTTTAGCTAATTTCTTTGCCTTATAACTGGAAGTTAGTGAACAAGGATTCACTAAGGGGGAGCTAATAAAAACAATGTGTTTAAAATTAAACCCTGTTTCGGTAAAACCAGGTGAAGGCTGAGAGGGAACCCTAGACCCATTTTTCACCTGGTCATAACAGAAATTTGGGGGCTACCACCCTGGATTTTATCCACAGACAAACAAGAGAAATTGGAAGTGGGAAGTCAAATTGTTCCCAATCAAAAAGAGCAAGATTTCAATACAGGTTTTCTTGTGATTGTGTGTCCTTGAATACTAACATGTCTGCACCTGAAGCTAGCAGCTCCCCAAGCCAGGGTGAAGTAACTTGGGATAAGTTAAAAGCCTATGGAGGAGCTGAGAAAAATGGTTCAGTAGTGTGGGATCACTATACATGGCAAGGCTAGGAACTCTGAACTCCTAAGGCTAGTGGCCAACCATTGTTCTCTTGAATCTGCAGAAGCAGAAGCAGGATTAGAAGCAGAAGCAGGATTAGAAGCAGGGTATTGTTAGCAAAGCTACAACTGGAACACAGGAAACCTGAATTAGAGGAGAGAGACAGAGAGAGACAGGAGAAAGAAAGAAAGAGACAGGAGAGAGAGAGAGAAAGAAAGAGACTTCCAGAAGGAACATGAAGACAAAGAGAGGCAGGAGAAAGAGAGAGAACCTTCCAGAAGAATGCAAAGAAAGAGAGCTGAAGTGGCTTGAGTTAACTAGGGGGCGACAGATTAACCCTAGTGAAAGCATGGCCAATATGAAGGAGTGTAATTCAGGGCTGGGTACAGAATTGTTAAAACTATATTAACTAATCCCAAAATTCAAGGAGGAAGATGTGGAACCGTTTTTTGTGTCCTTTGAGAAACTGGCAAGGCAGTTAAAATGGCCTGCTGCGACCTGGCCTCTTTTATTACAAAGCAAGCTAACTGGAAAAGCCCATAAGGTTTATTCCCTGTTGCCAGACGAGAGTTCATCAAGTTATGAACGGACCAAAAATGCTATCCTCAGGGCATAGGAATTAGTACCCAAAGCCTATCTCAAAAGTTTAGAACCCTCAAGAAGCAAGCTAATCAAACTTATCTGGAGTTTGAAAGAAGCAAGCAGCTGGCTTTTGACCAGTGGCTGAGGGCTCTTAAAATACAGCTCAGCTATGAGACTCTCAGAGAAGTAATTCTGTTACAGGAATTTAAACACTCTCTCCCACTCTCTATACAGACTCATGTAGAGGAGCAGCGGGTTCAGAGAGCTCGGCAAGCGGCTGTTCTGGCTGATGAGTTTGCTTTAATTTATAAGTTGGTTTCCCAGGGAAGAACCTTTCCTAGTCACCTCCACAAATTTGAAAAGGACAAAGGGTGGGAAGGTGATAGGAGCCCAAGCAGTCTTGGGAGAGAAAGAAAAGCAGGAGGCACAAGGGGTCCTCCTCTAGCCAAAAAGCAAGGTGCTGTGAGCAGGAGTGAGACCCGGAGACTTGTGTGCTTCCACTGTAATAAGGCAGGTCATCTAAAGGCTGACTGCTGGAAACGAAAGGGAAAACTGGTAGGGTTAATCAGGGCACATCTGCTCAGCGAAGAAGGAATCCTGGAGGAAAGCACAACAAAGCAAGCTGTGGCTTTAACTGTAATAAGAGTGCAACCCAGGAAGCTTACTACTGCAAGCGCAGGAAAAGTTAATAGGATTCCTGAAGGATATCAGGGTTTTGTGCTTGAAGTGAAAGCAACCCCATATCCCTGGAGTGGGGCAAGCAAGCCCATAGTAATTCTCAGAGTCATGGGGACACTAGATCCCTTTTAATGGGAAAGACATGACCTTTCGCCCAGAGAGTGCAGTAAACACCAGAATGGTGATGAATGGTATTGGAGGGCAGTGTATGCCTGTACCTGTACACTGGGTGCAACTGGAGTGCGACCTAGTTTCGGGACCGGTGACCGTAGGGATTTACCTAGCTTGCCTGTGATCAGGGTTGACCTGCTCCTAGGTAATGATCTGGCATGGGTGAAGGTGCTAGCACCCCCAGTAGTGAAATAAAGACTGCAGGAGGTCAGAGAGACAGGGCAGTGGCAAGAGATGGTCCTCTGCAGTTTCTCTGAATGTGTAATGAATCAGACCATGATCTAGCCAGCTCCCCCAGAGGAGACTGCATTGGCACTGCAGGCAAATGACCATGCGGTCTATCTGTCTGAGACGTTCTTTGGGAAGTTAGAAGACAGAGGGAATGAATTAAATAAATTTTCCCTAGCTGAGGCTCAGTGAGCCGACTCAGTATTGCGAGAGTTAGCACAGGTTGTCCAGTCTGAAAGTGAAGTAGAGGAAGTCCCTGACTGCTACTATTTAAAGAATGAGATACTGATGAGGAAATGGAGTTCTCCTCACAGACCTGAGAGCAAGGAGTGGACAGTAGTTCACCAGTTAGTGGTACCACATAGGTACCGGGGAGAAATATTAAGAAGGGCCCACGAAACTACAGTGACTGTACATGCTGGTGTATGAAAGACCAAAGCCCACATAAGACAGCAGTTTGACTGGCCAAAACTCCACAAAGATGTGGTGGAGTACTGTAGGAGTTGCCACATGTGCCAGGTTGAGGGGAAATCCCAACCTACAGTGCACCCCTAGGTCCCGTACCAGTGTTAGGAGGACCCTCCCTCAGAGGGCTGGTAAATGGTAAGGGACCCCTGCTGAGAAAAGGGGACAGGCAGGCACAAGGCTGGTAAAACATTAGAAAGGAAAGTGGAAAAAGCAACCAAGAGGGCAGCTTAAAGGAAGTCTGGGAGGAATCCCAGATGAAAACTCTTACTGCCAACCCTGAAAAATTTGAAAAATTAGACACCACATCCTCCTGTGTAAATTTAGACACAAGAAGCACCCCACCAGAGTTGCTAACAGCATTAACAGGAACCTACAGAGACAAAGAAAGACCCCTAGGGGGCAGAGCAACCATAAGTGATGCCTCAGTCAAAGTGCCACAGGGGAGTACAGTCGAAAATCCACAAATACCTGAAGGCAGGAGTGTCCCAGAGCACAATGGGGAGATAGGCAAAGAATTCTCCCCAACAGTCCAAAAAAAGGGATCCACCCATCCCCCTGAAGTCAAAAGCCTTTGCATGACTCAGCAAAGCACTGAAAGATAGTTCAAGATAGCCCCGCCTGCTACTGACTCTCCTGGAAAAAAAATTCCAACTCATGGCTAACTAAACCTAACCATCTGAAAGATACCCTAGGCAGTCATGGAAATGGGAAAACTGAAGAAAAACCTCCCCAAAGAACCACATGTTTAATGAGATGCCAAAAAAAGGCAGTCGAAGCAACACTGCGACCAAGAAAAGACAGGCTGTAATAAGTCTTAGGATTTATGAATGAATGTTAATGACTGAGAGAGAGAGAGATACATGTTTTTTCTTATATCTTATATTTTCTCTCTCGACCCTTTTTAATGAAATGCACTTTTCTCAAATTGCATTTCATTCCGTTGGGTGTGGAGGTGTCATGCAGGCCCCCACCTGCCAAGAATGAGGCATATTAATTTTGTCATATGAACTTTGATTTTAAACTTGCTGGGAAGAAGAGAAGGCCTGTTATAAGGGCTGCCAGACACTTAACTGAAAAATATTTGCATAATAACAGACAGTGCTTGTGGAGACAAAAGGACCATTCCCTGACACATTCAACCCACAATGGATTTTGATCATCAGACATTGAAGACGTAAGGAAGACCATTCCAGAGACTGCTAATGTGATACAATCCACAAAAGCCAGGACTGGTTAAACGAACTGGTCACATGACTAACTGACAAGTCCACGGTTTTTTGAACTAGCCACTGAGTTTTTGAACTAAAAAAGACTGTTTGCTCCTGGAGTGAGAATACGTCTCCTGTATGCTCCCATCTCTTTCTCACAAGCCTCTGGACCCATTGAGGACACATGAACCTCAAGAGAGAAAAGTCTCCTACATGAACAAACTTTAAGAAGAATACTGGTCCCCAACAAAAAGCAAGACCTACCGACAATCAAGGACTTTACAGCGAGCTCGAAGAATGGTAACCAAAACCATCTTCAGATATTGCTTCAAACTTTTCCACTTTATTTCTTCTGCCCTTTTCTGTCTCTATCTGCATGTGTGTATCGCGTATGCATGCTAGTTTGGGCGCGTCACGTAGTTAAATTAGAATTTAACTTTAATAAAGTTCAACCTTTTTTCTTTAAACCTAAGAAAACCTGGTTGGCTAGTTTCTTTGCTTTATAACTGGAAGTTAGTGAACAAGGATTAACTAAGTGGGAGCTAAATAAAAAGTATGTTTAAAATTAAATCCTGTTACAATAAGACCAGGTGAAGGCTGAGAGGGAACCCTAGACCCCTTTCTCACCTGGCCGTAACAGAGACAACAGAGTTGCTTTCCCTACTCACACACACCATAGATCCAGTGTAGAGGACATTGTGCTCCAAAAGATTTCTAGGAACTGTAAGCTGCTGCTCAAAAGCCCAAGAAAAGTCTGAATGGTAGCTGCAAGCGTAGTGAACAGTGAGCACTGTTCCTTCACTGCTGACTTAAAATCTAAGCCAATGTGTGGTCATCCATAAACGTACAAAGGCAAATCTAACTAATGGCAGACATTGTTAGATGTCCAGCCATAGCAAAGTAAGGCCTGTTGTGTTTGCTTATTAAAGAAAAAACTTGGCTATCTAATCTCAGAAAGACAAAAATAGCAAATGTTCAATCAACATTTAAGACATGAAATTTCAATCTGCAATTAAGTTAAACTTGATGCTAATTATGTGTATGGAGATACTATCTGCAATATAGCAGTATTTTGTTAATTTCAAAAATAATAAAAAAAATCTCAGCAATATTATACCCTGTATTTCAGCCACAAATGAAATCTAATGGGGCAGAATTTCCACCAGGTGTAATTTATGCAAACCAGCACAAAAGATCAAGAAAATTCAAGCGCAAGTTTTGTCCAGCATAAATTGAGTTTCCATGATCTTTTATGGTGTTCAAAAAGCATTGTGCTGGAAATTGGCCCAGCCTACAAAGCTGGTCACGCCCCCAGATCAAATTAACGGCCATTGCGAGTTTCCGTTAATTGCACCCATTTGCCGGTCTCAAGGAGGCTCTTAAAATTACGCTTTTTGAGGGGGGCACAAGGACACTAATAGGCACCTTTTAAATATTAAAGACTATTTTATTTACTAAGGAATCAACTACTGTACACCAATGAAACTATTAAATGGTTCTGTATAGTTTTCTTAAAGTTATTTCCACTTATTTGAAATCAGATTACTCACATGTGGTAAACTAGACCCCTGTAATAAAAAGTTTTTATTTTTGGGGGGATTATCTCATTTTTAGCTGTATTAATAAAACTGCATCAGGTTATCACTCTTAAATATATCAAGGACTATTCAAGAAAAATCAAATCAACTGTTGTGCTCGAAAACACTGCCTGATTGCGTTGGTTCATGGAAGATTTTACGTTTGATTGTGCTGATTGCATCCCAGCAGAAACTTTACCCCTATGATCTTAGTAGTATGATATAAACCTGAATGTTCCTCGCAATATGTCCTGGAACTCTGGCAGACCATTTCTTTTATCTTACTTTCTGGAAAAAACGTTTAAAATCAATCATTTTGTCAATAGTATCTACCTGCTGTCAAGTTGAGATAAATCACAAATTGAAACCTGCTGTTGTGTCAGAAGCTGCTAAATAAAATAAATATTTTACTACAATACAATATATATGACAGGACTGTGCAATCAGATTTAAACTTGACAGAAACCCATTTTCTGTTACTGAAATTGGTTTTCCCCACACTAAGGAGAGACAACACATTCTCTTAGAAGGTGTTTTAACAGTTGGCAACTAAGTAATTCATAGCATGGAAGAATGAAATCCAAGTACATGTTTATCTTTGCCTTTAGTCCTGATTTTAAACTGGGGTGGAGTTGGGGTGGGAAGAATTCCCCCATGGACTTAACAGATGAGGCCCGGATCATTTTAACTCCCAGGTCTCATTTGGCTGCATCTGCATTATCTCCCACCTGAAGCTGAAGAGGGGTGAGGGAAATGACATCAAAGCTGGTGGGTGGAGCAGGAAATTGGGCGAGATGCCAACTCAACCAAGGTCCCCTGAATAAGGTTCCTGAATAAGGTTAGTGCTGTGGGGGAAGCATTTCCAAAGATCTGCCAGTAGTGGTAGGGATAAGGAAGGCTGGGGCTGGGAAGACCCAATGATTCCTTGTGGAACCCATAAAAAACATGTGTTCCTCCCTGCCAACAAAGGATCCTCACAAAAGCCTACAAATTGAAGCTTGCCTTGGCCTATACTGGCCATTCTGCTGCCTCACACCAGGTGTTGCAGGCAGGTGTGGTGATGTGTGGACCTCCTACAATGGCAAGTTCAATTCACATTACAGCACCAATGCCATTATCAGGCCATGACTTTTGCAGGTAAAGTAGGCCCCCACCTTCCTAAGGTAGACAGCCCTCAACTGTGAGTTAAGTTACTGGGGTGCGGGAAAGTTTTGGAAAACAATGCAATCCCTCTTGCCATCTTAACTCCCCTTCCCCTTCTTCCACACCCTCTTTCCACTGGGCAGGCAGCATTAACGTCAATCTTTATGATTCAGTCAATGTGGTAACAGGACAAGTTTTAATAACATGAACTGAAAGAAATGTTAAACAGACAACAATCTCCTGTGTCCTAAAGCACTTATGCATCAAATGTGAAAGAAACTAATGATTCAGATGTCTTTATATCTTAGGCTGAAGCACAAGAAAACAAGATATCATTTCTGATATGTCAATACCGCATGAAAGTGGCACAATGAAAATGTTCCCATGTAATATTTAGACAAAATTCTACTGTTAGGCAAAGAAAACAAGATTTGGCAAAAACCTACCTGTAAAACCCATGTTCTTTTATACAGGACTCATTTTTTGGGATTCTATTGGTGTCACTTTTTCCAGACGTCTGATTATTCACAATAAATTCTCATACACTACTTACCTGGGTTTGATTTTTACATCTTGCAGGGCAGCTTATGCTCCACATTGCTAGACTACATATAACTGCTATTTTCAGCTATTTTGTCAGAATTTATGCTCAATTTAAGATATAGCGATACAGATACTCAGCCAATGAAAGCAAATTGTCACACACACAGACTGGGCCCCATTATCATGTTCTTTTCATGACATTAATCAGATGCAAGCTTCCCTGCAAATAAACAATAAAATGAGGATCGGACTGTAACAGTAAGAGTTTCTGAAGAAAGTCACTGCTTTACTGTGCAGCAATTTTATTGTAACATAGTTGACCTTGAATGTGTCTCTGAAGAAGACTAGATCACACTGAAATTAAAATGCATTTTCCATTTCTTAATAGAGAGTTATCACTTCTAAGGAGAAGTGTACTCAAAGGACCCAGCTACTGCCCACAGTATTAGTGACTGTGCCAGACCTTGGGTGGAATATTATGAGTGCCACGGCATTCCCGATGGCAGGACCGGAAGTTGTCGTAACTTCCGCTTCCGCAGCAAATCCCGTTTCCCACTTGACTTTGTATTTAATTGAGCCATGCAGTTGACGGGCACAGGAAACACGTGGGATCATGCATCGGGGATAGCCTTTCATTGGTGGAACCCACCGACACCGCCCCAAGTATCATGATCGCCACAGATATAAAACATTCTCAAGGCCCAACAGCCTTCCTTTCATTCAAGTATCTTCAGAATAATTAAAACTCAAGCTTTTACTTAAATCAAAATGTTTTTGCCTCCCTTATTTTATGAAAGTCACCACCAACTACATATCATTTATTTTCCCTATAGCCAAAATGAATCAAATGGCAACCAGCAGCCTGCCCCAAGGTTCAATGACGAATCCCTGCAGGTTCTCCACCAGGCCGTCAGGGAAAGGCGGGAGGTCCTCTTCCCTGCAGATGGAGTGCGCAGACCATCCCACCTCACCAAGGTGGCCTGGATAGAGGTAGCAGAGGAGGTCACTCGTAGAACATGGGTGTAATGGTGCAAGTGAATCAATGACTTGCTCAGATCAGTGAGGGTAAGTGGTCCTGCAAACCTGCTCCATTGTTTTCTTCCATGGTTCTGTGTCTTTAAGGCAGAGAGTACACAAGGAATGCAGTGTAATGCGTGAGCAGCCTTGGTGCCATTCACTAAATGATGAACATTGGCATTGTTTTTGTGATTGGATTTGTCCTGCAAATGCCAATGCAGAATGAGTGATGTTGATGCATGTATGCAATGGTTGTGATCCATCATTTGCCATGTCATTAAATCTGCACGTTCTGTTGCAGAATAAATGAAGTCACAACCAGCGCGGGTGTGCTAAGACGGGAGGAGGGGACCCTGACATAAGGCTGCTGACCACGGCTGAGGAGGAGGTGCCTGAGTTCGTGAGAGAGGAGGGAGGCAGGGTGAGCAGAGATGGGCAGAAGCCACAAGATGTAAGGATGAAGTGTCATCTCTGCTCTTGCAGCCATATGTGGAAACTGAAGGAAATTGTGTGAATTCATGTGAAGCACATGCTTAAAGTGCCTGTGTCTCCACTGCTGGTGTCGCATTTGAGTTGCGGAATGCCACATGGCCCAAGCATTCTCTGTTGGGGAGGAAGAAGAAGCCAATGCCCCAGAGGGTGCAGCATTACCTGCCTCTTCTTCCACCTCCATTACCGTTACCCTTCCCTCTATTACCATTGAGCCTCCCCCCATTACAGTGCACAGTGTAATCAGCAATGTATTCATACCGTCCCTCCCCGCTGTTCCTACTCCGGTTACTATCAACATGCTGACTCTTACCCTTGAACCTCTTCACATCGAACTAACCATTGTTGCTGAGTCTGTTCCCCTCCATATGAAGCTGTCGAATGCTCACCCATTAGTCTTGGCCTTCCTCCCTACAGAATGTATTTGCTCACATTGACTGTGACCGTGCTCTCTGCTAGTCAGTACCCTCTATTTGCCCCACAGCTCCCCAAAGTTAGACCCTTGCCAAATATCTTACACAGTACTGATCTAATCCACGCCATCACCGCCGCAGCTGACAAAATGCATCTTCACCATTATCAGCAACCATTCAGCAACCTGGACACTCAACTCCACCCTCCCCTGCTCCTCTATGCACCTGATCAACCCCACCCTTCGTTCTCCGAGTACCCTGCCCTGCTCCTCCATGTAGCCCCCGCCCTTGCCAAAACCACTATTCCCTGAGATGATTCACCCTTGCTGGTACCCAGCCTGGAGGCATACATCCATTCCAATGCTGGCGTTAGTTTAGCAGCTGAATTAAAGAGAGAAGAGCACAGTCCTAAGACTCAACTGCACAAATCCGACTGTTACACACCACATTGAAACTTTTTGTGAACTTGGAAATATCGCTCGCTGTTCAGTTAGTCTGGCAGGTAGAACTAAATCCTAACTATGCGTGGGGTAATGAGTATCATGTTTTTTAAATGAATGCAAAGCTGCAAACTGCCACCACACTGGGGGAGCCCCGGAACGCCACTATCCTGCTGCCAACTTAATTCCTATAAAATATACCGCCGTTAGGAATCCGAAAAAACACCTCCCACCTAATTATGTTAACCCGCACACCACCAAATTCGCCACAGAGGACTGTATAAAAGTACAGCAATGACAACTGTCTTCAATCCCATTAGATCAGGGAGGAAGAAACCAGCCAGGGTTCCCATCCTTATTTGCTGTCCAGTGACACCTGCTGGAAGTGGGCAATAGTGGAGATTGGGTGTGGACATGGTTGAGTTTGGTTGTGATGTTGTCTATGGATAAATATCCCGCTGACACTCATTTCCATTTGGGTTCTTTCAACATCTCATCCCAACTTCAGTGGAATATCAGAAGAACGACATCAGCAACCATTTACAGGGAAATTCTACTCTTAATCCTCAGCAAAGTGATGGAAGGTGTCGTTAACAGTGCTATCAAGTGACAGTTACTCACCAATAACTGCTCACCGATGCTCAGTTTGGATTCTGCCATGGCCACTCAACTCCAAACCTCATTACAGCCTCAGTCCAAACAAGGACAAAAGAGCTGAATTCCAGAAGTGAGGTGAAAGTCACTGCCCTTGACAACAAGGCAGCATTTCAGCGAGTATGGAATCAAGGAGCCCTAGCAAAATTGAAGTCAATGGGACTCAGGGAGAAAACTCTCCACTGGTTGGAGTCATACTGAACACAAAGGAAGATGGTTGTGGTTGTCGGAGGCCAATCATTACAGGCACAGGCAATTGTTGCAAGAGTTCCTCAGGCCCAGCCATCTTCAACTGTTTCATCATTGATCTTCCCCCATCAAAAGATCAGAAGTGGGGATGTTCGCTGATGATTACACAATATTCAGTACTATTTGCAACTCCTTAGATACTGAAGCAGTCTGTGCCTGCATGCAACAAGACCTGAACAACATTCAGGTTTGAACTGATAAGTGGCAAGTAACATTCATGCCACTTAAGTGCCAGGCAATAACCACCTCCAATTAGAGATAATCTAACCACCTTTCCTTGACATTCAACGGTATCACCATAGTTGAATCCCCCACTCCAATCAACATCCTGCAGATCACCATTGACCAGAAAATTAACTGGACCAACTGGATAAATACTGTGGCTACAAGAGCAGGTCAGAGGTATTCTTTAGCGAGCAACTCAATTCCTGACTCCTCAAAGCCTCTTCTCCATCTACAAGGCATAAGTCAGGAGTGTGATGGAATACTCTCTGCTTGTCTGGATGAATGCAGCTCCAACAACACTCAAGAAGCTCGGCACCATGCAGGAGAAAGCAATCCACTTGATTCGCACCCCATCCACTACTTTAAATATTCACTCCTTCCGCTACCGATGCACATTGGAACCAGTGTGCACCATCTACAAGATGCACTGAACCACCTCACCAAGCCTCCTCTGACAGAATCTTCCAAACACATGTCCTCTACCACCTAGAAGACAAGACCAGCAAGTGCATGGGAATAGCATCACATGCAAGTCCCTCTCCAAGTCACACACCATCCTGACTTGGAAATATATCACTGTTCCTTCACTGTCGCTGGGTCAAAATCCTGGAACTCCCTCCCTAACAACATTGTGGGTATATCTACAGCAGTTCAAGGCAGTGGCTTACCACCACCTTCTCAAGGGTAATCAGGGATTGGCAATAAATGCTGCACATATCCCATGAATGAATAAAAAAAATCACTCTACCAGATGGTGAAGTTGAAAATGAAACCCTATCTCATTATTGCAGCAATGGAAAGTGGGTCAAGGGGTTGGAAATCCTTACTCTAGGGTTTAATTATGATCCACATAAAACAAACAGAAATAATGTGCTTATGAACATAAGACAGCCTTGCTTGGGTGGGACTGATGGGATTGCTCCGTGGAGAGCCAACATGGACTCGACGGACTGAATGGTCTCCTTCTGAGCCATAAATAAAGTACTCTATAACAGGTCTTTAATGAAAAGCAACAGTTATCAGGTGAACATCTGGAGTGATGGCTTTAGCTTTATCTTTCAAATTATTTCTGTTGTAATTACTTCAGACACAATTACTTCTTTATTTTTTAAATCAGTTCATAAAACCAGAACAAACATTTTTGGATTTGTTGTCTTTGTTACTTCTAGAGTTGAATATTCTAATGCACTCCTGGCTGGCCTCCCAGATTCTACCCTCGGTAAACTTGATGTCCACGCTCCAGTTTGCCTACAATAAATTCTTATCCTTGTTTATAAATCCCCCATGGCCTCGCTCCTCCCTATCTCTGTAATCTCTTCCAGCCGCACAACCCTCCGAGATATATTTGCTCCTCTATTGCAGGCCTGCTGAACATCCCTGATTATAATCACTCCACCATTGGTGGCATTACCCTCAGCTGTCTGAGCTCGAAGACCTGGAATTCCCATTCCCTCAAACCTCGCCACCTCACTTTCCTCCTGTAAGATGCTCTTTAAGCCTTACCTCTATGACCAAGCTTTTGGCCACCTGGCCCAATATCTCCTTATGTGGCTCGGTGTTATATCTTGTTTTCTAACATTCTTGTGAAGCAACATAGGACATTTTACTATGCTAAAGGTGCTATATAAATACAAGTTGTAGTTGGATTTGATTGGTTTAAATTTTTGTTAAAACTTCACCCTGTCCACCCTAACATATCTCATAGATGCTCTCATTACAGTGGCTTAATCTGCCTTGAACGCAAGTTTTGCACAACCTTTTAACAGCCCCATTCTCCATGGCAATGCCTCTACCAATCAGATTTCACATTCCAACCATTCAGCACTCTCTTCTCATACATTATAATGTTGTCGTTTTCCATACATTGGTATTCTTGCGGATTGTCCTGATGAGTGCAAGACAAAAAGCTTCGACAACATGTCTCTATTTCAGCAATTTTTAGAATCATAGAAAGTCTACGGCACAGAAAGAGGCCATTGTGTCAGCACCGACCGTAAAAAAAAGATCCACCCAGCCTAATCCATCATTTGGTCCATAGCCCTGCAGGTTACAGCAATTTAGGTGCACATCCAGGCACCTTTTAAATGAGTTGAGGTTTTCTGCCTCTACCATCCTTTCAGGCAGTGAGTTCCAGACCCCCACCACCCTCTGAGTGGAAAACAATTCCTCATCTCCCCTCAAAGTCTTCTACCAATCACTTTAAATTTATGCCCCCTAGTCACTGACCCCTCTACTAAGGTAAATGGGCCCTTCCCATCCACTTTATTCAGGCCTCTCACAATTTTGTAAATCTCAATCAAATCTCCTCCCAGCTTCCTCTATTCCAAGGAGAACAACCCCAGCCTATCCAATCTTTCCTCATAACTGCAATTTTCCAGACCTGGCAAAACCCTCGTAAATCTCCTCTGTAAACTTTCTAGTGAAATTATGTCCTTTCTGTAACTAGGTGACCAGAACTGCACACAGTACTCAAGTTGTGGCCTAACTAATGATTTATACAGTTCCAGCATAACCTCCCTGCTCTTATATTCTATACCTCGGCTAATAAAGGAAAGGATTCCATATGCCTTCTTAACCACCTTATCGACCTGTCCTGCGACCTTCAGGAATCTGTGGACATTCGCTCCAAGGTCCCTCACTTCCTCTACACCTCTCAGTATCCTCCCATTTAGTCCTTTGCCTTGTTTGACTTCCCCAAAAACATCACCTCACACTTCTCTGGGTTAAATTCCATTTGCCACTTTTCTGCCCACCTGACCAGTCCATTGATTCTTCCTGCAGTCGACAGCTACCCTCCTCGCTATCAACCACACGACCAATTTTTGTGTCATCTGCAAACATCTTGATCATTCCCCCTACTTTTATGTCCAAATCGTTAATGCATACCACAAAAAGCAGGGGACCTAGTACTGAGCCCTGTGGAACCGTACTGGAAACAACCTTCTAGTCACAAAAATACCCATTAACAATTACCCTTTGTTTCCTGCTACTGAGCCAATTTTGTATTCAGCTTGCTACATTCCCCAGAATCCCATGGGCTTTTATTGTTTTTAACCAGTCTGCCATGTGAGACCTTGTCAAAAGCCTTGCTAAAATCCATGCAGACCATATCATCTACACTACCCTCATCAATCCTCCTTGTTACTTCCTCAAAAAATTTAATCAAGTTAGTCAGATACAACCTTCCCTTAAAAAATCCATGCTGACTATCCTTGATTAATCCGTGCCTTTCTAAGTGGCAGTTTATCCTGTCTTTCAGAAATGATTCCAATAATTTGCCCAAGATTAGACTGACTGGCTTGTAATTATACGGTCTATCCCTCACTCCCTTTTTAAACAGAGGTACGTTAGCAGTCTTCCAATCCTCTGGCACCACACCTGTATGCAGTGAGGATTTGGAAAATGATGGTGAAACCATCCCGGCTTCTTTTAACAGCCTGGGGTGCATTTCATCCATATTTTATCCATTTTCAAGGATGCTAATTCCCTTAATACTTCCTCTCTCCCTATGTTCATCACATCCAATACTTCACACTCCTCCTCCTTAACTACAATGTCTCCATCATCCCCCTGTTTTGTGAAGACAGAAGCAAGGTATTCATTAAGAACCATACCAACATCTTCCACATCTACACATAGGTTACCTTTTTGGTCTTTTATGGGCCCTACTCTCTCCTTAGTTATCTTCTTACACTTAATGTATTGATAAAACATCTTTGGTTCTCCTTGATTTTACTTGCCAATATTTTTTCATGCCCACTCTTTACCTTTCAAATTTCCTTCTTGATTTCACCCCTCCACTCCTCTCGGCTTTCTGTACTTTTGAGTTCTTGGTATCTGACATAAGCGTTCCTTTTCTTTGTGCAATTCCATTTGGGATGGTTTCAAGTTTAATTTGTTGATTTAAAGTAATCCTTCACATGTAAAGATCATTTAGATAACTAAATATTTAAATTCCATTTGATAGGGATGTTTGAATTTATATTCTGCCATAGATGTGTAACCAGCAATATTAAAACTATTACATTAATATTAGTTTTATATCATTCATAGTAATCCCATTTCCTCCCCTACCATTTACAAGATTGGAAAGAGTTACTACTGAAGATATACAATAGGTTCTGGGCCTGAATTTAATGATAATTTGCAACATCTGCAGCCTACACCATTGTTATGGTGCCTAAATTCCAGGATGACTTTTGTCATTACATACACTGGCCATAATTTGGTGGGATTTTTGCACTGCTCCACATATACCCTAGCCAAAAAAGTTAAAGAGCTAATTATCATAGTTCCACTCGCCTGTTAAAATCAATGGTGGCTGTGAATTTGATGCATTTAATCCAGTGTTCACAACACAGCCAGATAAACTCGTCAGCAGCATGATTTATGTCTTTATTCAAGATGGTTGCTTCTGATGCCTCATTATCCACACTTAGTGCACACAAGATCAATCCGAAGAGCTTGTGCAGACCCATTCTTATAAATCAAATTCAAAGCACTATAAGACATTTCTGAGCGATTCTGTAAGGTGTTAAATAAATGTAAGTCTTTTGTTTGAAGTCATAAATTTTATAATCAATAATCCTACATGTATTTAAAATTGATATGTCATAACATGGGCAAGAGTTAAGTCTGGAGATATGAGGAAAGTATACCCTCAATAAAACAATACATCAGATGCAATTAGAAATCCCTTTTTGGGTTTGTCTAGTTTGTAATGTTTTTGGCACTTTCAGACTCGTGATTAAATGCCAACAAATAGGGAGAATTGAAAATGAGCTTTTATCCCTAGTAGGAATATTAACAGCCATAAGCAGTTTGCATGCTTCACAGAGATTACTTTTATTGTCCAATAGTAAAACCATTTTCTAGTTAAGATTTAAACCTCGTGAAACAAGTGGATCTTATGGTATCGGAATATCATGTCATTGTATCAGCAAAAAGATGTCCAATGGATGACAATTGATATCATTTATAATGTGAAAGTCATCTTTATGTCATGTAAAACATGAGAAAAATAGCAATTCCTGAAAATTTAATATATGTGTACCAATGGGAAAAACTTCTTAGATATTCCAGAATGCAAATTTCCCTAAATTACTATGGGCATAGGGAACATTAGCATGGGAGTTGTTACTTGACCAGTAACCTGGACTCATGATCTGGAGACATGGTAACCATTTAATTACTGGATTGTCATAAAACCCCACGTGGCTCACCAATATCCATTAGAGAAGGAAATATGCTCTCCTCACCTGGTCTGGCCTACATGTGACTTCAGACCCACAGCAATGTGGATGACCCTTAACAGCCCTTTGAAATGACCAAGCCACTCAGTTAAGGGTAATCAGAGATGGGCAATAAATGCTAGTTACACCCACATCCTTTAAACAAATAAGAAAAATCTGTATCGGAAGTTGGGCGGCTTGCTTCTGACTCACCATGTTGCTCATTGTAGTGTATTCTAATTGGTGCTCCAGCAAATTGTGGTATAAGTTACTCACAAGAGGAGCAGGGAGCACAATGGTCTAACTTATGCCATTCAATGTCAATACCCCATTGCAATGAATTTTAGGCCATTGTCTGAATATTTTGTGTAGTTGTCTTTCAATGCTGCTCAATTTGTCAATCTGGTTCAATTTTAAAAGCAAAATGATGGGCATTCCTGAGCGAAGTCTTATAAACTAAAATGTAATGTAATGGATTAAAGCCATTATATGAACCAGATGCTTTGGGGAGGATGGAGATGCAAAGAGACCTGTTTGAGACAAAGGTGCAGAGAAAAGGTGTGGAGAGAGAGAATGGGAGGAGGGTAAAAAGACAGAGTGAGAGAGAAAGACAAAAAGCGAAGAAAAGAAAAATAGGAGTGGGAAGACCACGACCTACATTTAGGGGTTGAGGAGGGAATGATATACCCGTTAAGCAATGGGAAAGACAGATAGATCCTGCTAAAGAGGGGAGAGATGGTTCTTCTAAAGAAGAAAAAAGACTTGCATTTTTATAGTGCCTTTCATGACCTTGGGATATCCAAAAGCACTATTCACCCAATTAAGTATTTCTGAAGTGTATTCACTGTTGTAACATAGGAAATGCAGCAGCCAATTTGCATACAGCGAACTCTCCCAAACAGCAATCTGATACTGACCAGATAATTTGTGTTTGTGATGTTGATTGAGAGTTAAATATTGACTGGGGCACAGGGGATAACTCCCCTGCTCTTCTTCGAAATAGTACCATGGATCTATTACATCCACTTGAGAGGGCAGACAGAGCCTTAGCTTAACGTCTCATCGAAAAGACAGCACCTCTGGCCGTGCAGCACTCTCTTAGTATTGCACTGGATTGTCAGCCTAGATTTCTTTTGTGCTTATATCTCTCGAGTGGTCCTAGACCCCACAACTTTCTGACTCGGAGGCAAAAGTGCTATTTACTTAGCCATGGCTGACCACAGAGATGGAAGGAAAAGAGAGAAAGATAGAAAAGAGAAACCAAATTTAATAAGAAGCAACCTTTCTGGCTCTACTAGAACCAGGAAAGCCACTTGTAGATTAACCAACTTGTTATAAAACTATTCTCTGATTCACTGTGAAAAATGATTCAGGAAATTCATTTACACCTATATAATTAAAAGTTTTCTCCCATTTGAAGTCTCTCGATTAGCTCAAATTTTACATTCACTAGAGAACGAGACTAATCAAATCCCTGGAAAATATGCTGAAAGTACTTTCAGCAGTTATGTTATTTCCACCCATGTATAAAACCCAAAAGATAAAGAGGGATGAAAGTCTCGAGTTTCAGCATCCCAATGTAAATACTGGGATGTACCTACAACTTCTGCATTGATGCATCCCAAGTTTTCAGAGATAGGGGATATCATATCAATTACATAAGACAGGTGGGCACCCACACTATATTGGGACCTGCCATAGTGGAGAGGCCAAGATTTGTGATGGAGGGTGCCAGATCTGAAGAGTCAAGATTCCCAAACCCTCAACCCAAAACATACACACAAGATGCCCAACTGTAAGGAGACTGAGACAAAGGTAAATAACACAAAATCTCTAGGCGTCCAGGTTAAGTCAACAAGGTGAACCTAACATCTGCCAATGGATGGACCAGTGCACTTGATTTCACTTGACAAACTGGCCCACGCTCTTCTGCCAAGCTATGGATGCAGAAACATCCAATATGGCTGCAGACACAGGAACATCCAGTGTGGCTGTGTCCAGCCCTAGCTATGTACCCATTAAAGAGACAAAGACCTCAATTGGGACAGATGAAAGCTCTACCCCTGACAGCCAGTGGCCAGGATCTGGCATATCTGGCTGCCAGAGTAATTTGTAGCCCTTTCCACTGGACACCAGTGGGAGTTTGGTGAAAGAACTGCAGATTCTCAGCCCCAAAACTTATAATCTGATAAACCTAATCCCAATGATTCCAACAACTTTCCCTACACAACACACCCAAACACATCCCAAATCAGAGTTCTTTGAGCAGGGCCCTCCCTCTTGATGTTTTTGTGCTTCTGTATCTAACGGTTCACCTAGCCATTCAGAAATGCAAACAAGCAGCACTTTTTCCATATGAAAAGTAGTAGAAATCAGGAACACTCTCCCCCCAAAAGACTGGGACAACTAGAGCTTGACTTAAAAACATAAAGTGCTGGAAATATTCAGCAGGTCAGCAGGTCTGTGACCTTTCATCAGACTTGAAATGTTAACTCTGTTTCTCTCTGCACAGATGCTGCCAGACTTGCTGAGTATTTCCAGCACTTTCTGTTTTTATTTCAGATTTCTCACCCGCAGTATTTTGCTTTATTTTCAGAGCTTGATTTGCTAGATCAGCTGTTTAGACTTCGAGGTCTCCTTGTTTTAAATTATATTTCCCATTCATTGAAAAACAGATGGCATTAATAAGGCAAAGTAAATTAATTAATGTGAGTCTTGCGTGTTCAAAGGAACATGGAAGTTTACTCGTAGCCAATTATGGAGCTCATCAGCTGCAAATTATTTTGTGGTCTTATTTTGCTATCGTAGTCTGAGTGACTATCAGCAGGTCAAATGCATGGAATGGCATTTAGAGTGACCCTGGTAACACAGCTGTTTAAACCAATGCATAGTTTAGTCTAGTAGACCAAAAAGGACCCCCAGTATCTTCTTTTTACTGACCTCAGCTAGGGCAGCATTATGTACATTACAATTTGATTCGGCACCTCTGAGTTAGGAAGATGAATTCAGCCAGGATTTGCACTCCTAATTGTTACTCACTGACTTCTATGGAAACCAGATTAGTGCAAGATAGTTGAGGATGGAGTTGGTCTCAGGCATGATAACTGTGCAATTAAATAGCCTGCTAAACCTCAGACATGTGGAGGTATCATCTGGTACCTTGGAACCATATCCCAACTAAGGTGCTAATGTCATCAGGAGAAAAATAAGGAAAAAAACTTGTTAAAATTTTTTTTTGGTGGGGGGGGATTGGTCTTTGTTGTATCTGTCTTTCAGCTGGAAAATGGGCACAAAATTGTCAATTTCAGGGGTATTGCCCCGCTCCCCAAGACATCTCAAAGAGATCCAATCCCACATAGAGTTAGGTGATGTTTCAGGCATCCCGGATGGCACCTTACTTGCATTAGGACTCCTGCTACAGTGACTGGTGCTGAGTAGACCAGTTGCTGGGCCAGCTCCATTGAGGAATCTTCAGTGGTGACTGCAGCTAAGTAGAAGCCTTGTTTCTTGAAGGACTTTAGAAAGATACCATATTTTAGAAATAAAAATGTTCTTTCGTCATTTTTTGTATCTAATGGTCATTACTCAACTCTACAATAGGTTTGAATTCTTTACTTCTTTCAGGCTCTTGTGCACTGGAAGATCTAACAATTGGATGATGTGGTGCTGATTCTGCCTCACGCACAGGTAAGACAATAGTTTCTCTGTTTTACTGAGTAGATCAATTTGGCAGGTTGTCAGATAGTTTTGCTATTATGACAATGTTGGCAATCTATGCTTCTAATGTCATAAGTCCATCCAATATCAGAACTAATATTCAGCATTTACAAATACTGAAGAATTGAAGCATCTTTTGTTTCATTACAGCAAAAAATGACTACTTTGTCCATGCAAATATGTTTTGGCAATCTTCCACAGTAAAACAAAAGAAATAGGACCCTATTAATATTCTTACAAAATTAATTAATCTGATCTTTAATATTGCATTTGCTATATAGGAATAAACACCCTCATGGTGGTGACATTCAGCATAAAGGATGGGTTCAATAACCAATTCCATACATTCCATAGGCTGGACATATAGTCATACAGCACAGGAGTCCATTCAACCTATCATGCCTGTGATAGCTCTTTGAAAAAGCTATCCAATTAGTCCCACTCCCTCCTCTACTCTTTCCCCAAAGCCCTGCATCTTTTTCCATTTCAAGTATATATCTAATTCCCTTTTGAAAGTTACTATTGAATCTGCTTCAACCACCCTTTCATGCATTCCAGATCAGAACAAGGTGCTGCGAAAAACTAATCTCATCACCTCCTAGTTGTTTTGTCAATTATCTTAAATCTGTGTCTTCTGGTTACCAATCCTTCTGCCAGAAAGTTTTTCCTTATTTACTCCATCAAAACCCTGGCTACGCTTTGACATTTTAAATTGTTTTTTTGTTTCTTCAAATTAAAAGCTAATGTGGACTGAATACATCAATATCTAATTAAGACAAAAATTATAGCTACTTTATATTGTGTGTTTTAGGGGGATTGTTATGAAGTCAAAGTGCTTATCATCGTATAACATGAGCTTGTAAAAGTTGTCACAAAGTGAGATGCGATGAACTGAGGTCTGTGAGGTTCAACCAATACTAAATTTAACACCATTATAACACCCCAGCAAGAGATGCAAATAGGATCTTTCATACTATTGCCCTTCAAGCTCCAACAAAAAAATAGTCTTCTCACTGTCAGGCTTGGTAATTTCCTTCCAGCAAGCTCTCAATTATCCAATCCAAATAATTACAGCCTTTCATCTAAAAGTGGGACAGTACACAACTTTGAAAAATATTATTGATTGCATGATAATTCACAAATAAAATCTAACAGGGGAACAGGGTGTAAGCAGTTGGTGTAAACAATTGGAGAGATTTCTGGTGATGTCATAAGGAGTACTGCATCTTGTGAAGAGAACTCCTACTGGTTGCCAACAATTTTGCCCAAAATATGCTCCAGGAGAAAACACCGTTAAATACCAGCAGGTATGTGGAACAATCATTCCCACCAAAAAAAGGAAGGAATTAGGCACTAGGCATATTAACAAGGAATCAGGACCCACACCTTGTCATCAAAAGACCCAAGACAGACCCGGTGACAAAAACTACTCCTCCAGATCCTTGCTCAGGATCTTTCTGCAGGAAAACACTAACATTTAAAAATATAAAATGGGTCATATTATGCATACCTAGCTTATCCAGTTTAATCTCTGCGAATAAGAGGCTCAGTATTTCCATGGCTTTACAATGGGAACAAGGGAAGCAGTTCTCAGCAGTCACATAATAACCCCATAAGCTATAGCCAGAAACTGGAAATGGCTCCAAACTCAAAGGGACCTAAGATCCAAACTGCGTGAGCAGAAGCTCAGCACCAAAAAACCTTTGTCTGTTTTTTTTTTGCCATACATGTGATGTGGGCATTGCTGACAAAGCCAGCAATAATTATCCATTCCTAATTGCCTGTGAGAAGGTGGTGGTGAGCCACCTTCTTGAGTCCATGTCATGGAGATACTCCCAAAGGGCTGGTAGGTAGGGAGTTCCAGGATTTTGACCAAGCGATGAGGAAAAACAGCAACATATTTCCAAGTCAGGATGATGCATGACTTGGAGAGAAAATTGTAGAGGTAATGTTCCCATGCATCTTCTGCCCTTGTACTTCTATGTGATAGCAGTCATAGGTTTGGAAGGTGCTATAAAAGAAACCTTGACAAAATGCTGCCATGTATCTTGTAGTATACGGTGTGCTGGTGTTGGAGGGGATGAATGATCAATGTTGTGCACGGGATGCCAATCAGACAGGCTGTTTTGAGCTGGATAGTGTGGAACTGCTTGAGTGTTGTAGCTGCACTCATCCAGGCAAGTAGAGAATATTGCCTTACAGATTTTGGAAAGGCTTTGAGGAATCAAGGGCTGAGTCACTCATCGCAGAATACCCAGCCTCTGACCTGCAATATGACCACAATATGCATGTAGTTGGTCCAGTTAAGTTTCTGGTTAATAGTCACACCAAGGATATTGATTATAGGGGCCTAAATGATAGTAATGCTGTAGAATGTCAAAGGGAGGTGGTTAGACGCTCTCTTGTTGAAGATGGTCATTGCCTAGAACTTATGTGGCATGAATGTGACTTGCCACTTTTCAGCCCAAGCCTGAATGTTGTCCATATCTTGCTGCATGCAGGCACAGTCTGCTTCAGTATCTGAGGAGCTGTGAATGGAACTAAATATTGTGCAATCATCAGCAAACATCCACACTTCTGACTTTATGTTGGAGCAAAGGTCACTGATGAAGCAGCTGAAGATGATTGGGCCTAGAACACTATCCTGATAACTCCTGCAGCATTGTCCTGCGGCTGAAATGATTGACCTCCAAAAACCACAACCATCTTCCTTTCTACTCGGTGTGACTCCAGTGAGTGGAGAGTTTTCCCCTAATTCCCATTGACTTCAATTTTACTAGGGCTCCTTGATGCCACACTCAAGAGTCAAGAAAACCCTATATGCCAAATGGGAAATATTAATTTCATCGGTTGGAAACTTACATTAGACTTTTAATGGGAAAAAAATCCTACAGTAACTTTTAAAAAACTAACAACCAAGATGGTCACTGCAATTCTTTCTAAATACCAGGAGATTAAACTGGAGACAGAAAGTCTAACAAGAAGCCCAGCCAGGACAATGGCTTGCTCTAAGTGATTGAATTACCTAAAATGGCTTCATTAGCATGGCAGTCAAGGCAATCCTCACACATTAACTTTCAAAGAGCCAACCCTCTCCAAGTGTGAATTGGCATCCTGGGGCATATGGAACCTTGAATTTCCAGAAAACTTCATTAAAAACAAACAGGGTTGAGAGAACCATCTGTCCATCTCTAAAGAAACTAGAAGTTTTGTTACACAGACAAGAAACAAGCAGTAACTGAGTGTGCCGCAGCAGAAAGCTGCATGCTTCCCTTTCTGTCCCTCTTTCTCTCTCCCCAGAAAACATCAAGTTTAAAAACCGTCTGCGGCTGGGAGATCCTCCAAGCCTACAGACCGCTACAGCCAGCAACCAGGGAAAGAGCCAACTACAGATTTTGCCTTCAGGAAAACCCTGAGCAAAGCAAGCCAGCCAAAATACATTTTGACTAACCAAGAACTTCAAGAATACAGCTTCAGTCGAGGACTACTGGATCATCCACTTCACAGACTGTATTTAAGTTCCACTTATTCTGGACTTTTATCCAACCACCAAATCTATTTTCCCTCCTGTAATCTATTAGTGTGTGTGTGTGATTCTCGAGTGAATGTGTAGCGTATTTGTAAGCGGGTTGGACTGTTAAGTATAATAAACTTATCTCTTTCTTGTTTAAACTGAAGAAAACCTGTTTGATTGATTCTTTCATAATCACACTAAAGGAGAAAGGTAAAACACTCATGGAGTTGGTAAGCACAACCACAGTCTGAAAGGAATAAACACTGTTGCAGTCAAATAAGAGGAAGGGGCAAGGGGGAAGCCTGAGACCCCTCCTCACCTGGACAAATCACAAGTCAAATGCTGCTTTGATGTCAAGAGCAGTCACTCTCACCTCACCTCTAGAGTTCAGCTCTTATGTCCATGTTTGGACTGAGGCTGTAAGGAAGTCTGGAGCTGAGTGGTCTCAGCAGAACCCAAACATAGCATCTGTGAGCATGTTATTGGTGAGTAAATGCCATTTGATAGCGTTGTCTACAATACCTTCCATCACTTGGCTAATGATTGGAGTAGACTGATGGGGCTGTAATTGGTTTGATTGGATTTGTCCTGCTTTTGTGGACAGGACATAGCTGAGAAATCTTCCACTTTGTTACGCAGATATCAATATTGTAGTTGTACCAGAACAGCTTGGCTAGGGGTATGGCTAGTTCTGAAGTACAAGTCTTCAGTACCACAGTTAGGATGTTGCCTGGGCCCATAACTTTTTCTGTATCCAGAACACTCAGCCATTTCTTGATATCACTTGGAGTAAATTAAATTGGCCAAAGACTGGCTTTTATGGTAGTGGGGACCTCAGGAGAAGGTCAAAATCGATCATCCACTCGGCATTTCTAGACAAAATTGGTTATATACACTTCAACCTTGTCTTTTGCACTCATGTACTGGCCTCAGCTATCGTTGAGGATGGGGATGTTATTACAGCCTCTTCCTCCCATTCGTTGTTTAATTGCCCACCATCATTCATGACTGTGGCAGGACTGCAGAGCTTTGATCCGTTGGTTGTGGGATCACTTAACTCTGTCAATAGCATTCTGCTTCCATGTTCATCATGCATGTAGTCCTTTGCTGTAGCGTCACCAGGTTTGTACTTCATTTTTAAGTATGCATGGTGCTGCTCCTGGCATGCTGTTCTGCAGTTCTCATTGAACCAGGGTTCCCTGGCTTGATGCTAATGGTAGAGTGAGGGATATGCCAGGCTATGAGGTTGCAGATTGTTAAATACAATTCTGCTGCTGTTGATGGCCCACAGTGCCTCATGGATGCCTAGCTTTGAGCTGCTAGATCTATTCTGAATCTATCCCTTTAGGGCAGTGCTGGTGCCACACATCATCATGGAGAGTGTCCTTAATGTGAAGATGGGGCTTTCTATCCACAAGGACTGTGTGGTGGTCACTGCTACTAATACTGTCATGGATAGCTACAGCTATGACAGGTGGATTAGTGAGGATGAGGTCAAGTAGGTTTTCCCTCATGTTGGTTCTCTCACCACCTGTCGCAAGTCCAGTCTGGCAGCTATGTTCTTCAGGACTCAGTCAGCTTGATGGACACCCACCCAGAGTAAATCTGCACCCTTGCTGTCCTCAGTGTTCCTTCCAAGTGATGTTCAACATGAAAGAGTACTGATTCATCAGCTGAGGGAGGGCAATAGGTGGTAATCATCAGGAGGTTTCCTTGCTTCTATTTGACCTGATGCCATAAGACTTCATGGGGTCCGGAAACAATGTTGAAGATTCCCAGGGTCACTGCCTCATGCCTGCACACCAGAGTGCTTTCACCTCTTGCAGGTCTGTCCTGCCAATGGGACAGGACATACATCGTGAGCGAAGCAGCCATAAGTCACGAGAAGAGCAGCTAAAATTTGTGAGCAGAGTGGTCTCTCAGTGACGCATAGAAGAATCTAGAAAAATACTTTAAATCTGAAAAAGTGATGTCAGAAGAGTGGCAGAGCCTAAGGAAGTACAGCTAAGTGATTATTTTATAACTGGATCAAGTGCATAATATATTTCATATATTAGGATTAGTGTTTGACTAATCAAGCAGATCTAGAGAAATAACATTAAAATTTACTAAACAGAAGATACCAACGTTAAAGGATTCTGAATTTTCATTAACTTAAAATCTGGCATTTATAAATAATAAAAGCTAAGTAAATAATGAAATAAAGGAATTGATAAAGAAAAACAAAGCAGAGCAGTGTCTAAGGGTGGGCACTGGAGCAGTTTAAAATGGGCCCCTAATTTTAATTTAATTTAAATTAATTAAATAAAACAAAGTGTATAGGGATGGCAGTGGTGCAACTGCAACATATGACCGTTTGTGGAGAGCATTGCAATCCGGGACAAGCATATCGGCAGTAGGTGGCAGCACATAGAGGAATTTGTGGGTGAGCAAACTTATCATGGCACTGTGGTACAGAAGGCCATTTAAGTGGCGGGAGTGAAAAGGAATATGATAATGGTAGGGGATAGTGTAGTCAAGGGATAAATACTGTCTCTATCTGGAGTCCCGAAGGCTGTGTTGCCTGCCACGCGCCAGGTTTAAGGACGCCTCCTTGTGGCTGGAGAAGATCTTCAAGTGGGACGGGGAGGATCCAGTTGTCATGGTCCATGTAGGAACCACCAAAATAGTTCAAACTAGAAATGAGTTTCTGCTGAGAGTGTTTGAGGAACTAGGGTCTAAATTAAAGTGTAGAATCTCACAGGTAATAATCTCTGTATCATTACATAAGTCAAGGGCAAATTGATATAGGGATCAACAGATTTCAAGGTTAAATACATGGCTGAGAGAGTGGTGTGGGAGACAGGGGTTTTAGTTCATGGGTCACTGACACCAGTATTGGGAAAGAGGGAGCAGTTCCGTTGGGATGTTCCACTTAAACCGGGCTGGGAACAGTGTCCTGGTGAAATGAATATTTAGGAGCAGTAGATAGGGCATTAAACTAATGAATGGAGTGTGGGAGAATTCAGGAAAGGGTAAATTCAAGAGCAGTAAGAGAAAGATCAAGGCTGTACAGTAGGTTAGCAACTCGGGTAAAAATAAACAGAATGGATCAGTAAAGGGCAGAGACCTAACAAAGGTAATAGAGCATTATTAAGTAAGTTAATATTACAGATAGAAATTAATAGGTTTGATCTAATAGCCATTACAGAGATATGGTTGCAGGGTGACCAACATTGGGAACTAAATATTCCAGGATACTTAATGTTTAGAAAAGATAGGGCATCACAGTGACGTATTGGTTAGCACTGCAGCCTCACAGCTCCAGTTATCCAGTTTCAGTTCTGGGTACTGCCTGTGTGGAGTTTGCAAGTTCTCCCTGTGACCACGTGGGTTTCCTCCCACAGCCAAAGACTTGAAGGTTGATAGGTAAATTGGCCATTGTAAATTACCCCCAGTGTAGGTAGGTGGTAGGTGAATTGTGGGGATGTGATAGGGAATATGGAATTAATGTATAAATGGGTGGTTGATGGTCGGCACAGACTCAGTGGGCTGAAGGGCCTGTTTCACTGCTGTATCTCTCTATGACTCTATAGCCAAAATGGAAGAGGAGGCTAGTAATCCTAATAATAAAGGATGGGATAAAGAAGTAGAGAGAAAGGATCTCAGGAAAATCAAGATGTAGAATCAGTTTGTGCAGAGCTAAGAAAAACAAGGGGAAGAAAATACTGCTGGGAGTAAGTTGCAGTGTCGGGCAGAGTATAAAATGGAAATTAGAGGTGCATACAACACAGTCTCATGGCAGACATTAATCTTCATATAGAGTGGACAAATCAAATTTGTAGCGAAATTGTGGAGGACAAGTCCTCAGAATGAGGGTTTATGAACACAAATCATTCAAGGTGGCAGGACAAGTTGTGAATAAGGCATACCAAATCCTGAGCTTTATAAATAGAGGTGGAGTGTACAAAAGCAGGAAGGTTATGATAAACCTGTATAAAACACTAGATCAGCCTCAACTGGATTATTGTGTCCAATTCTGGGCACCACACTTTAGGAAGGATGTGATGGCATTGGAGAGGGTGCAGAAAAGATGCACAAGAAAGATTCCAGAGATGAGAGACTTCAGTTAGATGGATAGATTGGTGAAGCTGTTCTGAGGGTGCAGAAAAGATGCACAAGAAAGATTCCAGAGATGAGAGACTTCAGTTAGATGGATAGATTGGTGAAGCTGTTCTCCTTAGAGAAGAGAAGGGTGAGTTGAGATTTGGTAGAGGCGCTCAAAATCATGAGGGGTCTGAACAGAGGAGATAGGGAGAAACAGTTGCCATTGGTGGAAGGGTTGAGAACTAGAGGACACTAATTTAAGGTGATTGGCAAAAGAGCCAGAGGCACAATGAAGAAAAACGTGGTTATGATGTGGAATGCACTGCCTGAGACTATGGTGGAGGCAGATTCAATTGTGACTTTCAAAAGGGAATTGGATAATTAGCTGAAGAGAAAAGATTTGCAGTGCTATGGGAAAAAGGCAGGGAAGTGGGACCAGGTGAATTGTTCTCGCAGAGAGCCAGCACAGACACGGCAAGCTGAATGGCCTCTTTCTGTGTTGTAATCATTCTATAATCCTATGATTCAATGAAATGTGTTCAGCTCTCTTTGCATACAGAGCTTCAAAGACTTCCTGTATGCAACAGTGGATGATGAAAAATGAGATATTGCAAATATCACTTGCTCCAGTCTGGAAGGAGCTTGATATGTAAATGTTCATGGCCACAGTCACCTTCACAGTCTCTGAAAGTGCTGTCCTTGTCCTGCTCTGAAGCTACAACAGGTGGAAGATTTCAGTGAGCAACTCCTTGATGAAGCAGAGGCATCTAACGCACTGCTGCTAGCTGAGGCTGAGATAGGAGAATTGCTCCCTGAAGACCCTGGGACAATATGGCCTGCTACTGAGAGCTGTTCTCCCCCTCCTCCTCCTGCCTCTTTGAGTAGCTTGTCCTCTGTTGTGGCGCCTCCATTCAGTCTCCCAGTCATGTTGCAGGTCAATGGGGATAGAAACTAAAGTACCCATGAATTGGAGAAAGACGTATGAGCAGAACCCTTGAAGTCAGAACCAAGGCCTTCACCAGGTGCCACACCATTTCCTTCAGACTTCAGGAATTTTAAATAGCTGTACAAAGCTGAGGGGCCTGGATAGAGTGGAGGTGAAGGGTCTATTCACCTTAGCAGAGAGGTCAGTGATGAGGGGGCATAGATTTAAAGTGATTGTTAGAAAAATTAGAGGGAAGATGAGGAAAAACTTTTCCACCCAGAGGTGGTGGGGGTCTGGAACTCACTGCCTGAAAGGGCAGAAACCCTCAACTCATTCAAAAAGAGTCTGGATATGCACCTCAAGTGCCGTAATCTGCAGGGCTACGGACCAAATGCTGGAAGATAGGATTAGAGTAGGTGGATTGTTTTTCAGCCAGTACAGACATGATGATCCAAGTGGCCTCTTTCTGTGCCTTAAACTTTCTATGAATCTATGATTCTATAAACCACTAAATACTTGTCGAAATTCAGCAACAGCCAGTAGAAAACAATCAGTTGATGATCCCTTTAAATAGCACTGGTTGGGGGTGCTTCCTGCTTCTGAATGCATGTTCAGCTGTGCAAAACTAAAAGAGCTAAGTTAGTACTGTTGCCATCAAATCAGTATATTGCACATTGATTGACGTCACAATCAGTCTACTCTGCATACTTCCAGTGCAAGCTGTGAGATGTGGATGCTAAGTCTGCAGGGGTGAGGTGAAGCACATGAATATTAGGTTTAGAGTCCCCATTGATATAGATGATTGGTAGGTAAGTGAGGAGGGTGTGGTGCATTGAACAATGTGTGAGGCTAGTGGGGCAGTTGGCGGGATATTTGAAAATGCATTTACTGACCTTGACCACTCATGTGAGGTCATTGAACTTCTTGTGGCCTTGCATCCAGGTCCCTGGTACAAGAGCTCTGGTATTGACTGCCATAACTACCTCTTCCCACTGCTTAGAGTTTGTCTGGATTGCCTCCTGGCTCCCTGTGGATAGATGATAACTCTCCTTCGCTGTACTTCCTTAACCAAGGCCTCCATTGCAGCGTCAGAAAATCTTGGAGCCCACTCGCTGCCCTGTCATTGCCGGTCTTCTTCTTGCTCACAATCTCTTCTGTAACCAGTTCCAGCAGATGCTCCAGCCAGAATGTATTTCCCCTTTAAGAGGTGCAAGCTGATTTTAAGTAGTGCAGGTGAGCATTAAGCGGCGCTAACCTCTGAAAATTTTGCGCTTCCTGCTCAAGCATGCAGCCACTCAACAGCGTATGTAGTGCTGGCTACATGCAACAATTATTTAAATGAGCAGGCAACACAAATTTCACTTGCAGTCTGCATCAGAAGCACCAAGCGTGGGTTAATTGCGCATTGCGATCCCTGTGCCCATTTTCAGGTCTTATCAAATTTTGTGACCTTCATCTCTATATCATTATTCCAAGTCTCTGGATTACTAGTACAGTAACATAGCCACTATTCTACAATACTCGAATGGCCAGTGATGAAGGATCCTAATCCAGGGCATGCAAGAATTCACAACCTCCTCTCTACAGATGCTAAATAGATGCTTTGCTGCACCAAGGCTAAACACTATAAGAAGGTAGACAATCAGATTAGAATCATTGTATCAATCCCAAAACTAAACAGTCAAACCTTCAGAGACCAATGGAGATGAAAAAAATGTTTGCCAGGTATAATGCCTCCCTCTACCTCTCTGTGGTACAGATCATTCAACAAGTACAGCCAACCTCCAACTTTCTTACTTCCAAGACACAACTTGCAGGCACTAGATGGCTCAACTTCAGCTACTAAAGTTCAAAAGGTTGTCCCAGGCCTACAGTCCAGCAAAGCCAGAACCAGATGGATTCCTTGTTGAGTTCTACAAGGCCTTACTCCCTAATTTGACCTGTCATACTAGGCCCCCACCTGACAAGAATGAGGCACATTAATTTTGTCATGAACTTTGATTTTTAACTGTTGCTGGAGCGAGGAAATGACTTGTTAAACAGACCAGCCATGGTTGGAAAAGACATTTGCATATTAGCAGACAGTATTTGGAAAGACAAAGGACCATTCCCTGACACATTCAACCCACAATGGATGTTGATCACCGAACAGTGAGGGGGTAGGGAAGCACATTCCAGAACCTGCTGGGGTGATGCAACCCATAGGGGCCAGGACTGCTTAGACCAGCTGGTCACATGACTAACTGGCTGTTCCAGTTTTTTGAACTAGCCACAGAGAGTCTGAACTCAGAAAGACTGTTTGCTCGTGGACTGAGAAGATCTCTCTCCTGTCTGCTCCCATTTCTTTCTCACAAGCCTCTGAATCCACTTGAACCCCAAGAGAGAAAAGTCTCCTACAGCGAACAAGGTTTAAGAAGAATACTGGGCTCCAACGAAAAGCAAGATCTACCTACAATCAAGGACTCTACAGTGAGCTCGAAGAACCGTAACAAAAACTCTTCAGATATTGCATCAAACTTTTCCACTTTATTTTTCTTCTGCTCTTTTCTGTCTCTATTTGCATGTGTGTATTGCGTATGCATGCTAGCGTGGGTGTGTTGTGTATCCATAGGTTCAACCGAATTAGAGTTTAAGTTCAAGTTTAATAAATTTCAACTTTTCTTCTTTAAACCTAAGAAAACCTGTTTGTGCTGGTTTCTTTGCCTTATAATTGGAAAGCGGTGAACAAGGATTCACCAAGGGGGAGCTAAAAACATGGTATGTTTAAAATTAAACCCTATTACGGTAAGACCAGGTGAAGGCTGAGAGGGACCCCTAGACACGTTCCTCACCGGGTCGTAACAGACCTGTTTGAGGATTCTCACACTTGTGCCTTCAAAGAGCAGTATGCAAAGGGCATTGCTGAGTTGAACAGGTTGCTCCATCAGGGATAGATCATGTCATTCTGGCATGTGACTACTTGTGTTACTTCAGGACTCCACCATGCTCTGGAAAATTCAATACAAGCTGACCTCCTTACTAGCTGCTTCAGTCATAGGTCATAGAGAGATACAGCACTGAAACAGGCCCTTCGGCCCACCTAGTCTGTGCCGACCATCAACCACCCATTTATACTAATCCTACATTAATCCCATATTCCCTACCACATCCCCACTTTCTCTCAGTTCTCCTACCACCTACCTACACTAGGGGCAATTTACAATGGCCAATTTACCTATCAACCTGCAAGTCTTTGGCTGTGGGAGGAAACCGGAGCAGCCGGCGGAAATCCACGCGGTCACAGGGAGAACTTGCAAACTACGCACAGACAGTACCCATAACCGAACCCGGGTTGCTGGAGCCATGAGGCTGCAGTGCTAACCACTACGCCACTGTGCCGTCTAGTCTTCTAATCAGTACTGTACATCCCCGCATCTGATAACACAGAACTTCTAGTTTGTTTGTCCCTGTCCCCTTTTTATTAAGTTGCCAGGACATCAGGCTTCAATGGGTGGCATAGCTGGGTCACTGCCTCAGCAGCGCCAAAGGCAGGTGTACTCTGACATACCAAAATAGGAATAGCCAGTAAAGATGTCTCATTGGATCTGATGGGAACAAACAAATCACTGGACCTGACAATGTTGTGCCCTCATGGCTTGGCTTTCCTTATCTAATTCATGCAGCACTATGGGAACACGCAAAGCCATTCTCCCAACTTTTTTGGTGCAACTTGTTGAGGGAAGTAAAAAGTGAAATGCAAGACATTCACTAGAAAAATGTTCGCTACCAAAAAACAAGCAGACTTCAATATTCAATGAAACAAGAACATGAGATACTCCAAAGTATGCCAGCCTGGGCCCCTGTCATGGAACCATTTCATATGGACAAGCTGCTCACTGAAGGCAGGGCCTTACTTTAACTAGTGACATTAAACCTGGAACTTGATTTACATAATTTTCACAATGTGGGTTTTGCTTGCCAGTAGCACTGCTCATTGATACCCAAAATCATTCCTTGGAAAATTGCCATCTCACAAATGGACATGCATGGTGGTATGATCCCACCAAGTTTACTCTCACATATTGGTTTGTGAGGCACTGTGTCAAATACCAATACCAAGCCACTTACAGTCAGTAAAGGCTTAAAAATATTGATTTTGAATTCAGTGCTCATGTACCATCAGTTTCTCAGAATGTCACCTAATGCCACTGTCAATTCAATCTGAAATTCAGGGCAAAATCTGCCTTTCTCACATTCTGGAAATTACCTTCCTCTGCATGCTTCCATGTGTCAGCAGTAAGAGATGGAGGTGATTTCTCACTGTAACCATCCGACTGCACTTGGATTTGATTACAATATACCAAGCTAAACCCAAAGAGTAAGTCACATGGAGCAGGACAGTGCCAATATTATATTGAAGAGATGGCTACATTTGTAATTAATAGTTCTCAGCAGTCATCCTATTGTTAACATCCTGAACTGTAATTAAAAAACAAAGGAAATGGATTTGGAATGCAGCCAAGTGTGTCACCCGGGAAATCATAAAAAAACAGGTGTTATAGAGAGGAGAAACAAATGGAGCTTTTTTATTTAGGAACATAGGAAGGAACATAGGAACATAAGAGCAGAAGTAGGCCTTTTGGCCCTTCGAGCCTGCTCCGCCATTCAATAAGATCATTGCTGATCTGATTGTGGTTTCAACTCAGCTTTTCTGTCTGCCCCCCATAACCCTTGACTCCCTTGTCCATCAGAAAATCCACCTAACTCAGCCCTGAATAAACTCAATGGCCCAGCCTCCACTGTTTTCTGGGGAAGAGAATTCCACCGACTAACAACCCTCAGAGAAATAAATTATCATCTCCATCTTATAAGGGAGACCTCTTATTTGTAAACTGTGTCCCCTAGTTCTACTCTCCCCCACAAGAGGAAACACCTTCCTGGTATCCACCCTATCAAGTCCCCTCAGGATTTAAAATGTTTCAATAAGATCACCTCTCATTCTTCTAAACTCCAATGGGTAAAGCCCAACCGTTAAAAAAACATGGTCAAAAATGAAAAATAAAGACGTTTCATCATTTATACTTACAAAAAATTGCTGGTAATATATTGTTGATTTCACTGAGAAATTAATACCATTATTGTTATTAGTTCTAACTATTGATACGCTCACTAGATATCCAAATTATAATTGTGTTCTCCAGACCTCCAAAGAAATATTTTTGCTGCTCCCATACAGCTGTCATTATAAGTTTACTCATCTGAAGTCTGGTAAAGGGAAGACACCTACTACCGCTACGACTATTACTAGACAACAACAACAGCAGCAGCAATAACAGCAACAACAACAAAAACCCATCACGTTTTTAAGCCAGATTTTTATGCAGTTGTCAATTTATACCTAGAGATCAATTAACCAGAAATGTCAGGGTGAATCTTTTGCTTAGCCATGATACGGAATTATAGGACTTCTCTCAGCTTCAAGGGTGCATCATGGACCCTGGTCAGCTTTCTGGGGTCAGTGCCCTTCAAGTAATATGCAAGTCTACACAGGAAAAATTGGAGAATGACTATGGTAGGCCCAATCCTCTGTAGGATGCTCTTTGGGCAATGAAAAGGGGAAACACCTTATTTTAAAATATTTATCTAAGTCACAAGGCTGGAAACTTTAATCAATTGTGCTCCATTTAATTCAACTCCTTTGGGAAATTAAAGTTTATGTCCCCTTACAATATATTGTTTCCCACATACCCACCTTTGCCTTTACTTATAATATGTCTACCTGTATTTGGGTGAATGTATTATATACCTAACTGCACTTTCAATAGGAAAGTTCAGAAACGATGGTGGAATAGATTCAATAGTAACTTTTAAAAGGGAAGTTGATATATACTTGAAAAGGAAAAAAATGCAGGGCTATGGGGAATGAATAGAGGAGTGGCATTAATTGCTCAGCTCTTTCAAAGAGCTAGTACAGGCATGATAGGCCAAATGGCCTCCTTCAGTGCTGTATGATTCTATGATGCTAAGTGTTTGGGCAAAGCGAAGAACTGGTAGAGCAGCTCCAGAACAATTTCCCAATAGGTTTCACTTGAGTTGACCCCAGGAGCCACCATACCTAAAGGGGAAAGTCTAGGTCAAGGTTTGGAAGCTGATCTTAATTATGAACTCAAAGGTGCACCTCTTTTCACCCTGTTGGGGATTATATTAATTCTCAGCTTCATCTGCGGCTGAATCAGTTGTTAGGCCTGGGTATGTACGTGTCTTCTAATTCATTGCTACTGAGCTGGACTACCAGCAATGAGAAATAAGGCTTCAAACTGGCTGAGAGCACAGAGTTTCATTGAATCTCAAAAACCAAGCTGCTGCAGGTAAGTTACAAACATCTTTCTGCCCACAGCTCATATAGGCAAGCTTTGAAGTTTCAGGGTGCAAAGCAAAGGGAGAGAGTGAAATTCAGAGATGAGGCCAACCTGTGTCATGTTTGTTCACTTCCAAGGAACTTGGAAGAGAATAAATAGAGAGATAAGTCAGGAAAAAGATACCTGCCAATCATCCTATTCCGAGAACATTGAATGGTTTGGGGGGGTGGTGCGCGAATAGAATAGTTAAAAGTAAACAATGAACCATATGCATAACATGTGACAATAAATTCAGAGATTTTTCTTTACCTTGTTTTTTTTCCACACCAGAGACTTCAACATTTGTCATTTCCTAAAGAGTCTATGGCAAGCAAAACACATAATAAATTTACACCTTCTTGTTCATTAACACCAATCTTGTGAACAAACTTTCCTGTGAAGCATTAATCATTCAATATTTGCCACAAAGCAACCAAAACAATCAATTTATCCTGCTGTATGTATTATCTATAAATTCAGTTCAGGCAGTCTGTGACCTTTGACATTGTCTTGAGGGTTTAAGCAATTAGAATCCACTGAACCTGTCTAGATCAATGATGTGACAAATCTCCAATTCAATTAGTAACACATTTTCAGACCTTAACTCTGCAATATCAAAGCTGCAACATTACATTGAAGCAGCACTCCTCATCAATCTTTGTCTACATAGAAATAAAATATATGCAATCAAAGAAAACTGAAAACAATGTAATTACAAGTGTAACTAGCGTCTGTAAAGAGAGAAAAAAAGTACAGGTTAATGTTTTAGGTAGCAAAATGTTAACCTGTCCTCTCTTTATGGATACTGTGTTTTTCGGCATTTTCTGTTTTTATTTCAGGTTTCCAGCAATGGCTGTTTTTTTTTTAATGTATCCAATAAAAACATAATTTAGCCATATTTTACTGTCACCCCAGGTTACATGAAATTTGCTATCTTTTTTTAAGCACTTATTGCGCAAGTCCAAAAACACATGCAGGGACGCCTATGATGTCTACATCCATAAGATTCGACATCTGTGAATCATCAAGGTTCTGTTGATGGATGATGTGGGTGGGCGGAGTTACCATCAAATATAAAATGTTCATTTCACGAACATGAAATGCAATAACTTTCATCATCTTATTTCACAATGTGATATATGCAATTAAATATTAACATGCTGCAAGATCCACTATACCCACTGCTGTTTCCTCATTTTATGGCTGATTGTGTTGTCATATTGTATCGCCTTAACACATAATATTTTTTAAATTGTCTTACGTAGTGGATAGGGTTGATGAAGGCAGTGCAGTTAATGTTGTGCATATGGACTTCAAAAGGTGCTTGTCATGAACAGTGGCAGTATGAATTTGAAATTGGCTAAGGGACAGAAGCAGAGAGGAGTGGTGGACGGTTATTTTCGGACTGGAAAGGAGTGTACAGTGGTTTTACCTAAGGGTTGATATTAGGACAACTGCTTATTTTGACAATGGATTTGCCTGTCTCATTAGAGGGGTATGGGGACACCTTTCCCTTTGAAACAAAATCCTGATGACCTTCAGGGATCTCGTCTATTTCTGCCACATGTAGGGCGGTATTCTTTGTGGTTAGGGTCACAGGCTTGTCTGCTTTGTTTCCTGCGTGGGCACCTTCTTCTAGGCTAACCTTGTGAACTCCGACAACATTTATTGGTTTCCCTTTTAATTTCCAGCAGTCAGCTTTCATGTGCCCTGTTTTGCTGCAATGGGAATACACAGGTCGGTGGAAAACACTCCCGCCCTCTGCATTTTCTTTTCTTACTGGTGAAGTGCTTCTTGCATTCTCACTTTTGATTCCTTTTTCACTAGTACCCCATCTTGTATCATTATTATCCCACTTTCTGTCCTTCCCAGTTCTCTGGGGATTGTTATAGAAGGGTTTCCCCGAAGGGTTTCCTCTGAAAAAAAGGATTTATTAATAAGTTCATAATCATTTGCCCTTACAGCTGCTTCGCTTACCCTTGTAATTCTTTGTTGTTCAATATGATTCCTTATGTTAAGGGGAATGCTATTTTTAAATTCTTCCAGCAAAATAACTTGTCTAAAATTTTCATATAAGAGGTCTACCTTGAGAAATCGGACTCAGTGATCAAAAGCCATGTTTTTAATTCTTTCAAATTCAATATAGTATTACAACCGAGGTGGGAGGAGTGCACTGTCTTTTCTAGTTCCACTTCTCCACAGGTCACAACATATATTTAAATGATTACCCAGTTACCGATACAGTCAATCATATACTCTACATTTACACACTCATTCCCATTCAGTCTTTACCTGTAACTAGTACAGTTCTGCTTTGTACCATTTTTGCACTCAGATAACTCAAAGCAAAGTTAAATCCAAGATAAAGCATCTGCAATTGCATTATGTTGCCCCGCAATGTGGATAATCCTTAAGTGATAAGATTGCAATAGTAAACTTCATTGGAATAGTCTGACATTCTGGCTTTTGAAAGTTTCCACAAAGGCTAGGGGGTTATGATCAGTATATACCAATGTCTCTCTGTAGTTGTGGCGGACATAAACTTCAAAATATTTAAGAGCTAGTAATAAGCCCACGGTTTCTTTTTCTACTGTTGAGCATCTCTTCTGGTGTCGATTTAGTTTTTGGAAAAGTATCCCATTGGCCTTTCAATGCCCAATTCTTTGTCTCGTAACAGGACTGCACCGACCCCCAGGTCACTAGCATTAATTGCTACCTTGAAGGGCTTAGTGAAATTGGGGCAGCCAACACTGGTTCATTAATCGAAATGGCTTTCAGCCTCTCAAAAGATGTTTGGCACTCCCCTGACCACACTACCCTGGTTTTCTTTATTTGTAGCAAATCCATCAATGGAGCAGCTATAGTACTAAGATTTAGTACAAACTTGTGGCAGAAACCACACATCCCCAAAAACCTCATGATTTCAAATTTAGTCTTAGGGGTAGGGAACTCCACCAATGCTTGTACTTTTGCTGTTCTTGGCAACATTGTCCTTGCCCGACTATATGCACTAGGTTGCTTACCCTCGCTTTTGCAAATTCACTTTTGGCAAGGTTTATCAGTAAATCAGCTAATTGTAATTTTCTAAACAGAGCTTCTAGTTGTTCTAAGTGGTCTTTCCAAGTGTCACTGTATACAAGCACATGGTCAAGGTAAAACATAAAGTTAGGAACACTGGTTACCACTTGGTTCATTAGTCTCTGAAAAGTGGCTAGGGCATTTTTTAGTCTGAATGGCATCACTCAGATTTGGAAAAGAGCATCTGGCGTGACAAAGCCCAATATTTCTTTAGTTCGGGGTGTTAAAGGAACCTGCCAGTATCCCTTTAACAAATCAATTTTTGTAAGAAACATGGTGCTGCCCATTCTATCAATTCAGTCTTCCAAGCAAGGAATTGGGTAGGAGTCTGCCTTTGTGACTGCATTAACCTTTCTGTTGTCTATAAAGAATCTAGTTGATCCATCAGTTTTAGGCTAAAACACCACTGGGGAACTCCAGCTGTTTTGACTGGGTTCAATTAGGTGGTTTTCCAACATGTATTGGATTTCTGCTTTTACCTGTGCCTGTTTCTCTGGACTTAAGCAATAAGGATGCTGTTTTATAGGAAAATATTTCCCTACATCCACAACATGTATGGCTATGGTTCTATATCCTGGTTTGTCCCTACAGACCCCGCTAAATGCTGTGAGTAGCCTTGTTATGTCTCCTCATTGTTCTGCATCTAAGTATGAAAGTCTAATCTCCCTAACATTTAAGTATTAGCTAACTGGATAGTAAGAAGTTCAATTTGAAAATTGTCTAGGCCTTCTTCTACCTTATTCTCACTATCCTTTTCATCCTTCCCTGCCCTTACTACCTGAGGTACCTGTGCTTGCTTATCCTCCTCCCAGCGATGATACTGTTTCAACAATATGACACGGCCGATTCTTTTTCCGGCAATCTGAGGTGTCAATCAAATAATTTACTTTACCAATTCTTTTGACCACTTTCTACGGACCACTGAACTGTGCTTTCAGCAGTTCACTCTATAAAGGCAGTAGTACTAACACCTCAGCCCTTGGTTGAAATGTTCGGGTCTTGGCATGCTTGTCTGCCCATTTCTTCATGGTTGTTTGGGAAGCTTTCAGGTGTTCCTGAGCCATTTTGCAGACTCTTGCGAGCTGCTCCCAGAACACGGATACATAATCTAACACGGAAGATTCATTCCTCTGTTCTAAAAACTTTTCTTTGATGAGTTTTACAGGACCTCTTATCTCATGCCAATAAACTAATTCAAAAGGACTAAAACCGGTAGACTCGCTAGGTGAATCCCTAGTGGCAAACAAAAGAAATTATAGCACTTTATCCCAATCATGGGGATATTTATGACAGTATGTCCTGATCATCATTTTGAGGGTCTGATGGTATCTTTCTAAACCCCCTTGTGTCTATGGATGATATGTTGAAAACTTTAACTATCTTAGACGCATATTATTTATAACTTCATGAAAAATCTTCGACAAAAAATTGGAACCTTGATCCGACTGAATGTCAGTCGATAATCCATATCTAGTGAAGAACTGGGTTAACTTCTCTACCACTACCTTAGCAGAAATTGTTCTCAAGGGAATGGCCTCTGGGAACCGATTAACCATATCCATGATAGTGAGTATATATTGGTGCCCCTCTTTTGTTTTCGGTAAAGGTCCTACACAATCTAACAAGACCCTACTAAATGGTTCCTCAAAAACTGGTATGGGAATTAGAGGTGCCAGTTTTATGGCAGGTTGCTGCTTTCCCACAATCTGACACATTTGGCATGTTTAACAAAACTACATCATGTCCTTGGAAAAAGCTGGCTAGTAAAAATGTCAACCAATAAGTGATTGGGTCTTCTGGATCCCCACATGTCTCGCTATAGGAATTTCATGGGCTATCCTTAATATTTCCAAACGTTTCTTGGGTGGTACCACAATCTGGTGAATCCATTCTTCATCCGCAAGTCTGTGAGGAGGCAAGCATTCAGGTGCAGCAAGCAGTTAGGAAGGCGAATGGTATGTTGGCCTTCATTGCAAGAGGATTTAAGTACAGGAGCAACGATGTCTTACTGCAGTTATACAGGGCCTTGGTAAGACCACATCTGGAGTATTGTGTGCAGTTTTTGGTCTCCTTATGTGAGGAAGGATGTTCTTGCCTTGGAGGGAGTGCAAAGAAGATTTACTAGGCTGATTCCTGGGATGGCAGCATTGACCTATGAGGAGACATTGGGTCGACTAGGCTTATATTCACTAGAGTTTAGAAGAATGAGAGGGGATATCATAGTAACCTAGAAAATTCTAACAGGAGTAGACAGGCTAGATGCAGGGAGGATGTTCCCAATGGCTGGGGAGTCCAAAACCAGGGGTCACAGTCTCAGGATACGGGGTATGCCATTTAGAACCGAGATGAGGAGAAATTTCTTCACTCAGAGGGTGGTGAACCTGTGGAATTCTCTATTGCAGAAGGCAGTGGAGGCCAAGTCATTAAATATATTCAAGAAGGAGATAGATATATTTCTTAATGCCAAAGGGATCAAGGAATATGAGGAGAAAGCGAGAACAGGGTACTGAATTAGACGATCAGCCATGATCTTTTTTGAATGGTGGAGCAGGCCCGAAGGGCCGAATGGCCTACTCCTGCTCTTATTTTCTACGTCCATCTATGTCTATGTCTCCACTTCCTCATCAGTATCCCACTTTTAATATAGTAGCCTTCCGGAACTCCCTTTGCCTCCTCTTCCATTAGAGCAGATTCTGCCACTTTATTTAACTCTGGATCGGCTTGGTGAGTCTTGATCAGAGAAGATTTATTAAACAGTTCCTTTGGATTATCCAAATCCCCAAAGAAAGTTTCAGGTGTTCAGCTATCTGTCTGTGGTGCCAATTTGACCTCCGACAATGGAACTTTTTTAGCTGTTGCTTGGGTCACTACAAATGAAGGGAAAATTCCTCGAACCTATTCCTACAACTATTCTGTCTCTTTGTCTTCACCTGGTCTTTCCGTGACTACTGGAGAAGCTACTACCTTTGCTGTGGCCAAATCATTCCCCAGGAATAGGTCAATTCCGTCTACAGGCAAACTATGGACAACTTCAAAGTTACCATTCCAGACATTAGGGCTGGAATCTTCTTTTGCCACTGCCGTGGTCGACGGTGGGCGAAGAAAGCAGCAGGTGGCTCGGGCCAGCGGCATGTCGGTGAACTGCCGCAATCTTCAGTGTGGTAGCTTATTTGAATGGACGAGACAGCCCGCCCACCGCCCCCGCAATCATGTGGAGGGGGAAGCCCGTCCATCACTGGCAATGGCGTCGGCTGCCTGTGTACTGGCACTAACGCCATTTTTAAAGGGCTTTGAGCCCTTCCGGCAGATTTTAAGATTTTGGAAGACAATAATAAAAACACTTAGATGCAGTACCTATGGCCTTCTCCCACCCATACCCATCCTGCAGCACCCCCCACCCCCCACGCCCTCCGCAAATGATCATAAAATTGAATGGTTGCCCTCTCCAGCAAAAAAAATCTCTTCCCTTTTTCAAATGGCCTTGCCCCCTCAAAGTGCAGAAACTATAAAGTTTACCCCTTCCCAACATCCGCTCCACCACTGCTCCCCTCTCCAAACTGATGTGGCACCTCGATTCCCCAGACCAGGATCGGAAGGCGCATGAGTGCCGGCCAGCAGCACAAAGATCATATCGGGACCAGTGGCAGCAGCGGGCATGCAATTAACTCAGGTATGCAAATTTATTTAAATATGTAAATGCTGGGCCCATCGCCCAGCGACGGGGAGGCCGCCACAAGGCTTCTCCACCTCCATGAAGATCGGGATGGGCCCTGATGGCATCAGGGTTGGGGACGGGCCTCCTCCAAAGTGATCTTCAGGCCTGGGGGAGAACTAAATTCAGCCCTAGTGACCCAATGCACTCCAGGTGCACCCGATACCAAGGAACAGGTATATACTCCCCATCGATACCATTCACTAAAACCTTGACATTTAACGTACTCTCTGGTGGAAAAGTAATGCCTTTCCCCAGCAGAAGAGTTTGGGTGGCACCTGTATCCCTAAGTATAACTATAGGTTTACCTGCCTCACTTGAGGGATAAGGAGTTACTTTTCCTTTTGATAAGAATTCCCTCTAACTCTCAAGTATCTTATTCATGTCCCCCACACTCACCGTTTTTTTTACTTGGCTTTATAGCTGCAGTCAGAGCTACAGCTTGCTCTCAGTCAGGGCCCCTTTCTCTGCATTGGCCTTGTGTACCCCAATAAGTCCCATGGGTTTACTCTGCAACTTCCAGCATTCTGCACGAAGGTGTCCCTCCTTGTGACAATGGAAACACTTAGGCTTTCAGACCTCATTTCCACCCTCAGCATCTTCCTTTCTGGTCTGAAGAAGAAATCCCAGGGCGTTCCCAGCTATCCCTTCTTGTCCCCTGCTACTTACTTTCCTTTCATCTTCCCATCTTTTATCCTTCTCAGGTTTGTGGGAGTGACAGGAAAAGGCTTTCGGCTTGTAAACAAGCTTGTAATTGTCAGTGATCTCAGCTGCCTGTCTGGATGTCGAAACCTTTTGGTTCTCTACATGGGTTCTTACGAACAGAGGGAGTGAATTTTTTAATTCTTCCAGGACAATTATTTCCCTAAGGGTCTCAAACATGGCCTCTACTTTAGCGACAGCATCCAATGATCAAAGTTAATTGGCTTTACCCTCTCAAATTCTATATAAGACTGCCTAACCTGTCCAAAATTTCGACCGGCAAGCTTTAGGGACTATCTCATAAGCAACGAGAATAGCTTTTTTTGTCATCTCATAATCTGTAGAAGCCTCTTCAGAAAGCATAGCATAAACCTCATGAGCTGTGCCCATCAACCTGCTTTGCAATGAGCGGTGACCAGCTTTCCTTCAGCCACTTCATCTGTCTAGCTATCTTTTCAAAAGAAATGAAAAATGCCTCTTTCCTCAAATTTCGTAAGGGCTTGCACAAATTTAAACAGCTCTCCATTGGTTCCTGGGCTGGAGTCAGATCTTTCCTCACCAAAATTTTCCCTGGAGTCCAGGCCACTCTTTTGTCTTAGTTCCAGCTTTTTAAATTCGAATTCCTTTCCTTCTCTTTCTCTTTCGCTTTCTCTTTCTGTTTCTCTTTCCTGCCGCTCTATTTGTTCCCTTTGAAGTTGTAGTTCAAGTTTTTTTTCTTGCCAATTCTCTTTTCTGTTCAAGCTCAAGTTGCTTTGTTTCCAATTCCAACTGAATCCTAGCTAATTCAACTGAACTACCATCTGGATCACCTTTTCCTTCTTCCAATTTCAAATGCTATGCTATTACTTCAATAATGTCTGTTTTCTTAGCTCCTGGTTTTAACTCTAAGCCCAATTTTGCTGCCAATGCTATTAGCTTAATCTTGGTTAAGTTTCTCACAGGACACAAGGATAGGTCCTCCTTCTCCAGAAAAGTCGTAGCAACTGACACATCCATTCTGGTAATGTAAACATTACTATGGCTCTATGGCAGTGAGGCCTGGACAACATATGTCAGCCAAGAGCGACGTCTCAATTCATTCCATCTTCACTGCCTCCGGAGAATACTTGGCATCAGGTGTCAGGACTGTATCTCCAACACAGAAGTCCTCGAGGCGGCCAACATCCCCAGCTTATACACACTACTGAGTCAGCGGCGCTTGAAATGGCTTGGCCATGTGAGTCGCATGGAAGATGGCAGGATCCCCAAAGACACATTGTACAGCGAGCTCGCCACTGGTATCAGACCCACCGGCCGTCCATGTCTCCGCTTTAAAGACGTCTGCAAACGCGACATGAAATCCTGTGACATTGATCACAAGTCGTGGGAGTCAGTTGCCAGCGTTCGCCAGAGCTGGCGGATAGCCATAAAATGGGGCTAAAGTGTGGCGAGTCGAAGAGACTTAGCAGTTGGCAGGAAAAAAGACAGAGGCGCAAGGGAAGAGCCAACTGTGTAATAGCCCCGACAATCAAATTTTTCTGCAGCACCTGTGGAAGAGCCTGTCACTCTAGAATTGGCCTTTATAGCCACTCCAGACGCTGCTCTACACACCACTGACCACCTCCAGGCGCTTACCCATTGTCTCTCGAGATAAGGAGGCCAAAGAAGAAACTTTACTCTAATGCTCAAGAAATCTGTGTTTTTCTTTTTCTCTTTTCAATTATTATTATTACCCCACGGTTACAACCAGGTGAGCAATGTGTTTAGGGGCCTTTGGGTTTCTTTACCTGGTCCTATTGTAACAGGGTTTAATTTTAAACACATTGTGTTTTGAGCTCCCATTTTTGTGAATCCTCATTCACAGTTTCAATTAAAGAACTGAGCACACACATGCTTGCTTTGGTTTAAAGCAGAAAGAGGAAATTTATTAAAACCTTAAACTTATGGTTCACGCCTACAGATATACGACATGCTCACTCTAGCATGCACATACGATATAAACATGTAGATATGAATAGAAAAGAGCAGAAGAAAAGATAAGTAGAACAGTTTGAGGCAATGTCTTGTTACTGGTTTCTCGAGCTCACTGTAGTCCTTGATTGAAGATATGTTCTTGCGTTGCATTGGGGCCCAGTATTAGTCTTAAACCTTGTTCACGTAGGAAATCTTTCTCTCCTTTAGCTGCAATAGTTTTCACAAGATTCAGTTCCATGAGAAGAGATGCTTGAGTTGCTTCAGTTCCAGGAGAGGTGGTTACTCCGTGAGCACACGGCTTTGTCTCCTCTTGGTTGGGAGTTTAAAATTCAAAAAGCTCCCAGGGTGCTCAGCAGGTTAGGCATGTGACTAGCTCCTTAAATGGAACAGTCTCTTCAACATCCTTTGTTGGAAGTTCAAATACAAAAGCTCCAGCCAGCTAGACATGCAACTAGAACTGGTTTGACCACTTTTGTGTTTTGGAGAAACAGGGACTGGCTCCCTTTGTTTCCACATTGTCTTGTATTATGTAAATGTCCTTCCAGTCAGAGATTGCAATTTTTTACGTTTTAATGTTCATGTGGCAAAATAATGTGTGCTTCAGTCTTGGCAGGTGGGGTTTGCCTGACAACTGCACACCCAGGGGAATGAAATGCAATTTGAAGAAAATTGTGCATTCATTACAGAGTTTGAGAGAAATATAAGATACAGAAAGAAACCATGCATTTCTCTCATTAATTTCCATTCATTCACTAGTCTTGAAGCTCATTAAGATGGTCTGTTCTGGGGGGCCCAGAGCTGCTTTAATTCCCCTTTTTTTCTCCAGGAGAGTTAGTGGCGGGGGGGCGGGGGTCTATCCTGAACTCCCTGATTCATGCAAAGACTTTTAGCTTCAGGGGATGGGTGGTACCCTTTTCCTCTGACTGTGGGGGAGGAGTCTCTGTTACTCTCCCCTTTGTTCTCTGGGACATTCCTACCGGCTGGTATTTGTGCAGACTTAACTGCATTTTCCACTGATCCTTCGACTAGGTGAGGCATCACCTTCACGGTTTCTCTGCCCCATCGAGGTATCTCTTTGTTTCTGCAGGTTCCTGTAAATGCTGTTAGCAACTCTGGTGGGGTGCTTCTAGAGTCTGCATTTACTTAGGAGGATGTGGGTTCTAACCTTTCACATTTTTCTGGGTTGGTTGACCGTGCGGTAGGGGTTTTCATCCGGGATTCTTCCCAGACTTCCTTTAACCTGCCCGCTGGGTCACCTCTTCCCTTTCTCTTTCTAAACCTTTGTGAGCCATATGCCTTCCTGTCCCCTTTTGTTCTCGGCGAGAGTCCCTTACAGTTCACCAGCCCTCTGCTGGAGGGTCCTCCTAACACTGGTACAGGAGTTAGGGGTGCAGGTTTCACTGTAGGTTGGGGTTTGCCCTCAACTCCTGCAGTACTCTTTGTGGAGTTTTGGCCAGTCAAACTGCTGTCTTATGTGGACTTTAGTCTTTCGCATGTACAGCTACTGTAGTCTCGTGGGCCCTTCTTAATATTTCTCCCCAGTACCTCTAAACTGTCCGCTCCTGGCCCTCAGGTCTGTGAGGAGAACTCCATTTCCTCATCAGTACCTCATTCTTTAAATAATAGCAGTCAGAGACTCCCTCTGCTTCACTTTCAAATTGGGCAGCCTGTGCTAACTCTCGCAATACTGGGTCGGCTCATTGAGCCTCACCTAGGGAAAGACCATTTAATTCATTCCCTGGGTCTCCTAACTTTCCAAAGGATTGCCAGCCAAGCAGACTTCATGGTCATTTGCCTGCAGTGTCAATGCAATCTCCTCTGTGGCAGCTGATTTGATCATGGCCTGACCCATTACACCTTCAGGGACTCTGCAGGAGACCGTCTCCTGTCACTGCCCTGTCTCTCTGACCTCCTGCGGTCTTTCTTTCACTAGTGGGGGGCTACCACCTTCACCCTTGTGAGATCATTATCTAGGAGCAGGTCAACCCCATCCACAGGCAAACTAGGGACAATCCCTACAGTCATGAAACTAGGTCGCACTCCAGGTGCGCCCAGTGTACAAGTACAGACATACACTGCCCTCCAATACCATTCACCACCATTTTGGTGTTCACTGCACTCTCTGAGGGAAAGGTCAGGCCTTTTCCCAGTAAAAGGGATCGGGTGGCCCGTGTCCCCGAGAATCACTATGGGCTTGCTTGCCCAACTCGAGGATTATGGGGTTACTTTCCCTTCAGATACAAAACCCTGGTAACCTTCAGGAATCCTATTAACTTTTCCTGCACTGGCTTTAATAAGCTTCCTGGATTGCACCATTACAGCAGTCAAAGCCACAGCCCATTCCGTGTTTTCCATCAGGCCCTCGTCTTCACTGAGCGGGTATGCCCTGATTAACCCTACCGGTTCCCCTTTAATTTCTAGCAGTCAGCTTTTAAATGCCCTACTTTGTTACAGTTGAAGCACACAGCTCTCACTCTTGCTCACGGCAGCTTCCTTTTGGCTGGAGGAGGGTCCCCTGTGTCTCCTGCTTTCCTTTCTCTTCCAGGACTGCCTGGGCTTCTATCACCTTCCCACCCTTTGTCCTTTCGATTTGTGGGAGTGATTAGGAAAGGTTCTCCCTGGGAAACTGACTTATAGATTAAATAAAATTAATCGGCCAGAACGGCTAATTGCCAGGCTCCCTGAACCTGCTGCTCCTCGACATGAGTTTTTATTGAGAATGGGAGAGAGTCTTTAAATTCCTCTAACAGGATTACTTCTCTGAGAGTCTCATAGCTGAGCTGTATTTGTAAAGCCCTCAGCCACCGGTCAAAAGCCAGCTGCTTGCTTCTTTCAAACTCCAGATAGGTTTGATTGGCTTGCTTTTTGAGGGTTCTCAACTTCTGGTGATAGGCTTCGGGTTCTAATTCATATGCCCCGAGGATAGCATTTTTGATCAGTTTATAGTTTGATGAAATCTCATCTGGCAGCGAGCTATAGACCTCATGAGCTTTTCCAGTTAGTTTGCTTTGCAGTAAAAGAGACCAGGTCTCAGCTAGCCATTTTAGCTGCCATGCCAGTTTCTTGCAAGACTTGAAAAATGCTTCCACATATTCCTCATTGAATTTTGGAATCAATTGGACGAATTTTAGCAATCTTGTACCCAAGACTGAATTCTGATCCTCCATATTGGCCATGCGTTCACTAGGGTTACTCTGCCACCCCCTAGCTAACACAAGCTGCTTCAGCTCTCGCTCTTCGGATTCTTTCCAGACTATCCTTTCTCTCTCTCTCTCCTCTCTCTTTCCTTCTTCTGTCTTTGTTTTTCTTCCCGTTCCATTTGAAAGGCTCTTTCTTTCTCTTCCCGTTCCTTCTTGAAGGCTCCTTCTTTCTCCCTCTCCTGTCTCTCTCTCTCTCTTTTTCCTCTAGCTCAAGTTTCTTTTGTTCTAATTGTATCTTTACCAGCAGTACCTTGTCTGGGTCTGCTTCTAACACTGCTTCTGCTTCGTCAGATTCAAGGGGAAAATAGATAGCTACTAGCCTTGGGAGTTCAGACTTCCTAGCCTTGTCACGTACAGTGATCCCATACTGCTCAGCCATTTTTCTTAACTCCTCCATAGAGGCTGCTTTTAATGTATCCCAAATTACTTCACCCTGGCTTGGAGAGCTATTCGCTTCAGTTGCACACATGTTAGTATACAATCACACACAACCACAAGAAAACCTGTATTGATTTGCTCTTTTCGATTGGGAACAATTTAGCTTCCCAGTTCAATTTTCACTCGTTTGTCTGTGGGTATCAATCTGGACGCTAGCACCCAATTTCTGTTACGACCAGGTGAGCAATGTGTCTAAGGGTCTTTGACTGTCTTTACCTGGTCCTATTGTAACAGGGTTTAATTTTAAACACACTGTGTTTTGAGCTCCCATTTTTGTGAATCCTCGTTCACAGTTTCCAATTATAAGGCAAAGAACTGAGCACACACAGGCTTTCTTTGGTTAAAAGCAGAAAGAGGAAATTTATTAAAACCTTAAACTTAAACTCTAATACATTTCATAACGATAGATATACGATGCGCTCACGCCAGCATGCACACACAATATAAACATGCAGATATGAATAGAAAGGAGCAGAAGAAAAGATGAGTAGAACAGTTCGAGGCAATATCTTGTTACTGGTTTCTCGAGCTCACTGTAGTCCTTGATTGAAGATATGGTCTTATGTTGCATTGGGGCCCAGTATTAGTCTTAAACCTTGTTCATGTAGGAAATCTCTCTCTCTTTTAGTTTCACGTGTTTTCAAAAGATTCAGTTCCGTGGGAAGAGAGGAAGGCAGACAGGAGAGGCTGTAATTCTTGCTTCAGTTCCAGGAGAGGTGTTACTCCATGAGCACACCACTTTGTCTCCTCTTGGTTGGGAGTTTAAAATTCAAAAAGCTCCCAGGGTGCTCAGCAGGTTAGTCATGTGACTAGCTCCTTAAATGGAACAGTCTCTTCAACATTTCTTTGTAGTTCAAATCCAAAAGCTCCAGCCAGCTAGACATGTGACTAGAACTGGTTTGACCACTTTTGTGTTTTGGAGAAACAGGGACTGGCTCCCTTTGTTTCCACATCTTGTATTATGCAAATATCCTTCTAGTCAGAGATTGCAATTTTTTTACGTTTTAATGCTCATGTGGTGAAATAATGTGTGTCTCAGTCTTGGCAGGTGGGGTTTGTTTGACACCACTTACAACTGGACGTCATCAGCTTTGCGTTATCCCGCACAGAGTCCCCAGTTATATGTTACGACTGAGGTGGGAGGAGTGCACTGTTTTTTCTAGTTCCACTTCTCCACAGGTCACAACATATATTTAAATGGTTACCCAGTTACCGATACAATTAATCATATACTCTACTCTTTATCCCTGAATAAAATGCATCAACCAGATTTTTTCAATAAACAACAAAACTATCAGTTTATTATAAACAAGCCTTATCCAGTAATGAAGCAAAGCATCAACACACAGATTGAAATATGAAAATTCCCTTTTTAAATATCTTCCTCTCCACACACACACACATACACACACACACAGTTTAACTGAAAAATCAAGAGATTTTCTCTGCAGTGCTCTTTTACACACAAAAAAGAATACTTTGACCAAATACTTGCTAATTCTTGAAGAAAAAAAAGAGAAGATAAGGAAGAATGTCAGTTGTCCCTTTTGGTCTGGTGTCCGTGCATACGGAGATGAGTCACTGGGATCTTTTCTGGAGCAGTTCATTCATGAAGTTGAAAAGTAGTCTAGTAGGCTTTCTGGGAGAAATGTGGCATCAGGGGTTTCAGTTATCTCACTCTGGATTTGCAAGTTGTCCAAAGAGGTAGAGAAAGAGGAGCTGACACATTGGATTTCTCTGGGTCTGTTAAAGAGCGCAGGAAAGATGAGCTGGGTGTTTCTCCCTTGGCAGGTTGATCTCCAACTGCTTTTCAACACAGTCCACATCCCAACTGAACCAAAACAATATCTCAAAAGCAAAGCCCCAAACAGCAAGTCAGAACCTCCTGATCGTCAAAAATTGTGACATGCCACTTCTCAGTAAACATCTTCCCCAAGTCACCAAGGTTTCTGTTGTTTAGTAAGCTTAAGGCATGTGATAGCCAGTAAAGGTTTGTTTTCAAACAAGACCTCTCAGTGATCCTTGTGAAAAAAAAACATCCATGGAGTCTTTTCAGTTTTCCCAAATAAACCAATGTCCATGATTCTAAAATACGAATCCTCAAAAAAATTTTTAAAATACAAGCACTTTCATAACAATAGGTTTTCTCCTAGCATTTCGAAACTGTTGCCGATAGGCTTCAGGAACTAACTCGCATGCATTTAATATAGCAGTTTTAGTCTGTTCATAATCGAGGGAGCTTTCCTCTGATAACATGGACAGAGGTTCGTGAGCTCTGCCCATCAATTTGCCTTGTAAGAGGAGGGTCCAATATTATTTTGGCCATCTTAACCTGTCAGTTATTTTCTCAAAGGAGATAAAATAAGACTCGACCTCCTCCTCATTAAATTTTGGCACTAATCTTCACTGTCTCATAATATCAAAGCTTTGTTCCAAATTGGAGATACTGCTTGAATTGCTGGCAACATTCTCATCTTGTTTTTTCAACCTTTCTCAAATTTTCTTGCTGCTCCTTCACTTCTAAACTGAACCTCGCCGCTTGAAGTTGAAACTCTCTTTCCTTTTGTAATCCCAATTTTCATATAACAAAATCCCTTTCCATTTGATTCTTAGCTTGTGTAATTTTATCTGTTTCAGGTTTCATGCCTGTTTCTTCTGGTTCAGGGGCAAGATTAAAATGGTTAGCTAACTTCCTCATTATTTCAGGTTTCTTTGAATTTTTTGTTTAAAAGTGACTCCCACCTGGACAGCTAAGGTTCTTAAACCTTCAATCCTTAATATGTTTAACTTATCATGGGATACGTCTCCTTGCTCTACAAACTCTTCAGCATTAAATGTGGCCATATCTTTTGTTTCTAGCACCGTAGAGAAAAAAGAGACTTAAGAGAAAACCAGGTGTTCATTTTTCCATAGCTTAGGAGGCCATAATCTTGACTTCGAGCCCCCAATTTGTTACAGACAGGTGGTAAGGGGTGTAGTTGGTTCCCACTGTTCACTTCCCAACTGACCGCAATCGTGTTTTGTTAAAATGATGTTTTAGCCCGAGTGCCTTTAGGATCAAATAAACAGACAAACGATAAGTTTTTTCATAGCCTGAAAAAAATCTTTTTTTTTAACAAATCCCAAAATGATCGCAACCTCACTCACACACATTTACCCATACATTCATACACAAGAATAGATAGATAGAGAGAAAAGGGTATGTGGTAGTTGAAGTCCCAAGTGAGGTAAGTGTTAAGTATTCGTGGTTTACAGAAGATTATTGAAACTTCTTGGGAGGAAACATCTTTTTTTTTTAAAGTTGCAGACCTAATTATTCGCAGTCTTGAACTTGCAGAGGTATTGTATAGCTCCAGTCGTTGTAATACAGCCGAAAGCTGGTGGTGTGTAGTTTGTTATGTTCACAGATGGTTAGTCTCAAAGTCACTTTGCGATGTCTCTGCTGAGGTGGCTTTTCTTGGTCAGCAGGGTTCTTCTCTTCTCTGCTGGATCCTTCTCACAGGCTTTGTGTGATGTTGGCTTTATCTCCCCTCTTTTTCTTTCCAGAGGAGTTACCTTTTTGAGGCCACAATTTATCACATTGGAGTTCCTGTTAGGAGATGCATTTCCCTCTCCCCTGTTGTGATCACACAATGGACCAGAATGATAACCAAGGGCATCGTTTGATGTTTGAATGGGAATCATTTTGTTATGATGTTGCTGCTTCACACCTTATACATCTTGGTTTTGGCTATGGGTTAGACTGTCTCCAGCATCCTCTCTTAGTTCATTCATGTTGATCAATCATTAAAATGCAAAAGCTCTTTTCTATTTCAAAGGGGTTCTCCTCAGAGCTATTACAGAAGAGGTTAACAAGCCTCATCTTTGCAGATGAGTTTGTGGATTTCCAGTACAGGAGGGGTCACATGGCCACGACTCCATTTTGACTGTTGTTCACGTGTCCAAGTTCTTGTGATTTAGTTTTAACAGTTGACTTTTTAACTTCATAATTCTTCCATTTCATTGTTTATTTCATCACAGCTCCTGCCATGTATGACAATAATAATAGACATCAGGAGAACATAAGACAGACTAGTGAAATGGGCAGATACAAGGCAAAAGAGACGAGGTAGACAGAATTAGGATATATATAAACAAAATGATACTATTTTAAATTGGGTGCAGGAACAAAGACATTTGCAAGTGTGCACAAATCTTTCAAGGTGGCAGGACAAGTTGAGAAAGCTGTTTTAAAAAATGGGATCTTTATAAATAGAGGCACAGTGTACAAAATTAAGAAAGTTATGCTAAAGCTTTAGAAAACATTGGTTGGGCCTCAAGGCAACCCTCTGGACAGAAAGAGAAAAATCACAACAACCTCACAGATGGAGTCTAGCCAAGGGCTGTGGAAAGACCCAGCCTAAACAAAAAGCAGCAGCCCATCTGCTGATTCTGCACTTCAACTTGGTGCAGCAGAGAACTGAAAGTGACCACCACCTCCAATGTGAAATCTTAAACACCAGAAATCTACAACACCTCAACAAGTCAAGACTACAAACAACTCAGGCCTGCATATTTAAAAGAGACTATTCTACTTAGAGGATTCAACAAATTTATCGTAAACCATGAACACCTACAACACCTTGAACCCTTACCCTTTACCTTCTATGTATCTTCTCTTGAGTGTGCATGTGAGAGTGAATGCGTGCATGAGTGGTGTTGCAAACATTTTGGGAAATGAATATTGTTCAATAAATATATAAGCTCTTTTAAATCTACAAGGAAACTTGTTACTGTCTCTTTGTTTGGCAAGTAAAACACTCGGGGCTAACTCATCATTTTAAACGAAACACAATTGTGGTCAGTGGGAGGTGAACAGTGGGAACCACCCTCACCCCACCACCTGTCCGTAACACTTCAGTGTCAGAGTTTCCATGTTTGATCAGTGAATTTTAATGATTAAGATGCTAACCAAACCAACAAAAAAGTTATAAGCTTCATTTTGGTTACAAGGGTGCAGTAATTCAAACATGTTTATCATTTTTCCTTTTCTGTTCTGTTAAATTTGAGGTGTTTATGGTCTTGTGGCATGTTTGACAGTAGTCCAATTCAAGAAGGTTTCTAATGAAAGGTCGTCAACCGGAAATGTCAACATTGTTTTTCTCTCCACTGATGCTGCCTGACCTGCTGAGTATTTCCAGCATTTTCTGTTTTTGCCCCACTATCCAATACATGTTTTGGCAAAACAGCACATATGGATTAGTGATCCAAATGTTTTGAGAATGCCATAGCAACCAATATGTATAACCTGGGAAGGGCTCAGTGTTGACATAATTCAATATACCTCAGCCCACCAGAAAATTGCACACACACAAGAAATGGGCCATAGGAATGTCTGGTGGAGGAAATGGAGAAATTGACATTAGTCAAGTAGAGGATTCACTTTTGATATTGGGGTTAGCTAAAGGCACAGTAGTGGAACCCAAAGTTATATCTTGCAAGAAAAACAGAAAGTCAAGTTTAGATTTCAGAAATTTGAGAGTATGAATCGGAGAAAGAATCAAAACAGAAGTTCAGAAGGCAAAGTTGGATAAGGAAGTGCAACATTCATTGGGGTGCATGAAACCATAACCTGAACAGAAATTGATGTAGAATGGCAGTAGATACAAAAAAATCATTTTGACATATATATAGGTAGAAGTATGAAAATGTAACATAACTCAACCACCATGCATCCTTGTACACATAAACCAGATTGTTTGACGAACAGTGTGAAAAGATAAGGAAGCAGAATCACACAAAATTGTGCTCTCAAGAAATAATACATTCTTTTAATAACTTTGACACTAATTGGATGTTTGTAACAACCACAGAAGTAAAAGGTCTATATAAACAACATCTGTACAAGCATAAATTTAATAAACTAATTGTACAGTATAATCAAACATTTTACCTCACATATTTTCAGTCAAGCAATACTAAGATTAATGGGATCTGGTGACAATTTTATAGAAACTCAATATGGTGCTGTGCAGTGACAAGCAAGTGCACATTGGCTTTATTTGTGTGCCGCACCAACAGGTTAATTATTAATTACACAAGTGGCAATGAACAGGGGGGTGTATGACATAGATAAACACTAGAGTCGTAATTTAATTAAACTGGTATTCTTTTGTAAAACAAAACAATTCTGCTTATCTTTTTGAATTTACTTTTTGCAAATCAATGTGATTTATTTTGGAATCTGGAATCATTCACCACAAACCTCTTTCATTTTTTAAATTACTTTCTTCAGACCTCAAAGAATTGACATTCCAAGCACCAAAATTAGTAAGTAAATAATAAGAAACACGCTGTTGAAGATTTTCATCGTGCACTCATCAGGACAGATGCAAGAATGAAAAATTTCAAAGGGAGAAACAATTTATACTGCATGAGAAAAGGGTACTGATTGGTTGTCAAGTTGACTTTGGTTGAGCCATTGCCATGGAGAATGCATCAGGGAACAATTATCCTCCACACTTTTGTTTAATTCAAAAAAGGCACAAAGCCTGGATATGTTCCTTTTATCTGCAGAAGAAAGGTCCCTGCGTGTGACTATATGTAGCTTCTTGCAAGTGTAAGTGAGGTACATTGCAAGCACGACTGATAATCTTAAATTAATTGTCAGTGTAATTCTTAGCATACTTGGGATTGTTCAGTAAGTGCTGTCCAATCGTGGAATTAGACATTGTTTTCTGAGTTTTGCAAGTACGGGCTGGTTGAATACAATCAGCACTCTGCCTAGTGTGAACAGCCAAAGAGACGTGCTGTTTGATACGATCTGCCAGATGTTGGGACATAGGGCCTACATAGCCAGCATTGCACTGACACTGGAATTCATATACCACATTGCTCATTTGTATCGTAGGCAGAACGTCTTTTTGGTTTGATGGCAGCATCCTGTTAGTGGCTATTGCATTGTAGCAGTGTGAAATGGCTAGCTTCACCTCTTTTTGAGATACTTTACCCTTCCAAAGTAATGCACTTTGACTGGGCACTTTTCAGGTCCGAAAGTGGCGGCCTTAGGCCCTTGCATAAAGAATTACATTAACAATCAATTTAAGATTATCAGTCTGGCTTGCAATGTGGCTCATTTATGCTTGCTAGAAGCTACATATATTCATATGCAGGGACCTGTCCTCTGACAAAAGGAACATATCCAGGCATTGAGCCTTTTTCTAAATTAATCAAAAGTGTGGGGGACAATAGTTCCCTGTACATTCGCCATGGCAATGCCTCAACCAGAGTCGACTTGCCAACAATCAGCACGCTTTTCTCATGCAGGATAAATTGTTGATCCCATTGAAACTTGGTATTCTTGCATTAGTCCTGATGAACACAAGATGAAAAACCTCAATAGCATGTCTTTTTTTCAGCAATAAAAGTAATAGTTGCCTTATGTTTTATTTGATAGGGGTACTCTTGTAGATGAAGGAGAACAACAGTGCTTACCATCATTTCATTTGAACTTTAAAAAAAATTTGATCTTTTTTTTTATTCATTCATGGGATGTGGGCATCACTGGCCAGGCCAGCATTTATTGCCCATCCCTAATTGCCCTTGAGAAGGTGGTGGTGAGCTGCCTTCTTGAATCGCTGCAGTCCATTTGGGGCAGTTACACCCACAATGCTGTTAGGAAGGGAGTTCCAGGATTTTGACCCAGCGACAGGGAAGGAACGGCGATATAGTTCCAAGTCAGGATGGTGTGTGACTTGGAGGGGAACCTGCAGGTGGTGGTGTTCCCATGTATTTGCTGCCCTTGTCCTTCTAGTTGGTAGAGGTCGTGGGTTTGGAAGGTGCTGTCCAAGGAGCCTTGGTGCATTGCTGCAGTGCATCTTGTAGATGGTACACATTGCTGCCACTGTGTGTCGGTGGTGGAGGGAGTGAATGTTTGTAGATGGTGTGCCAATCAAGCGGGCTGCTTTGCCTAGATGGTGTCGAGCTTCTTGAGTGTTGTTGGAGCTGCATCCATCCAGGCAAGTGGAGAGTATTCCATCATACTCCTGACTTATGGCTTGTAGATGGTGAACAGGCTTTGGGGAGTCAGGAGGTGAGTTACTCACCGCAGGATTCCTAGCCTCTGACCTGCTCTTGTAGCCATGGTATTTATATGGCTACTCCAGTTCAGTTTCTGGTCAATGGTAACCCCTAGGATGTTGATAGTGGGGGATTCAGCGATGGTAATGCCATTGAATGTCAAGGGGAGATGGTTAGATTCTCTCTTGTTGGAGATAGTCATTGCCTGGCACTTGTGTGGAACGAATGTTACTTGCTACTTATCAGCCCAAGCCTGGATATTGTCCAGGTCTTGCTGCATTTCTACATGGACTGCTTCAGTATCTGTGGAGTCATGAATGGTGTTGAACATTGTGCAATCATCAGCAAACATCCCCACTTCAGACCTTATGATTGAAGGAAGGTCATTGATGAAGCAGCTGAAAATGGTTGGGCCTAGGACACTACCCTGAGGAACTCCTGCAGTGACATCCTGGAGCTCAGATGGTTGACCTCCAACAACCACAACCATCTTCCTTTATGCTAGGTATGACTCCAGCCAGCGGAGGGTTTTCCCCCTGATTCCCATTGACCTCAGTTTTGCTAAGACTCCTTGATGCCATACTCGGTCAAATGCTGCCTTGATGTCAAGGGCAGTCACTCTCACCTCACCTCTTGAGTTCAGCTCTTTTGTCCATGTTTGAACCAAGGCTGTTATGAGGTCAGGAGCTGAGTGGCCCTGGCGGAACCCAAACTGAGCGTCACTGAGCAGGTTATTGCTCAGCAAGTGCTGCTTGATGGCACTGTTGATGACACCTTCCACCACTTTACTGATGATTGAGAGTAGACTGATGGGGCGGTAATTGGCCGGGTTGGACTTGTCCAGCTTTTTGTGTACAGAACATAGCTGGGCAATTTTCCACATTGCAGGGTAGATGCCTGTGTTGTAGCTGTACTGGAACATCTTGGCTAGGGGCGCAACGCAGCAAGTTCTGGAGCACAGGTCTTCAGTACTATTGCTGGTATATTGTCAGGGCCCATAGCCTTTGCAGTATCCAGTGCCTTCAGTCATTTCTTGCTATCACGCGGAGTGAATCGAATTGGCTGAAGTCTGGCATCTGTGATGCTGGGGACTTCAGGAGGAGGCCGAGATGGATCATCAACTCGGCACTTCTGGCTGAAATTTGTTGCAAACGCTTCAGCCTTATCTTTCGCACTGATGTGCTGGGCTCCCCCATCATTGAGGATGGGGATATTTTTGGAGCCACCTCCTCCAGTTAGTTGTTTAATTGTCCACCACCATTCACGGCTGGATGTGGCAGGACTGGAGAGTTTAGATCTGATCCGTTGATTATGGGATCGCTTAGCTCTGTCTATTGCATGCTGCTTACGCAGTTTGGCACGCAGAAAGTCCTGTGTTGTAGCTTCACCAGGTTGACACCTCATTTTGAGGTATGCCTGGTGCTGCTCCTGGCATCACCTCCTGCACACTTCATTGAACCAGGGTTGGTCTCCTGGCTTGATAGTAATGGTAGAGTGGGGGATATGCCAGGCCATGAGGTTACAGGCTGTGGTTTGGGTACAATTCTGCTGCTGCTGATGGTCCACAGCGCCTCATGGATGCCCAGTTTTGCATTGCTAGATCTGTTCGAAATCTATCCCATTTAGCATGGTGATAGTGCCACACAACACGATGGACGGTATCCTCAATGTGAAGGCGGGACTTCATCTCCACAAGGACTGTGCGGGTGTCACTCCTACCAATACAGTCATGGACAGAAACATCTACGGCAGGCAGATTGGTGAGGACGAGGTCAAGTATGTTTTTCCCTCGTGTTCGTTCCCCCACCACCTGCCGCAGACCCAGATTAGCAGCTATGTCCTTTAGGACTAGGCCAGCTCGGTCAGTAGTGGTGCTACCGAGCCACTCTTGGTGATGGACATTGAAGTCCCCCACCCAGAGTACATTTTGTGCCCTTGCCACCCTCAATGCTTCCTCCAAGTGGTGTTCAACATGGAGGAGTACTGAGTCATCAGCTGAGGGAGGGCGGTAGGTGGTAATCAGTAGGAGGTTACCTTGCCCATGTTTGACCTGATGCCATGAGACTTCATGGGGTCCAGAGTCGATGTTGAGGACTCCCAGGGCAAGTCCCTCCCTTCTGTATACCACTGTTCCACCATCTCTGGTGGGTCTGTCCTGCCGGTGGGACAGGACATACCCGGGGATGGTGATGGCAGTGTCAGGGACATGGTCTGTAAGGTATGATTCCGTGAGTATGACTATGTCAGGCTGTTGCTTGTCTAGTCTGTGGGACAGCTCTCCCAACTTTGGCACAAGCCCCCAGATGTTAGTAAGGAGGACTTTGCAGGGTCGACAGAGCTAATTAGAAATGATAACCAGTGATTAGCATACCAGTGTAAAATTAAAAAGAAAGAATCTTTAATGCCTTCAGGCGTTAGCTTTTCACAGCAAAGGTTTTATTTTGAAGTATGGTCACTGTTGTAATGTAGGGAAATGAAACAACCAATTTACACACAAACTGCAATGAGATAAATGACCAGTTAGTCCTTTTTAATGTTGTTGCTTGAGGAATAAATACTGGCCAAGTCACCGACAGTGCTCCCCTCCACTTCTTTAATGATACCTAGTGATCCTCTCCATCCACCTGAGCAGGCAGATGGGGCCCGAAGTTAATGTCTTATCCTAAATCAGGCATCTCTGAATAATGCTGTACTGCATTGAAATGTCAGCCTAGATAAGCTGCTTAAATCCCTGAGGGGATCTTTTGATTCAAAGGGAACAACGTCATCCCTGAACTTTTATCTTTGCTGCCAAAAGTGGCAGGTTGGATGGGTGCATCTTGACTATACTTCCGCAAATAGTTTATTATGCAAAAGAGATTATCATTTGGAAACTGCACTGTGTATTACCACACACATTTGTATGAAATTCTTATGCTAGCTATTTCAATGGATGGATTAAGCCATTTAAAATGAACAATTTAACACCCTCAACCTTAAACTAGCAGACAAACATGATAAGCTTTTCACGCTCATATTCACACAGTGTAATCTCACAGTCTGTATGGTGACACTTACTGAGTCCGTGTTCTGGCTGCCACAACTTCTTGATTCCCAGTATGACATCCAGACACTTCCAATCTAAAAACAACTCAAGCAGTCAATTTCAACATTTCAACACTATAATGCAGAAATCATACTAAAGATGGGTTTATTTTCACAGCTTGTGTCTTATGTTTACTGATTCAGTCAACTGAAAGAAAAAGGAAAGAACTTGCATATATTTGGGTGGTTTAAAATCTCTTTCTTTTAGTTTTGGTGACTGCAGCTTTGACAGTAGCGAAGGTGCGAGAGCGAGCTTACAGCTGGGAAGTCAATTTCAGTGGAAGTTTAAAAGTTAATTCCCTTTTGTTTTCGGAGGACCAGGGACTGCTGGGTAAGGAAAAACTATATATTTGCGTGGTGGCTGTACTCCTCTAACCAAAAAAAAAGGACTCTGTTGTGTTGATAAGGTAAGCTTTTTATTTAAGAAGTTCTGTCCGTTGGATTGCTAACCTTACAAGTTTTGACATTTTTTTTTGGTTTTTCGGTAGATTTGTTGGGAATTTAGAATAGAGGGAATGGAAGTTAAGGCAGTTGTATGTTCCTCCTGCAGAATGTGGGAGGTAAGGGTCGCCAAGAGTGTCCCTGCTGACTGCATCTGCGGGAAGTGCACCCAACTCCAGCTCCTCGAGAACCGCGTTAGGGAACTGGAGCTGGAGCTGGATGAACTTCGGATCATTCGGGAGGCGGAGGGGGTTATTGAGAGGAGTTATGAGGAGGTAGTCACACCTCAGGTAAAAGAAGTAGGTAGATGGGTTACCGTCAGGGGAAGGAGAGGGAACCAGCAGGCAGTGCAGGGATCCTCTGTGGCCGTTTCCCTCAACAACAGGTATACCGTTTTGGATACTGTTGCGGGGGACGACTTACCAGGGGTAAGCAATGGGGTACAGGTCTCTGGCACAGAGGCTGTCCCTGTTGCTCAGAAGGGAAGGGGGAAGAGGAGCAGAGCATTAGTCATTGGGGACTCCATAGTTAGGGGAACAGATAGGAAGTTCTGTGGGAACGAGAGAGACTCACGGTTGGTATGTTGCCTCCCAGGTGCCAGGGTTCGTGATGTCTCGGATTGTGTTTTTGGGATCCTTAAGGGGGAGGGGGAGCAGCCCCAAGTCGTGGTCCACATAGGCACCAACGACATAGGTAGGAAGAGAGATGGGGATTTAAGACAGAAACTCAGGGAGCTAGGGTGGAAGCTTCGAGCGAGAACAAACAGAGTTGTTATCTCTGGGTTGTTGCCTGTTCCACGTGATAGCGAAGTGAGGAATAGGGAGAGAGAGGAGTTGAACACGTGGCTGCAGGGATGGTGCAGGAGGGAGGGTTTTGGTTTCCTGGATAATTGGGGCTCTTTCTGGGGTAGGTGGGACCTCTACAAACAAGATGGTCTTCACCTGAACCAGAGGGGTACCAATATCCTGGGGGGGAGATTTGCTAGTGCTCTTCAGGGGGGTTTAAACTAATTCAGCAGGGGAATGGGAACCTAGAATGTAGTGCCAGTGTACAGGATGTTGAGAGTAGTGAGGTCAGGGATAAGGTTACAAGGACGTAAGAGGGCACTGGCAAGCAAGAACCTGGTTTAAAGTGTGTCTACTTCAACGCCAGGAGCATCCGGAATAAGGTGGGTGAGCTTGCAGCATGGGTTGGTACCTGGGATCTCGATGTAGTGGCCATTTCGGAGACATGGGTAGAGCAGGGGCAGGAATGGATGTTGCAGGTTCCGGGATTTATATGTTTCAGTAAGAACAGAGAAGATGGTAAAAGAGGGGGGGGGTGTGGCATTGTTAATCAAGGAGAGTATTACACCGACAGAAAGAACGTTTGAGGACACGTCTACGGAGGTAGTATGGGCCGAGGTTAGAAACAGGAGAGGAGAGGTCACCCTGTTGGGAGTCTTTTATAGACCTCCAAATAGTTCCAGAGATGTAGAGGAAAGGATAGCGAAGATGATTCTCGACAGGGGCGAGAGTAACAGGGTAGTTGTTATGGGGGACTTTAACTTTCCAAATATCGACTGGAAATACTATAGTTCGAGTACTTTAGATGGGTCAGTTTTTGTCCAGTGTGTGCAGGAGGGTTTTCTGACACAGTATGTAGACAGGCCAACCAGGGGCGATGCCACATTGGATTTGGTACTGGGTAATGAACCCGGCCAGGTGTTAGATTTAGATGTAGGTGAGCACTTTGGTGATAGTGATCACAATTCGGTTAGGTTTACCTTAGTGATGGGTAGGGACAGGTATATACCGCAGGGCAAAAATTATAGCTGGGGGAAAGGAAATTATGATGCGATTAGGCAAGATTTAGGATGCGTAGGATGGGGAAGGAAACTGCAGGGGATGGGAACAATCGAAATGTGGAGCTTATTCAAGGAGCAGCTACTGCGTGTCCTTGATAAGTATGTACCTGTGAGGCAGGGAGGAAGTTGTCGAGCGAGGGAGCCGTGGTTTACGAAAGAAGTTGAAGCGCTTGTCATGAGGAAGAAGAAGGCTTATGTTAGGATGAGACGTGAAGGCTCAGTTAGGGCGCTTGAGAGTTACAAGCTAGCCAGGAAGGATCTAAAGGGAGAGCTAAGAAGAGCAAGGAGAGGACACGAGAAGTCATTGGCGGATAGGATCAGGGAAAACCCTAAGGCTTTCTATAGGTATATCAGGAATAAAAGAATGACTAGAGTTAGATTAGGGCCAATCAAGGATAGTAGTTGGAAGTTGTGTGTGGAATCAGAGGAGGTAGGGGAAGTGTTAAATGAATATTTTTCGTCAGTATTTACAGTAGAGAAAGAAAATGTTGTCGAGGAGAATACTGAGATTCAGGCTACTAGGCTAGATGGGATTGAGGTTCACAAGGAGGAGGTGTTATCAATTTTGGAAAGTGTGAAAATAGATAAGTCCCCTGGGCCAGATGGGATTTATCCTAGGATTCTCTGGGAAGCTAGGGAGGAGATTGCAGAGCCTTTGTCCTTGATCTTTATGTCGTCATTGTCGACAGGAATAGTGCCGGAAGACTGGAGGATAGCAAATGTTGTCCCCTTGTTCAAGAAGGGGAGTAGAGACAGCCCTGGTAATTATAGACCTGTGAGCCTTACTTCGGTTGTGGGTAAAATGTTGGAAAAGGTTATAAGAGACAGGATTTATAATCATCTTGAAAAGAATAAGTTCATTAGCGATAGTCAGCACGGTTTTGTGACGGGTAGGTCGTGCCTCACAAACCTTATTGAGTTTTTCGAGAAGGTGACCAAACAGGTGGATGAGGGTAAAGCAGTGGATGTGGTGTATATAGATTTCAGTAAGGCGTTTGATAAGGTTCCCCACGGTAGGCTATTGCAGAAAATACGGAAGTATGGGGTTGAAGGTGATTTAGAGCTTTGGATCAGAAATTGGCTAGCTGAAAGAAGACAGAGGGTGGTGGTTGATGGCAAATGTTCATCCTGGAGTTTAGTTACTAGTGGTGTACCGCAAGGATCTGTTTTGGGGCCACTGCTGTTTGTCATTTTTATAAATGACCTGGAAGAGGGTGTAGAAGGGTGGGTTAGTAAATTTGCAGATGACACTAAGGTCGGTGGAGTTGTGGATAGTGCCGAAGGATGTTGTAGGGTACAGAGGGACATAGATAGGCTGCAGAGCTGGGCTGAGAGATGGCAAATGGAGTTTTATGCGGAAAAGTGCGAGGTGATTCACTTTGGAAGGAGTAACAGGAATGCAGAGTACTGGGCTAATGGGAAGATTCTTGGTAATGTAGATGAACAGAGAGATCTTGGTGTCCAGGTGCATAAATCCCTGAAGGTTGCTACCCAGGTTAATAGGGCTGTTAAGAAGGCATATGGTGTGTTAGCTTTTATTAGTAGGGGGGTCAAGTTTCGGAGCCATGAGGTCATGCTGCAGCTGTACAAAACTCTGGTGAGACCGCACCTGGAGTATTGCGTGCAGTTCTGGTCACCGCATTATGGGAAGGATGTGGAAGCTATGGAAAGGGTGCAGAGGAGATTTACTAGGATGTTGCCTGGTATGGAGGGAAGGTCTTACGAGGAAAGGCTGAGGGACTTGAGGTTATTTTCGTTGGAGAGAAGGAGGAGGAGAGGTGACTTAATAGAGACATATAAGATAATCAGAGGGTTAGATAGGGTGGATAGTGAGAGTCTTTTTCCTCGGATGGTGATGGCAAACACGAGGGGACATAGCTTTAAGTTGAGGGGTGATAGATATAGGACAGATGTCAGAGGTAGTTTCTTTACTCAGAGAGTAGTAGGGGCGTGGAACGCCCTGCCTGCAACAGTCGTAGACTCGCCATCTTTAAGGGCATTTAAGTGGTCATTGGATAGACATATGGATGAAAATGGAATAGTGTAGGTCAGATGGTTTCACAGGTCGGCGCAACATCGAGGGCCGAAGGGCCTGTACTGCGCTGTAATGTTCTAATTCTAATTCTAATTCTAATGTGATGCATTTCAAAACTGCAGGATGTCCCAAAGTACTTTATAGATGTACTTTTGAGGTATAGTCACTATTATAATGTAGGAAATTGGACACAGCAAAGTCCACAAATAGAACTGACTTAATGACCAGATATGGGGCATGAAATTGAGTTTTGCAGCATCCATCTTTTGAGAGATGCAAGGTCCCTTAAAGTTCCGAAATGGTGTCCGTGGCGGGCACACACACTTCTGACACAAAGTGCGCCGGACGCCATATTGGTAAAGGGGTTAGCATATGTGTACATAACTTCCATGAACATCATGCTGAGTGAGCAGATCATGACGTCAATCATCGTGGAATGCTGATTAAGTGCCAGTGCTGCTATTTTGGAGCTCCATGTTCTTGTCTATGGTCTCTCTTAACCTCACACGGCTGAACACACGCTTAACGTCATGAAGGTCAGTAGGGCTCCAAGCTCTGTGCAAGCCCCTGTGCTATATGATCCTTAACATTAAAGACAGGCTTTCTACCAGGGTTCCCAGTGCACCAAGCATTTGGGCGTGTACATCCATTGGCCTTATTGTCATCTAACCCATCAAAATGCTCATCTGAGTCTACTGCAGCACAGCTAGTGTGCAATCTCGCCCTGTAGTGAGCTGTCATCTGCATTTTTCCTATCCTGGCTGCAGTGCACTTGTCTGCGGAATCTCACCTGGTGCAGACCCAACCTCTGTTACCTTTAAATTACACACAATGATAATATTTGAGCTTCTGGCTGTGACTGTGAAATCGAGTGATGATGTGCCTCCATCGTCACTGTCTTCTTGCTCTTCCTCCACTGCCTGGGCAGGTGGTAGTTCTTGGGTATGTGAAAAGAAAAAGGCATAAGGGTAGGGTTGTGCACAGAGAGGTGAAAGTAAGAATTGCGTGCTTACACCATCTGCAACTACTCAGCCAGAAGAGATTGTGGGATGAGAGAGAAGTGAGATGAGACAAGAATGATTTGGTACGCAGATATTCGCATCTTCAATGGTTTCAGCCCTGCCAGTAACCATGGCCTTAGTAAATACCCTTCCCATAATGACCAGTACTGTCTCATCCATGCAGGTTAGAACATGCAGGCACATCTCTCCCCCTCCAGTTTATCTCTGCTGACTCCAGTTGTGCACTAGCTTCTCTTGCAAGAGAGAGGAGAGTGTGTGAGTGAGTGTTTTGCAATCCGTGTGGATGATGAGGCCATCATAGTTCAATATATGGCAGTATATGAAAGCTGTGATTGTGGGTTTGAGGATAAGTCTGTGAGGATGAGTTGAAGCATATGATATTAGGAGTGCATCCTGATTAATAGAGATTGTTGGTAGATGAGTGATGGGAGTGTAGTAAATTGAGCAGTGGCTGAGGCTAGTCATGCTGTGGCTGGGTATGACATTCGAAGATGCATTCACTGACCTTGAAAACGTGTGCAAGATCATTAAACTTCCTCTTGCACTGCATCTCTGCTCTTGGAGCTGTACTCTTGGCATTGACCTCCTCTGCTGTCTCTTACCATTACCTTCTGAACATGAGTCTGGAGGGCCTCCAGTCCCTGAGAGTAAGCGATAACCTCTTTCCACCTCTTCCACCAAGGTTTCAGTGCAGCATCCGAAAACCTTGGTGCCCCCGTCTCTCCCATAGTCAGGTTTTGTTGATTGCTGTACAGCATAATATGCGGAATAATCTCAGCACCTCCAGCAGCCGCAAAGCACCTTCCCTTTAAGTAATGCAGGCTAGCTTTAAATAGTGCAGGCTAGCTTTAGGTAATGCAGGCTAGCTTTAGAAACATAGAAAAATAGGAGCAGGAGTAAGCATTTCAGCCCTTCGAGCCTGCACTACCATTCAATACAATCATGGCTGATCATCCAAACTCAATACCCTGTTCCCATTTTCTCTCCGTATCCCTTGATCCCTTTAGCCCTAAGAACTATATCTAACTCCTTCTTCAATATATTTAATGATTTGGCTTCAACTGCATTCCGTGGTAGCGAATTCCAAAGGTTCACCACTCTCTGGGTGAAGAACTCCCTCCTCATCTCAGTCCTAAATGGCTTACCCTTTATTCTTAGACTGTGACCCCTGGTCCTGGACTCTCTCGCCATCGGGAACATCCTCCCTGCATCTAGCCTGTCCAGTCCTGTTAGAATTTTGTAGGTTCCTATGAGATCGCCTCTCATTCTTCTAAATAGGTTGATAGGTAAATTGGCCATTATAAATTGCCCCTAGGTAGGTGGTAGGAGAATTGAGAGAGGTGGGGATGTGGTAGGAATATGGGATTAATGTAGGATTAGTATAAATGGGTGGTTGATGGTCGGCACAGACTCGGTAGGCCGAAGGGCCTGTTTCAGTGCTGTATCTCTAAATAAATAAAATAAATAAATAAACTCTAGCGAATACAAGCCTAATCGACCCAATCTCTCTACATACGTCAGTCCTGCCATCCTAGGAATCAGATTGGTGAACCTTCGCTGCACTCCCTCCATAGCAAGAACATCCTTCCTCAGATAAGGAGACCAAAATCTGCACAGAATAGTCCAGATGTGGTCTCACCAAGGCCTTGTGTAATTGCAGCAAGATATCCTGCTCCTGTACTCGAATCCTCGCGCTAAGAAGGCCAACATAACATTTGCCTTCTTAACTGTCTGCTGCACCTGCATGCTTACTTTCAGCGACTGGTGTACAAGGACACCCAGGTCTCGCTGCATCTCCCCCTTTCCCAATCTATCGCTGTTCAGATAATAATCTGCCTTTCTGTTTTTGCCACCAAAGTGGATAACCTCACATTTATCCACATTTTACGGCATCTGCCATGTATTTGCCCACTCACTCAACCTGTCCAAATCACACTGGAGCTTCTCTGCATCCTCCTCACACCTCACACTCCCACCCAGCTTTGTGTCATCTGCAAACTTGGATATATTACATTTAATTCCCTCATCTATATCATTAATATATATTGTGAATAGCTGGGGTCCCAGCACTGATCCCTGCGGTACCTGACTAGTCACTGCCTGCCACTCGGAAAAAGACCCATTTATTCCTACTCTTTGTTTCCTGTCTACCAACCAGTTCTCTATCCATGTCAGTACCTTACCCCCAATCCCATGTGCTTTAATTTTGCACGCTGATCTCTTATGTGGGACCTTATCGAAAGCCTTCTGAAAGTCCAAATACATCACATCCACTGGTTCTTCCTTATCTATTCCACTAGTTACATCCTCAAAAAATTCCAGTAGATTTGTCAAGCATGATTTCCCTTTTGTAAATCCATGTTGACTTTGTCTGATCCTATGACTGTTTTCCAAGTGCTCTGCTATTGCATCTTTTATAATGGACTCTAGCATTTACCCCACTACTGATGTCAGGCTAACCGGTCTATAATTCCCTGTTTTCTCTCTACCTCCTTTTTTACATAATGGGGTTCCATTAGCTATGCTCCAATCCATTGGAATTGTTCCAGAGTCTATAGAATTTTGAAAAATGACCAGCAATGCATCTACTATTTCTAGGGCCACTTCCTTAAGTACTCTGGGATGTAGATTATCAGGCCCTGGGGATTTATCGGCCTTCAATCCCGTCAATTTCCCTAACACCATTTCCCTACTAATACTGATTTCATACAGTTCCTCCTTCTCATGAGACCCTATGTTCCCCAACATTTCTGGGAGGTAATTTGTGTCCTCTTCTGTGAAGACAAAACCAAAGTATGTATTTAATTGGTCTGCCATTTCTTTGTTCTCCATTATAAATTCCCCCGTTTCTGACTGTAAGGGACCTAAATTTGTCTTCACTAATCTTTTTCTCTTCACATATCTATCGAAGCTTTTACAGTCAGTTTTTATGTTCTTCGCAAGCTTAATCTCATACTTTATTTTTCCCTTCTTAATCAATCCCTTTGTCCTCCTTTGCTGAATTCTAAACTGCTCCCAATCCTCAGGCTTGCTGCTTGTTCTGGCCATTTTATATTTCTCCTCCTTGGAACTAATACTATCCCTAATTTCTTTTGTAAGCCACGGTTGAGCCACCCTTCCTGTTTTATTTTTGCGCTAGACAGGAACGAACAATTGTTGTAATTCATCCATGTGCTCTTCAAGATGTGCAAGCTAGCTTTAAGATGTGCAGGCTAGCTTTAAGTAATGCAGGCTATCTTTAAGTAATGCTAGGAAGTAACCATATTGGGGACCCTGCTTCAGCATGCAACCAAAGAACAGCAAGGTAGTGCTGGCTGCATGCAAAAGTCTACAATCAGTAAGCAGCACAAAGTTGGCACGCTGCCTGCATTTCAATCACTAGGCGCAGGTTAATTATGGGCTAACCAAGTTAACCTGCTACATGTTTTTATTCGTTAGCTGAGGGATAAATATTTGCCAGAACACCAGAGAGAACTCCCTGCTCTTTCTCGAAATAATGTTATGATTTTTTTCCCCTAGAGAATAAACAGGGCTGCATTTTAAAGTCTCAGCAGAAACACAGCCCCTCCAACATTCAATACTCCTCTAGTACCATATTGACATCTCAAGCTCCGGACTGGGGCTTAAACTGATTGCCTTAAAATTCAGAGGTGAGAGTGCTATCCACTAAGCCATAACTCATATCTTGCATTTATATAGCATCTTTAACGTAACAAAAATATATTCCATGCTTGTCATATGGCTCAAATTTGACAACAAAGAATTGAAGCAAAATTAACTCGATAGGTGAATAGAGATTTTTGATTGGTGATCTATCAATGGGTGTACATTAGTATGTTTTGAAACAGAGGCCGGTAATTTTGTCAACTCCAGGTTTGTCCTGTTGCCGGAATCGAAAGCAGATCATGGGCCTGCACGGATGAGCGACAGGTCCCTGGGTGGCATTTTATTGGCGATGGCCAATTAAGAGGCTGCCACCTGGACCACTGTCCAATTGAGGACAACAGCCCTCCTCACATAGCTGCAATTGGAAGGGTGAATCCTCCAGCGGCAGCGGCAGACCCGCAGGGGCGGCCAATGCCAGTGGGGCAGGAAATGATCCTTAATTGGCCTATTAATTGGTTTAATTGGCCGCCCACCTCTGGTTGGCAGGTGACTGTCCCACTGCCATTCCCATCATTCAGAATATCCCGTGGCGGCAGGAAGACATGGGGCTACCCTCCCAACGCCTTCCGCCACCATTTTACGAGGCCTCCACCTGTGGGCCAAATTTTGTTGCTAGCATGCCGATCCTGCCATTGGGGTGAATTCCGGGCTGGGAACCCAGAAAAATGAGTGGGGGGACTGGACGCAGGAGGACAAATCAGAGCAGCCGAATGGTGGGGTGGCCAGCAGTCCCACTAAGAATGGTGTGCTCTGTTCAGGTGAACAGAGAGAGAGAAGGCACAACAAGTTGAAGGTGCACTACTAATGCTGGAACCAGCAGATGAATCCTAATGGCCAGAACTATCAGGTGGATCCATCAGCAGGCAAAACGCTTCCACTTGAAATCATTTGCCTGCAGATGTGCTGAGTGAAACCTCTCTGCTCATTTAAAAATAACTCTGCATATTCATTTCATGGCACTCCAACCTCCCTCTGTGCTTTCACCTCCTGTGAGGAGACAAGCTGCAGACACAATGGGGGTCCATGCACCTCTGGCAAACTACAATTGCACTAGGAAAGTGCCAATTAATTGGTGCTATAATGGCCTCTTTGGCTTCCCACCACTGCCAGGTGGGTTACCATCTCAGCACATAGCCTACCCCGGGAAAAGTGGTCAGAGACCAGAAACGATGGGGAGCTGGCCCAGTACGCTTCATAGAATTTTCTCGGCACCCGCCTCCAAACCCACCTCCAAGGCACTGGGAAATTTCCCACCTGCACCCACCAACTGCACCCGCCCCCACCACCATGTTTAATTTCCTTTAATAGCTGTGCCTCCCTAAAACAAAGAGGCACATGCAAATTTAATCCTCTGTTGTTTATACTGGGATGATCCAGTGTCATCATTATGAATCAATTAAAATGAGGCAACTGAAGCTTCCCCTTTTCCACAAACTCCACATTTAAATAATAAAGGGTGAATTTCATCAAACAAGGTTAAACCTCAAAAAAGAACAATCTCACCATTCCTGCAGGAGCTGCAATGCTTATCTTTATCCTTGGCAGTACAGTGATCTCTGCTCAACCTAGTTTAGTGATTGGTTAGTATTTGTACATGGTGTTCCCTAGGTGGGGTATATTGTCCATTTTGCCAGCCTAGTGGTAACCATTCTACTCTGGGAGATACACCGGGGAAGAGAATAGGTATCCATACAAATTCTAATGGGGAAGAGAAAGTCTAAGCCACGGGAGTTTAGGGATGTTACACCAAATTGCGAATTGTTAGGATTGATCTTCTAACTTCTGCCACATGAAGGCCTGAACTGTAAGCTCTCCAAAACTGAAAATGAATTCTGAAAGTGTTAATGTTCATCCAAGCTGTTGTTAATTTGTTGAACATAATCACAGTTTCCTATACATCGCACATCTTTCAATAAAACAATTGTGTAAAGAACTTAAAGTCAAAAGGTCTTTCCCTCACCTCACCATATGACATATGTGTTTGTCAAAGGCAAGGCTGCATTTGCTAAAAGGATTTTAGGAGAATGGATATAACTTCTTTTTACCTGGAATAAAGAAATCCAGTGGATAGCAATGCCAAAGTGGAATATGAGAGGTTTTGTAGTATTGATTGGCTTGGTAGTTATTGTTGTTGCCTTGAGAGAGTAGCATTATGGTCTTATGTTTTGCTCACTGACATGAACCCAACTTGCAGCATGAAGATGGCCTCTTTCTAAAGGAACAGCTGAATCTTGTTGCAATGACATGTTGGAAGACGAATATATGTAATAGGAGAGATTGTACATAAAGGTGGTGCTGCTCTGATTAGAACCACATTAAAGGAAAGAATCTGCCATCTAGGCTCAAAATGTAATATTGTTGGTCTACCATGAAAGAGTAGATAATTAAAATAAAGAGTAGTGATATATGACCAAGTTTACATCTCAAGCGATTTTTGTTTACCTAATAAGTCTGGTAGTACAAATGCCTCGGCCGGTTTTAAAGACTGGGCCTCATTAGCATGCCACTTGCGAGCTACCCAACCCAAAGAACGTGAAGTAGCTGCTGGGCCGTCAAAATCGTGCATCTCAGAGGCTACTCCTGGGGACCCATAGAAACTGTCCCCAACCCAAGCTATATGGCTATGAAGGAAATCCAGGGGCAGGAGAGACCCAAGGTTTCATTGTGGAACCCAGAAGAACACTCTTTGTCATCCTGGCTCATGAGGAAATTTTTTTAAATGTTTTTAACGTACCCTTTTCTCAGCCTCTCCTGATCTGAATTCCTGTTCCTAGCAGGTTTGACCTGGCTGGGAGGCCACCCCTGTTCATTGCATTCAGATGTTAGGTTAAAATAGCAGAAATAAAGACAGAAGATGTTGGAAGTATTCAGCAGGTCTGGTAGCATCTGTGGAGAGAGAAACAGAGTTAACCTTTCAGGTCGATTTCCAGCATCTTCAGTGTTTTGCTTTGGGCTAAAATAGCAGATTGGGCTCCAAAGACAGAGCCCATTGGAACTTGGTGTGCGTGTTTAAAGAGGACCTGGCCAGCTTGGGAGTGGGTGCCTTTGCAATGGTCCAGATTGCAGCGGGAATGGAGTGCATAAGTCCTCCGCTCCATTTTAACTCCCCACTTGTCCAGTTTCCTGCCAGGCAGAGGAGGGATTAAAATTCCTCTGACTGTCCTCTTTTCAAGTTAATTAACCTAGTTTATTCAACTAGCTGCTTTTGCTTCTTTATTAAAAAAAATCAAAACAAAATGAATTTTCCTGCAATCTATGCAATCAATGTTTACATATGATATTTTGCTCAGTTGATATATTTTTAATAACTGTATAGCTGAAGGTTTCAACAAAATTACATCCTACACTGCACATAATTCAAGTTATTTGTTTGAAATGATAGCAAATATATGTGTTATTGCTGCAGGCAACTACCTCCCACATGTACACTGATACCACGAGTCAGCTACTAAATAGCATGCTTTACAGAAAAACATCTCCACCTTAAATAAGCAAATGCACATCAACAAAATAATTTCAATCCTTTTTTTCCAATCTCTAGTACAAATCTTTTCCTTGGTTGTACCTGAAGTGATACCTTTCCTCACTCTCCAATGAATCATATTTGCTTTATGTGTTTCATATTTTCTTATTGTTGCAGTGATTTTTTTTTAAGGGAAAGCCTTATCCCCCTGCTGGTCAATATTGTCTGCAATATGGGTAATTAAATTTGAATTAGTAATTTAGAAAATTATTTAAAAATGTGACATTAGCATTTCCATTTAAAATTAAAATAATTAACTTCAAAGAGGAGAAAAACAGTCTGAATTCCTTGTCATCTGTCCCTTTAAAGTGTGTCACATATGTTGGAAATGGAGATCTAATGAGGGGGAAAGTCTGGGGCCTGCAGTCCACTCAAACTCCAGCCATACCCATCAGGATTCCCAACCACAATTATTCCATGAAGTGCAAAGAGGGTTTTCTATTTTCTTTAAAATTAAATTATTCAATTAAACTCAGATTTTCCTTCGGTAGCGTGCAGTGGTAAAATGTAGGTTTGCATTAGCGTCACAAAGCAAGAGCAGAATCAGGTTCCAAACCCCACTCCAGGCCTGATCAGAACTTCAGTGAGTAGCAGAGGTATCAAATGGAGATTTTGCATCGCATTATCAGAAAGACGTTAAAATCAGAGGAGAAAATCATACTGAGCAGCCCTAATTGTCCATGGTTGTTGTCAATAGGGGACCTTGGAAGAAACTTGGGACCAGATGCAACAGGAAAGTTAGGCAAAGAAAGGGCAATATATATCCAAATCCCCAATATAAATATAGTAAAAGAGACATTGGTTCAAACCCATATTGAATTCCCAATGCAAGCAAGAAAGGAACCAGATGTTAGATACTTTTATAATGGGAGGGATCAAACACTGGCATGCAATGCCCAGTTGCTCTTGTGCACCTCCTAGCAACTATAGAGACTAACACTGAGGAGATGTCTGGGATCAGGTTACCTTTTACCCTTTCAACCAGAATTCACTAAGTTGCATGAAGAGTCCTTTGGGAATGAAACTCAGATTTAGAAGGGGCACAAAGCAGATGGAAAAGAAAATCGGATAGAGTACATAAAGGACAGTCGAAGTTCGATTTCAACTTTCTATCATAATTCTGGGCCGTATGAGTTATAAAGGATAATAGAGAACTGACTACAATGAGCCACGAACAGCACAATAAATTGTAATTCATTGGGTCGCACTCTCACCTCTGATCATGAGGACAAGGGTTCAAATCCACTCCAGAAACTTGAGCAGATTTTTTTTTTTTTAGATTAGAGATACAGCACTGAAACAGGCCCTTCGGCCCACCGAGTCTGTGCCGAACATCAACCACCCATTTATACTAATCCTAAACTAATCCCATATTCCTAGCAAACATCCCCACCTGTCCCTATATTTCCCTACCACCTACCTATACTAGTGACAATTTATAATGGCCAATTTACCTATCAACCTGCAAGTCTTTTGGCTTGTGGGAGGAAACCGGAGCACCCGGAGAAAACCCACGCAGACACAGGGAGAACTTGCAAACTCCACACAGACAGTACCCGGAATCGAACCCGGGTCCCTGGAGCTGTGAGGCTGCGGTGCTAACCACTGCGCCACTGTGCCGCCCATAATCTAGGCTAACACTCAGTGCAGTACTGATTGAGTGCTGCACTGTCAGAGGTGACATCCTTCAGCTGAGACATTAAACCAATATCCTATCTATATCAGGTGGATCCAAAGGATCCCATGCCACTATTTTGAAGAAGAACAGGGGAGTTCTTCCTAGTGTCCTGGCCAATATTTAACCCTTAATCAACATCATTAAAAAAAAATTATCCAGTCACTATACATTGCTGTTTTGGGAGCTTGCCGTATGCAAATTGGCTGCCACATTCCCTACATTACAACAGCGACCGCTTCAGGAAAGTGCATCATTGGTTCTAAAGCACTTTGGGACATCCTGAAGTCATGAAAGATGCTAAATAAATGCAAGATTTTTTCTTTCTTAACTGTGATGGCATCATAAGACTCAAGAGCAAAAAAATTGTGGATATCAACATTGTTTCAAGAGCCTCAGTAGTGAATTATCTGTAAATATATCATGCTACATAAGTATTAATTGTTAATAATGCTTCTCCAGCACCAACAATAACAAACTTCAATGCCATAATCAGTGATGTGGTTCAAATTTGGCAGATACATATTTTATCATGCACAATATAAATGTATTTGCATTTCTATAAACAACAGGCCAGTTACTTATTTTTCCCTGAGCTCCCTTCACTGAAATTAAAGGATTTTCCAACAAGAGTTCTTCAAGCTGACATGTTTGGAGGGAAAGGGTACCAGCACATACTTAGAATGGCATCCTCACAGAAAATCATGACCTTCCTATCACAGCAGAGCTTATGGTAAAAAAATAACCTTTGAAAATCAATCCTGTTTCAGTTTTAGTGTGAGTCCATTTATTTGTCTGCAGTGTTTTGTTGCTAGAGCAATAACTTCCCATTCAAACTATTTACACAATTTGGGAGAAAGATTTAATTTCAATGTTTAACCTCTAATTTGTTTTTGCTCATTAGACTCTCATTTCATTAAAAGCAAGTCGATATTAGGAAGAACAAAGTGGACACAGTAGACAAAATGTGCCTGTTTGCAATTGGTACACTCCCATGGGCCTGTAGAAGGACGGCAAAGCCTTACCAATTGCTCAAAGATACAAATCAATTATCCAGCAGGGATTTTATTATAAACAGTGGAACAGCACAAATCCCATTATATCCAGATACTGAAGCAAAATGTACACTAGCACTGCACGTACTCCAGCCTACAAGTCGTGATATGCCCTTTCTTGTCATTTGCTGTTTGCGATCTTGCTCTCAGAGTCCCCAGGGCCTTTTTCTGACCTTCTTTCTATTCATTTTAAGGCTATCCCAACTTGCTAGTTCAAATGTATATTGTGAATGTCAATTTATATCTCCGAGAACAGTTTGGGTCAGGTTAGGGTTCACATTCTGCCTCTAAGCTCAATTATATTAGTTCCAGTGTGGGAGAAACTTGGACCTAACTCTGTACAATCAGAGGCTGCATTTACCATGGTGTCAAGGACTTTAACTGATTCTCAGCATCCTGCAAAACAATGATTGACCACGTGGTTAATTTTAAAATCTTAAAATCCTCATTCTTATTTTCAAATCTTTCCATTGTGTCACACCTCCCTATCTTGGTAAGCTCCTCTTGTCATCCAAGCCTTCATGATCTCCACACTCCTCCAATTCTGGCATCATGCAGCTCCTCAATTTTAATTGCTCCACCATTGGTGACCTTGTTTTCAGCTACCTAAGCCCTGAGCCCTGGAATTCCCTCCCTAAAACTCACCACCACTCTATGACTGCAAAATACAGCTCCTTAGAACTTGGTTTTTCAGAGCTGGAGTACTGTTTTGGTTCCACTTCTGGTGCAAGCTGCACCCGATGCCATTTTGGTAAGCATCTTCAGTATGCAGAGTAGACAGATCGTGTTCATCAGCAGGAAGAACCCCCTCCAGTTCTATTTAAAGGGATTATCAACTACTTACAGGCTAGTTGCTAGATTATTTCTTCTGGCTGCAGCTGCGATTGGAGAAGTGTTTGGCAGATTTTAGCACTCTTTAAAGTTCCTTAAGTTTATAGGGAGTGTTGTGGCACGTGCTGAAGGACTTTATCATGACTTCAAGGATTCTGCACAAACCACTTCCTCCTGAACATGAATTCAGTGGTATGCATTCCCCAACATGACAGGGAGAATTAGCAGAGGCAACACAGAGCAGGACAAGCTGCACGAAGAGGGAGGAGAAGGGGAAGAAGGGCTTTCAGTAGGAGGCCATATCCACACATGGTATTCAGGGAGCAATTCTCCTACTTAAAACTCAGCGAGAAACAGTGTGTTAGATGTCCACGCTTCAGGAAGGACACCCTCACTGAAATCTGGATTTTGCTGCAGCCACAAATGCAACCTCAGAGCAAGGCAATGAGGACATTGCTCGTGGCTGTGAAGATGGCCGTGAACATGAATTTTTCTGCATCAGGCTCCTTCCAGGCTGAAGCAGGCAGTATTTGCAACATCTTCCAGTTCGACATCCACTGTTGCAGAAGGGAGGTCACTGAGGTTCTGAATTACAGGAGAGCTGAAAACATTTACTTCTCTCTTGCCAGACAGGAGCAGTTGAAGAGACCTTGCTGCTTTTTAGGGATTGCCGTTTTCCCAGGTGCAGTGTGCCATTAACTGCACACATATCGCTTTGCAGGGGGACGACGCATGTCAACTTTGAGATGTACAGTGGCCAAAAGGGATTCCACTCCCTCAACATCCAGCTGCTGTGCAACTATATGCAGCGTATTATGCAGGCCAATGACCAGTATCCTAACAGCAGTCATGATGCCTTCATTCTTTGACAGTCCGCTGTGCCATCAGCATTTGAGCCACCATAAGAAACCAAAGGGTGGCTACTAGGCGACAAGGGCTATCTCCTTTGATGGCATGGCTCATGAATCCAGTGCATGACCCATGCACAAATAGGCAGCATGCATACAATGAAAGTCATGCTGTCACACAAAATATAATAGAACAGACCATTGGGGTGCGGAAACAAAGCTACCGCTACCTGAACTGCTCTGGAGGAGCTCTGCAGTACTTGGCAGAGTGTGTGTCAAGATTCCTGGTTGTATGTTGCATGTCACAACATGAAGGAACAACCCTGGCCACCAGCAACCAGCTGAGGAGCAAGAGGAGGAAGGGACAAAGCAACCTAGACAGCCTCTTGCTGGCTGACTGTGATACCTGTGAACATAATTCCAATTCCCCATTCACCAAGAGTCCCACAGCTTCCCTTCACTCTGTTACTGACTATCACAGTGTCCACTTGGCTATAATGCAAAGATAAAAGCCAACAGAAAATAGCCATTCCATACCAAATTTCTAAATCAAACCATGCCATATAGGATACAAACATCAACTAATCACCCTTTTGCATTCCCTTAGTGCCTCGCTTCTGTGTGTCTTTGCCTATCCTAGTGCTCCTACCCAGTGCTACCCTAGAAGCACCATCTCAGCATTGGCAGGAGCAGTCTGGGCTGACTGACTGGCTGAGAGACATTGGACATTGGCAAATGGCTGGGTTGGGAAAGGACAGCAGTTTAGTACTCCATAGAGTCATTAACTGTCACTCCTTTGGGGTGGGGCCTCAGCAATCCTACTAATTTATTTAATTTATCCAGATTGCTGGCCTGCTGTGAGATCCTGCAAGCCCCTTTGAACACTGATATCCACAGTCATGATGGCAGCTTGCTGAGCTTGCATTACTGAAGTCTGAGCATCCACTGCAGCACGCAGACATCAGATGGCCTCTGCGTATGCTGCAATGAAAGCTGAGACACGGCCATCAGACATTGCATCCTGGATCCACAAGTGTTCTCATAAAGTTAGCCACCACTTCCAGGCTGGGAAGGATGGGCTCCAAGCTCCACGCAAAGCCCTGTGCCAAGTTGCTGTCTGATTCCTCCATGCCCCTTGGCTGGCCTCTTATTGCACCAAGCATTTCTTTGTGCATACCCATCGGCCTTCTTCCATAGGCCTCCCCATAGAAGTCCTCATCTGAGTCCGTCACAGCAGAATTTCTGTGCAATCTCACCCTCTGGTGAGCTGGCAACTGAGCTACGCTTGTCCCCTGCCCTGGCTGCAGGCCATTCATGCCCCATGGCTCAGCACATGCAGATCTACCTCGAAGCGCAATGGCTGAGATTGTGAGAGAGAGTGATAGTGCTTCTTCCTTATCACTGTCTCCTCCACCTCTTGTTCCTCCACCATTAGCTGGCAAGGTTACCGTTTATTTATTTAGAGATACAGCACTGAAACAGGCCCTTCGACCCACCGAGTCTGTGCCGACCAACAACCACCCATTTATATTAATCCTACATTAATCCCATATTCCCTACCACATTCCAACCATTCTCCTACCATCTACCTACACGAGGGGCAATTTACAATGGCCAATTTACCTATCAACCTGCAAGTCTTTGGCTGTGGGAGGAAACCGGAGCACCCGGCGGAAACCCACGCGGTCACAGGGAGAACTTACAAACTCCACACAGGTAGTACCCAGAATCGAACCCGGGTCGCTGGTGATAATGCTCTTGTTAAATGCCTTTGGACATTTTACTATGTTAAAGGTACTATATAAATGCCGGTTGCTGTTGTTGAAGATACCTGGCTGAGTTCCATTCACTTTTGGAACATAAGTACCAATTCAATGGCAAATTGTTCTTTTTAAGACTGACAAAAGGCAAACATTTGAGTCTCACTTGTAAAATAAATCTATTTGTTACCAGTTTCCACAATGTATTTAAGTTACAGGAAACTCCTGCTACCTACACCAATAAGGCCACCTACAATTTAAAACAAAAATCAATCTAATCTAGAATTAAATTCCCCTTTTGTACATTAAGGGCACAAAAGGACATCCGAGTCACGGCACTGATTGTTTTATGGGCGGCACAATGGTGCAGTGGTTAGCACTGCAGCCTCACAGCTCCAGGGACCCAGGTTCAATTCTGGGTACTGCCTGTGCGGAGTTTGCAAGTTCTCCCTGTGACCGCGTGGGTTTTCGCCGGGTGCTCCGGTTTCCTCCCACCGCCAAAGACTTGCAGGTTGATAGGTAAATTGGCCATTGTAAATTGCCCCTAGTGTAGGTAGGTGGTAGGGAATATGGGATTACTGTAGGGTTAGTATAAATGGGTGGTTCTTGGTCGGCACAGACTCGGTGGGTCGAAGGGCCTGTTTCAGTGCTGTATCTCTAAATAAATAAATAAAAGTGAACCCATATGATCCCTTAATCAGCAGGCGCAGTGTGATCTCCAATTAGGTTAAACAACTAATTCACACATTGTGACATTGTCCAAGAACCTATTGAAGAGATGCCTGGACAGTTGGTACTGGCAGACATTTCAGCTATGGGGTCACTAAGACAACAACCATGTTATATCTTATCCCAGCATTCATGGATGTATCCAGCAGCCACTGTGGTGTTGAAATCAGGAGCAGGAACATTGACCAGATCAGCCATGAATGGTGGAGCAGGCTCGAAGGGCCAAATGGCCTACTCCTGCTCCTAAGTCTTATGTTCCTATGACCAATTATTCCTCTTCCTATCGTGAAGAAACTGTAAAGTTGTATTTTTTCTCTCAAGTATCACATATAAGCAGCAGACAGGATTGGAGTACAGCAGGAAAGAGGATTATGGTTTGAACTCTGATGTTCACTTTAATCAACAAGAACATTTATGAAAAACTTGTAGCACTTCAGTCCCTGCTGCCCCATCACGTGACAGAGAAGTAGGGTTTTTTAGCTTCTATTTTAGAAATTTTCAGGTACTTCAAAACCAAATTTATAGTAGAAAATTAGATTAGCATCAATCTCAAGTCAGGGCAGCGGATACACAATTGGCCTCAGGATTACAGTCAATTATAATTCACTGCTCTGACTGAGATTGACTGATTCAGCATTACCAAGGAATTCAAGCTGGGCCTTGTTAGTTTGTACAGCTCAGTATTACACTTCATGGTGTATTTACACAAGGACCTATCACTGTTTCAAAGGGGAAAAGAGAGAATCTTCCTAAATATATTCCTATAAATCTGAAGTTTTAAAAATTGTAATTTGCAGAATGATACATGTAATACTCTGGTACTAAATAAGATTTTTTTCCAGCAGATAATAAAGAAATATTGGCTCTGATGATGTCCAGTGCATCATTTAGAGGAAATTTATATTATTTCTCTATTCCTGTTTTTCTAATAGTTACTGTTGTAAGTATATTTCATATGACAACTTGGTTTCAGATGTCTATTCAGATGTCTATTTGGACGTACTAAAAATTGCTGCAAACTAATGTGATTGATTCACTTATTAGAATGTTCAGTTGTCCGTGCGTCACAATACCCACAGTGATGCATTCCATTCCAACAGATTTACAAGAAAATAATAGATCCTGTTTTAGCTTTATGACCTTGTCTTGCATGACCTATATTTGCAGTAATACTCACAGTAATCTGCCACTTCTGCTGCTAGCAGCTTACATGTATTTATCAATACTGAAATGCTCATAATTGCTATTGAGTTTTAAATCAATGTAAAAAGGAGTTTTAAGGCAACTGCAAACAGGTTATGTAAGTTAGCATGGAGACTGAAACTGTAATTCATAAGATAAAAAGGTAATGAAGGCAAAATTTATTGACAACTGTCAAAAACTGCAAACATGAAATTCAAAAATAAGTATGATGTCAGTGATCTCTTAATGTACCAAAGTGCTCATCACTCACTGCATCCGACTGCAGTTCTCACAAAGAAAGACAGACTTGCATTTACATAGCGCTTATCACAAGCTCAGGACATCCAAAGCACTTTACAGCCAATGAAGTACTTCTGAAATATAATCAATGTTGAAGTATAGAAACTTGGCAACCAATTTGCAGAGAGCACGGTACCACAAATAGCAATATGATAATGTTTTAGTATTGTTGGTTGAGTGTTGACCATGGCACTGGGGAAAATGTCTCTGCTCTTTGAAATAGTGTCCTGGGATCTGTCATGTCAACCTGAGGGGATGGGTTGGAACATACAGGGCCTCAGCTTAAAGTCTGATCCAAAAGATGGCATCTCCTACAGTGCAGCACTCTTTCAATACTGTAATAGACTGCCAGCCTTGATTATACGCTCAAAGTTTGCATTACAACATTTTGGTTCTGAAAGCTATATCCTAATGGTAGTTCAGATGGTAAACATTAATTACCAATTCTTGGTGTTAACCATGCCTACTAAATCATCTTTCCTGCGAGCTGATCACAGAATTGCATTGGTTTGTGACACACAAATACTTTAGTCTAGACTCCTAGATTGCTGTTTGGAACCGTTTGTATTTATATAGCATCTTTATTGCAGAGAAATTCCCAAGTGGCATCATGGAGACCTCATCAGACAAAAATGGATGCTGAACCAAAGGAGATATTAGAAAGGGTGATGAAAAGCTTGGTCAGAGATGAGATTTAAGGAGGGCATTAAAAGAGAGAGTTTTTTTGAAGAGAAGGCAATAATTTACTGTATGTGAAGATCCCTTCCTTGGAACTCTACTGTAAAGCAACTATAATTCATAAGCAGAAAATAAAACTTCAGCCATAATATTTTATGATGTCCCTATGACTTACTCTTCTGAATCTCATCACTCTAAGCTGTTTACATTTATCAGTTTAAGCTCAGTGAGTTACTGTTACAATTGTTAACATCTTCCAATGGCTGCTGTGTGTCTGATGCATAACAATTTCAGAGACTTTTTCATCAGGCATTATATTTTAACAGCCAATATTCTGCTGTTGAATATGAAGGCTACACATAATGAATGATGGTCGGCCAAATAATATACATTCCTGAATTATGTAGTCCATGTCAGGAGCAGTTTGTTTTCTCTGTGTCACCTGTTATAGATTCTGTTAATACTGAACAGCTTGTATCTGAGATCTACATTGAAAAAAATACATTTCATATATAGTGTCCAATTTCAGGAACATTTTCTTCTACAACTATGATGCATTGTCCCATTTTCATCTCCTGCTCTTGTTTTAGAGCTCCAATGCCGGATTGTAGAAGGCAGAGGCCACTGGGTATAAGTCACTGCTGGAGATAATACATATATTTTACTGGTATTACAACAAGATGACACCCTTTTCTTCGGCTCTGTAATGCACTGCCCAAATTGGTACTGAGCCAAACAGACCAGGAAGGTCCCAGTTTCAGTGCTTGATGTGTGCTCAGTTAGATGTGTGCTGACTTAGACCAGCAGCAGTAGAAGTGCTACATAGTGACCTTGACTGGCGAAGAGGGAGAAAGAAATCAGCTTTGTTCCCCTTGCTGATTTCTATTCAGTAACCACTGCTGCAAGTGCATGTATGGAACTGTCAGGTGGTGACAGGATTGGGCTGAGCTGTGATGCCTGCTGATACTCACCATCAAGGTACATACAGAAGGGATGACTACTCGGATGAGTTATCAGAGGACTCCAAAACCTATAGCACCTGGTCTTAATAAATTGATGCTTTCAGGCAAAGGAAGGAGAAATGGCAGGAAAAAAATGGTCCAGAAATTGGATTGTGATGCCGTGCACACAGCCTACACACCATGAAGCTGGCAGCTGAACTACAGCAAGTTAGTCTGCTGGCGTCATTTTGTTACTACTTGGAAACAAGGCTACAGTTATGGGTAATCGAATTTTGCAAATAGAGAGAAAGTGAAGCTGGGAGCAGTCTGCAGAGCGAGGATGGGAGCGGAGTGGTATAAAGAGCTAGATTTTATAGGCCCCCCGAGACGGGGTCAGAGGTGGGCTCGACGCCGCTCCGTCAACAAGTGAGTTTCCCGGGCACGGGATAGGCCAATGACGACATACCCATCCAGAGGTCAACTGAGGCCCTGAAGTAGCCTATTAATGGCCATTTAAGGGCCGCATCCCACCGCTGCTGGGATCTAAGCAGCGGCGGGGGTGCCTCCATCACACAGGGAGGGCACCTTGTTAAATGATGCACCCTCCTTGCAGGCTTGGATGGGGGGGTCCCTCCTCCAAGGGCAATCTATGGCCCATGGAGGGCACCCACCAGGAAACAATGCACCTCCCAGGACCCCCCCTTTCTGGGCTTTACGATCAACGCCTCCCCCCCCATACCCCCTCACCGGTGACCTCCGGACAGGCTCCAGCGACCCCGCCTCACTTATCTGAGGTCAGTGGTTCCAGCATTGGGCCTGAGTCTGAGACCTCTGTAGTACTGGCAGCCCTTGGAGGTGGGAACCCCATCTTTAAAGGGACGGAGATCCCAGTGGCAGAAAATTTGCCTCTGAAACAACGGAGAATCGCGCTGGGGCATCTGCTGGGGTTCCTCCCACCTTTTTACCCTATCGCCGGGAGCCCCGCCTCCTCCAAAATAATCCAGCCCAAAGAGTGAAGCCGGGAGCGGAGTGGTATCAAGAACAAGGCCAGGAACAATGCGGTATAAAGGACGAAGCCAGGAGCGAAGCGGGATAAAGAGTGAAGCCAGGAGCAGAGTGGGAAAAGGAGAAAGGCCAGGAGCGGAGCCATATAAACAATGAGGCCAGGAGAAAAGTGGTATAAAGAACGAGGCTGACTGTGTGTCAGCAAACAGTAAAGGAGAAAAAATATTGCCTAGTCATGCCACAGCAAAAGGTGTCACATGGAGTTAAGTCTACAGGTAAGCATCTAATTTAATTTAATCAACCTATAATGTAAGCGAGATCAATTGATCAGCATAAAAACCAGAAGTAAGTCAATTTGATAAAATACATAAAGTTTAACATATTTTATACATGCAGAAAATACGGAAGTATGGGGTTGAAGGTGATTTAGAGCTTTGGATCAGAAATTGGCTAGCTGAAAGAAGACAGAGGGTGGTGGTTGATGGCAAATGTTCATCCTGGAGTTTAGTTACTAGTGGTGTACCGCAAGGATCTGTTTTGAGGCCACTGCTGTTTGTCATTTTTATAAATGACCTGGAAGAGGGTGTAGAAGGGTGGGTTAGTAAATTTGCGGATGACACGATGGTCGGTGGAGTTGTGGATAGTGCCGAAGGATGTTGTAGGGTACAAAGGGACATAGATAGGCTGCAGAGCTGGGCTGAGAGATGGCAAATGGAGTTTAATGCGGAAAAGTGTGAGGTGATTCACTTTGGAAGGAGTAGCAGGAATGCAGAGTACTGGGCTAATGGGAAGATTCTTGGTAGTGTAGATGAACAGAGAGATCTTGGTGTCCAGGTACATAAATCCCTGAAAGTTGCTACCCAGGTTAATAGGGCTGTTAAGAAGGCATATGGTGTGTTAGCTTTTATTAGTAGGGGGATCGAGTTTCGGAGCCACGAGGTCATGCTGCAGCTGTACTAAACTCTGGTGAGACCGCACCTGGAGTATTGCGTGCAGTTCTGGTCACCGCATTATAGGAAGGATGTGGAAGCTATGGAAAGGGTGCAGAGGAGATTTACTAGGATGTTGCCTGGTATGGAGGGAAGGTCTTACGAGGAAAGGCTGAGGGACTTGAGGTTGTTTTCGTTAGAGAGAAGGAGGAGGAGAGGTGACTTAATAGAGACATATAAGATAATCAGTGGGTTAGATAGGGTGGATAGTGAGAGTCTTTTTCCTCGGATGGTGATGGCAAACACGAGGGGACATAGCTTTAAGTTGAGGGGTGATAGATATAGGACAGATGTCAGAGGTAGTTTCTTTACTCAGAGAGTAGTAGGGGCGTGGAACGCCCTGCCTGCAACAGTCGTAGACTCGCCAACTTTAAGGGCATTTAAGTGGTCATTGGATAGACATATGGATGAAAATGGAATAGTGTAGGTCAGATGGTTTCACAGGTCGGCGCAACATCGAGGGCCGAAGGGCCTGTACTGCGCTGTAATGTTCTAATTCTAAAAAAAAATGTTTTATAAATCGTATAATTACATCAGTACTTAATTAATCAGAATTGGGGATAAAGTTAAAATTAAGCACAGAGGGTTAGTAGCATTAAAGGATTTCTATTTTTTCATTATATTAACATCTGAGACGTATATATGATAAGAATTAAGTAAAACGTTTAAATTAATCCACCTATAAAATAAAGTGATGTTATCAGCTGACTGGTGAGTAGTTGGTGAGTGTTTATATAAGTCTTAAGTCTATTTCCCTTAATTTAGTTAGTACTTTAATCAATAGAGGTATGGAAGGGATCCTCAGTCCTGTGGAATGCATATCTTGTTCCATGTGTGAACTCCAGGATGCTTCTCGTGTCCTGGACATCCAAGTGTACAAGAAGTGAGAGAGCGCTACATGGATAGCACATTTCTGAAGGTGGTCACCCTGTAGCTTAACAGTGAGCAGGCAGAGTGGGAATGGGTGACCTCCAGACAGACAGTCAAGTAGGAACAGGCAGGCAGTGCAGGAGTCCCCTGAGTGCAACTTACTCTCCAACCCACATTCTGTTCAGAATACTGATGGGAATAGTGGTTCCTTTGGGGAGTGCAGCCAGAGCTAAGTCCATGGCACCTTGGGTGGCTCAGCTGTACAGAGAGGCAGGAGGAAGATAGGGATAGGGGAATCTATATTTAGGGGAGCAGATGGGTGTTTCTGCTGCTGCAGATGTGAATTGAGGATGGTATGTTGCCTCCCTGGTCCCAGGGTCAAGGATGTCACTGAGAGGCTGCAGAGTACTGTGAAGAGGAGGGTGAACTGCCAGAGGTTGTGGTCCATATCAGTACCAGTGACATAGGTAGAAATAGGGATGAGGTCCTGGAGGCAGCTTTTAGGGAGCTAGGAAGGAGACTAGCAAGCAGGACCTCAGAGGTAATAATCTCTGGATAACTCATGTTAAGTGTTAGTGAGTATAGAAGTGAAGGATAGAGAAGATGAATGTATGGTAGAAAAAATGGGGGAGCAGGAGGAAGGACTTTAGATTCCTGGGACATTGGGATCAGTTCTGGGGTGGAGAGACCTATACAGGCCAGAGAGATTGTACCTCAACAGAACTGGGTCTAATGCCCTTGCAGGATAGTTTGCTGGTGCCACTGGGAGGATTTAATCTAACTTGGCAAAGGGGTGGGAACCAGGATGTAGCATTAGAAAGGAAAAACAAGGTGCACAAAGGTATGGAAGAGACAGAGAACACAAGAGTAAGAAACAGTAAAGCATTAGGTGGCATCAGCCTAAAAGGGAATACAATAAGATCTAAATTAGGTTTACATGTATGTAAACATACACAGCGCATCAAATTAGGTTGGTGAACTGCAGGGGTAGATAACCACTTGGGAATATGACGACATGGAGATAATAGAGACCTGGTTCACAAAAGAGCAGGACTGAGTACTAAATATTCCCAGGATACAAGGTGTTCAGGAATGTTAGGGAAGGAAAGAAAGGAAGAAGGGTGACAGTATTGATAAAGAAGAATCTTAGTGCTGGAGAGAGAGGATGTCCTGGAGACGGCAAGGACCGAGTCTATTTGGTTTGAGTTAAGAAACATAAAGGTGCCATTTCATTACTGGGTGTATTCTATAGGCCACCAACTAGCAGAAAAGATATAGAGGAACAAATAACCAACGGATCAGTTCTAAGCTCCGCAGTCCTGCCACATCCAGTCGTGAATGGTGGTGGACAATTAAACAACTAACTAGAGGAGGTGGCTCCACAAATATCCCCATCCTCAATGATGGGGAAGCCCAGCCCATCAGTGTGAAAGATAAGGCTGAAGCATTTGCAACAATCTTCAGCCAGAAGTGCCAAGTGGATGATCCATCTCAGCCTCCTCCTGAAGTCCCCAGCATCACAGATGCCAATCTTCAGCCAATTTGATTCATTCCATGTGATGTCAAGAAACGACTGAAGGCACTGGATACTGCAAAGGCTATGGGCCCTGACAACATTTCGGCAATAGCACTGAAGACCTGTGCTCCAGAACTTGCCGTGCCCTGAGCCAAGCTGTTCACAGCAATGTGGAAAATTGCCTAGGGATGCCCTATACACAAAAAGCAGGACAAATCCAACCTAGTTAATTACTGCCTCATCAGTCGACTTTCAATCATCAGTAAAGTGATGGAAGGTGTCGCGACAGTACTATCAAGCGGCATTTGATTAGAGATACAGCACTGAAACAGGCCCTTCGGCCCACCGAGTCTGTGCCGAACATCAACCACCCATTTATACTAATCCTACACTAATCCCATATTCCTACCAAACATCCCCACCCGTCCCTATATTTCCCTACCACCTACCTATACTAGTGACAATTTATAATGGCCAATTTACCTATCAACCTGCAAGTCTTTTGGCTGTGGGAGGAAACCGGAGCACCCGGAGAAAACCCACGCAGACACAGGGAGAACTTACAAACTCCACACAGGCAGTACCCGGAATCGAACCCGGGTCCCTGGAGCTGTGAGGCTGCGGTGCTAACCACTGCGCCACTGTGCCGCCCCTTATTTGCTCGGCAATAACCTGCTCGGTGACGCTCAGTTTGGGTTCTGCCAGGGCCACTCAACTCATGACCTCATTACAGCCTTGGTTCAAACATGGACAAAAGAGCTGAACTCAAGAGGTGAGTTGACAGTGACTACTCTTGACATCAGGCAGCATTGACCGAGTAGGGCATCAAGGAGCCCTAGCAAAACTGGAGTCAATGGGAATCAGGGGGAAAACACTCCACTGATTGGAGTCATACCTAATGCAAAGGAAGATGGTTATGGTTGTTGGAGGTCAATCATCTCAGCTCCAGGACATCACTGCAGGAGTTCCTCAGGTTAGAGTCCTAGGCCCAACATCTTAAGCTGCTTCATCAATGACCTTCCCTCCATCATAAAGTCAGAAGTGGGGATGTTCACTGATGATTGAACAATGTTCAGCACCATTCGCGACTCATCATGATACTGAAGCAGTCCGTGTAGAAATGTAGCAAGACCTGGACAACATCAGTCTTGGGCTGATAAGTGGCAAGTAACATTCGTGCCACACAAGTGCCAGGTAATGACCATCTCCAACAAGAGCAAATCTAACCAGCTCACCTTGACATTCAGTGGCATTACCATTGCTGAATCCCTCAGTATCAACATCCTGGGGGTCACCATTAACCATAAACTGAACTGGAGTAGCCATATAAATACCATGGCTACAAGAGCAGGTCAGAGGCTAGGAATCCTGTGGCGCGTAACTCACTTCCTGACTCCCCAAAGTCTATCCACCATCTACAAGGCACAAGTCAGGAGTGTGATGGAATACTCTCCACTTGCCTGGATGGGTGCAGCTCCAACAACATTCAAGAAACTCAACACCATCCAGGACAAAGCAGCCTGCTTGATTGGCACCCCACCCACAAACATTCACTCTCTCCACCACCGATGCACAGTGGCAGCAGTATGTACCATCTAAAAGATGCACTGCAACAACGCACCAAGATTTCTTAGACTGCACCTTCCAAACCCACAACCTTTGCCACCTAGAAGGACAGGGCAGCAGTTGCATGGGAACACCACCACCTGCAAGTTCCCCTCCAAGCCACACACCGTCCTGACTTGTAACTATACCGCCATTCCTTCACTGTCGCTAGGTCAAAATCCTGGAACTCCCTTTCTAACAGCACTGTAGGTATACTTACCCCAAATGGACTGCAGCAGCTAAAGAAGGTGGCTCATCACCACCTACTCAAGAACAATGAGGGATGGGCAATAAATGCTGTCCTAGCCAGTGATGCCCACATCCCATGAATGAATTTTTTAAAAATTGCAGGGAAATTACAGGGAGGTGCAAAAACTATACAGTAGTGATAATGGGAACTTTATCCTAATACAGACTGGAATAGTAATAGTGTAATGGGAAGGGAGGGGTATGACTTTCTGAAGTATGTTCAGGAGAATTTTCTAGATCAGTATATTTCTGGCTCAATGAGGAAGGAGGCATTGCTGGATCTGGTTCTAGGGAATGAGGTGGATGAAGAGGATCAAGTGTCAGGAGGAGAACATTTAGGGAAAAGGTTTAGGTTAGCTATGGAAAAGGACAAGGAGCAATCCAAAGTAAAAATACTTAATTAGAGGATGGCCAATCTTAGTGAGGTGTAAACGGATCCAGCCCAGGAAAAATGTAATCAAAGATTGGCAGGCAAAACATAACAGAACAATCAGCTGCCTTTAAAGAGCAGATAGTCCAAGTAAAGTCGAGGTGTATTCCCACGAGGAGGAAAGATAGGATAACCAAACCCAGAGCTCCCATGGATGGCAAAAGAAATAGAGAGTAAGATGAAGCAGAAAAAGGATGCATATGACGGATGTTAGGTTGACAATACAAGTGAGAACCAGGCTGAAGATAGAAAGTTCAGAGGGGAAGTGAAAATGGAAATAAGACAGGATATGAAAAGAGACTCAGAGCTAACATAAAAGGGAATCCAAAAGTCTTCTACAGGCATATAAATACTAAAAGGGTAAATGTCATGAACATGCTTCCATTATTACTATTTTTGAAGACTTGTGTTTAAAAGACAGTGGAAAATACTTGAGGGGGTGCTGGACTTGTTTTTTTTTACAGGGTCACTGGAAGGTCACTTGGGACTTTGCTTAAAAACAAACACTTACTGGAAGTCACATGTCTTAAGATAAGTAAACAGCCAGAGCCTTATAGACTATGGAACTGTTTGGAGCTGTTTACAGAGAAGTCACATGCCTAGATTTATGGTGGTAAGAAGTTTTTGGTTTTATTTTGCATTGTTTGGAGTACAGTTGGTATGTGTCCTGCTGAGAAGTCACCCAACTCATCCTTTGCCACCTGTGTTGAAAAATCTACTGAGAATCCAGTGTGAAGCTGAAACCACTGATGCAGTAATTCTCCCGAAAAGCCTGCAAGACCACTCCTCGATGTCTCCTGAACAGAACTGTTCCAGGAAGATCCCTGTGACAGCTGCCTATGTCTACCCAGACGCCAGACCGAGAGTCATCTGGAACATTTCATATTTTATCCTTTTGTTCTTCAAGAATTAACAAGTATTTGGCTGAAGTATTTTTATTTTTGATCAACTGGTGTGTGTGTGCGTGTGTGTGCACGGTTATGTGGAAGAGAATATATTTATACTTTCATATTTCAACCTGTGTGTTAATAAATTTTGCAGCTTTATTGAATAAGTCTTGTTTTATAATAAATTAATAATTTTTTTGTTTATTAAAGAAACCTGGCTGATGGATTTTTATTCTGAAACTAATCTTTCTTTTTTCTTTGGCCTCCTTATCTCGAGAGACAATGGGTAAGCGCCTGGAGGTGGTCAGTGGTGTGTGGAGCAACGCCTGGAGTGGCTATAAAGGCCAATTCTAGAGTGACAGGCTCTTCCACAGGTGCTGCAGAAAAATTTGTTTGTCGGGGCTGTTACACAGTTGGCTCTCCCCTTGCGCTTCTGTCTTTTTTCCTGTCAACTGCTAAGTCTCTTCGACTTGCCACACTTTAGCCCCGCCTTTATGGCTGCCCGCCGAAACTAATACAAAGTATATAATTGGCCATATCAGTAACTGGGTAAAACATTTAAATATATGTTGTGACCAGTGGAGTAGTGCGACTAGAGAAAGACAGTGCATTTCTCCAAAGTTGGTCGTAAGAGTAGTAAGAGGAGGTGCAATGGTTAACACCGCAGCCTCACAGCTCCAGCGACCCGGGTTCGGTTCTGGATACTGCCATTGCGGAGTTTGTAAGTTCTCCCTGTGACCACGTGGGTTTCCACCAGGTGCTCCTGTTTCCTCCCACAGCCAAAAAGACTTGCAGGTTGATAGGTAAATTGGCCATTGTAAATTGCCCCTAGTGTAGGTAGGAGAATTGAGGATAGCTGGGGATGTGGTAGGGAATATGGGATTAATGTAGGATTAGTATAAAATGGGTGGTTGATGGTCAGTACAGACTCAGTGGGCCAAACGGCCTGTTTCAGTGCTGTATCACTCTATGGCTTACCTTTTAAATATGGCCTGTACTCACCACCCGCCCCCCCCCACCCCACCCGCACCCCACACTGCACAAAGTTTAAAGTTCACCTCTTCCCACCATCCCCTACATTTATTTGACCCGATTTCCCCCCCCCCCCACTGCACTGAAAATCCTAACTCCTTCCCCCTCCCCACCAGTGTCATGCCAGCTTTCCCCGGATAAGCAATTGAAGGCACAAGAGTGATGACCGCTACACTGAGGATCGCGGCGGGCCCGGAAGATGGAAGATAAATTTATTTAAATGTATTCATTTCATTGATTTCAAAATTGAAATTCAAGTCCCATCGGCCCATGGCGGACCGCTGCCGGACCCATATTTGGCCCCCGCACCCCCCCCCACCCGCCACGGAGTCCAACGTTTTGGGCTTGGTAAAATCCAGCCCATGGTCATTCGTGCAAATGAAGCGAGAATGCTGCAATGCAACCACGCCAGAGGAAGGCAGAATAAAACATAAAAAATTAAAACAATAAATAAAAATTGCATCGTGAAGGATAATGCTGCTTTTCATGATACAGCCCAGAATTTAACTGAGAACTATATCTGTTGTAAGACACATAAGAGGATTAGTCAGTGGGACAGGGTATAACAGAAGCATGACTGCCGTGAATAACCGGCACGAGATGAATTCATGTGCATTATGAATTAATCTCATTGCAGTGCTTTTCACATCATCTATGTAGAACACTGGCAGCATGTTTTTAACAGCATTAGTTTAGCTCCAAAACAGCCACAGAAATCAATCATTTAGAAAAAATATGGTTAAATGTGAGAAACCAAAGGTGACTCAGAAACAAACTGAGAAATCTAGAACAGAAAACGGTAAAACTATTTGAGTGAAGGACGAGGGAACAGTTTAGAATTATGTACAATTGGCTTTATTATACCTGACGGCAGATTCTCCCCATCTCCCCCCGTTCTCACACATACCATCCCAACTCGACACATAGCTCCACACCTCACTGCCACCTCCACACACTTACCCACCCCACTGGCACCCCCACTGCTACCCCCTCAAACCCACCCACCCACTGCCACCCTCACACAGACATACCCACCCCCACTGCCACCCGCCCACCCCCATCACTGCCGCCCCAACACACACCATTCTACCTCCATACCCCCCCACCCACTCACTGCTGCCCATCACACACCACTCCACCTCCACAGCAACTTCCCTCCCCACCTCGTTTACGCCCACACCCCCCACCACCCCCACTCCCTGTCCCACTCCCCAACTCCCTCACTCCCTGTCCCACCCCCAACACTATCCACAAAACCAAAGAACTTTATTTTTGATTCTTAAATGAAGCTGGCTGAGCTTCTGGTAAAGAAGTAAACACTTTCCAAATACTGTGTGGATTCTTTTGGGTATTGCAAAACTGAAAGAACAAAAAAAAATCAATCACAGGAAGTTAGGGTGACTATTTCAGATGATAAGAAAGCTGTTTCTTCATGGTCCCAAAGTGGACCGCAGGTTTCTCTAAGTGGAAGCTGACTGCCAGTGTCTGGGGATCTTAAAAGAAGAAATGACTTGAATAAGCTTGTTACAATGATTCATTGCCAACTGCCAGAGTTTTTTATATATATAGCTAGAGAAATTAGTGGAAAGTCAGGAGCATTGATTTCAAATATTCCAACCAGGGATCTCAACTCCAATATGTTCAGGCCCAGCTGGAGCCTAGAATAGCATTGCTGGAAAGCTGCATTCTGTAAAGACCCCGTGAATAGTGAATAAGCTGTGATCTGGCCATTGCATCTTACCTCTCATCTCAAGTCAAATACCAGAAATCCACAGAGCTACTGTTACAGCAGAAAACAGTATATCAATTATTCCAAGATGGATTCTGCTTGCTGTTCTACAGTCTGGAAGTTCTGACTTATAATCTAGTTGGAAAAGGGGGTCTTTTTAATGCAGTAATATTTGCAGCATTTGCATTGTAAAGGGTACCATGTTCGGGAATAGTATTCCAATTGCTAATATTCAGTGGGAGCTTTTAAAGAAAAATCTCATCAACTCTAATCTTGAAAGAAACTTGTAAGCATTGAAGTCCAAGTTTGTATCTTTTCATCTGTCACTAAAGAGGATGCTGCCAATGTTAGAATAAAGGAGGAGGTAATAGAGAAATTGGATAGGATAAAAATAAAGAGCAAATACTTAAAATGTTTACAGCACTTAAAGCAGAAATGTCACCTGACCCAGTTGGGATGCATCCTAGGATGCTGAGATAAGTAAGGGTGGAAATTGCAGAGGCTGTGGCAACAGTCATCCAATCATCCTTAGTTATGGGAGTGGTACCAGAAGACTGGAGAATTGCAAAAGTTACACCCTTGTTCAAACAATGAAATAGATAAACCCAGCAAAGGCAGGTCAGCCTGATGTCGATGATTTTAAAGCATTTAGAGACAATAAACTGCAACAAAATTAATTAGCACTTGGTAAAATATGGGTTAATAAATGAGAGCCAGCCCTGACTTATTAAAGGCAAATTGTATTTGACTAACTTGGTTGAATTATTTGATGAAGGAACAGAAAGGGTTGATGAGGGTAATTGCTTCTGCAAAGCACCTTAGGATATTTTACTACTTTAAAGGAACTGTAAAAATGCAAGTTGTTGCTGTTGTACAGACAGGAGTCTTACAATATTACATATGTAGCTTTTTCATGTGTCTGCTTTGGCCAGCAAAAACTGTAAACACCACCACTGAACTGCTCAAATAAATATGTTTTAAAAAAACTCAAAAATAAAAAACATGATCCCTTCATGAACCCAGCAATAAATAACTAAATTATTTGTTGTTAAATACAGTCTGTGTGCTTCATCTATAGAGACCAACATTACCCAGACCTTAAGCCATTCCTGCAACACAGCTTCTGTAATGTGCTCACATCACCAAGATCATATCCAACTTAGAGAATAACAATCCAATCGCCAGGTTCAACTGCCATACCCTGAGCAATGACATGCATCAATGTGCTTTAATTAAAGAATATCTTAAAAATAAAAGCCACCAAAACTATGCTCATTGTATAAATAGACCATCACATAGGTTATGATGCGATAATATATTTAAACATCAGATATGATTGGAAGTAACACACAAACAGCAATGTGGTCAAGTTCACAAGATGCTTAAACATGATAGCATACCAAGTGCTAGATACTGGACTTTATTTACCATGTAGGCCCTTGTTTGATATCACCCATCCTGCTCTGCTCTCAACAGAATACACATGTTCATTTCTTATGCAGGCAACATCAAATATACATTTCAAACTAAAAGCAATCTAATAATGATATTGAGAAGAAATGTGAAAGCTATGATACAATTTCTATTCCATTATAAGAGTGATGATAACTCAATTGCGACTTGGAGCACTCATCATTATTTGTGGAATAAAAATCACTCAAATACATTGTTTAGGTATGGCATTGATCCAGACAGACCAGAAAGAGTCCAGATTTGATCTCCAGCTTGAGTTGAGCTAGGTGACCTCAGCCAGGATGGCAGTAGGGGTATTACAATTAGCCTCAGTACCCTGAATAGGGAGCGAAAGGTTAAAAAGGAGCCAGGGTTCTTGATCGCTATCAAATGTTCTCTGCTAGAAACTGCATATGTGGATATCACTGCTCGCAGGATAGTGAGCTATAATGCCGTCTATAATTGGCACTCACACATGTAGAATGGCCTCTTGTGTTATATAGTGGAGATTGTCAGTGTCTGTGTTATATCAAACCCAAATAAGAGTCAACATCTTCCTGAAAGGATGGGCAAATGGAACATTAAAAAAAATTCTTTGTCTCCAGCACTATATCTAACAAAATCAAAATACTGCAGATGCTGGAAATCTGAAATAAAACCAAAAAAGTGCTGGAAATATTCAGCAGGTCTGGCAGCATCTGTGGAGAGAGAAGCAAAGTTAATGTTTCAGGTCACTCACCTTTCAACAGAAATTTCCTTGGAGAAGGGAAGGCTGAGAGGAGATTTAGTAAAGGTATTCAAAATCATGAGGGGTCTGGACAGAGTAGATAGTTAAAAACTGTTCTCACTCGTGAAGGGATCAAGAATGAGAAGGCACAGATTTAAGGTATTTGGCAAAAGGTGACATAAGGAAAAGCTTTTTCACGCAGCAAGTGGTTAGCATCTGGAATGCACTGCCAGGGAGTGTGGTGGAGGCAAGTTCAATCGAGGCATTCAAAAGGGAATTAGATAATTAACTGAAAAGGAAGAATGTGCAGGGTTACAGGGAGAAGGCGGGGGAATGGCACTAAGTGAATTGCTCATTTGGAAAGCTGGTGCAGACACGATGGGCCGAATGGCCTCCTTCTGTGCTGTAACAATTCTGTGATTCGGGTATATGCCTCATAGTGTATTCCAATCTTACCTAGTATCCTGGGAATGATTTTAGTTTGTATTTTTTTAATTTATCAGAAGGCTTTTCATACACAAATAAAATTAATTTAAAACATATGCTCAATGTACGGTAGTCCAGCAGTTCTAATGACAGATGCTAAGGGTCACAACTTCTAATCCTAAACTTGAACTCACTTGCCTTTACTCATGGTTAAGTTTTATAATTTGCCGGCATTGCCGCAAGGTGACTGCAATGTAACACACTGCTGTCGGCCCATCATGGACAAAGGCGCCATCCTACTCGATCCCATTTACCTGGCTGAGGAAGAAAGCAATGTCGGGGAGGAAAGAAAATAGTAGAGGAACATGCACAAATTTAAAATTTTGCCAGAACAATTAACAAAAAAAAAATCCAAGGTGGGGCAATGAGGAGATTTTGTTTTACGCAGAGAGTTGTTACAATCTGGAATGCACTACTTGAAAGAGTGGTGGAAGCAGATTAAATAGTAACATTCAGAAAGGAACTGGATATATACTTGAAAAGAATATATCTGCAGGGAAATGGAGCAAGAGCAGGGGAGTGGGATTAGTTAGATAGCTGTTTCAAAGAGCTGATACAGAATGAATGAGCTGAACAGTCTCCATCTGTGCTCTCAGTTTCAATGATTTTATCTAATAGTTAAGCTATATGAAACCCTAAAGCCACAGAATTCCGCTCCGTAGTGCCATATTTTCAGTGCTACTGGTGCTGTATTGGTACCAAAAAGGCTTCTGCACTGTGCGCACACACTTCAGGCACAACTCGCATCGGATGTTATTTGAGTGAGGGTGCTGGGAGAGTGTGCTGGTAGTATGCAGAGTAGACATAAGTCAGTGCACAACGCTGATTTTTTTTTATTATTCATTTGGGGATGTGGGTGTCGCTGGCTAGACCAGCATTTATTGCCCATCCCTAATTGCCCTTGAACTGAGGGGCTTGTTAGGCCATTTCAGAGGGCAATTCAAGAGTCAACCACATTGGATTTGATGCCAGCTCTGCCATTTTTGACCTCACCACTCCAGTAACACCGTCTTTCAAATATGCACAGTTGAAAATGTGTTCAGCAGCAGGAAGGATACCCCATCAGTGCTATTTAAAGGGATCATCAACTACTTTCAGGTTATTTGCTGATTGATTTCTACTGGATGTGGTCTGTGTGTGTAAAAATGCTGTGAGTTTTCTAGTGCTATTTAATGATGGTGCTGCACGTGGAGGCCTTGTTTCTGAATACAAGAGTTCTGGTCAGATCTCTTGCTCCCAGTCATGATTGCTGTAGTTATCATCCCCCCTTGACCTGTAGGAAATTGAGCAGAGGAAACACAGAGGAGGACAAGCTGAATGCAGAGGGAAAAGGAGGTAGTGGAGAAGGGTTCTCAGCATGAGGTCTTATCCACACAGGGTCTTCAGGGAACAATTCTCTTACCTCAACCTCACCAAGGAAATGTGTGCGTGATGTCTCCATTTTACAATGGAGGTACTCACTGACATCTGCCACCTCTTGCAGGCAACTGTGTAGTCTCAGAGCAGGGCGAGGATGGCACTTTCAATGGCTGTAGAGGTGACTGTGGCCATGAATTTCTTTGTGTCAGGATCCTTTCAGTCTGGAGCAGGCAACATCTCATGAGGTTTACTAAAGGATTAGATAGGAATATACCATCTTTAATGGTTTCAGGCATGTCACTGGCCATGACCCCAGTCGTAGTATCGCCAATAATGGGCAGCATCATCTCCTCCATCAAGGTGAGGACATGCAGCCGTGCCTGTCCCCTACTGGTTAGGTGCTGCTGCCTCTGACTATGAGCCAACTTGTCCTGCAAGAGAGAGGGAAGTGTGTCAGTGAGCGTGGTGCAATGCATTTGGGTGATGTGCCTGTCAGTTGGTGCAAGCTGTAAGATGTGGGTATGATGGTTGCAGCAGAAGTATGTGTATGAGGTGAAGCTATGAATGTGAAGTATGTGTCATGGTTGGTAGAGAATGTTGGTAACTGAGCAAAAGGGGTGTGTTGAATTGAACAGTGTGTGAGGCTAGTGGTTCAGTTGTAGGGATATGGCATTTGAAGATGAATTCACTGAACTTCACCACTGAACTTCTTGTGGAACTGCATCCAGGTCCTCAAGGCTAGACTGTAATGGCTACCTGCTCCCATTATCTTCTCAGTGTCTTTCTGGAGAGCTTCCTGGCACCCTTTGGATAGGAGGACCTCTCTTCTCTTGTCCACCTCCAGCATCAATGCCTCCAGTGCTGTTGTAGAGAATCTTGGAGTACACTCTCTGCCCTGTGCACCATACCTACGCTTCTTTCAAGACATCCATTCTTCCCGTCACTTCCAGCGCCTGTTGCAGCCAGAATACACCTCCCCTTTAAGAGCTGCAGGTTGACTTTAAGTAGTGCAGGCTTGCTTTAAATGGTACTAGCATCGCATGAACTTGGGTCCCCTGCTGAGGTGTGCAGCCACTCCGCAGCACTTACAGCAATGGGCTGCATGCTACTATCATTTAATTTAGCAGGCAGCATGAAGTTTGCCTGCTGCTTGTGTCACAATGAGTGGATGTGGGTTAATCATGTATTGCAATCCCCATGCCTGTTATCAGGCCTTATCCAATCTTTACCCCTAACTGTCACCAGTATCTGCATTAATATTCCTAGAAAGAACAACTGTCTTGGAGATACAATGCATAAAACTGGCTCAGCTTTCTGTAGAACTTGAATAATGGCACGTTTAGAAGGACTGTAGTTGTGTAATGTTGCTCAGTGACTGAAGAAAAGACATCTGTGATTTGAAGTACAGCAAGCCAACAATCAAAGCAGTCCAGCACAGACAGACAAGAGCAGATCAGCAGTGCAGCTGTGTCTCAGGGGATCAGGCAGCTATTCGGAATACAACAGACAAATACATCAGCATTCTATCCTACTTAGTTCAAAATTGTTCTATCTGTTGTGCTAGTACACAAATATAATAAGGTTTGTTTCATAGGATGATACTAATTCCTCCTGTGAATAACCTACTTCTGTCAAAATGGAATAATTTCACTTTAATGCAGCAGTTCATTCACACGTTTGAGATCAGAGCCTATCGAAGACCTGAGCAGATAGCTTCCTGCTAGTACAGCGTTGGGTAAGCTTGCTTGGTCGCAACCTGACTGAAATGTGAATTTACGTGTATTTCAGAAATTGATTATTATTTCCTGAGCAGACCCATGCAATTCCCTGACTCAGAGCCAACCTAGTTTACACCAGGAATTGAGCAGCCACTTTTGATCAATTGGTTTACTGTGTGAAAGCGGTTTTTCACAACAGTATGTGGCATCATTTTGTTTCATTGGATTAAAAAATACAAATGATACTTGTATCCAGAATGCACATGCATTTTTAATGTCACATTAGGATTGAGCACAGTTTCTGCTCCTTTGGAACATTTTTAGTACAAAATTGAACATCCACTTTGTTGCTGATTGGAATGTAAACAAGTGGAATAAAAATAAAACATTGTCAAACAGACAAGCATAGCATCCAATTACCACCCATTCAAGTTTACAACCAGAAAAGGCAGAAACACCATGGAAACTGGATGTTAGATATTTTCTAAATACTTTGTGCAAGTGATATGATCAAATTTTTTTTAAATATTCATATTTAAAGAGAGGATTTTTCAAGCTCAGTAGAAATGCTCATTTGTTTTCTTGACCATATTGACATAAATTTAAGGATCATTTATCACCTGATATTTTGAGATCACTCTGGCATTAGAGAAGATATTAGTTAATTTGCCTTTCCGAGTCTTATGATATTTTATTCAATCAAAACACAGTTTCAGACAGGAAGGACCATCAGGATGAATATATTTGAATTATACTCTTGCTTTAGACTTCAATTTTTTTGTGATGGATTTTCATTTTACTAACATTTTTGCTACCAGAGATGGGGGTAATATATAACTTCACCATTTAGGCAGTAAACTAATAGAGCAGATCATCCATCCATTTGAGAACCTGTCCAATGTTCATTTCCATTGGAAATAAATAAGCGGGCAGCTTCTATGGCAGGCAGGTAATCTGTTCTCCCAGTTTACCACCCAAGCAGTAATTATGAAGATTATCCCATAGACTTATATATGATGAACTCTCGAGGAACCAAAGAACCTCATGCATTGCTGAAGCATAATTAACTAGTGCTTAGACTCATGGGTCAATTAAAGGGGCCACCCACACTGAACCCATGCAGATCATAAATGGGTTACAACCAGACACACCAGTCTCCAGGAGCGAGTAACATACCACTGGGCTGTGCATTCTTTAGATAAATAAGATCAGTAGAATATTTTTTTGATACTCATTGGCACCTGTATATTCCTCTAACCAAGGGGAACATTTCCTATAGATATTGCGTCCCATATACATAATGATAGTCCTCCATTTGCAACTGGTGCATACATTCATGTAACTTGGAGCAAAACTTCAACATAGGTGAATTTACTTGTGCTCACAGCTCCAACAGAGAGAGAGAGATGGCTGGTCACTGAAATACCTTTGTTCAACAGGAACTTCACAGTCGTCAGAAACATGTTCTGAAACAGAGTGATGTTAAGACAAAAAAAAAAGTGTCTCTTCTCACAATCCTATCATCAACTCAAGATAACCATGCTGAAGTTATGTAACAAAATGAGCACACTTCGCACTTACCACATCTTCACATCTTATCCACATTAAACTGCATCTGTCATGCATTAGCCCACTCACTCAACTTGTCCAAACACCCTGAAGCCTCTCTGCATCCTCCTCACAACTCACCCTCCCACCCAGTTTTGTGTCATCTGGAAATTTGCAGATATTACATGTAGTTCCCTCATCTAAATCATGAATATATATTGTGAATAGCTGGGGTCCTAGCACCGATCCCTGCGGTACCCTACTAGTCATTGCCTGCCATTCGGAAAAAGACCCATTTATCCCTACTCTTTGTTTCCTGTCCGCCAACCAACTTTCTATCCATCGCAATACACTACCCCCAATCCCATGCGCTTTAGTTTTACACGCTAATCTCTTATGAGGGACTTTGTCGAAAGCCTTCTGAAAGTCCAAATAAACCACATCCACTGGCTCCCCCTCATCAACTCTACTAGTTGCATCCTCGAAGAATTCTAGTAGATTTGTCAAGCATGATTTCACTTTCATAAATCCATGCTGACTCTGCCCGATTCTACCACTGTTCTCAGCTATAAAATCTTTGATAATGGACTCTAGAATTTTCCCCACTACCGACATCAGGCTGACTGGTCTATAATTCCCTGCTTTCTCTCCACCTCCCTTTTTAAATAGTGGGGTTACATTAGCTACCCTCCAATCTGTAGGAACTGCTCCAGAGTCTATAGAATCTTGGAAGATGACCACCAATGCATCCACTATTTCTAGGGCCACTTCCTCAAGTACTCTGGGATGCATACCATCAGACCCTGGGGATTTATTGGCCTTCAACCCCATCAATTTCCCAACACCATTTCTCTACTAATACTGATTTCCTTCAGTTCCTCTCTCTCACTAAGCCCTGTATTCCCCAACATTTCTGGTATGATATTTGTGTCCTCCTTTGTGAAGACAGAACCAAAGTATGCACTTAGTTGGTCAACCATTTCTTTGTTCCCCATAATAAATTACCTTGTTTCTGACTGTAAAGGACCTACATTTGTCTTCACCAATCTTTTTCTCTTCACATACCTATAGAAACTTTTACAGTCAGTTTTTGCGTGCCCCGCAAACTTGCTCTCGTTCTCTATTTTCCCCTTCTTAATCAATCCCTTGGTCCTCTTTTGTTGAATTCTAAACTGCTCCCAATCCTCAGGTCTGTTGTTTTTTCTGGCAAATTTATATGCCTCTTCCTTGGATCTAATGCTATCTCTAATTTCCCTTGTAAGCCATGGTTTGGCTACCTTGCCCGTTTTACTTTTGCGCCAGACAGGGATAAACAATTGTTGCAGTTAATCCATGCGTTCTTTAAATTTGATCATATAATCTAGGCTGACACTTCAGTGTGGTACTGAGATGTGGTGTTGTGCTGTGTTCTTAAATCTTCTTTAAAGACAGATGCAGGCTTTATATTTGGATTCAACACAAACACTATTTATTGTCTTACTTATCTAGATTGCACGTTACAATCAGATCAGCCATGATTTTTTTTTGAATGGCGGAGCAGGCTCAAGGGGCCGAGTGGCCTACTAATTCGTATATATGTTCCTATCTTCGTATGTAGGTCTTTTCCATGCTGGTGTGTAGCTGACCTCTGCAAAGCCATGTGCTGAGTGAATCTCACAAAAGGGCGTCTCCTCCTTATGTATGTCTGATGATGTCATCAGCTGCATCAGTGGTCTGATCTCTTAAAAGTACATTTTTTAAAGGTGAAGTCACCACTGCACTACATTCTATGAGGGGATGCTGCCTTATTGGAAGTTCTAGCTTTTAGATGCAACATTAAATAAAGGTCTCGTCTGCCTTTTCAGGTAGCTGTAAGAGATCCCAAACAGCATTTTGAAGAACAATAGTGCATTACCCCAATGACCTGGCCAACATTTCTCCCTCACTCAACACCAACAGGTCATCTTGTAATTATTCCCATTTGCTTTTGTGGGACCCAGCTGCACAAAAATTTGTTATCATGTTTACCTATAACAACAGCTTGCATTCATGACACATTTCAAATGTAAAGAAGTGTTGCAATGCAGGAGCTTGAGGGCCCACTGTCATCCATATCCCTAAAACAAATTTCAAAAAGCTTAATACAATAAGCTGTTTCTGGGGGATAAGGTTTAATTTTAAAACAATGGGAGAGATTTTAACTCACTCAAAGCCCATTCAGTTGCACAGAGTTCAAACCCACCCATGTGTCTCAAGTAATGTTATACAGAGACAAACTATAAGTCATCTGTAAGGTGTTGTGTTCTGTTACACTGCCTTAATTGCACTCTGTACACCTAATATGTCGGAAATGCATCTTTAAAAAAATTTTTTTAAAGTCACATTCCAATTTCAGGGCTTTGCTGATGTCCAGAATCACTTCTCTTACTGTTTAGCATCTTCTGACTCCCGAATTATAATACCTCCTTATTAAACATTACTCAGTACATACTTCAAACTCAAAACCTTTTACCTTTACTAAATGAAATGTAGGGATTTATTTCCACAGGCTACCTAGAGATGGGTGTGCTGGTTTTTGGAGATTACTTTGGTTAGCTAAGTTGTCCTGCTGTGTGCAGTATATGATTGTTGCATATTATCTGACAAGTGTTTCCGGGACATGATTTGCCTAAATTATTTATTACAGACGAAGGGCCAGATTTTATTCCAGTGATGGGAGTCCCGGTGGCGGGACCAGAAAGTGGGAGGAGAGCGGCCCTCCATTGGAACCCCATCGATCTCTCAGGGCGGGCAGCCAATTAACTGCCCGCCATCGGGATGCCGTCCCTTTAAAGGACAAGCTCCCGCATCCAGAGCTGCTAGCCAATCAGGAGGCCGGCAGCTTTGCAGTACCGGCAATGCCAGCTAGAGCGGTGGCCACTGTCTGTACTCCAGGAGGCCCTGCAGTCCAGAAGAATGAAGAAGAACCCAGGAGAAGTGGGGTCGGGGTTGCTGGCGCCTTTCAGTCAGGCCCTACTGATGTGGTGGTGGTGGTGGGGGGGGGGGGGGGGACGGTCAGTGAGGGTGGGGGTGCTCTTTCCTGAGGGCGGTATCACAGTCAAAGAGACTCGCGAAGGGCCATGGATTGCCCCCAAAGGGGGAACCACCCAGACCCGGCTAGAAGGCTGCCAGGATTTACCTGGTGGCATCTCCCCATGGTGGCAGGCCCCTCTGCCTTCAAGAAAATTGAAGTAGAGGCGGGCAGAGGCCCTTAAGTGGCCATTAATTGGCCAGGTAAAATGGCAGGGGGCCTGGGCGATATTGGGAATGGTGCTGTATGCCATTTAGTTTCCCCCCGCCCCCCACCACCTCTGTGCCCACCTCCAAGGGCAGATCAAAATCCTGCCCTAGGAGACTGCAAAGAATGAGTAAAGTCTCAAGGTTACAGTTCCAGTGGGTGAAGCAGATCACACTTAGCTGTAGGGCATTACTCCATTTATTTTGTTTATTGCATGTACACATTTTCAAAAGCAAAAGTTGACACTGGTGTGGAAATCAGGAGGGTGATTTTTGACTTGTTACGACCCTGCTTTCAGGCTGTTGTTACGTCCAGGTGAGAAATGTGTCTGGAGTCTTTTGCTGTCTTTATGTAACAGGGTTTAATTTTAAACACACTGTGTTTTGAACTCCCCTTTTTCTGAATCTTTGTTCACAACTTTCCAATTATAAGACAAAGAAACCAATTCACACAGGCTTTCTGAGATTTAAAGAAGAAAGATTAAATTTTATTAAAACTTAAAACTTAAACTCTAATACGGTTCACGCCTACAGATATATGGCGCACCTATGCTAGTATGCACACGTGATATACACATGCAGATAGGAACCGAAAAGAGAAGAGGAAAATATAGTAGAGAGTGGTAGGAGGCAATATCTTGTTTCACTGCTTCAAGCTCACTGTAGTCCTTTTGTACGTAGTCTTGCTTTCTGTTGGGGCCCAGTAGTCTTCTTAAAACCTTGTTCACGTAGGAAACTTTTCTCTCTTTGAGTTTCACGTGTTTTCACAATATTCAGTTCTGTGGGAACCATATTTGAGTGCCATTGGCATTTGAGATTCTGTTGGACCTTAAAGCAGTGCAATTTATAATAGCAATATTTCACACCTGAAGATGAAAATCACCTCTCTCCGTATATATTTAAGTATTTCATATTGAAATCATATCAGCTTGTCCCACAGGAATAATTGTCTTTTAAGAATAATTTTAATAGATTTAACACTGATGTGATTAGGGAAAGGTACAATTTCAGTAATCAAAAAAGGACAAGTTTCCTTACCTTAGCATATTAGTTGTAGAAAGGTACTACTGGAGCTTAAAGAAAGTTACTGGAGTCCTCACAAAGTAATGGTGCTTCCTGTGGAGTGAGTATTTAGTGGAACGAGGTACCAGATTTGTATTCTGCTTTCTACCATTAAGCCGCATTAAATTTTCTTTAATCATCTTCATTCTGTTGGTAGATTAAGAGGGAATTGGCCTCGTCATCACCTCTGAGGCCTGCAATTGAATGCAGAACTGATATACAATTTTACATTGTATATTTTATATTGCCTAGCTATTTAATAGTGCTAGAAAAGTTGTCTACTGAAAACACTACACAGCAGCCTATTGAAACAAAAACATAGCTCTTAAAATAGGAAGTGAAAGGCTTCCCTGTCACTATCAGTTGATATCTCTGCTGATATTTCTAAGGGCAGTAGTGACATCAAGCATGTCAGTGCAGATTAAACTGTCCTTTTCAAATTAGAACAAGCGGGGAAAGCCTGTCTATTAGTAAGCCTCATGAATAACAAAGCCTTTGGCCAATTCTGTCTCTACCATCTGTCTATCTTGGTCTTCCAGGCACTGCATTCCTCATGGGCATTTCCTGTTTCCAGCAGCACTTTTAAGCATGCCAGATTCACTTGATTTCATACACTCATGCCCCGGCCTCATGCTGTCTTGGAGGCATGGAGCAAAACATACACATGATAAACTAAATTCTAAATAAAAAATGCAAATTCACGACAACCTGATCAGCTCCTCTTGAAAACCAACGTAAATTTGGAGATTTGATAACAAGCTGTTAAAATATTGTTTTATTACTAAAACCAAGTCAACATATAAACATTATATGTGCCTACAGACAGACGCCCAACCATGTAATTAATTAACTCTTGCACAGGGCTTATTATAACATGCATTCTATTACCACATCAGTGCTTCTCTGTTATGAATAGACTTTTCCCCCACCAGATAAAACTCATTTGCTGGATTGTTTTTATTTTGGGATCAATTCCTGTACACTTGGCACACAGCCAAAAATGTAGGGGAAAAGGCAATTAAACTATTAAGATCCAAGATTAGTGTTCATATGAAACCTGTCAAGGAATTACTGCAAAAATGCACAGAATTTTATTTCAACTTGGTCTTTTATCTCTTTTATTTTCCTCATGTTGAATTTTCTCTCTTCTGGCTTTTGAGTTTTTTCATCATGTCTGCAGAAATGATTTTTCGACTTCTGCTAATTTTTTTCCTATCCACACCTTGTTGCTGCCATTTCTCTTGCTGCTCCACTCTGACACACATTTCTTCATCTCTGACCTTGGCACTGACCTTTGGTTCCTCCTGATACTTGCCATGTCAAAAATAAGCAGAGAAACAATCGCAGCACAGCTAACCCACAATTCCTTCAATGTTGTTGAGCCACAGAGAACCAAGAAGGCAATCAATTAAATCCTTGGTATGTGCTAAGTCAGCAAGGTTGTTGCAACTGGTCTCAAAAAACAAAGAACAAAGAACAGTACAGCACAGGAACAGGCCATTCGGCCCTCCAAGCCTGCGCCGATCTTGATGCCTGCCGAAACTAAAACCTTCTGCACTTCCGGGGTCCGTATCCCTCTATTCCCATCCTATTCATGTATTTGTCAAGATGCCTCTTAAACGTCTCTATGGTACCTGCTTCCACCACCTCCCACAGCAACAAGTTCCATGCACTCACCACCCTCTGTGTAAAGAACTTGCCTCGCACATCCCCTCTAAACTTTGCCCCTCGCACCTTAAACCTATGTCCCCTAGTAACTGACTCTTCCACCCTGGGAAAAAGCTTCTGACTATCCACTCTGTCCATGCCACTCATAACATTGTAAACCTCTATCATGTCGCCCCTCCACCTCCGTCGTTCCAGTGAAAACAATCCGAGTTTATCCAACCTCTCCTCATAGCTAATGCCCTCCAGACCAGGCAACATCCTGGTCAACCTCTTCTGTACTCTCTCCAAAGCCTCCACGTACTTCTGGTAGTGTCGCGACCAGAATTGCACGCAATATTCTAAGTGTGGCCTAACTAAAGTTCTGTACAGCTACAGCAGGGCTTGCCTATTTTTATACTTTATGCCCCAACCGATGAAGGCAAGCATGCTGTATGCCTTCTTGACTACCTTATCCACCTGCGTTGCCACTTTCAGTGACCTGTGGTCCTGTACGCCCAGATCTCTCTGCCTGTCAATACTCCTAAGGGTTCTGCCATTTACTGTATACTTCCCACCTGCATCAGACCTTCCAAAATGCATTACCTCACATTTGTCCGAATTAAACTCCATCTGCCATTTCTCCGCCCAAGTCTCCAACCGATCTATATCCTGCTGTATCCTCTGACAATCCTCATCACTGTCCGCAACTCCACCAACCTTTGTGTCGTCCGCAAACTTACTAATCAGACCAGCTACATTTTCCTCCAAATCATTTATATATACTACAAACAGCAAAGGTCCCAGCACTGATCCCTGCGGAACACCACTAGTCACATCCCTCCATTCAGAAAAGCACCCTTCCACTGCTACCCTCTGTCTTCTATGACCGAGCCAGTTCTGTATCCACCTTGCCAGCTCCCCTCTGATCCCATGTGACTTCACCTTTTGTATCAGTCTGCCATGAGGGACCTTGTCAAAGGCTTTACTGAAGTCCATATAGACAACATCCACTGCCCTTCCTTCATCAATCATCTTTGTCACTTCCTCAAAAAACTCAATCAAATTAGTGAGGCACGACCTCCCCTTTACAAAACCATGCTGCCTCTCGCTAATAAGTCCATTTGTTTCCAAATGGGAGTAAATCCTGTCCCGAAGAATTCTCTCTAATAATTTCCCTACCATTGACGTAAGGCTCACCGGCCTATAATTTCCTGAATTATCCTTGCTACCCTTCTTAAATAAAGGAACAACATTGGCTATTCTCCAGTCCTCTGGGACCTCACCTGTAGCCAATGAGGACGCAAAGATTTTTGTCAAGGCCCCAGCAATTTCTTCCCTTGCCTCCCTCAGTATTCTGGGGTAGATCCCATCAGGCCCTGGGGAATTATCTACCTTAATGCTTTGCAAGACACCCAACACCTCCTCCTTTTTGATAATGAGATGACTGAGACTATCTACACTCCCTTCCCTAGGCTCATCATCCACCAAGTCCTTCTCCTTGGTGAATACTGATGCAAAGTACTCATTTAGCACCTCGCCCATTTCCTCTGGCTCCACACATAGATTCCCTTCTCTGTCCTTAAGTGGGCCAACCCTTTCCCTGGTTACCCTCTTGCTCTTTATATACGTATAAAAAGCCTTGGGATTTTCCTTAATCCTGTTTGCCAATGACTTCTCATAACCCCTTTTAGCCCTCCTGACTCCTTGCTTAAGTTCCTTCCTGCTGTCTTTATATTCCTCAAGGGATTCGTCTGTTCCTAGCCTTCCAGCCCTTACGAATGCTTCGTTTTTCTTTTTGACGAGGCTCACAATATCCCGCGTTATCCAAGGTTCCCGAAATTTGCCAAACTTATCCTTCTTCCTCACAGGAACATGCTGGTCCTGGATGCTAATCAACTGACATTTGAAAGACTCCCACATGTCAGATGTTGATTTACCCTCAAACAGCCGCCCCCAATCTAAATTCTTCAGTTGCTGCCTAAGATTGTTATAATTATAAAGCCCTCCTGGATGCTCCTTACAAATTCTGCCCCATCCAAGCTCCTAGCACTAAGTGAGTCCCAGTCAATATAGGGGATGTTAAAATCAGCCACCACTCGAGTTAAAGAAAGAAAAAAAGACCGGTTTTCCATTCCCAATTACGATCCAGTAACCCCTGGAAGCGTGCTTACATTGATGTCATGTGAGGACAGGATCAGGTTCAGCTGTGTCACCCTCCATGGTCAGATAGCAAGTCTCACATGTGGATAATGGCAAGGTGACTGTCAGGAAAGAAGGGAATGGCATAACATTGGCTCAGAAAGGAAACCCATTAAATGTAAAGACTAGTCTTGTCTGGGTGCAGGTAAATGCTCCTAAAGACAAAATCTTGAATGTTTAGAAAACTGTGAAATATGGGCCAGCATTGGGAATGCTGGTGAATAGGAAGTCCATTATTTCTGCATCAAATAATATGTATACATCAAATCTAGCCCATTCATGGCTATTTTTAATTGATTTTGTTTCAACACATTATTTTGTGCCTTGCATGCAAACCTTACTCTTTTGCTAATTTTTTTTATTCGTTCATGGGATGTGGGTGTCACTGGCTATGCCAGCATTTATTGCCCATACCTAACTGCCCTTGAGAAGGTGGTAGTGAGCTGCCTTCTTGAACCACTGCAGTCCTTGGAATGTAGGCATACCAACCATGCTGCAAGGAAGGCAGTTCCAGGATTTTGTCCCAGCGACAGTGAAGGAACGGCGATATAATTCCAAGTCAGGATGGTGTGTGGTTTGGATGGGAACTTGCGAGTGGTGGTGCTCCCATGCATCTGCTGCCTTTGTCCTTCTAGGTGGTAGAGGTCGAGGGTTTGGAAGGTGCTTTCGAAGGAACCTTGGTGAGTTGCTGCAGTGCATCTTGTAAATGGTACACACTGCTGCCTCTGTGCATCGGTGATGAAGGGACTGAATGTTGAAGGTGGTGGATGGGGTGCCAATCAAGCAGGCTGTTTTGTCCTGGATGGTGTCGAGCTTCTTGAGTGTTGCTGGAGCTGCAGCCATCCAGGCAAGTGGAGAGTATACCATCACACTCCTGACTTGTGCCTTGCATATGGTGGAGAGGCACTGGGGAGACAGGATTTGAGTTACTCGCTGCAGAATTCCTAGCTTCTGACCTGCTCTTGTAGCCACAGTATTTATGTGGTTGGTCCAGTTCAGTTTCTGGTCAATGGTGACACCCCTGGATGTTGATAGTCAGGGATTCAGCAATGGTAATGCCATTGTACATCAAGGGGAGATGGTTAGATTCTCTTTTGTTTGAATGTAACTTGCCACTTATCAGCCCAAGCCTAGATGTTGTCCAGGTCTTGCTGCATCTGGACATGGGCTGCTTCAGTACTTGAGGAATCGTGAATGGTGCTGAACATTGTGCAATCATCAGCAAACATCCCCACTTCTGACTTTATGATGGAGGGAAGGTCATTGATGAAGCAGCTGAAGATGGTCAGGCCTAGGACACTACCCTGAGGAAGCCCTGCAGCGATGTCCTGGGACTGAAATCATTGATCTTCAACAACCACAACCATCTTCCTTTGCACTAGGTATGACTCCAGCCAGCAGAGAGTTTTTCCCCCTGATTCCCATTGACTCCAGTTTTGCTAGGGCTCCTGGAAGCCATTCTCGGTCAAATGCTGCCTTGATGTCAAGGGGAATCACTCTCACCTCACTGGTGGAGTTCAGCTCTTTTGTCCAAGTTTAGACCAAGGCTGTAATGAGGTCATGAGTTGAGTAGCCCTGATGGAACCCAAACTGAGCGTCAGCGAGCAGGTTATTGCTGAGCAAGTGCCGCTTGATAGCACTGTCGACGATGCCTTCCATCACTTTGCTGATGGTTGAAAGTAGACTGATAGGGCGGTAATTGGCTAGGTTGGACTTGTCCTAATTTTTGTGTACAGGACATACTGGACAATTTTCCACATTGTCGAGAGATGCCAGTGTTGTAGCTGTACTGGAACAGCTTGGCTAGGGGCACAGCCAGTAAAGCCCTGCTACCCGACCTGAACCCGATGGGACCCGACAACATGTCAGGTTCGGTTCGGGTCGGTTTGCACTTCCGGGTCCGGCATTCAGGCTCGGGTCAGGTCGGGCCAGATCAGACACACTCTATCACCACCTCAGGTAAATGACTCTAATGCTAATTTACTTTTTGGGACTTTAAGGATAGTTTTTCTACAGTTATTTTAAGCTTGTGCTGGTAAGGAACAAAGTGAAAAACAGAAGGTAGATTAACTGATGGTTGGATCGGGTCGGGTCAGGTTGGGCGCGGGAAAAAATGGAAGAACTCGGGCCGGGTTGGGCTCGGATGGGGTTCTGTTGGGCTCGGATTGGGTCTCATTTGCAAACCTGAGCAGGCCTTTAATGGCCAGTTCTAGAGCACAAGTTTTCAGTGTTATTGCTGGAATGTTGGCAGGGCCCATATCCTTTGCAGTATTGAGTAATGTATCTAATACTTGGTATGACATACCTCAGATTATGAACAGTTATTTCATTTATTTATTTATTTATTTAGAGATACAGCACTGAAACAGGCCCTTCGGCCCACCGAGTCTGTGCCAACCAAGAACCACCCATTTATACTAACCCTACAGTAATCCCATATTCCCTACCACTTACCTACACTAGGGGCAATATACAATGGCCAATTTACCTATCACCTGCAAGTCTTTGGCGGTGGGAGGAAACCGGAGCACCCGGCGAAAACCCACGCGGTCACAGGGAGAACTTGCAAACTCCACACAGGCAGTACCCAGAACTGAACCCGGGTCCCTGGAGCTGTGAGGCTGCGGTGCTAACCATGGCGCCACTGTGTCGCCCACAGTTAATTTGCAATTTTCCAGTCTTCACTCCCCACTAAATGCAGATGTAACGCAGTGACAGAAGCACAATCATTGATGAGTACTGCTTCAATGGCAGACAATAAAATGGAATTGAAAATAATTTAAACCCAAATATGGTTTCATTAAATATTCAAAGGATTCCTGCATAGCAATCTTATTTTTTGAAAATGTTCATGTTCTTTGAGAGACTTTTGGGGTGATGATGTTACAAATCAATGGAACAGGTCAGAAAGCTCTACAGCTACACCTAGTGGATGCTCTGAAAACTGGGATGCAGCTATGACTGGAATATCAAAGATACTGAACCTTTCCGCATTCAAGAGCTTCTTGCTGTCTTAGGCTTTCACAAGCCGCTCCCAAGCTGCCACAGTTTTCTAATGTAATTGAGACAATGGCATCATCTGAATCTCGTGATGGGACATCACACAGGTACCCTTTGGTCTCCACTTGGTAAATACACGGTTTGCATCTTTGCAGAGTAGTTGTTCGGTTCACTGACTAATTGGTGTGATTAAAACCTTGCAAATCTGCATCATATGATAGGATGGGGTGTTATAAATTACACTGAAGTCATTGCTGTCCAATGTTTAACAGCAGTAACACTGTCTTTATAGGCCTATACTGTTGCAGAAATGCATTTACTTTGTATGGGAACAACTGCAGGTCTGGTAGTGAGACAACATTAGTCGACACAGTGTTTAGCATTGTCAGCCCATATGGAGCAAAACTGCCTTTTCCACTTCAACTTTATGTTAACTCAACAATCTTCAGACATTGGTACAGCAATGGACTTTATTCTGGTGCTATTAGCATGAATGAGACCATCAGAAACTCAAACAGCAACCATTAGACTTTCCCTTTGATAGTAAGGAACTGTTCAGCATTAATATAGGAGAGTAGTTGGTAAATTTCAAAACAAGGATATCCCAGTGTTGGTGTGCAAAAGGGATGCTTATCAAGTCTACAGGCTGCAATGTGGACAATGCCAGCAACCCCCTCAATGTGCTGACTAAACATCAAAAACAACAACTTACATTTATATAGTGCCTTTAACATAATAAAACGTCCCAAGGTGCTTTAGAGGAGCATTATAAAACAAAGTATGATACCGAGCTACAAAAGGAGATATTGGCCGTGAGGCCCCATCCACCAGCCAAAATGTCGGTCGCGAGCCCGCCTCCACTGGGGAGCCAGATTGGGATTTTTCGCTCTCCAGGTCTTTAATTGGTCTCAGGGAGGTGGAAGTCCTGCCTAACGGAGCTGCCAGCCAATCAGCGGGCCAGTAGCTCTTCGCCCCAGCATCAAAACCTGGAGCGGTGGCCACTGTTGGGACTACACCCAGCCGTTGGAGGTGACAGGAAGGACAGCCCCGGAAAAAAGGTAAGTTTTTAGGGCCTCGCTGGGGACAATTGGTCGGGACCCGGTGAGGCAATGTGGGAGACCAGCCAGTAGTGCGTTGGAATAGTCAAGTCTAGAGGTAACGAAGGAATGAGTAAGGGTTTCAGCAGCAGATGAATTGAGACAGGGGCAGAGTCGGGCGATGTCAGGGAGGTAGAAACAGGTGGTCTTAGTGATTGCATGACTACAAGGTTGGAAGCTCATCTCAGGGTCAAATGTGACACCAAGGTTGTGAACAGACTGGCATAATCTCAGACTGTTGCCAGGGAGAGGGATGGAATCGGTAGATAGGGAATGGAGTGTGGAGTGGGGACTGAAAACAATAGCTTCAGTCTTCGCAATAAAAATAAATATAACATAATAAAGATAATAAAGATAAAATAAATATCAAAGCAACTGTACAACCAGGGAACCAAAAGATCCTCTTTTGCTCCCCCAATTCCAGCATGACTCCATACCCATTTGAGACTTATTTGGGGTTGGGGAAAAGTACGCGAGTGACAAATAGTTCATTTTGCAGATTACTAAGCAAAGATTGTCTGAGATGCTTGGGTTCTGGGCACTATTGCTTGGGTTTAGCACAATCCTGCTAGATATCTTCATACCATTGGATAATCAACTCCTCATTTTTGGGAGGCACAGCCCCAGTACTGTGTCGAGCTTTAGGGTCCCCAAAAATGCGAGGGCAAGATTTCTTCATCCTTGTCGCTGAATGTTCTATAGAGAGGAAAATATACCTTCACAACCTTAAGTGCCATTAGTGTTTGTACAATAGGGCAACTTCAATTCTGACTTGCCTTAGATCATTAGTTGACCTTAAGCTGAAACCAAGCTTGTCACAGCTGCATGTGATAGCAATTTGAATACTCCTCAACCCTCCTGGCTTGGGTTAAGTGGTAGAGCATCTATTAATTTTCCACTTTTTGCAAATTATTGGGTGAATACATTCAAATTAAACTCAAATGGGAACTCTTTTTTTTTAACCAGTTTAATATCATCCCCTTTCAAACGTTTAGACACGCGAGTTAAAATTTCTTACTTGAAAAGCTGTAATCCTAACAACTATGGTTTCTGGCATTGGTGAAGAATCAATTCTATTTCGTCTGCCATTCAGATTGTGTGATCCTGCAGATTCATCTAAGATTCTTACATAAGGTAATATCTCCATTTCAACCAAATCAAAAGTCATTCCCCAAATGTTAATCTTTCCTAATGGCCATGAGGGAAAAAGGTACATTAGTATTCACTCTGAACTAATTAGCTAAATAGATAGGACTGAGTCTCTCGAAGTTGAACCAACTTTGTGTGTTTTAAGACATTAAATAGATCAATGATTAGATTGCGTCTTCGCTCATGGTTTAGTCAAATATATCCTTTATTGCTCTCACTCTAAAGGTGAGAATCACTGACAGCTCCATGCTTCCTTTACCCTGCATCCTCTCCAAGCTTCATGGGTTCCCTGTGCTCCAGCATAATTAATTCAAGGTTTTTGTCCTTGTTTTCAATCCTCACCATGGTCCTTTGCTTTACATATCTTCCCTCCTCTAACACCAGACATTTCACTTTATTATCTTCTAATTACTCTACTCCACCATTAGTAGCAATTGATTTGGCCACAATGCTCCTACCCTCGGATCTCTCCATCCAGCTCCTTCTCTATATTTTCCAAACCTCCCGAATTGCTCCTCTACAACTATGCTTTAAGTTCCCCATCCTATCCTCTCCATTCTCCAATCTCTTTTCCCAAATTATCTTTGTTTCCCCCTTATTGTAAATTTTTCTGCAACATCTTTGTGCACATGAGCATGCTATATAAATGCAAGTTGTTTTTCTTAAGGGTGCATGTTCTGCTGTGCTCCTTCCCTCTTTTTTAATCTCCCCTTCAGTTCTTGCAGACCACCGTCATCTATTCTTCCTCATCTGAAACAAAACCTCAGGGCAGGGCTCACCTTATATGGTGTGCAAGAGTAGCAAGAGATTATAGTGCCCATTTTTAAATAGAATGCAGCAACCTATTGATCATCTCAGTCTGTGTGCATGAGGTCTGAAAAAGGATACTAGGGTTTAAGGCCTTGGCTCAGTGGTAGCACACTCACCTGAGTCAGACGGCTGTAGGTTAAAGCCTACTTCAAAGAATTGACCACATAATCTAGGCTGGTTCTTCAATTAAGTAGTGAGGGAGTGCTGCACTGTCGGAGATCAGGTGAGACATTAAACTGAGACTCATCTGCCCTCTTAGATGTACAAAGAAGATCCTGTGGCACTATTTGAGGAAGAGCAGGAGAATTCTCCCAGTGTCCTGGTCAAAATTTATCTCTCAACCAACAACAAAATCAGATGACTGGGTCAATGATTTCAATACTGTTTGTGAGAGCCTGCTGTTTGCACATTGCCTGCCGTATTTCCTCCATTGCAATGGTAACAAAAATTCAAACGTACAATAAAATCTGTACAAATGAACACCTGCAAACGCAGACACTTATTGACAGTGCCAAATAGCTTACATTGCAATAGATGGAATATAAGCTTAGTTCTCATAACAATTCCAAAATATCATGGACTTGCCCTATAGGGCTGAGGACTGAAACTAAATGCAAACGATTGACACTGAATGACGAGCTCAAATGGAGAACTGGGTACAGTCAATGTCGCCAGGACACTAGGAAATCTTACAGCACCAAAACATTCTCTGTATTTCCCCCAAATCACTGTAGTGAAATTGATTGAAGGAAATAAAATGATATAACCAGTCTTTTCTAAACAGTGATGAAATAAAAAACAGGCATAGATGGACAGGAATCTTTAACTGACCAACTTAACTTAACCAAAAGAAAACCCTTAGGTGCATGATATACAACAACTTGTCTTTATATAGTGTCTTTAACATAGCAAAACATTCTAAGGTGCTTCAATTACTCATACAGAATATACAGCATCTGATTATTAAATCTATATGTACAATTACAGTGAGTGTCACTCCAACTATGAAAAGTTCGGATCTATTCAGATCTTTTGGGAAATGTGTTATGTTCTATATACGTATTCTGGTTGGAAAGATATCACTAGTGCGATGCCACAGGGTTCAGTCCTTGGGCCCCAACTATTTACAATCTATATTAATGACTTGGATGCAGGGATAGAAGGTACTATAGCCAAATTTGCAGATGACACTAAAGTAGGTGGGATAGTAAGTTGCAATAAAGAAATAAGAAATTTACAAGTGGATATGGATAGGTTAGGTGAATGGGCCAAAATTTGGCAGATGGAGTTTAACGTGGATAAGCGTGAAGTTATCCATTTTGGTCAGAAGAATAGAAAGGCAAATTATTATCTAAATGGAGAGAAACTTCAGAGTGCTTCGGTGCAGAGGGATCTGGGTGTCCTCGTGCATGAATCGCAGAAAACTAGTATGCAGGTACAGCAGGTAATAAGGAAGGCAAATGAAATTTTGGCATTTATTGCTAGAGGAATAGAGTTTTTTTTTAATTCTTTCATGGGATGTGGGCATCACTGGCTATGCCAGCATTTATTGCCCATCCCTAATTGCCCTTGATAAGGTGGTGGTGAGCTGCCTTCTTGAACCGCTGCAGTCCATGTGAGGTAGGTACACCCACAGTGCTGTTAGGAAGGGAGTTCCAGGATCTTGACCCAGCGACAGTGAAGGAACGGCGATATAGTTCCAAGTCAGGATGGTGTTTGACTTGGATGGGAACTTGCAGGTGGTGATGTTCCCATGCATCTGCTGCTCTTGTCCTTCGAGGTGGTAGAGGTCGCGGGTTTGGAAGGTGCTGTCTAAGGAGTCTTGGTGCATTGCTGCAGTGCATCTTGTAGATGGTACACACTGCTGCCACTGTGTGTCAGTGGTGGAGGGAGTGAATGTTTGTGGATGGTGTGCCGATCAAGTGGGCTGCTTTGTCCTGGATGGTGTTGAGCTTCTTGAGTGTTGTTGGAGCTGCACCCATCCAGGCAAGTGGAGAGTATTCCATCATACTCCTGACTTGTGCCTTCTAGATGGTGGACAATCTTTGGGGAGTCAGGAGGTGAGTTGCTCACCGCAGGATTCATAGCCTCTGACCTGCTCTTATAGGCACAGTATTTATATGGCTACTCCAGTTCAGTTTCTGGTCAATGGTAGCCCCTAGGATGTTGATAGTGGGGGATTCAGCAATGGTAATGCCATTGAATGTCAAGGGGGGATGGTTAGATTCTCTCTTGTTGGAGATGGTCATTGCCTGGCACTTGTGTGGCGCAAATGTTACTTGCCACTTATCAGCCCAAGCCTGGATATTGTCCAGGTCTTGCTGCATTTCTACACGGACTGCTTCAGTATTTTAGGAGTCACGAATGGTGCTGAACATTGTGCAATCATCAGTGAACATCCCCATTTCTGACCTTGTGATTGAAGAAAGGTCATTGATGAAGCAGCTGACGATGGTTGGGCCTAGGACACTACCCTGAGGTACTCCTGCAGTGATGTCCTGGAGCTCAGATGATTGACCTCCAACAACCACAGCCATCTTCCTTTGCACTAGGTATGACTCTAACCAGCAGAGAGTTTTCCCCTGATTCCCATTGACTCCAGTTTTGCTAGGGCTCCTTGATGCCATACTCAGTCAAATGCTGCCTTGATGTCAAGGGCAGTCACTCTCAGCTGACCTCTTGAGTTCAGCTCTTTTGTCTATGTTTGACCCAAGGCTGTAATGAGGTCTGGAGGTGAGTGGCCCTATAGGAACCCAAACTGGGTATTGAGCAGGTTATTGCTAAGCAATTGCTGCTTGATGGCACTGTTGATGACCCCTTCTATCACTTTGCTGATGATTGAGAGGAGACTGATGGGTCGGTAATTGGACGGGTTGGACTTGTCCTGCTTTTTTTGTGCAGGACAGACCTGGGCAATTTTCCACATTGCAGGGTAGATGCCAGTGTTGTAGCTATACTGGAACAGCTTGGCTAGGGGTGCGGCAAGTTCTGGAGCGCAGGTCTTCAGTACTATTGCCAGAATATTGTCAGGGCCCATAGCCTTTGCAGTATCCAGTGCCTTCAGTCATTTCTTGGCATCACGCAGAGTGAATCGAATTGGCTGAAGACTGGCATTTGTGATGCTGGGGACTTCAGGAGGGGGCCGAGATGGATCATCAACTTGGCACTTCTGGCTGAAGATTGTTGCAAATGCTTCAGCCTTATCTTTCGCACTGTTGTGCTGGGCTCCCCCATCATTGAGGATGGGGTTATTTATGGAGCCACCTCCTCCAGTTAGTTGTTTAATTGTCCACCACCATTCACGGCTGGATGTGGCAGGACTGCAGAGCTTAGATCTGATCCGTTGGTTATGGGATCGCTTAGCTCTGTCTATCACATGCTGCTTATGGAGTTTGGCATGCAAGTAGTCCTGTGTTGTAGCTTCACCAGGTTGACACCACATTTTGAGGTATGCCTGGTGCTGCTCCTGGCACGCCCTCCTGCACTCTTCATTGAACCAGGGTTGGTCTCCTGGCTTGATAGTAATGGTAGAGTGGGGGATATGCCGGGCCATGAGGTTACAGATTGTGGTTTGGGTACAATTCTGCTGCTGCTGATGGCCCACTGCGCCTCATGGACGCCCAGTTTTGCATTGCTAGATCTGTTCGAAATCTATCCCATTTAGCATGGTGATAGGTATCCTCAATGTGAAAGCGGGACTTCATCTCCACAAGGACTGTGCTGTGGTCACTCCTACCGATACAGTCATGGACAGGTGTATCTGCGGCAGGCAGATTGGTGAGGACAAGGTCAAATATGTTTTTCCCTCGTGTTCGTTCCCCCACCACTTGCCGCAGACCCAGTCTAGCAGCTATGTCCTTTAGTACTCGGCCAGCTCGGTCAGTAGTGGTGCTACCGAGCCACTCTTGGCGATGGACATTGAAGTCCCCCACCCAGAGTACATTCTGTGCCCTTGCCACCCTCAGTGCTTCCTCCAAGTGGTGTTCAACATGCAGGAGTACTGACCCATCAGCTGAGGGAGGGCGGTAGGTGGTAATCAGTAGGAGGTTACCTTGCCCATGTTTGACCTGGTGCCATGAGACTTCATGGGGTCCAGAGTCGATGTTGAGGACTCCCAGGGCAACTACCTCCCAACTGTAGACCACTGTCCCGCCACATCTGCTGGGTCTGTCCTGCCGGTGGGACAGGACATACCCAGGGATAGTGACTGCAGTGTCTGGGACATTGTCTGTAAGGTATGATTCCGTGAGTATGGCTATGTCAGGCTGTTGCTTGACTAGTCTGTGGGACAGCTCTCCCAACTTTGGCACAAGCCCTTCAGATGTTACTAAGGAGGACTTTGCAGGGTCGACAGAGCTGGGTTTGCCGTTGTCGTTTCTGGTGCCCAGGGTCGATGCTGGGTGGTCCGTCCGGTTTCGTTCCTTTTTATTGACTTCGTAGCGGTTAGGTACAACTGAGTGGCTTGCTAGGCCATTTCAGAGGGCATGTAAGGGTTAACCACATTGCTGTGGGTCTGGAGTCACATGTAGGCCAGCAGATTTCCTTCCCTGAAGGACATTAGTGAACCAGATGGGTTTTTACAACAATCGACAATGGTTTCACGGCCATCATTAGACTAGCTATTAATTCCATATTTATTAATTAAGTTCAAATTCCACCTTCTGCTGTGGTGGGATTCAAGCCCATGTTCCCAGATCAGTACCCTGGGTCTCCGGGTCACTAGTCCAGTGATAATACCACTAGGCCACCGCCTCCCCAATACCACTAGACCACTAGTATAAAAGTAGGGAAATGTTGCTGCAACTTTACAAGGCATTAGTGAGACCGCACCTGGAGTACTGCATACAGTTTTGGTCCCCTTTCTTGAGGAGGGATGTAGTTGCATTGGAGGCAGTTCAGAGGAGGTTCACTAGATTGGTTCCAGGGATGAGGGGTTTGTCTTATGAAGAGAGATTGAGCAGTTTAGGCCTTTACTCTCTAGAGTTTAGAAGAATGAGAGGAGATCTAATTGAGGCCTATAAGATGATTAAGGGGATTGACAAAGTAGACATAGAGAGGATGTTTCCTCTTGTGGGGCAATCTAGAAGGAGAGGTCATAATTTTAGGATAAGGGGTAGCAAATTTAAAACAGAGATGAGGAGAAATTACTTCTCTCAAAGGGTCGTGAGTCTGTGGAATTCACTACCCCAGAGTGCGGTAGATGCCGGGACATTGAATAAATTTAAGGAAGAGATAGACAGATTTTTAATTAGAAATGGGTTGAAGGGTTATGGAGAACAGGCAGGAAAGTGGAGTTGAGACCGAGATGAGATCAGCCATGATTGTATTGAATGGCGGAGCAGGCTCGAGGGGCTGAATTGCCTACTCCTGCTCTTCATTCTTATGTTCTTGTATTGCTAACCTGAAGTCATGGAGTTGATTTGGTGGGGACAGGAACAGCTGTGTTTTATATTCTGGTTGTGTTTATTGGCCTGAAAATTGTGGTAATAGTACAGATGACAAAAAAGGACATATAGCAGTGACACAAACTTGGATTATTTCTGTAAATGTTACATGTGCCGTCAGAGATTGCTGACAAATAGCAGAAACCATGAACATCTCCACAAATTATGATGCCCATCAATGCAGGAACAGCATTGGAGAGTGACAATGTGGGGAAAAAAAGTAAATTATGCCCTCAATCTTTTCAAAGCTTTTGTATTTTGAGTTGCAATAAAGTTAGAACTGAGTGGGTTAAGAAAAAAAGATTCATGGATTTCAGACAGAAAACCACTAGAGGGCTCTGAGCTCTTACTTCATTTTGAAGGCTTCACATCTGTTTCACATATTACATAATATTTATGTATTCTTTTGTAATATTGTCAAGTATATACTAAAGGTTAAAATCTACATTATGTTTCAATGGATGATGGGCCTCATAACCCCGACACTTCAAATCTTGGAATGCAAAGTGGTAGTCATCAGGAACATCATCTGTGGCTCAGCTGGTAGCACTCTTGTCTCTAAATCACAAGAATATGGGTTCAAGTCCTGCTCTAGGATTTGAGCACAAAAATTAAGGCTGATGCTCCAGTACAGTACTGAGGGAGTTGCTGTCATGTGGATGAGGTGTTACACTGAGGCCCCGTCTGTCCTCTCAGGTGGATGTAAAAGATCCTATGATGCTATTTTGAAGAAGAGCAGAGGAGTTATCCCCAGTATCCTGGCCAATGTTTATCCCGCAATCAACATCACAAAAACGGATTATCTGGTCAGTATCCCGTTGCTATTTGTAGGAGTTTGCAGTGCACAAATTGGCTGCCACGCTTCCCGCATTACAACAGTGACCACACTTCAAAAGTACTTTATTGGCTGTAAAGTGCTTTGAGGTGTTCAGTGGACATGGAAGTCACTATATAAATGCAAGTCTTATTCTTCTTCTGCAGGGGGAATCTTCATATTAGGATTATTTCAAATCTCCAATAAAACCCGTGTCAAAGTTTAAAAGCTGTGTTGTTGGGAGATTTTTAGCAGTGAGATGCTCTACAGTTCTCAGTTCCATACATTATTGTTGAAAGGCTAAAGCTGCCCATTGACAGAAAATCAATAAAAATTAGAATCGCTCTCTCCATCGCCATAGATGAAATCCATATTCGCAACTAGACTGCCAGGCATCTATCTCCACCTCCTCTCCCCTTGGGCTTCCAGGAATCTTCTTCGATTTCACTCCCCGCCAGTCCAATGGACTGCCAGGAATAGATACACATCGTACTTTCCTCCACATATGCATGTATACACACACACAACACTTTCTTTTAAAGTAACGTCAATTTTTTAACTATGGTATCATGCTCACACAAGGAACAGTATGAACCAAAGTGAACTGGAGCAATTATGAACTGTAAAAATGAACTGATAAACTAAACTCCAAAAAGTGGACACACTTTTACTGCAGACAAGATGGCGTAAGAGGTCAGGTGTTCTCTCCTGTACTACAAATATACATAATGACTGATGAAGACTAAACCCATCATCACACATCTGGACTAGTCCTGGGGAAGGCACATTAAAATGCTAAACAGCCCATGCAAGCTAAATGGCTCCTATCTTCATAAATTGTGCTGACATAGGCCTTCACAGACAGGGAGACTTCGGATTCGAAGCCAAGATAATAGGTGGGACTTAACACCACTTTATCAAGATAAGCCACATTCAAATCTCATTGTGGAACAATGGCCACACGTTCAAAGACATTGTATGAACACACCAAAGGAGAGCATCTATGGTCATCCGAACAAACCAAGCCTGAAAAGGTTTTTTCTTAAAAAAGAGCTCTCTGAAAAGACAGAGATATAAAGCCTGCCAGCCAAGAAGCTGAGAGATCCATTCCAGCCAAGAAGAAGACCCTTCCTGAACATCTTTAAACCACAGAAGCAGAGACTGCAAAGTGACCTTGAAAAGTCCCCACCTGAGAAATCATAACAGGATTTCCCGCCACCAACTTTGATTGAATCTTAACCAGAGGAGTCTGTAATACTTCAGTGGACCAAGGCAAGGAACACCAGGCCTGCACCGCTGCTTAAAAAATTCCTCCTGGAAAACCAAGGTGGTGTCAAAGTGAACTCTTTTACAAAAATCAGACTTAAATGCATGCTATCCTCTAATCTCTATCTCCTCTTGTGTGTGTACGAGTGAGTGGATAATGTTGTGATTTTTTTTCAGGTATTGTTTAATAAATAATTTTATCTTTCTTTTAATCTTATGAGAAAACCTGTTATTTATCTGTTTATTTGACCACTAAAACACTCAGGGACTAAAACTATATTCTCTAAAAAATGCTGTCTACCATCAGTTGAGAGGCAAAAAGTAGATGTCATCCACAACATCTGCCCTGTCCGTGACAATGGGTTCACCACAACGAATTGTCCATTGTCATGGAGAGCTACTCGTGGTGAGATGGTTTGTGCACAAGATGGTGTGTCCCTCTGCTCACATGTGCCAATAAATGAGGAGACCAACCTAAATGTGAAGTTATCCAAATTGTGCAACAAGTAATCACCAACTAGCCTAAGATTTTTTGAGTTTTCAATTTCTTTTGATGGAAACAGATGAAGCATCCAGTTGACACAATTCCTATGTCTTGCTGAAAAAGAAAGTGAGGCAGTTGAAGTAACAGGAATAAATTAAGAAAAGTATTAGAAATTATCTCCCCAAAAATATCTATAAGCATTGCTCTCAATCACATAGTGTATTTTTTAAAATCTGGCAACGTTGCTTAAAGAAAGTGACAAAATACTGTAGTACTTCCTATGCAAAGTGAGTCATAAAGAATCAAAAGCTGGATGTACAGCTCATTCAGAGAAATTCAGTTGAATCAGTCTGTCCTCATTACTTATTGTGTGTCCACCAACTGCGTTCATTTGAATGTTACTGAAAATTACTGGATATTTTAAAGTCTAATTCATGAAAGGTGGAATATTTTTTAATTCAGAGTATTGTCTGAAGAAACCAAGAACATTTAAATTTGGGAAACAAAATGCCACTCAGGAAGATCAATGCGTCTTTTCATTTGTGAGCCAGTTGCACGACGGCCACAAGATGGCACTAATGCAACAAATGAAACAAACTAAAAATTCTATTCCCTTCACATTCTACACCACAGAGTTTAACAGTTTTCAAATACAGTAAAAGCTTTGTTACCTGGCACTTTACCAACCGGTTCGTTCTATTATCCAGAATTTCCAAAATCTCCCGAAACAAGTCTCGATTGTAATAACCAGAATTCATCCGATACCTCCGGACATTCGTGGCGCAGTGGTTAGCACTGCAGCCTCACAGCTCCAGCGACCCAGGTTCAATTCTGGGTACTGCCTGTGTGGAGTTTGCAAGTTCTCCCTGTGTCTGCGTGGGTTTCCTCCGGGTGCTCCGGTTTCCTCCCACATGCCAAAGACTTGCAGGTTGATAGGTTAATTGGCCATTATAAATTGCCCCTAGTATAGGTAGGTGGTAGGGAAATATAGGGACAGGTGGGGATGTGGTAGGGATATGGGATTAGTGTAGGATTAGTATAAGTGGGTGGTTGATGGTCGGCACAGACTCGGTGGGCTGAAGGGCCTGTTTCAGTGCTGTATCACTAAACTAAACATTCCCAAAGCTCTCTCCCAGGCTGTTTTCCAAAGTGCAGTCGATTGTTCTCGATATTAGTTAGTGATGCTGCCGATAGCAATTTTAGCGGCGCTGCCTGCAGTCCATCAAAATTTCTATGCACCTTTACTGCCTCAAGATTTTGCATTGTACATCTTCTTGTACTTTGTCATTTCTCTTAAAATTATAACTATTAGTGTTGCCTTGGTAAGTACAACCCTTGATTAACCGGAATTTTCAATTATCCAGCACCTCTTGGGTCCAGCACATTCCGGATAACCAAACTTTTATTGTAGTTAAAAAGTATTTGCACTTTGTAGGAAAGTGATAAAGATAGGCTATTTAATTCACACCAAAAGTCAAGAAAGTTTCGTCCTATATGACCACACATATTCACTGTATCTCCTAATATTTACAGAAATATTGTAATCAGTGTGCTTTTATATTCTGATTTGGATTGCAACCTTTTTTAAATGTCAAAGAATGCATAAATAAACTAAAACATTAGAGCGACAAAGACAATGACAATTCTGCCCTCCTCTCACCAGTAAGTGTAACCATGTCACTTTATAGGACATAATTACACATGGTGGTAGGAAGAGCTGTTGATGGACAAGTAAACCTGGTGTCAATCACATCTGAAGGTGAACTAGTCAATGAGTAAATGATTTAAGGGTTGTGGAGTTTTTATTCATTTTCAGTTCCTGAATAATTATAGCAGAGCCACCAAGCTCAAAACTTACAGATAGTTATGTAAATATTACCATGGAAACGTTTATCCCCATGAGCTCTTCCCATTTTCTTATCACTTCTTCTTGCAATGAAATCTATTAAAGATCTGGATATATCAGACACAATCGAAACCTTTGACAGACATTACAACCCTTATGACAAGGGTGATATCCTTATTTCTGAAAAATCAGCCATACCTTTGAATGCATGCATTTTATTATTTAGTTTACTATTATAGTTTTTAACAACCTGACTAAATAATGGGTGTGTGACAAGTCAAAACTTCTTAGGGTTCAAGGCCATTTCTGAATTCCTAACAAATTTGGCTACATCTCAAACATTTGGTATTTAAGCTGAGTTTTATTCCTCATGATTTTTTACCTCAACTTGGCAGATCTGGTTTTAGGATCCAAAATAAAATATTGGAAGATCTGGATTCAGAGCCAAGTGTTTGCTGTTTCTCATTCTTCTAAACATTTTTCGTGTTTCTGTGCTTACATCAAGATAACAGGAAGGCTAGGGGGAATATTATGGGCAATCTCGATTGTCTACATAATTTATAGTTGGTTTCTGTATTGTACCTTGTATACCTTTATTTCATTGTCAAATTGTTTCTGGGGTTATTTTTTGCATGGCTTTTCTATTAGGACTCTATAGTTCCACAGCCATGATATCTGTGTCAAATGTCCTGCCCGCAATACACATTGCACTGCTGTTGTTTCTCAATGTCAAAGGTTAACATAGCTATGAGCCACAGTGAATGAAGTATGGATCGAGAGAAGCATGTTCCTATTGTACAATGTTTGTGTAATGTCATCCAACAGCTCATCAGCCACATTTACTCCAATTTCAATTTATGTGCAGTCATTTTCAGGCAATTCCTTATTTTGCTACAATACAATACAAGACAAATTCAGTCAATATGTGTTTCTGAACATGCTGTGTTGTCTGCCCATATTCAGGTAATTTTTTGCTGACTTGTGGGAAGAATCCTGTTTGTATGTCATGTCCAGTTTGTATGTGTGGTCATGTTCCACTGTTATTAATGGGGCATGTGGGTTTTCTACTTTGTAATGTCACTCCTGGAGTTTTTGTTATGCTGATTTGCAGCATCTAGTAATAAAATTATTGAATTTTTCCTTCCATTTCTTCTTCTTCCTGCTTTTTAGGTTCTGCTTTGCCTGTGGTGTTGGTAGTCCTGCCTGAGTATATAGCACTACTCAGTGTTAGCATTCATATAATATTGAAGTTCATTTTGTGTTCCTCTACTGCTTGACTTGGTCCTTGTTGCAGGGACTATGTAGCTGTCATTATGTCTTTGTTCTGCCTTTTGTGGTAATGTGTAGGTGTTCTATGCCTGTGTGAATTTCAACATTCATCTCCATCTTGGTTTTGTTTTTCTCTCTTCTGCTTCTGTGGTTTTTATAGAACTGGGTTTGTGCATTGTGTGTGTGTGTATGTGTGTGTGTGTGTGTGTGTGTGGTATACTCAAGGTTTTGTGTGTTGCCATGGGAGCAGTTGGAGGATGTGCTGTGTGTGGCGCGCGGGTTTGAATGGCTTGCAGAGACTGAGCAAGTGCGTCAGGTGGGGTCAGTCAGTCTCTCGGCAAAGGATTCTGTATTTGGTCTTAAGGTAATGCTGCAAAAACAAAAACATTGTACTCAATGGATGATATTATGCAGATCAAGAGACCAAAATCATAGGTTAGTTTATGAGAACAGATGTACATATCAGGACTCACCGGGTTAATCCAGATACTTGATAAATTTACAGCCACAGACGTTTTGAAGAAAACCCACACTGAATCAAGGATTAGATATTCTTTTGACACAGAATTGGAAAGTTAATCGTCCATCTGCTAATGTAGGATGAATGATTACAACGGTTTAACTAAAGCCAGTGGTACAGAGATAACACAAGTGACTAATTGTGATTAATTCATCTAGTTGTTCAGGTAGGGATTGTTCATTCCAAACTCATCAGAGCTTATTTTTACTCCTAATTAAAGCCAGTGCAGTTCAAACGATTTTTCTTTTTCCCATTCAGTAATTTAATTAGCGTTGCTGTCATTCAGCCAGTTGCCAGAGCCTCCTGCTCCCAGCTCTAGCACAACCAGTTTATAAAGGTGGTTTCATTGCTGGGACATCAGTTCTCCTTTGGGTTATTCCCAAAGGGCCTGAAACAAAAGTGATTTTGAAATGCCCTGCAGCCAATGACCAGAAACATCAACTCAGTTCAGACAACCATTGCATGCTGCCTGCACAAACATTTTGAGTTCCCCACCCCCTGTTTTAGCAAATTGTGACTCCTTCCATTCTGGTAGCTGTCAGATAGCATTGTATTGTGTTCAGTAAAACAACATAGAGTGCCTATACATAATTGACACATTGCACCATGCATGCACACGGTGATATTAGTACATCTTGTTTACACAGTCTGAAGTACTCACTTAGTTAGAGTTGTGATGAAGGCTGCTGAGCAGCCCCTTGACCTTTGACGGCAAAAAGTGTACAGAACATCACTGTAGGACTGTGTACCGCTGCTGATTGAGTTACTTCAACAGTTTTAAGTTTAGTCCAGCACTTATACCAGTTCCTCATCAACCCTTTGAAGACCTGCTCTGCACTAAAAATCAAATGTTTCTTTGATTTATTCATATTCTATGGCTTAAAATGTTCTCTGGTTCTGCAGATTCCTTAAATTTTATTTTCCTATACTTTCTTTAGCCTCCTTGTCTCGAGAAACAATGGGTAAGCGCGTGGTGGTGGTCAGTGGTTTGTGAAGCAGCGCCTGGAGTGGCTATAAAGGCCAATTCTAGAGTGACAGACTCTTCCACAGGTGCTGCAGATAAAATTGGTTGTCGGGGCTGTTGCACAGTTGACTCTTCCCTAGCGCTTCTGTCTTTTCTTCTGCCAACTGCTAAGTCTCTTTGACTCGCCACACTTTAGCCCTGTCTTTATGGCTGCCCGCCAGCTCTGGCGAACGCTGGCAACTGACTCCCACGACTTGTGGTCACTGTCACAGGACTTCATGTCGCGTTTCCAGACGTCTTTAAAGCAGAGACATGGACAGCCGCTGGGTCTGATACCAGTGACGAGCTCGCTGTACAATGTGTCTTTGGGGATCCTGCCATCTTCCATGCGGCTCACATGGCCAAGCCATCTCAAGTGCCGCTGGCTCAGTAGGGTGTATATGCTGGGGATGTTGGCCGCCTCGAGTACTTCTGTGTTGGAGATACGTTCCTGCCACCTGATGCCAAGGATTCTCCGGAGGCAGCGAAGATGGAATGAATTGAGACGTCGCTCTTGGTTGTCATACGTTGTCCAGGCCTCGCTGCCGTCGAGCAAGGTACTGAGGACACAGGCTTGATACACTCGGACTTTTGTGTTCCATGCCAGTGCGCCATTTTCCCACACCCTCTTGGCCAGTCTGGACATAGCAGTGGAAGCCTTTCCAATGCGCTTGTTGTATTCTGCATCTAAAGACAGGTTACTGGTGATAGTTGAGCCTAGGTAGGTGAACTCTTGAACCACTTCCAGAGCATGGTCGCCGATATTGATGGATGGAGCATTGCTGACATCCTGTCCCATGATGTTCGTTTTCTTGAGGCTCATGGTTAGGCCAAATTCGTTGCAGGCTGCTGCAATCCTGTCGATGAGTCTCTGCAGACACTCTTCAGTGTGAGATGTTAATGCAGCATCGTCAGCAAAGAGGAGATCCCTGATGAGGACTTTCCTTACTTTGGACTTCGCTCTTAGACGGGCAAGGTTGAACAATCTGCCACCTGATCTTGTGTGGAGGAAAATTCCTTCTTCTGAAGACTTGAATGCATGTGAGAGCAGCAGGGAGAAGAAGATCCCAAACAGTGTAGGTGCAAGAACACAGCCCTGTTTCACGCCACTCAGGATAGGAAAGGGGTCTGATGAGGCACCGCTATGCTGAATTGTGCCTTTCATATTGTCATGGAATGAGGTGATGATACTTAGTAGCTTTGGTGGACATCCGATCTTTTCTAGTAGTCTGAAGAGACCACGTCTGCTGACGAGGTCAAAGGCTTTGGTGAGATCAATGAAAGCAATATAGAGGGGCATCGGTTGTTCACGGCATTTCTCCTGTAGCTGGCGAAGGGAGAACAGCATGTCAATGGTGGATCTCTCTGCTCGAAAGCCACACTGTGCCTCAGGGTAGACACGCTCAGCCAGCTTCTGGGAGCCTGTTTAAAGCGACTCGAGCGAAGACTTTCCCCACTATACTGAGCAGGGAGATTCCACGGTAGTTGCTGCAGTCACTCTTGTTCTTATAGAGGGTGATGATATTAGCAAAACCCACATCAGAGATGCCATCTATGACTCAGCAATGATCACCTATGGCAAACGTATGAAGCGGAATGCAGACTGGTTTCAATCTCACTTTGAAGAGCTGGAACCTGTCATAGCCGCTAAGCGCATTGCACTGTTGAACTACAAGAAAGCCCCCAGCGAGTTAACATCCGTAGCACTTAAAGCAGCCAGAAGCACTGCACAAAGAACAGCCAGGTGCTGCACAAATGACTACTGGCAACACCTATGCAGTCATATTCAGCTGGCCTCCGACATTGGAAACATCAGAGGAATGTATGATGGCATTAAGAGAGCTTTTGGGCCAACCATCAAGAAGATTGCCCCCCTCAAATCGAAATCGGGGACACAATCACTGACCAACACAAACAAATGGACTGCTGGGTGGAGCACTACCTAGAACTGTACTCCAGGGGAAAATGTTGTCACTGAGACCGCCCTCAATGCAGCCCAGCCTCTACCAGTCATGGATGAGCTGGACGTACAGCCAACAAAATCGGAACTCAGTGATGCCATTGATTCTCTAGCCATCGGAAAAGCCCCTGAGAAGGACGGCATTACCCCTGAAATAATCAAGAGTGCCAAGCCTGCTATACTGTCAGTACTTTCCTATTCAGGATTTGCAAATTTACAGTGTCTTTTTGCAAATGTTATACGAGAGAGATATTTGTAATCTTCTTAAAACTTCAATGACCTTTCTGTGCTCAAAAGTCCCATCACTGTCTGATTTTTATGGTGCAAACAAAAAACTCAGGAGGGTGATAAAACCCTAGTGTTAGTTCATGAGCATGTCCATCAAGCTAGTATTAGGGCAAATGCTGCAGAAATCTCTGGCCAACAACAACTTGCATCAATATAGCACTTTTAACATAGTAAAATGTCCCAAGGTGCTCCACTGGAGAATCATCAAGAAAAATTTGACACCGAGCCACGTAAGGACAGATGAGGGTAAAGAGGTAGGTTTAAAGAACTCACTTAAGAGGAGGTCAAGAAACAGAGAAGCTTAGGGAATGAATTCCAGTGGTTCCAGGCAGCTGAAGGAACGGCCACCAACTGTGGAGCAGTTAAAACCATGAATGTACAGAAGGCCGAATTGGAGGAGCGCAAATACTGAAGGGTAGTAGGGCTGGAGGAGATAGGGAGGGGAGGGGCAGGGCCATGGAGGGATTTGAAAACAAGGATGCAAATTTTTTAATTGAGGAGTTGCTGGAGTGAGAGCCAATGGAGGTCAGTGAGCACAGAGATGATGGGTGAATGGGACTTGGTGTGAATTAGGACATGGGCAGAGTTTTGAATGACATCAAATTTACGAACCAAGGAAGTTAAGGATGATATCTAATTGAAAGAAAAGGTGCATAATGCTGCGAAGATTAGTAATAGGCCAGAAGATTGGGAAAATTTTAGAAAACAACGAAGGATGACTACGAAAATAATAAAGAGGGAGAAATTAGTGTATGAGAGTAAACTAGCAAGAAATATAAAAAACACACAGTAAAAGCTTCTACAAATATATAAAATGGAAAAGAGCAGCTTAATTAAGTGTTGGTCCCTCAGACAATGAAACCGGGGAATTAATAATGGGAAACAAGGAAATGGCAGAGACTTTGAACCAGTATTTTAGAGCTATAGAACCATTGAAAAATTACGGCACAGAAGGAGGCCATTCAGCTCATTGTCTCCGTGCCGGCTGAAAAAACTAGCCGCCCAATCTAATCTCACCTTCCAGCACCTAGTCCATAGCCTCGCAGGTTACAGCACTTCAGGTGCATGTCCAGGTACCTTTTAAATGATTTGAGGGTTTCTGCCTCCACCACTGATCCTGGCAGTGAATTCCAGACACCCACCATCCTCTGGGTGAATAGGTTTTTGCTCATGTTCCCTCCAATCCTTCTACCAATCACCTTAAATCTGTGCCCCCAGTAATTGACCTCTCCACTAGGAGAAACAGGTCCTTCCTGTCTACTCTACTAGGCCCCTCATAATTTTGTACACCTCAATTAAGTCACCCCTCAGCCTCCTCTGTTCCAAGGAAAACAACCCTAGCCTATCCAATCTTTCCTCATAGCTGCAACTTTCAAGCCCTGGCAACATTCTTGTAGATCTCCTCTGTACTCTCTCCAGAGCAATTATGTCCTTCCTGTAATGCGGTGAGCAGAACTGCACGTAATACTCCAGCTGAGGCCTAACCAGCGTTTTATACAGTTCCAGCATTACATCCCTGCTTTTGTATTCTATACCTCGGCCAATAAAGTAAAGCATTCCATATGCCTTCTTCACCACTTTATCTACTTGTTCTGCCACCTTCAGGGACCTGTGGACATGCACTCCAAGGTCTTTCACTTCTTCTACCTCTCTCAATATCCTCCCTTTTATTGTGCAGGTCCTTGCTTTGTTTGCCCTCCCCAAATGCATTACCTCATACTTCTCTGGATTGAATTCCATTTGCCACTTTTCTGCCCACTCAACCAAACTATTGATATCATTCTGGAGTCTACAATTATCCTCTTCATTATCAACGACACAGCCAATTTTTGTGTCACCAACAAATTTTCTAATCATGCTCCCACGTATAAGTCCAAATCATTAATATATACCACAAACAGCAAGGGACCCAGCACTGAGCTCTGTGGAACACCACTGGAAACAGCTTTCAATTCGCAAAAACATCCGTCGACTACTACCCTTTGTTTCCTGTCACTGAGCCAATTTTGGATCCAATCTGCTACATTCTTCTGTATCCCAATGGGCTTTCATTTTACTGATCAGTCTGCTATGCGGGACCTTGTCAAATGCTTTACTAAAATCCATGTATACCACATCCATTGCAATACCCGCAACTGGCTTAGGATTGACAAAGACCCACGGATTCCTCTTTCCCTAAAAATGTTTTGGAGATCAACACCCTTGCTCGGGTGGACCAAAGAGGTATGGCGGGAAAAGATGTGAAAAGGAAAAATTAATCTACTGGGGTTCCTGCTTGTTATGCTGTTCCGTTGTGGAAAGGAAATACGTGATAAAAATCTTTTATGCCTGAGATTAAGCCAGTTCATTCATAAACTTGGTGTCACATTTGGCTCTGTAATGAGCTTCCAACCTCATACACATGTCATCATTAAGACCGTCTAGTTCCACCTCGGTAACATTGCCCGCTTCACCCCATCTCAGATTTGCTGCTGCTGAAACCTTCATTCATGTCTTCGTTACCTCTAGACTTGACTTCTCTAAGGCACTGCTGGCTGGTCTCCCACATTCTACTCTCCATAAACTTGAGGTCATCCAAAACTCTGCTGCCCGTGTCTTAACTCACACCAAGTCCTGTTCCCCTATCACCCCTGTGCTTGCTGACCTACATTGGCTCCCAGTCAAGCAACATCTTGATTTTAGAATTCTCATCCTTGTTTTTGAATCCCTCCATGGACTCGTCCCTCTCTATCTCTGCAATCTCCTCCAGCACCTCTGAGATATCTGCGTTCCTCTAATTCTGGTCTCTTGGACATCCCTGGTTTTAATTGCTCCACCATTGGTGGCTGGGCCTTCAGTTGTCTTGTTCTGGAGTATCTTCCCTACATCTCTCCACCTTTCCATCTTTAACACACTCCTTAAAACCTACCTCTTTGACCAAGCTTTTGGTCATCTGACCTAATATCTCCTCTTGTGGCTCAGTGTTCATACTTAGTTTTATAATACTCCTGTAAAGCACCTTGGGAAGTTTTATGTTACAGGTGCTATATAAATATAAGTAGTTGTTGTTGAAAAGATTGAATCTGAGCTTGAAATTTGGAAAGGTTGCCAATACTAGGTGCCTTTTGGATCACACCTGAAAAAGGGTGACTTATGAGAGGTACCAGAAGGTCACCAGCACAGATAGAATATTACCCCAGAATGAGTGGCTACTCACAGGAAAGGGGAACATAAATTATGGGGAAACTCCTACTTACTATCAGTTATACCCTCCCTCCCACATGAATCAGTTCTGCTGGCTCAACTCCTGTAACAAATACTTTCACACCCAGTGTAAGTGTGACTGACAACCATTAGCTCCATGGACACAATAGCATGCAAAATGCTTTGACCTTCCACTTGATCCTTTAATCCCTTCACACCAAATTACAAGATTTCTGTAACTATCTTTAGTAAACCCTGAAAGAACTCGAAGTGTGAGGCAGCTCTTGACTGGCCATCTGTGTATACTTGTGCCTGTAACTGGATCTCCTAATGTAAATAAATCCCTCAAGTCCCTGGGTCCAAAATTTCACAGCAACAAAACCAAGCCTGTTTTTAATTCTGTGCAATTTATGAGCTCTAGAAATGTTAATGCAACACATATTTTGCAGCTTTTGCTGCAGCAATATTAAAGTTATTTCTGGAAAGCAGAAATAATCAACGTACGATACATTTAAGAGGAAGCAAGGTAAACACATAAGGGAGAAAGTAATAGAAGGATATGCTACTAAGGTTAGATGAAGAGGGGTAAAGGAGGCTCATTTGGAGCAGAAAAGTCGACATAGAGCAGTTGCGCTGATTTACATGTTTCTGTGCTCTGTACAATGCTATGAAATTATTCTCTTATTAGGAAAAGTGGGGCTGGTATCTGTAATGTTATCAGGTTATAACTGACTGAAGCATTAGCCTCAATTTGAACTCATGGCATGCTAGGTAAGTGATGAGGGTGGTGGGGAATATGGGGTGGGGCAAGCAACAAGCTCGCACAGCAAGGTCCAGAAAGACTTTGATTCTCGGGCCACATTTCTATATTCAGAATCCGACTCCTGCCTGAACCTGGCAAAAGTCACTGCCGGGCCAGTGAACAGGAATTCAGTCAGCAGGAGGCAGCAGACCTGTGGGAACTATCCCCCACGGTCTGGTAAATGGTGAGGGGTGGGGGGCAACCAAAGTGGGTCACAATTGGTGAAGTGAGGGGCATGCCCCGGGCAAAGGAGGCCCAAGCTTTCTTTGAGGGGTTTAGAGAAGCTGTTGACGGCACAGCAGAAGGTTGGAGCTAAAGGCTATTTTTCCTGGCAAGAGCTCTGAGCCCATCAAGATGAGATGCGTTTGCAGAATGAATAGAGACAGAGATCAAATTTGCAATGAACTCCACTGAATTCAATATCATGTGTAAATATTAAATATGGCTCGTCTCAGTTCTTTCATGGAAAATTTAGCTCCAAGCTGTTTGTCAATTATCAATTCTTTTCTGATATAATGCAGAAGTCAGAAAACCTCACAGTTTATCCTTGTTGTAATGACTTGCAGTAACGCTTAATGCCAAAATCATTTAAAACCAGATTAAATAATTAAGGGGCAGGACAGTGGGAAAACTGCCCAGTTACAATTTTAAGACTTAAGCACCAGCACTAATGAGGGCTAGTATTCAGGCCAACAAAAGTTGGCCTTAATATTACTTTTACTGCTATTTAATACATTAAGCACACTTCCAATATTTATTTCCCAACAATAATTCTTCTGTAGAGTGAAAACACTTGATGATAGCAGCCACTGATTGCAATGACATGACCATTATTGCCCTCATCACCAAATCATATTGCAATGTTGCTGGAACAGGCTACATAATCAGATCTATTGTGCATAATAATTATTGTGCTGGATGTGGTTGTCACATTTTGGAATGTTGGATCATTTCTTTCTTCATGGAAAGGATTAGGGAATGAGTCATGTTTAAGTGTTGTATTTTGAAACATAGTGAATTTGCCCAGGTTTAAAGTCACAAGCTGAATGCATTAAAGTTGTGTATTAACGCCATATACACTCATTGGTGGAAGGTCATCGTTTACTGTATCATGATAGTTCAGTTGTGTTATCCAAGGCTAATTAAGCCAGGATGGCCTCTATTTAGTTTGAGAACAGGAAAAGATCATTTACTTTAAACTTCCCATGGGGAAGGAGGTAGGTGGGGTGGGGGTGGGAGTTGGGGAGTTGGGGGGGTGGGGGTTGGGCAATGATATAGCCAGTTTTAGTGACAGTTCTATAGGTAAATTACTGGACAAGGAAGAGGTCAAGAAATCTGCCCTCCCACTGACTGGGAACAGAAATAGAAAAAGACAAAGGAAGACATGGGCAATCAGTAGGCCAGATGGGTCTGGGAAGGAAAGCTAGCCTGGTGAGGGGAACCTCTCTCTTCTCAAGCTCAGAGCTGGTCAAGATCAGAGGCTGAACTGTTCCAGCTAATAAGGCACAACTTTATTATTTTTGAGTATTGCTGACTCTGGTCAAGGCATTGCCCTGAGGAATGAACCAGTGAATGGCTGTCACGTATTTTGTTTAGCTGAAACAGGCGCAATGTGTGCACATGTTCTTTCAGTCTGCAAAAAAAGGCCCTGTGCTTCCAATACGCACGAATGCGCCACACTGCGATCCCAACTGACAACCTTAAATTGGTTGTCAGCGTAATTCTTAGCGCACTGAGGATTATTTAGCAAATGTTGTCCAATCATGGAATCACATCTAATGTTGGACACTGTGTTTTGAGTTTTTCAAGCACGAGCTTGTTGGATATGGTCTGTACCTTTCCCGTTGTGAACAGTGGAAGGGACATGCTGTTTGATATGATCCGCCAGTCTTTGGGACGTATGGCCTTTATACCTAGCATCACGCTGGCATTGAAATGTATATATCACATTACTCATTTGTGTGATAGGCAGAATCTTTTTGGCTTGACGGCAGCATCCTGTTAGTGGCGAATACCATATTAGATTAGATTAGAAATACAGCACTGAAACAGGCCCTTCGGCCCACCGAGTCTGTGCCGAACATCAACCACCCATTTATACTAATCCTACACTAATCCCATATTCCCAACAAACATCCCCACCTGTCCCTATATTTCCCTACCACCTACCTATACTGGTGACAATTTATAATGGCCAATTTACCTATCAACCTGCAAGTCTTTTGGCTTGTGGGAGGAAACCGGAGCACCCGGAGAAAACCCACGCAGACACAGGGAGAACTTGCAAACTCCACACAGGCAGTACCCGGAATGTGTTGCTACTGCATAGTAGCAGCATGAAACAGCTCGCTTCACCTGTTGCTCAAATGTTTGGGATGCATTACCCTTCCAGGGTAATCTGAGGTAGACTGGGCACTTTTCAGGGCTGAAAATGACAGCCTTAGGCTTATTAACCTTATTAAGGTTAAGCTTAGGCTCATTAACCTTATTATTTTTTATTATTTTAACCTTATTAAGGCTTAGGCTTATTAACCTTATTATTTTTCATGTTCTCGAGGAGGGATCTGTAGTTTGTTCAATTAAGGTGAAGTTTGATTACTTCTGTTATTCTGTACAGCTAATGGTTTTCTGTAAAATAAAACAACCTAAATATTCATATGGGCCTTGTCTCACTAAGTCTTTCAGTCTGCCTTCAGAACAACTGAAGAAACAAGCACGAGAGAATGTGAGAAAGACATAATATACAGGTCAGATCACAAGAGAATCATATTGTTATACCCCCAGATTACGCTATTTTAAAATTAGATATTAGGCAATACAGACAAACTCCTAAACACAAGATACTCAGACCATTCACCAAAGTGACCAGCATTGCTTTATCAGGGAGAATATAGAAGGCAGACCCAAAATATTTAACAATTGTCTTCCGATATTCAGTCTTTAAAGGGGCTATCAGAAGTTAGGAGGACAACCAGTCTCAGTGATGTATTCAGGCCACATGCACCCAAACAATTTTGCTATCACTAAATACATAATTCACCAATTTTCACCCAATATTAAGGGAATGAAGTGGGTATGTCAGGGAGAGAGGAATAGAAACCCAAATCCTTCCAGTAGAAGATATTCTTTCCATGTGTTCAGTCAGTTATTTCTGGATGAGAGCCTATCAGGATTCCTAGAACAATATTCCAGGAATGGAATCATACTTTTAATAATTTTCCTTAATTGTTTCAGGTCCTCTTATAATCTCTGGAGCCTCTGAATCCAGACATGTTGATAAATCTACTTAAGATTTGAGGAAATGCCTTCTAGTCATGTAAATGCAGGAAAGACAAGCCCAAATGTGAAGTATTTGGGTCAAGCACAATGGCATTTTGATTTCCTTTTACAATTACTAAGATCTCCTGCAATAAGTCTGAGTAATAATCAGAAACTATTGTCTGCAGAGATACTGCCATGATAATTTTATCTATTGGCTCCTTCTGTAATACAAAAATCAGAAGACGTCATGCTATAACAATTCTTCTCCAATGTGAAGAATTGCAGTAATGCTTATTGCCAATTACTTTAAGACCAAATTAGGTAAGTAAGGGGCAGGACAGTGGGAAATCTGCCCAGTTACAGTGAGATGTGAATACCAGCACTAAAGAGGGCTAATGCTCAGGCCAACTAGAAGTTGGTCTTAATATTAACCAAACATGCCTAAAAGTGCTCTGAGTATATAGTTTTTTTTTAACAACAGCAGTTCTCAAACTGGAGTCCACAGTGTCATTCCAGGAGGCTGCAACACAGTGCCGGACTTGCAGGTAGATGACGTTGGCTGTCGTCCAGAACACCGTGATCAAGATTAGGTGAATGAGCATCAGCCGGAGGCATGCACTGCTCCTCCCGTGCTCCTGCTCTCCCATTGATCCGCCATGCTCCTACTCTGCTCTCTCTCTGGGTTCCTGCTCCCCCCAAGATCCTGCTCTTTTTCTGCTCCCGAGTGCCCCCTCCTGCTGTTTTTATGCTCATAGGAAGATAGGAACATAGGAGCAGGAGTAGGCCATTCAGCCCATCAAGCCTGACCTGCCATGGCTGATCATCCATTCCAATGCCTTTTTCCCACACTATCCTCATATCCCCTTATGTCATTTGTATTTTGAAATCTGTCAATCTCAGCTTTAAAGATATTCAATGACTGAGCTTCCACAGCCCTCTGGGGTAGAGAATTCCAAAGATTCACAACCCTCTGAATAAAGAAATTTCTCCTCATCTCGGTCCTAAGTGGCTTCCCCCTTATTTTGAAATTGTGTCCCCTGGTTCTAGACTCCCCAACCAGGGGACACATCTTAGCTGTATCTATCCTGCCTATCCCTTTAAGTATTTTGTAGGTGTCAATGAGATCACCTCTCATTCTTCGAAACGCTAGAAAATACAGGCCCAGTTTCGCCAATCTCTCTTCATCGTACAGTCCCGCCATCTCGGGAACAAGTCTGGTGAACCTTTGTTGCACTCCCTCTATGGCAATAATATACTTCCTAGGGTAAGGGGACCAAAACTGTACACAGACCAAGTGCGGTCTAACCAAGGTTCTATATAATTGAAGCAAGACTTCACTACTCCTGTACTCAAATCCTCTTGCGATAAAGGCTAAACATACCATTAGCCTTCCTAATTGCTTGCTGCACCTTCATGTTAGCTTTCAGTGACTTATTGACAAGGACACCAAGGTCCCTTTGTACATCTAAATTTTCTAATCTTCAACCAATTAAGAAATACACTGCACACCTGTTCCTCCTACCAAAGTGGATAACCTCACATTTTTCCACATTATATTCCATCTGCCACATTCTTGCTCACTCACGAAGTCTATCCAAATTCCCTTGAAGCTGCTTTGCATCTTCCTCACAACACACATTCCCACCTAGTTTTGTTTCATCCGCGAGCTTGGAAATACTACATTTGGTTCCCATATCCAAATCATTGATTTATATTGTGAACATCTGGGACCCAAGCACTGATCCCTGCGGTACCCCACTAGTCACAGCCCACCAACGCAAGAATGACCCATTTATTCCTACTCTCTGCTTTCTCCTGTTAACCAATCCTTAATCCATGCCAGCATATTACCTCCTATCCCATGTGCTTTAAATTTGCTAACCAACCTCCTGTGGGGGACTTTATCAAAAGCCTTCTGAAAATCCAAGAATACCACGTCCACCAACTCCCCTTTATCAATTCTGTTAGTAACATCCTCAAAAAACTGCAACAGGTTCATCAAACATGATTTTCCATTCATGTTGACTATGCCCAATTGGATCATTATTATCCAAGTGTACATTTATCACATCCTTTAGAGTAGATTCTAGCATTTGCCTAATGACAGATGCAAGGCTAACAGATCTGTAATTCCGTTTTCTCTTTCCCTCCCTTCTTAAACAGTGGGGTGACACTTACGACCTTCCAATCTGCAGGAACACTCCAGAATCTATAGAATTTTGGAAGATGATCACCAATGCATCCATTATCTCCATGGTTACCTCTTTCAACACTCTTGGATGTAGAATGTCAGGTCCTGGGGACTTATCAACCTTCAGCCCCATTAATTTCTCCAATACAATCTTCTTACTAATACCTCAATTCCTTATTACCCCTATTCCCTTGGATCTCTAATTCTGGGAGATTTCTTGTATCTTCCTCAGTAAAGACTGACACAAAGTAATCATTTAGCTTCTCTGCCATTTCTCTATTCCCCATTGTAAATTCTCCTGACCCTGCCTGTAATGGACCCACATTTGTCTTAGCCAAACGTTTCCTTTTTATGTACCTGTAGAAGCTTTTAGAGTCCATTTTTATATTTTCTTCTAGCTTACCTTGATATTCTATTCTCCCTGTACTCCTTTGCTGTATTTAAAATCCCCCCAATCATCAGGTTTACTATTATTTCTGGCAACTTTATTGGCCTTTTCTTTTAATGTTATACAATCCTTAACTTCCTTTGTTATTCACGATTGACTGGCTTTACTTTTGGGGTTTGTGCCTTGAAGGAATTGTTACGACCAGGTGAGAAAGGTGTCTAGGGATCCCTTTCAGCCTTCACCTGGTCTTACTGTAACAGGGTTTTAATTTTAAACACACTGTGTTTTGAGCTCCCCCTTGGTGAATCCTTGTTCACTGCTTTCCAATTATAAGGCAAAGAAATGAGCACAAACAGGGTTTCTTAGGTTTAAAGAATAAAGGTGAAATTTATTAAAACTTAAACTCTAATTTAGTTGATGCTTACAGATACACAATGTGCCCACGTTAGCATGCATGCGTGATACACACATGCAGATAGGGACAGAAAAGAGCAGAAGAAAAAAGTAAGTGGAAAGGTTTGAGGCAATATGTGAAGAGTTGTCACGATTCTTCAAGCTCAGTGTAGAGTCCATCCTTGTAGGTAATTCTTGCTTTTTGTTGAGGCCCAATATTCTTCTTAAACTTTATTCACTATAGGAGACTTTTCTCTCTTGGGGTTCATGTATCTTCAGTGGGTTTCAGTTCTGTGAGAAAGAGATGGAAGCAGACAGGAGAGGCTGCAACCAGCCAGTCATGAGAGGTCTTTTCAGTCCAGGAGCAAACAGCTTTCTGAGTTCAAATTCTCTGTGGCGAGTTCAAAAAAACCTGCAACAGCCAGTTAGTCATGTGACTAAACTGGTCTGACCACGTCTTCTGTGTATTGGGAGCAGGGGATAGCTCCTTTGTTCCAACACCGTCTGCTAGTATGCAAAATATGTCTTTCCAGCCAGCGGCTTGGCAACCCCTTGTAATAGACCTTCTTTTCTTACCAGCAACAATTTGAAATTTAATGTCCATGTGGCAAAATCAATGTGCCTCACTCTTGGCAGGTGGGGGGGGGTCTGCATGACAGAATGTCTAGTTGCTGTAAACGCTGTAATATTTCTTTAAAGAATATTCATTGTCTATGTATTGTCATACCTTTTAATGTATTTTCCCAATCCACCTCAGCCAATTTGCCCCTGATACCTTCATAATTTCCTTTGTGCCATGGTTTATGCCAAGGATAGGCAGACACTCCAGTGATAAGCAGGCACACTGATCTCGCTGATATCTGTAACTAAATACTTGCTTACGTAAAAGCAGTATTAAAACACTCTCTGCATGCAGCACTTTCATATCATGAGTATTATATATTATAATTTAGATGGGGGTCCATGATTACTAATCCACTTGGAAAGGGATCCTGCAACCAAAAATGTTTGAAAACCACTGTTTTACAGCAATGCCTCTATGATCAGTATTCATACTTCTACAGATAGCAAAAGCTCCATAAGTACTTGAACATAGGAGAAAGGTTGAAAGTTGCAACAAAATTTACCAATTTAAAAACTATTTTGCATTTCCTGCAAAATCGTGACTAAAGACATTTACACTCAGGAGACAAGTTCCAGCATCAACCCAAAAAAAGTGGCTTTGAAACAAACTCTAATTCCAGACACATTACCAGTAGCCATGAAGGTCATAGCAGGCACTGTCTTCTCTGTTGTCAGCTCCTTTCAGGCACCTTTCCAACATTATGCAAGAATCAGTCAGTAAACCGTGTTGCCTTGGATACAGCACATTATAGATACTTACTTCAAGAGGGCACATTATTCTATATGTTTCATAGACCAGCAACTAGAAATTCAATAGTTTTATTCTATTTTTAGGTTATAAAGGGTAGTGGGTGCTCTCAGCTGCACGTTCAAGGTGTGGGCACCTATCCATAAGGCCTTGGCACTTATAAATATTAAAGGATTTCATTCATGGATATTGAAATGCTGCACGATGCCAAAAAATGTAATTACTCTGGCTCCACATACAACTCCTTCATTCTGGTTTGAACATCCGTGACCAGAATGTCAGAGACAAATGAAAAACTACCAGGTTGGCTTGTGGATTTGACCTCAAGGCACAATTCCTGGCTTCCCACTTAATCAGGAAAACCATTCTAAACATTTAAATCTACTTGTCTGATTATAGACGGAAACTTTGGCACATCGTGTGTGTCAGCATGTCCTCACAGTCTGCTGCTGGCGGCAGAAAATGTTGGGGTTTAAATTGGATAACCCCTGAAAATAGGCACAGGGATTGCCATGCGTGAACAACCCATGCCTGTCGATTCTACTGCAGGCAGGATGCCAACTTTGTGCTGCCTGCCCATTTCCATGATCTGTTTGTCGAACCATTATTCTCCACCCTTTCATTGGCTGTTCACATCAGCAGGGGACCCAATCTCGAGCACTACTTTTAGAGCTAGCTGGCACCTCTTAAAGGGGAAGTGCATTGTGGTTGCTGGTGATACTAAGATCATTCTGAATTCTGTGCTGAGCAAAATTCAACAATGGCTGACCATGGGAGAGACTGTACCCTCTGGAGCCAGAAGCCCTCCAGACACATGCTGAGGAGGCAGTGGCAAGAGATAGCAGCGGAGACCAATGCCAGGAATGTAGCCCCAAGGAGCTGGATGCAGTGCAGGAAGAGGTTTAACAATCTCACACGAGTTGTCAAGGTCAGGAGTGCATCCTTAAAAACCATATCCTACCAACTACACCACTACCCTCAGCCACTGCTCAATTAACTACATCCCCATCACTCATCAACCAACAATCAGGACTCATACCTAACATTCATATGCTTTACCAAAGCAAAATATTGCGGATGCTGGAAATCTGAAATGAAAACAGAAAATGCTGGAAATATTCAACAGGTCAGGAAGCATCTGTGGAGAGAGAAACAGTTAACATTCAGGTCAATAGCTTTTCATCAGAACTCTGATTCTGATTCAGGTTCTAATGAAAGTTAATTCATATGCTTTATCACAGGTTTACACACTTAGCCCTGTTGCAAGCCTCCCAGTCATATCTCAGAGCTTGCACACACTGGCAGTTACTCAATAATGACAATCACATCACAAAAACATATTGCACCACACTCCCTCTCTCTTGGAGAAGAAGATGGTGAACAACCAGAGGCAGCTAACCACAGGGGGCAGAAGTGTGTCTGCGTGTTTTAACTCCCATGGAGGAGACAGCGCTGGCCATTATGGAAAGGGTCATTGCTCAGGCCGTGGCCATTGGTGGGGCTGAAACCATTGAAGATGAGGGTATCTTGGTATCTAATCCTCCTTCTCTCATCCCTCTTCTCCCTAATCCCTCAATCTCTTCTTACTTATGAGCTGCAGGAGGTATAAGCATGCACTTCTTACTTTCTCCTCTCCCCTCACAACCTAGCCCTTGTCTCTTTTTCATTTCAGATACTCAAGAATCAGAAGCTGCCCAGACAGTGGAAGAGCAGGAGAAAGAAACTGAAGATAAAGGGACACCAAAACAGTACTTCAACACCAGCCAGACCACTCCCTGTAGACTATTGAAACTTTAAACAAATATGGAAAAGTATCCAAAATGCATGGAATTGCAGCAACAGCCAAATGAAATAATCCAGCAAATAACGTGTAAGTAGTGCATAGTCCCATGAAATAGCACTGGTGGGATCCCTTCATGCTGTTGAACACATGTTCAGCTGTTCGACGTTAAGAGAGGGCGTAGGCTAGAGCATTACATGCCGATTGTGTCATAATCTGCCAGCTCTGCATGCTGCCAGAGGTTGTGGGGTGTACAACACAAACCCCTTTACAAATATGACATCCAATGCATTTCCCACTGGAAGTGTGTGCACACGCATTATGGATGCCATTTTGGTAGTTTAAGTGACCTCATAGCACAAAAGAAAGCATGCTACAGAGACAAAAGTTTGACTCGTCCACTTTTGCATGGCAGTGGGTGGGTACAGCAGTGTAATTGTTAAGATACTGAATTAGCAGCATTGAGGTATTAAAAGCAAATCCCACCATTGGAAGCTGTGAAACTGAATTCAATAAATCTGATGATTTATGGGCTAGCACCAGGAAAATGACCTTGAAAGCTGCCAAATTTGTAAAAACCCAATTATTCACTAATAGGAAGGGTACCTATCAGCCCTACAAAACTGCAATCCCACATTGTGTTGATATAACAAACTCCTCAGGACAACTGCTATAAAACATTACAATAAGAAAAATGTTAGACTGATCTGTTGACAACCTTCAAGACATCAGATCAGGCAAAGACTCAGGGAATCCCAAAATGGCTCTTCATTCAGATAAGTATTTTTTATAACTTACCTTTGGCAGTTGTCTGCATTAGCCCTTTTACGGGCCGTTGGTTAGGCCACAACCAGACCATGTTTTACTGAACGCAGCTGGCCTGATGCTGGCTGTATTCTGGGCAATTCAATTGTTACAAAGGAGCCCTCAAACAAGCGTCAGGCCCCTATTTGCATGTGCAAAGGGTCTAGCATATGTTTCTTATCAGAAGGTCATGGTTTCAATACCCACTCCAGAGATTTAAGCACATAATTTAGGCTGACACTCCAGTGCAACACTAAGAGAATGCTGTATTGACGGATGGGTTGGATAAGGCATTAAACTGAAGCTCTGTCTGCCTTCTCAGGTGGACATAAAAGATTCCATGGCACTATTCAAAAAAGAGCAGGGGAGTTCTCCTATTGTGAAAATGTATTTCTTTCTTTGTACTATTTGTAGTTGGGAGGGAAGGTTGAGAACAATATAGGATTATTGTAAATTTTGCACATAAAATAGTTGTCAGCATGTCCCCAACCATTAGAGATAAACAGAAATATTAAGTATATGAATATGGTAAATACAGGCAGTGAGAGACTACTGCTGTGATACTGACTAGTTTGGTTTTGTGACGTGACCCATACTTTTCCATTTGAAAACACACACTCTTAATCCCTAATCTTTTTCATGTGTTTGTAATAATCCTAAATTAGTATATTTAAACGAGCAAAGCAGCAGGAATGCTGCACACATTTACTTAATTTTGCATGACTGGTTTAGAACATACGTCAGCTGTCAAAATCACAGCTGGACACAAAATGCTGGCAAACACAGTAGGAGTCTTCCTATACACACATCAAACAGACTTTTACAACTGTACCATTAAGATTCTTTGGAAAATGTTTATACTTTTGCGAATTTAGGCTTTAAGTATGCATTCTATGCTGTAACTGGGATAAATGCAGATATATTTAATGAAATGATAATGGCTGAGTTTTATTTACCAGTAAATACTCAATCCTTACTATGGATTAGAACAGAGGAGGTTAAGAGGTGATTTAATAGAGGTATTCAAAACCATATGGGGTGTTGATAAGAGTAGATATAAAAGAGTAGATAGAGAGAAACCCTTTCCACTGATAGGATTGGTAACCAGAGGACACAGATTTATGATAATTGGCTAAAAAAAATCCAGAGGGAAAATGGGGCTTTTTGTCTTTTTTTTATATAAACACAGTGAGTTACAATCTGGAATGCACTGCCTGAAAGGGTGGAGGAAACATATTCAATCGTAACTTTCGAAAGAGAATTAGAAAAGGAGAAATCTGCAGGGCTAAGGGGAAAGAGCAAGGGAGTGGGACTAATTGGACAACTGTTTCAAAGAGCTGGCATGATGGGCTGAATGTCCTCCTTCTATGCTGTATGATTCTCTGGATCAACTCAGTATTTCTGAATAGCAATCGACTCCTATTCTTTGAAACCATTAGCAACCTAACAAGTGACAGAAATTAAAAAAAAATACTTTTACTACTAAGAACTTGTTTGCACTTTAACAAAATCATGATTTTGATCTTTTTCTCTTTATTCATTCGTGGGATGTGGGCATCGCAGGCGAGGCCAGCATTTATTGCCCATCCCTAATTGCCCTTGAGAAGGTGGTGGTGAGCCACCTTCTTGAACCGCTGCAGTCCAGGTTGGGTAGGTACACCCACAGTGCTGTTAGGAAGGGATTTTGACCCAACAAAAGTGAAGGACTGGCGATTTGATTCCAAGTCAGGATGGTGTGTGACTTGGAGGCAAACTTGCAATCAATTTGAGAGAATTTTTGCCAACTCAACGCTGGCTAGACTGAAGTCATCATGTTTGACTCGCACCAGAAACCATACACTTTCGTCCCATTTCCTTCCCATCTACTCCTCAAACTTAACCCAATGATGCACAGTTTCAGTGTCCTGTTTGATCGTGAACAGATCTGTAACCTCCATATTCAGACCATTATTATAGCTCCATAATCTGTCTTACTTTGATCTCTACTTTACCAACACTGAGAACTCACATTCATATCTCTCTACCCTCCAGACTTGACTTATCCAATATAATAAAAGCAAAATACTGCAGATGCTGGAAATCTGAAATAAAAACAAGAAATGCTGGAAATACTCAGCAGGTCTGGCAGAATCTGTGGAGAGAGAAACAGAGTTAACATTTCAGGTCAGTGACCCTTGACTTATCCAATGTCTTGTTGCCAGTCTCCTGACCTCCAATCTTCTGGGTGGCCATAGTTTATTTTTAAAAAGTCTCATTAACTTATTATCCTCCCTGGCCTCCACTTAATTCCCATTCCCCAGTATATCCTCTTCAAATGCTTATCCTCACTTACAAATCCATCCAATATTTTGTTCAATCCTACATTGCCACTTTCTCCAGTCCTGCACCCCAGTCATTACACTTTGTTTCAATGCATTAACATTCTTTACTTCAGCATCAGTAGAAAAGCTTTCATACATCATGCCAACACACTCTTCCTAATCCTTCAAGTTTCCTTCCTAAATTACTGCACTTTGATACATCTCTTTAAAAGCTTCATCATAACATTGACCATGCCTTCAGTCACCTCTTTCAACTCTTCTACCGAATCCTGCTTGGTGCCTGCTCTGTCCTGTGAAACATCTTAGGACAATAGTTATGTTAAAGGTGCCATACAGATAGAAGCTTCGGCTGCTGTTGAAGTTCAATATGGACAACCTTTCTTACTCGGGGTCAGGTGGCATGCTTCTTCTTCACCTTATCCAGGGCAAGTCACATGACTGAATATACAAATTGACTTCCTGATTCCAGTTAGAACAGATTTGAATTAATTTGCTCCATTTTCTTCACCTTCCTTGTTAATATATTGTAATGCTGAAGTATTTGTGCACAGATCTTTAAAAGGTGGCATGTCAGGCTAACAAAACAGTTAATTAAGCATATGGGTTCCTTAGCTTTATAAATACAGGCAGAATAGAAAATAGGAAGTTATGCTAACCATATATAAAAGCCTAGTTCAGCATCAGCTGGAGTATCGTGTCCAATTCTGGGCACTACACTTTAGGAAGGATATAAAAGCTTTGGAGAAGGTACAGAAGAGATTTACTGGACTGATTCCTGGCATGAGGGATTACAGCCATGTGATTAGACTGGAGAGGCTGTGGTTGTTCTCCTCAGAGCAGAGAAGCCTAAGGGGAGATTTGATAGGTGTTTAATATCATGAAGGTTTAGACAGAAGGAAAAAAAGAGAAATTGTTTCCAATGGCTGAAGGATTGATAACTAGAGGGGACAAATTTAAGGTGATTGGCCAAAGAACCAGAGACAATATGAGAAACAGCTTTTTTATGCAACGAGTGGTTAGGATTTGGAAAGCACTGTCTGAGAGGGTGGTGGATACAGATTCAATAGTAGCCTCCAAAAAGGGAATTGGATAAATACTTGAAGGAGAAAAAAGTTGCAGCAATATGGGGAAGGAGAGTGGAACTAATTGAATTGCTCTTCGAAAGAGCCGGCGCAGACTCGATGGGTCGTATGAACTCCTTCTGTGCTGTACTGTACCATGATTCCATCTGTTGCACATATTATAAACAATGTTCCTCTATGTGCCACACATATTCTTATGTTGCTAGATATTCAAAATACAACCATTAATATAATGTATCATGGGACACCTAAATTAGTCAGATTATCAGTCTGTGCAAGCTGAATATACATGGATAGTTATGACTCCATTATGAAACCTTACAGGTGTTGGATTACATTTATAACTGGGTTAGAAACTGGTGGTCATCAGCAAGTTTATATTCTGGTGTTAACTCCTTTAAGCTTTTTACTCTAGCAAGAATATGGAATGCACATGGCCAGACTTCATAAATTGGCACTACTGGAGCCAGATACCTGGACTGTCTGTAGTATGAAAAAATATGTGTCAGTGCAAGTACCTTTGTCCTGTTACGACCAAGGTGGGAGGAGTGCACTGTCTTCTCTAGTTCCACTTCTCCACAGTTGACAACATATATTTAAATGTTTACCCAGTTACCAATGCGGTCAATCATATACTCCACTCTTTATCCCAGAATAAAATACATCAACTAGGTTTCTTTAATAAACAAAATTATCAGTTTATTATAAAACAAGACTTATCCAGGAATGAAGCAAAGCATTATCACACACATTGAAATATGGAAGTTCCCTTTTAAAATCCCACACACAAACTCACACACATTGAAAAAAATAAAGAAATTCTTTCTGCGGAGCTTTGTTACAAAAAGACAAAAGAAGAACACTTTGGCCAAATACTTCTAATTCTTGAAGAAAAAAGAGAAGATATGGAAGGATGTCAGTTGTCCCTTGTGGTCTAACGTCTGGGTATACAGTGATGGGTCACTGGGATCTTTTCAGAAGCAGTTTGTTCTGAAGATGTCGAGAAATAGTCTAGTAGGTTTTACAGGAGAAAAGCAGTATTAGGGCTTCCACAATCACACTCTGGTTTCACAGGGTTTTTTCAAAGACAGAAAGAAAGAGGAGCTGACACACTGGACCTCTCGGGGTCTGTTAGAGCGGTGCAGGGAAGATAAGCTGGGGATTTAGTCCTTGGCAGGTTGATCTTCAACTGCTTTACAAACACAGTCCACACCCCAACTAAACCAAAACAATATCTCAGAAGTGAAACCAAACAGCAAGTCAGAACCTCCTGACCCTCATAAATCTTGACATGTCACTTCTCTGTAAACATCTTCCCCAGGCCACCAAGGTTTCTGTTGTTTATTGAACTTAAAGCACGTGATTTCCAGCAAAGGCTGTTTTCAAACATATCTCAAGTGTCCTTTCAGTGAACTTTGTAAAAATACACATCCATGGAATATTTTCAGTTTTAAAACACAGGTCCTCAAAAAAAATGTTTTTAAATGGAAGCACTTTCATAACAGTTCCAAGAAGGATGCGTCAATCAATGCTGTGTAAAATCAGACTGAGAGGCATTCTGGACGTTCGAGAACCAGCTGATGCAGTTGAACAAATTGTGTAAGCATCTCTGATGTAGGGGAGATGTCAGATTGGAACTGTGTCCTTACTCAGCAATGGATGATGGCACCCATCTGTTTGTGGTCTATTCAACTATTGGCCTTCAGCAACTACTTCACTTTGTACCCTGTTTACAATATCAAGTTGATCGATATGACACCTCTTCCCCCACTCCTCAGCTGATGACAAAAATTAATTGAAAACATTAACATATGTTTCTACATTCTAAAGTAGGAAACACATTTTCTTAAAAACTAAAACATTTGTGTTCAGTGCATAATTCAGAAATCTCACTGACAAAACACATGGACTCATCCAAAATAGATGGCTACCCGACAACCACACCACAGATTACTGGATATCCTGCCTGGACTGATGGACAAGAACTCTAAAGGCACTGTCATATTGAACTGGTGAGTGCCCTGGAAGATCAGAGTTCAAAAAGCAGATATCCACCATATTCATGAGGCATGCCCTCCTATTTAATGTTCTCCCTGCCACCTCCCTAACTAAGCCACCTTTATAGGTGTAGGAGACTGACGGCAGCTCTTTGGATCAACCAAAATATGCATTTCTGATGCCAGCATGGCAGTAGAGGTCAATAGCTTTTACCAGCAAGTGCAGTCAACAGCAAAGGAACCACACATCTGTCATCACCAGCGCTATCAATTTAAAAGGTGTCTACAATCATTGAAGCACCTCCAGGCAACTAAAGTGTAATGACTCTTCATTGGAAGGACAACTTTGCTCCATTGCTGCATAATCAGATTTTAGAAAAGCTGATATTTAGGTCATCGTCCGATCCTGGTTATCTATCCCCAAACACAAAATAAAATCGCCATCTCCATCTACAGCCCTGTTTCAGCCTATATTTGCAACCTCAATAAGCCTTGTGTTCTCTGACTATAGTCCATGCATCTCTCCTACCTCTCTCCCCCAATATTGGTGGAAGTGGCTTCAGTTGTTACGGCCATAGTCTTTGAAACTCCTTCCATAAACTCCTCTGTCTCCTCTCTACTCTTAAAATCTGCCGTTAAATTAATTTTTTTGATCCAGCTTTTGGCCAACTTTCCCACTGGTTCAGTTCTATAAAATGCCTTGAGATATCAATATAAATGCAAGTTATCGTCCTAGCACTCACCATTTCTTTGGCGCTTATCCCATCCACCTTCATTTCTTCAGTTTTTGGTTCACATTTAGTTTTTCTAATGCCTTTCCATTAACTGAGAGGATCTTTGTACATCATCAAGTCCTTCTTGACCTCTTTTCAGCATTTTACATAAATAATCGCTGGACTTCGTGATCAGCAGCAAATAGCAATGACTGCTGCTGATCTTGAAGAAAGTGGCCCACAAAGATCCAGCAACTGCTATGGTGTGGATTACACTTTATTTGACGTTACTTTGATTCTGGTGGCAACAGTACGGGATCTCTGGTGTCCAGCAACAGTGATGCCATCAAGCAGACTAATGTAGCCAATCACATTGAAGAATTCTCACAGACAGCAAACTAGGAAGTAAAATGCACTGATTATCCTTCGCTTTTTAATCATTTTACAGAGAGCACAATGAAGATTGGGACATATGCATGGAATATTGAACAAACTTTAAAACAATTGATTTTATTATATTTTTTTAAATTATTATAATGGAAAAATGTGACATTCCACAAATATAAAATTAGTTTTTAAGGCACAGAAAAGTTGTTCAGCCATAATTATGAGTTAGTACACTGTTAAAAACCCAGTTACGCTTCATTCACCAAGGCGTACCTTTTTCAAAAGGTTTTACTGTGTGTTTAGAGTGTAAAAGTGTAAATTCTTGTCAATTCAAAAGATTTCTAAAGACTTCCATCTGTGGGGACTTCAACAGCACAACCTGTGAAGGGAATTACTGACAGCAACTTCTGGATTTCCGCGTTTAACTGCAAACGCTGCCAGTTTCATTGCCATTGCCACCTCAAAATCTGGGCCATAGTTTTCACAAGTGATTAGACTCTTTGACAGCGTTTCCAATTCTTGACTTTTTTGTTTTGTTTCTATAAAAGTGTCAATTATTTTCTAGTTTCCAGTTCTGAAAAAGGTTTGAATCTGAAATGAGGGGCTGAATTTTACCGGCTCCTTGACGCCACAGCTCGCTGTGCAGTGGCTGGTAAAATGCTGCGGGGAGAAGCCCGCCTCGACCCGTGATGTCGAAAAGGGCCCACCGCATATTACCAGCGGCAGCAGGACTTCAGTGCGGCCCACCCCCCGCTGCACGGCAGCAGCACCACAATTAGCATATGGTAAATGGTACTTTCCTTTGCTGATTATGCAGCTTGCCCTCTCTCCCACTAACACTTCCGGATTTTTCAGTGAACGGCGGCTGTCAGAAGGTAAGTTTCTTTTTAGGGGTCTCACTCTGCATTCCTAAAGGGAGGAGGGAGGGGTCATTACAGGGATCTCACCCTGCATACCTGAAGGGAGGAGGGAGGGGGGATACACAGGGGTTTCACTCTGCATTTTTAAAGCAAAGGGCTCTGGGATTACAGGTGGGAAAGCTCTGCTGGCATGAAGGGAGGTACCGTGTACCCTCCCTCTGTAAACAGTGTCCACTCTGTGGTTGTGAAGGAGCAATGGCACTCTAGGCACCCTATGTGCAGGAAGGGTGCCAGAAAGGGCAAGATTATGGATGGTGGGGGCAATCGATTTAGCTGGTAGGATCTTGATGTGGTCATGCTGTGCTACTCTGAGTGTTGGCCAAGATGGGCAATGCCATGGAACACCACATAGTTGATCCAGGAAAGCAGTGATGTACCCGTCAGCACCAATCCCTGCCCTGTTAGGAACCTTCAAATACATTGGGGAGACCAAGCGCAGACTGGGTGACCGCTTTGCGGAACATCTCCGCTCAGTCCGCAAGCAGGACCCTGAGCTTCCGGTTGCTTGCCATTTCAACACTCCCCCCTGCTCTCATGCTCACATCTCTGTCCTGGGATTGCTGCAGTGTTCCAGTGAACATCAACGCAAGCTTGAGGAACAGCATCTCATCTACCGATTAGGCACACTACAGCCTGCCGGACTGAACATTGAGTTCAATAATTTCAGAGCATGACAGCCCCCCACTTTACTTTCATTTTTAGTCATTTTTAGTTATTTTTTCTTCCTTTTTTTTTGCATTCCTTTTTACATTTTTTACAATCTTTTTTTGCATTTATTTCATTTCATCTTAGTTTGTTCAGTTTGCTTACCCACTGTTTTTTTCAGGTTGTTTTTCTTCAGGTTTGCACTTGCTGATGTTCAATATTCAGTATATTCACACCTAATCTGTACTAATGCTTTGTCTTTCAACACACCATTAACATATTGTTTGCCTTTGCTCCGTGACCTTTTGGTCAGCTATGTGGCCTGGTCCAATCTGCACCTTCTCCTTTGTTATCTCTTGCCCAACCCCCACCTCACTTGTTTATAATCTGTGACTTTTCTAATATTTGTCAGTTCCGAAGAAGGGTCACTGACCCGAAACGTTAACTCTGCTTCTCTTTCCACAGATGCTGCCAGACCTGCTGAGTGAATCCAGCATTTCTTGTTTTTGTTACCTTCAAATACATGAAGGGACTCTGTGCCCTGCTCAAGGATGACCTGCAGCCCATGGGTTCCGGTGGACATCCCATGCCTTTGTTCCTCATAGCAGCAGCGGTTCTCAAGCCTGACGCCTCTGCAGCTTTTTAGGGGCCCACCAGAGACCTTTGTGGGGTCACACAGTCAGCAGCGCACCGCTGCATCAGAGAGGTCACCAATGCCCTGCACCGGAGAGCCAGTGAAGATGTCCGCTTCAGGACTGACTCTCACAGCCAGGCCCAGATGGCCATTGGTTCTGACACCATTGCCGGAGAACCATAGGTTGTAATGTTCATAGACTGCACTCCTGTGGCCATCAGGCCTCCCACCAGGCTACCTCCTGCAGACGTCACCATTAAAGCAGCCCTCTCAAGCTAGGTGAAGCTGGTATGCAATCACTGCAGATGCTTGCTGCAAATGGGTGACCACTTCTCAGGCAGCTGCCATGACACCTGGGTCTTGCGCCAGTCCCAGCTGCCACTGCTATTCACTGAACTTGCTCAGATGGAGGGGTGGCTTCTTGAAGATAAGGGCTATACTTTGCAGACATGGCTCCTGACACCAGTGAGAGACCCCAGCACTGCTGCAGAGGAGAGATACAATGCTAGCCATGAGCTACATGAGCCACCATTGAGAGGAGATCAGCATGCTGAAAGAGCACCTCCAATGCCTGGATGGATAGGGTGATGCCCTGTACTACGGACCAAAAAGGCCAGCTCCTTTCTTTGCTGCTCTGCACAACTACGAACCCAATAGGGGCCAGGTCTGGCATGAAGAGGAGGGACATCAACAGGATTCCTCCTCGGACTACGAGGATGCTGACGACCTTCAACATGAAAGACGCATGGGAGGGCAGATGGCAACCAGGCTCTGCAAACAGGGATGTATGGAAGTGGCTTATCAGACAGAGGTTGGCTGCTCCATAGGAACCAACATGAGCTCTGCAAGCCACACATCACCTTCGCTCACCTGCTGTGCACCAGTCCACATCTGCAGTATCCCTGTGTAAGCCATTAGAGGCAGCAGTTGACTGAGCCAATGTCCATGTCACTGCATCTGTAGAGATGCTCATGAGTAATGGAGGCATGGCAATGAAGTTATTGCATACGTTGGTTCTCCTGAAGGGCCAATGGTGCAAAGGGATGTGACATTGGCACTACATGCTGGCACACATCATACGCACAGAGAAAAGGACACACATGTTGTGAAAGACGTATTTACATTGGTGTGACACCCGTGCATTTCCATTTATGTCAGTGTGTTCTCTGTAAACCTCTGTAATACCTTTTATATTCTATTTAAGTCTCACATCCTGGAATGTGCAAATGTGCAATTATTCACCCAGGTGCGGCACACCTACAAGAAGGAATGTTACACTTGAGTGGGAGAAGAAAATCGCAACTTCATAGGACACTGGGACGTAGCAGGGTAAGTATGTGGCAGCAAAGCAGGAAGTGCTGGGGTAACTCAGCAGGTCAGGCAGCATTTGTGGAGAGAGAAGCAGAGTTAACTTTCAGGTCTGTGAACTTGGATAAGTTAACTCTGCTTCTCTCTCCACAGATACTGCCTGACCTGCTGGATTTCTGCAGCACTTTCTGCTTTGTTGCCAGATTGACAGCAGCCCCACTCTCCGGCAGTCAGGTAAGTATCAGGATGCAGGTGCTGGGGCGCTTAGAATAGGGCCGCAGCAACTGCTGCACAGCTGTCAAAAGCTCTTGCTGCTCCGAATGTCCCGCCCCTGCCCATGTAATATGGGGGAGGGGGGGGGGGTGACATGTGGCCTATATGGAAATGAGCCCCCACAATTAATATCGCGGGGGCTTGGTGGCAGCCGGTGGATGCGGGCGTGCCGCCAAGTTCAAGGGCGCGGCAGCATAGTGCGGAACCCCAAATTAAATTCAGCCCGAGGCCTTTTCGATGCTATGTATTTCCAATGTTTTCTGTTTTACTCGTACTTCCTTAGGATATGTTAAAAAAAACACTGCCACAGGGTGCTTACATTTTGTTGGGAAGGCTGTGTGCTATTAACTATATCATTTGGCACTTCAGAGAGAATAAAATGGACAACAATATTGGCAAATGATGTAGAACAGCAATGGAAAACATTTAAAATGGTGTTCAACAGAGTCCAGGAAAAACATATTCTGCTAAAAAAAACAAGAACAAACTAAACGCTAGTGAGACATGATGGATAAATAAAGACATAAGGGAAAAATTAAGAGGCTGGAAAGAGGCAGACACCAAGTACATGGACAGCAGGGCAGAGCATGTCAAGGGAGAATATAAAGAAATTAGGGGAAATGTCAAAAAAATTAAGAAGGTAGAGAGGAACTATGACATTAAATTATCAAGGAAATAAAATGTAAAATATTCTGCAGGCACATAAATAAAAAAAGGAAAGTCAGGATGGAAATACAGCCACTAAGGGTTGAACAGAATAAAATCATAGGTACCAATAATGAATCGGCAGAAATATTAAATAACAACTTTCATTCAATATTTACAAGGAAGACAGGTCAGGTAGACATATCATCAGAAGCTGACATTAGAAACAATATAGCTGCATTTAAAATAAAAAGGGGAAAATATTAAATAAGCTAATCAAACTCAAATTCAAAGAGGATAAAACTCCTGGTTTGCACTGTCTACATCCACACATTTTAAAAGAATCTAGGGAAGAGATAGCAGAGGCACTATTAGATAGATTAATAGCACAGATAAAAATAAATAGGTTTGATCCAATAGCCATTTCAGAGACGTGGGGCAGGAATTTGAATTTCGGGTCGGGATAGCGACGTTGGGGGCAAATGTGGGTCCTAACCCCACACTGTATTTGGGAGCAGTCACCCAATGTGGATTTTTCCTGGATTGGCCGATCAGTAGCCAGAGGGTGCGCTCGCCGTCCAATTAAGGACAGTGTGCAGGCTCTTGAAGCTGGAGGGCCATTAGGAAGCCCTCCAGCATGCAAGGAGCTGCAGCCTGCCATTGCAGTTAAGGGGGAGAGAGGGTGCCTCCATTTTGAGGTATCCTCTCAGCAATTTTAAAGAATTTGAAAAAAAAATCGTCACAGCTGCCAAGCCACCATTGTGGAGGGGGAAGCCCTCCTCAGGGCAGCCTGCAGCTGTAGCTATGGCCAGCTAGGCGGAGGACATCAAAGGCATTCTGGAGTGTTGGCTCTCTGGTCTGCCAGCAGGCGGCCGCCTCCAGGCAGCTGCTATGCTCCCGATGTGACAGGCGGCCCCACAGACCAACTGGAAAATTCCAGTCAGCCTCTGATAATTGGCCTTTAAATTATCTTAACAAACTACTCGCCACAGGATCTTAGCTCTGATAATCAAGAAGTAGAATCTGTTTGGATGGAGCTAAGCAACAGCAAGGGGCAGAAAACAAAGGTGAGGTTTGTTTATAGGCCCCCTAACAGTCGTGGTTGTGTAAGGCAGAGTATAAATCATGAAATTAGAGAAGCATGTAACAAGGGTAATACAGTAATCCTGGGAGACTTTCATCTTCATATAGACTGGGCAAGCCAAATTTGCAGTCATAGTGTGGAGGTCAAATTCATGGAATGTATACAAGATAGTTTCCTAAATCAGTATGTCAAGGAACCAACTAGGGAACAGGCTATTTTGGATCTAGTATTTTACAATGAGAAAGGATTAATTAATAACCTTGTAGTAAAGGGGTATTTAGGGAAGAGTGACCAAGTTTGAAAGTGATTTTGTTAAGTCTGAAACTAGGTCTTAAATCTAAACTAAGAAAACTACGTAGCTATGAGGGGCGAGTTGGCTGAGGTCAATTGGGAAACAAGCAATGGCTAGCATTTAGAGAATTAATGCATAATTTGCAACAAATATACATTCATTTAAGGCACAAAAACCCTACAGAAAAAGTTGTCCAACCATAGCTAATGAGAAGAGTTGAAGATAGTATTAGATCAAAGCAAGAGGCTTATAATGTTGCCAAAAAGAGTAGTAAGCCTAAGGATTGGGAGGATTTTAGAATTCAGCAAAGGAAGACCAAGAAATTGATAAGGAAAGAGAAAAGAATATGAGAGTAGACTAGCAAGAGACATAAAAACGGATTGTAAATGTTTCGATAAGTATGTAAAAAGGAAGTCAACATGGACACATTAGAGGCAGAGGCAGTGAAATTATAGTGGGGAATAAGGAAATGGAAGAGACATTAAGCAAATAAATTGGGTGGAATTTTGTGCTGGCGGCAGGGGAAACCAACGCCGAGATCCCCATGCCAGCTCTTGAACGAAAGACGCATCAAATTTAGTGCCAATCAGGCACTTAACTGGACAGCAGCGGGCTTTCAGTATGATTTAGGACCCCACTACTGGAAGTCCTGGCCTTGCAGAGTTGCTAGCCAATCAGAGGCGGTGGCTGCTGCTGTAGCTGCAGCCACCAGACACTGAGGAGAGGTGCTGGAATCAAGCTCAAGGTAGTACAGGATGGGGGTCGTGGAGGAGGGGGTTAGGGGGGTTGGCAGCAAGGGCAGGAGAGTGGCCCTCAGTGGGCTCCCCCCTTTCAGGCACTAAGTGCCTTTGAATGAGGGATCCATCCCGCAACTCCTGCACCCCCACAGCCTGGAAGCAGCCTGCACGGTTTTTCATGCCATGCTTCCCGTACAATGACAGAGCAACCCGCCGCACGGGTAATTGCGACTGCTGAGAAGGAGGACCTTAATTAGGGGTTAATTACCCAGTTAAGAGCCTAAATTGGCGACGGGGCAGGAAGGGCGTTCACAGGCCGTCCTGCACCGGACTACAATTCAGCGGAAGCGGGATGGTGGTGGGGGAGAGCATAAAACTCCACCTGTTGTCTCTGTCTTCTAAGTAGAAGACCCAAAAAACATTCCAGAAATGATGGGAAACTAAAGGTCTAGCAAGAATGAGGAACTTAAAGAAATCAATATAAGTAAAGAAATACTACTGGAGAAATTAATGGAACTAAGTGGTGACATGTGCCCTGGACCTGACAACCTGCATCCTAGGATTTGAAAAGTGGTAGCTGCAGAGAGAGTGGATGCATGGGTTTTGATCTTCGAGAACTCCTTAGATTCTAAAACAGTTCCCAAGGATTGGAAGGTAGCAAACATAAACCCTCTATTTAAGAAAGGATGGAGAAACATGGAACTACAGGCCAGTTAGCCTAACATCAGTAATAGGCAAAATGCTAGGACCTTTTTTTCTGATGTGGTAACAGGTCACTCAGAAAATTATAAGATTAAGCAGAGTCAAGATGGATTTATGATAGGGAAATCGTGTTTGACAAATCTGTTAGAGTTATTTGAGGACATAACTAGTCAGGTGAATAAGGGAATTTGGATTTTCAAAAAGCATTTAATAAGGTGCCACACTAGAGGTTATTAAAGAAAATTAGGACTCGGGGGGAGGCAAATATATTAGCATAGATTTTGGATTAGTTAATGGACAGAAAACAGAGCGTGGGGATAAATGCGTGTAAGGATAAGCCCAGCAACTACAGACCAGTCAGTTTAACCTTGGTGGTGGGAAAGCTTTTGGAAAAGATAATCCAGGACAAAATTAACAGTCACTTGGAAAAATATGGATTAATTAAGGAAAGTCAGTGCAGATTTGTTAAGGGCAAATCATGTTTAACTAATTTGATTGAGTTGTTTGGTGAGGTAACAGAAAGGGTTGATGAGGGCAATGCAGTTGATGTGGTGTACATGGACTTCCAAAAGGCATTTGATAAAGTACTACATAACAAGATTGTCAGCAAAATTGAAGTCCATTTAATAAAAGGGCCATTGGCAACATGAATACGAAATTGGCTGAGTGGCAGGTAACCGAGTAGTGGCGAACGGTTGTTTTTTGGACTGGAGGATGGTATATAGTGGCGTTCCCTGGGGTTGGTATTAGGACCACTGCTTTTCTTGATATCTATTAATACCCTAGATTTGAGAGTGCAGGGCACAATTTTAAAATTTGTGGCTGACACAAAATTTGGAAGTATTGTGAACTGCAAGTATAGTGATAGACTTCAAGAGGACATAAACAGGCTGGTGGAATGAATGGGCACATGGCAGATGGAATTTAAAGCAGAGTGGTGTGAAGTGATATATTTTGGTCAGAAGAACAAGGAAAGGAAATATAAAATAAAGGATACAATTCTAAAGGGAGTGCAGGGGCAGAGGGACCTGGGGGTACATGTACACAAATCGTTGAAGGTGGCAGGGTAGGTTGAGAAAGCGGGAAATAAGGCATACGGGATACAGGGCTTTATAATTGGAGGCATAGAGTACAAAAGCAAGGAAGTTATGGTGAACCTTATAAAACATTGGTTCAGCTTCAACTAGAGTATTGTGTCCAATTCTGGGCACCACAATTTAGAAAGGATGTGAAGACCTTAGAGAGGATGCAGAAAAGATTTACGAGAATGGTTCCAGGAATGTGAGACTTCAGTTAGTTGGGTAGATTGGTGAAGCTGGGCCTGTTCTCCTTAGAGAAGAGAAGGTTGAGAGGAGATATTATAAAGGTGTTCAAAATTATGAGGGGTCTGGACAGAGTAGATGGAGAGAAACTGTTCCTATTGGTGCATGGGTGAAGAACCAGAGGACACCGATTTAAAGTGATTGGCAAAAGAGCCAGCGGCAACATGAGGCAAAGCTTTTTACGCAGCAAGTGGTTAGGATCTGGAATGTGCTGCCTGAGAGTGTGGTGGAGCAGATTCAATCAAGGTTTTCAAAACAGAATTGGATAATTATCTGAAGAGAAAAGATTTGCAGAGCTTTGGAGAAAAGGCCGTGGAGTGGGATAAGTTGAGTTGCTGTCGCAGAGAACCAGCACAGACACAATGGGCCAGCTGGCCTCTTTCTGTGCTGTAACCATTCTATGATTCTATGATTTCGGGCTGGCAGATTGTAACCAGTCGGGTACCGCAAGGATCGTTACTTGGCCTTCAACTATTTATAATCTACATTAATGGCTTAGATGAGGTGACAGAGTGTAATGTATCCAAGTTTACTGACAATACAAAGCTAGGTAGGAAAGTAGGTGGTGAACAGGATGCAAAGAGGCTGCAGAGGGATATAGACAGGTTGGGTGAGTGGGCAAGAACATGGCAGATGGAATACAATATGACGAAGTGTGAAGTTACCCACTTTGGTAGGAAAAATAAAAAAGTAAAGTATTTTTGAATGGTGAGAGACTTGGAAATGTTTGCATTTAAAGGAATCTGGATATCCTCGTATATGAATCACAGTAAGTTAACAGACAGTTGTGCAAGCAATTAGGAAGGCAAATGATATGTTAGCTTTAGTTGCAAAGGGAATGGAGTAAAAGAGTAAGTCTTACTGCAATTATACAGGGCACTGGCGAGGCCACACCTGGAGTACTGTGTGCACTTTTGGTCTCCTTACCCAAGAGATTCACGAGACTGGTTCCTGGGATGAGGGGATTGCCCTATGAGGTGAGGTTGAGTTGACTGGACCTATATTCCCCGAAGTTTAGAAGAATGAGAGGTGATCTAATTGGAACATAAAATTCTTAAGGAGCTTGACAGGATAGATGCTGAGAAAATGTTTCCCTGGCTGTGGAATCTAGAACATGGGGTCACAGTCTAAGAATAAGAGATCGACCATTTAGGACTGAGATGAGAAGAAATTTTTATCACTCAAAGGGTTGTGAGTCTTTGGAATTCTCTACCCCACAGAATTGTGCTGTTCAGTCGTTGAGTACATTCAGGACATAGATCAATGGATTTTTGGGTACCAAGAAAATTAAGGGATATTGGGATAATGTGGGAAGGTGGAGTTGAGGCAGATGATAAACCTTGATCTTATAGAATGGTGGAGCAGGCTCAAAGGGCCAAATGGCCTACTCCTGCTCCTATTAATATGTTCTTATGTCATATATTTACTAATTCATTAGAAAAAGGTGCAGTGCCAGAAGATTGGTGGATAGCTAACATAAGACGTATATTTAAGAAGGGAGATAAAACATGTCCAAGGAACTGTACTAAGTACTGTAACAGGGAACTTAACATCAATGGTAGGAAAAATAATGGAACCCCTACTAAAGGATAAAATAGAAATACATTTAAAAACCAAATATAAAGTAATGAATAGTCTGCATGAATTTCAAAATAGAAAATCTTACTTGACCAAACTTATTGAATTCCTTGACGATGTAACAGAGAGTGTAAACAAGGCAAATGTAGTAGATGCAATTTATTTAGATTTCCACAAGGCCATTGATAAGTTGCCATTTAATAGATTAATAAGGTGAAAGCACGTAGAGACAGGGGACAAGCAGGATAAGGAATAGCTAGTTGGCTTCAAGATAGAAATCAGAGAGTAGGGGTAAAGGGCAGCTATTCTGATTAGCAGAAGTTGGTAAGTGGGGTCCCACAGAATCAGTCCTGGGACCACTACTGTTATTATGTTACTGATTTAGAATTTGGAATCAAAAGCACAATTTCTACATTTGCAGATGACACCAAATTGAGGAGAAAAGTCAATACTGAGAAGGACTGAAAAAATTACAAGAAGGCATTAATACTGTACTGCGCTGTAATGTTCTAATATCTAACTGTCATTGGATAGACATATGGATGAAAATGGAATAGTGTAGGTCAGATGATCGGCGCAACATCGAGGGCCAAAGGGCCTGTACTGCGCTGTAATGTTCTAATATAATAAGCTTGTAAAATGGGCATATAGTTGGCAAATGAACTGCAATGTAGATAAGTATGAGGTATTACATTTTGTTAAGAAAATAAGGAGCAGGTCACATATTGGAAAATAAGAATCTAAATGGTTAGAGCAGGGTTGTCCAACCTTTTCACATGGGGGCCACATTACAATTTTGGTCATGCATAGGGTGCCAATGAGACAATTTTGGAAAGATAAAAGCATTAAAATTTCATCTTACTATTAATCAAAACAACAATGAATGTGCATTTTTGTGAAAAAGCTTTAAATGAGAAGACTAATTTATTGACATACTTTCTCATCACTATGTTGGACACTGATTTAGTGAGATACCTGGCATTGTTTTTGCATGCACAAGTAGTCAATGTCTTCCCATACACTTGATGTAGCAATGTAGAGTATTCCAGATAGATGTCCATCTGTCAGGAGTGATCTTGATCACTCTTTCTCCCTCTCTCTCTCTGACTCTCTCTCTCTATGTTCCCCCCTCTCTGTGTTGTCCCCCCCTCTCTGTGTTGGTACCCCCCTCCCATGTTGTCCTCGCTCTCTGTGCCCCCCTTTCTCTCTCTCTGTGCCCCATCTTTCTCTCTCTCTGTCCCCTCTCTCCCTCTTTTCCCTCTCTCTCTCTCTGTTCCCCTCTCTCTCTGTTCCCCTCTCTCTCCACTTTCTCTCTGTTCCCCTCTCTCTTTCTTCCCCCAATCTCTCTCTCTCTCTCACCCCTTCTCTCTGTCCCCCTCCTCTCTCTGTTCCCTTCTCTTTTTCTTTGTTCCCCCCCTCTCTCTCTCTCGCTGTTCTTCCACTCTCTCTCTGTCCTCCCTCTCTCTCTCTTTGTTCCCCTCTCTCTGTCCCCCTCCCTCTCTCTCTTTGTCCCCCTCTCTCTCTCTCTCTCTGTCTATATATATATATAGAAGGACAGAGAGAGAGAGAGGGACAGATGGAGGGAGAGCGAGAGAGGGGGACAAAGAGAGAGAGGGAGGGGGACAGAGAGAGGGGAACAAAGAGAGAGGGAGGACAGAGAGAGAGGGGGGAACAGAGAGAGAGTGGAAGAACAGCGAGAGAGAGAGAGAGGGGGAACAAAGAAAAAGAGAAGGGAACAGAGAGAGGAGGGGGACAGAGAGAAGGGGTGAGAGAGAGAGAGAGAGATACATATATATATATATATATATATGTATCTGACAGTTGCAAGGAGAGGGAGCGCTCAGCACAGCAGCTTTGTGGTTGGTCAGTTTTTCTAAAAAATCGTACTGAGTTTCAGAGCTGACAGGTGGCCTTTTAAAAAAAGTTGGAAAATCCTGAATCTGTTCGAAGTTGGGAAACCGCTGTTCCCGCTACCAGCACCTATCAGCTGTGAAACTGACAGCACAATGTTTTTAAAAAGCCAGTCTGGAAGAAGATGACAACGGGAAATTTCTCACTTCTGAAATACATCCGCAGGCCAGATGGAAACCTCCGGCAGGCCAGATTGTGGCTCAAGGGCCATATGTTGGATAACCCTGGGATAGAGGAAAAAAGGGATTTGGGAGTACAAATACACAAATCATCAAAAGTAGCAATGAAGATTAATAAGGCCATTAAAAAAATAAGGGCACAGAGACACTGGAGAGTATGTAAAAAATATTTACAAGGATGGTTCTAGAAATGTAAATCTACTGAGAAAGGATGAACAGCCTGGGTCTCTTTCCTCTTGAAAAAAGAAAAGGCTTTGGTGTGATATAAAAGACTTTAAATTATGAAAGCTTTTGATAGATTAAACATAGAGAGAATGTTTCCACTTGTGGGGAAGAGCATAACTAAATGCTACCAATATAAGATAGTCACCTAGAAATCAAATAGGGAATTCTGAAGAAATTCTTTTACCCAGAGCTTGGTGAGAATGTGGAACTCGCTACTACAGGGAGTGGTTGAGGCAAATAGTATAGATGCGTTTAAGGGGAAGCTAAATAAAAATATGAGTGATAAGGGATTCGAGGGTTATGCTGATAGAGTTAGATGAGGAAGGACAGGAGGAGGTGCAAATGGAGCATAAATGCCAGCATGGACTGATTGGACTGTTTGACCCATTCGTGTGCTGTATATTCTAAATCTCAAGGTTAATTTAGACCTTTCAATTGCCTTTAGGCTGATGAATTCACTGAGGTTAAAATATTGACTGCATTATGAATTAGAACTCATTCAATTGAACATTAGAAAGCAAGCACTCACCACAAAGGGAACAGTTTACAAACTACACCAGATTTTGTATTCAGCTCTTCATTCTGGAATTAGAATAGTTCAATTTCAGCAGTGCAGCTCACTATTATATTGCAGATGTGCCACTGACTGAGCCAAACTAACTCTAGTGTACCTTAGAGAAGATGCATTCTCACCTTTGAGCCAAAAGGTGTAGGTTCCATAAACACTGCAGGATTTGAGTGTATAATCTAGGCTAACACATCTGTGCAATACTGAGAGAGTGCTGCATTATAAATAATGCTGTTTCTTTGGATAAAACCCACATCGTGTCCACCTGTTCAGGTCAACATTCAGTTCAAAAAAGATCTGGGATTTCTCCCAGCATTCTGACCAACATTTTTCCTTTAAACTACACCATCAAAAGTAGATTAGATGGTTGTTCATCTCAATTGCAGTCTGTGGGATCTTGTTGTGCATACATTACCACTTGTATTTGTGTGCATAACAGTGGCTGCACTTTAAAAAGTAATGGATTGATTGTGAATAAACCAGTTGGTCATTTAATACAAGTGTGATATTTGCATTGATGGATGGAGCATTTCTGACATCCTGCCCCATGATGTTCGTTTTCTTGAGGCTGATGGTTAGGCCAAATTCATTGCAGGCAGACGCAAACCTGTCGATGAGACTCTGCAGGCATTCTTCAGTGTGAGATGTTAAAGCAGCATCGTCAGCAAAGAGGAGTTCTCTGATGAGGACTTTCCGTACTTTGGACTTCGCTCTTAGACGGGCAAGGTTGAACAACCTGCCCCCTGATCTTGTGTGGAGGAAAATTCCTTCTTCAGAGGATTTGAACGCATGTGAAAGCAGCAGGGAGAAGAAAATCCCAAAAAGTGTGGGTGCGAGAACACAGCCCTGTTTCACACCACTCAGGATAGGAAAGGGCTCTGATGAGGAGCCACCATGTTGAATTGTGCCTTTCATATTGTCATGGAATGAGGTGATGATACTTAGTAGCTTTGGTGGACATCCGATCTTTTCTAGTAGTCTGAAGAGACCACGTCTGCTGACGAGGTCAAAGGCTTTGGTGAGATCAATGAAAGCAATGTAGAGGGGCATCTGCTGTTCACGGCATTTCTCCTGTATCTGACGAAGGGAGAACAGCATGTCAATAGTCGATCTCTCTGCACGAAAGCCACACTGTGCCTCAGGGTAGACGCGCTCGGCCAGCTTCTGGAGCCTGTTCAGAGCGACTCGAGCAAAGACTTTCCCCACTATGCTGAGCAGGGAGATTCCACGGTAGTTGTTGCAGTCACCGCGGTCACCTTTGTTTTTATAGATGATGTCTCTAGATGCAGAAATCAACAAGCGCATGGGTAAGGCTTCCACTGCTATGTTCAGACTGGCCAAGAGAGTGTGGGAAAATGGCGCACTGACACGGAACACAAAAGTCCGAGTGTATCAGGCCTGTGTCCTCAGTACCTTGCTCTACGGCAGCGAGGCCTGGACAACGTATGCCAGCCAAGAGCGACGTCTCAATTCATTCCATCTTCGCTGCCTTCGGAGAATACTTGGCATCAGGTGGCAGGACTATATCTCCAACACAGAAGTCCTTGAAGCGGCCAACATCCCCAGCTTATACACACTACTGAGTCAGCGGCGCTTGAGATGGCTTGGCCATGTGAGCCGCATGGAAGATGGCAGGATCCCCAAAGACACATTGTACAGCGAGCTCGCCACTGGTATCAGACCCACCGGCCGTCCATGTCTCCGTTATAAAGACGTCTGCAAACGCGACATGAAATCGTGTGACATTGATCACAAGTCGTGGGAGTCAGTTGCCAGCATTCGCCAGAGCTGGCGGGCAGCCATAAAGACAGGGCTAAATTGTGGCGAGTCGAAGAGACTTAGTAGTTGGCAGGAAAAAAGACAGAGGCGCAAGGGGAGAGCCAACTGTGCAACAGCCCCAACAAACAAATTTCTCTGCAGCACCTGTGGAAGAGCCTGTTACTCCAGAATTGGCCTTTATAGCCACTCCAGGCGCTGCTTCACAAACCACTGACCACCTCCAGGCGCGTATCCATTGTCTCTCGAGATAAGGAGGCCCAAAAGAAGATATTTGCATTGCTCTAAGATCAATCAGATAGAAATAGAAATATCCAGATACCTGGCATAAACATAACAAGCACAATGACAAACATCACTTCATGGGAATTTGGTGTCCTAAATCCAAAGACAGAATCTGGACTGAAATATAGAAGCTCATTTAGACAGAAAATGCATTGCAAATGAATAAGCACCAGTCATCCTTTGTTTCTTGGGGTGACTTCCAGCCAAAGTATTTCTTTAAAGCATGAATATATTCACACTGGGTATAGCAATCTGAAAATAATGAGAAGCTCCTTGGGAAACATGTGCGTGCCACTGCTACTTGAATAAAATCAGACAAGGAAAGTTATCTATGAAAGCAGAAAAGTTATGAACTGGTGATAAATGTGGAAGAACACAGCAGTAGTTTTTCTTAAAGCATAAGTATAAATTTGCAATACTTACCTTTATGTAAAATGTTTCTTAATCACGTCAGTGTTAATGGCTGTAAACCTTTCTAGACAATCTCGAGCCATTTGGCTTTCTATGTTCTATTGTCCTGGGTCTTACTATTTCTTTCTAAACATGTAGTGAATAAAACCAAGGTCCTGCTTGCCTGTTCAAGTCAGTGCTATATTAAAAGATCAGGGTTTTCTCCCAGTATTCTAAACCAACATCCCTCATTCAAACTATACCACCAAAAGCAGGTTCGATGGCTGTTCATCTCAATTGCTGTTGGTGGGAGCTTGCAGTGCACAAATTCCTTTTTGTATCATCATAACCAAAGATCTAGCGCTTCTTTTGTGTTCCAACCTATAATTACTATTACTCAGCTATTGTCATGTGAAGACTTAACTCTGTCTCACATCTCCTGCAAGATGCAAATGATTAAATGAAAACACAGTCTGGAGTAAAGAGCAAAATATAATACTACCATTACAGTCCACATGCATGTTTGTGGCATGAAATCTTTATGGTCAGCAATTTAATTTAGTGAAGAGCCACTCAGTTGCACCGTGACCCTGAGGAAACCAGGCTCATTACAAAAATTACCTTGTGTTAGCTCTTCCTGATCCTGGGTCATTGGAAAACAGATGTAATGATTTGCTCAATTGACCAGAACAGGGGTAATATGACTAATGGCAGATACAATAATGCATGGCAGACTTATTGGTGGCTGCTTGCCATATTACAGGGAAATCTGTATAGAATTTTACTGCATCCACAAATTCACATTTAACAAATTCACTGTTACTTGCAAAGGCATATTGATTAATAATAGACGCAAAGTCCAATGGCAAATTAGTCCAAGTGCCTATTGTATTGCCCATTGGAAAAGGTCAGAAAGCTACTTAAAAGGTTCAAATACACAAATTATGGACTTCCTCCCATTTCCTTTCTGCATGCACCATCACTTTGAAGCCCTCAACCTTTTTGGGAGCAGTTATTCTATTACTGTGTTGTCCCCTTAATACCAGTTAGTATTGAGAGTAAAGTTTGGGTAAAATTATAGTCTGATTGGTGTAAACAAAATCCAAAAGTCACTTAGGTTTTTCCTTTTTACAATATAAAGACAGAATAACAATGTTTTTCTAAAATAAAAAGTCAAATTTTCTGTGCAAACTGTTCCAGGATCCCCCAGAAATGCACCAACAATTATACCTTGAACAGTTGTACTGGCCTCCTTTAGGCTTTCATGTACTTATGGATTTTTCTTTCCAATACAAGTGAAGAAATGCTTACAGGTTAAATTACAAGCCCATTTATTTTCACACCTCACAAGCCTATAATTCATGCCTTTCTTGATTTGTCAGCTTTTCTGGAGCCGTTGGTTTGGCTTATGCTCAATTTCTAGGTTGTGATGCCTGTTCTTCTCCCCTCCTCCATTTTATCCCCTGACGCCCTTGACTTTTTTGTTCCACAGTTTCTGTTTTTACTCTGGTAATCCCACTCAAGTAGCCATTCTTCATTGGTAAGCCTGAATATCACTAGGCTATTTGACCACAGGAGCATTTCCTTCCCCACCACTGCCCTGTTTGAAATAGCTAAACAAGTACAAACTCAGGTCGAACCTTGTTCCTTTCTTTTCTACACAGCTCAGCTAATCAACACATAACTAGCTGAGCCACTAGGGAACTATTGTGTTTTTTTCTTGGACATAAACAGTGATTATAAACACTGCATAAAATGGGCCACACCATAACAATAAATAGTACATGACTACTGCACACTGCTAACATGTGCAGCATGTCACTGTTTCAATTTGCACTGACCACAGATAAAACTGGCAAAACCATGTGTAAAACTAAAGTGGGTACAGAGCAAAGTGATCATATTCTCAACTACTTGTAAACAATATGACGTCACCTAAAAAAAATTATAAATCTATTTCTAGACCATATGGACTTAACCATGAAATTAAAAAAGTTCCCGTTTTCTGCTCAGGTCAGATGTTGCACATCAAGCGATGTTAAATCATAGCACAAGTGGAATAATATAAACATTAAACTAACCACAGCTAAGAATACAATATGTTAAAGTTAATAAACAAGGATTATCTGATACAGCTCGGCAAGCTTGGTACTATTTCCAGGATTCTCTTATACATTTGTTCTCAAGATGTTGCCAGGACTGAGAAAGCTACATTTATTGGGACTTAAACTAGGGGGCATGTTACCTCAAAAAGATGCTCTCTTTTGTAACAGCTGTTTTACAATGATTGCCTGGCTTGCCCACTTTAGAGGGCATTAAGAGTCAATCACATATTACACAACTGGAGTCACACACAGGATATGTTCCTTTCCCTGTAGGGCATTAATAAATTAATTGTGTTTTTTGTGTCAGTTCTAAAGCCTTCATGGTCATTTATTGAATTTAATTTCAAAACTTGCCACAGTGGGATTTGAACTCGACCTCCAAATTGCTAGTTCAGCAGTGTAACAGCTAATTCTACCCTCACTATTGTCTAGCTCACTGTTCATGTTGTTAGATTCCCCACCAGCTCTCCGCTTTTCTAATATAGCCTAGAATTTCCCGAGGGTCTCTTGCAATTTCCCAGGATAACTTTAGTTGAAGATTGATGAAAACCCCAGTGACAACAGCATAAAAGGCACTGGGGTTTCCTCCAATTTTCCACTGAAGTAATGATGGGAGAATCCCAACAGAAATGTCCCCCACCCCAGCCGCACTACCATGACATCCATGCTCTTCCCTAATAGACCTCAATATTGCTGCACTTAATACAAAACTAATAAAATGTCAGAAGACTGAACTCAGTTATCTGCCCAGGTAGTGGGGACATTGAAATCATTCTGAATGACTGAGGACAGGGGGTATGGGGGGAGGGGGAAAGAAGTCAGCCTGAGTTGCCACTGCTGATTGGCCATTCAGTGACCTGTCCAAAAAAGCACTTCTATAAATGTCAGGTGAGAAAGAAATTGGGCTCAGCAGAAAGTCTCTCCCCACCCCCACCCAATCAGGGTGAAGACTTGGGTGGAATAGCACAGAACTATAGTTCAGCATGAATGGGGACCTTGAGGAGAAAAGCAGTAAATAAACAAAAAGAGAGGAAGAAGGTAAAGAAAGAAGTTGCAATATTACAGCACCTTCCACATCCTAAGGATGTCCCAAAAACCTTCACAGCCAGTCAATTACTTTGAAAATGTATTCATTGTTGTTACTTACTACACTCAGAAGCCCCCACAAACAGCATTGAGATAAATCTATTTTTAGTAATGTTGATTGAGGACAAATGTTGGCCAGGGTAACAGGAGAACTCCATGCTCTTCAAATCGTGCAAAGCGACTTTTTTTGTCTAACTGAACAGGAAGACATGGCTCAGTTTAACAGTTGATCAAAAAGACAAGAACCTCCAGGAATGCAATACAAATTCAGTACTCCTGAGTATCAGCCTAGTTCAAATAGCCTAGTACAATAGGGCTTAAACCAAAACCTTCCAACTCACTTGTGAGAGCACTACTACTGAGCCAAGCCAACACTTGCATAAACGAACAAGTAAATGTTTCTTTGCATTAGACATTTCTTATCAGAGTACAAAGTTGATATTCCATGTAAATGCAACAAGATTGCATCAAAACGTTAATATTTTCCATAATTTTTTTATGGTTATGACAATAAACTTATTTCTTATACAAAATATATAGGTCTAGAAATTCAATCGCACATGAAAAACAGATAGAGCCCCGTCGAATTTCAAGGCCATAAAGTTAAGCATTGTTCAGCGAGAAAAGGACATTGCAAGGCTGTATGAATTCTGAAGAGAAAATCCTGTGGGAGATTTCAGTGAGGATAAGTTTGATTTGTATTATTTAAGTATTCAAAATGTGTGAGCATTGATTTAATTTAATTCCTGTACGATCTGCACAAGATTACAGGAAACATTTTAGTCCTATAATAAATCCTTTAATCTTTGTCCAATACTTGTAAGACTGTTTGTTCAGCATTAACCCTGTATGACTTCAGTCTTTCCACTCCAAAGTCACTTGCCTAAAGCAATGCAAATTAAAAGGTGAACAAAAGAGTGTGTTCTTTCGGTTGTGTCACTTTTTGCTGTGAGCCATTTTGCTCACTAACTTCATGATTTTTAAGTAACGATGCACAGAAGTGTCCAATACTGGAAGAAAAGAAATGAAAACTGTGTTTTGGGCCTACATAATAAAAATGTTATAGACTGAGATTTTGGTTGGACACATAAATCTGAACCAGGTGCAAGCAGTAAATTATCTTTACAAATTAGAATGAATTGCATGAACTTGTGTAAAATCCTTTCTTGAATTCTGTAATATGTAGATTACAACAATACTCTAATAAAAACTGTTATCTTTCTGCAAATATAAAGGCTATAATTCATAATTACCCTTAAAATGTTTTAAAAATATTACTAGACAACAGGAGTTTAAAAAGTGTGGAACATATCCTCCAAACATCAATGAAAAATGCACAAACCTACAATTCCAAAGTTGATTCCGTAATTTGGAACTATTACTTTGCTCCACACTATGGTACAAGGTGTTGATGGCCCAAATATTACTGCAATGGTGAGATTGGTGACATACACCATAAATCTCACCATTTAGCAAAATGATTTTACCGTTGCTAGCTGGCTCCAAGTTTTGCTGGGTTTTTGAATTAGGATAGCAACGAATCAGACTCTCAGCAACAATCTAACTACTAAAGTGACACCACATTTACCATCCAGAGCTCCAGGAGGGTTCAAGCAAGTGGAAGTGAATCTGCTTAAATTCAACTGCTCCATTATAAAATATAAATAATCTAGGAATAAAATATTCATTGGCCTTGATTTTGCTGTAATAATAATGTGAGGCTATCAGTGCTTGTCATTAGTATGGAGTAAATCAGACACCAACTTCCGGAGACTGCACATATGCTGTTAAAAATGGAAATCCGGAAGTTGCTGTCCGATTTGCCCTCCTCCACCAAAAGCTTTGCTACACTGGTACCTTGCTGATAGACTTGGTATTAAAATACATGCAAGGGCATGAAGTTGCTGTACTTAATCAATAAGTACACCAGAAAATGTTAGGGCTGGTGCATTCAGGAGTAAGTGAATTTGTCTTATAAGTCTTAATTACTGACAAACCACCTCTCTGGCACTGAAAATGTAATTTTTATAAGTGTGGAGTCTCACTTCTCCAGAATTTTATTTTTGTTGAAGATTTTTTTTAAATGTGCTTTTCTTTCTGTATCCTTTATCTTTCTTAATCCCATATTTATTTCCCTCCTCATTTTGATTTCTGTACATGATTTTACAATGAATTAAATATTCTAATTTATACTTCCTGGCTTAGACTCTGCGTGTCTCAGTGAGGATTCTTCAATCTGATTGTTTGAAGAGCTACTCTGTTGCTTGCCATGCTCACACATGCTACAAAACTCCTATAGAAGGCATCGGGCTGGAAATGATCTCTGAGAATCGGCAAGTTGCCACTCATGAAAGTCTGTGGGAAGCTGTAAGCATAATGAATGCCGAGTGCTATTTCTTCACCACTGACCACAAAATCTGGGCCATTGACTTTTATTTTCGTGGATCGCGAGAACATAAAATGTGCTATGCAAGCTAACCTTGAATTGTTAACTTACTGAAAAGTTCTAATAACTATTGTGGCTTGAATGAGTCTGAAGAATGTAAATCCTTATTGACAGCAAAACATTACATAATAACATGCTGACATTCCTCACTTTGAAATTATTTTGAGGTTTGTGTACACAAATTTATTCATAACTGATTGAAACAAATTAATAAGCAAACTAGAATTATCAGAAAGGATACGATTGTTGTGTTAGTGGCTTTAGTGAGGTTGAGCACTGTGGGAAAACAAAGAAGGGATTGTTTAAATTCTGTAAAGAATCTCATAAGTTAAATGTGCTCCGGATATGGTAGTATTAAAACTGAAAATTCCAGGTGCAGGAAGTCGCGTCTCAAGGATTGAGTTGTTTAATCTTTCCCCAGTAATAGATTTTTAACAACTGGGAGTTTAAAACTGATCTTGGAGCAATAAATCAGACCACTACCAAGTCACCAGCACCATTTTTTTTAGTCTAAGTGGCAGCTGCACAAGAATTGGCTCAAATGCAAGAAAATGGCAGTTTCCATTAATTTTATTGGAGGCAGAGCTTTGAGGAAAATTTGGAGTGCCACAATTAATGGCACAAGTCACTCGCTCAATAATTTCCTCTTTCTAAGATTAGATGCATCGTTACAATGGTGCAAGTCCCCAGGAAAATCTGAGCCATAATTTTGTTTGATAACAATTCATACCTCCCATTTCTCACCAGATAGAAGAAGCGAATATGGTTCCTAAAAATCTCATTCATACTCAGTAAAAAGTACGCCCTTTACCACAAAACAAAGAACAAAGAACAGTACAGCACAGGAATAGGCCATTCGGCCCTCCAAGCCTGCGCCAAAAACCTCTGTAAATAGCTTTGATTTATTTGGTGGTGCTACTGTTCAAAATCTTAATTGAAAACTCACTTCATTTTTTTGTTTTGATAACATCTCAATTTAAACATTTGGAATGGGCTATAGAGTGTATTCAGGGCATAGTGGGTTGAACACTGTCCATTCAACTTAGGGCAGCTTTGTATTGCACCCGAATTAAAACTTTTCAAACAGTACATATCCCCGGTGAAATCCGGTTTGGGCAGTCTAATGTAATCAGAAGGAAGATAGTTCCTTAGAATGAAACTGTGATTTGGCACCAAAATACTTTTCTTGCTACAAGGAAAGGTGGTGGGGGTCGGGAGAAGATAACCCCATTTGTTGCAGGAGGAGTTGCAGCGTATGTTTTAAGCAAAATGAATTTTATTATACTATGTATAGTCTAGAACTATGCAAAGCAGTAGGCCAAAGAATTGACAAATCTCTATTTCCCATCACTATCAGTCTCTGCTTCTAAAACAGCACAAATTACTTAAGTATAATTTCCCATTTCTCACACCAGATTCTTATGGCCTAAGTGGGGCAATCAAGTCAAACTACATTTGCATTTTGTTTACGGACTGAGATTCAGTTCAGTAAGGGAGAAAGACAAGGGAAAGACTTCCACTCATCAGTTTCTTCTAGATTTGAAGCCTAACTCTAACCCTCTGAGCAAACTGACTAAGTTCTTTATTCCAGGCTAGATTTGCAATACCGGATGGGGCTCAGACAATATCGGGCAGAGTTTTTACAGGCAAGAGGAGGCAGTTTTGCATGCTGTTGGAGAGTTAAATCCCTTGAAATTGACATCTGGTCAGGATCCTGACATTATCCTGCCCTCTTCTGGGTTTCACCGGGGAAGAATTGAAAGCAAATGGGGAAACCCCTTGGATCTGACAGATAAGTAATTTAGGTACTTAAAAGAACTTTTTTAACCCTCAATTCTGGATTTAACATCCAGGGTATCTTTTTCCCGACCTGTCAGCAACTCTCCAGGGTCACTGAGGTGAGTGCACAGCGGGAAGAGCTTCTTCAGTGAAACTGACAATCTGGGAAGGCTTTGATCAGTTACACTGAGGAGCTCCAGCTATGGCCTGGTGAGAGGCTGCTGTTCAAAGCACTTCTGCTCTCAGTGAGTTAAATCACTGATTGACATGTGATTGCCAACTTCTTGGAAGGCACTTCATCTGTCTAGCACTTTACTCACCTTTAGCTGCACTTCACCTCTGATGATGGGCAAGAGCAGAAGCAACACCACCACCAACAGCTCCAGCAATAGCAGGAGCAACAGCTGCAGCAGCAGCTGCACCAGCTGCCTTTCCCTCAGCCATTTGCTCCTCCACTGAGCAAAAGGAATGGACACTAAGATCCAGCTGGAAGAAGTCAAGACCCCCAACACAGGGTCTACAGGCAGAGGAACAGCTCTCTTGACATGTTGAGCACCATTGCCTCAGGAGGCTCAGGCTTTTATGGTAGGTCACTGCTGACATCTGCAGCATCCTGCTCCTTACCAGTGGAGCAAGTGGGCACGCATTGCCAATGGCCGATAAGGTGCCTGTCACTGGACGACAACCCAGAGAGGTGTGAGTGTTCATAATGGAGGAAAGGGCAACATTTGTGGAGGCGACTGTGAGGAATGGGTGCAAGAGGGCAATAGGTTGAGGGTGAGTGTGAGTGTTGGCTGCTCAGATAGTGATGTGATGGCTGCAAGGTGTGTTGTTCTGAGGAGTGCTGTGCAGGAGAATGCAGAGAAAGTCAGAGGCCGGAATTTTTCACATGGTGGACGGGAGCCGTCCACCGACTGAAAATTTGGTGGTGATCCCGCCTCCGCCGGGCCAAGGGATCCAGTCCGGATTTTACGCTCCCCAGGCCCTTAATTGGTCTTAGGTGGAACTTCCACCTCATTGAGGCAGGAAGTCCCACCTAATGGAGCTGCCGGCCAATCAATGAGCTGGCAGCCCTTACAGCAGCGCCAACGGGAGCGATGGCCACTGCTGGGACTGCAACCCAACTTTCACATGAAGAGGAAGGACGTACCAGAAAAGATAGGTTTTTGGGGCCTTGCCTGGGGTGATCAGTCGGGCCCCGGTGAGGTAAGGGGTCGATTGGGGGGGGGGAGGGGTCGTATTGGGCATTGGGGATGGTTGGTCATCGGGAGTGAACCTTCGTCGGGCACAGGGTGCCCAATCAGGAGGGTCCCCTCAAACTGTTAGAAAGCCGCCTACTTTTGTCAGGCGGCTTTTCTCGGACCTGGGCCATCCGCCAGCCAAGGATAAAAGCCCGTTAACTGGCCACTGAAGGGCCTTGATTGGCCTTGGGCGGGCGGGCCATTTCCCGCCACTGCCGACCCGCATAAAATGGCGGTGGAGGCAGGAGTGGGTTGGGAAGGGCCCCCCGAGCCTCCCACTCCATTTTACACTCACCCCCGCCACCAGCCTGCTCTTTGGGGGGTGGGGGGTTGCGAACGTAAAATTCCAGCTAGAGTATGGGATTTGGCACCTGAAAGTGTGCCACTCACCTTTTTTGTCCTGCTGAGGTCCTGGGTCCTGGTTCCTCATGGTGCACTGTCTCCATATTGGAGGGACCACACTTCTGCTGCTGCGTTTTCAGTCCATCCACCCCTGTTTGTTTGGAGAGGTTTTCCTCTTCCTCCCGTCTTTGTGAAAGATCACCTCATTGCAGCCCCTCAGAACCCGCAGCAGGACCTCCAGGTGAGAGTGAGAGATCCAGGGGGCAGCCTTCCCAGGTCTCCCCTCATTCCAGTGATTGATGCAGCCTCATAAATCCAAGTGCTGGTGAGCTCTTGTAACCGATGCTGTGGTCCCTTTAATGAGAAATCCTTCTTTTCACAGAAGGGACGTGCCATCCCACCCAGCTTCCCTAATTGGCCAGACAACCCGTTCCAGCAGGGACTAAGTGAATAAAATTCTGCCCATAGGTTTAATAAGCACACACAGTGTAGAATTTTTTCACGAACTCATGGGAAATCATGATTCCAGCTTTGGTGAAAGTTATGCTTTGCTTGTTCCTGCAAAAGATTCTCCCAGGATTAACTTTCATTGAGTTGGACTCATTTTAGGTCAGTATGGGCCCTAGTTAGCATTATTCATTCATCTGTGGCATGCTGTATATCTCATGTGAACATATCTTGATTATAATGTATTCTAATAAAACAATGTGCACTGCACGGTATATATTTAATTCAGATTATGATAGTTCCAAGAGTTCACCCATTATCAAATTTCAACGGTGGCACTTCTCCAGAATTCTAACAGTTATTAATTGACTATGAAGAAATATTTCTGATGTTCCCACGGGCTATTTCAACAAATCCAAAATAGGTAATATAACTCAGTTTTTAGTTAAAGATCCAATGCTGTTTTGTATAAATCTGCTGAATCCAATGGAACATTGTAACCTTCATATACAATTACAGCTTTCCCATATTATTTTACACAGTACCATTTTAGTCAAACTGTGCTCATGCTGGCTTCTAAAATACTAGAACTTACACAATAAGGCTTGGGTATTCCTTGGTGTGCTTGCCAGCCAGTGATTTTAATGTCCATTAAAATAAATAGGGTGGCAAATTGCTGGCTAGCAAGAGCAATAGTGGAATACCCCAGCCCTTATGTATGAACCTCAATGCGTCCACTGTTTAAGAATAGTTTTTTTTTGAAAAGCACTTTCATTTTATTGAACACTATATTTTACATTGGTTGGTTGCATCGATACAATAGTTTAATATCAGCTTACTGGATCAACATTCAACTCTCAACCCATCAATCAATATGGAGTGCACATTTTGGAAAATCATACCAAATGATGCCGGCATAACCTTGGTGGGCCGAATGGCCTCCTTCTGTGCCATACTGACTCTATGGTTCTATTATATTCACAAATCTTCAGATTGGCCCCGATACCAAATTGCAAACTTGATGCCTTAGTTATAACGTTACACCTCAGTGTGCAAGGCTTGTTCTTTCTTTGGCCTCCTTGTCTTGAGAGTCAATGGGTAAGCGCCTGGAGGTGATCAGTGGTTTGTGAAGCAGCGCCTGGAGTGGCTATAAAGGCCTATTCTAGAGTGACAGACTCTTCCACAGGTGCTGCAGATAAAGTTGGTTGTCGGGGCTGTTACACAGTTGGCTCTCCCTTTGCGCTTCTGTCTTTTTTCCTGCCAACAGCTAAGTCTCTTCGACTCGCCACTCTTTAGCCCCACCTTTATGGCTGTCCACCAGCTCTGGCGATCGCTGGCAAACTGACTCCCATGACTTGTGATCAATGTCACAGGACTTCATGTCGCATTTGCAGACGTCTTTAAAGCGGAGACATGGACGGCCGGCGGGTCTGATACCAGTGACGAGCTCGCTGTACAATGTGTCCTTGGGGATCCTGCCATCTTCCATGCGGCTCATATGGCCAAGCCATCTCAAGCGCCGCTGGCTCAGTAGGATGCCTTTGCTGGGGATGTTGGCCGCCTCAAGGACTTCTGCGTTGGAGATACGGTCCTGCCACCTGATTCTCCGGAGGCAGCGAAGATGGAATAAATTGAGACGTCGCTCTTGCCTGACAAACGTTGTTCAGGCCTCGCTGCCATAGAGCAAGGTACTGAGGACACAGGCTTGATACACTCGGAATTTTGTGCTCCTTGTCAGTGCACCATTTTCCCACACTCTCTTGGCCAGTCTGGACATAGCAGCGGACATCTTTCCCATGCGCTTGTTGATTTCTGCATCGAGAGACAGGTTACTGGTGATAGTTGAGCCTAGGTAGGTGAACTCTTGAACCACTTCCAGAGCATGGTCGCCGATATTGATGGATGGAGCATTGCTGACATCCTGTCCCATAATGTTCGTTTTCTTGAGGCTGATGGTTAGGCCAAATTCGTTGCAGGCAGCTGCAATCCTGTTGATGAGTCTCTGCAGACACTCTTCTGTGTGGGATGTTACTGCAGCATCGTCAGAAAAAAGGAGTTCCCTGATGAGGACTTTCCGTAGTTTGGTCTTCGCTCTTAGACAGGCAAGATTGAACAACCTGCCATCTGATCTTGTGTGGAGGAAAATTCCTTCTTCTGATGACTTGAACGCATGTGAGAGCAGCAGGGAGAAGAAGATCCCAAACAGTGTAGGTGCGAGAACACAGCCCTGTTTCACGCCACTCAGGATAGGAAAGGGGTCTGATGAGGTGCCACTATGCTGAATTGTGCCTTTCATATTGTCATGGAATGAGGTGATGATACTTAGTAGCTTTGGTGGACATCCAATCTTTCCTAGTAGTCTGAAGAAACCAAGTCTGCTGACGAGGTCAAAGGCTTTGGTGAGATCAATGAACGTAGAGGGGCATCTGTTGCTGAATACGACTGCATAGGTGTTGCCAGTAGTCATTTGCGCAGCGCCTGGCTGTTCTTTGTGCAGCGCTTCTGGCTGCTTTAAGTGCTACGGATGTTAACTCGCAATTCTCCAAGCTGTGTTCCTCCTTCACCTGCACTGAATTGACACAGAATTCCAATGCCCACATCCCCCCTCTCCCCAACCACCTCATGAGCTCCTACGCATCGTCCCATCTTTGTCTGAAGTCCTGAATGGTTCTCATTGAGAAATCTTGTTGACTTTTGGCACAAGTCCCACCAGGTTTTGTCACATCCTCCTTTCTTTTGTGCAAAACCACTCAGCAGGCACACAAGGTACAGGCTAAACAGCATATTAAATATTTTTTTAAATTAACTATATCATTTATTAAGTTTTAATTGAAATTCTTCAAAAGTATTCACTGCAGCACACCTATAGATATTGTGGGCTGGATTTAGTTCTCAACCCGACGTCAGGTTTCTTGGCGGTGGGTGGCAGGGTATCGGAGTGACAGCGGCCACAACGGAATCTGATGCTGGGATTGCCGGGCCCGATCTTTTTGGCGGCGGTGAGGCTCTGTGGCGACACCTCCGCCACTCTGCAACGGGACCCTACTTTACATATTTAAAATACCTCTCCGCATAAATTTAAATTTAATTTTTAAATTTAAATCTTACCCTCAGTTCCCAATCTTGAGCCTGTTGTGCGGCTCTCACATGCCTTCACTTTCCCATCCAGGAGAAACTGACGCCACTGAGGTGGGGAAGGGGTCAATTCTGCATGATTTGTATGAAAAAGGGGCTAACTTTGCATGTTTTGTATGGGGAAGGTGGGGGAAGCGGTCAACTCCACATGATTTGTATGGGAAAGTGGGAAAGGGTCAATTCTGCATGATTTGTATGGGGAGGGGGTCAAGGTCAACTTTACATGATTTAGTGTATGGAGGAAAGAGTCAGTTATACAATATTTAGTGAATGGGGAAGTGGGGAAGGGGTCAACTCTGCATTATGTTGAACTGTTTGCAGAGCTGGCAGTCTTTTAAAAATGGCAGCAGAACATGCTCCTGCATCAGGTGACAACGTGAATGGCGTCGCCAGTGCCGCCCACGTCACGTGATTGGGGAGGGAGGGGCAGCCGCCATCAGTATGTTAAGTGGATTTCCGCCGCGTAATCACGTCAGCATGGCGACGCGGGTCCTGTGTGGGGTGGCCGCCATTTTCTTATCCCACTTCCACTCCCAGTGGCCAGACAAAAAAATCCAGCCAATCTTTTACCTAGCCGCTGTTCCTGGGAATAATATACTTAATACATCAGTTCTGGCGTAAACTATCCAGTACTTGTATTTACGTCATTCTGCTAATTGTGATGGCCCAGAATATGAATAGATGTGTCTTTTCAATTGGAACACAAATTCCAGCATCCCTGCTCCATCTTACAGAGAGCAGCAGAATGGGACTCCCAGTCACTGGCACCATCCAAATCACAGGGACTGAGTTATCAGATGTTCAGGGCACCCACATCATGCCTATAAGGCCACATTAGTGGTGCCCATCCCTTCAGAGTCCCAGAATGTCAGAGCATCTCCATGCCACTTTGACACAGTAGAGGATGAGGCTCAGGAAGGGGCTCACAGTTTTTAAAAAAATAGAACAAAGAACAGTACAGCACAGGAATAGGCCATTCGGCCCTCTAAGCCTGCGCCGATCTGTACAGCTGCAGCATGACTTGCCAATTTTTACACTCTATGCCCCGACCGATGAAGGCAAGCATGCCGTATGCCTTCTTGACTACCTTATCCACCTGCGTTGCCACTTTCAGTGACCTGTGGACCTGTACGCCCAGATCTCTCTGCCTGTCAATACTCCTAAGGGTTCTGCATTTACTGTATACTTCCCACCTACATTAGACCTTCCAAAATGCATTACCTCACATTTGTCCAGATTAAACTCCATCTGCCATTTCTCCGCCCAAGTCTCCAACCGATCTATATCCTGCTGTATCCTCTGACAATCCTCATCACTATCCACAACTCCTCCAATCTTTGTGTCATCCACAAACTTACTAATCAGACCAGCTACATTTTCCTCCAAATCATTTATATATACTGCAAACAGCAAAGGTCCCAGCACTGATCCCTGCGGAACACCACTAGTCACATCCCTCCATTCAGAAAAGCACCCTTCCACTGCTACCCTCTGTCTTCTATGACTGAGCCAGTTCTGTATCCATCTTGCCAGCTCCCCTCTGATCCCGTGTGACTTCACCTTTTGTACCAGTCTTCCATGAGGGACCTTGTCAAAGGCTTTACTGAAGTCCATATAGATAACATCCACTGCCCTTCCTTCATCAATCATCTTTGTCACTTCCTCAAAAAACTCAATCAAATTAGTGAGACATGACCTCCCCTTCACAAAACCATGCTGCCTCTCGCTAATAAGTTTGTTTGTTTCCAAATGGGAGTAAATCCTGTCCCGAAGAATCCTCTCTAATAATTTCCCACGTCTTCACGTCTTCAGCTCCCAAAGTTGCTCTCTGCCCACTATTACAAAGTAATTGGTCCCCTTAGGATCAATTAATTTTTTCCTCAAGTATTTTGAATCATTTGGAAGGCCCATAACAAAATAGATGCCTTCTCTCAGCTTGTGTTGGCTGTGGTGGACCTACCAGGTAGCAGACTAGGCAGAATTTCCTGGAGAAGCCCAGAAACTCCCCTGGACACACTCCATTTACAGGCAGAAGATCCACCCATAGCATCCCCCCCAACTGAATTCCCAGCCTCCTCTCCTCAGGGCAGGATCCCAGCAGAACTGGGTTCTGACCCATTTCCCATTTTCTGACACCCCCTCCAGCAATTTTGCTGGAGATGCACATAGAGCCAAGGCAGAAATCTTGGGCCTCTATCATCTTCTTAAGATCTGATGGACACATACCTGAAAAGCAGAGCTTCTTGGCTATCAAATAAGCTACACTTCTGTGATTTGTGCATCATAGGGAGCAGAATTCATGGGTTTGGAAATAATAGGTAATTCCTTACAAACCTACTCGAATATTTTGAGAAAATCACTAAGACAAAGTTAATTCAAAAGCAAAATACTGTGGATGCTGGAAATCTGAAATAAAAGAAAATGCTGGAAATACTCAGCAGGTCTGGTAGCCTCTGTGGAGAGAGAAACAAAGTTAATGGGCTGGATTTTGTTGATTGGCTCATGAACCCGATGTCAGGGTCAATTCTGAGTTGTGCGGATGGCGGGACTCCTGGAGGCATCTTGTGTAATGGGGCCAATTAATGACAGGACTGCAGGGGAACCAATTACTGTTGGTGGCAGGAGTTAGTGCCAGCAACTAGAGGGCGTCATTTTTAAAGGGCAACCTTCATATTGGTTGCACAGAGAGGGCTGAAGAAGGGCTGCAGCAGAAGGCAGTGTGTGGAGGGATTGAAGGAGTGTGAGGAAGGGTCGCTCCATGGGGTTCTGTGGAGGTGCTCCTTCAGGTAGTGAGGGAAAGGAGGATGGAAGGAGGGAGGGCAGACAGCCTCCTCCTGGCAGGCGTGGGGTCATAACACAAACATGGGTATATTGTCAGAAGTACTTTAATGACCTAGTGAGGGCTGGCAAGGTGGCAGCCCTGCATGGATAATCTGGCGACATAATCCATGTGCAGCGCCATGGACAACCCATGCAAATGGACTCAAGGATTTTAAACCAATACGTTGAGGAACCAATGAGAGAACAGGCTATCCTTGACTGGGTATTGTGCAATGAGAAAGGATTCATTAACAATCTTGTTGTGTGGGGTCCCTTGGGGAGGAGTGACCATAACATGATAGAATTCTTCATGAAGATGGAGAATGAAGTAGTTGAATCTGAAACTAGGATCCTGAATCTAAATAAAGGAAACTATGAAGGTATGAGGCGAGTTGGCTATGGTAGATTGGGGAACTTTACTAAAAGGGTTGACGGTGGATAGGCAATGGATAATATTTAAAGAATGTGTGCATGAATTGCAACAATTATTCATTTCCGTCTAGCACAAAAATAAAACCAGAAAGGTGGCTCAACCGTGGCTTACAAAAGAAATTAGGGATAGTATTAGATCCAAAGAGGAGGCATGTAAAATTGCCAGAAAAAGCAGCAAGTCTGAGGATTGGGAGCAGTTTAGAATTCAGCAAAGGAGGACAAAGTGGTTGATTAAGGGGGGGGAAATAGAGTATGAGAGTAAACTTGCGGGGAACATAAAAACTGACTGTAAAAGCTTCTATAAATATGTAAAGAGAAAAAGATTAGTGGAAGACAAATGTAGGTCCTTTTACAGTCAGAAACAGGGGAAATTATAATGGGGAACAAAGAAATGGCAGAACAATTAAATGCATACTTTGGTTCTGTCTTCACAAAGGAGGACACAACTAACCTCCCAGAAATGTTAGGGAACCAAGGGTCTAATGAGAGGGAGGAACTGAAGGAAATCAGTATTAGTTAAAAAAAAAGTGCTAGGGAAATTAATGGTGTTAAAGGCTGACAAATCCCCAGGGCCTGATAATCTACATCCCAGAGTACTAAAGGAAGTGGCCCTGGAAATTGTGGATGCATTGGTGGTCATCTTCCAAACTTCTATAGACTCTGGAGCAGTTCCTTCAGATTGGAGGGTGGCAAATGTAACCCCACTATTTAAAAAAGGAGGGAGAGAAAAAACAGGGAATTACAGACCAGTTAGCCTTACATCAGTAGTGGGGAAAATGCTGGAGTCTATTATAAAGCATGTGATAGCAGAACACCTGGAAAGCATAAACGAGACTGGACAAAGTCAGCATGGGTTTACGAAAGGGAAATCATGCTTAACAAATCTACTGGAGGTTTTTGAGGATGTAACTAGTAGAATAGATAAGGGAGAACCAGTGGATGTGGTGTATTTGGATTTTCAGAAGGCTTTTGATAAGGTCCCACATAAGAGGTTAGTGTGCAAAATCAAAGCACATGGGATTGGGGGTAATATACTGGCATAGATTGAGAATTGGTTGACAGACTGGAAACAGAGAGTAGGAATAAACATGTCTTTCTCCAGGTGGCAGACAGTGACGAGTGGGGTATCGCAGGAATCAGTGCTTGGGCCCCAACTATTCACAATATATATTAATGGATGAGTGAACTAAATGTAGCATTTCCAAGTTTGCAGACAATACAAAGCTAGGGGGGAATGTGAGCTGTGAGGAGGATGTAAAGAGGCTCCAATGTGATTTGGACAAGTTAGGTGAGTGGGCAAATGCATGGCAGATGCAATATAACGTGGATAAATGTGAGGTTCTCCACTTTGGTTGTAAAAACAGAAAAGCAGATTATTATCTGAATGGTGATAGATCGGGAAAGGGGGAGGTGCAATGAGACCTGGGTGTCCTTGTACATCAGTCGCTGAAAGCAAGCATTCAGGTGCAGCAAGCAGTTAGGAAGGCGAATGATATGTTGGCCTTCATTGCAAGAGGATTTGAGTATACGAGCAAGGATGCCTTACTGCAGTTATACAGAGGCTTAGTGAGATCACATCAGGAGTATTGTGTGCAGTTTTGGTTTCCTTTTGTAAGGAAGGATGTTCTTGTCATGGAGAGAGTGCAAAGGAGATTTACTAGACTGATTCCTGGGATGGCAGGATTGACGTATTAGGATAGATTGGGTCGACTAGGCCTATATTCACTACAGTTTAGAAGAATGAGAGGGGATCTCATAGAAACCTCTAAAATTCTAACAGGACTAGACAGGCTAGATGCAGGGAGGATGTTCCCGATGGCTGAGGAGTCCAAAACCAGGGGTCACAGTCTCAGGATATGGGGTATGCCATTTAGAACCGAGATGAGGAGAAATTTCTTCACTCAGAGGGTGGTGAACCTATGGAATTCTCTACCACAGAAGGCAGTGGAGGCCAAGTCATTAAATATATTCAAGAAGGAGATAGATATATTTCTTAATGCCAAAGGGATCAAGGGATATGAGGAGAAAGCGAGAACAGGGTACTGAATTAGTCGATCAGCCATGATTTTTTTTGAATGGTGGAGCAGGCCCGAAGGGCCGAATGGCCTACTCCCACTCCTATTTTCTATGTTTCTATGTTTCTAAATTAGAGGGTAGCATCACACCAGAGCACCAGGGCCAATTAGTAGCACTTGCTTCAGTGCCAAGCGTAGCTGAACACCATCACCAGCCCTCCCAGTGGTGCAATGATGGCCATTATAAGTGGCACAGACATATGAGCATCGCAGGGGCAGAAGAGTTTCGTAACGCTCTTTGTGTTGTTGCAGGAGACGACAGCTTAATATAAGAGAGTGGCGACGGATGGGTGGTGGGGTGCCCTTTCTCGCAATAATAACACAGATGGAGGAGGAGGCAATGGAGATCAGGAGGGTGACAGCAGGCCAGGCTGTCACAGAGAGAATGAGAGCTCTGTTGGTTGTGAACACGACTCCTTCTCAGTTGTCTCATCAGTGATGCCTCTAGAGTTCATGACCATATAAAGCTCAGGAACATGAACAGGCAGGAGGAGGGGGAGCCTAGGGATGTCGTTATCTGTACTCTTGTCTCTCCCACAGGGCCAGTGGCAGAGATGGTACAGCAGAGGGCATTGGAACCAGCAGAGACCTCAGAGGAGGAGACAGCATCTGAGGATGCACCATCACATCAGTCCAGCCCACCCTCCACCAGCTCAGATACTCTCACGTCGGTGGGACATGAAGCGCAGTTAGAATGGGTGGCACCAGCTAGTGGACTCAGCACACATGGGCAGGAGCAGGTGAGGGAGGCAGTGACAGCTGCAGGTAGTCCCCATTGGAGGATTGAGGACCGGACCAGCAATGCTCAGCTCCTTGCAGGTGCTGAGCCTTGAGGATCATCAGCAAAGTAGGTGCTTATAGACCAGCAGTGGGAAATGTGCTGAGGAGTGGGATGATGTCAGGGAGCCAGCCTGAAGCAGTCTCCCCCCATTTTCCCAGCTCCCTCCACTTCCACCCCTCTCCATGGGGCCAAAAAAATTAAGCTCAATGTTTCAGGTCTGTGGTCTTTCATCAGAACATATAGACAACGATAATCCACTGATGTAATTTATTTGATTTTTAAAAATCATTGACAAAGTTCATCATGTGTGACGATTAAGGAACTTAAAAGAATAGATGAAAACATTGAGAATTGATCTTACAAAAGATAGAGGGTGATAATATCTGGAAAATATCCTGCCTGGCAAAAGATAACCACCAGTGTTGTGGGATCCCTGCTATTCACAATTGTTGTAAGCAATATGAAACAGGTTGCCCGTAATAGCATTACATTTGCTGATAACATGAAATGATATGAATAGGTAATGAGATAAACAGAGATGCTCAGAAAAGAGGAACTAGGATGACTTGAGGCCTTGAGAGACTAAATTATAAGGCAAGATTCAATTTTCTTTTTCTGGAGAAAAGACTTTAGGAGAATATCTTAAAATAAAGGAAATGGAAGTAAAAAGGCTATTGAACTCAGACATGTACAAAATCCACAACACTCAAGGAAGGATAGAGATTACAAGGGGAAAAAGCTCCCATTTGCACCCTGTAGAATATTGGCCATATGGGCAACACATCCAGAGAAGGTAGTCAATTTTGGGGTCAAATGATAACTTCAAAAGGTTGTTGAATAATCTATTAAGAAGTATTGAAGGTGTTACGATTGAGGCGGAAGGAGTGCACTGTTTATTCTAGTCTCACTTCTCCACAGGTCACAACATATATTTAAATGTTTCCACTTGCCAATACAATCAATCATGTACTCTATTTTTCCCCAGAATAAACACACCAACCAGGTTTCTTTAATACACAACAAAATTATCCGTTTATTATAAACCAAATCTTAATCAATAATAAAGTAAAACACACACAAATTGCAATATTAAAGCCCCTTATTTATCCTAGCCCTCATGCACATACACACCGGCTAACTGGGGGAAAAAAGGGATTTTTGTTTACAGCTGTTACAAAGAAATGAAAGGAATAATAATAAAAGAAACCACTTAGGCTGAAAAGGAGGTATGGAAAGATGTCCTTTGTTTTGGTTAGGCATCCCAAGGCATGTATGCGGCCACAAATAGGATCTTCCAAGAACAGTTCTTCCCCGGCGATGTTGATGATCGGTTTGGGTAGGCTTTCCATGAAATGCATCTACTGAGGCGCCAAATAAGTCTTACAGCAGGACTGCAGCACCAAGGTTTCAGTTCCAACCATTTGTCATGCAAAGGTTTCTGCAAACATGCAGGATTTTTTCAAATACAGGAGGAACTAGGAAACTGGCATGCTGGAAATGCAGGGTTTCTTTTCAAGAGAGAGATGAGCTGTTTTTCTTCTGTGCAGGCCAAACACCAACTGTCCTTTTTTAACTGTTCAAACTGAAACCAAAACTTTCCAGAAGTCCAGTCTCATGACATCTATAATTTTGGCTTGTCACTTCTTTGCAAACATCTCTCCAAGCCAAAAACAACCCCTGCTGGGTTATTTGAAAACAGGTGACTTCCAGTAACTGCTTGCAGTTCAAACTCAGTACCAAACCTTCTGGTGACCTTTTGAAAAAACACCCGAAGGTCTAGCATCTATGGAATCCCTTTCAGCTCCAAAAACCCAAATTCTCAAAATCTAACAAAAAAATGAAAACACTCGTAACAATGTTTACGGAAATATTAAGAGCACAGCTTTCCTTTTTCCATGAGAGATAAGGGAAAGAACTTTGTACTCCTTAAAGTAAAGGATCAGCTGATGGAGATTGGAGGGTGGGAAACAGTCCATGACAGAATAGTTACATAGGTTCTGAATACGGCAGCGGGCTTTCGCTCATTCAGCACTTTATGTTCTTTATTCCTTCGTTTGGCATCACCAGGCATTTTGCAGGCTTAAGCAATACAGATGAATTGCATCTTGAATCCCTCCTCCAAACAGCATTACTTTAACTGCTGAATTCCTGTGCCATGCAGTTAACATTCTGTGGCAATAACAGTCAGATCTTTCAGCAAAACCTTAGAATGGCAAGTAAGGGAAGGTTCTGTAATGCAGATTATATTTGTTGAAAATCACTGAAAATAGGTAACAGATAGTGTTACGACCAAGGTTGGAGGAGTGCACTGTCTCCCTCTAGTCCCACTACTCCACTGGTCACAACATATATTTAAAAATATTTTAACAAATTATGGATATGGCCAATTATATACTTTTATCTATCCATTTCAGAATACAAATCCACCAATCAAGTTTCTTTAATAAACAACAAAAATATTAATTTATTTTGAAACAAGACTCATTCAATAAAGATGCAAAGCTTATTAACGCACAGGTTGAAATATGAAAGTATAAATATATGCCCTTCTAAATAATCCAACACACACAACAGTCAAAGAAAAAAGAAAGAAGCTTTCTCTACAGAGATCAACTTTACAAAACTTGAAGAAGAAAGGATAAGATATGAAATGTTCCGATGACTTGCGGTCTGGCATCCGGGTATCTGTAGACGGCTATCAGGCACACGTAGACGGCTATCACTGGGATCTTTCTGGAGCAGTTTTGTTCAGGAGACATCGAGGAGTAGTCTAGCAGACTTTTCAGGAGAATTACTGCATCAGTGGGTTCAGCTATCACACTGGATTCGCAGAAGATTTTTCAAAATAGGTGACAAAGGATGAGTTGGGTGGCTTCTCTCTTAGCTGGATGCACATCAACTGCACTCCAAACAATCCAAAAATGAAACCAAAACTCCTGCCCACCATAAATCTAGAGATGTGACTTCTCTGTAAACAAATCCAAATAGTTCCATAGTCCATCAGGCTCCAGCTGTTCACTTAGCTTAAGACATGTGACTTCCAGTAAGTGTTAAACAATGTCCCAAGTATCCTTCCAGTGACCCTTTTTTTAAAAAAAAGTCCAGCATCTCCTCAAGTATTTTTTTTTTTAGAATATTACAGCGCAGTACAGGCCCTTCGGCCCTCGATGTTGCGCCGATCATCTGACCTACACTATTCCATTTACATCCATATGTCTATCCAATGACCACTTAAATGCCCTTAAAGTTGGCGAGTCTACTACTGTTGCAGACAGGGCGTTCCACGCCCCTACTACTCTCTGCGTAAAGAAACTACCTCTGACATCTGTCCTATATCTTTCACCCCTCAACTTAAAGCTATGTCCCCTCGTGTTTGCCATCCTCATCCGAGGAAAAAGACTCTCACTATCCACCCTATCTAACCCTCTGATTATCTTGTATGTCTCTATTAAGTCACCTCTCCTCCTCCTTCTCTCTAACGAAAACAACCCCAAGTCCCTCAGCCTTTCCTCGTAAGACCTTCCTTCCATACCAGGCAACATCCTAGTAAATCTCCTCTGCACCCTTTCCAAAGCTTCGACATCCTTCCTATAATGCGGTGACCAGAACTGCACGCAATACTCCAGGTGCGGCCTCACCAGAGTTTTGTACAGCTGCATCATGACCCCGTGGCTCTGAAACTCGATCCCCCTACTAATAAAGGCTAACACACCATATGCCTTCTTAACAGCCCTATTAACCTGGGTAGCAACTTTCAGGGATTTATGTACCTGGATACCAAGATCTCTCTGCTCATCTACACTACCAAGAATCTTCCCATTAGCCCAGTACTCTGCATTGCTGTTACTCCTTCCAAAGTGAATCACCTCACACTTCTCCGCATTAAACTCCATTTGCCATCTCTCAGCCCAGCTCTGCAGCCTATCTATGTCCCTCTGTACCCTACAACACCCTTCGACACTATCCACAACTCCACCGACCTTCGTGTCATCCGCAAATTTACTAACCCACCCTTCTACACCCTCATCCAGGTCATTTATAAAAATGACAAACAGCAGTGGCCCCAAAACAGAACCTTGCGGTACACCACTAGTAACTAAACTCCAGGATGAACATTTGCCATCAACCACCACCCTCTGTCTTCTTTCAGCTAGCCAATTTCTGATCCAAAGCTCTAAATCACCTTCAACCCCATACTTCCGTATTTTCTGCAATAGCCTACCGTGGGGAACCTTATCAAACGCCTTACTGAAATCCATATACACCACATCCACGGCTTTACCCTCATCCACCTGTTTGGTCACCTTCTCGAAAAACTCAATAAGGTTTGTGAGGCACGACCTACCTTTCACAAAACCGTGCTGACTATCGCAAATGAACTTATTCTTTTCAAGATGATTATAAATCCTGTCTCTTATAACCTTTTCCAACATTTTACCCACAACCGAAGTAAGGCTCACAGGTCTATAATTACCAGGGCTGTCTCTACTCCCCTTCTTGAACAAGGGGACAACATTTGCTATCCTCCAGTCCTCCGGCACTACTCCTGTCGACAATGACGACTTAAAGATCAACAACAACGGCTCTGCAATCTCCTCCCTAGCTTCCCAGAGAATCCTAGGATAAATCCCATCTGGCCCAGGGGACTTATCTATTTTCACTCCTTCCAAAATTGCTAACACCTCCTCCTTGTGAATCTCAATCCCATCTAGCCTAGTAGGCTGTATCTCAGTAATCTCCTCGGCAACATTTTCTTTCTCTACTGTAAATACTGACGAAAAATATTCATTTAACGCTTCCCCTATCTCCTCTGATTCCGCACACAACATCCCACTACTATCCTTGATTGGCCCTGTTCTAACTCTTATCATTCGTTTATTCCTGATATACCTATAGAAAGCCTTAGGGTTTTCCCTGATCCTATCCGCCAATGACTTCTCGTGTCCTCTCCTTGCTCTTCTTAGCCCTCCCTTTAGATCCTTCCTGGCTAGCTTGTAACTCTCAAGCGCCCTAACTGAGCCTTCACGTCTCATCCTAACATAAGCCGCCCTCTTCCTCTTGACAAGCGCTTCAACTTCTTGAGTAAACCACGGCTCCCTCGCTCGACAACTTCCTCCCTGCCTGACAGTTACATACTTATCAAGGACACGCATTAGCTGCTCCTTGAATAAGCTCCACATTTCGTTTGTGCCCATCCCCTGCAGTTTCCTTCCCCATCCTACACATCCTAAATCTTGCCTAATCGCGTCATAATTTCCTTTCCCCCAGCTATAATTCTTGCCCTGCGGTATATACCTGTCCCTGCCCATCGCTAAGGTAAACCTAACCGAATTGTGATCACTATCGCCAAAGTGCTCACCTACATCTAAATCGAACACCTGGCCGGGTTCATTACCCAGTACCAAATCCAATGTGGCATCGATGTGTTGGCCTGTCCACATACTGTGTCAGAAAACCCTCCTGCACACACTGGACAAAAACAGACCCATCTAAAGTACTCGAACTATAGTATTTCCAGTCAATATTTGGAAAGTTAAAGTCCCCCATAACCACTACCCTGTTACTCTCGCTCCTGTCGAGAATCATCTTCGCTATCCTTTCCTCTACATCTCTGGAACTATTCGGAGGTCTATAGAAAACTCCCAACAGGGTGACCTCTCCTCTCCTGTTTCTAACCTCAATTTTCCACAGCCTTTTAAACTTAAGTCATCAAAAATATTAATAATGGAACCACCTTCATGGCAATAGTTGCAACTAAATCTGGGTCCAGGTACATCAGCTTTTCCTAACAGAAGAAGTTAGCGATTGTAGCCAATAGTGACAATGGATTAAAATTCTGAGGGAGAAATAACAAGTATTTTCCAGCTTAATACTATAACGAGGTAAAAGAAAGAATACAAAACAAAATCCCACCAATTTGTTGTTGCATTTTTAAAGAATAAAACTTGTCATACAAAAAGTATTAAATTTATATTCTCCAGCATTACTTGAATGTAAAAATCCTCCATCCGTGAACTGAAGTCAGTTGTTCTTCACAGGAGTCCCATCAAACCAATATAATTATTTGATGCTAATGTGTTGTACATATCAACAGCAACCATTGGTGTTATCATTTAATTCCATCCAGCATATAAACTGAATTGCATTGAGTACAGATGTGCATAAATACGACACTTGCATATGGCTTAGCTTATGCTGATCTGAATTAAATCTAATGTCATACTGTAAATATGCATTGTCAGAATGGGAGGTGGGAGTGGAGTGAGGGGGCGCACTGGTAGAATGCCAGGCAAGGGAAGGATGGAAGAATGGATGAGGAGGGAAAGGGGCATTTATGGCAGTGAAGAGGGAAGGGAAAGGGTGAAGTCAATGACAATGATGGGGAAGTAAATGGATGGCAATAGAGAGGAGGAAAGGAAAGGAAACGAAAAGGCCCTCTTGAAGGTTTTGAAGCAGAAATGCAGTGATTTACAAGGCAGAAATGTCTGAAATAATCCAGCCCGGTTAATTGCAAACAGATCCCGATGATGCTTACAGGTTCTTGCTCCTTTAAACAATGTTTCCAAATGTCATCTTCAGTCCGTATGACAATGCACATTCCTTACACTTTTTCAACCAAAAATGGTATTGGGATTCTATTGTCATCATTGATCCCCATTTGAATACTGTAATGAGGCTCTCACTTGCTTCTGTCAGCCATCTGTAACACCGATCTAAAAGCCCTTAACAAAATGGTAGTGGGCAGATGGGGAGGGGAAATAGTACAGTATCTCAATTTTTAAAGCACTGCTGCCCCATCCCTGCATGTTGGAGACAGTTAAAATTGTCTTTTAAGGCTGCATCTGCAAGGAGGGTTTAGATGTCTTTATTGGTACAAGCCTACATTTGAGTTTAAATACATATTCTCAGGATATTAACTTATATTCTGTGCACAAGGCTAGCATTAACTTTCCATTTGCGATTTAATTGCTGAAATGAACATTAGACTGAAAGGAGCTGATAATTTATGATTGTGCTAATATTACAAGAAATGCAAGTCATGACAATTCCAATGAAGAAGCAGTAATATTCAAATGACAACAAATAACTTAGTGTACCAAGAGTTTACGCAGGACATACACACATGATGGACAGTATAAGACCAGCCGGTCCATCAAACCTGTCTCACACAGTCATGGTGCAACTTATGCACATCTATCTCCAAGTCCACCTTGCCAACGCCCACAACAACCCCCCTCGCAACTATTCCCACCCAATCATTCAATCTTCTGACACAAAGCTAGAAAACAAACTCTGGGAAATTCCTTTCTGCCTCAAAAGGCAATCAATCATATTCCAGGAGCCCACTGGCAGAATCCTAGCTGTTAAGGGAAGGAGGGTTTGCGGAGTTAAATCCCCTAAAAGTGACATCAGTTCAGGATCCTGACGTCATCCTGCCCACTTCCAGGTTTCACGAGCAGATTTGCAGGTGAGTGGGGGATCCCTTGGATCTGTCGGGTAAGTAATTGTCATATGTGAATAAAGCATTAACTGCTGCTTTAACCAACCATTCTGGCTTCAACCTATTTCCCAAGCTGTCAGCAACTCACCAGGGTCAACCAGGTGAGTGCACAGCAGAGAGAACGTCTTCAATGAAACTGACAGGCTGAGAAGCCTTTGAACGTCGAGACTGAAGTGCGGCAACCATGGCCAGGTGAGAGGCTGCTGCTCACAGCACTTCTTCACAGAAAGTGCTTTCAGTGTTTGACAGGTGATTGCCAACTTCTTGAAAGTCCATTCACCTGTCTTGTACTTCACTCACCTTCAGCTGCACTTCCCTGCTGTCAGCTTTCAGCATGGCATGGTCTAGCTTGTGCAGCTCTACTTTGCACCTCTCAGGAAGAACAAGAGGAATAGCAACATCAACCACACCAAACCACCAGCAGTAGCAGGAGCAACACCAGCTGCCTTCTCCTCAGCCGCATGCTGCTCCACAAGACAAAGGGGATGGAGGCAGAGATCGAACTCCAAAGAGGCGAGATTCCCAAAACAGAGTCTACAGGCAGAGGATCAGCTCTCTCAACATGTCTAAGTATCAGTCTCAGGAAGTTCAGGCTCTCATGGCAGGTTGTTACTGACAACTGCAGCTTCCTGGAACAAGTCCTCTTTCCCAGTGCACCAGGTAGGCACGTATTGCCTGTGACCGACTAGGTGGCTCTCACTGGAGGTCCATCCTCCCCAAACCCCACACCCCACTTCCTCCGGGTCCCTGTCTCGCCCCAAAATTGTGCGTTCTCTTCCTCTGCAAGGAGAGAAAGCAGAGAGCTGTGAGTGTGAGAAATGAATCTTGTGTAGTGGACGAAGAACACCATTTGTAGAGAATGACTGTGAGGCATGGGAGCAAGAGGGCAATAGGCTGAGGGCAGGTGTGAGCATTGGCTGTTTAGATGGGGATCTGAGGAGGTGCCTGCAGAGAGAGGAATGAGGAGAACTGCAAAGTGTGTTGTCCTGAGGAGTGCTGTGCAGGAGAATGTGGGGCTTGACACCTGAAAGTGTTACGTCACTCACCTTTCCTGCCCTCCTGAGATCCTTGATGCTCTTGATGCACTGTCTCCAGGTCGGAGGGACCACACTTCTGCTGTTGTCATTTTCAGTCTCATCTATGGGGAAAAGTTTAGGGGGGATATGCGTGGAAAGTTCTTTACGCAGAGGGTGGTGGGTGCCTGGAACGCGTTGCCAGCGGAGGTGGTAGATGCGGGCACGATGGCATCTTTTAAGATGTATCTAGACAGATACATGAATGGGCAGGAAGAAAAGAGATACAGACCCTTAGAAAATAGGCGACATGTTTAGATAGAGGATCTGGATCGGCGCAGGCTTGGAGGTCCGAAGGGCCTGTTCCTGTGCTGTAATTTTCTTTGTTCTTTGTTCTTATGTATGCCTGCTTCCTAACCTTTGGGAAGACCACCTCACTGCAGTCCCTCAGAACCCACAACTGGATCTCCAGGAAACAGTGAGAGCCCTGGGGACTCGCCTTCCCAGGTCTCCGCTTTATTCCTTTGGTTGCTACAGCCTCAGGAATCCATGCCTTTTTGACCCCTGCTAGGGCCCATTTAACTAGAAATCCTTCCTTTGACAGATTTGGCCTCTCATTCTGCCTCCTCACCCCCCTCCCCCACTACCGCCCCCTGATTGGTTGGGAAACCCAGAAGCGGGATACTAATGGTGTGGATGAATTAAAGAACCATTGTAAAAGCCCATTCAAGCAGCAATTGGGTTTCCAAACCTGTACAGTTCCTGTCATTTGGGCAGGGACTATTAGCTTAAAATTCTGCTCCACAATGGAGAAACAGATCCTCCAGTCCCCACCTGTCTTTTTTACACTGTGATTCAGTCATTCAGGAACTCATCCAGCTCCCTTTTGAGTATTGGAGGGAAAAAAAAGAAAATAAGAACCTTGCAATTGTATAGTGTATTTCATGACCTGAAAATGCCACAAAGCACTTTACAGTCAGTGATGTGCATTTGAAGTGTTGTCAACTGTTGTAATGTAGGAAACGTGACAGCCAATTATTTATTTATTTAGAGATACAGCACTGAAATTGGGCACAGCAAGCTCCCACAAACTGTAGTGAGTTAATGGCCAGATATTGGCAAGGAATTTGCAGTCAGTGGTGAAGCCACTGACCTCAAATTGACCCTTGCAGAGAGATCTAGCAATCCCCGTGGTGATAAATATAACTCTCCCACCCTGCAGTGGTATTGCAACTGATTGCAATGTTCTTTACTGGGGTTCCCAGTGTGGAGTTGCAGTGATGTCAACAAGCTGTCCAAGGAGCCAATCACATTGAAGGATTTTTACAGGCACCCAACCTGGAAAGGAAAAGCACTAAAATAAAAATCACTTAATTTATTTTAACATAGAGTAAATTAAAGTTTGGGACATACACAAGTGATGAAGATAGAAGCTGAAATATTCCATAAAAACTTAACAAAAACATTTTAAAAATTTAGTTTAAAAAATATGATAATTAATCATAAATTTAACAACACTCCACAAATATAAAATTATTTTTTCAAGGTCCAATCTATTGTTCATCTATAGTGTTATGACTGAGGTGGGAGGAGTGCCCCGTTTTCTAGTTGCACTTCTCCACAGGTCACAACATATATTTTAAATGTTTACCCAGTTACCGATATGGTCTATCACATACTCTAGTCTTTATCCCAGAATAAAATACACCAATCAGGTTTCTTTAATAAACAACAAAATGATCAGGTTATTATAAAAACAAGATTTATCCAGTAATGAAGGAAAGCATTAACACACAGATTGAAATATGAAAGTTCCCTTTTTAAATACCCTACACAAACTCAAACACACGCACTGAAAAAATAAAGAAATTCTCTCTGCAGAGGCCTTTTACAAAAAAAAAAATACCTTGGCCAAATACTTGCTAATTCTTGAAGAAAAAAAAGAAGATATGTAAGGATGTCAGTTGTCCTTTTTGGTCTGGTGTCCGGGTACACAGAGACAGGTCACTGGGATCTTTTCATTCTGGAAATGTAGACAGTCTGGTAGGCTTTCCAGGAGAAATGTGGCACCAGGGGTTTCAGTTATTACACTCTGGATTTGCAGGGTTTTTTCAAAGAGGTAGAGAAAGAGGAGCTGACACTCTAGATTTCTCAGGGTCTCTTAGAGAAGTGCAGGAAAGATGATCTGGGGGTTTCTTTTCAGCAGGCTACAAAACCAACTGTTTTTCAACACTTTCCACACCCCAACTGAACCAAAACAATATTTCAGAAGCCAAACCAACTCCTGACCCTCATAAATCTTGACATGTCACTTCTCTGTAAACATCTCCCCCAATGCACCAAGGTTTCTGTTGTTTATTTATCTTAAGACATGTGATATCCAGGAAAGGCTGTTTTCAAACACAACATCTCAAGTGTCCTTTCAGTGAACTTTCAACAATAAACAAAGTCCAGCATCAAAGAAATCTTCAGGCTTCCAAAATTAATCCATTTCCACAATTTAAATATGAGTCCTCAAAAAACATTTAACAAAAAAGGAAGCATTTTCATAACAATAGTTATTACTCAGATCGCCATTAAAAACCAAGTTATATCTGATTGAGCAAGGTATAATTTTTTTATCGGGTTTCTAACAGTGATGTGAGAGTGGGAAAGTGGATGTTCTAGCTGATTACAATGATTCTCTGGCTGGTCCGTAGTATAGCCTGTGGTGGAGCATCAAGTGACAGTCCACAACTTCAAGATTTCCACGCTAATTTGCACATGCACTACATCCTGAAGTTGCAGTCAGTTTCAGACAAGTAATGACGGCGAATGCTGATACTTTGCTGTCAACCACCACCTACCCCACCCCCCCACCACCGTCTCCCGCACCCCCCCCCCCCCCCCCCCCCCCTGAAATCCACCCACAAAATCTGGACCTATCTGTTTTTATTGATGTTGGTTGAGGGATAAATTTTGGCGAGGATACTGGGGAGAACTCCTTTGCTCTTCTTCGAATATGTCCTGTCATTGTACAAGCTGGCAATTGTTTTCTGGGTCAACGACCTTCCCTGAATAGAGATTTCTCCTGACATCCAACCCTTGTAACATAGTAAAAAAGTGTTAATAAGCATAATCTGAAGCATAAATGAGACCTGAAGAAAACAGCAGATAATATTTTTTGTAACATAACAGTCATTCATAGAAAGAGATGCAGTGTGCTTACTATATATGTGAGTAGTTCACTTGTGAAAATCTCAGTGTTATCCAAATACAGCTTGGAGAAGGATTTGGCTCAGTGCCAGCCACCACTGCACTGTGTACTTGCAAGGGAACAGCAGACAAGACAGATAACACATCTTTATCAGGTTGTGCAGTCTGGTGCAAGAAGCTGCTAGGGGAGGAGTATCTGGTTTATTTATCTTACCACAATACTGCCAAGATTTTATCTTTTATTGGCTCGTATTTCAACTGTGGGTCCTGTCTAAAAATTTCATCTGTATTATTAATTGACCATGAAGATATGTTTTTATAGCTCCCATATACTAATGTCAAAGGCACAGACAGAACATTTTTGAATAGGGAATACTGTTCAGCTGTTAGCTGCAGTAGTCTACTGTAAAATACAGGCAACATGTTCCTCTTTTATTGAAAAATGGGGGGGGAATGCCATTTTTTGTTGCAAGTAATAACACACGGACAAAAGTTTGGGAATTCACTGTTTGGAAACATACACTTTCCAAGAATACAATTTCTTGAGCAGCAGTAGAGAAATATGGGATGTGCATCAAAGGCAGGTAAAATGGTGTTGAAGTACACATCAGCCATGTTCGAACTGAATGACAGAACAGGTTCGAGGAGATGAATAAATTATATCTGTCCCCATGTGCGGCAATGTGAGGGATAGGATTTCAGGTAGGCCTAGCATCAATATAAAGAGAAACTGCATCTCTTAAAGCAAGGTTGCAAACTCTAAAAGTGAGAGTTTCAGCATTTGTTACTTGTACATTGGGAAGTAAAACTGAAGATAAAACTAAAGATTTGCTATGGCACAAGCAAGGGCAACAAAGCTTTTGGATACTGCCCCAGAGATCTTGTTCGAGCAAGTGAGGGCGCGCAGAGACCTCCTCTTCCCCTCCAGCAGGATGAGAGTCCCGAGGCAGACAAGGAATCAGTGTTTGATTTTTGGGTGGTCCCCGTGGAAAGATTTAGAGTCCCTTACATTTTAGTGGAAAATGACACTAAATGCTTCTTACTTAATCTCGCACCAAATTGGCACACGTACAGTTGTAAAGAGGCTAGGTTGTAATATGCAATATAAAAAGAATTCAATTTATCTCTATTCTTACATTTCTCACTACATCCACTCAGGTCTCCATGCTACAGAACAGGTTGCATGATCCTAATGCTAACTCTGGACATACCCTGCAGGCCTAGGAGGTGTCTGAGCATGGCAACGGAGGAGGCCTCACCATCAGAACATAGTTAAATTGCTGTAAAAAGGTTAATATCTGACACACTTGGCCAAGCCAAGAATTGCCTCTGGTAATGCTTCCTTTGCTTTACCATACTCTGCTGTTCCTTCACCTGGGTATGTTGAATCAGCTGAGTGCTGCACAAAGAGAAAAATCAGGCCAGGAGGAGCGCATGGTTGTAGAACAGGAAGATCAACTTTGGCGTTAATAACATCCAAAATATTGTTACACTCAGGGTGTAAAACATATTGTTTGACATATTTAAATTCACATTCAATATATTGAATAGAATTATATACAAACCCATTGGGAGAGCCAGATTATGGCATTGGTATTCAAGGATACCTTATTTAATGGCAATCTTCATTTCTTCAGTGATCTACAGAAAAGCAAATACAGCTTAGAAGCACTGAACCTGACTAAACTGTTTGATGAGGCTGGATAATATCACATCAATTACAGGGAAAAAAGGAGGTCAAGGTCCTTTCAGAAGTCACCTTTGGATGTTTTAGGGAGACAGTGGCATAGTAGCAATGTCACTGAAGTAGTAAGCCAGAGGGCCAGGCTAATGTCCTAGGGATATGAGTTCAAATCCCACCACAGCTGATGGTAGAATTTAAGTTCAATTAACAAATAAATGTAATTAATAAATAAAAATCTGGAATTGAAAGCTAGTCTCAGTAATTGTGCCATGAAACTATTATTGATTATTGTAAATTCCCATCTGGTTCACTAATGTCATTTAGTGATGGAAGTCTGCTGTCCTTACCTGATCTAACCTAAGTGTGACTCAGGCCCACAGCAATGTAGTTGACTCTTAACTGCCCTCTGAAATGGCCTAGCAAGCACTCAGTTGTCAAGGGCAATTAGGGATGGGCAACAAATTCTGGCCTTGCCAGTGATGCCCACATCCCATGAAAGAATTTTTAAAAATCCTCCCTCTAGTTGAAGAATCACCTTCTTTGCCTTTGCCTTGAAGGAGTTACATTACCACTCCTGTCTGTTCTGCTATTTCCGATGCACCAACCTTTGCAGATGTGAGCCCTTTGTTCCCCCTTTGAAGGACCTACCTTGCACGATTAATCTGGCACAAGACATCATAGCAGATAATAAGGCACAGAATGAAGCACCAAGAGCCAAATTCTTTTGCAAGGCTCTCTATTTCAGAGTTTTTGTTCACAGATATTTTGCGAAAAGAGTGAAATGATTTTTAACAAGTACTGTACATTGTAAAAGTGTTTGAAATGGAAAGTTTGTAATAACTTTCTGGCAACTTTAGAAAATGCAATATTTATGTAGTGGCCTTGGTGACTGAACTGCTGCCCCTAACATTTTACTTTCCGGATCTGAAGTGCCACCGAGGAATTAGCAGTAGATCCAATCACAATATTATTTTGCAAGCTATAGTAAGCTGAAATAACATTTTAACTCCACAGGTGGGAGGCCATATTGGTGAGATACATGCTAAAGTTTTGACTGGTCTTTGCCAAGTCCAATAATATTAGCAATGATAACAGCCTTCTTGCAAATATCAACATAGCTGGGTCTTTGTGACTGATAGTTTTAATAGTGTACACTATAAAAAATTATTCAGATGTAAAGCATAAAAATACTATTTTAGAAAGATTGTTGTTATTCTTATCTATGATTTTATTTCAAGCAGTATTTTCCCCTTAATTCTTTCTTTATTTGCTGTTCCCAGTGGCAGAGTTACATATATAACATTTTCTGTTATGTGGGAGTGTACTACATTCAACCTGGGTGGGCTGAGTGGACTTCCATTGTATATAGTGCTCACCAGCAGCCTGAGTATATCCCAGGCACCCTATCGTACAGTGTTAAACGGATTATTCTCACTATTTGGCTTGCCATTGACTCCAGCTCAGGAAGACAAGGCCAGATAGCTTAAAGTATCGGTTTCTAAATTTGAAAAAATGATACACTCAGGAAAAGGTGCTAAACAGCAGAAAGTTATGCTCAGAAAATAAATAAAATTAAAATATGGTGGACATGGTTTTTATCATTCGTTCATGGGATGTGGGCGTCTCGGGCTAGGACAGCATTTATTGCTCATCCCTAATTGCCCTTAAGAAGGTGGTGGTGAGCTGCCTTTTTAAACCGCTGCAGTCCTTGAGGTGTAAGTACACCCAGACTGCTGTTAGGAAGGGAATTCCAGGATTTTGACCCAGCGACACTGAAGGAATTGTGAAATAGTTCCAAGTCAGGATGGTGTGTGGCTTGGAGGGGAACTTGCTGGTGGTAGTATTCCCATGCATTTGCTGCCCTTGTCCTGCTAGGTGGTAGAGGTCACTGGTTTGGAAGGCGCTGTCGAAGGAGCCTTGGCGAGTTGCTGCAGTGCATCTTGTAGATGGTAGACGGTGGTGGACGGACTGAATGTTCAAGGTGGTGGATGGGGTGGCAATCAAACGGGCTGCTTTGTCTTGGATGGTGTCGAGCTTCTTGAGTGTTGTTGGACATGCATTAATCCAGGCAACTGGAGAGTATTCCATCATATTCCTGACTGGTGCCTTTTAGATGGTGGACAGGCATTGGGGAGACAGGAGGTGAGTTACTCACTGCAGAATTCCCAGCCTCTGACCTGATCTTGTAGCCACAGTATTTTTGTGGCTGGTCCAGTTCAGTTTCTGGCCATTGGTAACCCGAGGATGTTGATAGTGGGGGATAATATGGTTGCTAAATTTGCTGATGACACAAAGTTAGATAGAAAAGTAGGTTGTGCAGTGGACATAAGGGGGCTACAAAGGGATACAGGTAGGCTACGTGAGTGGGCAAAGACCTGGCAAATGGAGTATAATATGGGAAAGTGTGAAATTGTCCACTTTGGCAGGAAGAATAAAAAAGAAGCATATTATCTAAATGGTGAGAGATTGCAGAGCTCTGAGATGCAGAGGGATCTGGGTGTCCTAGTGCATGAATCACAAAAGGTTAGTTTGCAGGTACAGCATGTAATTAGGAAAGCTAATAGAATGTTATCATTTATTGCGAGGGAAACTGAATACAAAAGCAGGGAGGTTGTGCTTCAGCTATACAGGGCATTGGTGAGACCAGATCTGGAATACTGTGTACAGGACTGATCTCCTTATTTAAGGAAGGATGTAAATGCGTTGGAGGCAGTACAGAAAAGGCTTACTCAACTAATACCTGGAATAGGCAGGCTGTCTTACGAGGGACAGGCTAGGCTTGTATCCTCTGGAATTTAGAAAAGTAAGAGGTGACTTGATTGAAACATATAAGGCCCTGAGAGGTCTTGACAGGGTGGAAAGGATGTTTCCCCTGTGGGAGAATCTAGAACTAGAGGTCACTGTTTAAAAATAAGGGGTCGCCCATTTAAGACAGAGATGAGGAGAAATTTTTTCTCTCAGAGGGTCGTGCGTCTTTGGATTTCTTTTCCTCAAAAGGCAGTGGAAGCAGAGTATTTAAATATTTTTAAGGCAGAGGTGGATAGATTCTTGATAATGTTCTGTAAATCGTTTGCTCTTTATTGTAGATATTAGTTTAGCTATTAATAAACTTTCTAGAGATCCTCAATGAACTGGAATCCAAGCACTTCACTGTGTTGCTTAAGATAACACAACAAAAACCATGACAATAGAGGAACCAAGGTAATTTAGATCAGAACATCCAATGTGCAGAAAAATGAAGCAATGATTATTAAGAATGTAGATCTACAGGCAAGTATCACTTTAAACAATGCGGAAAATAGATTTTAAAAGGTTGCATTATTTAAGTTCAGTGGATGAGAAATTAAGAGGGGCAGAATATGAAAACATTGCTGACTTGTGCACTGGGTGTAGATTCACTGTAAACATGCGGAAGACAGTTGGATGAGTTCCTGACAGTCCACAGCATCACTACATGCAAAAGTTAGGTGAAGTAATGGGCAGTTAATTTCTCAGAAATCAAGAGTGGTACATAACAGGCAATATCCATTATCATCCTGCTTATACTATTGACAAAAGCCAAAATTACCCCCAAGGTGTGGTTTGACTAGAGTGCCTTACGGTTTACGCATGATTTATAGGAACTTATGGACAGAGTAGTTGAAATGATTAGCAGATTGCAGCTGAAATTGGACAAAGGAACATAGGCTTGTATGAGGGTCGAATGAAAAGTCTCTGAATGTTGTGAAGAGAGGAGTTCATCATGGCTTCAACTTATTGCCAAACATCGTCATATACCACATCATGTACAAGGCAATGGGAAGCAGGCACAATGAAGACAGCGAGCCTGAATGTGTAGGCCAGTGGTTCTCAAACTGGCTGGGGATCCACAGAGACTTTCCAAGGGGGCCGCGATATAACGTGCAAACACATAGCACACAGGCATGTCCTTAGGGGTGGGCAACAAGGGCGACCGCCCAGGGCAATGTGGTCGAGGGCGAGGGGGATGCGCCATGGTCAAGAGTAAGTGCATGAGCAGCAGCCGGAGGCAGGCTTAGTGTATGTTGGGAGGCAGGAGCAGAATGCAGCTGTCATACATGCAGAGCAGAGTGGCTGATTGTCTCACCGAGGAGAGGAGTGCACATGGAGGAGCAGTGAGACCAGAATGAAAGTAAATAATTTAAAATTATATAGTATTGTAATTTAGATGGGGATTCAGTTGTTACTAACCATTTTGAAAAGGGGCCCTTCTACCAAAAAGGTTTGAGAACCACTGTGTAGGCTAAGACCTGATGATAACCTGGAATATGCAGATGTTGCAATTCTCATAGACAAGTATGATGCCCATAGCATAAGAAACAACAGTGAAGGAAGACTAAAGTAGATATTGAGGGGAATGAGGTGAAAGTAAGTCCAAGTTGAACGTCCAAGAGGAATGCAAGAAAGAGCCAAAGGAGATCCATCACTTATTTTTGCTGAACTACAGGAGCAACTCTGTAAAATGAAATGCATACAATGGGATATGCAAAAAACTGTGAATGTGCCGAAGTTTGTTCGATGCTTCAGCACAGTGCTGTGAGGTGAACCTGGAAAATGCAAAGTCTGCTGGAACATGTTGTGGCGGCTGGAAAGATAAAGTGTCCAACTGTGAGATAACTATGAATGCCCTGAATATTAAAGTGAAAACATTATGATGGGCAAATCAATTCAAAATACAATACATAAGCAGATTACGGCAAAAAACTGAGTCATCACCTCTGAATTTAAAAATTACCAAGAGTGTATTTAAATCTCTGCCTGTGGTATAGGGAAAACAATTTGGACAGAAGTGTTAGATTGTTGGAAAAAAATGCTTTTCTTTTCCTAAAAATCTACACAATACAGTCTAAATAAATTTTAGAAATAGCAAAATCATCTTTAAATTTGTGGCTCCCTAGATTTCTTTACAAGTTCTTAAATTTTAATTGGGACGTATTACTGAGTTCTCAGACTCTTGGAAAAAAGCGACTCTGTGTTTATCATTTCAATTTGGTAACACACTATATTCAGATGTCAAATCGTTGACTGAGAACCATAAAACTCCACTGATGGCTAATCAGATTTCTGTAGCATCAGATGCATCATGATCAGATATATCAGCCGGTATTTTACATTGGGTGGGAGGCCCCGCCTACCGGCCAAAATGTTGGGGCTAGCCCACCTCCACAGGGCCTGGGAAGCCATGCCAGGAGCTTACGCTCCCCAGGCCCTTAATTGGTCTTGGGCAGAAGTCCCACCTCCAAGAGCAGGCCGGCAGCTCAGTCCCAGCACTACCACTGGGAGCGGTGGCCACTGCTGGGACTGCAGCCAGCGTCAGCAGCAAGAGTGACGCCAGCCCCGGAAACAAGGTAAGTGTCTGGGGCCTCACCAGGGACAATCAGCCGGGCCCCAGTGAGGCAAGGGGGGAGGGTCGGTTCGGGGGAAGGGGGGGGCAAATGTGGTTTACTGGAGGTGGTTGCGTTGTGGCGGGGTCCTCCGTGGGGAACAGGATGCCTGATCAGGAGGGCTCCCCCAGCCCACAAGGAGGCCACCATATTTTACTTGGCGGCCTCCTGGAGGGCCTAACCTGCCCACCTGCTGCTGGTAAAACACCAACGGTGATGGGAGGAGGCCCTTAAGTGGCAGTTAATTTGCCATTTCTTGCTGCCGCCGTCCCTCGTAAAACTGTGGCAGCGGCGGGAAGGCATCGGGAGCGGCCCCATCCCCCGCCTCCCTCTCAATTTTACGACACCACCCCCCCCCTCCACCCCTCCTGCCACCAGCCTGCTCCTGAGGGGGGCGTTAAATTACAGCCATCATGTACATAGATTTTGCATGTTTCTACTGAAATGTGTTCTGAAGAGTTTATTTTTGTGGTGAAGTTGAAGAATGTCAGTGCTATGGAATAGAATGTATCATTGATTTTTGACACCCATTGTAACAACCAGGTCAGGTTCATAGTTCAGGTGTATTTAGGCATATTTACCATTGGCTGTATTTTTGTAAAGGTACAAGTACTTTCAGTTTCAGCAGTCCAAGAGTTCAACTGCACAGAGATCAGGGCTGATCCAACTTAATCCAACCCTACCCAACCATTGAATTACCAAAAACAATGCTCGAGCAAAAAGAACAATTCAATTTCTTGGATTTCTACTCACAGTGTCTCTGGCTCTGGCCCCAATTCTGTCCATAGTCATTTTTCAGCTACAATCTGTTTAGCTTTGTGAAGCAAGTTTATCAAGCATAACAAATCACTTTTACATACTTGTTTCCTTTTTTGTTAGAAAAAAGCAGATATACTACTTCAGTTCAACAGCAAAGCCCCCTGCCCTCCACACACACCACCCCCCACCCCTCGAAAAAGCAGACCTTGCGTCTCATGTGTGCCAGAGTGGATTTCTGTCTGCCCAAAAACTACATAAGTGCAATGAGAACCAAAGATCAGACAGACAGAGATTCCTTGTCACTATATTTTAGCTTACTGGAAAATATCATGTGCTGCCATACATTCCCATTGAGAGGCAGATTAATATATCACAACAAAGCACAGGCATCAGACTAATGTGTTGAACTTTGAATGTGTACAAACAGCATATTTACATAGTTAGAATTTCTACTATACAGCTCACAATGTTTAAACAACAAGTGCACTTCTCTACAATGTCACTCAATATAACATTGATGCTTGAAACTCACTCATCTCTTATGATAAAATGCTACCATGGAGCCAGATCTAGCACAGTCTCACTACTGATTTTGGAGTCATTAATTAGCCAACATAAAGTCAGAAGTAGCTGGCTTATTCAATATATTTTGAAGATATAACAAAACATAGAATGATTGGGCTGGATTTTAAAGCCACTCCACTGCTGGGAACGGTGACGGGGTGGGGGGCAATGACGATTGGTACGGCAGAGGCCTGCCACCGATTCCCAATGGCGACAGGCCCCGTACAGTTCTTGGCAGCGACAGTGAGGCCTCATAGTGGCCACCCCACTGCTTTGCGGCGGGACCTGCCTTAAAATATGTTAATGCTTACTTACCATGTAAGCCACAGAGATTCAGCCACCATGTTCCAATCTTCATTCGGGCGACCGACGATGCCTCGCCTTCAAATCCCCATTCGGGGAAATGTGGTGCGACACCTGTGGGGAAGGGGGAGGAATTGAATTTCACTGTGTGGGAAGGGGGAAGCAGGATTACAACGATGGGGATTGGTAAGGGTGGGGTGATGGGAAGGGGTAAAGGACAAAGGTGCCAAATGTTGTCTGGGGACGGGGGGGGTGGGGGGAAGAGAGTACATTGAAAGGACACGTTATTCATTTCTGCAGAACTTTACTTTAACTGGCCCTATAAATTTTAAATGTACCTTGAGGGCTTTAAAACTGGCGCCACGCCTGCAGATTGGCACCTGACACCGTTGCCGGTGACAGCTCATCCACCCCCTCCATGTCATCGAGGGGGGCAGGCGCCTTGGCCATACAAATGAGCTGCTGCGTTTGAAATTGTGGCGGCTCCGTGATATGGTCCCCGTGCATGCAGGTCGCATTTTTTTACATCAGCTGCCTACTTTGGCAGCAGAGTCTTAAAATGCAGCCCATTATCTCAATCTATTTTGTATAATTTGTGTCTGCTGGAAATTAATGTTTTGTCCAGCCAGCTATCAAGAACACTACTTGACAGAGTGACACCAAAAATTCAGCTTTCATTAGATATTAGCATATTAAACTCTTTTTCTTTGCTAGGAACAGAGTCTGAGACACCTTTGGCTAACAAAGCCTCAACCATATTCCTGTGTTCCATGGTCTTCTTTATAAGATCCAAAGTGAAGATATATCAAACCAAATCATTTGGTTCTTTCCTTTGCTTCAGTAGAATATTAGCTTCCTACTGGAGTGTTTTGTGTGGCCTGTTAATTTTATTCTTATGTGAAATATTGCTAAAATATTGGCTTGAAAGACCTTAAGGGAAAATGATGTGCCTAGTTTGATGCTGTTCCTTGAAACCTGTATGGTTACATTTAAATATAACAACCTACGGGGATTCAAAGATTCGACCAAAGACAAGTCACTGGGACCCTCACAATACTCACCCCCTTACAGTTCGGAGTTCACTCTAACTCTTTGGATTGGAATAAAGCTTTGCATTCTTTGTTATTTTCACAGAGTTTAAAACAAAACAAAGCTTTTAACAGTCACACTACATGTGTATTTACTTTTCTGTGTGGACTGAGGCTATCGTCCTGCAGAGTGAGTGAACTTTACTTAGGTTCAATATGTCCATTTTCTTAGTAGCAAATCAAATTGCTTCATCTTCCTGTGTTGTTCAATGTAACTATGAAACACTTGGTACTAATTGGAGAGTGCAGGTTTAATGACTGACTGAGATAAATTACATCTCACTTGACCTAATTTAGCAAGCCTTTCATCTTTCTTGGTCTGAAGTGACAGTAGGGAATCAGACAGCTGAATCGGATTAGTTCTCTTCTGTTCCAATTGAAGACTTAGTATAATGAATTGATCACTGCACCTCTAAGTTAACTGCTCAGTTTTTTGTTTATAAAGTTTCCTAGTGTTAACCAATTTTAAAATATGACTACACAAAAGCAAAATACTACGGATGCTGGCAATCTGAAATAAAAACAGAAAATTCTGGAAATATTCAGCAGATCTGGCAGCACCCGTGGATAGAGAAGCAGAGTTGGTGCGCATGGACAGAATTTTACCAGCCCTTGGGTAGCAGGCTGGGAGTGGTGGCAGGGGGCACCAGTAAAATTGCAGGGAGCTCCCTGATGCATTCCCACTGCTGGGCAAGTTTCCCAGTGGTGAACTGAGAGCCAGTTTGCTGCCCACCACATGGAGGTGGACAGCCAATTAAAATAATTAAAGGTCCTCTTAAGGATGATTTTTCCGGCCTGCCGGCATTTTGTCAGAGGGAAAGCAACTCCCCCCCCCCACCACCCCCCCACCCAACCCCCTCACCCCCGCCATGTTGCGAGGCTGTCAGCTTCATGGAAGCGGCCTCTTTGCAGCCATCCGGGAACTGGAGGCTCGATGCCCCAAAAAAGGGGGCGTGGGCAGTGAAGGCTGTCACATAGGCCCCAATGGGCCATCCGGAGGCCCCTCTAAAAAGTTTAATTAATGCCACCCTCCAAGGGCACCTCCATTTTAAGGCACCCTCACATTATCTTAACTGTCCCAGTAGTGCCCACCTCTTCTGGTTGGGATGCCAAGGCTCTTGAGTTCCTGTGATTGGGCCGGCAGCAGCTACATCTCACTGGCTCTCTTTAATTAGATGGCAAGCCTGAAGGCAACCAATTAGGAGGCCGTGTCTGGTAATATTGCTGAGCCTGGCCCACTGCTGACATGTGTGGGCTCGGGGCACCCATTTGGTCCCAAAGTAAGGGTCCTGAAACCCACAATAAAATCCTGCCCAATGTCTTAGGTCTGTGACATTTCATCAGAACTGGGAAATGTTAGAAATATAATAGATTTTGAGCAAGTGAAAGGGGAGAGGGTGGGAAGAACAACAAAAGGGAAGGTCTGTGATCGAGTGGAAGGCAGGACAGATTAAATGACAAAAGGTTCCCTGGTGGAAGGCCAAAAGAAGTGGTAATGGGACAAGTAAAGAAAGAAAAATGTGTCCAGAGGATGTGTGAATGACAGTATCCTGAATAGCTGCTAAACAAAAGCAAAGGAAATAAGAAAGAAATGAGTGGAAAAAACAAGCTAGCAAAGAAAAACAAAGCAGTACGGGGGCAGATGTTATAATCTAAAATTGTTGAACTCAATGTTGAGTCTGGAAGGTTGTAAAGTGCCCAGTCAAAAGATGAGCTGCTGTTACTCAAGCTTGTGTTGAGCCTCATTGGAACACTGCAACAGGCCAAGGTCAGAAAGGTCAGAATGGGGACAAGATGGAGAATTAAAATGAGAGGTGACTGGAGGCTTGGGATCACACTGTGATGAAATATAGGTATAACAGGCTTAATTAGGTAGAATTTAGATATAATTAATACATTATACCTTTTAGAATTAAAGATGAATAAATGGTCAGTTTTCAAGACTCACTGAAATTCATTTTAAGGGCAGAGTTAAAAATCCATGAACATCCCTGTTACAGTGGAATGTGTACCAGAAACACCTTTTAAGTTAAATGAGACAGGCTATACATGATCCGTACTGATAACTATAATCCTAATTAGTTGATAATGTTAATGATATAGACAGACTGACTTAAGGAGATGGTACAAGATACCATCAAAGAACCATCACAGATGATCAATCACAAAATGGAATATTGCCTACAGAAACAGCTGCCACGTAAACCCAATTTAACCCAAAAAAGAAAAAAACGGTTGCTGCGCAAACTTAATTAAAAATCTTTTAAGTATAAAACACATTTATAAAGTTAAGCCTTAGTGTTACAATCAAACACTACAAACATTTTGACCAGATAAAAGCTCACAACTTCATGAGAAGGGAATTCTCAGCAGATAATTCATTGGGAATAAGTTGCTAATGATATTACCATATATGGATAACAAAAGCAGGAAAAACATGCACAGAAAGGTAACACCTACATTCCAAAAGATGAGTTAATAGATTAGAAACAGTATAAACGTGAGTTTTGAATCGAAAAAAGTATTGAAATTCCCCATCAATGTTTCTCAACCTATGGTAAGAACGGCTGAGTGCATGACAAGAGAATTCTGCTCTGAACTGAGCGTGTTTTGTCTTGTTAAGCAGGAGGCTTATTCGGGGAATTTAAGGTAACAGTTTACTTTGAATTGTGATGGATATTCTAAGATATTTTGCTGTAACATTGTCAAGGTTGAACTTTTGGATTCTATTTTAGAAATAAGATGATGTTTTACATCTCTTAGTAATCTTTGATATTGTAGTATACTTATCCACTTAAATCCATGTTAAATTCTTTAATAAATATATAAAAGTTAATAAATCATCTTATATAGCATTTTGTATACAACTACAAAAACCCCCTCTCTGTCTCTCTTTAAGTGGAGAGATACGTAGTGAAGAGAGTTTCCCAGACCCTTATAATATCGGGCATATTTACGATTAAGTCATAATTATTTTTTTTTTAAAGATTATCCGAAAGATGGTAATATTCTCTGTTAGTTTTCTTTCTTTGAGGGAAAACTAGTTCAATTCTTTGGACCCAAATAAGTGCCTATCAGAGTTTGTCTGGTTTGATTAAAGGAGATTCATATGGCTGTATTCCTGATTTGGTTTAGTTCCTATAAGGGGTTAAAGTCATAAATCACTTCAACACTTGCAAACTGAATGGAGGTGTTCCATGGACTTTGTTTCTCTCTCCACAGATGCTGTCAGACCTGCTAAGTATTTCCTGCATTTTCAGTTTTTATTTTAGACTATAGGAGGAAAACTTTTCAAATTTCAAATAGTTTTATCACCTGCATGTTAATTAGAGCTAGTTATCATAGCATAGTGATTCATCATTATTTTTGATACTATATAAGCATGTCCATTGGTTCAAAATTCTTGATACTAGCAGGCTTTTCAAAATTCTCCTGCACATGCACATATCATGCACTCACCCATCACCCTCATTATCACAGATCTGCTTTGGCTCCCTTCAAATCTCTCCACAGCCTTGCCCCACCTATCTCTGCAATGTCCTCCAACTTTATCTTCTCGTTTCCTCCACACCCTTTAGTCCTCTGATTGGCATTTTCTGTATCACCCCCTTCCTCCCCACCTCTGACCCACCATTGATGGGAGAGTCCTCAGCCACTTTGTCCTCTCTATTTTGAACTCTCTTCCTAAATCCCTGCTCCTGTCCATTTCTTGCTCATCCTTTCTAAGCCCTCTCAAAACCTTTCTTTTCAACCAAGCTTCCAGTAAACATTCCTGATCTCTCCCTTCATTGCTTAGCCTCCTGCTCTATTTCTATTTGTGAAAAATTTTGCATCAAGGATGCTATATAAATGCAAGTTGTTATTATGTAAAAATTCCTTTTAACAGACTATGTTAAAATCCCATCTACACAGAAAAAGATAAATAGGGCTCCACTCAACTACTTCATCCAGTCTTTCTCTTAGCACTTTGAGGGCAAAGACATGGTGCCTTCCAATTGATTCCAACCCATTAAATTAAAGCCACTAAATAAGAACTGAGCTGGGTTTTGTTGGGTGTTCCTAACCAAGTTGGAGAATATACAGGAAATTTATCATTGCCTCAGCAAATGTCCCCATAATGAATATTTCCATGAACTGCTGAGCGCTGCACAGTGCAACATGTGCAGATGTGCATTAAGATTGCCTTAGGGTCAGGGAAGCAGCAATAAGTAGAGGATTTATGACACTAAATAATGGATCTGTGCATTTACTGTAAAGGACAAAATCACACCTGCTTGAAGAGCTTACAACAGTTTTACATGTTCGACCTGCGCCATTTCCAATCCCAGTTGAACATCACTATCATATAGTTTATATTTTATTCATCTAGTCTGATTAGCAACACCAGCAGAACATGCTCAAGAGACCATTCTCACAAATGACCTCTGTGTCATCTAAACATACCCACTACACCAATTACTTAACTGATTTGAATAAATTGCCAACATAAGGCACTTCTTTCAAGTGAATCATTATCACAATTAGCCAAATAAAATCCCTTGTGCTACATGTATATAATTAACTATGCTTAACTAAGTTGCTCTTTATGCAGATTAAGTACAAATGATTGCAGGGCATATCCACTCTCTGCCGAAGAAAACATTGGGCTGGATTTTAAGAGCCCGCCGCCAATCTCGGCAGCAAGCTCACAAAATGGTGGCATGCCTGGGCAGGCCACATGCCAAACAGCTGCCGCAATTTCCTGTGTAGTAGCTCATTTAAATAGTCGGGGCGGCTCCACCCTCAAATCACATGGGAACGGGCTGTCCGTCGCTGAAAATGGCGCCAGCTGCCTGTTAACAGGCGCCATCTTTAAAGGGCAGCCAGTCCTGCCACCACATTTATATTTTTAAAGAAGTAAAGAACCCCCAAAATTAAATAAATACATTTATAATGCCCCTTTGCCATCCCCCCCTCCTCCAATAAAAATTACATTTACTATTTGCTCTTCCCCCCCAAAAACACTTACCTTTTACATCTGACCTTCCTCCCTCCACCGAAACTGCACAGTTTCGGGTTCAACTCTTCCCACCAAACCCTACACGCATTACCTTTATTTGACCCCGTTTCCCCACACCCCCAGTCCCGCACTGACAAGCTTACCTCCTCACTCCTCCCCACCAGTGTGGCACCACGTTTCACCGGACAGGGATTTGAAGGCGCAGGAGTGCCGGCTGCTGCGCCAAAGATCGCGGTGGGCCCTCAAGATCGCAGCTACGTCTATTTAAGTGTATTCATTTTATTGACTTGAATATGTTAATTGTGGTCCCATCGGGGGGTGGGGGGGGCGCCACGGAGTCTCGCCACGCCGGGAGAATCGGGCCGGGCCAGGACCTCCCGTCATTGAGGTCTGTGGTGGGCACATCCAGAGCCAGCTTCTGGCAACCCCCCCACCCCTGCCCTCACCACAGAACCTGACACCTGGGGGAGATAAATCCAGCCCATTATTTTTCCTTTTAACACAGAAGTAATCTTAATCTTCACATTAATTTTAGGTTATGTTTTCCCAGAAAATCTGTATGAATTATATGTGTGATTTACAGAAATCCTGTAAATGATGGCTAAATGAAATGTTTGATGTTGGTTCTACAGTTGTTCGTTAACTTGTGTAAACCGCTATATGTCACATAAAATACTACTGTGCACTTTCATGTCATGTTCAAATGACAGACCACAACTGGGCACAGTTAACATTTGGCAACAAATCTTTTGATTTTTTATATGTCACTGAACTGGCCACCTTGGTTTAAATATTTAGTTCATGTCAAATGTACTTTTCCATGAGAAAACAGTTTATACAAATATACAAACTGTACCAATACACAAAGACCTAAAATTTGATGTGTCCATTTTTCCATTGAAAGTATCCAATATGGCCAGCGATATGCACACATGCAATCCTGCATGCCTTCAGGACCAAATCCTGAAACAAGCATTAGGTCCTTTGCCTATGCAAATAAGGGGTTTAGCACTTGTCTGAGGCTGCCTTTACCAAATTGGTTTGCCTTGAACGCAGCTGGAAGCCACACATCTCTTACAGTTGAGAGGGTAGGTGTAAATATTACCAGACATCCCCTAAAATCACTTTTCAGCCAGGCATTGGACAGCAGCCTATTGTCTAATGGGAGAATCTCTCCAACTAATTTATAATAATGACAAGTAATAGTTATTTAAATCCATGCTGCTATATTTGTTTCAGACATTTTTATTTTATTAGCATTGATATCATTTAGAGTTGAAAAAATGTCACTGACCTAATTACCTGAGTTCTAATTTTCTACCCTGAGCACATTCCAAACTATAAAATTATATTTTGACTTCCTTGCAAAAGCACAAGCATAATACACTGCTGTATTTTATGGCTCACTGATTTGTTACTACTAGAAACCTTCACTCCCAAATAGAGCAAACTAACTAAAAATACCTGTGTGATACAATCAGTCCACCTTTTATCAAATGCATATTTATTGCTTAAAAATTCATTTAGAGCCAGAATATTACACTCGTGAACATTGCAAGGAACACAATTAATCAATAAATGATTCAAAATGATTAAATTCACAGTAATACAGATTCTCTGGGGTGGGGGTGTTCAGGAAAAGGCATACATTACAAAATTAAAGGTATGAGTATATTGGACAGTTCTTGCATGTGGATTAAGAAAATTACAATTGTTATTTCTTAACACCAATGGGCAACTCAGATCCCAGCAACAGCATTACAAAAGAGAGACATTCATCTCTGATTAAAAATCTACTTTTTCTTCAGTAAAATTGAAAGGGTCGATTTAAAGTGCGTCTGAAAAAAAACATTTAAAGGTGCAGCTGCATTGGAGCCATTTCTTTTTTCAACACAAACCCATTTCTTGGTGTTGAAGTAAACCGTCTGAAGTGCAGAATAATCAGCACTCGGAAGATGTAAGGAAGATAACATAACTGATGAGATCACAGTGGCATCAAACAGGAAACTAAATCCTTTCAGTCAGAAACCTGTGAAATTGATTGCTTTTGAAAGACGAGCTTTAAAAATATCATGAGCTTTTAAAACTTAAGATGTCTCTTTTAGATAAGCGATTACAGGCTAAAGGAAACTTTGAGCTTTGAAACGTGTGAGTTTACTATAAAAAGTGCCAGTCAATATCAAGAGGAATCATTTTACCTCTTTCTGTATTTCATTTATGATTTACTTCGAGTTATCTTTATAGGTGTTAGTTTTGCTTATGCAAACCAGTCCATTTCCCTTCAAAAGAAAATCATTGTTAATAGCCACATTCAAATAACTGCCATGGGATACAATAAGGATTATAACCTATTTTTACCTTCTATCAAAATTGCACTATTTTATAAGTAGATGTATCTTTAGAAACAGATCGCATAGAAAAAAAGACTTGCATTTATATAGCACCTTTCACAACCTCAGGATGCCCCAAAACGCTTTTCAGCCTATGAAGCTGAGAATCTTATGCATTTGAAGCACTTGACATTTGCAGCCACATTTGGGTACTGGGTTTCACCTGAAGGCTTTGATACATCAGATGGAATGTTAATATTCGATTGTATACCGAAGAAAACATAAAAAGCACAAACAGAAACTTTGAAGTATCTGATGAAATAATAAGGAATTGTAAATTATTTTGCTTTGTGACTATATTCTTTTTTGGTTGCTCGAGTAAAAAATAAATATGTCCCATTTCAAATTCTAGAAGTGCACATGACGTCCTTCCATTTGATTGGTTAGTGTGTAACTGAATAGTATGGAGCTAATTATTTGCAGTTTCACAATTCAAGAGGCAGCTTTAATAATCCACCACAACATGAATATCAGGATCATGGACAAGTTGATTTCATATTGAGATGAGATATCAATATATTTCAGAAAAGGTTGTTTTTGTTTTGTTATATTCAGCACGTCTGGGCAATTTTCTCTTTGTCTTCATGTTTCAATTCTTATTTTGTCTGATCTTCAAATAAAACTCATATCACCATATCGTGGTAATTGACATTGAAAATGATTTTTGATTTTTTAAGGGGATTGCCTGCACAAGTGGAAAATATATGACTGTAACACCAAATGTGGGTATGAGCCAGGCTCAATGCCCAGTGAGTGCTGAGCTCGATGATATTATTGAGGATAGAGGTAAAAAAAGAAAGAAAGAAAGACCTTGTAATTTTTATCCTTTCATGTCCTGTTCTAATATAATACAGCCAATTTGTGCAAAGCAAGGTGCTACAAAAACACAGAGTTAAATGACCTGATAATCTGTCTTTGTGGTGTTGGTTACTGATAAATTTAGTCCATGACACCAGGAGAACTCCCTTGTTCTTCTTCAGATAATGCCCCTTCCGAAGGTTAGTGTGGTCTCAGTTTAAAGTCTCATTTGAAAGACAGAAGTGGCAGCCCAGATTATGTGCACAAGTCTCTGGAATGTGGCTTGAACTCATGACCTTCTGATTCAGACTTGAGTAACTGCTACCACTGAGCCATAAGTGCCATTTAGAGAAAGTATAATAATTGGCTGTGCATCGATAACTGTTAGAAATTGCATTAGCATTGGTTAATGATAGAATTATTCTTAACTGTGACATCCTTCATGCTAGAACAAGCTGATGAGACACACACAAAGGGCTGAATTCTATAGGCCTACCGCTGAAATTGGTGGCAGGTGAAAAAATGGCGGGACGCATGCCAAAGAGCCACCACAATGCCAAGCACAGTGGTTCATTTAAATAACCGGGGTGGGCCACCCCTCCGCCGGATCACATGGAGGGGGCGGGCTGTCCGTCTCCGGCAATGGCGTCAACTTTCTGTGCACAAGCGCTGATGCCATTTTTAAAGGGCTGTCAGCCCTATCAGTAATTTTAAATATTTAAAGTGAAATAGCATTAAACAATAAATAAATACCTCTCTTTTGCCCCTCTCACATCCCCCCCAATAACAATTAATTATTTGTCCTTTCCCCACAAAACACTTACTGTTATGACCAGCTGAAAAAGGTGTCAAGGGGTCCCTCTCAGCCTTCACCTGGTCTTACTGTAACAGGGTTTAATTTTGAACACATCATGTTTTTAGCTCCCGCTTGGTAAATGCTTGTTCACCGCTTTCCAATTGTAAGGCAAAGAAACCAACACAATCAGGCTTTCTTAGGTTTAAAGAAGAAAAGTAAAAATTTATTAAACTTGAACTTAAACTCTAATTCGGTTAACACCTACAGATACACGCTGCCCCCCATGCTAGCATGCATACACAATATACACATGCAAATAGAGACAGAAAAGAGCAGAATAAAAATAACGTGGACAGGTTTAAGGCAATATCTGAAGAGTTATTGTAATGGTTCTTCGAGCTCGCTGTAGAGTCTTTGATTGTAGGTAGATCTTGCTTTTCGTTGGGGCCTAGTATTCTTCTTAAACCTTGTTCGCTGTAGGAGACTTTTCTCTCTTGCAGTTCATGTGTCTTCAGTGGATTCAGAAGCTTGTGAGCAAGAGATGGGAGCAGACAGGAGAGAGATCTTCTCAGTCCAGGAGCAAACAGCTTTCTGCCCAAAGTGTTTGTACAATTTCAAAAAACTCATGTTGCCCAGCAAGTTAGTCATGTGACTAGCTGGTTTGACCATGTCCGTTTGTGTATTCGGCCATCTAGCAGTCAACCTGGAATGCGAGCTCCCCCACCTTCAACGTCTGGTGATCAAAAGTCCATTGTGGCTTGAATATGTCAGGGAATGGCTGCTTTGTCCTTCCAAACACTGCCTGTTAATATGCAAATGTCTCTTCCAGCCATGGCTGATCTGTTTAACAGGTCCTTTCTTAACTCCAGTAACAGTTTAAAATCAATGTTCATGACAAAATTAATGTGCCTCATTCTCGGCAGGTGGGGGCCTAGCATGACACTTACCTTTACAATCTGACCTTACCCCTACCAACTGCACGAACTTTAAACTATAACCCTTCCCACCATCCCCTCCAACCGTGACATTCATTTCACACCATTCCCCACCCCCACCCCCCACTGAGAAACATACCTCCTCCCCCCTCCCTGCCATTGTTGTGCCTCGTTTGTCCGGATGGGGATCCAATGCGGCAGGGCCAGCCGCTGGGATGAAGATCGCGGCAGCACTTCAGGCTGCAATGGGAAATCATTAATGCAGGTAAGTTAATTAATTTAAATATTTAAATCACGGCCCCGTTGCTGAGCAGCAGGGGAGGCCACCACAAGGCTTCGCTGCTGCCGGCAATATCGGGATGGGTCCTGCCGGCATCGAGGTCCGTAGTGGGCAATCTTCATGCCCCCCACCACAGATCCCAATGTCGAGGCCTCAATAAAATCCAGCCCAAAGAGTGGAAAGATAGGTGAGGTAGTGAAGGGTGGGCTGTTCCCAGAAATGGTGTACATCTGAAGCTGATTACTTGTGTTGGAAGGGAGGAGAGGAAATTAGAGGTGGAATAAAGGAAAAGAATGAAAAACTGTATGGCTCTAGTTGTGAGAAAGAGTTGTCAGAATCTGGAGTGGGAAGAGAAGCTGCCGGAATAGGGGGTGGGAGGAGAAGTTTTCAGAATCTGGAGTGGGAGAAGAAGCTGTCGGAATAGAGAGTGGGAGGAGAAGCTGTTGGAATAGGGTGTGGGAGGAGAAGCTGTAAGAATCAGGAGAGGGAGAAGAAGCTGTCGGAATCAGGAGTAGGAAGAGAAGCTGTTGGAATAGGGAATAGGGAGTGGGAGGAGAAACCGTAAGAATCAGGTGAGGGAGGAGAGAGCTGTCAGAAGTGTGACCAGGAAGGGGGAACAGAGCTCCCAGAATCAGGGTATTTGTGAACAGAGAGTGAGCTGCCAGATTTAGGGCAGGGAACAGAGTTGCTCGAGTCAGGGACAGGAGAGAGAGTAGCACAAGTACAGTTAGCTTTTCCAGTAGGTATCTGAGTTAAAACACAACTGCTGCAGTAATACCAGAAACAGCACATCACTTCTGTACTAACTCTGGAACTTACTATTAAATCTGACTGAACCAGCAAAGATTACCTTTCTTAGTTTAGATATTGAGTGAGACAAGTGTTACTTATGTAATAATGTGTATTAACATATTACTTTCCTTTCACCAGTAAAGAAATGAAGGAAATATCAACATCCTGGCAACTTTAGGGCTCGCTTATTATTAACCTTTTTAGAAACAATGCTCCTATGCATTTAAGTTGAGAGCAACAGAGGTGTAAAATATAATCAGTCATGTAGACTTCACCATAAACTTGTAAAACTCAGAAGACCTACAGATGCAAAGCACGGACACAAATATGTTACCAGCCATTGAGGTGTCAGAATATAGGTTGCAAAGGTTCTTGAGCTGGTTCTTGAACTAAGAACCGTGGCAATAATGCTCAATCAAGATTTAAAAAGAAGTAAACTCTAATACATAAGGTCAAAGGAGAAGGAAAGCACCTAAGTAAGACATTCATGCTTAGAGAAGTGAAAGAGCAAAGCAAGACAATGCAAGGAAGGGATAGAAATGGCAGCAGTAATGGCACACAACATTGATATAGGATTGTGTAAAAGGTTGTCCAATTTCAGATAATATGAGGGTGATGCTTGAATTACATAGAACTTTACAGACCAATAGCAAGCCACTCATCCCAATATGTCTATACCAGTGTTTATGGTCCACATGAGCCTCCTCTCACCCTATCAATATATCCTTCTATTCTTCTCTTACTCATGTATTTATTTACTTTCTCCAACTCCATAGTGAGTTCTACAATCTCACCAACCTGAGTACTGAAGTCACTCCTGAATTCCCTATTGGAATTATTAATGAATATCTTATATTTAGCCCCCCTAGTTTTCGAATCCCCACATGTTGGAGCATCCTCTCTACTTTTACCTTATTGAACCCCTTTATAATTTTAGAAACCTCTATCAGGTTAGCCCTCAGTCTTTTCTTTTCTAAAATAAAGAGCCCCAGCCTTTTCAATATTCCCCAATAATTGGACTCTCTTAGTGCTTGAAAGACAACGATTACTCCTGGAATGGATTCATAGGCACGCTGGATGATCAGAACATCATGCTCAGTTGTGCCAAATAACCTGCTGATGCTCAGTATCTTGGCTTACATGTGAAGACTAGCGGCCAGCATCTGTGGATCCAAATCTCAGCATAACTCAATGTCTTCAGGAGAAAAGCGAAGAAAATTTGGCGAGGCAATCTGTCAAACTAAATATGCAAAACATTTTCTGTAAACATTGCAACTTACTACCAGAAATATGCAGCTTACAAAAGAGTATTATGTAAAACAGTCATAACATATCATCAGAACTGAAAAGGATGCAATTTAATTATGCCGTCTCGGGAATTATAAATTTTAGTCAAAAAATAAGGTAGCCATTATATCTCCCTTTGGCATAATCATAAATGATGAGATATTAAAAGACATTTTTTGATTATCACAGGGGAAAGGTAATAAGATTAATCTTGTAAATGTGCTGAAATGATATTGTTGCTAAGACAACATGGTAGGTCCAAAGCTTCACATCTTGCATCCTTCAAAACAAAATTATACATTAAAATAGTTCTCACATGGATGAAGAAATCACATTGAAAACAGCTGGCATTCAACAGTTTAAATAATTGAACTACTGTGTGTATATTTTAATGATTAAAAGGGCTTTTCTACATACATTTTGTACACATCACCTTTGCTGGGTTTCTTTACAATTTGTGTGTATTATGCCACAGTATTTAAATCAACATGTCTTAAGGCTACATATCTTGAGGTAATGAAATGCTTGGAGTACAACACAATGCAAACATGCAGCACAGAAAACAAAGCATTGACACCAGGCGTGGTGTCCAGTTAAAACAATTACATGCTGGATAATGTTGCAAAGTTAATCAATGAGACTGAAAATGAATGGCCATTAGCATACAATGTTAGTGGGTGATAATCAAATTGAGAAAAATACGCCATTCCTTGAAAAACATTATCCTATGCTGCAAAAAGGTAAAGACGTTGAAAGGAGGGTTCTATCAGTATGATTTTCCTAAATGTCACTTCGTCAGAATGCCCTCGGGATGTGAACCACAACTGAAATCCAGTGGAGGTTAGAAATAAATGCTGATTCTGTCATCTGTTGTACCTGCTTATGGAGGCCAACATTAAGGTTGGCTTCTAGCCCCTCTTGACACGACTACATTCATCTCAATCAAGGTTTAAGATGTAAATTCACAGCTTGCAATGGATGTTAATTCCACATTTGATATAGCAGAACAAAAGCAAAGATCAGACAATATAAGAATTGAAACATGAAGACTACTGATAATTTGAAATCTGAAATAAAAACAAAAATTGCTGAAAACACTCAGCAGGTCAGGGAGTGTTTGTGGAGAGAGGAATGGAGTTAATGTTTCACCAACTGGTTGATATGTCCTTTCAGGGACCCTAGAGGTGCTTTCCCAGTGACTACAGCCTGGGAGGTGGAAGGCTGCTGAACTTCCACTGAGGGTGCTGAAGATGGACATGGTGGGCGACCTCAAGAAGCTCTAGTCATTGAAAAGCTGGTTGTACACTAAGAGACTTGGCTTTGGTCAGGGCAGTCTGACACAAGCTGGCTGGAAAGCAGAACTACTGTCATCTTGAGAGAGGACTGTATGGGCCTCACCCATGGAACAAATGCCACTTGCAAGGGGCTGAACCTCAGCACTCCCAGAGCTCTGCGTAGGAACATAGTGCAAGCATGCAGGGAGGTTCTTGAAGCCCCTATCCATGCTCTCCAACAGGCTTTGTAATCTAGAGGTCCTGGACCCCAGAGCCAAGTTGGCAGCAGTTTGTGCTCTCATCAAAGTTGTCAGGACTGAAAACAAAGGCTCCATCTCCGTGAGGACCCCTGGAGTGTTCCGAGAGCTGACACTACACGTTTGATTACATGATCGCGATGCTGTGCACAAAAACAGTGCACAAGTTGAAGCTGGACTTCTCATGCTCTCCAGCATTGTGCACAAGCTCACTGGACTGGCAGACAGCACTGAGCACTTAGAAGATCTGTGTGGATTAACATCAGTTTTCCTGTGTATGCTGGGCATTTGCTATCTTCAATTGTAGCCTGTGCAGCATGGCAAGATTGTGAACTTTCTCTCTGGTAAGCTGCTTCCTGGGCTATCCTATCCTCCTTCCTTGCTCCTATGCCCTCTAACTGGGTAAATCTCCACTGTGTAGACCCCCTTATAGCCTACCCTCTGAACTACATGTGCTGTCAGTCTCTGGGCTGGTAACAGCAAATGTAAGTTCAAGTGACAGCTCCTGTTGTATAGTGCTGCCTTCTTCTTCTCCCACTTCTGCTTCCTGAGGGCTGATTGGAAAGTCTGCAGCTGAAATGGAAACAGGGACAAGAGTTGGCATCTAGTGTCAGCAATTTGTCAAACATCATGTGTAAGGATGGCAGTTAACTGATAAGGGAAGGAGGGAAGATGGTTTAAAATCCTGCTGAGCTTCTCCTGCACCCTTACCAGACATCACACTCCTGTCTTGCTCCCTGCCCACACTGTCTATGACCTGCTCGTCAAGAGGGGACTGAACATGAATGAATCAGGCAAGGTAGCCTTGAGGTTATGTTACTTCCTAGATACCTGATCCGGAGACATGAGATCAAATTCGCACTACATCATCTGGGGATTTTAAATAAAATAAATAAAACTGGAATAAAAAGTTAGCATGAGTAATGGTGGCCATGAAACAAACAGATTGTCATAACAATCCATCTTGTACACTAATGTCCTTTAGGGAAGGAAACATGCTATTCTTACCCAGTACCAGACTAGATGTGAATCCAGACCCACAGCAATGTGTTTGGCACTAAACTGCCCTCTGAAATGGCCTAGCAAGGTACAAGAAAAAGAATAAACCCAGATAAGTCATTCAGCTTTGAACCAGGCATCGGATTCAGGTACGACAAAGGCACACCCAGTCCAATCGACCCTGCAAAGTCCTCCTCACTAATATCCACGGACTGGTGTCAAATTTGGGAGACCTGTCCCACATACTAGTTAAGCAACAGCGTGACATAAGGCTGAATTCTGTGGGCCTCCCTTGTAGTGTTTTGAGATTGTTTTGAAATTGCATTGATCATTTTGCACACTTGAGGCTGCTATACAACACGAGCGAGCAAAGGGAAAGTGAAAGTAAAAAGAATAAAAAAGAATCCATTGTTGTTCAACAGCATGTAGTCTCAGTCTTATAACTTATACTAAACTCGGATAAACCCTACTTCAGTCCTGAGAACATCACACCCCTGAGACGGGTTTGGAGGCAGCAGGGGCCCACAGAATTGTGACAGGAGGCGGGGCACAGAGGGCCTGTCGCCTCCCAGTCACAACACAATTTTGTCAGGGTCGGGATAGGCCGAAGATGGCCTTCCCACCCAGAGACAAATTGAGGCCCTTTTAATGGCTACTTCAGGGCATCTTCCTGCTGTCGCTGAGATTTAACCAGCGGCAGGGGGGCCTCCGCCATGTGCAGAGGTTGCCCAGTAAAATGAGGCGACCTGCCTGCGGCCTTGAGGGGGGGACCCTCTTCCTTGGGCAATCTGTGGCCCATGGAATGCCCCCCCGGGAAAACCTGCACGTCCCTGAACGACCACCCCACCCCTGCACTGAATGCCTAACCCACTGCCCCACCCCACCTCACTTGCCTTGGATCCAAGCTCCACCACTGAGCCTGGGTCCAAGGCCTGGTGTAGTATCAGCAGTGGCCACCGCTCCCGGTGGCACTGCTGATAATGCTTAGTTGACAGCCCTCTGATTGGCTGGCAGCTCTTGGAGACAGGGGCCGGAAGTTTACCGTCCGTCGACTGAAAAGTTGGTGGCGATCCCGCCTCCGCCTGGCCTGGGGATCCGGACCGCATTTTGCAGTTCCTAGGCCTTTAATTGGTCTGAGGCGTGCCTTCCACTTCATTGAGGCAGGAAGTCCCGCCTAGTGGAGCTACCGGCCAATCAGTGGGCCAGCAGCTCTCTGTCCCAGCAGCGCCACCGGGATCAATGGCCACTACCGGGATTGCAACCCAGCTGAAGATGGAAGATGGCGGTGAGTCCTGGAGAACCAGTAAGTATTTGGGGCCTCACCGGGGGCAATCAGTAGGGCCCCAGTGAAACAAGGGTTGTCAATTGGGGGGACAAGGGGCGTGTTGGGCGTTGGGAGTGGTTGGGTCATCGGAAGCAGCCCTCCATCGGGCACAGGGTGCCTGATCAGGAGGGCGCACCCCCCCGCCCCCCACCACTGGCCATCAGAAAGCTGCCTACTTTTAACAAGTGACTTTTCTCGGGCCTGCGCCGGCCAAGGATAAAATTCCCGTGGCGGCGGGCAGAGGCCCTTAAGTGGCCGTTAACTGACCACTTAAGGGCCTTGATTGGCCTGGGGTGGGCAGGCTGTTTTTCGCCGCCAACCTTCGTAAAGTGGCGGCGGAGGTGGGAGCATGTCAGGAAGGGCCCCCCAAGCTTCCCGCTCCATTTTACACCCTCCCCGACCCCGCCACCATCCCACTCTTTGGGGGATGTAAAATTTCAGCTGATCCCCATCTTTAAAGGCCCAGCATCAGGAGCCCCACCGTAGGCACAAAATTCAGCCCATTGTCATACTCATTGATTCATACCTTACAGCCAACGACTCCTCCATCACAATCCCTGGGTATGTTCTGTTCCACCAGCAGGCCAGACTAACCAGATGTGTTAGCACTGTGGTATACAGGTGGGAGAGGGTGGCCCTGAGAGTGCTCAATATTGACTCTAGACCCCATGAAGTCTCATGGCACAGGTCAAACATGGGAAAGGAAACCTGCTGATTATCACCAACTGCGCTGCCTTGCTGCTGAATCAGTTCTACCCCATGTTGAACACCACTTGGAGGAAGCACTGAGAGTAGCAAGGGAACAGAATGTATTCTGGGTGTGGGAATTTAATGTCCATCACCAACAGTGATTCAGTAGCACCACTACTAGCTGAGTCCTGAAGGACATCTCTGCCAGACTGGGCCTGCGACAGGTGGTGACAGCATCAACACCAGGGAAAAACTTACTTGACTTCATCCGTTCATCCTCATTAATCCAACTGTCGCAAATGCATCTATCCATGACAATATTGGAAGGGGTGACCGCCACACATTCCTTGTGGATACAAAGTTCCATCTTCACATTGACTGTACACTCCTTTGTGTTGTCTGGCAGTACCACTGGGCTAAATAGTATAGGTTCAAAACAGATCGAGCAGCTCAAAAGTGGGTATGCATGAGGGGCTATATGGGAACAACAGCAGAAATGTATTCAACCACAATTTTAGTCTTATGCCGTGGCATACCCCTCACTCGACCATTACCATTAAGCCAGGGGACCAATCCTGATTTGATGAGGAATGCAAAAGAGCATGCCAGGAGCAGCACCAGGCATTCCAACCTGGTGAAGCTACAGCATAGGACTAAACGCATGCTGAACAGTAGAAGCAGCATGCTCTAGACCAATAGTTCTTAAACATTTTTGGTTGAAGGACCTCTTTTCAAATGTAAATTTGGGTTCCCCTCTCTTAATTATAATATTGTATAACACTTATTATGAAAGTGCTGCACATAAACAGTGCTTAAAGAGTAATAAAGCTTTTAAGAAAACGTACTTCCCTGCCACTCTCAGCGCTCCTTAATACACACTCTCCTGCTAGCCCACTCTGCGCTGCACATGTGGTAACTGCACTCCACTCCAGTCTGCCAACTCGCACTTTCACATTATTTTGCAATTTCCAACAGACCCCCAGGTGTCCGGAGACCCCAGTTTGCGAACCATTGCTATAGATGGAGCTAAGCAATCTCACAACCAACAGATCAGATGAAAGCTCTGCAGTCCAGCCACATCCAGTTATGAATGATAGTAGAAAATTAAACAACTAACAGGAGCATGAGGCTCCATGAACATCCCCATCTTCAATGAAGGTGGACCCCAGTATGAGAGTGCTAAAAACAAGGCTGAAGAGTTTGCAATTATCTTCAGACGGAGGTGCCAAGTGGATGATCCATCTCAGCCTCTGCCTGAGGTCCCCAGCATCAGAGAAGCCAGCCTTCTATCAATTCCATTCACTCCACGTGATATCAAGAAAAAGTTGAATGCACTGGATACAGCAAATCTATGGATCCCAACAAAATCCCAGCTGTAGTACTGCAGACTTGTGCTCCAGAACTAGATATGCCTCGAGCCAGACTGTTTCAGTGCAGCTATAATATTGGCATCCAAAGTTGAAATTTCCCAGCTATGTTCTGTCCATAAAAAACAGGACAAATTCAAGGCATCCAATTACTGCCTCATTGGTCTACTCTCGCTCATCATCAAAGTGATGGAAGGTGTCGTCGACAGTGCTATCAAGCGGCACTTACTCACCAATAACTTGCTCACTGACGCTCAGTTTGGATTTTGCTAGGGTCACTCAGCTCCAGATCTCATTAAGGCCTTGTTCCAAACATGGGCAAATGAGCTGAATTCCAGAGGGAGGTGAGAGTGACTGTCCTTGACATCAAAGCAGCTTTTGATCGAGTGTGGCATCAAGGAGCCCTAGTTAAACTGAAGTCAGTGGGAGTCAGAGTGAAAACTCGTCACTGAATGGAGTCATACCTAATAAGGAAGTTGGTTGTGATTGTTGGAAGCCAATCATCTCACCCCAGGACATCACTGCAGGATTTTCTCAGGGTAGTGTCCTAGGCCCAGCCATCTTCAGCTGCTTCATCAATGACCTTTGTTCCACCGTCAGGTCAGAAGTGGGGATGTCCACTGATGATTGCACAGTACCATTCACAACTCCTCAGATACTGAAGGAGTCCATTCCCAAATGTAACAAGACCTGGACAACATCCAGGCTTGTGTTAATAATAGAAACATAACATTTGCACCGCACAAGTGCCCGGCAATGACCATCTCCAACAAGAGAGAATCTAACCATCTCCCCTTGATGTTCAACAGCATACCATTGCCGAACACCCACCATCAACATCCTAGGGGTCACCACTGACCAGAAACTGAACTGGACCGGCCATATAAATACTGTGGCAACAAAAACAGTTCAAAGGATGGGAATTCTGTGGTGGGTAACTCACCTCGTGTCTCCCCAAAGCCTGTCCTCCATCTACAATGCAGAAGTCAGGAGTGTGATGGCATGCTCTCCACCTGCAGCTTGAACAACATTCATCCAGGACAAAGCAGCCAGCTGGAATGGCACCTCTCCACCACCTTAAATGTTCATTCCCTCTACCACTGGCATACCGTGGCTGCAGTGCATACCACCTACAAGGTGCAGTGCAGTGATTTTCCAAAGCTTCTTTGGCAGCATCTCCCACACGCACAACCTCCACCACCTGGAAGGACAGGAGCAGTAGATCCACCACCTCCAAGTTCCCCTCAAAGGCACACATCATCCTGACTTGGAAATATATCGGTGTCATTGATGGGACAAAATTCTCAAACTCGCTACCTAACAGCACTATGAGAATACTTTCAGCAAATGGACTGAAGCAGTTCAAGAAAGTGGCTCACCACCATCTTCACAAGGGCAAAAAGAAGAGTAGCAGGTACAGAGAAGTGGAGTAAATTGTGCTGCAGTGATTGGAGGAGAGTGCTGGTAATTGGAAGAGAGAGGGGTTTGGAGTGCAGGGGCAACAGTGTAAGGCTAATTTGAAAGTGATGATCTCCTTGTGACAGCATTGAACTTTTTCCTGCATTGAAGCCTCATGCTGTAGGTGATACTTCTGGCATTGATGCGCTCTGCCACCTCTGTTCAATCACATCAGACTGCTTGCCTGGATATCGCCCTGCTGCCTGGTGGATAGAATGTCCCCTTCCTCCTGCCGATTTCCAAAGTTATGTCTGAAAGCCTGGTGTGGGGAAGGAGCAGTGGGGGGATGATGTGGTGGGGTGCTTTCAGCTTCTGCTGTGCCTGTCATTGTGTAGAGCCTTCACTAACAGTTGCCTGGAGCGAAAGTGCAACCCCTCCCCTTCCCTTCCCCACCCCCCCGCCGCCCCACCTCTATCCTACATTTAAGCCATGCATGCTGTTTTTAAATGGCACTAGCAGCATGCCAAACTAGTGCCTCCAATTTGGCGAGCTGCCAATGAGACGCACAAGGAGGCTGGTAGTCTGCTTATTTTATTTGAATTAATAAGCGGCACAAATTTGAAGCCTACTCTGCAGCCCCATGATTGAGCGCTGCTCCCATTCTGCACACGAAACATTTGCACTTAAAGCAATTTCTACCCCAACTTGTTAAATTGCCAGAAATAGAATGATGAAACATATTGCTAGGTCAGTCAAGAGTGAGTTAAAGGATGCCACGCAAAAACTGCACAGTGCCCTGGTCAGTCCACAGCTTGAATAATGTGTTCAGTTTTCATCAAGACAAAGGGAAACACTCAAATCATGAAACCAAGTCTCCATGAAGACAAGAACCACAAGGCTGACCCCTTAAAGGATTAAATTAAGATGAAGGACGAGATAAACATGTTTCATTTGCCCTTGAAAGGAATTGAATATAAAGAGCCCTATAGAAGTATACATTAAACAAAATCGAACTCCATGATATGCCAAGATACTCGAACCAGGAGACATTGGTTAAAGCTGATGGAAGTGAAACCTAGTATAGATGTCAGAAGAACTGTTAATGCAAAAAGTGATTAATGCTTAGAGTGGTCTTTTGCTTAGGGTAGTGGAGGCAAAAATTTTAGATCCATTAAAGAAGCAATTAGATCGAGTGATGCAGGAATGTAATTCTTTTTATTATGAATGGATAAGCCACAATGGTCTCTGCACTTATTTTGTAATAGAGACTAAACTTCTATGATCCTAAAATGGATTCTGATTATTCACAAACATTAATCGGATCATGGTTGTAAGGGATCTGGGAAACAAGCTGTCCTACATCATGTACAGCTACAAAGCTTCTTTACTGTGGTTTCTGAAAACCTGCCAAAAATACCAAACCAACCACAATTTGGAGTGAGAAAAAAAAATCAATTTCACAGTTTTGCTCTGAAGATTTTAACATTTAATCATATTGTTTGACAGAAAAAAGATCCATATTTCCACCAATTTCATAACTCTGCCTGACTTTTCTAGAAATCCTAATCTGACTCTCTAGGACTTCCCATAATGTACTGTATGTACATAGTTTACCTTTCTCCTGTTCTACAACAGAAAGGAAATGGGCACACGTTTAAACACCAAGACAAAGATTATATTTAAATCCCCAGACTTTAGCAGAATACAATTACAATAATGAATAGAAAGCAACAAGGTATTTGGTATCTTAAGTGTTTCAGGTACCTAAATCACAAAGTACAATGTTGGAAAAATCAGCCAAATCTACACAGCATGTTGTACCTGAATAACATTCCAGTAGACCACAGACTTAGATAAAGATAAGAAAAACTAGGTTCTCAACAATACTAAGAATAACTATGAATTGAGGCCAAAATATTGTATAATTAAACAATGATCAAACAGTTTTAAATAAGCATGCCACAAAAGTATGCAAAATTAAATATTCCTTACTTATTAGCTCTTATGAAATTCTGTACATAAAGATAACTCCATGCGCCTGGTGCCTCCATTCATAACTATACTCCCTGATATGGACTCCTGGAGGTATACAGATCAGAAACTTCCCAGGCTTGACCACATTACAAATAATGTGCATTGGAATACGTTCATGAACCGCTGATTCACAGTTTGCATTATTGGCTCCACTAAATCAAAAATTTCATTTGATATGAATAGTAAGGTTGTCAGATGAAAATCTATTGTTACAAATCATTTCAATAAAATTACATTGGTGGTATATATTTGAATTTGTTAAGCATACAGTTGCATAATCAATCCATAGCTCACCCTGTAGATGCACTTCTCAGTGTGAGACACACAGGAATGCCTCTGGGTTGATCCTCAAATTTACAATGAGGTACTCATTTTAATCAGGGCAGCAGGAGGTTGCTACAATTAGTATAAGGGCTTCTGGACTAAAACAAAAATCAGCCAAAGGTTTCCACAGTGACCTGTGATGAAAAGTGGACATCAGATGAAGAAAGTCTGACTGCAACCGTAATGTACTCCAAGGATGAACAGTTCACTGACCCATAATATCTAGCTCCCATGTTAAAACAGCTGCTATGGCAAAGTACCGAAGGACATCTGTATCCAATGGAAAAGTGCCCCAGACTGAGTCAGCACTTTCAGGTGAAACAAGTGAAACAGAAACTAAAACCAAAATTAACAATTTAATAATTTTGTATTTTAATCTAAATCATGAATATGTGACTTAGATTTCCTTTGACATAACCCTCAGTCTGTAATAACCTAGCAGCTGTTGATTGTAATTAAATCAAACAAGTTGTTAGTTCTTGCTGCTATAGTAAGCTGCATAATCTATTAAAATAAGATACTATGCTCAATGATTTTAGGTTAATTCATTTCTTTACAATTATAGTAAGCTGTCTAAGTCAAAGTGATATATTATTGAATGATACTGAACAGTTGCTTCTGAATCATTATATGGCTATTGTACCTTTAGCCTTTAGGAGACCATTTACTTAACGATGCTCAAATACTATGTTGATTTTAGACAATTTCAATTCAAAGAAAATGGGGAGGAATCACAAATGACGAAAAAGAATGCTCACGTCTGCCTCTTGAAAGTTTGAAATAAATGTAACTCTCAGTTCGCCTTATACACCAACCATATCTATTCTTGCCGTAGCAAGTCAACTTCAAGAACCTCACCCTAGTCTTGAAATTGTTTCATGGTCTCAATCTACCATATCTGAGATATCATCTGCAGTCATAGGCCCCAAACCACAAAGCTTGCCTTTGCACTCCATCAAAGACTGGCAGTTAAACCGCTGTGCTCCTGCTCTCTAGAATTTTCTTCCAAAATTACCATACTGTATCAGCAGTCTCCTTGCCTTCAAAAAGCTCCAAAAATTTGATTTCAACCTTGCCTTCACTATTTCCCCAAAATGCCCTCACCTCTTTCTCAGAGTTCTCCTTGGCAAAAATTTCCTGAAGATCTTGAAGGACCTCAGGCTGTCAGAGACACGTTCAGCTCAATCCAGGAGTTGACCAAAGAAAAACATAGGTTAACAGCTGTTTAATAACCTCCAACAATCTCTCTTGAAAGTTCCTTCGGACTGTGAGCTCCAAGGTAAATCACAACTGCCAGTATCATCATTCTAAGTTATCCTTGGTATGATAGGAGTGCAAGTTGCAGGAATTGGGGGTGCCACCACTGTCGATGCTAACTTTGAGGAATGACAAGTGAACTTCAGGCAGCATCAGCAAACACATACATGGATTAGCCCAGACTGAGAACAACATTGTAGTCACTAAAGGGTGAAACCTGACCAGCCCAGAATCCACCAGCTAAACCATCCCTACATTGATTTATGATAGAAAAAGCAGACAAGTTCAAGACTCTAATTCCAACTTTGTCCACCTGTTCAAGCTTTTCCATTTCTCCCAAGTAGAGTGGATCTATCCATAACACCATTTGAGAAGCCAAGTACATAACTAGCACTACACCTTTTGCAAAACAAAGGCATTTGCTATGGTCACCAATGCTGCCAATGAAAGATCCTACCAATAGACCATTCATCACTAATTTTCCCACATTCTATCATCTGTCAACTTGAGGTCATCCTGGGGTTCAGAAGAAGGGTCACTGACCTGAAACGTTAACTCTGTTTCTCTCTCCACAGATGCTGCCAGACCTGCTGAGTATTTTCAGCATATCTTGTTTTTATTTGAGGTCATCCAAAACTCTGCTGCCTGTGTCCTAACTCGCACTAAATGTCATTTATCCATCACCCTTGAGCTCATTGACCTGGTTCCTGGTTAAGCAATGCTTTGATTTTAATATTCTCATCCTTGTTTTCAAATCCCTCCATAACTTGGTGCTTCACTATTGCCATAATCTCCTCCAGCCCTGCAAACCTCTGAGATATCTACACTCCTTTCATTCTGATCTCTTGAGCATCCCCGATTTTAATCACTCCACCACTGTTGGCTGCACCTTCAGCTGCCTAAGCCCGAAACTCTGGAATGCCCTCCCTACACCTGTCCACCTCTCTACCTCATTTTACTCCTTTAAGACACTCCTTAAAATCTACTTTATTGGCCAAGCTTTTGGTCATCAGGCCTAATATCTCCTTATATGGCTCAGTGTCATATTTCCTTTTATAATGCCTCTGTGAAGCACCTTAGGAATTTTTATTATGTTAACGGTGCAATATAAACACAAGTTGTTGCTGTTGTAATACTGAGAGGATTCCCAACAATTCATTCAACGTTCCAGATCAAAATACTCTGAAATCATCGAAAATAATTCACATGTCCACTTGAAATTATAAATCCAGGTCAGTTCTCACATTGTTTAATTAGTACCACCTCCACCATCAGTGCTTCAAATGTTGGCAGAGACTGTTAACCCTTGCCATTAATTATAAGTATGATGAGATTGGCTATCCAACAAGGAAAGTATATGATCTTCTCATCTGAAGCATTAAAGTGTGCCTCTGACTGGGCAAGCCTTGGAGCTACACTGGTATATGATGAATAAGAGGAGAAATGGTCCATATACTGCTTTGGGGAGGAAAATGTGTGAGGTAAGTGACATTTAACACTGAGAGCACAGTTAAAAAGTAAGATTTACATGTTTATCCTGAATTTTGAATTCGTTTTGCAAACAAAATCCAACCCAAGGTAAACATTTTTAGATTCCATTTTCTTCATACTTTGATTGAAGGTTGTAGTCTCCGTTAAATCAAATGATCTCAGAGTCTGGAGGATAGTAAAGTAAGTAATATTTTCACTTTGTCTAAGGTAATAAAACTAGTCATAAAGTCAAGTCTGTCTGCCTCTCTGCAATTTTCTTACAGACTTCACTGAATTGCATTTGCAGTCCTCCAATCCATCATGACCTGAGGAATCATGTATATTTAGTCTTCAATCTTGCACCAGATCTTTTTTTACCTCTCTATGGCAGTTTTCAGCCTAATACATCAATGGAAGACAGCAGTTGCTCTGCCATACCGTATATGATAGAAGAACAATTCACAACAATAACAAACACTACGCTTGCTTTCTTTACTGTGAAGTCTGGCTCTGTGAACATACAGGGGCGGCACAGTGGCGCAGTGGTTAGCACCGCAGCCTCACAGCTCCAGCGACCCGGGTTCAATTCTGGGTACTGCCTGTGTGGAATTTGCAAGTTCTCCCTGTGTCTGCGTGGGTTTTCTCCGGGTGCTCCGGTTTCCTCCCACAAGCCAAAAGACTTGCAGGTTGGTAGGTAAATTGGCCATTATAAAAATTGTCCCTAATATAGGTAGGTGGTAGGGAAATATAGGGACAGGTGGGGGTGTGGTAAGAATATGGGATTAGTGTAGGATTAGTATAAATGGGTGGTTGATGGTTGGCACAGACTCGGTGGGCCGATGGGCCTGTTTCAGTGCTGTATCTCTAATAAATAAATACATGGTCTTCTCCAAATCACTACACCACACAGTTTACTTTTTTGAACTAAGTACTGCACAAGTGGAATGTCTGCCTCTCTCAAGGTTCTTAAAGATCATGATTGATTCAAGCCAAGATGCTGAATGAGAAATACAAACCCATGCCAGAATATACAAGTCGTTGAATAACAGGATCACTTTGTGACTATATATAGAAGATTAGTTGCAACAAAGGAACAGATATGGCTTTAAGTGTCAGCTAGGTTCAGTGGTCGCACTTTTGCCTCTGAATCAGTAAGTTGTGCATTCTATCTCTACTCCATGACTGCAGCACAAAAGCTAGGCTGATACTTCAGTGTCGTACTGATTGATTACAGCATTATAAAGTGCCATCTTTCAGATGAGATGTCAAACTAACACCGCTTCTGTCTGTTTAGATGGGTGCAACAGATCCCATGTCACCTTTTCAAAAAAGAGTGGGATGCTCTCCTGGTATTCTGGCCAATGTCCAACCCTCCAGGAACACCACTCAAACAGATTAGCCATTCATTCATCAGTTTGTGAGACCATGCTGTGCACAAATTGGCTCCCATATTTCCCTACAAAAGCAACAATAGCAAAACTTGAAAGTTACTTCATGTGAAGAAACGTCCTGGTCTACTTCTCAATCACCCCCAACATCCCCTCCCCTTCTCATAGCACCTTCCTGTAGAAGCACAGGGGATGCAACACCTGCCCTTTTACCTCCTCCCTTTCCACCAAGCAGGGCCTCAAACACTCCTTCCAGGTGAGACAGCAATTCACTTTCAATTTAGTACACTGTATTTGCTACTCACGATGTGGTCTCCTCTGCACTGGGGAGATTGAACACAAACTGGGTGACCAATTTGCAGAACACTTCCGTTCAGTCTGCAACCATGATTGCAGACTTCCGGTTGCCTGTCATCTTCATTCTCCATTTGTTCCCTCTCTGACCTCAGCTTCCTACACTGTTCAAATGAAATAAAAACTGAAAGTACTCGAAGTACTCAGCTGGTCTGGCAGCATCTGTGGCAAGAGAAGCAGAGTTAATGTTTCAAGTCTGTGACCTTTCATCAGAACAGTTCTGACTGCTGGGTATTTCCGGCACTTTCTGTTTATATTTCAGATTTCCAGCATCCTCAGTATTTTGCTCCCCATATTTGTTCAAATAAAGCTCAATGTAAGTTGGAGGAACTGCACCTCACCTTACCATTAGGCACTTCACAGCCTTGCAGACTCAACATTAAATTCAGCAATTGCAGTTCATAAACTCTACCCCCATATTTTCAGACAACAGCTTTTGGTAATGATTCTATTATTCCCACTTACACCGCCTCATTTTTTTGTTTCTTGTCCCTTTACCATCTCCTTTTGCCTTGCACCATCGCCCCTTTTCTCATTTAATCACTCCTTCCTTCTACCCTATCACTGACATTCCCTTTTGCTCTTTCCTTCCTTCTCCCCTTTCCCTATGTCTGTACCTGCTTAAAACCTATTATATCTCTAGTTTTTTCCAGTTTTGATGAAAGGACGGTGAAATGAAACATTGGGCTGAATTTTATTAGCGCAGTACACATCGCGCTTTGAAGTTGGCGGCGTGGCGGGCTGCTCCCACAAGTATTTTACGGGACCCCCCCCCCACCATGACCCTCGACATCCAGAGGCTGGTAAAATTCAGCCCATTAACTTTGTTTCTCTCTCCACAGGTGCTGCCCTGATCTGCTGAATATTTCCAGCATTTTCTGTCTTTTATTTATGGGAAGTGTTCTGGAACATCTGGAGGATATGACAGGCACTATACTTTCTTAAATCTTTCTTAAATTTCTTTGGCCATATCATCATTCTGTCTATGATTTCTTGCTAGTTCCCAGTCATTTCACTTCCAATGCATTTTCACCTTTGTCAATGGGCCATTCACAACTCAATGTTAAGAGTTTTCAGCAGACCATGTATTCATTTTTTAAAATTTTACTCAACTTTACTCTTCAAGTCATGAGTACCTCTTACATGTTTGTGCAATAATTTTTCAACAGGATAAAGCAAAATCGTTTAAAATGCAACAAAATTTCAAATATTTTAAGTGTACCACTGTAAATCAATATACATGGTTTACGTACAATGCAAGCACAAAATAAATAATTTAACATAATAACTAGCACAATAGACACGATGCATTTTAATTACTTATGCTTCTTCTGTTCACTGCTGCTTTCTTGCTTCTCTTACAGGCTGTTCCAGACATCAATTGTTTTTGACTTCCAGTCTAGGATACTGAGTTACCCATGAAGTCTGCCACATCCTAGACTGTTGTGCTTACCCTTCAGTATCTTAGCTGCTTATATAGACAACCTAATCTGAAGACATAAATTCATTCACTCTTCTTTTGACAGTCAAAAAGAGGCAATTTAGTTATAAAGGACCAGAATTTGCTGCCAAAATAATAATGGCCAGGACGTTGCGGTCAGCAGCAAAGGAATGATGCCTGCCATTCACCTCACAGACAGTTGTTCACAATGTTTTTGCCAGCTTTAGAGTGCAGACTTGCTCTAATCTGCCATCTGATCCAGCGTGGCACACTCTACAGGACAGCACCTGTGAGCACGGCAAGAAAGAGTAGGCTCTGCAACCAATCAGATTGAAGAATCCTCACTGAGCCACACAGTGTCTAAACCAGGAAGTATAAAGCAGGAAGTTTAAATTATACTTAAATCATGCACAGAAAGAAAAATCAAGCTTGAGAAATACACGTGGGATTAAGAGAAAGATATAAAAGGAACAGACAAAAAAAGTTTAAAAAAATTAAATCTCCAACACTAACTTCTGAAGGAATGAGACTCCGCACTTGTAACATTAAATTTTCAGGGCCAGAGAGGTTGTTGAACAATAATTAATACTTATCATGTCATTAAAAATTTACTTATCCCTAAATGCAACAGCCCAAATCTTTTCTGACATCTTTAGTGAAGAACATGTATCCAAAGTTCACGCCAATGCATTGATTTCTTTGCCATGTCTACTGGCAAGGACTATTACAGTGCACCCTATGGAGCAGCAGGACATCTCTGACAGAAACGTCTGGATTTCCTAATTTAACTGAAAAATGCACACGCCTGACGTTGCTGTCTGTTTTTCCTATCACTAAATCAAGGCCAATAGTTTTCATGGTACACTTCATTATTAATGTGTAACTCGCCCAGAAACTGTGACAAGGCATAGAAACCCTATGAATTATGAATCGCCACAAGTTGCTGAACAATTTGTGCCACTCCATCATTAGCCTCACAAAACCAGCAACTCACACTTAGCCTCCCATGAGTTTCAACAAATTGTTGCATTTGCACATTAATTTGCCATTAAACTCACCACAGAAAGATAAGATTAGCTCCAAACAGCATGGATACATTTTTACTGATGAGATTTTTGTTCATGCAATGCCATTCAACGTCTCCAGTCCAGAAAGGGAATAATTGAAGCTATGGAGGCTATTTCCTACAGGTAGTAAATTGTGGCCGGAGATTCTTAAATTAATTTTTTGTTACTTTTCCTTTCTGTCTCTTTTCCCTCACTTAATCCAACCTTCCTTTCCCTCTCTTTATTTCTCTTTCTGTACCTGATTTGACTTTAATTCATCTTATTTGCTTTTCCGTTGTTCTTGTTTCTTTCTCAATACTTAAATCTCATATGTTCAGAAGATAAATTGCATGTCCTGTCATTCACCAAGGTCCAGGATACCTTGTTGTCGTCTCTATGTCGTTATTACCTCACACTTCTCGCACCTCACAATGCAAAAATACGTGTGAGCTGAAGGATGAGAGGAAAAGTCTAACAGGGCACATTATAATATGCAAATTCTCGTCTATTATTTTGATGCTTTAGCAAACTAAGGCTTCGTTTCAAACTAATATAATACAAGTGTGCTTAATTACTACAGTAGACTATCCAAAATATAGTGCAATGTAGTAAAAGGTTTCAATGAGTATAAAATTTACATGGAAATTCCATGTTTTTCAATAGTAATTGTGCTGTAATTTTATAAAACAAAAATATTGGAAGAGAATTGTGACTTTAACTTGGGGATTAATATTCTATCCAAAAGGAACACATCAGGAATGGATCATTTATCAGTACAATGCCATAGGGTGAACACCACGCTGTATTTTGCAATCCTATAATTGTTTCCCTATTGTAAGTCTGTTACAGATCACATGGATTTCCTTTGCTGCAGCACAGAATGACTATGTGCTGATATATATTTGGACAAAGATTTCCTGGTTTGTTGTGTATTTCTGGGGCACTGGAAGTCTCCCGTTTCAGATGGTTGCTGCACTGGAGGATACAAACTATTGCCATTCTGAGCTGGATGTGTATGAGTGGAAGCCACTTGGAAATCATTACTATACTGCTCACAAAACAGCCTGCTGTGGTAGGAAAGTCACACTTTGGCAAAGGTTCAATGGTGAAATGTATGTTTCAGAAAATTTTTAAATGCAGTGTAAATACAGTTGCAATCTGCATTGTAAGTGGAGTAAAACACCCTGAAGTGCCATGCATGGTATTTAAACAAATCGAGCTATAGAGCATTTCATGTACTGCCACATTTGAATTGCATTGTAATGTACCTTTACAAATTTTATGAATAAAGCACATTTTTGGGGAGAAAAAGACTCAATAGGGAAAGGCCACAGTTTAACGCTTTCCTATCATAGTATACTGGGGGACTGGAACTAGTGTAATATCCTTCGGGCTGAATGTATCAGGAAATGTTCAATGTAATTTTACGGTAGATGCATTGTAAGTGGAGGGAGGCACCCTAGAGTGCCATGTGTTCTATTTAACCAAATTGAACAGTATTGCACTATGTCAACTGCTATATTTGAATTGTGCTGTAATGTAACTTTACAAATTTTATAAATAAAGTTTATTTTTGGAAATAAAAATGTTGTGACAAAACTTTCAGCAAGCTCCTCAAGTGGAGATCAGAAAAAATTCAAGGACCCCATTTAGGTCAGTCTTCCTGCAACTATACCATCAAACAGCTTTGTCCTAACAGGGATTTACCTAAAGCCTTGTAGCAGCAGCCTGCTTGTAAAGTTTGTATCATCGAGCAGAGGTGAGTCTGTAGGACTTTGTAAATTAACCTTTTGGGAGTATTAAGAATGTAATGTGCATATGAAATATGTTTCATTTTAAAATTAATCTGAACTTCCTTTTTCAAAAAGATGCTAAAATGCTATCGCAGCCAAATGTATTCATGGTACACAGTACAGGAGTTCATTTAGTTCATCATATATTCTGGTTAGCATTTAAACAGCTGGTGAATCAAGTATAACTAGCATGTCCCAAAATGCTAAATACAAGCAGCTTATTCCACTGCTTCAGAACAATGTACAACAATATTGCTGCATCCATTGTCAAATACAGTAAGTTCTCTAACTGCTTTGTCTGACCTTGAAGTGTTTGTCTGATAGACAACTGTGTGCAGTCTAGTGAAATAGCTGATTAGTTGAGTTGAAATGGCAAGCACATGTTTTGAAGTTCTTAAGTCTTCTACCTGGCAGGGGAGAGACCTTGATCTGGCAGGAGGCTCTCCCAGGCTGAGATCCTGATGGTTCTCCCAGGGTGAGTGTGAGTTGTGGTTCTTTGGATTTTGGATTATTTTGGGCGTTTTTCAGTGCTGGCTTCAGCCTCTCACACAGTTGGTATTGGAGTTCTCCTGTGGTTGTTGTCTTTGTACTGTCTTAGGCCTTGGTGTCTGTCTTGGAAAGACTTTAAGCAGTGGCTACAACCAACACCAGAGCTGCAAGCCAGTGGGTGCATAACACTGTTAGCGTGGCGGTGCAAAACAGCGAAGGAGGTGCACCCATGGATCAGACCTTCATCACTAAGTGAGTCCTTTTTGAATGCTATGGATTTGAAGCTGCAGACATTTCTGCCTGCAGGACTTCCCCAGTGGCGGCTACCTCGATGTGACATTTAAGAACGTGGCGGAATGCGTGAAATTCCTGAAGATCTTCAAGGCGAAAAAAAACCAGGCACCATTGTTGATCCTCACGGTGGAGCCGCTGTTTACGGAAACGGGTGGTGACCATCCATCTCTACAACCCCCATATTCCTGTTGTGGAAGTGTTCACTTTCCTACGTTGAGGTGGCCGTGAACAGTACTGAGGTAAAGAACCCATTTGGGATTTGGACCAGCAGACAGCAGATCAATGTTGACCTTAAAGGTGGATGCCAATGGAGCCATCCTACGTCCTCCCTCCAGCTTCGCTATCGGGGGAAGTCAGGGCTACTTCGTCTATGTGGAGTAGCTAGAGTCTGTCATAACTGTGGTAAATCTAGTCACATGGTGGCCAACTTCAGCACACTGCTCTGCAAGAACTGCAAGCAGGAAAGCCACCAGACAAAGGACTGCAAGCAGAGTAAATGCTGCAACCTGTGTGTGGAGCAAGCCATCTTTACAAGACATGCCCAAAACACTGCCTTAGTTATGCACAGGTGATGAGAATTAATGAGGGGCACAAGGAGGGAATGGCAAATATAGCTGCTGCTGCAATGGAGACCACAGACACACCCCACACCAAGTCTCCCAGTGAGGAACACCTAACAAAGAAGGACAAAGAGAAGGAAGAGGGAGCTGCAGCAAGCTGCCAAACACTAATCCAGTGCCCGGAGCCTCCACCTCAGCAGACAGAATCAATGGAAGAGGAGCCAGCAGAGGGACAATCAGGAGAGTGGCAAGTGGTTAAGAGGAGAACCACAAAGAAGAAGGCGTAAAAGGGAACAGACCACCACACAAACCAGTGGCAAGATGAAGCTCATGTCTGAGACGGACTACAGCGACTGCTCCTCATTGGATGAGGAAGGGCAGGAAAGACAACACCAGCAAAAGGAACAGCAAAACGCAAAGGAGCTGGAAGAGAAGACCCCCCTCCCAGCTCTGAAACACTGGAAGCAACGAAGGGCCGAGTGCAGCGAGATACCCAGCTCCGGGAAGCTGAGAGTAGCAACGTCCTTGATGAGGAACAGAAAGGAAAGACAACACAAGCAGAGGACAGTTCAAATTTCACTGCTTACAAAACCCCAACCGATGTTACCCTGGCAAAACAACCCTCCAGTGGGTGACCAGGATAGTTTTCTCAACCCAACAACAGTGCAACTATTTGTAAATGCAGGAATATACTCAAGGGCTGGGACTAGCACAGTCATAGGCAGAGCTCTACGTAGATAAAGCTGGTCAAGGCCAGATAGGTTCGTCTGTTCCAGGTTTGACTTCCTGTTTGTGTCCCAAAAGTTCATAGTCAGATCCACCAACATCAAGTCAGTGTTCTTCTCTGGCCACTGCCTCCTACTGGCCAACTGTCACCTACAGGAAGACCAGAGGGTTGGCAGCAGGACATGGAAGCTGAACATGAAATTGTTGACACCAGAATACATCAAGGAACTCATAAGGGATGAAAACTTTGGAGAACTGTGAAACCTCTCTGAGTCCTCGGGAAGTGATCAAGGTGAACATCAAGAGGTTCCTTATCCTCAAAGGTGTTCAGAAAGTGAGAGAGAGAAATGCACCGACCCCAGAAAAGAATGCAGAATCTGCTCCTACTGTAGTCGATCTGGGTCAAAGTCAAGGAGGATCTTCAAGAGGTGAAGAGCAAGTAGGCCTCAGTCTTTGCCCCAGAGGCCTCCAAGATCATTTTCCGGTCCAAAGTGCACTCTGTGGAGCAGGGTGAGATGTGCTCATGTATCTTTCCCAAAAGGTACACACAGAGAGCTCTGTGATCAGCAGACTGAAGGAAGAAGATGTCTCAATAACATCATTGCAGCCTGCCATACTAAGGATCAGCACATCCTTTTATGCCGGGCTGTACGATGTGAAGCTCACAAACCACACAGCCTCCCAGTCTTTCGTATCCTCTATTACGGAGGTTTTAGACACTGCTGCACGGGAGGGTTTGGACAAACGCAAACTCTGGATGAGCTGACAAAGGCCGTCAGGTCCTTTGAGACAAGTAAAATTCCCAGAGGCAGTGGCTTACTGGTTGGGTTGTATTTGACTCTGTAGGAGTGGATCAGCCCAGACCTGCTGGAAGTGAATGAGAGTATGCTTCTGGCTGGAAGCATGTCAGAATCCACGAGGATAGGCATCCTTACCCTCACCTACAAGCAGAATGGGGAGAGGGAGAGGGACAAAATCAGAATAGTGGCCCATTTCGCTGCTTAATGTGGACTATAAAATTCTGTCCGAGGTCAAGTCTGCTCTAGAGTTGCTGAACCCTGATTTGCATTGTACCCAGCAGGAAGATCTCTGATAGCCTCACGCTACTCTAGGGTACGATCGCCTATGTACGGGACAGGGGGGTGGACACCTGCCTCTTCAGCTTGAACCAGGAGAAGGCCTTTGACAGGATATCGCACACCTAAATGGGGTTCGGGGAGGAAATCCACAATTGGATCCAACCGCTCTACATAAACATCAGTAGCACAGTTTCAATCAATCGGGGGGAATCGGAAATTTACCTGATCAACTCTGGAGTCAGGTATGGCTGTCCTCTCTCCCCTGTCTTGTTCGTGTGCTGCATCGAACCTTTTGCTGAGTCTATCAGGAAGGATGAGGGCATAAGAGAGGTGACAATCCCAGGCAGCGGAGGCACTCAGGTCAAAGCCTCCCTGTACATGGACAATGTCGCAGTCTTCTGCTCGGATCTACTGTCAGTTCCCAGACTGATGAGTGCATGTTAGCCCCATGAGCCAAAGTAAATCACAGCAAGAGCGAGACCATGTTCTTTGGGAACTAGCCCAACCGATCCTTTGTCCCCTTCACAATCAGGTCAGACTACCTGAAGGTTCTGGGGATATGGTTTGGAGGGGCTGGGGCATGTGTCAAAAACTGGAAGGAGCGTATAGCCATGGTGAAACAGAAACTTGGCATATGGGAGAGGCGCTCCCTCTCCATTGCAGGTAAGAACCTAGCCATCTTAGTGATGGCATGAATATGCGGTCAGAAGCTCATCTCAGGGTCAAATGTTATACCAAAGTTGCAAACAGTCTGGTTTAATCCTAGACTGTTGCCAGAGAGAGGGATGGTAGCTAGGGAACGGGGACCAAAATCAATGACTTCAGTCTTTCCAATAATTAATTGGAGGAAATTTCTGTTGATCTAGTACTGGATGTCAGATAGGCAGTCTGATACTTTATCAATAGTGGAGGAATTGAGGGAAGTAGTGGTGAAGTAGAACTGGGTGTCATCAGCGTACATGTGTAAACTAAAACTGTGCTCTCAGATGATGTCGCTGCGAGGCAGCATTCAGATGAGAAATAGGAGGGAACCAAGGCTAGATCTTGGGAGGACAACAAAGTTAATGGTGCAAGAGCAGGAAAAGAAGCAATTGTAAATGACATTCTGGCTAAGATTAGATAGATAAGAATGGAACAGGTTGACAGCAGTCCCACCCAGCTGGACAACAGAGGAGAGGCATTGTAGGAGGATAGTATGGTCAACTGTGTCAAAGGCTAGGGATAGGTCAAGAAGGATGAGGAGGGATAGGTTACATTTGTCACAATCACATAGGATGTCATTTGTGACTTTGATAAGAGCTGTTTTGGTACTGCGACAGGGACGAAAACCTACTTGGAGGGATTCAAACATGGAGTTCCGGGAAGGATATGAATGGATTTGGGAGGTGAATACACGTGTAAGGACTTTGGAGAAGAAAGGGAGATTGGAGATGGGTCAGTAGTTTGCAAGGTCGGTGGGGTCAAGGGTTGATTTTTTTGAGGGGAGTGGTGATGACGGCAGATTTAAACGAGACAGGGACAACATCTGAAGAGAGAGAACCATTAACAATATCGGTTAACAGAGGAACCAGGAGGGGAAGTTGGATGGTCAGCAGTTTAGTGGGAATAGGATTGAGGGAGCAGAAGGTTCATCTCACAGACAAGATGAGCTCAGAGAGGGCATGAAGGGTGATAGGAGATAAACTAAAGGAAGATGCAAGTTCAGGGCTGGGAAGGGGGAGAACATTAGAGGAAGTTTGGCCAGCTGAGCTAGTGGAAGGGGGGGGATGCAAAGAGGCTGCTGATCGGATGATCTTGATCTTAGTCAGTTCCTTGCACTTATTGTTAGAGGTGAGGGTGAAGGGGATGTTATGACCAAGGTGCGAGGAGTGCACTGTTAATTCAGTCCCACTTCTCCACAGGTCACAACATATATTTAAATGTTCCCACTTACCGAAACCATCAATCAGATACTCTATTTTTATCCCAGAATAAAACACACCAACCAGGTTTCTTTAATAAACAACAAAATTATCTGTTTATTATACCCCAAGTCTTAACCAATAATAAAGTAAACTTACCCATGAACTGAAATATTAAAGCCCCTTATTTTATCCTAGCCCTCACACACACACGACTGGTTAACCGGGTAAAAAAAGGATTTTTGTTTACAGCTGTTACAAAGAAATAGAAGGAATAAAAAATATCCCACTTACGCTTAAAAGAAGGTATGGAAGGAAGTCCTTTGTTTTGGCGAGGTGTCCCGAAGGCGAATAGATGGCTGCCACTACGAATCTTCCTCTAACAGCACTTTCCAGGTGATGTTGCTGAACAGTTTGGATAGGCTTTCAAAGATATTCAGCATAGAAGGCTTCACATAGGTCTTACATCAGGTGTGCAGCAACAAAGTTTTCAATTCTCACATATTCAGAATCACAGAATCGTTACAGCGCAGGAGAAGGATTCGGCCCAACATGTCCGCACCAGCTCTCTGAAAGAGCAACTCCCTCAGTTCCATTCCCCTGCCTTCTCCCCATAACCCTGCACATTCTTCCTTTTCATATAACTGTCTAATTCTCTTTTGAATGCGTCAATTGAACCTGCCTCCACCACATTCTCAGGCAGTACATTCCAGAAATTCGATGCAAAGTACTTTCAAAGATGTAAGGTTTTTTGCAAACCTGTGGGATTTATTCAAATACAGGAGAAAACAGTACAACTTGATACAGGATTTGCTACTCAAGAGAAAAATGGGCTGGATCTTCTGTTCGCCTGCAGGTCAATGATCAAACTCCAACTGCCTGTTTTTAGCCAAACCAACTGGCTTTTTTAACAGTTCAAAATGAAACAAAAACCTTTCCAGAGGCAAGTCCTATGACACCATAAATCCTGACTTGTCAATAAGAAAATAGCTTTTAAGGTTAAAACACAACCACTTGCTGTGTTTGCTTGAAATCATGTGCCTTCTAGTAAAACTTGTTTACTGGTCAACCTTCTGTTGACCTTCCTTTTAAGAAAAACACCCAAAGTTTAGTTTCCTCAAGATTCCAGCATCCATGAAATCCTTTTCAGTTTTTAAAATATAGAGTCTCAACTTTAAACAAAAAATGGAAACCCATGTAACAGGGACAATTTCTCCAAAAAAACAGATGAGATAACCAGAGAAATAAATAAGTTACGTGAAAAAGGATACTTCTGCATCATTAGAGGAGCTGCCTCAGGACAGACATTAAACTGAGGTCCTGCCTGCTTACATGAATAAATAAAATCCCTAGCACTATTTGAAAAACTGTAGGGAATTCTCTTGGTATCCTAGCCAACATTCTTCCCTCAATCAAAATCAGATTAACTAGTCATGATCTAATTTATTGTATGCGGGACCTTGCTCTTCTCGGTTTGCATGTAATAAATTGTTACACTTCAAGAAGTAATTCATTGGATTTGAAGTGCTTTGAAACATCCTGAGGACATGATAAGGCACTATATTCTATCTTTCTTTTCAGTCTTTCCTGGTGAAGCACATGCCTCCTGGTACCTGCAGGCTGGTTCGGTTCTGCTTCTAACAAAGGTGTTCTGAACTACGGCTACAAAACAGCAAACAGTATAGCCCTTTTCTGTTCTTACTAGGCTTCCTCAATCAATGGCTGTGCAAATGGTACACTTGCCTATGTGCTATAAATTTAGATTCACCAGAAATACCTTTTCAATTCAGTGATATTAGTTGCTCCCATAAGTAGTGTAAATGTCTTATTTTTACATGTGTTGCTTTACACTATCATACATGTACTTGTACAATTGCATAACCTGGCAGTGTAGCAATAAAGAAAGAAAAATGAAATTTGTATTTATATAGTGCCTTTCACAACCTCAGGGTGCCTCAAAATGCTTTATGGCCAATGAGGTACTTTTGAAGTACAGTCACCATCGTAATGTAGGAAACACAGTAGCCAATTTTCACAAAGCAAGTTCCCAGAAATAACAATATGCTAATGAGCAGATAATCTGCTTTTTTGTGATGTTGATTGAGGGATACATTTTGGCTAGGACATCAGCACTGTTCTTTAAATAGTACCATAGAATCTTTTACCCACCTGAGAGGGCAGATGGAATCTTTGTTTACCATCTCATCCAAAGGTCAGCACCTCATACAATGCAGCCTAGATTTAATGGGACCTGACAGTGTTGTTCCTCTGTCTTTGGACTCAGATTTTCATGTCTTTTGTTCCTGTGCTTCTTCAATCTCTCCAAAAGGTGGACAAAAAATAGTCAGCCAAGGCCAGATACGAATCAATACATCGCCTTATCACAGTAAATGAACATATAGAACAGCAGTCATGATCAGAGTCACTTCATTCAATCTGTACAGCCTATCTTCATGTAATAGAACAAATTAAGGAGTGCAGCCTTTGTGGACATGACTGTCTGCCCTGTCTCTGTGTTTTTCACCCTCTCTTCACAGTTGGACAGAAAGGCTTGCCAGGACCCCTGTTGCGTGCCCAGGATTAGTAGCTTCTAAAGATAATGGGTATGGGGATTTTCTTGTTCACCAAGATAAGTTAATGAATTGCTTATTGTTTATAGACTTTGAAGGAAATTAATGTTAATTATCAGAAGCAAACACCCCTCGTCAGTGTTTTTTATTAACTTGAGTAAATAAGCTTTGCTTTAAAAACCCAATCTTAAAAGTAACCCATTTTTTGTTGCAAATCCTTTATGTGGGACAATAGTCAAAAATTTAAGTTGTAACACCACAGAATTCTAAACCATTCATTCCAGAAGGTTTGGAAATGCATTACAGATGATTTGAAAGTTAGAAAATATGATGGTGCTATCAGTTTAAAAAGGGTTTAGCGCATCACTCTGATGATTTAAAAATATTTTCTGTTTAAGGAACAACCTCAAACAGTAGCTCAGATTTTGCAGTCAGCAGCAAACCACTGACCTCGAGGAAAGCTGTCCACAAAGATCTCGCAATCTCTGTGGCATGGATTTCACCTTTCTTGACATTATTCAGGGGATCTCCAAGCATCTAACAACAGTGATGTCATCAAGCAGTGTAAACAGCCAATCACATTGAAGAATTCTCACAGACAGCAAACCAGAAAGTAAAATGCACTGATTATGCTTCACTTTTTAATCATTTTACAGACAGCAAAATAAAGTTTGGGACATACACATGGGATTAAGGTGGAAACTGAAATATCATAAACAAACTTTTAAAAAAATAATGATTTTTATTATATTAAAAACCTATGAATTTTTTTTCATTATGTAGAAATTTGACATTCCACAAATATAGAATTAGTTTTCCAGAGAGGTTGTTCAGCAGTAGTTATGACTTAGTGTGCCATTAAAAACCCAGCTGCACCTCATGCAACAAGGTGTAACATTTTCAGTGGGCTTTGTTACAGTAATATTATGGCAACAAAGGGGAAGTTCACATCAGTTCCAGTGATTTCTAAAGATTGTTGTCAGCGGGGACTCCAATAGCATACCCTGTGGAGAAACAGAATTGCTGACAGCACTTCTTGATTTTGTACAGAGAAGTTGTGCCAGTTTCGCAGTTGTAATGACAGTGGACGCTAACAGTTTTGCCACCATTACAACTGGAAAATCCAATTACAGCACTTTATAATTTTCTTTTCCTACACCTTCACCAAAATAGATAAAAAGTAATATAATACTGGTCAATACTGGTGTCACTCATGGTTAAGTCAGAAGAACTTTTAACTGTGTTTCTTTTAATAGACAAAGACAGATTACAACACCGCTACTGGAACAACCAAGAATAATAATACTTCTTATAATATTGGTTCTTAGAGGTAACAGTGCCATTTCTAAAAGAGGTAAATATAGCAGAGGGATACATTAAAAATGAGAAAAAAACTCCCTTTTAATTGCAGGTACAATGTTGAAGAATCACAGACACAGGCTTGCTGGGGTCCTAACAACTTGTAGGGCTTTTGTTTAGCTTATGAATCATTTGAAGGCACTCATATCAGCACTGTATTATTGCTATTTTTATGTGAAACATAAAAAAGCTTTTAATAAAACATCAGTTTATAGCATTTGCTTATTTATAACAGAAATTCATTATGATCCAAAGCAGACAGATAGTCCAATTCAGCACTCATTAAATATTAAGAAACTACAGCAGAATATTAGGCAGCTGATGTAGTTAATGATTCCAGTACAAGCCTGATGTCAAGAATAATTTACCGTAGCATAGACACTACATTAAGAAATCATTTGTCCAGATGTGCATTTCATAAAAGTTGGGTCTATGGTGAGTATTGTGTAACAAATCTCTCCATTACAAAGATTACATGATGTAACCAAGTCTTCATCAAAATCTTTAATTCTGACCTTTCATTAATCCCCAATTTTCATCAGTCCACTATTGACAGCCATGCCTTCAGTTGTCTGGGCCTGAAAATCTGGAATTCCTTCCCTGTATGAGGGCAGGTGACAAAAAGCTTGTTACAACAATAGATTTTAAGGAGCATCTTAAAGGAGAAAAGAGAAGTTGAGAGGCAGAGAGGTTTAGGGAGGTAATTCCAGAACTTAGGGTCTTGGCAGCCAAAGGCCCCAATGGTGGGTGGTGGAAATCAGGAATGCATGAAAGACTAGAAAGAAGAGTTCTCTGAGGGTTGTAGAGCTGAAGGAGGTTACAGAGGTTACAGAGATAGGAAGGGCTGAGACCATGGAGAGTTTTGTAAACAAGGATCAGAATTTTAAATTTCAGGTGGATCAGGAGGCAATGTGGGTCAGCAAGAACATGGGTGATGGTTGAATGAGCCTTGGTGTGGGTTAGTACACAGAGCAATCAAAGGAAATCTTCTCCCCATGTTATTTTGTCACAGAAAAACATGAAAGACAATCCCATAACAATGAGATATTAGCTCTGCAATCTCTCACCATTTAAACAATATGCTTCTTTTTTTATTCTTCCCTTCAAAATGGGCAATTTCACATTTTCCCACAATATACTCCATTTGCCAGATCTTTGACCTCTCACTTAACCTATCTATATCCCTTTTTAGCCTCATGTCTTCTTCACAACTTACTTTCCTACCTATAATAAAAGCAAAATACTACAGACACTGGAAATCTGAAATAAAAACAGGAAGTGCTCGAAATACTCAGCGGGTCAGACAGCATCTGTGGAGAGAGAAGCAGAGTTAACGTTTCAGGTCTGTGACCTTTCATCAGAACTGGCAAAGGTAAAAAAAAGTATTAAGTTTTGAGCAAGTAAAGTGGGTGGGGTGATGGTGGTGGGGAAAAGAACAAAAAGGGAAGGTGTATGATCCGGCAGAGGACAGGAAAGAGTAAATAACAAAGATGTCATGGGACAAAGGCAAAGAGCGTGTTAATGGTTGTGGTGAAAGACAAAGCATTAGTCCACAGAGTGTGTTAATGGCAGAATAATGAGCAGTTCTTTCCAAAAGCACAACATGAAAAACAGGCACATGGTGAAAAAAATAAAACAAATAAAATAATTTTTAAAAAATAAAAAAAGGCCAGTTATGCTCTGAAACTGTTGAACTCAATGTTGTGTCCACAGGCTGTTGAGTGCCTAATCGAAAGATCAGGTGCTGCTCCTCGAGCTTGCGTTGATGGTTGATGTTCACTGGAACATTGCAGCAGGCCAAGAACAGAAATGTGGGCATAAGAACAGGGTGGTGTGTTGAAATGGCAAGCAACTGGAAGCTTGGGGTCATGCTTTCGGACTGAGCGGAGGTGTTCCGCAAAGCAGTCACTCAATCTATGTTTGGTCTGTGAACCATTAACACCCTTTATGGACTAATGCTTTGTCTTTTCATCACAACCGTTAACCCACCCCGCCCCCCCTTCATTTGCTTAAAACCTAATACTTTTCTTACCTTTACAAGTTGTGATGAAAGGTCGCAGGTCTGAAACATTAACTCTGCTTCTCTATTCACAGATGCTGCCTGACCTGCTGAGTATTTCTAACATTTTCTGTTTTTACTTTACTTTCCTACCTATCTTTGTGTCATCAGCAAATTTAGCAACCATACCTTCGGTCCCTTCATCCAAGTCATTTATATAAATTGTAAAAAGTTGAGGCCCCAGCACTGATCCCTGTGGCACACCACTCGTTACATCTTGCCAAGCAGAAAGTGACCATGGGTCGGCAACGTGTCTGTACACGGACACCAATGTCCGTGGTAAAACTTTTCAGGTCCATGGTAATTTTAAACTTCTTGCTCCAAGCCTTTAAACTTGTATTTTGAAACACAAGTTTAATGCCTGAGAGAAAGACATTTATCATTATCAGGAGTGAAAATAATTACAAAAGGATCGGGCCATCAGGTGAGTTCCTACAGCCCGCCAAAGTTTTGTATCCGGCCCGCCAATCAAAAGCGCGAATGGTTTGCCTACTCGTAGACCTCCGTCCAATCAGGGTGCGAGGGAGGTGGGACTCGTTGGGAAGACTGGCGCTGTCAATCAGCTGCTCTCTGCCCGTGTCTGAACAGATAGGATAGCACACAGGAACAAATAATAGAACTGGAAAGGAAAGTCTGCTTGAGCCAGGGCAAGATGTTTATTTTTATAGGCAGATGGTGGGGGTGGTGGTGAGAAAGAGAGGGGGCAGGGGGTGAGGGAAGGGAGGGAGGGGGGAGAGAGTGGGGAAAGAGTGGGGAGAGAGAGGGTGGAGAGAGAGGGTGGAGAGAGGGAGGGGAGAGAGGGAGGGGAGAGAGGGAGGGGAGAGAGGGAGGGGAGAGAGGGAGGGGAGAGAGGGAGGGGGAGAGTGGGGGGAGAGAGGGAGGAGAGAGGGAGGAGGAAGAGAGGGGGGGGAGAGAGGGGGAGAGGCAGGAGAGAGTGAGGGGAGAGAGAGAAGGGGATAGAGAGAAAGGGGGATAGAGAGAGGGGAGAGAGAGCGAGAGGGGTAGAGAGAGGGAGGGGGAGAGGTGGCAGAGGGAGGGGGAGAGGGAGCAGGGAGGGCAGCAGAGGGAGAGGGGAAGAGTGGGGGAGAGAGAGGGGGACACAGAGGGGAGAGAGTAGGAGAGAGTGGGGGACACAGAGGTGGGGGAGAGAAGGGGGACACAGAGGGGAGAGGGCTGGACATAGAGAGGAGAGGGGGAAGCGGAGAGGGGAGAGAGATGGACACAGAGAGGAGAGAGGGAGAGGGGAGAGGGATGGAGAGAGAGAGAGAAAAAAATCAAGATCACTCCTGACAGATGGACATATATCCAAATTCTCTGAATCGCTCATCAAGTGTGCGGGCAGACATTGACTACTTGTGCAAACAAAAACAATGACAGATTTCTCACCAACTGGGGAGAAATGTGTTTTAAAATCAGACTGTGTTTTGATGGCATTGGGTTAGCTCTACACTTTAGATACAGATTAACTGCACCCGTGTCCGTGGCTGAGTCAATAATTTTGTCAAATGTCTGTGGTGCCACATGTTGGTCCCTATCCTTGAAAATGACCCAGTTATGCCTACTCCCTGTTTCCTGTTTGTTCGCCAATCTTCCATCCATGCCAATATGTTACCCCATACACCATGAGCTTTTATTTTCCACAATAACCTTTGATGCGGCAACTTATCAAATGCCTTCTGGAAATCTAAGTACAGTACATCCACCGGTTCCTCTTTATCCACAGCACATGTTACATCTTCAAAGAACTCCAATAAATTGGTTAAACATGATTTCCCTTTCACAAAACCATGTTGATTCTGCCTGATTACCTTGAATTTTTCTAATTGCCCTGCAATAACGTCTTTAATGATAGCTTCTAACATTTTCCCTATGACAGATGTTAAGCTAACTGCTTTCTGTCTCCCTCCCTTTTTGAATAAAGGAGTTATATTGGCTATTTTCCAATCTGTTGGAACCTGCCCCAAATCTAGAGAATTTTGGAAAATTAAAACCAATGCATCAACTATCTCACTAGCCACTTCTTTTAAGACCCTAGGATGAAGTCTATCAGGATCCAGGGACTTGTCAGCCCGCAGCTCCAACAATTTGCTCAGTTCCACTTCCCAGGCCGATTGTAATTTTCTTGAGCTCCTCCCTCCCTTCCATTTCCTGATTTACAGCTATTTCTTGGATGTTACTTGTATACTCTGTGGTAAAGACCGATGCAAAATACCTGTTCAATTCATCTGCCATCTCTTTATTTTCCATTATTAATTCCCCAGACTCACTTTCTATAGGACCAACGCTCACTTTGTTAACTCTTTTCTTTTTAAAATATCTATAGAAACTCTTACTGTCTGTTTTACGTTTCGAGCTAGCTTTCTCTCGTACTCTAATTTCTCCCTCCTTATTAATCTTTTAGTTATTCTTTGCTGTTGTTTATATTCTGTCCAATCTTCTGACCTGCCACCCATCTTTGCGCAATGATATGTTTTTCTTCAAGTTTGATACTATCTTTAACTTTTTTAGATGGTGGATCCTCCCATTGGAATTTTTCTTTCTCACTGGAATGTATCTATTCTGTGTATTCTGAAATATCCCCTTAAATGTCTGCCACTGCATCTCTATTGACCTATCCCTTAACTGAATTTGCCAGTTCACTTTAGCAAGCTCTGCTTTCATGCCCTTACAATTGTCCTTATTTAAATTCAAAATACTAGTCTTAGACCCATTCTTCTCTCCTTCAAAACTGAATTTAAAATTCAATCATATTATGATTGCTGCTGCCTAGGGGCGCCTTCACTATGAGGTCATTAATTAATCCTATCTCATTGCACAATATTAGGTCTAGTATAGCCTGCTCTCTGGTTGGTTCCAGAATGTGCTGTTCTAAGAAACTATCCCAAAAACATTCTATGAACTCCTCATCTAGGCTAACTTTACCATCTGATTTTTCCAGTTTATATGTAGATTAAAAGCCCCGTGATTATCACTGTACATTTCTGACAAGCTCCCATTATTTCTTCCTTTATACCCCATCTTACCATGAGGATAATGTTAGGGGATCTGCACACCACTTGCACAAGTGACTTCTTGTCTTTATCATTTCTCATCTCTACCCAAATCGCTTCTGCATCCTGGTTTCCTGAATTTAGGTCATCCCTCTCTAATGTGCTAATACCATCATTAATTAACAGAACCACCCATCCATCCTTTCCTAGCTTCCTGTCCTTCCTAAATTTCATGTACCCTTCAATATTCAGATCCCAATCTATGTCATCCTGCAGACATGTCTCTTTAATGGCTATCAGATCGTACTTATTTATTTCTATTTGCACTATCAGTTCATCTGTTTTGTTTCGAATGCTACATGCATTCACATACAGAGCCTTTAGTTTTGTCCTTTTATTATTTTTGTAACCTCTAGCCTTATTTGCTGATTTACTCTTAGATTTGTACTCTCTGTCCCTTCCTGTCACAGTCTATCATTTCCCATATTAATACCTTTCTCTTGCCTTGTCTCTACTCTTTGCTTTACCACATCTTCCCAAATTTGATCCCTTTCCCCCAATATTTAGTTTAAAACCCTCTCTACTTCCCTAGTAATGCGGCTCGCTAGAACACCGGTCCCAGCATGGTTCAGGTGTAGACCGTCCCAACGGTTTCCCCAGTACTGGTGCCATTACCCCACAAAGCAAAACCCACTTCTACTACACCAGTCTTTGAGCCAATTTGCATGTGGCTCAGATAATAATCCAGAGATTATTATCTTTGAGGTCCTGTTTTTAATTTAGTGCCTAGCTCCTCATACTCCCTATGCAGAACCTCTTTCCTAGTCATTTCTATGTTGTTGGTTCCTAAGCGGACCATGACCACTGGATCTTCCCCCACTCAAGTTCCTTTCAGGCCATGAGCAGATGTCGTATACCCTGGCACCAGACAGGCAACACAGCCTCTGGACTCTCGCTCTCAGTTGCAGAGAATAGTGTCTATCCCCCTGTCTATTCTGTCCTCTACTACCACTACATTTCTTTGAACTCCCCCCGGCCTGACTTGAATGGCTTCCTGTACCATGGTGCCATGGTCAGTCTGTACGTCCACATTACAGCCTTTGCTCTTGCCCATACAAGCTGCAAGAACCTCGAACTTGTTGCTCAATTGCAAGGGCTGAGGCTGCTCCACTCCCACCTTCGCGATCCCCTTATTTGCCTGACTCGCTGTCACACCCACCCGTCCCTGACCACCGACCAAAGCAGATGACCCTATCCTAAGGGGTGTGACTGCCTTCTGGAACAAAGTGTCCAGGTAACTTTCCCCCTCCTTGATGCATCACATTGTCTGCAGTTCGGCCTCCAGCTCATCTACTCTGAGCCAAAGCTCCTCAAGCAGAAGACACTTAATACAGATGCAGTTGCCATGGCATCCAGGAGCTCCCACATACTGCAGCTGTGACATATCACATGTCCTGCATCTTTATTGTGTTAATGAAATTAAATTTATTTTCCTTCATTAATTTATATTTCCCATCTTCACTGAACTCCCACCTTCACCAAACTCTTTTCTTCACACTCTGTGCACTCAAGCAGCACTCAGTGCATACAAGCAGCACTCAGAGACCTTGAATTTATACTGTCTAAAAATCAATCATGAGTCAACTTTGCTAGAGCTCTGCTAGAGCTCAGAAACCAGTTTAAACTAGCTACCTTATTAACTAGCTACAGCTACTCTCAGAGAGCTTCTTTATCCCTGTTTAAAGCTGGAAGAAACTGAACTTGCCTCTTAACTTAAACAGTAATTTTACTTAATTGCTAAATGTGAACAAAAACTAGACTTTAGACAGAGAATAACCCTTAAAATCCCATCACTCACCAATCTTCCTTCTTCACACTCAGTGCAGACCAGCAAGACATGAATGCTTAGAACATCTGCAGCTTGTACATCATAACAGATTGCAGGGTGAGGAATAAGTGGGATTGCAGCAGATGCCTATGGCAGAAATATGCCATCATGCTGGATAGTTTCAGTTATGTCGCTTACCATAGCCTTAGTGACGTCTGTGTCAATAATGCCGATCACAGTCTCATCCAGAGAGATGAGGAGATGCAGCCGTGTCTTTCCCCTACTAGTTCATTGCTGCTCCCTTCTGTTATAGACCATCATGTCCTGCAAGAAGAAGGGAAGTGTGCCAGTGAGTGTGTGACGTTGTGTTTGGGTGTCATAGCTGAATAGCTAGTAGTATGTGGAGACTGAGAGATGTGGGTGTGATGGTTGCAGGAGTGGAAGGGGTGTGAGGTTGGGATAGAGCATATGAATGTTAGGCATGAGTGATAGTTGCGAGAGATTGTTGATGGGTGAGAGATGGGAGCAGGGTGCATTAAGCAGTGGGCGAGGTTGGACTTTGAAGATGCATTTACTAACCTTGACCAGTTGGATGAGGTCATTGAACTTCTTCGACAACTGCTTCCAGGTCCTTGGGACCTGATTACTGACATTGATCTCTGTGGCTATCTGCTCCTACTGCTTTCGCAGTGCCTGTCTGGAGGACCTCCTGGCCCCTGTGGATGGAGCATCTGCCTTCTGTTCTCACTCCCCTGGACTAAGGTCTCCAGTACCACATTGGAAAACCTAGAAGCCCTCGCTCTGGCCTGCTGCGCCATTACTCCAGTTTGGTTCTGCTTCACAATGAGATCCTGCAGCCAGAATGCACCTCCCCATTAAGAGGTGCAGTCTAGCTTTAAGAAGCGCAGACTATCCTTAATTGATGCTCGCCTCATATGATCTTGGGACCCCTGCTGAGTCACTCAGCAGTGCATTTAGCACTGAGCTGAATGCCACTATTATGGAGATGAGCTAGAAGCACAAAGTTTGCATGCTGCCTGCAATACATTCAACAGACATGGGTTAATCATGCATCACAATACCCATGCCCATTAATAGGCCGTATCCAATTTTTAGCCCCTTGAGCTTACAAGGACTGTAATATAGTGGTTGTTCTAAGATAGCCATAATGAATGGTATGACAAATATTTTTAGACTATATCATTCTGATAGACTAGATAGAAAACTTCACATATTACACCAACAACTTCACTGATACTAGTATTTCATAAACTCAAGGCCTGGTACCATGTACCATACCTTCTCAACTGAATGACTCATTCCTCCAAACAAACAGAACATACTGAGGTCTAAAGGAATGTCCTGTTCCCAGGGTCACTCAAAAGGCAAATGTAGCAGGCATATTTGCTCTTTTCACAAATAGCTATTATGTGTGCATGAACCATGGTTAAGAAGTTATGTATAGGAAAAGGGAATAGTCTGACTGGGGCAGTGACCATTGGTGAAGACCAAAAGTGTTCCATGTGACTGTTTCCACCATTCAGTTTTTTTTGTGCTTATCAAGGTGAGGCATGTGAAGACATGAGAATGGATCTTTTCCACCTACAGGCAAGAAGTGTCAGTATAAGGCACATGAAGACTGGCCAAATCTTGGGTAACACTCCCTTTGTTCTGCCCTTATAATGCAGCAGGGCACCAAATACCAACCATAATCGCCTCTGTGTGATTTTTTAAATTTCGCACATCAACCAGTCTTATGATCTCTCTAAGTGAGATTGCTGATGCATGCTGTAGCCAAATTGCCTTGAATGCCTACCCATCACAAACAGCTCATCAACCTCGCATGGAGAGACTTCCCAATACTTACTTGGAGGAAATTTCTGTTCATCCAGTACTAGATGTTGGACATGAAGTATGGCAATTTAGAAACAGAGAAGAGGTTCACAGAGGTGGTGGTGAGGTAGTCTGAGTGTCATCAGTGTACATAAGGAAACTGATGCTGTGTTTTTGGATGATTTCATCTACGGGTAGCCTGCAGATGAGAAATAGGAAGGGGCCAAAGATAGATCCTTGCGGGACACCAGAAGTAATGGTGCATGAGTGGGAAGAGAAACCATTGCAAATGATACTCTGGCTATGGTTCGATAGGTAAGAATGGAACCAGGTGAGTGCAATCCTAACCAGTTGGATGACAGTGGAGGGGTGTTGGTCGAGGATGATGTGGTCAACTATGTCAAAAGCTGCAGGCAGGTTGAGTCACATATGTGTTTTGTTACTACGTCAGGAACAGAAACCTGATAGGAGGGATTCAAACAAAAAGTTCTAGGAACGTTGAGCATGGATTTGGGAGGCAACAACCTGTTCAAGGACTTTGGAGAGGAAAGGAAGGTTATAGATGGGGCAGTAGTTTGCAAGCATGGTTGGTCTATGGGTTTTTTTTAAGAGAAGGATGAGGATGGGAGACTTGAAGGGGGGGTGGGGGTCAATACCTGAGGAGAGAGAACAGTTAAAAATATCAGCTAACATGGGAGCCAGGAAGCAAAGTTGAATAGTCAGCAGTTTAATGGAAATAGGGTCGAGGGAGCAGGAGATAGGTCTCGTCGACAAGATAAGCTTGAAGGGGACATGAGGGGAGATAGAAGGGAAACTATATAGAAAGATGCAAATTAGGGACTAGAGTAGGGATCGTTGAGAGGAATTTTAACCCACTGGGCTAAGGGAAGTGGGTTGCAAAAGTGCTTCCCTTTTTTTGATATTTTGTTTTTTTTGGGGACTTGTATTGGAGCTGAGGGGATTCCGTGGATGTGGTTTTTTTTGCTGAGTTCACCAAGTGGACACTTGGGATGTTGTCTGAAGACCATCTGTGCTGGAAGTCATGTGCTTTGGGCTCAGTAAACAAGAGAACTCTTGGTGACCTGGAGGAAAATGGGTACAGAGAAGCCATATGTCAAGGTTTATGGAGGTCAGGAGGTCAACCCTCTGTTTGGGGGTCTGAGCATTGTTTTCAGTTGAATTGGGTGTGAACTGTTTGAAAACAGTTGGTGCTTTTCCTGCCAAGGAAAAAGAAACCACCAAGCTCACCTCTTTCTCTACCTCTTTGAAGAAATCCTGCAAAGATCCAGTGTGGGAGAGCTAAAATCCTTGGTGCTGCATAGCTCCTGAGAAGCTAGGGGAAATCCTGTGATTTAAGCGTGTGCTGGCAGAAAACCCTGATGCCACATTTCTCCTAGAAAGCCTACTAGAATAATTCTCAACATCTCCAGAATGGACTGCTTCTGAAACGATCCCAGTGACCCATCTCGTATACCCGGATGCTAGACCAAAACAGGGACAACTGACATCCTTCCATATCTTCTCTTGTTTTCATCAAGAGTTGTCAAGTATTTGGCCAAAGTAGTCTTTTTGTCTTTTTTTTTGTAACAGGTCTCTGAAGAGAGAATTTTTGTATTTTTTCAAGTGTGTGTGTGTGAATGTAATTGGGGATTTAAAAAGGGAACTTTTATTTCAATCTGTGTGTTAATGCTTTGCTTCATTACTGGTCAAGTCTTGTTTCATAATAAACTGATAATTTTGTTGTCTATCAAAGAAACCTGGTTGGTGTATTTTATTCTGGGTTAAAAAAAGAGAGTATATGATTGGCTATTTTGGTAACCGAGTAAACATTTAAATATATGTTGTGACCTGTGGAGAAGTGGAACTAGAAAACACAGTGCAATCCTCCCACCTCGGTACTAACAAGTGGCAGAGGCAGCTAATCAGATGGTCTCAATCTTATTGACAAAGAAGTCCATGAGCTCCCTTGCACTTGTTGTTGAAGGTGAGGGTGAAGGAGGCAGGGAACAAGGACTTGAGAAGACCGTTTGGAACAAAAAAGCGAAGCTGTGGATTATCTTTGTATTCCAGGATGATCATGGAATAATGAGCAGTTTTAGTAGATGAGAGTAAGACCTGATACAGCTAGTAGAGAAAAAATAGATTTATTACGTGAATGTGGGGATGGATTCAAACCCTCATTCCAGAACTTACATTGCAAAGTGAAAAGTACCTTTACTTTCTAGAAATAACCTCTTCTATAACATTTATAAACAGTGCAACAGCAGAAAATTCACGAACCCTTAGACAGCTCAATTAGACAGGTCTGTTCAATTGGAACCTTTTCCATTTGTTATTTCCTCTGATTTCTTTTGGCACGCAACCATTGAATTCACTTAACTACTTGTCATAAATTACAAACCCCTTACCCTTCTTTCAAAGCCTAATATGCAGAACTTTATCAAATGCCTTGGTTACTTCTGCAAATAATTGCAATAGATTGATGAGCCACGGTCTGTTGCTGTTGTAACCATGCTGACTTTCTTTTATAGTATGCACGTTCTTAGATGAAATTCATACCGTTCCACAAAATACTGCTAAACATTTTGCCCACTGGCAATGTTAAGCTAACTGGTTTATAGTTCTCTAACTCATGTTTCATCTGGTATTGAATATCAGGATTAGAGGAACCACACTCCAGCCCTAAGGTACAAAGCCTGTACTTACAAAGCCCAAAAAACATTAACTGAAAGTGCCCCTAATTCCTCACGCATTTTCTTGAGGATTATAAAATGTATCCCACCTGGTGCTGGTACCCCATGGACATTTGCTGTGTTTAGTTTCTTCACAACATATGTGTAAGTGACCTGTACATGTGCTATGGATTTCTAAGCCAATTAGGAGCTGTGTAGTTGCCAGAGTGGGGACTTTTATCCCATCTGTCTGAGCTAGATTTGAACGAATGATACAAAATGAAAAGACGGGGGTATAATGAATTTTGACTCTCAGATCCTCCAGTGCGCTCCTTTCTATGTTTTTCTACAAGTTTTTGTACTTGTGCCAATATGCATCAATGGATTTAGAGCCCACACATGGAAACTAAAGGTTTCAGGTATAATTGGATTGCAGTACTATATAATCATTCAGAACAGCCTTCATCCAACTGCATTCCAGCTCAAAATTAGTCTCATTAATCTGAATATTATATGCTATAGCTACTCTTTTCCATATGGTTGTAAACCCATCTGAGTCTGGGCTGTTTGGAACCTCTATAGCCACCAGAAAGAAATATAATTTTACAAAGAAATATAGTTATGTTGGAATATATAATTACTTAAACCTTTATGACTACTACATTGTTTAAGTTATGTTTATTATGAAGTTTTGGTTTATTATGGTTCTACTTATTCTGAAAATGGTATTTTGTCACAATTAAGAATGAAAAGTGATCTGGTTCTTTCCATTCCTTTATAAGCAAAATCTAGGTCAGTGATTTTATGACTTATGTTGTTTCTGTAGTTTAGTAAACCAGTCTCTACCCAGAAGGATGAGCTCTGTTCATGTCATAGTAAGCTTTGCAAGATATATTTACTCACTTTTTTTCACATTTTCCCTGCATTTTCTCAACTTGCCTTTCTCCATTCAAGTATATGGTTCCAAAGATATAAGTAGCCAAATAGCCTTTCCAATATCTTCCTCAGTTATCATTCTTCCTGACAGAGCTTAGATACTATGGGATAGAATTTCTGTGGGGCTTCACCAATTTCCCACCTTAATGTTGGCATAAAGGCCAGAGAAATGGAGTATAATGGCCATTTATATCATTTCTCTGGAGTTTCCATCACTCTTTAAAGTTACGGTAGGAGACTAGAGCAACAGCTGCAGAAATTCCAGGTGTTTGTGTTTTTAACTAATTTCAGCCCTGACATCTGCTTCACACTCCACATCCAATCCATTATTGGGGCAGTGTCTAGGTTCTAGAATTGAATGGCTCTGGTGGAACCCAAACTGAACTTCAGTGAACAGCTTATTGCTGAGTAGGTGATTGCTTCTTCCATTGTTGATGCTGATTGGGAAGAGGTTTTTAGGGCATTAAATAGCTTCTTGTAGATCGGACTTATTGGGGTATATTTGCATGATATCTGTGTCATGACTACACTAGAATAGTTTGGCTTGTGGACCAGCTAGCTATGGTGCACAGGTCTTCAGGACTACAGTCAGGATGTTATCAGGGACTGTGGCCTTCACTGTGTTCAGCATTGCCGAGCATAGTCATCCACTTCTTAATGTCATGTCGAGAGAATCGCATTGGTTGGACATTGGCATTTACAATGATGGGGAGGAGGCTGAGAAGTATAATTCAATTGGCATTTTTGCTTGGCTGAAGATACTTGCAAACATATCCGTTGCACTCCCATGTTAGACTCCACCATGGTTCAGGTTGGGAATGATCGTGGAGCCCTCTCCTCTCGTCAATCAGTTGATTGTCTACCACCATTCTCAACAGGATGTTGGTAGGACCACGGAGTTTTGCATTGATCAGTTTAGGACCACTTAACTCTATCTGTTGTTTTTGACGTTTAACCAGCAGGTAGCCCAGTGTAGTAGATCCACTAAGTTGGTACCTCATTCTAAGTTATGCCAGGTGCTGTTCTTGACATATCCTGCTAAACTCCTCATTAAATGAGGGTTGACATTCCAGCTTGCTGGAGTTTGAGGAGTTAGGGGGTATGGCTGACCACTAGGCTACAGCTTCTGGGCGTATACAATTCTGCTGGTGATGACAGCCCACATTGTCCCATTTAGCTTGCCTGTTGTGTTACACTGTGTGATGGAGGGAGTCCTCACTGCAAAAACTTCACAAGGACTGTGCAGTGGTCAATCATACAATGGAGGGACATGCATGCCACAGGTATGTTGTGGACAATGTCAATCTGAGTATCCCCTCAAGTAAGTTCCCTTATTACCTGACACAGATCCAGTCCAGCAGTGATGCCGTTCAGGATTTGGCCAGCTCAGGCACTAATGATACTACCGAGCTATTTTTGATGATGGATATTGAAATCCCCCACCTGGAGCATATTTGATATCTTTGCTTCCTTAGTGCTTCTTCCAAGTAGTATTCTTATAATTCAGTTGACAGGGAGTGGTAAGTGGTAATGAGCAGAAGATAGATTTTGCATTATTTGAGCTTAAGCCATGAGACTTTGTAGGCTTCCGTGTCAATGTTAAGCACTTGCAAGGCCATCGTGATAGAGGACTTCAAGATGTTGGCTGAAAGAAATGACTGTGAGTATGACTACGTCAGACTGTTGCTTGAATTGACTGTGGGACAGCTCTCCCAATTTGAGTCCAAGTTTCCATATACTGGTGATGAGAACCTTGCAGGGTCAACAGGATTGGGATTAGCTGAGTCTTTCTGATGTAACAGATAACATCAACATCCACATCGAATGATAATGAATGAATCAGCAATTGTCCTGTACTGTTTTTTTCCTCTCCCAAGGAAAGGCAACATTATGGGCTGATTGGTTGGTTGACTTTGATTTAAGTAAAACGGACCTTTGAATCAATTTGAAAAAGGACAGTGCAGTTCAGCATAGACCATTGAAATAAACATCTGAAATGTCAACCCACTACCTTCTGCTTTTGCTTATGCCAACATGGAGTCATATGAACTCTTCCAATCCTCTTCCATCCAAAATGAGAACAGAATTTCTATTCTGTTTGATGCTATATTGCAAAATTGCTCGTTGCACTTTTTTGAGTACAGTCTATATTGTGACATGGTGACCAAGGTTTTTGAGTAGTGACTAGAGGCAGCAATTAACTTGCTACAACAATAAGTTAGCAAATATTTGTTGCAGTGAGAAGCCATGGAATTTGTAACTGGCCAAATCAATGCTATTGAATGCTGCTCTTGGTCACTGCAATAAGTAAACAGAAGAAATCATAATTCTGACATTCTCTCAAAGATACTCCTACAGGGGATTGTCCATAATTATCCTTTGATTACAGCAGTTATTTTACATCTCACTGTTAATGATGGTTGCAGTCAATGACGAACACAGTTTCAGTCAGTTTTTAATATAGATGGAGAGGATCCACATAGCTACACAGCTTACAACTTCAAAACCTCAGCTGTCATTTGTTTTAAGTTTCAGTCTTCAAGGGAGAGCTTAAGGTCACAATGAAGGCAACATGATAAGAGCTTCTGAAGTCCTCTGTAATGGCATGCTGTAGTGTTCTATCCTCTCTGCCTTTTGCTTTCTCTGAAATTTACATTGTTGGCTCCAACATCCACCCACTCTCCTCTCAACTGTCCTATATTATTACTATTGTACAAGGAATTAAAATCACCAAGTATGCTACATGAAGCAGAAAAGTTCTTAAATTTGTATCACAAGTAACAATACTTAACCCCTTAAATCCTGTACAGTTAGTAACAAATAAAAGCATTTTGAAAAATAATGGTGTTTGCATACATTGCAAATTTAGATTGTGATGGTAAATCTGTACTATGAATTTTCATTTTCAAATATCAATGAATTCTGCATTCCTGATGAAATTTGTTACTTACATATTTCCATCTGCAGTTTTAATTATAACTGTTCGTTCGTTCATTAGTGTTATCTTCTTCCCAGAAGGTTGACTGCCATGGATCTCCACCTCTGCCCTGTGCTGCCCTTACACATTCCGACAAGGTCAACTGCATCCAGCCCATTATATCCGTCATCCATTTTCTCCTCTGCTTCCCTCTCCTACATTTTCTGTCAATCATCCTTCCAATCATTGTCTCTGTCTACCTTCTGCTTTAATGATGTGACCGAAATATGATGTTATGCACTAATTTCCTCTTTTTTTCCAGCCATTTCCAGCACTTGCTCATTAGTCTTTCTGTCTGTGTAGGATATGCGGAACATCCTCCATGTCCACATCTCGAATGCATTCAGCTCATCAGTAGTCTCTTTGTTTGTTGTCCGTGTCTCCGAGGGATATGGCATAGATGACAAAATGTAGCACCTCAGCATTCTTTTCTAAGATTCAGGTTTAGTTTCTTTGATGTTAACATGTCCTTCATTGTGACAAAGCTGGTCTTGGCTATCTCAATTCTCCTTTGGATCTCACAATCACATCACCCATCATCTGTGATCATCTGCCCGAAGTACGTGAACCATTTCACTTCTTCCAGGACTTGTCCATTTACTTTAGTTTTCACTTCCGGGGTTAGGTCTCTGCTTACCACTATTGTCTTGGTTTTCTTCACATTCATCCTTAACCCATATTCCACACGCCTTGCTTTCACTTTGTTTACAAATTCCTGTTGTGCCTCTTTTGACTCTGCAGTCAGTGCAGTGCCATCTGCGTACTTCAAGTTGTTGCCATTCAACCCACCAGTTTTGCAACTTGGAATTATTACTGTAAACATCCTTTAGATTTAAATAATATTAGTAATCATTGGGGATTACTCACCTTTCTGAGTTACCTGAACTGATGTGCCACAAAATTTGGCTCGGTAGCAGCTCGCGCCGCATTAGGAAAAGTGATAACATGAGTGTCCTGTGCATGTGCCAGAGGCATGCAGAGTGGGCAGATCATGATGCCAGTCAGTGTCTAATTAGGTGCACGACCTGCCATTTTGGACCTTGCAGGCCCTGAAACTGTCCTCTCTTAAATGTGTTCAGCAGCTTGAGGGCACCCCCACCCCTGCACCACACCCACACCCCCTACCCCCCCAACCAGCAACAACAGGAATATTTAAAGGGATCACCATGCAACTTTCAAATGAGGTCCTTTTGACTTTTTTTTGCCACTGCAATGTTAGTGGAAGTACTGTGAAGTGTATTGTTGGAGGAGTTGACAGAAGTTCTTTCAGTCAGGAGGGAGGGGTGCTGGACCTTTACAAGGAGTGGTGTGGATTTGAAAGGCCTCTGAGCAGAAAACTTGCGGCTATAGTTGTAGTTCGTCTTGTGCTGCAGCGTGACATGGAGATGGAGCAGAGACAGCAGAGAGGAGAAGCTGTTTGCAAAGGGAGGAGGAGGAGGGCTCTCAAGAGAATACCCTACCTGTCTAGGGTCTTCAAAGAACACTTTTCCTACCTGCATCTCAGCCGGGAAAAGTGTCTGCTTGAGAGACTGAAACTGTGCCATCTCCTTGAACCGGACCTGCAGCTGTAGAGCAGGGCAAGGACGGTGCTGCCGGTGACCGTCAAGATCACGGTCACCCTCAATTTCTACACCAGCAGATCCTTCCAGGCCGGAGTGAGCAACATCACCAACATTTAACATGCCATGCATTGCTGCATCAGGGTGATCACCGAGACCCTGTATGCAAGGAGAGGAGACTTCATTGTCTTCTCTCTAAGCAGTGAGAAGGAGGAGGAGCAGGCACGTGACTTTTAAGTGTAGCTGGCTTCCCAATGGCATAGGGAGCCATTGATTACATGCGTGTGACTCTCCTGGCAATGCACCTCTATGGGGAAATGTACCAGAACCACCAGGGGTTCCACTTCTTGAATGTGCACAGCACATCATGTTTTGAATGCCTGCTATTTTGACTGCATTCACGATACTTTCATCCTGTACCAGTCAGCCAATCCCACCATTTTTGAGCACCATGTTGAACCAGAGGGTGACTGCAACAAAGATTACCGACTCTACAGGTGGCTAATGACTCCTGTTACGGACAGAATCGAGAGAGAACTGAAGCTCCAGTTCCGTAATCAGTGTGCTTTTTGAAAAGGGAGATGTGTGTTTCTTAACCCCTGAATGTATGGCCAATTTGAATAACCAGCAGCACGCTTTTCATGGGTTTAAATAAAGAGGATCATTTTTATTCACCCATTCAGCCCGACAGTCCGATGCTGTATCACTCACGCACACACTCGAAAAAGAAAACCGTTAAAAAGGATAATGTTCTTTTACAAGTTACGAGCAAAGGAATAGTTCATAAGTCATGTGATTTTGGCTCATCGTGGGGAAAGGACTTGCATTGCAGGCCCAGTGGAAAAGACGTTTGCACTGCTGAAGTGTAATTAGGTGGCTTCAATATCCAGAGTTGTATCATGAAGTCATTGTACGATTCTCTCAAAGAGGTGGATTTTCAGGTCACAAAGTTGGCTGCTTGTAGTCTCATTACCAGAAGGTTCGAATTCTGTACTGGTGGACTTGAAAAGGATCAGGCTTGGTGACCTTAAGATGTTACAGCCTCCAGTTCCTTCAAGGCACAATGGTACTGCCTTGTCTGCTTTCTCTGCAGCTGTAGTTTGCTGACTGACCAGTTTCTCCCTGGTGCTTGAAGTAATAAGATCTGTTATCTGTGATTGGTTTCGGTCATGTGACCACCTAACCAATACTTCTATTGCCCACACAGAATGACCTGAAGTTCGAAGCCATTGCTACACAATGAGGGATGGATGGTGGCCATTGCCACACCTACTTATGATTTAACTATTTTCTTACAGCTCTCTTTGTTAAGTTTTGGGCTCGGAGACAGTGAGTCGAGGAGTCCATAGCTAGAGAGTTTTGGGTCAGATCACAAACAAGAACAGGTGTGAATTCTATAAATGGTTTCGTCTTAGTATTCCCATTCAAGGGAAGTACTCAATTGCAAAAGTCTCCTGGCTGTCAGTAGCCATCTTATGCAGCCCTTTTACTGTACATTGTGGTTCATTTAAATAAAAGGAAAATTCAGTTCCAGGAGATTCTATGCTGGATACAGTCCATGCTTAAAGTTATGAATAGGACATGCCTTTACTGGGCGTGACACGCCCCTCTACCACATGACCACACATGGACACTGCTCCTACAATGACAGCCAAGCCATCACTAGGAACATCATGGAGCAGACCATCGGCGTGCTGAATAAAGGTTCTGCTGCCTGCACCACTTGGGGGTCTGTGTATGTTTCATCAGACTCCAGTTCCCCTGAAAACATTCCCTGATCACTGATGCTCCACACCTCCCCACCTTTCCATTCGTCAGCTACGGGCCATCACAGTGTCCTCTTGACTGCCTAGGCAGTGCCTCAGCAATCCTAATAATCTGCTGGAGCACAGATTGCTGGACTGCCATGTAACCTTGCAAGCCCCTTCGAGGACTGGTCACTGTTCATAAATAAGGGGTCGCCCATTTAAGACAGAGATGAGGAGAAATTGTTTCTGTCAGAGGGTCATGAGTCTTTGGAATTCTCTTTCTCAAAAGGCGGTGGAAGCAGAGTCTTTGAATATTTTTCAGTTAGCGGTAGATAGATTCTTGATAAGCAAGGGGGTGGAAGCTTATGGGGGTAGGTGGAAATATGGAGTAATCAGTTCAGCCATGAACTTATTGAATGGCGGAGCAGGCTCGAAGGGCCGAGTGGCCTGCTACTGCCCAGCCATTCATATGTTTGTATCAGCAGCCATGTTGGCAGCAGTCTGAGCCTGCATGGCAACAAGCTGGGCTTGCAGGGAAATAAGCAGGGATTGCATAACCTCCATCTGAGTTTCCACTGCAGCCCTCAGATGTTGGGCGGCTTCTGTTTGTGCTACAATGGAAGCTGAGCCATCGGCCCCCTGGTGTTGCATCCTGGTCAGGTCCACAAGTGCTCTCATGGAGTTAACCACCATTCCACGCTGGAAAGGATGGGCCAAGCTCTGCACAAAACCCTGTGCCAAATTGGAGCCAGACTCCTCCGTGCTCCTTGACAGAGACAACAGTCTCTCTGGCAGGCCTGCCAATTCTGGTATGCATGCCCATCAGCCTTTTCCTGCACACCACTCCATAGAATTCTTCATCCGAGTCTTCTGCAGCAGAACTTGGCTGTGATCTCACCTTCTGGGCATCTGGCACACATGCTATCCTTTTCCCCTGGTCTAGCTGAAGCCCACTTGTGCCCGGTGACTAACTATGTGCAGATCCAACCTCTGTACTACCCTCTAAGATACGCACAGTACTAACATCTGAGCTGGTGGCTGCAAGTGTCAGATCAAGTGACAGTACTTCTTCTTCAGAGATCTGTTCTTCTTCTTGCCCTTCATCATCAGGCTCCAATAGGTGGCCAGGACATAGGTCTCTGAAAGCATAAATGCACAAGGAAGGGTTGGTATGAGGGAAATGGTGGGGCAATAGGAAAGTAGGAGGTGCATGGTCACACCATCAGCAGTTTGTGTATCATACCAGATTGTGGGATGAGGGTGAAATGAGATTTGAAAAGGTGCATAAGGCAGGAGCATACCATCATCCTGGATGGCTTCAGTGCTGCTGCTTGCCACGGCCTCAATGATGGCTGTGCCAATAATGCAGAGCACCATTTCCTCCAAGAGGGTGAAGAGGTGCCGCCGTGCCTGTCCTCTGTTGTTTCTTTGCCACTCCCTTCTGTTATGTGTCACCTTGTCCTGCAAGAGAGAGGAAAGAGTGTCAGTGAGTGTGTTGCAAAGTGTTTGGGTGATGTGCCTGTTATAACTGAATAGCTGAAGTATGTGGAAGGTGTGAGCTGTGGGTGTGAGGCTTGCAGCAGTGGTAAGTGTGTGAGGGTGAGATGGAGCATATGAATGCTAGACATGAGTCCTGATTGCTAGAGATTAGTGATGGGTGAGTGATGGGGGTGTGGTGGATTGAGGAGTATATGGGGTTTGTCGTGCAATTGGTAGGATATGACATTTGAAAACAAGTTCACTGACCTTGAACAATCATCTGAGGTTGTTCAACTTTTTTCCAGCAGTGTATCCAGGTCGTTGGGGCCAGATTCCTTACATTGATTTCTGTTGTTATCTACTTCCATTTCGTTCTAAGTGAATATCTGGAGGGCCCCCTAACTCCTGGGGAAAGGTGACCTCTTTCCTCCTTTCGCCCTCCAGCACTAAGGCCCCCAGTGTTGCATCTGAGAACCTGGGGGTCCTCTCTCTGGGCTGCTGCATCATTGCTCCTGTTTCTCCCTTTTGAGAAAGTCTGTCCCGTCCACTCCTATCCCTTGCTTGAGTAAAAAGCACCTCCCTTTTAAAAAGTGCTGTCTGGTTTTAAGAACTGTAGACTAACTTTTAACTGATTCTCGTCTCACACAAAACTAGGCCCCCTGCTGAACATGGAACCCTGTTTAGTGCTGGGCTCCTTGCTACAATTATGGAGATGTGCAGGTAGCACAAAATTTGCATACTGCCTAAATCTTTTCCATCAGGCAATGAGTAATCATGTATTGCAATCCCCTTGCCGGCCAGCGGACATTATCTGGTTTATAGCCTATCGTGTCTGAATTGATAGCATAGTTTGTTGATTTGCTGTAATTTGCAGCTTTAATATTAGCAGCATAATTGTAAAACATAGAAAGCATTGAACAAACCATGTGGAAAACAAAATTCAGCAAATATTCACTTCCTATGGTTCAGAATGCACCATTAGTCAATTTGGTTTTATACAGTTTCAAGTAGTTGGTCACATCATTTGTCATTTCTCATTTTTATACATTTTTCATTTTGTGTCATTAGGTACAGGCATGGCATTGGTTAACAAAATGAAATATCCACAGTGTTTTTTGTATCAAGTAAAAAGTTAAAGTACATTATCAGAATTAGGAAAGCCATTTTGTGAAATCAATACATTTATCTTTTCCTTTCAACAGCAGCATACATTGACTGGGAATTGGGTTGTTGCTGCCCAAACTCGTTTCAGGTCAGAGCTTTCTAGCCAATAAATGGAAGAAACTTTGAGATTCAAAGCTAGGAGGTGATAAAGCAGTGTCCAGTTCTACCTTTTGATAGTACTTGTCTTTATTTTCTGAAAGATGAATTTTTGTACCCATCATAGTGCCTGAACACATCACCTTATGGCATTGCATGTCGAGTATATCATAGATTGGAATAAAATTCCCTCTGTGCTGCCAGAAATGTCTGTTTATCATTGATCTTAGAACAACACCTTTTTTTGGACCAATGTGAAATTATTCTTTTCATGCCCCAGCTATCCTGTGGCCTATCTCAAGGTGTTTGAATACATTGATATTGATGACACCTCCAAAGGTACAGGTGCCATTCACTGAGGGGCACGACTGAAGATGAACATACACCTAGTTTTGTAAATCATGCAGCACCAGAAACCTGAATTTTACTGGATCTCCTGATCTGCCACCAGTTCCCAGACAGCTTGAGCTAGTGACCTGCCTATTTCCCCAGAGAATTAAGAAAAATGCTTTAAATCAAGTACTGTAAATAAAATTCAAGGGAAGTTGCTTGTGTAGTTTGTTTTGAATTAACCCTTTGGAAATTATTTCCAGATTCTTATTCTGCTATTGTACTGTATAGAATTATGTAGAAATTACAGTGCGACAGGGCCACTCATAAAATCATAGAATCAAAGAAGTTTACAACCCATCGTGTGCATGCCAGCTGACAAGAAGCCATTCAGCTTAATGACACGTTCCAGTTCTTGGTCCATAGCCTTGTAGGTTACGGCACTTCAAGTGCATATCCAAGCACTTTTTAAACATTATGAGGGTTTCTGCCTCTACCACCCTTTCAGGCTGTGAGTTCCAGATCCCCACCACCCTCTGGGTGAAAACATTTCCCCTTGAATACCTTCTAAACCTCTTACCTCTTACCCTAAATCTATGTCCCCTTATTATGGACCCCTCAATGAAGGGGAATAGGGTCTTCCTATACCATTCTCTCTAGCCCCCTCATAATTTTATACACTCCAATTAGGTCTCCCCTCAGCCTCCTTTGTTCTAAAGAAAACAACCCCAGCCTATCCAATTTTCCAACATAACTAAAATTCTCCAGTCCAAGGAACATCCTTGTAAATCTTCTCTGTACTCGCTCTCATGCAATCATATCTTTCTGCGGTGACCAGAACTGCATACAGTGCTCCAGCTGTGGCCTAAGTAGTGTCTTATAGAGTTCCAGCATTCAGCCCATCTGGTTTATACCAGTGTTTATGCTTCTCGTGAACCTCCTCCCATCCTACTTCATTCAAATATATCAGCATATCCTTCTGTTCCTTTCTTCTTCCTCATGTATTTATCTAGCTTTCACTTAAATGCATCTATGCTATTCACCTCAACGATTCCATGTGGTAGATGTTCAACATTCTAACCACTCTCTGGGTAAAAAAGATTCTCTTGAACTCCTTCTTGGACTTATGAGTGATTATCTTATGTTAATTTTGGATTTCTTTACTAGTGGAAACATCTACTCTACATATAACCCATCAAACACCCCAATTAGGTCATCCCTCAGCTTTCTTTTTTCTAGAGAATAGAGTGCCAGCCTATTCAATCTTTCTTAATAGTTATCACTTTTCAGTTCTGCTATCAGATACTGTTCAACTCATCTATTCTGCTTATAAATAATTGTATTTGTGAAAAAAGATTGCTAACAGTTAAGCATGTTTAGAAAAAGTGTCAAGCATAGCTGATACTATTCAGTTCTGAAGTGATGGGAGACACAGTGAAGTCGCATGTATTATTCAGTAGCAAGCCTGCAATAAGAGGGAGGATGGTTTGTAGACCGTATGCTAAATGCATAAGATAGATCAAGAATATGGGCAGTGAGGGCTCGCTTATCCATGCTGCCTTTTGTGGTGAGAGTGAAAAAAAGATATTGGGAGCAAGTCCAAGTTGTAATACATTGAACAGCATGCCCAAGAACATATCCTGACCACATCAGAGATTTCCCCTAGTCTTCTGGTTTTCTCCTCCCATGCCACCCCATTATAACTTCTCCCAGACAATCCAATCCAGGACAGTAACTGCTCTCCAAACCCCTTCTTTAGGAAGCCCATGCGCAAATACCAGTTGATACTATGATTTCAACTTGGATCTCCTCGACAAGAGGTCAGTGTCTTACCTTTACTGCTATATTGGTGGCTGACAATTCCGTTTTTGAAAAATATATTTGAGCCTTTGCTATTTGATCTATTTTGCAAGAAATATGATCCACATGTGGTGCTATTGAGGTCCTTGAAAAAACTAAGGTTTCTGGTACTCCTTGGAGAAGAGGAAAACCTTTGTAATATATCTCACTGTTCTTCATTATACAAGCTGTTATCTTCTTCTTTGGCCTCCCTGTCTCGAGAGACAATGGTTAAGCACCTGGAGATGGTTAGTGGTTTGTGGAGCAGTGCCTGGAGTGGCTATAAAGGCCAATTCTAGCGTGACAGACTCTTTCACAGGCGCTGCAGATAAAATGGTTTCTGGGGCTGTTACACAGTTGGCTCTCTCCTTGCGCTTCTGTCTTTTTTCCTGCCAACTGCTAAGTCTCTTCCAATTGCCACTCTTTAGCCCTGTCTTTATATCTGTCGGCCAGCTCTGGCGATCGCTGGCAACAGACTCCCACGACTTGTGGTCAATGTCACAGGACTTCATGTCGCGTTTACAGACGTCTTTAAAGTGGAGACATGGACAGCCGGTGGGTCTGATACCGGTGGCAAGCTCGCTGTACAATGTGTCTTTGGGGATCCTGCCATCTTCCATGCGGCTCACATGGCCAAGCCATCTCAAGCGCCGCTGGCTCAGTCGGGCGTATATGCTGGGGATGTTGGCCACCTCCAAATAAATCAAAACAGCTTCCTAGTAATATTTTAGATTAAAAAGTATCATATGGGGCTGAACTTTTCCAGCTTGCCGCCGGTCTCAGTGGAGAGCTTCAAAAATATCACGGAGCACGCACGATATGTGTGCTGCGGAGCCGCCGCGATATTTAGCGCAGCGGCTCATTTAAATGGACGGAGCGGATCACCCCCCCGATGACGTTGGATGGGGCAGGCACTGCGCAGGCATCATTTTTAAAGGGTTTAGAGTCCTTACTGACAGTTTCAATTATTAAAGGGACAATGCATGTGAACTTATTAAAAATAATTGCATAAATATTCCCAGCCCCTCTTGCACCCTGCCCCCCATAGCATTACATATCATTCCTGCTCTCTCCCCGCCCCCTCCAAAATACTTACTTTGTGTACCTGACCTTCCTAACCCCCCCCCAAAGTTCAGAACCTTTTACCTTTACCCCTTCCCATCACTTCCTCGACCAACCAGGTAAGTCTTTTCCCTCCCCACCACCCTGAAAACATTGCTGCTCCCTACTCCTAACCAGTGTTCTGCCTCAGATCCGAAGGCACAGGAGTTCCAGCAACCAGCCAGAATATTGCAGTTGGACAGTCTTCACGACGAGGTAAGTATTAATTCATTTAATTACATAAATTATAATATTTTAATGAGGCTCCCGTCACCAAGCGGCAAGGAGGCCGCCAGAGGCCTCGCCACCGCCCATAGTGGGCCTATCCCAGAGGTGTTTTCTGGGCTCCCCCGCCACAACCCCGTTGTTGGGGGGTTGGTAAAATCCAGCCCATGATGTGGGACTGAACCATACAAACCAGAAGACTGTAGCTTTGATCCTCGGGCTATGTAGTTTTAGCTGATCTCAGTAAGAGCAGTTGCTAAGGTACTATAATTGGACTCAGTAACCCTGGCCATGGAGGGCAAAACCAGTCATAGCTTTCACTTTTGACCTCTATGCAGTGATCTCAGGTAGAAAATGAATATGTGGATGTCTGGCAAGGACATAATTGGGAACCAGATTGATACCATCCAGATACCTCCTCTAACACTTACTTTTTATGCTCACAGATGAAGAAAAGCTGCTTCGGGGAGGTATTGCAGAGGTGCTCATATCAAAAGACAACAGAACATGGCAGCCAGAGAATCAGCAGGATGAGATGTTAATCCAAGGCCCCATCTGTCCTCTCAGGTAGATATAAAAGTGCCCAAGGCATTTTTCAAAGAGCAAGGACGTTCTTTTCCGTGTCCAAGCCAAGTGTTATCCCTCAACCAACATGACTAAAACAGATTATCTTGTCATTATCACATTGCTGCTTGTGGGACCTCCTGGTGTGCAATTTAGCTGCCTTCTTTCCTACATTGCAATAGAGACTTCACTTCAAAAATGCTTCAATGCTCCAGTGCTTTGGGACATACCAAAACCATGGAAAGCTTTCATTCTTTGTCTGGAAATGGTGCCCACAGTAATTTGGTTGTTGATGTTCCCTCTTTTCCTCCCAGGAGTATACATCTTATCTCTGTTCATCACCTCCCTCTGATAGCACACCTGCTTAGGAACTGACTAGAGCACACATGAGCATAAATCTGTCCACTCCATGTCATAGTGTGTTGATGCTGTTATGATCCTGTAGTTTGTTTTTTTTGGGAAGAATGCGATGTACCTTTAAGGCTGGAAAAGAAGTCGTACTGCTTTAAGAACCTGCAAGCCTCAGGAGTTAGAGAAAGTGCATTTTGGTTGCTGTTGGATACAACCATATGGAGAGGAAACCAACCAGCTTCAAAGAATGCATCCTGGTTACCCGGCAATAGCCAGTCAGAGACCAAGGACCGAATATACAATGTTGCTATTATCTTTTGAACTGGCTTTTTAGTTGAGATGGACTGTTCTAACTAGAGAAACAGACAGACAGCTGTGTGTTAGCACCTGAGAGGAATGCTCTCAGACCATTTAAACTGAAGGAAGAGAATTTAGTCTGTTTATTTATTATTCTCTCTCAAAATCCTAAAACGTCAAGCCAAAACAGAGATATCTGATAATTTAAACTGAAGGAAGGGAAGTTAGATTGTGACAATGTTATATCCCTTAAAAATTCCAAAGCTGAATTGATTCATTAAAAAGTGTTTGCAAGTTGTTAATCATTGAAATTCATTGCTGGAGAAGGAAAGCATCAATTTCAACTTCTAAATTAGACTACGGACTTTTTTTCCCCCATTGGACGGCTGTGAGGACTTCAAGCAACCTTGGACTGTTCCACATCCGGCAGGAGCATAATATGCAAGGACTCTAATTTTTTCTATTTATAATGTTGTTTATATCTTAGTGTTTAAGAATTTAGTTTTTCTAATTAAACAGTTAATTTGTTGATTTAAATACACCTTGCTTGATTAGCCTCATTCGGGGGTTAATAGATGGTACAATTTGGCTGGGTCTTTCTTTAATTTGGAAAGTTTAAATGATATGTTAGGCGATCTGTGCAGGGACGGGATTGAATTAACAGTGCATTTCTCCCACCACAATTAGAATCGTATATTTTGATTGGGGGCTTTGACTGGAGCAGTCAGTCATAACAACACACAAAAATGCCATAATAGTCTCACAAGTGTTCTAAGGTATTAAAGGACCTTTGTAATAGAAAAGTATCAGTAGTAATGGTGTGATAACATGCCAAGAAAATTTCAGAAGCAAGTCATTGGATTATGTAGATTTCCCAGTGAAGCCAAGCAGAGTAATTTAACTATATCTGCTGTCTTTTTTAGTTTAAAACCACCATGAGGCAGAGATCGGTTTGAGAGCAAGGTCAGAAGTTGCTTACCTCATTTCATCCAAATTCTTAAGCAAGACAGATGGCAACAAGAACTGAAAATGAGCAGCGCAGGAAAACAAAGTTATAACTGCAATAAAATTAGATTTCTCCTTGCACTATGAGTTACATGAATCCTACCCCAAAGATATATAAATGCAAGTTGTTGTCACGTTTTGGTAATTTGGTAAGATGTTCTGCATGTGCTGAAGGGGTCTGAGTTTTATTTTGTTCTAGTGTATACCTTATATTAATACATAGGTTCCCAAACTAGCCGCACCGATGTTATAAGAAGATGTGAGAAAGATGAGTCACTGTTACAGCCTCACAAAGCAAATGGGAGCACATTAACCAGCGACCTTAATACAGCATGCGATGTTTGTATCCCCACTGATTTCTAGAAGTTGGTCTATCAGAGCCAAGCAGAGCAGAGAAAATATATTAGTAAGAGACACAAATCAGTAAGTTGCGTAATTTCACAATTACCCTCCTGAATGCTAAACATCTGTGACTGGACAAAGCTCAACTTCAACCTTTTCTGTTTAAAACCTGACTTACATTGCAATCTTTACTACACCTGACTGACTGCCTGTGTCTCTATTTCTAATTTTATCTCCCTCTATTGACAACCTGAATTAACTAGACACTTCCCAACACAAAGGTGTGAGGTGTTTCCTGAAAGCCCAGGACAGGCTAATGAATTGAACCAAAGGAAAGATGAGAAGAATTTCTTTTTTATGCAGCAAGTTGCTATGATATGGAATGTGCTACCTGAAAGGGTAGTGGAAGCAGATTTAATAGTGACTTTCAAAAGGGAATTGGATAAATACTTGAAGGGAAAGAATTTGCAAGGCCACAAGGAAAGGGGAGGGGAGTGAAACTAATTGGATAGCTCTTTCAAAGAGCCAGCACAGGCACGATGGGCCAAATGGCCTCCTTCTGTGCTATATCATTCTATGATTCTATTTACAATCTATGAGAAGCTTAAATAAAAGCAATATACTGCGGATGCTGGAAATCTGAAATAAAAACAAGAAATGCTGGAACCACTCAACAGGTCTGGCAGCATCTGTGGAAAGAGAAGCAGAGTTAACGTTAACTCTGCTTCTTTTTCCACAGATGCTGCCAGACCTGCTGAGTGGTTCCAGCATTTCTTGTTTTTATTGTATTATATACTATGAGAAGCTTAGTTCATTAACATTTTAAATTATTGGTCAGTGCCTTTTTTAATTGTCTGAATACACTTTGCTCAAAACGGTGGCGTTTTAAAAATAACTAATTTCTGTGGAAAAATGGCAAAAATTACCAAAACGTGACAACAACTTGCATTTATATATTGCCTTTAATGTAGAAAAATTGTCGCAAGGTGCTTCACAAGGCAAGCATAATGAATGCTGAATCGATACTTCATAAACCATTCCCAAAAACAGTCCCAGTTGCTTATGAAAATTACTTCATTATTTTTCTGTCAGTTGGCTGGCCATTTGTTCATATCACCTATTTTCTTCATGAACGTCTCCTTTACCAACCACCGGAGGTATGCCTGAGAACGTTATAACAACATATGGCAATTCTTCAGTAATTATAATATGAATAAGATCTTGGGTGGGGGGGAGGGGGGGGGAGGTGATGTAGTGATAATGTCATGGAACAAGTCATCCAGAGGCCCAAGCTAATGCTCTGGGGACACAGGTTCAAATCTCACCATGGCAACTGGTGGAGTTAAATTCAATTATTTAATAAAAATCTGAAACTGAAAGCTAATCTCAGTAATGGTGCCATGAAATTATCATTGATTGTTGTAAAAACTCATCTGGTTCCCGAATGTCCTTTATGGAAGGAAATCTGCTGTCCTTACCTTGTCTGGCCTACATGTGACTCCAAACCCACAGCAATGTGGTTGACTCATAATTGCCCTCCAAATAGGCCTAGCAGGGCTATTAGGGATGAGCAAAAAATGCTGGCCTTGCCAGTGATGCCCACATCCCATGAAATAATTTTTTAAGAATGATAATGAACATTTGTCCTTTGTATTCATGTTAATATCTGGCCTCAAAAAAGACTGTGTGCTCCTATAGAATTTTATTCAGCCTTAATTTGGAAATAATCGCTAATACTGAGCAAGATTGCATCAAATTACAAGAGGACATTAATAAACTTGCAGAATGGGTGTGTAATTAGCAAATGAGTTTCGATACAGGTAAGTGTGAGGATGTGCATTTTGATAAAAATAAGGAGGCCACATACTCTGTGGAAAATAAGAGTCTAAATGGGGCAGAGGAGCCAAGGGGTCCAGGAGTACAGATATGCAAATCACTAAAAGTAGCGACACAGGTTAATGAGGCCAACAATAGGCAAAAAATAAGCAGTAGGGTTCATTTCTAGAAAGATAAAATTGAAAAGCAGAGAAGTTACATTAAACTTATATAGATCCTTGGTTACAGCATACTTCAAGTGCTGTGTTCATATATGGTCCCATATTATAAAACAATGTGGAGGCACGAGAGAAGGTGGAAAAAATTACAAGGATGATATCTTAACTAAGAGATTACATCTATCAGGAAAGACCAAATAGGCTTTTTCTAGAATACAGAAGGCCGAGAGGTGACCTGATAGATTAAAATTTTGAAGGGGTTCAATAGGGTTGTTGTAGAGAAGATGTCTCCACTTATGTGGAAATCCAAAGCTAGAAGTCATAAATATAACATAGTTATTAACAAATCCAATAAAGAATTCAGGAGAAAATTCTTTACCCAGAGAGTATTTAAAATGTGGAACTTGCAACAACATGGTGTCATTGAAACGAATAGCATAGATGCATTTCAGGGGAAGCTAGATAAGTACATGAGGGATAAAGGTATAGAAGGAGATGCTGATGAGGGTCGGATAAAGTAGGATGGGAGGAAGCTCTTCTGGAGCATAAACACTGGCATAGAGCAGTTGGGCCAATTAACCTGTTTCTATGCTGTAAATTCTTTGCAGTACAATACATTCTGAAGAATCTGGAAACAATTTCCAAGGGGTTAATTCAAAATAAATCACTCAGGCAAGTTCCTTTGATTTTTTTTTAACGAGCTTGAAGTACTTTTCTTATTTCCCAGGGGAAAAAGGACAGTGCATTTGTACAAATTATGAAAGCTTAAGCTTTATGTCATGTTGAGTAAATATGCTGGCTTTTAGTGAGCTACTTAAAACTGCCATTTAAAAACTTAGTGAAAAGAAGAGAAACCTCGATGTTTTTTTTAAAAAAAACTGTTCCACATAATACCTGATCAATAAAATGACTGGACTGGGTGAAGCAGCGGCCTAGTGAACACTACCCTGGGACCTGGGTTAAAACTGTTGGGATGAAAGTCTCCCCTCACTGCTGACTGTCAGAGGCGGCAGTAAAATGGGTTTGGACATACCTTTACAGTTTCTGATAAGCACAAGTCTACAGCACAAAACTACATACAATTGCTTTTAATTGTCAGTCTTATTGGAAGTCCTTTTCTTTTGGCTGAGAGCCCTGGTCTTGAGAGAGCAACTATTGTGCACCAGTCCCTCACGTTTACATGCTTAGTGAAGCGATCATTTTTGTAGTTTTGCTTTGATATAGGAGTCTTTTTTAATCAGATATGTGTAAGCATACATGGATCAAGTTTGCGAAGTATAAAAATATGACGTTACTACGTAGCTGTGTTAAATCCGATTCAGGGTGGTTAGTGATCAGGCTCAGGAGCTCTGGGAACTGGTGGCAGATCTGCACAATCAGTCAAAAACAGGCTACTGCATGATTTACAAGACCAGGTTTATGTTCATCTTTGGTCGTGCCCTTGACTGAGGAGTAACAGGTGACCTGATAGGTTTTGATATGATAGATGTAGAGATAATGGGTGGAGGCAGGCGCGCCAGGAAAAAAGAATAAAATGCTTTCGGGCTGGAATCCTAACATTTTCCCACCTCCTTCTGTCTTTCCCAGGGGAAGGTTGGCAGTGAAGTCGGAAACCCACGTGGCTGAAGAGGGCAACCAGTTGAGGCAATTATGTTTGCAATGCCTCTTTCCCAACCTCGCACCGGTCACACATTTTCGTCTGCAACTCGGCAGGCTAGAGAAGGCGAGCACACAGCAGGAAGTCATTGTGGGCTGAAACTGACATGAAATCACCAATATAAATGGGGAAAGTGGCAAGCCTTAGGCCAGCCATAGATAAAGGCTAGCACTGACAGAAGCAACTCGTTGAGGCAAATATTACGGATTGTGTTTGGCAAAGCAGCTTGGTGCCATTTCATAGAGGAGACTTGGACACCTGTATGTGGCTATTAACCTTTTCACCTTTTAGCTGACACAGGGAAATAGGTTCCACATATTCCGAAGTAGGGTGGATCACTGAGGAAGAGCTGCAGCTTCCTTCAGCTCAGCAGCCACAGTGGCAGGGGGAGTACCTGCAAGAGGAGCAGCAGCTGCAGAATGCAACAGACGGGATGTCCACAGGGCTGCACCCAAATGAAGGCATTTCCTTCTGCACAGAATCTATAGCCAAAGCTGACCTCTCAGAGCAGCAGTGCCTCCAAAGGCTGTGGCTCTCGTGGCAGGTGGTCGCAGACCTCTGCGCCATCTTGGAGGAAGACCTAAGGCCAGTAGGAGCAGCTGGCCACCCTTTGCTTGTGGCGGTCAAGGTGACCGCGGTTTTCAATTTTCTTGCATCCAGCTCATTCCAGGGCTCTGCTGCTGACATCTGCAGGATCTCACAATTGACAGCCCACAACTGCATCAGCCAGGTGACGGATGCCTTGTTTAGAAGGGCATCACAGTACATTCAGTTTGAGATGGACGTGGCCAGTTAAGCCCAGTAGGGCTGCAGGCTTCAGCTTCCTGGCAGGGTTTCCTCAGGCACAGGGTCTGATAGACTGCACCCATGTGGTGATCAAGGCTCCATCGGAACAACCACATGTATTTATGAATCTGAAGGGGTTTCACTCCTTTGATGTACAGCTGGTATATGATCACTGCAAGAGGGTCCTGCAGGTGTGTGTGAAGTTTCCAGGGAGCTGCCATGATGTCTTAATCCTTTGGAAGTCTTAGGTGCCTCAGCTCTTCAAACCACCAGGTACCAGTGGATGGCACTTGGGTGACAGGGGGTACCCGCTGAAGAACTGCTGCCGATACCAGTGCACAACCTCACCTAAGGCACATGAGAGGTTCAATCGGAGCCTTCTTACAACCAGGGCCACAATAGGGCAAGACATTGACTTGCTTAAAATGCTGTTCCGGTGCCTTGACCAATCTGGGGCGCCCTTTAATTCAGGCTGCTAAGGGTCTCCTGGATAGTGGTGATTTGCTGCACCCTGCACAACTTGGCATTTCAAGGAGGAGTGGAACTGGTGCCAGAGGTGAGGAGCAGCTGGCTTTCTCAGAGGAGGAGGACAAATAGGAGGAGAGCCTGGCACAGCATGACCATCCAGAGGTGCCGCTGATGCCCGCTGCCATTGAATTGCATGTCAGTGAAGCCCACAGCGCCTCATCCAGGCACATTTCAACTGAGTACAGTGGGTGCAGCATTGCACTCGTGCCATCCAGAGTCCTATGGCAGGCAGTATAGCATTACCACTTCAAACAAACAGATCTAACCACTGCAAAGAGCCATTCACCCATTACATTTTCTGCCTTGCATTGTCATCCATGTCTCATGCCACTCCCTTACTTTTACCTACCCGTGGTCAATGTGGAATGAAAAATAAATAACACCATAACACTCATCAGCGGAGAACAACACATACCTCATTGAATAAGTGTTTTCCATGTAGCACCAGCATTGGAAATTGCACCTATGTGATTTCCTTTATGCCACTAAAACTGTTTCCGTGTCCTCCTTCTCTTACATCTACATGGTGCTATCCCTATGGCTCCAGCAAAGCTGGAACCAGCCTGCCCGTGTCCAGGCTGTAACACATTAGATGCCCATGGCGGACATCCTCTGGGTTATGGAGTCTGTGAGGGCCCCGCCAAAGACTGCATCACCTGCATTTATGCAGGGGCAGCCTTGGTCATGGGGGCAGGATACAGTATTGGTGGCTCTGTCAGAGGGGCCGGCGGCAGGGGACATGTCCTGGGGGTGTCTTGAGGAGAGACCCCAAAAGCATCATCACTGTCTCCCTCTTCCCCCTCAGGACCCACCTGCACTTCCCTATTAACCAAGTGTGGCAGAGCACTTGGCTGCATTTGAACGTAGTGTTCAGCTGTGAAGGCGACTGTTTGATAAATCCTTCTCAAGGTTGCTGCCATCATAAAGAGCCCATTGTTGTATGCCTACATCCACTCATTGCCGGCTACGTATGACTCTCCATGAGGTTGGCCACTCTTTCAATGGAGGTCAAATGCCTGAGCCCTCACGGCACTCTTGGCTAAGATGGACTCATCCATCTTCAATACAAGGGTATGCACTGCCTCTGAAAATTCTGACAGATGGCCATGCACTTCCCTTTGCTGCTCCACAAGTACCCACTTAGTGTATGACCCCCGAAGCTCAGTATCTGTGTCGAGTTTAGCATAGCTGGCAGTGCCCTCAGGCCTCCGATGGGGACTCTGCCTCCAGTACCTGCTGCTGCTCACATGTGAAGTGCTCCTCACCTTGGGCCACCCTCTCTATCTGTGACGCAGAACCCACTGAGGTAAATGTATCTGTGCTGGTGGAGGGTGCACATGAGTCATGTGACGGTGCATTCTCAGAGTGCTGCTTCTCCTCTTAGGACTGGACTGCTTCCTCCCTCATCTCTTGGTGCGTCTCCAGCAATGTCGCTGCAGGAGATGAAAGGCATTCGTTAGTGCTGCATGCACGTGACAGACCATCCACTGTGATAGAATTAAACAATAATGCTATACAGGAAAAGGCCATTCGGCCAATCATGCCTGTGCAGCGTAATAGTCATAGAACGTCACATTTTGAGGATTCATTTCCAGCTAAATTGTCTTTTTTGAACTCAACATTTTCCTATTGAAAAGCACTCGGTGTACCCTTGTGTGTTCACCCCTTACAGCTGTTTCCAGCAATACAAAATACAAGTTAAAAATTTAACTTACTAAAATGTACATTGTCTTCGCAATCAGCCTCCAGCTACGTCATCATTTTTTGAGGTTCTTTTTTAGCATTTACATACTTGATTTTAGCAAATTCTTAGTTGTGTAAGTGTTCACCAGGACTGCAATTGTCGTGGTGAATGCAGCTTCTTGGCGTGTTTCATTCATTGGCAACTAGATTGAAATTGAATAGGTTCTTTCCTTCAACAGATGCTTGACAGGTGACGACCAGAACAAGGCCATGTAGGACTGTTGTTTAATTTTTCATTGGGCAGCACCTCAGCTTGCATCCAGCCCACTAATAAAGGTTTATTATTGGATATCCTACAAGGGTTTAAATTAAAACTGCTGAAAATATCTCGAGGACAAACTTTGTCAATCGTACCACAGCTTCAGTTATTCTTTATCAGGTCTGAAGTCACATGACTCTTTGCCACCTTTTAGTTACTTTTGTCACCACAAGGAACCAATGTATTTTGAAATATTCATGCCAGATGTATCACCAAAAAATGTGCTGCACAGCTGTATCAGGACAGCATTTCATTGCACCAGATAGCAGACGATATTTGATTTGCCAGTAAATAGGGAAAGCATTGGAAATAGAATATGCTCAAGTATAAGTGTGAAAAGGTACTTCTATTGTGTTTTACAAATAAGTAACATACAGTCACCTCTATTCTCTGTAATAATTTCACTACTATTCAAGCAAAATGGTGAACATAAGGCAATCATCAAGTGGAAATATTATACAAAGTATTTGAGAAACAAAAAGGTGCTTCTTGATTGGCACATAATGTACAACTTTATTAGCCTTTATTAGCCGAGGCATAGAATATAAGAGCAGGGAGGTTATGATGGAGCTGTATAAAACACTGGTTAGGTCACAGCTGGAGTACTGTGTACAGTTTTGGTCACCACACTATAGGAAGGATGTGATTGCACTGGAGAGGGTGCAGAGGAGATTCGCCAGGATGTTGCCTGGGCTAGGGCATTTCAGTTACGAAGACAGACTGGATAGGCTGGGGTTGTTTTCCTTGGAGCAGAGAAGACTGAGGGGGGGACATGATTGAGGGATATAAAATTATGAGGGGCATAGATAGGATAGATAGGAAGAAACCTTTTCACTTAATGGAGAGGTCAATAACTAGGGGGCATAGATTTAAGGTAAGGGGCAGAAGGTTTAGAGGGGAGTTGAGGAGAAATGTTTTCACCCAGAGGGTGGTTGGAATCTGGAACACACCGCCTGAAGAGGTGATAGAGGCAGGAACACTCACAACATTCAAGAAGTATTTAGATGAATACTTGAAATGCCATAACATACAAGGCTACGGGCCAAGTGCGGGGAAATGGGATTAGTTAGGACGGGTGCTTGATGGTCGGCGCAGGCTCGTTGGGCTGAAGGGCCTGTTCCTGTGCTGTAAAACTCTATGACTCTAACTGACAATTTCTGAGTTGTCTTTAGATTGTATAGAAGTTGTTTGGTGTGGTCAGGCAGTACATAGAAACTCATGGCACCCAATGCATGTCTTAATATTATGGGTTCTTGAAATAAAGAGCTACACAAAATACTGACATTCCCACAGCAGGTGCGAGGAAGCGCCATAGAACTAAAAGGTGATGAAATCACAGGTGTAGACCTGAGAATGTAAGTAGAACAAGTGAAAGCATCCTCAGGATTTGTCTAACATGCCTGTTCAAACAATGAGGTCACATACTGACACACAGGTGGAATGCTGATGCTCAAGAAAATCAAAGTCACTGCGGTTTTACTTCAAGCCTCATTCAAACCAAAATTGGAATCTTCTGGAAAAAATATATTTTGATGCAACCAAGGATGCAGCACAAGATGCAACATGGAAGTAACAGTTACCGTGTCCCATCCATGTTACAGTTAGCTCAGGTGCTATAGCTACAGGTTTGTATTTTTTAAACAAAGGCCGTCTTCAAAATTGATTCTTTGAGATTTTTATGTGTAAAATGAAGAGGCAATTTTTTAATGGTAGCATACAGAAAATTCAGATTAAATGCAGGAAGAGCACTCAATGGATTAATTTTGGTTTGTGACACATTTTAATGTGTCCAAGTCGGAAGAGTTCCTGTAACTTTACAGCTAACAGTAACAACAACAGGAGCCTTTACAAGAAGAGAGAGTTGGAGAGGTTTATGGAGGCAATACAGCCCAGGCTCGAAGCTCTGGAATACCCTCGCTACACCTCTCTGCCTCTGTGTCTGTCTTTCCTCCTTTAAGACGCTCCTTAAAACCTGCATCTTTGATCACGCTTTTGATCATCTGAGCTAATATCTTCTTATGTGACTGAGTGTCAAATTTTGTTTTATAATGCTCCTGGGAAGCACCGTGAGGCGTTTTATTACATTAAAGACATTATAGAAATATAAGTTGTTGTTGTAATTTCACATCTTCGGGCCGTGGCAAGTGAAGGCACAGTCACCAATGGTGGAGTGATAAGCAAGAGGTCATAATTGGAGAGTGCAGAGATCTCGGGGGAACTTGTAGGGCTGAGGAGGTTGCAGAGATAGGGAGTGATGAGGCTATGGGGGGATTGTGAACACAAGAATAATAATAGGAGTGTATCCTACTCCAGTAATTGATAACACAGATGATACTCACGATGTATTGCTATAAATAGGAAATGTTTCCTTCCATGAACTACTGAAAATTTGCTTCACAAGTTCTGCTGCAGAAACAACCACAATACTGCTTCAGTGAACAGCTTCGGATTTCTCCTGATTGGGTGTTCCAACAGTTCATGATAGCTTTACACATATGCTCACACCCCTCTACACACACACACTACCAACCAACCAACCACCCCCCCCCCCCCCCCCATACACACAGACACCCTTCCACAAACACATTTTACTCATTCTTTTAATACCTACATATGTACTCTAGCAACTTATATTTTTCTCATTATTAAAACTTGAAACCGAACAGTACAATGTACCATCTTACACATTCCTTCAAATTCAAACAAAACAAAATTTGACATTGAGCCACATAAGGAAATATAAGGACAGGAAATGGGAGATGAAGGAGAGAAGAAAGGGAAAGAGAGGGAAGGGAGAGGGAGAATGAAAGGAAGTGGAGGGAAGTGCAGAAGGTGAGGGAGAGGGAGGGGAGTGAGGGGAAGGAGGGAGGGAGAAACAGAGGGGAGTGGAAGACGGAGGAAGGGCAGAGGTGGGAGTGAGAGGATGAAGGGGAGAGAGGGGTGAGGAAGGAGGAAGAGGAGCAAGAGGATGGAGGGGAGAGGGAAAGGGAAGGAAGAACAGAGGGAAATGGGAAAGAAAGGGAAAGGAAATGCGAGAGCATGAGGAAGAAAAAGGGGAAGGGATGTAAGTGGTTTTCTCTAGTGCACCGAAAACACATCTCTTACTACAAGTTCTGGACGATAGGGATTATATGGACAGATCAGACTCGGACCCACTTTTTTTGGGCTCAATCGTGTTGTGTTTAATAAGATTAACAATAACACTCGTAAACAGTACAAAACAGTACAACCCTGACTTTTCCAACAGGCCCTACTATGCTAAATTACCACGGCCTAATAAAAGAACCCTCCCACGAAATAAACTAACACAGGGCCCCCAGCACTAAACCTCTAAGGTTTGGTTGGGACTTACAATCACCACTCACACAGTTAAGTGGTCTTGTGCATGTGTAGGCGCAGGCAATATGCTCACCCCGATTGCCCGTTGTCTTGCTTGAAGCTTCTTCCTGTATGTCTTGCTCCTGGTTCCATACCACGGACACAGTATCCAAGTTCCAGTTTGAGTCAAGGTCCGTTGATGAGGGATGAAGAGCAGCGCTCAGCTTCTGGCAGTGTTCCACTGAAACGAGCCGAGCCCCACTCAGGAGACTCGCTGTAGATTGATGCCGAGGAGAAGAGAGAAGAGCCAGCCCCGTTGCCAAACGGCTCCATATATATCCAAAACCTATCACCTTTTCTCCCGCCAATACTGATCGATGTACTGACTAAGGTGATCTGTCTGGACCCCGCCCCCGCCCCCCATCCCCGGTGGCCTAGAGTGACTCATAACCTTTGAAATCTTTGTGAAAAGTGATATTTTGTTTTCCCGTTCCCAGGCCTGGCACCTGGAGAGACAATGAGTGCTGATTACTGGATGTCTGTCGTTTCCTGAGTTGACGGCCCCCATTATCAGGTAGTGGGTTTCAATCTCAAACTGATCTTGCTTAACTAGCTTATCTCCTGGAAGGCAATGGCCCGGCCATCTCCTCCTTCCATCAGTTTCGATTGGGACTGAGTCGTGACTGTGTTTCATTGAGTTACCTCTCAGAGTATTGTTCCCAGTAATCATGTTAGACAGTGATGATGACAATCGGCCTGGGTTCCCTTCCATCCAGCCTGTCAGTGTGAAATGTCTGTTTGCATATGAATGCACCTTAGGTTAGCCTGTCTCGAAACTCCTGCTAGTCAATCCTATTCCCTAAGCCACTCCCACAAGCTTGCCAAACAGTACAGTTCTTTATTGTGGGTTTGGATTTAAAATATGATTCATGAAAATGGCCAGAATGCTGGTGCTACAAGGAAGGGAAGGGATAGAAAGTTGGAGCCAATAAAGGAGGGGAGGGGGGCGGGTGGTGAGGGGCAGAGAGAGAGGTAAAGTAACATTGGGGAAGAGGAAGTTTGGGAGAGGAGTGGTGGTAAGAGAGATAGAGGTAGAGATGGGCTGTAGAGACAGAGGGTTGAAGAAAGGAGGGGGATATGGATAGAGAAAGAGGAGGGAGAGGAGCAAAGTGTGAGCGGGGTAGATAAAAGAGGATTGGGGGAAGAATTGGGGAATACAGGCAGATGGGGATGGGGTGTGCAGGGAAAAAAGGAAGGAGAGAGGATGGACAACAGTAATTTATTGTACAAAAGCCACTTTGGTCATTCTGACGGAGATACCATTGGACATAAACACAAAATACAAAAGTTCCTTGAATCTGGAACTCAATCTATCAGTTTGTGTCATTGAATATAAATAACATGTTAAGATTTCCCAAACTAATGACTAGCTGAGCCATATCGATGAAGAAAGAAAGGTTCAAACCCCAACTTATACTTGTGTTGAGTTCGCTGACCCCAGTCTCGGCAGCTGTTCGCCGATATTATTAGCCTCAGTGCCCATGGGATAAGGAGGTGAAAATTGGCTGGGGTTCGCATTCCTGATCATTACTTCATGGCCGTGACTGGAACTCCTCATATGTGGAAATCAAGACATCTGACAATGTCCCACATGGATAAATACCCTACCAATACTCAATGCCTGTATATGAAGAATTACCACTTGGATGAGGTACTAGAGGGCAATACTCCATAGAACTGGAATCAACAAGGAGCAGAGAAGGGAAGAAAATCAATGTTAAAAGCAATGGCAAAATAATAAATGACAGATTGGGGATGTATTTCCTCAGAGTTTAGTTACTGAATGCAATCTGAGGGGAGTCAAGCTCTCTAATCAAACCTGTACTGTACCTAATCCAGGAGTGTTAATCACTGAACCCAGCATCACTACATTGCTCTATTTGACTGATTATGTAGATATAATGAAACATAACCATAGCAATAATTTAAACCAGAGTCTTTTGCAAAAATGAAATTGCATTACTTGTTGAACACAGCTGAAACAGAACAGGCTGCACTTTTCATAACAAGAACCATATTGAGCTATAAGCTAAGCCAGCCTCCCTGTCTCAGTCTCTCTTTTCATGGTTCTCTTTCATTTTTAACAGACAAAAGGAGATTGTGCAGCAGCTTGGACTGGAGCCTCAGACACAGACTGATTAGTATGAGCTAAGTTAAATGCATTTCAACTCTTCCACCCCCTCAAATTGTAATTTTGTCAAAATAATAGCACAGTTAAAGTAACAGTCAAAGAGAGAATGGTGAACCTGAACAATAGTTAGTAGCATTGCAGCCCAGGCATGGTTAGTTTACTCTCTTTCAGATACTAATTTTGGTAGCCACACCTATGTATTCTTACTTGGGTTAGGGAAGGCAGTGCAGGATCAAAGATCCTATGAAATGGATAAGATACACCTCACTGGAAAGAACGCTCCAGTATTCGGTGCAATGGTTATATTGTAGTTATGCTGCCAGTTTTGCACTGATGTGAAGCATTGATGCAATAGCTGGTGCATTGGGGAATTTTCCCAAGCCCTTGGAGGCAGGCTGGGGCGGGGGGAGGAGGGGGGGGTGGGGGAATTGGATAAAAATGCATTGGGCCAGCTTGCCGATGTCTTCCCATCTCTGGCCATTTTTCCTGGGGCAGTCTGTGTATAATATTGACAACCCATGCAGCAATTAACAGCCATTTTACGAGAATGGAATTCAATGGAATTTTACCAGCAGCTCACGGGAGCCATGCAGTGCCTACACCTCAGCGACTCAGAGGAGGTAAGAGCACAGCAGGAAGATATTGAGACCTGAAACTGACAAGCACTCAGCGCTATAAAGGCTGAAATAGGCAAAGCTGAGGTCAGCCATAGAAAGAGGCTTGCCATTAAATGGGCAGGTCAGTACAGCTGCTGCTATTAAAATTACTTTGAAGATAGGGATTACTGAAGCCTCTACAGAATACTGTGCAAATCGACTGAGATAAAGACACGTGCTGTTGAGACTCCAGTGACATGGGTGCCACCTACACTGAAGTCGGGTCGTCCACTGAGGGGGAGCTTGAACATGAGCCACATTAGCAGCCACAATGGGAGGGACAGCACCTGGAAGAGGAGCAGCAGCTGCAGAAATCTATGCACACACATGTAGCTGAACAACGCAAAGGGAATGGCTGAAAGCCAGAGGAAAAAAGGCGGCACTACCCTCCGCACAGGGTAAACAAGCAAATGGGCCTGATGGAGCAGCAGTGCCTCTATAGGCTGCAGCTGTGGCACCAGGTGGTCGCAGACCTCTGCAGCTTCTTGGAAGATGACCTGAGGCCACAAAGAGTGAATGGACACCCATTGCCCACAGCGGTGTAAGAAACTAGGTGCTGAATTTCTTTACATTCAGATCATTCTAGGGCAGCAGCTGACATCTGCAGGATCTCACAATCTGCCACCCATAATTGCATCACTCAGGTGATGGATGCCCTGTATGCAAGGGCAGCAGAACATATCAGGTTCAAACGATACTGCTAGCCAGGCCCAGAGGGCTGTTGGTTTCACCTCTATGGCAGGATTCCCTCAGTTGGAGGGCATGATAGACTTTACCCATGTGCCAACAAGGCTCTGTCAGATCAGCAAGGTGCATTTGTGAATGGGAAAGACTTCCACTCCTTTAATGTGTAGCTGGTATACAATCACCACAAAAGGATCCTGCAAGGTTTCCCAGCAACTGCCATGACACCTTCATACTGAGGCAGTCTCAGTTGCCTCAATCGTTCAGACTACCAGACAGCCTTCATGGATGGCTCCTGGCTGACAAAGGGTATCTGCTGAAGACCTGGCTGATGACACCAATGTGAATGCCCACTACAGAGGCACACAAGAGATACAACCATTGCCATTTGTCAACCAGGACAACCATTGAGTAGGCCATAGGTCTTCTGTAAACTCAGTTCTCGTGCCTTGACCAGTCCGGGGGCACCCTGAATTACGGCCCTGCACGGATCTCCCAGAAAGTGTTTGTATGCTGCACTCTGCATAACTTGGCGATACAAAGATGTGTGGAGCTGCCACCGGAAAATGGTGATGAGTGTCATCACCTTCAGAGAAGGAAGATTATGATCAGCCAGCACACCAAGCCCTTCCAGAGATCCTGTTGAGGCCTGTGCCCATTGACCTGCAGGCCAGGGAAGTCCAGGATGCCCTCATCCAGGCAAGATTCACCCGAATGTGGGGCTTCCTACACTGCACTCTTGGCACCTGGGTCCCTTTGGTGGCAGATATTGTGACCGCAATCACAAACCCATCACACCATAAAGATCTCCTTGACTGAAGAAACCTCAAGCTGCTACCCCTTCCACTTTAGCATTGTGACCCATGACATTCACTGATATCACATCCAGGCCACTCCTAATGGTGATTATGCAATGAGGCAATAAGAACTACATGAGACTTATCACTTAGACAGTTTCATTCCAATAAAGCACAGTGGCGGCACAGTGGCGCAGTGGTTAGCACCGCAGCCTCACAGCTCCAGGGACCCGGGTTCAATTCCGGGTACTGCCTGTGTGGAGTTTGCAAGTTCTCCCTGTGTCTGCGTGGGTTTTCTCCGGGTGCTCCGGTTTCCTCCCACAAGCCAAAAGACTTGCAGGTTGATAGGTAAATTGGCCATTATAAATTGTCACTAGTATAGGTAGGTGGTAGGGAAATTTAGGGACAGGTGGGGATGTTTGGTAGGAATATGGGATTAGTGTAGGATTAGTATAAATGGGTGGTTGATGTTCAGCACAGACTCGGTGGGCCGAAGGGCCTGTTTCAGTGCTGTATCTCTAATCTAATCTAAAGCTAATCAAGTTGACAGTAGCACAAAATAAGGCACCCAAGTGAATTTCATTGTGCTGCTAAAGCCAATTCCGTGTTCTCTACCATGAACTTCTGTGGTTCTACCTCCATGGTTAGAGCAGATTAAAAGGCAGCTTGTTCAATTCTGTGAGATGCCCATGGCATGAATTCTCTGGGTTGCAGTGCCCATGAGGGCCCTACACAGACTGGACCACCTGCATCTGTGCAGGGGCAACCTGTGTCTGGGGAGCAGGACACAGTGCTTGTGTCTCTGTCAGAGAGGGCCAAAGGGGTGGCTGCAAGCTGGGGGAACACCTTGAGGAGTGTCCCCGTTGCCATGATCCCTACCTCCCACTGCCTTTTCAGGGCCCACCTGTACCTCCCTGCTAACCAAAAGCAGGAGAGCGCCGAGCTGCATCTCTGTGCATTTCTGGCCAATCCAAGCTGTGAAAGGTTGCAGACATAGTGTGGAGGCCTCTGCACTGGTCCTGCCGCATATGATTCTCCATGAGATTGGCCACTCCTTCAATGGAGGAGGTCACGCCTGAAATATGGCGGAACTCATGACATGGGTGGACTCCTCCATCTTCTGCCCAAGGGTGAGCACCATGTTAGAAAACTCTGACAGATGCCCACACATCGCCCTTTGCTGCTCCACAAGCAGCCATTTCATACATGACCGCCAAGGCTCAGCATCTCCACCGAGCTGAGCATGGCTGGAGCTGCCTTCAGTCCTCCAATGGGAACTCCCCACAATTGTCATTGCTGCCATCTCCTGCTCATGTGATGTGCTGTTTACCTTATGCCACCCATTCTATCAGTGAATGAGGCCCTACCAATGTGCGTGTATCTGCACTGATGGAGGGTGCGTGTGACTCATGTGACAGTGGGTCTTCAGAGTGCTGCTCCTCCTCTGAGGTCTGCGCTGCCTCCTCATGCAGCTGCTGCTGTACTTCCAGCATTGCCCCTGAAGGAGCAAGAAGGCCTCCTGAAGATCGCAGATCTCAATGAACACAGAAACACAATAATTAGGAGCAGGACTAGGCCATTCAGTCCCTCAAACCTGCAGACCATTCGATAAGATCATGCCTGGTCTGATTGTGTCCTCACTTTTCTGTCTGCCCCCCATAGCCCTTGGCTCCCTTGTCGATCAAAAATCTATCTATGACAGCCTTGAATATATTCAATGACCTTGCCTCCACTGTTTTCTGGGGAGGAGAATTCCACAGACTAACAACGCTCTGAGAGAAAGAATTTCTCCTCATCTCAGTCTTAAATGGGAGACCCCTAATTTTTTAAACGTGTCCCCTAGTTCTAGCCTCCCGTACAGGGGGGGACCATCCTCTCAGCACCCACCCTGCCAAGTCCCCTCAAGATTTTATATGTTTCAATAAGATTTCCTCTCACGGATATAGGACAATGGATGCATCTTCTGACATCTTGCTGATATTCAACTGTGAACTTATGGATAGAACTACACAAATGAAGGAACTGAACCAATCTGATTGCATGGCTAAAACATTATGCTTTCACCTGCTTTCTGTAGCACTCCCATCTCACCTTTGGTGATGGCCTTGCCTGCTGTCACCCTGCCAAACTCTAGGGCTTTCTCGTCCATTGGCGTCAGGATTGCTAGCAATAGGTCTCCACCCCTGATGTGGCTCCTCTTCCGGGCATTGTATGCTCTCCACCTGCAAGATAAAGAACAAGAGCATGAGGAATATAAGGAGTCCACTGTGCGTATCATGAGGTGCTGGCATTTTTGATGGTCCTCACTCTGGAAAGGGCAGCGACCGTTTATCAGTTTAGCTGTGAGTGAGAGTGGTGTGAGCGCTTCCAATGGGCGAGGAAGGGATCTGGCATACATTCCCGTGTGTTGCTGCCAATATTGTGACTTTTAGTCATTCCATGTAGAGGATCTCTGAGGATGTGACTAATTCATGGCTGCTGTCAGAGCGTTTGTAGGGCATTCACCTTGCTAGACCTCAAAAAGTCATTGATTCACTTCCGGCACTGTATCCACGTCCTCTGACCACATTCCGGCTGCTGACCTCCTGTGTGACCTGGCCATCTCCTCTCGCTCTCAGGAAACAGGACATACCTTCATGTTCTCACTGCCTCCAACATAATCTCCGGGGAGGCATCTGTGAATTGTGGTGCAGCCCTTCCCCATTTCTCTTCCATTTTGGTCTGCCCTCAGGTGCCAGGCTCTTCAGCAACACTCCCATTGTAGTCACAATGCAGGCTGCCAGCTGCCCTTTCAATTGCGCCCATTGATTCGCCCTAATGCCTCCTCAACCCACCTGCCATCCCTAATTGGATAGCAGTCCCGAAGGCGGCTTATTAATTGGCCGCCATTCTGGAAGATTGAAACTGAAGGTGCGCCACTCTTGCCTCTGGGTTACGGACCCAGAAATGAAGCCACCTTGCGATTAAAAACTAAGTCGGGAAAATTCAACTCATTAAGTTAACAATCTGACTCCCATGTGTATTGGTAGAAGGACTGAACACATCTTCAGTAGGTTGTATCCCAGCTGTAACATGGCCCAAGTCTTTCCATGGAACAGCATGCCAAGCAACCATGCTGCAACAAGATACCATGACATCAAGAGTCACGTCAGCAAAGCTAATCACAGAAGAAGTGCACTCCCAAAGGCTCTAGTATTTTTACTTTGAACTGTTACTTTTATCCATTCCACTTTACATCACTTTTCACTGGCTTTGTGGTACACATTCATGTCCATGCATGCATCATCATGCCAGGATAATGACAATCATAATCAGGAAGTCAGCACGACTTTCAAAGTCAAACAAATGTATCTGCATGGAGGGACAGTTATACTCCAATCTATCCAACCTGGGTACAATTTAAGTAATTATGAGTAATGGCAGTCCTTGAACTATTTGAATAGGTCTAGCAAGATAATTAAAGCTCATTTTAATATTGAAAGCATCAGTTACTTTATTTTGTAAAGAAACATGACTGTATAATGTTGAATTGATATAGGCTGTTATTTTCAAAAGCCAAATTCCTCTGTTCCCCCCTGTCAGTTTTCAATTCACCATCTATCTATTCCAGCTGAGAGGGCAGGTGGACAACCAGTTCTCATTCCTCTGCTAATGCACTGCCAATTATAGATGGCTTTAAGTAGGAGGGTTCTGCAATAAAAAGATGGCATTAGATGTAATCAAGCAAGTTAAATAGCTTAACGGAAAATGAGCCTCTTGACCTTTAGTAATGATTCAGAATTAATCTCTGCCAGCAGTAACAGAAACTAACTAGCATGTAAAATCCCAAAGAGGTGTAGGTCATGTTTAAGTGAGTGTGAGATCTAGATTTTAGTTCAAAAATATATTGAAATGAAGGGTGGTTATTATATTGGTTATGTTACTGGATTAGTAATCCAGGGATCTGGATTAATGATCTGGAGACATGAGTTCAAATCTCACCGCAGCATCTGGTGAATTTAAATTGAGTCAATTAAATAAAATATTAGATAAAAAGCTAGTCTTATTAAAGATGACCATGAAATTGCTAGATTGTCATAAAAACCCATCTGATTCACTGAAGTCATTTGGGAAAGAAAATCTGCTGCCCTTAACCAATCTACACTATATGTGAATCCAGACCCCACAGCAATGTGGTTGACAATTAATTTCCCTCTGAAATGGCCTTGCAAGCTTCTCAGTTATACCAAACAGCTACAAAAAAACAATAGGAATAAAACCAGATGGAACACCTGGCATCAACCTCGGCACCAGACATGACAAAGGCACACCCTGCCCAGTCAACCTTGCAAAGTCGTTCTCATTAATATCTGTGGACTTGTGCCAAAATTGGGAGGGCTGTCCCACAGACTGGTCAAGCAAGAGCCTGACATAGTTATACTCACAGAATCATACATTTTAGCCAATGCCCCAGCCTCCTCCATCACCATTCCTGAGTATGTCCTGTCCCACCAGCATGACAGACCCACAAGAGGTGGCAGCACAGTGGTATACAGTCGGGAGGGAGTGGTCCTGGGTGTCCTCAACATTAACTCCACGCCTCGAAGTCTAATGGCATGAGGTCAAACATGGGCAAGGAAACCTCCTACTGGTTGCAACCTACAGCCCTTCCTCAGCTGATGATCAGTACTCTCCATGGTGAGCACAACTTGGAAGTAGTACTGAAGGTGAAAAGCCACAGAAGGCACTCTGGGTGAAGGACTCCAATGCCCATCACCAAGAGTGCATTGGTAGCACCACTACTGTCCGAGCTGGCCGAGTCCTGAAGGGCATACCTGGCAGACTGGGCCTGCAGCAGATGGTGAGAGAACCAACACCAGGGAAAACCTACTTGTTGTCACCCTCATTAACTTACAGTCACAGGTACATCTGTCCCTGAGAATATTGGTAGCAGTGACTAACACACAGTCCTTGTGGAGTCAACATCCTGTCTTCACACTTATAACACATTCAGAATGGCGCTACCACCCATACTAAATGAGATAGATTCGGAACAGATCTATTAGCTCAAAACTGGGCATCCATGAGACACTGTGGGCCATCAGCAGCAGAATTGTATCCCACCACAATCTGTAACCTCATGGCTTGGCATATTCCTCACTCTACCATTACCATCATGCCAGAGGACCAACCCTGGTTCAATGAAGAGTGTAGAAGAGCATGTCAGGAGCAGCACCAGGTGTACCTAAAAATGAGGTGTTAACTTGAAGCTACAACACAGGACTGCAAACATGCTAAGCAGCAAAGCATCATGCTACAGATAGAGCCAAGTGATTCCACAACCAATGGATCAGATCAAAGCTCTGCAGTCTAGCCAGATCCAGTCGCAAATGGGGTGGTGGACAATTAAGCAAATAACAGGAGGAGGAAGCTCCATGAACATCCTAATCCTCAATGTTGGAAGAGCCTAGCATATGAGTGCAAAAGACAAGTCTGAAGCATTTGCAACCATCTTCAACCAGACGTGGCAAGTGGATGATCCATCTCGACTTCCTCCTGAGGTCCCTACCATCACAGAAACCAGTTTGCAGTCAATAAGATTCACTAAAAGTGATATAAAGAAACAGATGAGTGCACGGGATACAGCAAAGGCTATGAGTCCCGACAACGTCCCAGTTGTAGTGCTGAAGGCTCGTGCTCCAGAACTAGCCATGCCTCCATCAAGCTGTTCCAGTGCAGCTACAACACTGGCATCTACTTGACAAAATAGAAAATTGCCTAGGTATGTCCTGTCCACAAAAAGCAGGACAAATCCAAACCAGCCAATTACCCCATTCCCCATCAGTCTACTCTCAATCATCAGGTCATGTATTGTCAACAGTGCTATCAATAATCTGCTCACCGATGTTCAGTTTGGTTTCCGCCAGGATGACTCAGCTACAGACCTCATTACAGCCTTGATCCAAAAATGGACAAAGGAGCAGAATTCCAGATATGAGGTGAAATGCCATTGGCATTAAGGCAGCATTTGACCATATGTAGTATCAAGGAGCCCAAGTAAAATTAAAGTCATTTGGAATCAGGGGGTAAACTTTCCACTGGCTACAGTGATACCTAGTAAAAAGGAAGGCTGTGATTTTCAATTGCAGGTGGGGTCCAGAAGGGGTGCAGGCATGATTTGAAAACCACGGTCCCGGAAGGCGGCACTGGATCCCACTGTCTCCAGAATGCAACACAATTTTCCATGGGAGGGTGTGGAGGTGGCGGGGAATGTAGAACCAGCTCACCTCCAACTAAACAGCCCATTAAGCTCCTTGAGGAGCTTGTTAATGGGCAGAGGAGGGCAAGAAGGCAATTTTCAAAGTATAAATCACCAAACCCAAAGAGCCTGGTGCACCTTATTGCACAGCTGTTGGGTTCAAAGTGGGCGGAAGGTAATTTTTTTGATGTTGAAAATTTTTGGGAGCTAGGGATCTTGCACTGCTTCATACGCTTTACCTTCCATTTGGCCGTTCGGCCACTTTTGTGCTCAGTGAGGCTGCTGGTCCTTCGAGGTGCTGACTGCTCTCTTCTGCAAGGCAGTGACAAGCCCCATCATGGCTGCCATCTGCCTTTGCCACTCATGCTCTGCAGGCATCTCCCACCTCCTGGTTGAGCTTGGTACCAAGCTTGCCGCTGGTCCAATTAGGGAATTCACATTTCAAGATAGCGTGGTGTGAGCGATGCAGTTGCGGCGTGAGGTGGACCCGGAAATTATCGGGGCGTCGGGTTCCCAACCCCGATTTGAAAACCCATCCTAAAGATTGTCATGGTTGTTGGAGGCCAATCATCTCAGTCCCAGGACATCACGGCAGGAGTTCCTCAGGGTAGTGTCCCAGGCCAAACCATCTTCAGCTGCTTCATCAATAACCTTCCCTCCATCATAAGGTCAGAAGTTGGGATGTTCTCTGATGATTGTATGGTATTCAGTGCCATTTATAACTCCTCAGATAGTGAAGCAGCCTGTGGCTACATGCAGCAGGACCTGGGTAACATTCAGGTTTGGGCTGATAAATGACAAGTAACATTTATGCCACACAGGTGCCAGGCAAAGACCATCTCCAACAAGAGAGCATCTAACCAACTACCCTTGGCATTCAACAGCATTCAATGGCATACCATTACTGAATCCCCCACCATCAATATCCTGGGTCACCATTGACCATAAATACAACTGGACCAGCCACATAAATACTGTTGCTACAAGAGTAGATCAGAGGCTGGGTATGCTGCAGCAAGTAACTTACCTCCTGTCTCTGCAAAGCCTATCCACTGTCCATAAGGCACAAGTCACGAGTGTGATGGAATAGTCTTCATTTGCCTGGATGAGTGCAGTTCCAACAACACTCAAGAAGCTCAACACCAGTGCAAGAGAGCTTGAAAACAGCGTGAGGGCAGAGTGGTCCGAGAGTTTGAAAACAGCGCGAGAGGGGAGCAGCACGAGAGGAGAGCGGTCCGAGAGTTAGCTGGGGCTGGGCACAGTCTGTGAGCGCACCATATTCGGAGAAAAAATAACAAGTGGCATCACAGGGAAGCAGGTAAATGATTGGTTGGTGAGCATTTTGCTATTTTGTTATTTTCCTCATTTATCTTTCAAAACTCAGGTAATTAACAGTAATTGTAAGGTTTTATTAGTAATACTAAAGTTTACTAGTGGTAATAAAGCTTATTGGGAGTAGGGTAAAGTCTACAGTTTTGTTTTATAGTAAGTAGTGTTTTTTAGGGAATCAAGGTCCCCGAGTGTAAATAATCTAATTTTTCAGTAATTTAAGGGAGTAAATTAAGGGTAAGTCAAGGCAGGGCAGCTCGGCAGCGTGGAGTGCTCCTCCTGTGCAACGTGGGAAGTCAGGGACACTTCAGTGTCCAGAGTGAATATTTGTGCAGGAAGTGTCTCGAGCTGCTGCTACTTGAAATCCGTATTTCGGGTCTGGAGCGGCAGCTGGGGACACTGTGGAGCATCCACGAGGCTGAGATCATCGTGGATAGCACGTACAGGGAGGTGGTCACACCACAGGTAAAGACTGCTCAGGCAGAAAGGGAATGGGTGAGCGCCAGGCAGAGTAGAATAACTAGGCAGGTAGTGCAGGAGTCCCCTGGGTCCATCACCCTATCTAACATATTTTCCATTTTGGATACTGTTGGAGATAGCTTCTCAGGGGAATGCAGTGGGCCAAGTCTGTGGCACCACGGATGGTTCAGCTGCACAGGAGGGGAGGAAAAAGAGTGGGAGAGCAATAGTGATAGGGGATTCTATCGTAAGGGGTACAGATAGGCATTCCTGTGGCTGCAAACGTGACTCCAGGATGGTATGTTGCCTCCCTGGTGCTAGGGTCAAGGATGGAGGACTGCAGGACATTCTGAAAGGGGAGGGTGAACAGTCAGAGGTCTTGGTTCACATTGGTACCAATGACATAGGTAGAAAGAGGAATGAGGTCCTGCAACAAGAATTTAGGGAGCTAGGTAGCAAATTAAAAAGCAGGATCTCAATGGTTGCAATCTCTGGATTACTCCCAGTGCCACATGCTAGTGAGTATAGGAATAGGAGGATAGAGCAGATGAATACGTGGCTGAAGAGGTGGTGTCGAAGGGTGGGCTTTAGTTTCCTGGATCACTGGGTCTGTTTCTGGTGAAGGTGGGACCTGTACAAGTCGGACGGGTTGCACCTGAACTGGAACGGGACCAACATCCTTGCTGGGAGGTTTGCCAGTGCTGTTGGAGGGTGGGGGATGGGGGTGGGGGGTTGAAACTAATTTGGCAGGGAATTGGGTTACAGAGTGGAGGCACAGTAGGGGGTGATGCAACAGCCAAATATAAAGTCAGTCTGGAAGGCAGAGCAAATATAGACCTGTTAAGGCACAAGTGAACAATGAAAGGCTGGATTGCATCTATTTTAACGCAAGGAATCTTACAGGTAAGGCAGATGAATTGAGGGCATTGATTAACACATGGGAATATGATATTATTGCTATCACAGAGACATGGTTGAGGGAAGAACAGGACTGGCAGCTCAATATTCCAAGGTACAGAATCTTCAGGCGTGACAGGGGAGGGTGTAAAAGAGGAGGTGGCATTACACAGTTGATCAAGGAGTCAATTACTGCAGCAAGAGGGATGATCTCTTCGAAGGTTCCTCAAATGAGGCCAAATGGGTAGAACTTAAAAACAAAAAAGGGGCAATCATTTTGCTGAGAGTATACTACAAGCCTCCAAACAGTCAGGGAGAGATAGAGGAGCAGATATGTAAGCAAATCTCAGAGAGGTGTAAAAATAATAGGGTAATAATAGTAGGGGATTTCAACTTCCCCAATATTAACTGGGATAGTCTTAGTGCAAAAGGCTTAAAGGGGGTGGAATTCTTAAAGTGCATCAGGGAGAGCTATTTGAGCCAGCATGTAGAAAGTCTTACAAGAGAAGGAGCAGTACTGGACCTAATCTTAGGGAATGAAGCCAGACAAGTGGTAGATGTGTAAGTGAGGAAGCATTTCGGGGATAGTGGCCTGTAATCTCTGTAAGATTTAAGGTAGTTAAGGAAAAGGACAAAGATGGACCGGAAATAAAGGTAATGAAGTGGGGTAAGGCCGATTTCAATATGACAAAACAGGATCTGGCCAAAGTGGTCTGGGAGCAGCTACTTGCAGGAAAGTCTACATCAGACCAGTGGGAGTCGTTCAAAAAGGAAATAGTGAGAGTTCAGGGCCAACATGTTCCCGTAAAGGTGAAGGATAGGACCAACAAGTCCGGGGAACCCTGCATGTCAAGGGATATAGAGAATTGGATAAAGAAAAAAAAGGAGGCTTATGGCAGATTCTGAGGGCTGAAAACAGCAGAGGCCCTACAGGAGTATAGAAAGTGTAGGAGGGTACTTAAAAAGTAATTGGGAGAGTGAACAAGGGGCATGAAAAAACACTGGCTGGCAAGATAAAGGCATTTTATAAGTATATTAAGGGCAAGAGGATAACCAGGAAAAGAGTAGGGCCCATTAGGGACCAAAGTGGCAATCTGTGTGTGCAGCGGGAGGACGTAGGTGAGATTTTAAATGATTACTTTTCATCTGTGTTCACTATGGAGAAGGACAATGTACGTGCAGAGATCAGGGAGGTGGATTGTGATATACTTGAACAAATTAGCATTGAAAGGGAGGAGGTATTAACGGTTTTAGCAGGCTATAAGTGGATAAATCCCCAGGCCCAGATGAGATGCACCCTAGGCTGCTATGTGAGGCAAGGGAGGAGATTGCAGGGGCTCTGACACAAATTTTCAAATCTACTCTGGCCACAGGAGAGGTGCCAGAGGACTGGAGGACAGCAAGTGTGGTTCCATTATTCAAGAAGGGTAGTAGGCATAAACCAAGTAATTACAGGCCAGTGAGTCTAACATCAGTGGTAGGAAAACTATTGGAAAAATTTCTGAGAGACGGGATTAATGTCCACTTGGAGAGGCTGAGATTAATCAGGGATAGTTAGCATGACTTTGTCAGGGGGAGATCATGTCGAACAAATTTAATTGAATTTTTCGAGGCGGTGACTAGGTGTGTAGATGAGGGTAAAGCAGTTGATGTAGCCAACATGTACTTTAGTAAGGCTTTTGATAAGGTCCCACATGGGAAATTGGTTAAGAAGGTAAGAGCCCATGGGATCCAGGGAAATTTGGCAAATTGGATCTAAAATTGGCTTAGTGGCAGGAGGCAGAGAGTGATGGTCGAGGGTTGTTTTTGTGATTGGAAGCCTGTGATCATTGGTGTACCGCAGGGATTGGTACTGGGACCATTGCTGTTTGTAGTGTACATAAATGATTTAGACGTGAATATTGGAGGTATGATCAGTAATTTCGCAGATGACATTAAAATTGGTGGTGTCGTAAATAGTGAGGAAGAAAGCCTTAGATTACAGGACGATATAGATGGGCTGGTAAAATGGGCATAGCAGTGGAAAATGGAATTTAATCCTGAGAAGTGTGAGATGACGCATTTTGGGAGGACTAACAAGGCAAGAGAATATACAATGGATGGTAGGACCCCAGGAAGTACAGAGGGTCAGAGGGAACTTGATGTACTTGTCCATAGATCACTGAAGGCAGCAGCACAGGTAGATAAGGTGGTTAGGAAGGCATATGGGATACTTGCCTTTATTAGCCGAGTAATAGAATATAAGAGCAGGGAGATTATGATGGAGCTGTATAAAATGTTAGTTCGGCCACAGCTGGAGTATTGTGTACAGTTCTGGTCACCACACTGTAGGAAGGAAGTTTTTTTTTATTTAGAGATACAGCACTGAAACAGGCCCTTCGGCCCACCGAGTCTGTGCCGACCAACAACCACCCATTTATACTAACCCTACAGTAATCCCATATTCCCTATCACCTCCCTACACTAGGGGCAATTTACAACGGCCAATTTACCTATCACCTGCAAGTCTTTGGATGTGGGAGGAAACCAGAGCACCCGGCGAAAACCCACGTAAGCACAGGGAGAACTTGCAAACTCCACACAGGCAATACCCAGAATTGAACCCGGGTCCCTGGAGCTGTGAGGCTGCGGTGCTAACCACTGCGCCGCCCACACGTGATTGCACTCGCGTGGGTGCAGAGGAGATTCACCAGGATGTTGCCTGGGCTGGAGAATTTTAGCTATGAAGAGAGACTGGATAGGCTAAGGTTGTTTTCCTTGGAGCAGAGAAGGCTGAGGGGGGACCCGATTGAGGTATACAAAATTATGAGGGGCATAGATAGGGTAGATCGGAAAAAACATTTTTCCCTTAGCGGAGATGCCAATAAGCAGGGGGCATAGATTTAAGGTAAGGGACAGGAGGTTTAGAGGGAATTTGAGGAAATTTCTTTTCACCCAGAGGGTGGTTGGAATCTGGAATACAAGGCCTGAAGGGATGGTAGAGGCAGGAACCCTCACAACATTTAAGAAGTATTTAGATGAGCACTTGAAATGCCATAGCATACAAGGCTACGGGCCAAGTGCTGGAAAATGGGAATAGAATATAAGTACTTGATGGCTGGCACGGACACTATGGGCCGAAGGGCCTGTTTCTGTGCTGTATAACTCTATGACCATCCAAGTCAAAGTAGCATGCTTGATCTGCACCCCCATCCGTTACCTTCAACCATCACTACCCCCACCACAGGCGCCCCAAGCTGCAGTGAGTACCATCTACAAGATCCACTACAGCAACTCGCCAAGGCTTCTTCAACAGCCCCTGCCAAACTCATGACCTCTATCACCTAGAACAGGAGCAGCAGGCACATGGGAATACCACCACCTGGAAGTTCCCTTCCAAGTCACACACCATCCTGACTTGTAACAATATCGCTGTTCCCTCAATGTCAGTGGATCAAATCTTGGAACTCACTACCTAACAGCACTGTGGGTGTACCTATACCACACGGATGGCAGTGTTCAATTTGGCAGCTCACCACCACCTTTCAAGGACAATTAGGGGTGGGCTATAAATGCTGACCTTGCCAATGAAGCCCACATTCCATGAACAAATCAATGATAAAAGAATTAAAAAATAGAGAACGAGCAAAGTGGTAAAACAATGCTTTGGCAAACTTTCCCCAAAATTAAATCAATAAAAGGAAATCTAAAACAGATCTAAAGAACTAGAGGGGAGCTGAGAAGAAATGTTTTCACTCAGAATTTTTAGAATCTGGAATGCTCTACCGAAAAAGGTGGTGGAAGCTGATCCCATAATTAATTTTAAAAGAAAGTGTTATGGGACAACCTTAAGAGGACTAGCTTAAGAAGCTATAGGTGAAGATCACCAGAGGAAGTGATGTTACGTAATGCATGACCAGAGAATTGTAGATGTAGCCTGACAGAATGGATATGCATTGATGTGGCTCATAGTGTAGCTGTGTATTTATGTTCTAATTAAGTTTTAATAAAAACCCACATATTCTTTGGATATTCAGGGAACTCCTCTTTGCTGATGATGCTGCATTAACATCTCACACTAAAGAATGTCTGCAGAGTCTCATCGACAGGTTTGCGGCTGCCTGCAACGAATTTGGCCTAACCATCAGCCTCAAGAAAACGAACGTCATGGGACAGGACGTCAGAAATGCTCCATCCATCAATATCGGTGACCACGCTCTGGAAGTGGTTCAAGAGTTCATCTACCTAGGCTCAACTATCACCAGTAACCTGTCTCTCGATGCAGAAATCAACAAGCGCATGGGAAAGGTGTCCACTGCTATGTCCAGACTGGCCAAGAGAGTGTGGGAAAATGGCGCACTGACACGGAACACAAAAGTCCGAGTGTATCAAGCCTGTGTCCTCAGTACCTTGCTCTACAGCAGCAAGGCCTGGACAACGTATGTCAGCCAAGAGCGACGTCCCAATTCATTCCATCTTCGCTGCCTCCGGAGAATCCTTGGCATCAGGTGGCAGGACCGTATCTCCAACACAGAAGTCCTCGAGGCAGCCAACATCCCCAGCTTATACACACTACTGAGTCAGCGGCGCTTGAGATGGCTTGGCCATGTGAGCCGCATGGAAGATGGCAGGATCCTCAAGGACACATTGTGCAGCGAGCTCGCCACTGGTATCAGACCTGCCGGCCGTCCATGTCTCTGCTTTAAAGACGTCTGCAAACGCAACATGAAGTCCTGTAACATTGATCACAAGTCGTGGGAGTCAGTTGCCAGCGATCGCCAGAGCTGGCGGGCAGCCATAAAGGCGGGGCTAAAGAGTGGCGAGTCGAAGAGACTTAGCAGTTGGCAGGAAAAAAGACAGAAGCGCAAGGGGAGAGCCAACTGTGTAACAGCCCTGACAACCAATTTTATCTGCAGCGCCTGTAGAAGAGTCTGTCACTCTAGTATTGGCCTTTATAGCCACTCCAGGCGCTGCTCCACAAACCACTGACCACCTCCAGGTGCTTACCCATTGTCTACCGAGACAAGGAGGCCAAAAAGAAGAAGAAGAGAAGATTCTTTGGATATTACTTGGAGTCCTGTGAATCTTACCATAGTTCACATACCAAAGGAACAAGTAATATTACAGGAAGTTGGACAGTTACTTCAGGATGATGAATTTACAGGGCTATGGACAAAGGTAGGGGCATTGGACTAAGCATGACTGCTGTTTCAGAGAGCCAGAACAGGCACAAAGGGTCAAAGTGTCTCCTGTGCCTGAAGTTTCTATGGTTCTATGAGCATGTGTTAAGTTTCCAAGTTTGCAGTTGTGGGAAAAGGAGATATCATATTGCTGCAGTAGTTAATACTCATCTGAGATTATGCTTAAGGCTGGATATTGGAGCAGAATAAAGGGAGCTTTAGTCTACAGGTGTCCATACTATTTTCAGGCCACCGTTCTACAGCTGATTTTATTCATACCTTGAGCATCAGTGCCAGTGACACTGCCTCCTGATCTGAAGATCCCATGCAGTTGGTGGCTGTCCCAAAGTAAAAGAGCTGGATTTGCAAAGGCCAGAAGCTTGGAAGATCTGTTTTGTTTAAAAGCAGGTTTTATTTCTGACACTCGTGAATCAGGCACGTTTACCTTCGGGTTTTTCTGATGGATGCAGAGGCCCATGTGTCGGGAGGTGCCACCAGTAGCAGAGGTCTTCTACAATATAAAGGCAGCTTTTGATGCTGACACTGAAATGAGGCAGTACTTCTCACCTCAGCAGTAATATTGCACAAATTGAAAAGCAACTAATTTCACCCTAACAAATTACAAGTATTTTTGAATACTCATATTTCCTTTGATTCCTGAAATTAGATTGATCGGAATTCTGTCTCTTGTTTGCCTTAGGAACTGTCAGCGACCATGTATCAGTTACGGGAATCACAGGCTCCAATCTGACAGCAGACTCTGCTTTGAGTCACACCTTCACTTTGTACTGACAATTCTAAAGGTAAACAAATGTGACATCTAGAGCACATTGCATTAATGGATAGCAGCTTTATCTTTTGACATTACTTAGGGAAATATATGCAAACTTGAATTCCTTTTAATTTGAAATATAAGATCCTGTAAGTATTGAGTCATAGTCTAGAACTTAGCTCTCATCTGATGGATCATAGAAAAATTCATGATACTGTCATCCAGGCTTCGTGTTCTGTCTGCTCCATTACATTTGCCATTTTTTAAACCAAAAAACAAGCTGGAGGCTGACATGCAATGGAATTGCATAATTGCACTGGAATCTCATCCACCATAAGAAGATTAGCCATTTACAGCAGCTATATTTCATCTAATTGAATGAAAATTAAACTGCTGTCAAATGGAATTAAAAGGTCATTTTTTTTTTTAGAAGCATCTCATTTGAATGAGTGGCCTTACCTAAAAACTGTGCATCACAGCAAGAGCTCCTGCTGACAAGAATGGCTGCTGGTACAGTAACCTGGCTGGTCACTAAAATATTAAAAATAGCAGTGGGAAGATCAAATCTGCCACCATTTTACAATAGGCAGCAGTGGAGTCATTATAACTACATGCTGAGAGGAAGAAATGTAAGATCGTGGCAGATTCAATACCTTCACTATCATGTTACCTTTTGCCAAGCCAGTTGCTACATCAACAGCATCATGCCAAAGAAGGAATAGCAAATAAGCTGGAAAATAGGCAACTGTCTCCTAAATGGAAGGTTCAAGAATTGCAGCTTTAAATGGAATAGCCTTCATTGATAAGAGGGGCTAAATGCAATAATCCCTGCAAACAGGGGCGGGATCACGACGCAGTACTAATCCTCACGGTTGTTTCCAATGCTGGCAGCATGCCAACTTCGTGCTACCTGTTAATTTGCACAATTGCTGCATGCAGCTACCACTAAGTGTGTTGTTGAGTGGCTGCACACCTCAGCAGAGACCCAAGTTCAGGCAAGGCCAGCATGGCTGAAATCCAGCCTGCACCTCCTGAAGGGGAGGTGCATTCGGGCTACAGCAGGTGCTGGAACTGTTTGTGCAATAGAGTCTGAGCAGGAAGAAGAGGGAATTATGATGCAACAGAGGAGAGAGTGGGCTCCGAGGTTCTCTGATGCTGCACTGGATGCCTTGGTGGAGTAGGTGAAGAGGAGGAGAGAGGTCCTCTAACCGCAGGGATCTAGGAGACCCCCCAGGCAATCGGTGTGAAGGCAGCGGGAGCAGATAGCCGTGATTCAAACCCCGAAGACCTGGATGCAGTACTGGAAGAAGTTCAATAACCTCACATGAATGGTCAAGGTCAATGAACTCATCTTCAAATGCCATATCCCACCAACTGTACCACTAGCTTCACACACAGCTAAATCACATCTCATACCTCACATTCATAACTTCACTGCACCCTTACACACTTAGCTCTGTTACAAGCCTCACACCCACATTTCACAGCTTGCATACACTGCCAGCTACTCAATAATGACAGCCACATCACCCAAACACCTTTAACCACACTCATGGGCACACTTCCCTCTCTCTTACAGGACAAGTTGATGCACAAGCAGAGGCAGCAGGTGCTAACCGAAGGAGGACAGGTACGGTTTCAAGTCTGTACCCCAATGGAGGAGGCGGTGGTCTCCATCATTGGAGCAGCCATCGCTGAGGTTGTGGCCAGCAGCGGGAAGTGAAACCATCAAACGTGATAGTATCCTCATACCTAATCCTCCTTCTCACTTTCCCCTCACCCTACAGATTCTTCTGATTTACAAGGTGCACGTGGTGTAAGCATGCATCACTTGCTTTCCCTCACTTCTCGTCAGCCCTACCCTTATGTCTTTCTCCTTTCAGATAACCCAAGAATGGCAACCTAGCCAGATAGTATGGAAGAACAAGAGGTAGACGAACCGGATGAAGAAGAAACATTATCGGATCGCACATTCGCAGATACCAGCTCAGACACTGACACTGCACATAATTTAGAGGATTGCATAGAGGTGGCATCTGCACATGGTGAGACATCAGGCACGAGTGCCTTGCAGCCAGAGCAAGGGGCAAGGATAGTGCAGGCGCCAGCTGACTGGAGGATGAGGTCACACACAAGTTCTACTGTAGAGGACTCAGATGAGCACGTCGATGGGGAGGGATGCAGAAGGCGGGCATATACAATGAAGCATTTGTAACCATCTTCAGCCAGAAGTGCCAAGTGGATGATCCATCTCAGCCTCCTCCTGAGGTCCCCAGCATCACAGATGCCAGTCTTCAGCCAATCCAATTCACTCCACATGCTATTATGAAACGGCTGAAGGTAATGGATACTGCAAAGGCTATGGGCCCTGAGAACACCCAGGCAATAGTATTGAGGACAAAAACAAGAAATGCTGGATTCACTCAGCAGGTCTGGCAGCATCTGTGGAAAGAGAAGCAGAGTTAACGTTTCGGGTCAGTGACCCTTCTTCGGAACTGACAAATATTAGAAAAGTCACAGATTATAAACAAGTGAGGTGGGGGTTGGGCAAGAGATAACAAAGGAGAAGGTGCAGATTGGACCAGGCCACATAGCTGACCAAAAGGTCACGGAGCAAAGGCAAACAATATGTTAATGGTGTGTTGAAAGACAAAGCATTAGTACAGATTAGGTGTGAATATACTGAATATTGAACATCAGCAAGTGCAAACCTGAAGAAAAACAACCTGAAAAAAACAGTGGGTAAGCAAACTGAACAAACTAAGATGAAATGAAATAAATGCAAAAAAAAGATTGTAAAAAATGTAAAAAGGAATGCAAAAAAAAGGAAGAAAAAATAACTAAAAATGACTAAAAATGAAAGTAGAGTGGGGGGCTGTCATGCTCTGAAATTATTGAACTCAATGTTCAGTCCGGCAGGCTGTAGTGTGCCTAATCGGTAGATGAGATGCTGTTCCTCGAGCTTGCGTTGATGTTCACTGGAACACTGCAGCAATCCCAGGACAGAGATGTGAGCATGAGAGCAGGGGGGAGTGTTGAAATGGCAAGCAACCGGAAGCTCAGGGTCCTGCTTGCGGACTGAGCGGAGATGTTCCGCAAAGCGGTCACCCAGTCTGCGCTTGGTCTCCCCAATGTAGAGGAGACCACACTGTGAGCAGCGAATACAGTATACTACATTGAAAGAAGTACAAGTAAATCACTGCTTCACCTGAAAGGAGTGCTTGGGGCCTGGGATAGTGAGGAGAGAGGAGGTAAATGGGCAGGTATTACACCTCCTGCGATTGCAAGGGAAGGTGCCCTGGGACGGGGACGAGGTGGTGGGGGTAATGGAGGAGTGGACCAGGGTGTCGCGGAGGGAACGATCCCTTCGGAATGCTGACAGGGGAAGGGAGGGGAAGATGCGACTGGTAGTGGCATCACGCTGGAGGTGGCGAAAATGGCGGAGGATGATCCTTTGGATATGGAGGCTGGTGGGATGAAAAGTGAGGACAAGGGGAACCCTGTCACGGTTCTGGGAGGGAGGGGAAGGGGTGAGGGTAGAGGTGCGGGGAATGGGTTGGACACGGTTGAGGGCCCTGTCAACCACAGTGGGGGGAAATCCTCGGTTGAGGAAAAAGGAGGTCATATCAGAAGCACCGTCATGGAAGGTAGCATCATCAGAGCAGATGCGTCGGAGACGGAGAAACTGGGAGAATGGAATGGAGTCCTTACAGGAGGTAGGGTGTGAAGAAGTGTAGTCGAGGTAGCTGTGGGAGTCAGTGGGCTTATAATGGATATTGGTAGACAACCTATCCCCAGAGATGGAGACAGAGAAGTCGAGGAAGGGAAGGGAAGTGTCAGAGATGGACCATGTAAAGGTGAGAGAAGGGTGGAAATTGGAAGCAAAGTTGATAAAGTTTTCTAGTATTGAGGACTTGTGCTCTAGCACTGGCTACACCCCTAGCCAAGATGTTCCAGTAAAGCTACAACACTGCCATCTACCCGACAATGTGGAAAATTTCCCAGGTATGTCCTGTCCACAAAAAGCAGTATGGTTGTTGCAAGACTTCCCTACTTTTATACTTCATCTCACTTGCAAAAAAGGCCAACATTCCATTTGCCTTCCGAATTACGTGCTGTACTTGCATGCTAATATTTTTGTGTTTCATGTACAAGGACACCCAGATCCCTCTGTAACACAGCATTTTGTAGTCTCTCTCCATTTAAATAATATTTTGCCTTTCTATTCCTACCGAAAGTGGACAACCTCATATTTTCCCCACAGTATACTCCAACTGCCAGATTTTTGCCTACTTACTTAAACTATCTATATCAATTTGCAGACTCTTTGTATCCTCCTCACAACTTGCTCTCCCACCTATCTTTGTATCGTCAGCAGGTTTGGCTACAATACACTCTGTCCCCTCATCCAAGATATTGGCCATAATTTTACGTTGAGCGGGAGGCCCTGCCCACTGCCATAAAGTCGGGGGCGAGCCTGCCTTCACCTGACCTGGGAAGCCATGCCAGGATTTTACACTCCCTGGACCATTAATTGGCCTTGGGCAGGATTTCCACCTCACTGTGGCAGGAAGTCACACCGAATGGAGCTGCCGGCAGCTCTCAGTCCCAGCAGCTCCACCGGGAGACTGCAACTCAGTCACAGCAGCAAGAGGGATGATGGCCCAGGAAGACAGATAAGTTTTTGGGGCCTAGTCAGGGACAATCGGCTGGGCCCCAATGAGGCAATGAGGGTCGGTTGCGGGGAGGGAAACTTTCTTTCATTGGGGGTGGTTGGGGTTTCGGGGGCGGCCCTCTGTGGGGCAGAGGGTGCCCGATCAGGAGGCACCCCTTCACCCCAGCCCACAAGGAGGCCTCCAGGTTTTACCTGGCAGTGTTCTTGGGGCCTGAACCTCCCGTCCGCCGCTGGAAGAATACCAGCGAAAGCGGGAGGAGGCCCTTAAGTGGCAGTTAATTGGTCACTTAAGGGCCTTGATTGGTCTGGGGCTGGTGGGCCATTTCTCACCGCCACCCCTCGTAAAATTGCAGCGGGGGAGGGAAGGAGTCGGGAACAGCACTCCCCACCTCCCACGCAATTTTAAGCACCGCCCCCCCCCCCCCCCCTCCACTCAATCACCACCTACCCGCTCCTGTGGGAGGCCGTAAAATTCTGGCCCTTAATATAGATTGTAAATAGCTGAGGCTTCAGCACTGATCCCTCTGGCACACCACCAGTTACACTTTGCCAAATGGAAAATGACCCATTTATCCTGACTCTCTGTTTTCTGTTAGTTAGCCAATCCTCTATATATGCTAATATATTACCCCCTACACCATGAGCTTGAGCCTTGTGTAGTAACCTTTTATGTGGCACCTCATCAAATGCCTTTTGGAAATCCAAATACACTGTATCTATTCTTTCTTTTGGGCCTCCTTATCTCGAGAGACAATGGATACGCGCCTGGAGGTGGTCAGTGGTTTGTGAAGCAGCGCCTGGAGTGGCTATAAAGGCCAATTCTGGAGTGACAGACTCTTCCACAGGTGCTGCAGAGAAATTTGTTTGTTGGGGCTGTTGCACAGTTGGCTCTCCCCTTGCGCCTCTGTCTTTTTTCCTGCCAACTACTAAGTCTCTTCGACTCGCCACAATTTAGCCCTGTCTTTATGGCTGCCCGCCAGCTCTGGCGAATGCTGGCAACTGACTCCCACGACTTGTGATCAATGTCACACGATTTCATGTCGCGTTTGCAGACGTCTTTATAACGGAGACATGGACGGCCGGTGGGTCTGATACCAGTGGCGAGCTCGCTGTACAATGTGTCTTTGGGGATCCTGCCATCTTCCATGCGGCTCACATGGCCAAGCCATCTTAAGCGCCGCTGACTCAGTAGTGTGTATAAGCTGGGGGTGTTGGCCGCTTCAAGGACTTCTGTGTTGGAGATATAGTCCTGCCACCTGATGCCAAGTATTCTCCGAAGGCAGCGAAGATGGAATGAATTGAGACGTCGCTCTTGGCTGGCATACGTTGTCCAGGCCTCGCTGCCGTAGAGCAAGGTACTGAGGACACAGGCCTGATACACTCGGACTTTTGTGTTCCGTGTCAGTGCGCCATTTTCCCACACTCTCTTGGCCAGTCTGGACATAGCAGTGGAAGCCTTACCCATGCGCTTGTTGATTTCTGCATCTAGAGACAGGTTACTGGTGATAGTTGAGCCTAGGTAGGTGAACTCTTGAACCACTTCCAGAGCGTGGTCGCCAATATTGATGGATGGAGCATTTCTGACATCCTGCCCCATGATGTTCGTTTTCTTGAGGCTGATGGTTAGGCCAAATTCATTGCAGGCAGACGCAAACCTGTCGATGAGACTCTGCAGGCATTCTTCAGTGTGAGATGTTAAAGCAGCATCGTCAGCAAAGAGGAGTTCTCTGATGAGGACTTTCCGTACTTTGGACTTCGCTCTTAGACGGGCAAGGTTGAACAACCTGCCCCCTGATCTTGTGTGGAGGAAAATTCCTTCTTCAGAGGATTTGAACGCATGTGAAAGCAGCAGGGAGAAGAAAATCCCAAAAAGTGTGGGTGCGAGAACACAGCCCTGTTTCACACCACTCAGGATAGGAAAGGGCTCTGATGAGGAGCCACCATGTTGAATTGTGCCTTTCATATTGTCATGGAATGAGGTGATGATACTTAGTAGCTTTGGTGGACATCCGATCTTTTCTAGTAGTCTGAAGAGACCACGTCTGCTGACGAGGTCAAAGGCTTTGGTGAGATCAATGAAAGCAATGTAGAGGGGCATCTGTTGTTCACGGCATTTCTCCTGTATCTGACGAAGGGAGAACAGCATGTCAATAGTCGATCTCTCTGCACGAAAGCCACACTGTGCCTCAGGGTAGACGCGCTCGGCCAGCTTCTGGAGCCTGTTCAGAGCGACTCGAGCAAAGACTTTCCCCACTATGCTGAGCAGGGAGATTCCACGGTAGTTGTTGCAGTCACCGCGGTCACCTTTGTTTTTATAGAGGGTGATGATGTTGGCATCGCGCATGTCCTGGGGTACTGCTCCCTCGTCCCAGCACAGGCATAGCAGTTCATGTAGTGCTGAGAGTATAGCAGGCTTGGCACTCTTGATTATTTCAGGGGTAATGCTGTCCTTCCCAGGGGCTTTTCCGCTGGCTAGGGAATCAATGGCATCACTGAGTTCCGATTTGGTTGGCTGTATGTCCAGCTCATCCATGACTGGTAGAGGCTGGGCTGCATTGAGGGCAGTCTCAGTGACAGCATTCTCCCTGGAGTACAGTTCTAGGTAGTGCTCAACCCAGCGGTCCATCTGTTTGCGTTGGTCAGTGATTATGTCCCCCGATTTAGATTTGAGGGGGGTGACCTTCTTGATGGTTGGCCCAAGAGCTCTCTTCATGCCATCATACATTCCTCTGATGTTTCCGGTGTCTGAGGCCAGCTGAATATGACTGCGTAGGTGTTGCCAGTAGTCGTTTGCGCAACGCCTAGCTGTTCTTTGTGCAGTACTTCTGGCTGCTTTAAGTGCTGCGGATGTTAAATCGCTGGGGGCTTTCTTGTAGTTCAAAAGTGCAATGCGCTTAGCGGCTATGACAGGTTCCAGCTCTTCATTATGAGATTGAAACCAGTCTGCATTTCTCTTCGCACTTTTGCCGTAGGTGGTCAAAGCTGACTCATAGATGGCGTCTCTGATGTGGGCCCACTTGGTCTCAGCATCCCCTGTGGGAGTGTTTTGAAGGGCTGTTACAAGTGAATTTAGAAATTTTTGTAACAGCTGTGGGTGAGAAATTCTGCTCGTGTTGATGCGCGGATGGCCCTTCTGCTTGGAATGATGCAACTTCTTTGGTCTGAGTCTAGCCTTGCTGCACACCAGGGAGTGGTCGGTGTCGCAGTCCGCACTGTGGAAGCTGCGTGTGATTTGAACACTGTTTAAGGCGGCTCGCCTTGTGACAATGAGGTCTAGCTGGTGCCAACGACGTGATCTTGGGTGCCTCCATGAAACCTGGTGACAGGGTTTAGTGTGAAAGAACGAGTTGGTGATGCAGAGGTTATGATAGGTACACAACTCAAGCAGTCTCTGCCCGTTCTCATTCATCCTTCCAACGCCATAGCGCCCAAGGCAGGAGGGCCATGAGTCATGGTCGGCCCCAACCCTGGCATTAAAGTCCCCCAGCAGGAATAGGTGTTCGGTGTTGGGGATGCTGCTAATGATGTTATGGAGTTGTTCATAGAACTGGTCTTTAGCTTCAGGTGCGGAGCAGAGTGTTGGAGCATAGATGCTGAGTAGGTGTACTGGACCAGAGGTGGTGAGCAGTCGGATGGACAGTATGCGTTCCGAGCCATTTGAGGGAGGCTCTATCATGCTGAGCAAGGGGTTTCTGATGGCGAAGCCCACTCCATGCTGTCTTGGTTCTTCAGGATCCCTGCCCTGCCAGAAGAAGGTGTAGTCTTGCTCTGCTAGAGAGCCACTCGCGGGGAGGCGAGTCTCCTGAAGTGCTGCAATGTCCACATTGAATCTACTGAGCTCGTTGTTAATGATGGCGGTCTTCCGAGAGTCGTTGATTTGTGTAAGGTCTTCCGACAGGCCAGGACACATAGTTCTGACGTTCCAGCTTGCAAAGCGAAGGGCTGGTACCTTCTTTCCTTTTTTCATGTTGTTTGGTGCGGTGTATCAGTCCACCTTTCGGGCAATGACCCTGAGCTCCAAGCACCCATTGAAGCAGGCAGACTGTGGCGGAACAGAACCTTATTGACCGGGGGCTGCCCGGTTTGAGGCGGGCGGTAGCTGTCAAGTGAGGTGCAATGACCTCTCCCACCGACAAAGGCAACCCGTGGCGCCCAGTTTCTACGCCAATTTATCTGGACTTATAACCCGTAACTGCTGCCTTCCGTGTTGTTTTAGTCGCTGTGAGGTAACTATGGAGTGACCTCTCCATGGCGCATGCCTGGGCAAATTTATGGAGGTTGAGAATTGCCCAGTCGTCAAAACCCCCCTCTCGGCCTTTCTGGTGAGGTCCAAAGGAGTGCAGGACACGACGTTTGGCACCAGTATGGCTGCAGGAACTGCCGGAAACATGCCAAAGGTGACACATGACCGCCTACGGGGTTCCGCTCCGGATTTTCTGTTCGGGTTTACTCCCTTAGCCTTGGTCTCTCCCGAGACGCCCACAAGGCAGTGGGGTTGTTGGGGCCCCTACACAGGTGTAGGATGGTGCCGGTGGGAGGAGGGGATGCAAGGGGGAGGGGTAGAGGGAGGGGGTGGGGGGGGGTGCAGGGGAAGGGGGTGCGGGGTGAAGATGGTGCGAGGGGGGGGCGGGCTGGGACGGGGTTGTGAGGGGGTGAGCTGAGAGGGTGGAGCAGGGAAGGGGACGGGGGTGGGGGGGGGTGGTGGAAGGGGGGTAAAAGGGGGGGGAGGGGGGGGTGGAATCTGGTGCAGGTAATAAGCCATTTCCTCAGTGCCCACCATCGACGTCCGGAAAGCTCATCCACGTCCTTCGGGAGGTGAAGCATCATTTGGCAGACTTAGAGGTGATTACATTTGCTAAGGGTTTTTTTTTTGCAGTGGTTTAAATAAAGGCATGCAGCATTGCCGACAGTGCGCTGCAGATGCTCTCCGAGCCATCTCCCGCGGGCGCTTTGAAGTTGCGGCCGGGGGGGCCGTTCGTGGATGTTCGGGGCACCTTTTCACAGGACTTCTCTCGGGTCCCGCAGCTCCTTCTTCACCTCAATGGACTTACCGCATGCCGAGGCTGCAGACACTCTGGACTATGAAGACAGCAGGATCGGAGATTGAAGTATCGGCAGCTGTTCTCGTCAATTTCATCCGGATCAATTTCATTGAGAAAACAAAGAGCAGGTGTGGCTGGGGGAGGGCAGTGGGCCCAGGTAACATACACTAAAACTAACTGTTAACTTTTAGATAGGGCTAAAATGAACTGATTTAAAGAGCCAGGGGAATTTAAACAGTTTAAGAGGGCAGATTGGGGGAGAAAACGTTAGGGATGGCAGCAGATGGCCATGGATAGAGTTGAACAGCAAGGGAGCTTCCAGCCCAGGAGCCATCTTGAACAGAACAGCCATCTTGAACAGAACACTGTATCTATTGGTTCATTTTTATCCACCCTGCTTGTTACATCTTCAAAGAGCTCTAAAAAATGTCAGACAATTTCCTTTTCATAAAACCATGTCGACTTTGCTTGATTGTCTGATGATTTTCCAAATTAAAAGCAAAATACTGTAGATGCTGGAAATCTGAAATAAAAATGGGAAGTGCTGGAAATACTTTTTAAAAATTCATTCATGGGATGTGGGAGTCGCTGGCTATGCCAGCATTTATTGCCCACCCCTAATTGCCCTTGAGAAGGTGGTGGTGAGCTGCCTTCTTGAACCGCTGCAGTCCATGTGAGGTAGGGACACCCACAGTGCTGTTAGGAAGGGAGTTCCAGGATTTTGACCCAGCGACAGTGAAGGAACGGCGATATAGTTACAAGTCAGGATGGTGTGTGACTTGGATGGGAACTTGCAGGTGGTGAAGTTCCCATGCATCTGTTGCTCTTGTCCTTCGAGGTGGTAGAGGTCGCGAGTTTGGAAGGTGCTGTCGAAGGAGCATTGGTGCGTTGCTGCAGTGCATCTTGTAGATGGTACACACTGCTGCCACTGTGCATCTGTGGTGGAGGGAGTGAATGTTTGTGGATGGTGTGCCAATCAAGTGGGCTGCTTTGTTCTGGATGGTGTCGAGCTTCTTGAGTGTTGTTGGAGCTGCACCCATCCAGGCAAGTGGAGAGTATTCCATCACACTCCTGACTTGTGCTTTGTAGATGGTGGACAATCTTTGGGGAGTCAGGAGGTGAGTTACTTGCCACAGAATTCCTAGCTTCTGACCTGCTTTTGTAGCCACGGTATTTATATGACTACTCCAGTTCAGTTTCTGCACCTCGGAGCTCCTGGGGAGCGAAGGTATGTGAGAAGGCTGCTGGTAGTGGTTCTGCTTCTGGTCCCCCTGTTGTTGGTGTGCTTCCTGCTGGTGCTGTTGCAACTGCTAGTCATCTGATGTCCAAGCTAAAACAGCATTAGTAGCACCCATGATGATCTGATACATGCAGGTGGTAAGTGGAGAGAGATGCACAAACCTCCAAAGTAGTGAGTGACCTCCAAAGTAGTAGAAATCACCTGTAAAATAGTGAAAGTAAATTCTCAGAACAAGTACTGTGAGCAAATGTCTTTCACACAATCAGACAAGAAATCTGCTGTGAGGTCTCAGTATTTGTGGGAATTTCTGATTGTCATTTCTTCAGCCCTTTCAGTTGTGTTGTGCTTTGTTCTTAAGTCTTCTTTAAATGACAACCACAGGCTTTATATTCAGATTCAACACAAACATCATTTATTGTCTTCCTTTTTCTATTGCATGATCCAGGTACAGGTCTTTTCTCTCTTTGGTGTGTGTGTGCTCTCTGTAAAGCCATGTGATGAGTGATTGTCTCAAAATGGTGTCTCCTCCTTATCTATGTCTGATGGTGTCATTAGTTGCATCAGTGGCCTGATCTCTTACAGGTACAGTTTCTTAAAGATGAAGTCATCACTGCACTACATTACATTACCCCCTTTTAAATTTAAATTTTTCCCCTTTTCTTTAAAATTAACAATTGCAAAATTACATTGCACAAAACTCAGTTGCACTGAAGTTTGAAACTTGGAGGATTTAGGTTTCATGTGCATCGCCCTCAATACCAGATTTTGCTCCCACCTGGCTCCATTCATATTGATGCATTACACAGTCTTTAAATCGCACAGGTAAACGGTGAGGTCTCGATGATCTTCTCTGTGAATCTTGCAATATCGATCTCAGCTGGTGAATATACTTTAGTCATAGTAGATGACAGCAGCAGATATCCAGAGGTAGAAATAGTGGCATTGATATCTGCAAGAGCAACTCTACCCAAATTTGATGCTGTGTTCACAAGATAAAGGATACCTGATACAATAAGAACAGACAACGGCCCGCTGATTACAGTCAAGAATTTGCCGAATTTGCTACCCATTTAGGATTCATCCATTGTAGAGTCTCACCCTTATGACGAAGAGCGAATGGAGAGGTAGAACGTTGTAATCACACCCTAATGAAAACCATATGAACAGCTCACGCTGATGGAAGGAATGCAAAACAACTCTTTATATTTCTAAGAGCATACAGGGTAACCCCTCATTCGACCACTAATCTATCACCAAGCTTCGCTCTGAATGGAAGACAGATAAAGTGCAAACTGCCACAATTCAGGCTTATTCAACTCTCCCTGCACTCAACAGAAAGCTTGAGGGATAGAGACAATAGTCAAAAACAGACGATAAAGACATGTGCAGACTGGCAGATGCACGCAAAAGATAGCGAGATAAAAGAAGGAGACAAAGTCCTGATTCAGCAAGACAAAACATCGAAAATTAGCTCACCATTTGACCCAAGAGTGCTTATGGTGGTTCAAAGAAAAGCAAGCATGATCATAGCGAAGAGAGCAATCTACATTGTGAAGAGAAATGCTGCCTTCCTCAAAAGAGTCAATGTTAAAGCAATTCCAGAAGAAAGTGATGAATGTACTTTGATGACTTTATGCCTGTGACAACTCAAAAAGCTGCTCATAACAAATGGAAACATCTGTGACATCCTTGTGTGACTGGTATATTTTACATCAGGGTGTTTCCAATTGTCATGCTTCTGCATTTGTAAGGCTTTCATGAGAAGTTGTAGCTTTTCATCTTTCCCTGTTTCTTCTCTTACTTCATCTATCATCATGGCTTTAGGCACAGCATGACCACATATGTAATTAGGCAGTCAATGTCTAGTTCAGGCTCAGCAGGATTGTCTTTGATTGGATTTTGACTTTAAAACATCAGCAGGGTTCACTTTGTCTTTGTCCGGTTTGTAAATTAGTTGACAGTTGTACGGTATGAGTCTCAGTCTCCTTCTCCATCTCTCGCTTCTTGCAGGCATTGGTTTCTGTTTTATAAAAATGCCAGCAATGGTTTGTGATCCATTACATTAAAACTTTGCTCCGTACAGGTAAAGATGGAAATGTTTTAATCCCTGTAGAACTGCAAGCATGTCTTTTTCTCTCTGTGAATATCCTGTTTCTGTGTCCGTCGATGATAGGCTTGAGCGTGAAATTGGTTTGTTGTATTGGCAGAGCATGGCTCCAAGACCAACTGGACTGACATCTACTATCAACTCAGTGTGTCTTCTGGGATCGAGATAAGGCATTGTTTCTGTGTTTGTCAGAGCTTTCTTTAAGTTATGAAATGCCTGCGCTTCTGCCTCGTCTCATTTCCAATTGACATCTTGTCGAGTGAGCTGTTGAAGTGGGGCTGTGATGGAGGCATACTCTGGGATAAATCTCGAGTTGTACGATGCTAATCCTAGGAGAGATTTGACCTATTTTGCATTCATGGATCTGTGTTCAAGACTGCCTTCACTTTCTTCAAACCTTTCTCATTAAATATGTGCCTGTAGAACTTCACTTCCATCACTGAAAAAGTGCACTTGTCTTTATTTGGTCACAAATTGTACATCTGGAGTTGATCCAAGACTGCTTGCAGGTGCTCATCATGTTCTGCTTGTGTTCTCCCGTATATGATAATGTCATCCGAGACATTCTTGACTCCATTCAGGCCTGTAAGCCGTTCTGCTACTGCTGATAGAAAAATTTTGGTGGCAGTGTTTACTCTGAACATTAAGTGCAACATTACCTTCTTAATCCAACGTGGGTACTGAAGATAGTTATGTATCAACCGGAGTCATCTAACTCAAATTGGTGATATCCAGTCAAGTCTAGGTTACTGAAGATTGTTGACCCATTCATGTCTTCAATTATCTCATCTATTGTGGGCATTGAGTGCCTTTCTCGTTTTAATTGCATTGTTGGCCTGTCTGATGTCCACACAAATTCATACTTGCCCTGTGGGTTTGGGGACTACAACAAGTGGGTTGATCCATGGTGTTGGTCCTTCTGTCTTTTCAATGATGTCCAACTTCTCCAGTCTGTCCAATTCTTTTGCTACGTCTTTTCTGGTATGGAATGGAATCCTCCTGTGTTTCTGTGATTTAGGTTGATTTTCTTGTGTTTCACTTTGTCAATACCTTTGAATAATTGTGGATATTTCTTCGGGATAGCTTCTTTCATCATCTATCCTCTGACGGTGTTGATTGTGATCATCTTCAATTCGCAGGACGTTTCGAAACTTAACATATTCCCATTGCTTGAGTCGACAACATGGAACTCAATCTGATATGTGGACCCATGGGAGGATTTGAGAGTAACTACAACGATTCCTAGGACCGGTAGAGAAGTATCTGATCCGTAGAAGATTTTAGATATCGACTTGGTCAATTGCAGTTTCTGGTTTCTCTGTAACTTGTGGAATGTCAGGGCATCCATTATGTTGACTGTAGCTCCTGAATCAATTACTGCAGAGATTGTCGAATTATCTATGAATATATCGCACATGGTTAGGAATCGGTATTTGTGGTTGCAAGCAACAAAAATCTTCTCTTGTGCTGTGAAGATGTAATCTTCCTTCTGGCATTCAACTCTATTAATGTCTTGTGCAGGCTTCAATCGGCCTACTCTTGTAAAATGTCCCATTTTTCCATTAGCATTACACTTCTTTCCTCTCGCAGAACAAATTTTGTAGTGAGTACCTCCACAATGATTGCATGTTCATACATGAAGTGATTGTAATCTCTGTCGGTCTTCCTTGACGTTCCTCGGACTTTTCTATGGGTTTCCTCTGTGCCCTTGTGTTTGGTGTATTTCTCTGATGAAATCTTCCTCTTGTGGCATTCGCAGATTTTGTCAACAATCCAGACCTGGCCTCAGGGGCTTCTCGTCTCATGTTATTTGCCTCTTTCCCTTCTATGACTGCAGCTTGTCTTTCACTGGCTTCCAGCATTCTGCCAATATCTAGTAACCTTTAGAAGTTTAATGTTTCGCGCTCTCTAAGAGCTTGCCTTCACGTAAATCCTTTTTTTTCTTAAAATGTTTTGTGTGTTCATGTTTGCACCCCTTTTAATTGATTAATTTATAGCTGCATCACGTGTATTTTCCTCATTTCTGTGTAACTACAAAACTTTTTTTTCTCTGCTCCAGCCCCAGGTTTTCTCTGTAATCCAGTTCTGGTCTTCTCTTGACTTCCATGCTTCATCTTTACTTCTTTTCGCTTTTTTTTTCTTCACATTGCCAGAAATTGTGCAGTGTTGTGCTGTGTTCTCAAGTCTTCTTTAAATGACAACCACAGGCTTTATATTCAGATTCAACACAAACGCGACTTATTATCTTACTTATACATCTTGCATGTTCCAGGTACAGGTCTTTTTTGGTGTGTGTGTGCTCTCTGTAAAAGCATGTGATGAGTGAGTATCCCAAAATGTTTCTCCTCCTTATCTATGTCTGATGATGTCAGTGGGCTGATCTCTTCAAGATTTCTTAAAGGTGAAGTCATCACGACACTACATTACAAATTGCTGCTGTGTTCTCACCTTGTTTTCACTGATGAGTTCCAGGAAGCCTGGGAAACACCTGCATCCACACTTAGAGTTGAAAACCCCTGTTAAAAAAGCTCTAAATCAACTATCGCCATATTTAAATTGACAAAGTACTTCATCTGAGGGCGTTGCTCACAAATGTGGAATTCAGCAGGTTGGATTCAGCTTCCCAACGCAGTCAATTTCAGCAATTTAACCTCTCCCTCCCCCCACCCCCTCCCAAATCCAGTTGCTCTTGCAATTAAAAATTCAACCCAAAATGTTAACCAATATTTCTCTTGTGTGTGCATCATTTGTGTGTCAGCTGTGGCTCTGTTGGTAGCAATTTTGCCTCTGAGTCAGAATGCTGTGGGTTGAAGTCCCATCTCAGAACTTGAGCACAAAAAATCAAGGCAGACAGTGAGGGAGCAGGGAGCACTGCACTGCTGGAAGTGCCATCTTTTAGCTGAGAGATTAAAGCCAGGCCCCATCTCTCAGGTAAATATCCCATGATTGAAGAAGAGCAGGGGAGTTATCCCTGGTGTCCTGGCCAATATTTGTCCCTCAATCAACATCACAAAAACAGATTATCTGATCATTATCATATTGCTGTTTGTGGGAGCTTGCTGTGTGGATTTTGGCTGCTGAGTTTCCTACATTACAACAGTAACTATACTTCAAAAGTACTTAATTTCCTGTAAAGTGCTTTGGGAAATCCTGTGATCGCTATATAAAGTGCTATATAAATGTAAGTTTTTTTTTCTTTCAGATGCTGATGCACATCCAGCATTTTTCTGTTTTTGTTTCAGACTTCCATCATTGTGTCATTTTTCCCCTTTTCTCTCTGTTTTGAATATATGCTTCACTTTGGATGAAATGCAGATTATGGTGCATTTACCTCACATGTCCCCAGACACATACCATTCTTTTTGTTACACATTTATCTTTCTCTAATTGCAGTCTTACACAGCTTATTTCCAAGGATGTGACACAAATGTAAGCATCAGGAAACTCTCCCATTTATTATTCCCTCAAATCATTCCCCCAATAGTCTTGCTCACTCAATGGGTAAAAGCAGTGCCGGTATGGTGCAAGCAAAGCAATATCTTGATCAGGGAGCTGCAACTCGTGCCCGAATGCCATCTACAGCTCACTGGCTTCATGTGGATAAGGCCCGAGGCCTAATTTCAATCAACTCAACATCTTCAAGCTAATATTCACATTGTGTCACCCATTCAGAGCCAGACACCAGAATTTTTCCCTCACTGTTCTTTGACTAAAGAAAAGAAAAATTAGACAGGATGCCTTGATGCTGTCAAGTGAACCCCTGCTGAAAACTGCATATACATTGTCTGCGAATAGATCTTGCTGCAACATATTTAGATTATGACATATGGGTATCAATGATGTTCCTACATTACCATACTCTCATATTCATCCTTTGCATTTTCTATCTTGCTCATTTCAAAGGTATATTCCCATCTGTCACATTTTAGTGTTTCCACACACAAACTTTACTATAATTAAACCAATTATTCCTAATGCATATCAGGACACACAACAAACTGTTTCCTATCATAAAAGCTTTTAAAGACTGCCAAAAATCATTACCTTAATTGAATATCCTAAGAATTGCATCATTTCCCTTTTTGGTTTAGTATCCATTTCCTGTTCTATGATGGTTACATTTAGTTAATAAAACAGCAGTTACACGTGAATTTCCAATGACCATTTAATAGAATGAGCCAGCCACATAAGGTGAACATGAACAACCTCTGTGCTAGTGTACAATAACCCAGTCACTGGAAGCATATTATTTTCGATGAATTTTCCCTTTCTGACAACTGATACTATCTTAACTGATGGAAAAATATATCGCAAAATAATGATTAATCGAGTTAAAGTAAAACAAATGTAACGGAAAATGCTCATTCTAATAGGCTAGGGGGAGAGGGGTTGTCCTGATACACATCATGGTGTGATACAAAGCCATTTACACAGCTGTCATATAAAGAAAGACTTGCATTTATATAGCATCTTTTATGATCTCAGGACATTGCAAAACATTTTACAGCCAATGAAGTACTTTTGAAGCGTAGTCACGGTTGTAATGTTGTAGATATAAAAGCCAAGTTCCCTCAAAGCAAAGTCCCACAAACAGCAATTTGATCATGAACAGATAATCTGCTTTTAAGTGTTGTTGATTTTTGGATAACTATTGGTTAGTATATTGGGCAGAATCCCCTGTTCCTCTTCAAAATAGTGTCATGGCACCTTTACGCTGAGGGATAAATATTGACCAGGAGACATAGGGCTGGATTTTAAAGGCTCTCTGATGGCGGGAACAGAGGCAGGGGTGGGGGTGGGGTTGGAATAAAGATAGCAACAGAAAAGGCCCGCCACCAACCCTGACGCCAGCAGGCCCCGTTTCGATCTTGGAGGCAGCGGCAAGGCCTCATGGTGGCTGCCCTGCTGCTCGGCGATGGGACCACGATTTCCATATTTAAATTAATTTACCTACCTGAATTAATAAAGGTCCTATTTATTTATTGATACAGCACTGAAACAGGCTCTTCGGCCCACCGAGTCTGTGCCGACCATCAACCACCCATTTTATACTAATCCTACATTAATCTCCTATTCCTACCACGTCCCCACCTTCCCTCAATTCCCCTACCACCTACCTATACTAGGGGCAATTTATAATGGCCAATTTATCTATCAACCTGCAAGTCTTTGGCTGTGGGAAGAAACCGGAGCACCCAGCAGAAACCCATGTGGTCACAGGGAGAACTTGCAAACTCCACACAGGCAGTACCCAGAATCAAACCCGGGTTGCTGGAGCTGTGAGGCTGCGGTGCTAACCACTGCGCCACCCTATCACCTCCTTATTTGCTGCACCAATCTTCATTTGAGTGGCCGGCAAAGCTGTGCCTTTGAATTCCCGTTCAGGGAAATGAGGTGCGACACCTGAGGGGAGGGGGGGAGGAGGTGATTTTCTCTATGTGGGTTGGGGGGAGCGGGGTTAAAACATTTCAATTGGTCAGGGGGGAGGGTGATGAGAAGGGGTAAAGGACAAAGGTTCTGAACTTTTGGGGGGAAAGGTCAATTTTTCATGGTAAGTATTCCCCAGAGGGAAAAGGGCAGGAATGTGTGTAATGCCATTGGGGAGGTGGGAGAGATCATGGCAAGCTTATTTTATTCATTTTTAAAAACTTTAAAGTCACTGTATGTTTAAAATTTAAATCCTCATTGAGGTCTGTTAGCCCTTTAAAAATGGCGCCAGTGCCTGCGCATTGGCGCTGGATGCCGTTGCTGGGGACAGATCACACGCCCCCTCCACATCATCGGGTGGGGGAGCCACCCCAGACATGCTAATGAGCTGCCGCATTTGGAATCGTGGCGGCTCCGCAACGTGGGTTCCATGCGTACGGGCCACAAATTTTTCCGCCTGCATCTATTTCGGCGGTGGCTTTTAAAATGCAGTCCATCATATATGCACATACCACTCAATCATTTAATTCCTCATCTATAATGAGTTATCTGATCTCAGCCAAAGGAGTGGTAGTTTTACTGTATTCCTGGGTGAGGGAAAGGTACAATAACCCAAGGTATAAGAAAAAAGATACAGAAGAGTCTGCTTGTCCTTCACTTATTTATTTCTGAGGGCAAAACTCATTACATTTTCTCTGCACTGCCTGGTTAAAGATCATGTGTAGCCAAAAAGGTAGACAGGCGACTTGCTGCCAGTCCTCCACATGAGGATCTGTGTGAGCAAGAAACAATGATGGCTTTCGCTTCCTGCAGAGCTCAAAGTCCACCTGAATTGCTGAGTTGAACTGGATGAGATGGAACTGTAGTTGTGCCCTTAGGCTGGACATTTCCCAAAGATTGCTATGTTAATTTATCTACCGTCTCCATTTTTCTGAAAGAATATGAGGAAATGATAGTTTTCGCATCGCAGTGCCTTGATTTAATTAACCCTTTCAGAACCACTATTGAATTAGTGGGCCAGAATGTAAAATTATACTGTTCCTTTCGAAGTATACTATGAAGAAATATTCTTATTTCTTATATTTCTATAACTTTGTCATGTTTATCATTTACAAGGAGGAATTTCTTCACTTAGAGGGCAGTGAATCTTTAGAGTTCTCTACCCCAGAGGGCTGTGGAGTCTCAGTCATTGAATATATTCAAGACAGTGATTGATAGATTTCTAGATATGAAGATATCAAGTATATGGGGCTAGTGCAGGAAATGGTGTTGAGGTAGAAGATCAGCCATGATCTAGTTGATTGGCAGAGCAGGCTCAAGGAGCCGAATGGCCTTCTCCTGCTCCTATTTCCTATGTAAGCACCTATGTAATTTGCAGAAAGTATTTCAGCAGGTGTGCATATTTTGAGGCTAAATCAAAGTGTGTAAAAGTGTAATTCCTAAAAGTGAACAGATTCTGCTGATTTCCACTTGCCATAAATCAGATTCGTTCTTCAGTTGTGATGAAATTTCAATTAGAGCTCAGCAATCTGATTAAAGAATAGCTCACCACATCCTCTCAGTACCTGAAGCAACTAAGTTTTATTTAAGTTTTTAGTTTAGTTTAGTTTAGTTTAGAGATACAGCACTGAAACAGGCCCTTCGGCCCACCGTGTCTGTGCCGACCATCAACCACCCATTTATATTAATGCTACACTAATTCCATATTCCTACCACATCCCCACCTGTCCCTATATTTCCCTACCACCTACCTATACTAGGGGCAATTTATAATGGCCAATTTACCTACCAACCTGCAAGTCTTTGGCATGTGGGAGGAAACTGGAGCATCTGGAGGAAACCCAGTTTTATTCAAGTTCAGTCTTACTCAGAAAATAGAACAAGAGAATTCCCAACATCTGTTCTTGATCCAGGAAATGCCTTTCTTTTTGGTGTAGAGTTCTCTTTCCTATCCTCTGGAAGTTTGGAATGACCAACCTCTTGTTGATGGGTGAGTGTCCTCTGTAGTGAGAACTCTAATATTACCAACAGGGGATTATGGATTGCACAATGCCACGACTTAGATAAATCACAAAGGATTCCATTCCCTGAATACTCAGCTCATTTGCAGCCATGATTACAAGATGATGCACATCAATGCTCACTTGTCTGGCAATTGTCACATTACCCTAAGTTTAAGCGAGTCCACCATCAACCAATATTTGACACGAAAAGGCAAGTAGCACAAGAGCTCTTGGATTATCTATGCTATCATCTACAACCTTGGTTCAAAAATATATTTGCAACATGCAGGTTTATCAGTTTCCAGAGAACATCATGGAGGCCCAGGAGGATGAGGACACCGAGCCACAACAACAGGTCCAACCAACATGAAGTATATGAGGAGCCTGAGGAGACTATGAAACAGAATCTATTGCCAGCTCTGAGACCCATTCAGTAAGATCTTCATGTAATGTGATAAACTGCATATTTCATTTATAGTCCTGTCTACATCTTCGCTATCCTTTCCACTGACTTGCCTTAACCTACAGTGCCTTAGCTTTCCTTCTCAACTTCCATTCCTGCCAGCTGCATGATTCAAACATGATTCAGAACCTTAAAAAGGTCAGTTTCTACTCACAGAATAACTGCAGTGACACCAACATTTTTATTACATTTCCCAATACCAGGGTTAAGGATGTCACGGAGCGGCTACAGGACATCCTGCTGGGGGAGGGTGAACAGCCAGAGGTCATGGTCCACATCGGTACCAATGACATAGGTAGGAAGAGGGATGAGGTCCTGAAAGCAGATTTGAGAGATTTAGGAAGGAGGTTAAAAAGCAGGACCTCAAGAACAGTAATCTCAGGATTACTCCAAGTGTCACGTGCTAGTGAGCAGAGGAATAGGAGGGTTGATCGATTGAACACGTGGCTGGAGAATTGGTGTAGGAGGGAGGGCATCAGATTTCTAAGGCATTGGGACCGGTTCTGGGGCAGGTGGGACTTGTACAAGATGGACGGGCTACACCTTCACAGGATTGGAACTAATATCCTCGCAGGGAGATTCGGTAGTGCTGTTGGGGAGGGTTTAAACTAGCTTGTCGCGGGATAGGAACCTAAGGAGTAGCTCAAATTGGAAGGAAATAAAGCTGATAACAGGAGGTAGAAAAGTAGCAAGCAACACTAGAAGGCAGGTAAAACAAAGGCAAGCATCAACTAGGTTTAGAATGCAGAATAATGTCAAGAACACAAGGTTAAGGACACTCTACCTGAATGCACGTAGCATTCACAACAAGGTAGATGATTTAGAGGCACAAATAGAGGTAAATGGGTATGATCTAATTGCATAACAGAATATTCAAGGATATTCGACATTTAGGAAGGACAGGAAAAAAGGAAAAGGAGGTGGTGTTGCGCTGATAATAAGGAATGGGATCAGTACATTAGTAAGGGAGGATCTCAGATCGGAAGAACAGAATGTGGAATCTGTTTGGGTGGAGCTAAGAAACAGCAAGGGGCAGCAAACATTGGTATGAGTTGTTTATAGGTCACCAAGCAGTAGTGGAAGTGTAGGACATGGTATTAATCAGGAGATTAGAGAAGCATGTAGCATGGGTAATATAGTAATCATGGGTGATTTGAATCTGCACATAGACTGGGTAAACCAAATGAGCACCCATGCTGTGGAGGACGAGTTACTGGAGTGTGTTAGGGCTGGTTTTCTATACTATAGCAGTATGTTGTAGAACTGACTAGGGAACAAATTATATTAGATCCAGTATTATTAATGAGAAAGGGCTAATTAATAATCTTGTTGTAAAAGAACCTTTAGGGATGAGTAACCATAATATGATAGAAGTTTACATTATGTTTGAAAGTGAGGTAGCTCAATCTGAAGCCAGAGTGTTAAATTTGAACAAAGGAAATTATGAAGGTACGGGGGGCAAATTGGCTGAGGTGGATTGGGAAAATACATTAAGAGGTATGAAAGTGCACAGACAATGCACAGTGCACAGAATTCAAATAATTATTACATAGTTTACAGCAACTTTTTGAGGATGTTATTAACAGAATTGTTAAAGGGGAGTTGGTGGATGCTGTATACTTGGATTTTCAAAAGGCTTTTGATGAAGTCCCCCACAGAAGGTTGGTTAGCAAAATTAAAGCACATGGGATAGGAGGTAATATACTGGCATGGATTAAGCATTGGTTAACAGGCAGAAAACAGAGACTAGGAATAAACAGGTCATTCTCACGTTGGCAGGCTGTGACTAGTGGGGTACCACAAGGATCAGTACTTGGGCTCCAACTATTCACATTATATATCAATGATTTGGATGTTGGGATCAAATGTAATATTTCCAAGTTTGCAGATGACACAAAACTAGGTGAGAATGTGTGCTGTGAGGAAGATGCAAAGTGGCTTCAAGGGGATTTGGACAGACTTAGTGAGTGGGCAAGAATGTGGCAGATGGAATATAATGTGGAAAAATGTGAGATTATCCATTTTGGTAGAAGGAATAGATGTGCAGAGTATTTCTTAAATGGTAAGAGATTGGAAAGTGTAAAGTACAAAGGGACCTGGGTGTCTTCATCCATAAGTCACTGAAAGTTAACATGCAAATGCAGTAAGCAATTAAGAAGGCTAATGATATGTTAGCCATTATTGCAAGAGGATTTGAGTACAGGAGCAGTGAAGTCTTTCTTCAATTGTACAGACTGCACCTAGAATACTGTGTGCAGTTTTGATCTCCTTACCTTAGAAAGGCTATTATTGCCTCGAGGGAGTGCAACAAAGGTTCACCAGACTTGTTCCTGGAATGGCGGGACTGCCCTATGAAGAGACATTGGGGAAACTGGACCTGTATTCTCTAGAGTTTCGAAGAATGAGAGGTGATCTCATTGAAACCCACAAAATACTTAGAGGGATAGACAGGGTAGATGCAGGTAAGATGTTTCCCGTAGTTGGGGAGTTTAGAACCCAGGGACACAATTTCAAAATAAGGAAGAAGCTACTTAGGACAGAGATTAAGAGAAATTTATTTACTCAAAGGATGGTGAATCTTTGGAATTCTCTACCCCAGAGGGCTGTGGAAGCTGAGTCATTGAGTATGTTTAAAGTAGAGATTGGCAGATTTCTAAATACTAATGACATAAAGGATATGGGGATAGTGTGGGAAAAAGGCATCGAAGTGGATGATCAGCCATGATCATATCGAATGGTGGAGCAGGCTCGATGGGCTGAATGGCTTACTCCTGCTCCTATGTTTCTATACCATCATAGTATACATAATCCTCATTCATATAGGTTCTGAATTTAGATGACAAAATTTTATCTTCTCAGAAACTGAACAAAGCATTATTAATGTGGGCTAATAAGAGATCTCAACCCACTATGAAATGGATAATTACAAAAGGTGTGTGACCATAGATTGATCTATGGCCTCTAAAGCAAACATATCCTTTCTGAGGTACAGAACTGAAAGCAGTACTCCAGATGCAATCAAACCAGATCTCTGTACAATTGTAGCATAACTTCCTTCCCTTTGTAATCCAGCCCTCTTGAAATAGTCCATTAGGCTTTTTAATTAATTTTGTACATGTTCACAAAACTTGTGATTTCTGTACAGTTGGATCTCTTTGCTTATTTTGCTGGTTTCTCACCATTTAGAAAATACTCTGGTTTCTTCTTTTTCGATCCAAAGTGGATGACCTCCCATTTTCCCACATTGAACTCCATCTGTCACAGTTAGGTCCACTCAAAAAAGATCTGCCAATTTCCATGAGCAACTTACTGAGCTATTTACTAAACTATTTACTCTCCTAACTTAGTGTTGTCAGCAAATTTAAAAATACAAATCTCTATTCCAAGTCATTTATAAATAGAGTGAAAAGGTGTGGCCCCAGTGCAAATCCCTGAGGGACATCACTAGTCATGTCCTGCCAAATTGGGTACATATCCATTATCCCTACTCGCTGTCTTCTATATCCTAACCAATTCCCTATCCCAGCCAATAGGTTGCCTCCAATTCCAAGAGTTCTCATTTTTGTTAACAGTTTATGTGGAACTTTGTTGAATGCCTTCTGGAAATCTATATAAATAACATTGATAGACACTGCCTTATCTCCTCAAAAATTCATTAGACATGATTTGCCATTTAGAAATCTATACTAGCTCTCTCTGATCTGCTCAGATTTGTTCAAATGCTCAGTCATTCTGTCCCTAATAACAGGTTCTTGTAACTTTTCCACAACAGCCTTTAGACTAATAGGTTTATAATTTATTATTTATTTCTCTTACCCTTCTTAAATCATAGCTAGCAATTTTCCAATCCAAAGAGAGAATTCCTGAATCGATAGAGCTTTGGAGGATTATGGCCAACTGCATCAACAATTTCCTCACCTACTTCTTGTAATACCTTGCGGTGAAAAACATCAGGTCCTGGAGATTTATCCATCTTTAGTAACATTACTTGTTCCATCACCAATTTTTAACTTGATTCATTTAGTTTCTTCCCCCCTTTGATGTATTTTTACTTTTCCTTGTACCTCTGGCATTTTAACCTTTTCTTCTGTGAAGACTGTTTCAAAGTAGCTATTTAAATAAGTCTGCCATTTACTGATTTCAAATTACTATATCACCCAGGACTGTGATTAATGGACCCTCATTACTTTTAGCCACCCTCTTTTTCTTAATATATTTGTGAAAACATAGCAAGTGTTATATTGTGAACCTGAATGGACCACTTTCATTGTTGAATCCAAAATGTGCATCAGGTCCTCATTCCAAAAGCAAAAATAGCAAATGTCATAAGCTCATGGCAATGCGGGAAGCCAGCTTCTGCCAAAGATCATAAGGCTCTTTGCCAGTTACAGTAATGAACTTAGCAGTTACTACATTCATAGGATATCAGTAATTCATTCGGAAACCAAAGCATAAAATTCACTGTTGGTGATATTCGTTGATGAACTCATAATGCATTCACCTTACTTCTTTTTGTCCCCTGTCTGAGCAGAAGTGTTAATATGCTTAAAATAAGCAGTTTTACGTCTGCTTTAAAATCACAGACAAAATGGCCTGGATTATTCTCCATAAGTGGGATCTTGGCGAGGAAGTCCTAAAGCCTACCATGTGCAACCACTATTGATCCATCACAATTTCCTGCCAGAACCCCCATTAGTCAGTCATAACAGAAAATAAATCCCCTGCTTGATATACGGTATACCTATTTCCAAAAAATGCCATTAAATCACTGGGCCACATCACGCATACTGAGTGTGGCAGGTTATCTCACCAGCAACAGGCCTACTCACTATTAAGAGAATTTCATTTTAAGTTTACTGGTAAACTGGCAAAAAAAAATTTCATTAACATATGCTAACCGTACAAGATTACAGGGCCCCCACATCTTATTGTCATCTTGAGTTGGCACCATCACTGAACTGCATTATCCCTCTCCCCTGTCTCCTTCACCCTCACCTCCAATAACAAATTTGAGGAGCTCAAGAACTTCTTTGTCACTATGATTGAGACAGACCGATCAGTTGCCTCTGTCGCTTCCCTCTCTTCCCCTTGCCCACTGGGCCAAATGTTCCCACCTGCCCTTGCACCTTTCTTTCATCCTCCAGTTGCACCTATCTCCCTTCATGCCCTCTTTGAGACCATCTTGTCAATGAGACCCACTTCCTGCTCCCTCAACCCTATTTCCACTAAATTGCTGGCCACCCAACTTCTCTTCCTGGCTCCCAGGTTAGCTGATATTGCTAATGATTCTCTCTCATCAGGTACTGGCTTTCCCTCCTTCAAATCTGCTGCCATCATCCCTCTCATCAAAAAAACAACTCTTGATCTCCTCAAACATAGAGCCATAGAGTCATACAGCATAGAAACAGGCCCTTCGGTCCACCGCGTCCATACCGACCATAATGCCTATCTATACTAATCCCACCTGCCTGCATTAATTCCATATCCCTCTATGCCTTTCTCATTCAAGTACCTGTCCAGATGCCTCTAAAATGTTGCTACTGTTCCTGCCTCTACCACCTCCTCTGGCAGATACCCACTATTCTTTGTGTGAAAAATTTATCCCTTTGATCCCCTTTAAACCTCCTCCCTCTCACCTTAAATCTATACCCTCTAGTTTTAGTCACCCCTACCACGGGAAACAGACTCTGGCTATCTACCCTATCTATGCTTCTCATAATTTTATATACCTCTATCAGGTCCCCTCTCAGCCTCCTTCGCTCCAGGAAAAACAGACCTAGTCTATCCAATCTCTCTTTATAACTCAAGCCCTCCAAACCAGGCCACATCCTTGTGAATCTTTTCTGCACCCTCTCCAGCTTAATCACATCTTTCCTGTAGTGTGGCGACCAGAACTGCACACAGTACTCCAAATGTGGCCTAACCAACGTTATGTACAACTGTAACATGACATCCCAACTCTTGTACTCAATGCCTCGGCCGATGAAGGCAAGCATGCCATATGACTTCTTTACCACCCTGTCTACCTGTGTTGCCACTTTCAGGGAACTATGTACTTGCACCCCAAGGTCTCTCTGCTCAACAACACTCCCCGGGGCCCTGCCATTCACTGTATATGTCCTGCCCTGGTTTAACTTCCCGAAATGCATCACTTCGCACTTGTCCGTGTTAAATTCCATTTGCCAATCCCTTGCCCACTTTCCCAGTTTATCTATATCCTGTTGTAACCTTAGACAACCTTCTTCACTGTCCACTATACCACCAATTTTGGTGTCATCTGCAAACTTACTAATCATGCCCCCTACATTCACATCCAAGTCATTAATATATATGACAAACAACAGAGGGCCCAGCACCGATCCCTGCAGCACACCACTGGTCACCGGCCTCCAATCTGAAAAACAACCCTCCACTACCACCCTCTGCCTCCTATCATCAAGTCAATTTTGTATCCAATTGGCTAGCTCACCCTGGATCCCATGTGTTCGAACCTTCTGGACCAGCCTACCATGTGGGACCTTGTCAAAGGCCTTGCTAAAGTCCATGTAGACAACGTCCATCGCCCTGCCCTCGTCAATTCTCTTGGTCACCTCCTCGAAAAACACAATCAAATTCATGAGATATGATTTCCCACACACAAAGCCGTGCTGACTATCCCTAATCAGACCTTGCCTTTCCAAATGCATATAAATCCTGTCTCTCAGAATCCCTTCCAATAACTTTCCCACCATTGATGTAAGGCTCACCAGCCTGTAGTTCCCTGGCTTATCCCTGCTGCCCTTCTTAAATAAAGGCACAACATTAGCTATCCTCCAGTCTTCTGGTACCTCACCTGTGGCTAACGATGATAGAAAAGTCTCTGCCAGGGCCCCAGCAATCTCCTCCCTTGCTTCCCATAGCATCCTAGGATATACCTGGTCAGGCTCTGGGGATTTATCCACCTTAATGCGCTTCAAAACCTCCAACACGTCCTCCTTTGTAATGTTGATATGCTGCGGATATTGCTGTTCCCTCCCTTGAACTCATTAGCTTCCATGACCTACTCCACGGTAAATACAGACGAGAAGTATTCATTTAAGACCTCGCCCATTTCCCGTGACTCCACACATAGATTAGCACACTGATCCTTAAGTACTCTCTCCCGAGCTACCCTTTTACTCTTAATATATATATAGAATCTTTTAGGATTCTCCTTTATCTTATCTGCCAGGGAAATCTCATGGCCCCTTTTTGCCCTCCTAATTTCCTTAAGTGTAGTCCTACATCCCCTATACTCCTCGAAGGACTCGCTTGATCCCAGCTGTCTATACCTGATATATGCCTCCTTCTTAGTCTGACCAGACCCTCAATATCCCTCGTCAACCAAGGTTCCCTAAACTTGCCAGCCTTGCCTTCCATCTAACAGGAACATGCCGGCCCTGAACTCTTCCTATCTCACTTTTAAAAGCCTCCCACTTGCCAGATGTCCCTTTACCTGTAAACAGCCTCTCCCATTCAACTTTTGAGAGTTCCTGTCTGATGCCATCGAAATTAGCCTTCCCCCAATTTAGGACTTCAACCTGAGGACCAGTCCTATCCTTTTCGATAACTATCTTGAAGCTAATAGAGTTATGGTCACTGGTCCCAAAGTGCTCCCCCACTGACACATCAACCACCTGCCCAGCCTCATTTCCTAAGAGGAGATCGAATGTAGCCCCTTCTCTAGTAGGGCCATCCACATACTGCTTCAGAAAACTATCCTGGACACACTTAACAAATTCTTCCCCATCTGATCCCTTAGCACTAAGGCTGTCCCAGTCAATATTAGGGAAGTTAAAATCACCTACTATTACAACCCTATAATTCCTACACCTATCTCTGATTTCCCTACATATATGCTCCTCCAATTCCCTCTGACTATTGGGGGGGCCTATAGTATAATCCCATCAAAGTGATCACCCCTTTCTTATTTCTAAGTTCTAACCATATGGCCTCGCTAGATGTTCCCCCCGGGATATCATCTCTAAGTACCGCTGTGACGTCCTCCCTTATCAATACTGCAACTCCCACTCCTCTCTTACCTCCACCTCTGTCACGCCGGAAGCATCGGTACCCCGGAACATTGAGCTGCCAGTCCTGCCCATCCCTCAACCACGTTTCTGTAATAGCTATAATATCACAATCCCATGTACCGATCCAGGCTCTGAGTTCATCTGCCTTACCTGTAAGGCTTCTTGCATTAAAGTAAATGCAGTTTAGACTACAAGACCTTCCACGCTCCCTGTCCTGACCCTGCCCGGCCTGCTTACTGGACTTGCTTGTTTTAACCTCTACTTTTGCCTCAACAATCTCATCAGATAGACTATTACTTTGGGTCCCACCCCCCTGCAAGATTAGTTAAAACCCTCCCGAGTAGTACTAACAAACCTCCCCTTCCAGTTCAGATGCAACCCGTCCTTCTTGTACAAGTCACCTCTGCACCAGAAGAGATCCCAATGATCCAAATAGCTGAAGCTCTCCCGCCTACACCAGCTCTTCAGCCACGCATTCATTTGCCTTATCCTCCTATTCCTACCCTCACTAGCATGTGGCACAGGGAGTAATCCTGAGATTACAACCCTAGAAGTCCTGCTTTTTAACCTTCTACCTAACTCCCTATGTTCACTTTGCAGGACCTCATCTCTCTTCCTGCCTATGTCATTCGTACCAATATGGACCACGACCTCTGGCTGCTCACCCTCCCCTTTCAGAATGCCCTGCAGCCGCTCTGAGACATCCTTGACCCTAGCACCAGGGAGGCAACATACCATCCTGGAGTCTTGTTTGCGGCCACAGAAATGCCTATCTGCACCCCTTACGATAGAATCCCATATCACCATAGCTCTTCCACCACTTTTCCTCCCCTGCTGTGCAGCAGAGCCCTCCGTGGTGCCTCGAACTTGGCTGTTGCTGCTTTCCCCTGGGAGGCCATCCCCCCCCAACAGTATCCAAAGCAGTATATCTGTTTGAGAGGGGGATGGCCACAGGAGACTCCTGCACTACCTGCCTGTGCCTCCTACTCCTTGCAAACTACCGTCACATCTCCAATATCCCATTCCTCTCCAGAAACCTTGAACACATTGTCCCCTCACAAACCCGTGCCCACCCTTCCCAGAACTCTATGTTTGAATTTCGCTGATCAAGTTACCGCAGGAACTAAATGGCTTTTTATCAAAGCCACAAATGACATGCTATGTGACTGTGGCAATGGTAAACTATCCCTCCTCATCCTTCTCAACCTGGCTGGAGCCTTTGCCACAGTTGAACACACCCTTCACCTCCAACACCTCTCCACCATTGTGCAGCTGGAGGGGCTGCATTTGCCTGGTTCCATTTTTATCTATTCAGCCATAGCCAGAGAATCACCTGCAATGGCTTCTCTTCCTGATCCCGCACCAGTGCATCCGTGACCTCCAAGTACCAATCCTTGGCCCCTCCTATTTCTCATCTACATGCTGCCCCTCGGCAACATCATCCAAAAACGCAATATCAGTTTCTACATGTACGCTGACAACATCCAGCTTTACCTCACCACCACCCCTCTTGACCCTTCTACTGTCTCTAATTATCAGACCGCTTGTCCAACATCTAGTACTGGATGAAAATAAATTTCCTCCAATTAAATATTGGGAAGACCAAAGCCATTGTCTTCTGTCCCCAACACAATTTCCATTCCGTAGCCACCGTCTCCATCTCTCTCACTGACATCGGCCTGTTGTTGAACCAGACTCTTTGCAAGCTTGATGTAAGATGAGCTTCCGACCACATATCTGCGCCAAGACAGCCTATTGCGACCTCCGTAACATTGCCCAATTCCGCCCCGCCTCAGCTCATCTACTGCTGAAACTTTCATCCATCCTTTGTTCCCTTTAGACTTAACTATACCAATGCCTTTCTGGCCAGCCTCCCACCATCTACCCTCCATAAACTTGAGGTCATCAGAAACTCTGCTATCTATGTCCTTACTCATGCCAAGTTCCGTTTATCCATCACCCCTGTGCTTAGAGACCTACATTGGCTCCCAGTTCAACAATGCTTCAATCTTAAAATTCTCATCCTCGTTTTCAAATTGCTCCATAGCCTCATCCCTCCTTGTCTCTGTAATCTTCTCCAGCCCTACAACCCTCTGCGATGTCAGCACTTCTCCAATTCTTGTCTCTTGAGCACACCTCATTTGAATACTCCAATATTTGCAGCCATGCCTTCAGCTGCCAAGACCCTAAGCTCTGGAATGTGTTTCCTAAACCGCTCCATCTCTCTTTCTTCCTTTAAGATGCTCCTAAAAACCTAAATATTTGACTCCACTATTAGGCATTGGCCTTCATGTCTCCTTATGTGGCTCAGTGTCAAATTTTGTTCGATAGCACTTCTGCGAAGAGGCTTGGAATGTTTTGCTGTGTTAAAGATGCTATATAAATACAAGTTTTTGTTGTTTTTATGCAATTTGGAAGAGTTGCATATAAAGAGTGTCAGCTGAAAAGGTGTCCTAATTCTTATTTAAACCTCCTTATCTTCAAGACGGCCTTCCACTATGCATACTGTATCCCTTGGATAAATTGTTGGATTTAGGCTTTGATCACTTCCCCTTTCATCAAATGGAAGAGGTTATCTTCCACTTCCCATGGCCCAAAACACAGGGTGTTATGCCAGATTACCTGAGATTTAATTACTATCAGATTTAATTACGACTAGGATTGCTGCATGACCTGTAACCTGGGCATGATACTCCGTCCCCATTGAAGGTGATTTCTCCTTTAAACAAAGTCATATACAAGTGAATTCATTTTTAAATCAGAAAAGCAGAATATTAGGAATACAATTGATCTGTGGTACAATAAACATTTTAATATAGTCTCCCCTCCTCGTACTATAAGTGCAAGAGGTGAGCAGATGGCTAGACGGGTTTCAATCTTCACTCATATTTCATCCATGTTAGTGCAAATTGTTTCCATTAGGTCTGTCTGCTATAACATGTCAAGATATTTAAACCCATCTTCAGCTCAGTGAAATAGAAATGTTTTCACCACTGGCCTTATACAGCTAAACCGACAATTTGATCAGCACTGATATTCCCCAAGAGGGCACAATAGAAATTCAGTAAGTCCAGAGGTAATGACAAGAAAGTAAGGATTCAGGGTTGTTCTTTGCAGTGCTATAGACATAGAAAAAAGATTTTTTTGAGTTCTGATATCCCCAGATAAAATTGTGGTGATCAAGCAAAAGCAGAGAAAGCATGATGGTATGTTGCCTCCCTGGTGCCAGGGTCAAGGATGTCTCTGAACGGACAGGAGGCATTCTGAAGGGGGAGGGTGAACAGCCAGAGGTTGTGGTACACATCGGTACTAATGACACAGGCAGGAAGAATGACGAGGTCCTGCAGGGGGAGTTCAGGGAGTTAGGTAGAAAGTTAAAAGACTTTTTAACCCCTCTAGGGTTGTAATCTCGGGATTACTCCGTGTCACGTGCCAGTGAGGCTAGAAATAGGAAGATAGTGCAGCTAAACACGTGGCTGAACAGCTGGTGTAGGAGGGAGGGTTTCAGATATCTGGATCATTGGGATCTCTTCCAGGACAGGTGGGACCTGTACAAGAAGGACGGGTTGCATCTAAACTGGAGGGGCACAAATATCCTGGCTGCGAGGTTTGCTAGCGTCACTCGGGAGGGTTTAAATTAGTGTGACAGTGGGGTGGGAACCAGAGCAGTAGGACAGCAGGAGAAATAACTGAGGGGGAACTAATAAATAAGGCCAGTAAGATTAAGAGGAAGAGCAGGCAGGCAGATGTTGCTGAGCACAGCGGGACTGGTGGTCTGAAGTGCATTTGTTTCAATGCGAGAAGTATAACAGGTAAAGCAGATGAACTTAGAGCTTGGATTAGTACTTGGAACTATGATGTTGTTGCTATTACAGAGACTTGGTTGAGGAAAGGACAGGATTGGCAGCTAAATGTTCTGGGATTTAGAAGCTTCAGGCGGGATAGAGGGGGATGTAAAAGGGGTGGGGGAGTTGTACTACTGGTTAAGGAGAATATCACAGCTGTACTGCGAGAGGATACCTCGGAGGGTGGATATGGGTAGAGCTCAGGAATAGGAAGGGTGCAGTCATGATGTTGGGGGTTTACTACAGGCCTCCCAACAGCCAGCGGGAGGTAGAGGAGCAGATATGTAGACAGATTTTAGAAAGATGTAAAAGCAACAGGGTTGTAGCGGTGGGTGATTTTAACTTCCCCTATATTGACTGGGACTTACTTAGTGCTAGGGCTTGGATGGGGCAGAATTTGTAAGGAGCATCCAGGAGAGCTTCTTGAAACAATATGTAGAGAGTCCAACTAGGGAAGGGCCGTACTGGACCTGGTATTGGGGAATGAGCCCGGCCAGGTGGTCGAAGTTTCAGTAGGGGAGCATTTCGGGAACAGTGACCATAATTCCGTAAGTTTTAAGGTACTTGTGGATAAGGATGAGTAGTCCTCGGGTGAAGGTGCTAAATTGGGGGAAATCTAATTATAACAATATTAGGCAGGAACTGAAGAATTTAGATTGGGGGCGGCTGTTTGAGGGTAAATCAACATCTGACATGTGGGAGTCTTTCAAACGTCAGTAGAATCCAGGATTGGCATGTTCCTGTGAGGAAGAAGGATAAGTTTGGCAAGTTTCAGGAACTTTGGATAACGAGGGATATTGTGAGCCTAGTCAAAAAGAAAAAGGACGCATTCGTAAGGGCTAGAAGGCTGGGAACGGATGAAGCCCTTGAGGAATATAAAGAAAGTAGGAAGGAACTTAAGCAAGGAGTCAGGAGGGCAAACAGGATTAAGGAGAATCCCAAGGCTTTTTATACGTATATAAAGAGCAAGAGGGTAACCAGGGAAAGGGTTGGCCCACTCAAGGACAGAGGAGGGAATCTATGTGTTGAGCCAGAGGAAATGGGCGAGGTACTAAATGAGTACTTTGCATCAGTATTCACCAAAGAGAAGGACTTGGTGGATGATGAGTCCAGGGAAGGGAGTGTAGATAGTCTGGGTCATGTCGTTATCAAAAGGAGGAGGTGTTGGGCGTCTTGCAAAGCATTAAGGTAGATAAGTCCCCAGGGCCTAATGGGATCTACCCCAGAATACTGAGGGAGGCAAGGGAAGAAATTGCTGGGGCCTTGACAGAAATCTTTGTATCCTCATTGGCTACAGGTCAGGTCCCAGAGGACTGGAGAATAGCCAATGTTGTTCCTTTGTTTAAGAAGGGTAGCAAGGATAATCCAGGAAATTATAGGCCGGTGAGCCTTACGTCAGTGGTAGGGAAATTATTAGAGAGGATTCTTCGGGACAGGATTTACTCCCATTTGGAAACTAATGGACTTATTAGCGAGAGGCAACATGGTTTTGTGAAGGGGAGGTCGTGTCTCACTAACTTGATTGAGTTTTTTGAGGAAGTGACGAAGATGATTGATGAAGGAAGGGCAGTGGATGTTGTCTATATGGACTTCAGTAAAACCTTTGACAAGGTCCCTCATGGCAGATTGGCACAAAAGGTAAAGTCACACGGGATCAGAGGTGAGCTGGCAAGATGGATACAGAACTGGCTCAGTCATAGAAGACAGAGGGTAGCAGTGGAAGGATGCTTTCCTGAATGGAGGGATGTGACTAGTGGTGTTCCGCAGGGATCAGTGCTGGGACCTTTGCTGTTTGTAGTATATATAAATGATTTGGAGGAAAATGTAGCTGGTCTGATTAGTAAGTTTGCGGATGACACAAAGGTTGGTGGAGTTGCGGATAGTGATGAGGATTGTCAGAGGATACAGCAGGATATAGATCGGTTGGAGACTTGGGCGGAGAAATGGCAGATGGAGTTTAATCCAGACAAATGTGAGGTAATGCATTTTGGAAGATCTAATACAGGTGGGAAGTATACAGTAAATGGCAGAACCCTTAGGAGTATTGACAGGCAGAGAGATCTGGGCGTACAGGTCCACAGGTCACTGAAAGTGGCAACACATGTGGATAAGGTAGTCAAGAAGGCATACGGCATGCTTGCCTTCATCGGTCGGGGCATAGAGTATAAAAATTGGCAAGTCATACTGCAGCTGTACAGAATCTTAGTTATGCCACACTTGGAATATTACGTGGAATTCTGGTCGCCACACTACCAGAAGGACGTGGAGGCTTTGGAGAAGGTACAGAAGTGGTTTACCAGGATGTTGCCTGGTCTGGAGGGCATTGGCTATGAGGAGAGGCTGGATAAACTCGGATTGTTTTCACTGGAACGACGGAGGTGGAGGAGCGACATGATAGAGGTTTACAAAGTTATGAGTGGCATGGACAGAGTGGATAGTCAGAAGCTTTTTCCCAGGGTGGAAGAGTCAGTTACTAGGGGACATAGGTTTGAGGTGCGAGGGGCAAAGTTTAGAGGGGATGTGCGAGGCAAGTTCTTTTCACAGAGGGTGGTGAGTGCCTGGAACTTGCTGCCGGGGGAGGTGGTGGAAGCTGGTACGATAGCGACGTTTAAGAGGCATCTTGACAAATACATGAATAGGATGGGAATAGAGGGATACGGTCCCCGGAAGCGCAGAAGGTTTTAGTTTAGACAGGCATCAAGATCGGCGCAGGCTTGGAGGGTCGAATGGCCTGTTCCTGTGCTGTACTGTTCTTTGTTGTTCTTTAGATCTTCAGCATTGGAAGAATGGAATCCAATGGTTTGGTATCACATTCTGCAATTCCATTTATTTTCCCTGAAAAGTTGAAAACAGTCGCTTTGGGCCCCAATTTTCACACTGGGTCAGTTTTATGCAGGTACATTTGATTTCACTGTAAAGCACACCCACTTCACTAACTCCCAGACCTCATTATAATCTAACCTTTAAGTTTCCCATTGAGTTGGCTGATCCAACAGAAAACCCATTCACTTCAGCCAGAGGCATCTTTTAATTGGGAGTGCCTCTTTTTAAAGGGGGATTTCATTCCGTCCTGGCTTCTGTTTCCCAGGTGCTGGAAAGATAATCCTCCATGAAATGAGTCACCAGGGAGTTAAAACTGAAGGCTTGGAGAGTTTGTGCTCGTCAACTGTCAACTCTGCTGACACATATACATCAGCAAGTGCAGCTATTGTCTGCATCACAACTTGTCTTAGCAAGAACAGTAAGCAACAGCTGAGCACAGAGAGAGAGAGAATCTTAGTCACAGCAACCAGAGAACAAAAAAAAAATTGAAAAATCCCTAAGTGAATGAATTAACTCCACAGAGCCCACTAAATCACTATTTCCTTATGAAGACTTCCTTGTTCAGGTAGGATCCACCACAATGTTCACTGTAGCTACCAGATATTGGACACTTAAAGTGACTATGCTTTCAGCACCAATGTTCTCTGCCCTCCACATCATCCAGGCAGTCTGTACACTTTATTGTACCCAAGAGACATACGCCTTCTCTGTACAGTTGGCTGCCATGCACCCTTGCTGTACCCTGAGTTGACATGCACTCTTTCTGTGCACCTGAGAGTTTGACACCCTCTCCATGCTTTCGACAGTCAGGTACCTTCTCCGTTATCCTGAAAACTGTGGGTGCTCTTTATGCGAGTACACCTCAGTGCCACTGCTGGCCTGCTGGAGAATCTACATTCTCTTACCAGAGAGAATTGGGTTAGAATTTGAAGAAATTGCTCGAGGTGCCACGGCATCTAGCAAACCAGCATATATACCTGAGTTAAATGTGTCTGATACCGAGTCTGTGTGCAAACTACCAACTACACTTTGCTGTTCATAAAATTCTACCAAAATCTCCTCCAATGGCTTAGTTTGTAAAAGTACCACATGGTGTGATACTAAATCATTTACAGACCAGAATGACCCAGGTTCAAGCATTGCTTTGTGACAATCTCAGCTGGGATAATAGTTGAGGCATTATATTTGGGTTCAGCATCACTAAGTTAGGGAAGGGGACAGAAATAACACAAGCTGCTGGTCCTGATCATTCCTGCTGATGAAGCCTGAATTGGGATTGCAACATCTGCGTGATCCAATATCCTGCCAACAATCATTATGCAGACACAGGTGAGGAATAGACACTTGAGTGCAGAACTGAACGGTTGCCAGGTTTTGTGGATTTAGACTGCAGTATAAGCCAGCACCTTCAGAAGTGTAGGGGAGAAAAATGGGGCAAAAATAATTGCAATTTAGACATTTTCTTTTTAAATGAGCAAAAGGAAAAGGTACACAATCAAACCTGCACTGTAGATTAAGTGGAAAACCAATAAAAGCACATAGTTTTAGCTATAAACGAATGGGCTATTAATGGAACAACTTGTCAATCAAATTTGCAGCAGACCCTTTTTTATGCGGTACATGTTCTTTGAATGACAATCACTCACACCATAATGCTGAGGTGAAGTGCACAGGGCATGAAAATCTCAAGCAGTTTCTGCATGTCAGAGAAGCCTTGCAGCATACATGAGTATGTGAGTGAGTGAGACACCAAGAGAGGGAGAGAGAGAGAGAGAAAGATGAGGTAAAAATAGGACAGACCAATTGTAATACTCCCCACAGTCAAATAGTTTGCTGAAATTTGCTGTCCAGGTTTACACCTAAGTGCTGAATTTTATTCGGGCTTGGCGGCACCCTTTAAACTCACCGGGGTGCCCACATTTAGCGGCCGCCGCACAGCCCCCGCGATATTTTGCACGGGGGCTCATTAGCATCACTGCGCCGAGCCGTTTCCACCCGCCCCCCCCCCCACCCGGCCAATATTACGTGGGGAGAGGCAGGACATTCGGCACAGTGAGAGACCGTTTGACAACTGTGCAACAGGTACTGGGACCCTATTTAAAGTGCCCCAGCAACTGCTTCCTGACAGCTGTCAAAGAAATACTTACCTGACTGTGGAAGAATGGGGCTGCCGTCAATCTGGCAGCCAGGCAGAAAGTGCTGGGGAAACTCAGCAGGTCAGGCAGCATCTGTGGAAAGAGAAGCAGAGTTAACTTGACCAAGTTCACAGACTTGAAAGTTAACTCTGCTTCTCTCTCCACAGATGCTGCCTGACCTGCTGAGTTTCCCCAGCACTTTCTGCTTTGCTGCCACATACTTACCCTGCTGTGTCCCAGTGTCCTGTGAAGTTGCGATCCTCTTCTTCCACTCAAGTGTAACATTCCTTCTTGTAGGCATGCCGCACCTGGGTGAATAATCCTAATTTTGCACATTCCAGGACATGAGATTTAAATATACCATAAAAGGCAAATACACAACAGAAATAAAACCGTAATTGAAGAATAATTACCTACCATGAGCATCTAATCATCTGACTGTGAAAAGTCGCAGATTAATAAGCATTTGGACTCTATTCATTTCTCTGCTAACTGCAATGTGAAAATAAATGTAACTGCAGTTATACGATCTTTGTTAAAAAAACAGGAAAATATGTTCATATTCTAGCTGCATTGCCAACTAGAAATATTATACCAAGAAATATGATCAGATGTTGCAGAAGCAAAGTGTTCGTGAACATGTGTCAATGTGTAATAGTTGAAAAACCATGACAGCAGCACAGAATTCCTCACTAGTCCTGCGTTGGTTTTTAAACATGTGCAAGACAAACCTTGCAGCCAGAGGTTAGAGCAGTTACACGGTGAAATCACCTTTGCGTTTAAAGGACCACACCAAAAGCCAAGGATGGCAGAGGGGTGCTCTAGGGTGGCCCCACAGTTCAGCGGTGTCTCCCTGCTCACTCTCCTCCAGGCTGTGCAGGCAAGGTGGGAGGTCCTTTTCACCAGCGACGCTAAGAAGAGGCCCACCCGCCTGAACAAGGCAGTCTGACTGGAGATGGCAGAGGAGGTGAATAGCCGTGGGGCCATCCGCCGTCAAAGGGTCCAATGCTGGAAGGGGATGAACGAGCACTCCTCCAGCCAGCCGGGGCCCGCTTGGCCTCGTGTGCACAGATTATGAGCACAAAAGTCATCCACAGCCAAAGGGCAATCAGATCAGCAGCCTTCCTCCAGTCAGGCTGCTAACACAGAGGTTGCACCAAGAAGGGGCAACCTCTCCATTTATAGAGAACACACTGACACAAGTGGGAAAGCAGTGTCACAGCAATGTAAATATGTCTTTCGCTAAATGTTCCTCACCAACATGTGTGTCCTTTTCTCTGTGTGAACAATGTGTGCCAGCATGTAGCACCAATGTCACATCCCTTTGCACCATTGGCCCTTCAGGAGAGCCAACGTATGCAATAACCTGGACATTGGCTCAGTCAGCTGATGCTTCTAATGGCTTACACAGGGATGCTGCAGATGTGGACAGCTGTACAGCAAGTGAGCGAGGGTGATGTGTGGCTTGCAGAGCTCATGTTGGTTCCTATGGAACAGACGGCCTTTGGCTGATAAGCCACTGCCGTACATCCCTAACTCACTGCTAGCCCTGCGTGCACGGCCAGGATGCCATCTGCCCTCCCATGCATCTTTCATGTTGTTGGGTCCTCAGCGTCCTCATAGTCTGAGGAGGAATCCTGTTGATGTCTCTCCTCATCGTGCCAGGCTTGGCTCCTATTGGGTGCGTAGTTGTGCAGAGCAGCAAAGAAAGGAGCTGGCCTTTTTGGCCCGTAGTACAGGGCATCACCCTATCCATCCAGGCATTGGAGGTGCTCTTTCAGCATGCTGATCTCCTGCTCAATGGTGGCTCTTGTAGCTCAGTGGCTGGTATTTTATCTCTCCTTTGCAGCAGTGGTGGGGTCTCTCACTGGTTTCGGGAGCCATGTCTGCAAAGGATAGCCCTTATCTCCAAGAAGCCACCTCTCCATCTGAGCCAGTTCAGTGAACAACGGCGGCAGTTGGGACTGGGGACTGGCGCAGGTCCCAGGTGTCATAGCAGCTGCTGGTGAAGCAGTCACAGATTTGCAGCAAGCATCAGCATTGATCGCATACCAGCTTCACCTAGATTGAGAGGATTCCTTTAATGGTGACAGGTGGTAGCCTGCCGGAAGGCCTGATAGCCACATGAGTGCAGTCTATGAACATTACAATCTATGGTTCTCCGGCAATGGTGCTGAAATCAATGGCCCTCTAGGCCTGGCTGTGAGAGTCCGTCCTGAAGCGGACATCCTCACTGGCCCTCTGGTGCAGGGCTTCGGTGACCTCCCTGATGCAGCGGTGCACTGCTGACTGTGTGACCCCTCAAAGGTTTCTGATGGGCCCCTGAAAAGCTGCAGAGGCATCAAGCCTGAGAACCGCTGCCACTATGAGGACCAAAGGCATAGGATGTCCACCGAAGCCCATGGGCTGCAGATCATCCTTGATCAGGGCACAGAGACGAGTCACCACCCTCTCTATATGTGCAATTGCCTCTGACTGCAGGTTCCCCTCCAAGTCACACACCATCCTGACTTGGAACTATATCGCCGTTCCTTCACTGTCGCTGGGTCAAAATCCTGGAACTCCCTTCCTAACAGCACTGTGGGTATACCTACCCCAAATGGATTGCAGCGGTTCAAGAAGGCAGCTCACCACCACCTTCTCAAGGGCAATTAGGGATGGGTAATAAATGCTGGCCTGGCCAGCGTCGCCCATATCCCATGAATGAATTTTTAAAACATGGCTCTGGTGCTCTGACATCCGGTGGCATGTCATGTGGGCCTGTAGATGCACGGCAATCGTAATGGCGGGCTCCCCTTGGGGGTTGCTGCTCGCCACTGGGAGCCTCTACATGGATCACACCTGTCTGTTGATTTTGCCTCTGGTGCATACAGATCCTCAGGAGCAGAGGATCACACAATGTAGGATTAGCCATACCTATATCCATGTGATAAATCAAGTTGAACCCTGCACATTTTCGAAGGTTCCTAACAGGGCATGGATTGGTGTTGATGGGTACATCATATGCTTTCATGGATCAACTATGTGGTGTGCCATGGCATTGCCCATCTTGGCCAACACTCAGAGTGGGACAGCATGACTACATCAAGATCCTACCAGCTGAATCGATTGCCCCCACCATCCATATAACCTTAATGCTCCTGCCCTTTCTGGCACCCTCCCCACACACAGGGTGACGAGAGTGCCATTGCTCCTTCACACACACAAACAAACACAGAGCGTACACTGTTTACGGAGGGACGGTACACAGAGTACCTCCCTTCATGCCTTCAGAGAGTTCCCTCCAGTAATCCCAGACCCCCTCCCTCCTGCCTTTAAGAATGCAGAGCTTCGACCCCTGTAATCCCCCCTCCTCCTTTCCAGTATGCAGAGTGAGACCCCTGTGATTCCCCCCTCCCTCCTCCCTTCCAGTATGCAGAGTGAGACTCCTGTAATCCCCCCTTTCCTCCTCCCTTCCAGTATGCAGAGTGGGACCCCTGAAAATGGAACTGACCTTCTGTTGCAAAGTATTCTGCCTCCAATGACCCGCCGGCTTTTCTAATCATGAATGGGGCGGCACGTGATGGCTGCCTGTTCAAAGTAAAATCGGGAAGTGTCCATGCAGAGGCAGCGGGCTGCAAAATCTGCAGAGGTAAGTACCGTTTAACATATTCTAATTGGGGTGCCGCCGCCATGCGGCAGGGGGTCCGCATCAAGGTCCCCCTGCCGCCGGTAATTTGCAGCAGGACCTTCTCGACTCTGCAGGATGAGGCAGGCCTCTCCCCGCAAAATTTTACCATGGCGTTGAGGGGCCGGTAAAATTCAGCCCAAGGAACATTCACTTTCATAAGATGCTGGATCTGCCACTTCCCGTGACACCAAAGGCTTACAAGCACATTCAGGAGGAGAGGAGACATGGGAGAACAGTAAGAACGAAACCAATATTTTGAAGGAAGCACCTGAGATGTTGCTGGTGTCACAGTTTGTAAATGAGACTAGTTATCACATTAGCCATTTCATCTCTTTAAAACAGTTGTTTACCTTATCGGAACCATAGAAGATTTGAAATGGCATACGCTTGAAATGTTTTTTTCTCCCCCTAACTGATTAACAATGAAAAAGGGAACCACAGCTGTTTTAAAGAATATAGTAACAATTTACAATAATTAGAAACAGATTACTTCGAACAGCCTGCAGTCATTATACTAAAAGTTCACTCTGTTATGCCTTTAAAATCACTTCCATCTCCTCGTGTTGACTTACATTGCGTGCCTATGGGTCAGGTTTCATTCCATTGCTCAGCTCAAAGTCTGCAAACATAGTCCCCACTCCATATTCATTTACTTCCCACCAAGAGTTATTGCTCAAAAGACTTTTAAACTATTAGACAGCCTGGTAATGCAACAAAGCTGTTGGTTCACATCCTATGGCTGCATGTTTAACTCACAGCGGTAGCTGACATTAGAATCCACCTCAATATTGGAGGTGAATTGCCTCAGTTCTCAACCAGCAGGGGTCCACATCAGGGAAAAAATTGCTTTTCTTCTCCCTCACCCTGTGATTCTGTTGGCTGAACCACGGGACACCAATGAAATTAAGATTCCCAGCAGTCCTCTTGCACTCTTAATTTAATGACAACAACGTGTACTCATAAAGTGCCTTTAACCTAGAAAGATATCCCAAGGCACTTCAAAGAGTCATAATCAGAATAAAATGGATGCCAAGCCAACGGAGGAGATGTTAGAAGTGGTGCCCAAAGGCTTCAACAAAAGAGAGGGTTTTAAGGAAAGCCTTAAAGGAGGAATGACGGAGAGGTTTACAGAAGGAAGACCAGAAAGTGAGGCCAAAGCAGCTGCAGGCATGGTGGGCAATAAAGGGCTAAAAGGAGGTTATCTTTGCTCTCCAGGATGATCTGGTGCAGTGAGAGACTGTGCAGAGTGCGGAACAGCAGGATAGTGGTTATGTTACCAGACTAGTAACCAAGAGGAAAATAAAAGCAAACTACTGCAGATGCTGGAAATCTGAAATAAAAACAGAAAGTGCTGGAAATACTCAGCAGGTCTGGCAGCATCTGTGGAGAGAGAAGTACAGTTAACGTTTCAGGTCAGTGACCCTTCATCAGAACTGGATGAAAGGTCACAGAACTGAAACGTTAACTCTGCTTCTCTCTCCACAGATGCTGCCAGACCTGCTGAGTATTTCCAGCACTTTCTGTTTTTATTTCAATAACCAAGAGGCCTGCACTAATGATCCAGAAATCCAACCATAGCAGCTGGGAATTTAAATGCAGTAAAAAATAAATATGGAATTAAAAAACTAGTAACAGTCACGGTGACTATGAAACTACCAGATGGTTGTTAAAAACTCACCTGGTTCACTGACATCCTTTAGGGCAATTGCTCTCACACTGAGGTCCATGTCTGCTGAGACCTTCCAGGGGCCTGTGACGCAGGGCTGATCCTACAGGTGGCTGATCCCCTCCCCCCCTACCTCCCGCGTCCACGGTGCCATAGTCAAGAATGAGCTGTGGCCTGAGGCTTGTTCTGATTCCCTTGCCATGCTCCTGCTCTCTCTGGGTTCTTGCTTTCTCAGTGCCCTGCTCTCCCCATGCCCCTGCTGTCTTAGCGTGCTGCTGTCCTCCCTCTGCTCCTCTAGTGCTTTCTCTGTGCTCCTGCATTCTTCATGCCATGCATCCCCAGTGCTCCTGCTCACCTAATGCTTTCTCCAAGTGCTTGCCAAGATAGACAGACCCTGCAGTGAGAAGTAAGCACATCCATCTCACTGATAACCAAGTTTTTACCTATTACCTATATTCTTAAAAGCATTATTAAAACACTCTTCACATGCACCACTTTCATATTATAAGTATTATAATTTAGTTGGGGGGAGTCCATGCTTACTAATCCATTTGATAATGGGTCTTCAACCAACAACATTTGAGAATCACTTCTTTACCAAACTTGCCAGGTATGCCTCGGTGTTTCCAGACCCATAGCAATGTGGCTGACTCTGAACTGCCCTCAGAAATGGCCTAACAAGCTATTCAATTATATCAAACCACTACAAAAACATTTAATAAGAATAAAACTGATGGATCACCCAGCATCGTCCTAGGCTCTGGATACGACAAAGGCACATCCTGCCCATCGACCCTGCAAAGTCCTCCTCACTATCAGAGGACCTGTGCCAAAACTGGGAGAGCTGTCCCACAGACTAGTCAAGCAACAGCCTGACTCACTGAATCATCCCTTACAGCCAAAGCCCCAGATTCCTCCATTACCATCCCTGAGTATGTTCTGTCCCACTGGCAGGTCAGACCCATCAAAGGTAGCTGCAAAGGGGTATACAGTTGATAGGGAGTGGCCCTGGAAGTCCTCAACATTGATTCTGGACCCCATGAAGTCTCATGGTATTAGGTCTAACATAGACAAGGAAACCTCCCGCTGATTACCACCTGCCACCCTCCCTTAGCTGATGAATCAGTACTCCTCCATGTTGAACATCACTTGGAAAAAGCACTGAGGATAGCAAGGGCACAGAATGTACTCTGGGTGGGGGACTTCAATGTTCATCACCAAGAGTGGCTCAGCAACACGACTTTTGTCTGAGCCCTGAAGGACATAGCTGCAGCAGGTGGTGAGAGAATCAACATGAGGGGAAAACCTACACCTTATCCTCATCAACATACCTGTCGTAGATGCATCTCATCATGAAAGCATTGGTAGGAGTGACCACCGCATAGTCCTTGTGGAGACAAAGACCCATCTTCATATTGAGGATACCCTCCATCATGTTGTGTGGCACTACCACTGTGCTAAATATGATAGATCTAGCAGCTCAAGACTGGGCATCCATGAGGTGCTGTAGCCATCAGCAACAGTAGAATTGTGTTCAACCACAATCTGTAATCTCTAAACCGGGCATATCTAAATTGCTCTTGCAGAGAGCTGGCAAAAACTCAATAGGCTGAATGGCCTCCTTCTATGAATCTCTTCTATAAATCTATCCCTTGCACTACCATTACCATCAAATCAGGAGGCCAACCCTGGTTCAATGAGGAATGCAGAAGAACATATCAGGTGCAACATGAGACATACATAAAAATAAGGTGCCAATCTGGTGAAGCTACAACACTGGACTGCGCACATGCTAAACAACAGATGCAGCATCTTATAGACAGAGCTAAGAGATCTCATAATTAACAGATCAAATCAAAGCTCTGTAGTCCTGCCACATCTAGTCATGAATGGTGGTGGGCGGTTAAACAACCAACAGGAGGAGGAGGAGGCTCTATGAACTCACCCATCCTCAATGATAGCAGAGCCCAGAACATGAGTTCAAAAGGCAATGCTGAAGCGTTTGCACCCATCCTCACCCAAAAATGCCGAGTGGATGATCCAAGTTGGTCTGACCTGAGCTCCCCCCAATACAGAAGCCAATCATTAGCAAATTCAATTCACTCTATGTGATATCAACAAACGGCTGAGTGTACTATATACAGCAAAGGCTATTGGCCCTGACAACATCCTGGCTGTAGTGCTAAAGACCTGTAGTCCAGAACTAGCCATGCCCCTAGCCAAGCTGTTCCAGTATAACTACAACACTGACATCTACCCAGTGTAGTGGAAAATTGCCCAGGTATTCCTGTCTACAAAATGCGGGACAAATCCAATCTGGCCAATTACCACCCCATCAGTCTGCCCTCAATCTTCAGAAAAGTGATGGAAGCTGTCATTTATAGTCCTGTCAAGTGGCTCTTACTCACAATAACCAGCTCACTCCTGCTAAGTTTAGGTTCCGCAAGGACCCCTTGGCTCCCGACCTCAGTACGGCCTTGGACCAAACTGGACAAAACAGCTGAATTCCAGAGGTGAGGTGAGAGTGACTGCCTTCGATATGCCCAAATCCCATGAACAAATAAAAAGTGATAGCACTTGATGTGGTCAAGAAAGATCTGGACATGGATGACTTAACCAGTTATGTAACAGATATGCTCAAATTGCGACAGTAAACTGGGATGGAGTATTAAGATGCAGTGAATTATGGGGTGGATGCATGGCATGGGATGGAGGCAAATGTCAGGTTTCATGTACCGTTCCACTGGGTTCTGATGTTACTGCAAGGAGATGTCAAGAGAAGCCCCATGTCTTTCCATAAGATGGCATGAAATTCGATGGGAAGCCTGCATGAGGTTAATTGTGTGCTCTTCTTGTCAAAAGCAGCACTGATGGCATAGAAGTGGCTGGTGCCTTGCTGTCTTTGACACAGGAGACATACAGCCTTGGGAAGAGAGATAAGTGATGGCAGCAACTTGTACAAGAAGATACAATACCCTCTAAACCAAAAAATCAGTGCATTAACAGGCAATGAATGGTATATGGTTTCCTTCTTCACTCGCACGTCTCTTAAATGTAGCAGAAAGCAGACAAGCTGAAAAATAGGTAAGAGCCTCAAGGGAAAGCTATTAAATGACTTGAACAGTATATAAAGTAGCCTGGCCAGGACAGCACAGATTACAAGAGTAGCTGGGGATTTACCAGCATTTATCTAATTAAAGCCTCTTAACTCATTCTAATCTAAAGCAGCCCAATTGCTGTAAAATCCCACTGAGAATATTGGAATTTCTAAAGCTTCTCTGTGGGTTTATACAGAAACACCTCATGGTTTATTGTTCCAGTGATACCCAATGCCGCAGGACCTCGGCCAAATGAACTCAGGTTTCACCTTTTCCTTCCCACCTTGACAATGCTGCAATGCTGTGGGGTTTTTTAAAGTCAGCCCCAAAATGACTAGTCTACGGCAGCAGAGTTAAAAAATCAAAACAGGTATGCTAAAAGTGACAGCTATGCTAATTTGTAGATACTTGTGGTCACTTAGACATCTCAATATAGATAAAGTGCTTGGCCCTAGTCGTCCAATTTTTTGATTGCTTTGGAAATACTGCGTAGCAGATGCAGCCAGAATTAAATATTTTCCTGAAAGGGTGGTGGATGTGGATCCAATAGTAACCTTAAGAGGGAAGTGGATATATATTTAAAAAGGAAAACAATTGCTTGGCTCTGCGGAAAGAGCAATTGAGTGGGACTAATTGGATAACACTTTCAAAGAGCTGACACAGGCACATGGGCCAAATGGCCTCATTCTGTGCTGTATGATTCTATCAGCCAGATCTAACTTCACATTTCAATTTGAGAAATTGTTTCTAAAATTTCGTTGTTCGGTAGAACCCCTTCAACACCGTTGTTTGGAGAGAAAAAATACACTTTGTGTTACCTGACTAGGAAAATGCCGTGTTCAATGCCTGTTCTGTAATGATTTAGTAATCTTCACCCAGGGAAAAGTGGAGGCGCCACAACTGGCCTCAGCATCTCCAAACTGGGGAGGGGAAAAAGTAGTAAGGCCCCTACTCCTGCCCATGTTTCAATGGCTTCTGCTGGAAATGAACGTGTATGGTTGTCGCACAATGATAGGGTTCAGATGTGATGTCTTCTATCCCTTCCTGTCAAATACCCTGCTGACCCAGACACTCAGAACCGAGGTTCACACATGACAAATGGACATTTTTATAAGTACTGGAAATTCACCTTCAAATAGTGACCCAATATTTGAGTTGCAGCCTTCACAGTAAAGAATTAAGCGGAGAAAAGCAGAGGAAAAGTAAACACTACTGTACGTAACTTATGATGAAATAATATTTTATTTAATTAACACACTTTTCACAACTTCAGAGTGTCCCAAAGCACTTTAATTAGCACTTTTCACAACTTCAGAGTGTCCCAAAGCACTTTACTATCAACTAAATATGTTTGATGTGTAATCACTGTTGTAATATAGGAAAGACAGCAGCCGATTTGCACACAGCAAGTTCCCACAAACAGCAATGCGATAACAACCAGATAATCTGTTTTAGTGATGTTGGTTGAGGGATAAATATTGGCCAGGACACCAGGGAGAGCTCCACATCTCTAATATGCAGATACATGCAGAGAACACAAAATTGTTCTGGTGGTCAAAGGAGTTTGGCTTTGCTCCAAACTCAGGAGCAGTGTTTAAATTTGTCCATAGTTCATGGTTCCACATGCCTGCTGAGCTCCATTTCATGGTACAGAGTCCTGATTGTAGAGGAGTACAGCTATTTGGGACTGGTTCCTGACTTCAGTTGCACAGAGGCACAGATTTGTAGGCACACATTTTTGTGCCTCTCCGATAATGTTGATTCTCTATACTTTGAATTTTTCTTATACTTAGGAGTGCAGCAACAGAGGAAGGACTGCATGTCTGCTGTCAGTTACATTTCTCTAATAATGTGCCTTAATCTCTGCAGGTGAGACCCTGGCATTATTTTTTTTTAAATTTGTTATGACCTGGCAGTAATCCAACTTACTATTTTACAAAGAGGAACTTACTTCTTTGACAGAATTCTGTTATAACTTCTTCTATAACATGGTCTTTAAAAAAAAAAGGTTTTATTGGCTTGAGCTGGAAGCTCTTACACTTCCCCTTGATCCACTGCACCAGTTATTCTGTTGGGTTGTATGCTCATATAAAACTGGCACAGCATTCAAATATCACCACCATCAAGCTCCTGGGGTTACCATTCACCAGAAACATGACAAGACCAGCTACAAAAATGCCATGGCTACTTGAGCAGGTTACAGGCTGGAGAGTACCTGATTCCTCAAAGTCTCTCTACCACCTACAAGGCACAAGTCAGGGAATCTTCTCCATTTGGTACAGGTGCAACAATACTTAAGAAGCTTGACACCATTCAGAAAAAAACAGTCCACTTGATCAGCATCCTGTCCACTGCCATAAACATCCACTCCCTCTACCATGGTTGCAGTGTGCACTATCTATAATTGCACAGCAGCAACTTGCCAAGGCTTTTTTGACAGCACCTCCCAAACCCATGGCTTCCACTACCAAGAAAGACAGGGATAGCAGGTGCATGGGAAAATCTCCACCTCCAAAGTTGCCCTCCAAGTCACAGAGCATCCTGGCTTGGACATTTATTACTGTTCCTTCATCATCACTGGGTCAAAATTTGGACATCCCTATCTAACAGCCCTGTGGGAGTACCTTCAGCTTATTGACTACAACGGTTCAGGAAGAAGGCCCATCATGACCTTCTCAAGGGCAACTAAGGATGGCAGTAAATACTGGCCTTGACAACACTGTCCACATCCTGAAAATGAATGAATAAGAATTAGTGGTTGCTCTCACTACCCTGAACATGAAAATCAGATATGAATCTATAATATATATAATCAAGAACCATCTGTTTTATATTGATAATATATTTATATTAGAAATGCTCACAATGATTTGGATTTTCATCTGAAAACCAGTCACTGAACTTGAATTTCAAATAAAATCAGTTTATACAAAATCTACATCTGATGAAGGAAATATTGTAATTGTCCAAATATTGTGCGAGAATGTGAGGCGATTTATATTATGTTGGTGCAGCCAGCTCCTGATGCAAAAGTCCTGCTCGGCATTCCCAGCTTTCCTGACTCCTGAGACTGGCCACTAATTGCACTGACTTGGATTCAGTGCACCTGTAGCCTGAAATCATGACAGAAATCCTTGGAGATTACAGACGTCATGACATCATTTCTTCACATATGCACAAGAGTCTACATGCAGGTTCATTGGGATTCTGGTATGCGTCTATACACAGACCAGCTCCACTTGTGTATGTAAGTGTGGAGATTTGTGCACTTAAGTCTGTGTCTCGTGCCCTGAACTATATAGTACTAAAGTAACTTAAGGCAATATTGTATGGTAATACACACATAATCTGCTTTTATATTCCTCTAAGTCAGAGCCCAATGGCTGTAATTCCCGGCTGCAGACTCAAAGATCCAGCCAATTCCCTGCATTTACATTATTAAAATTCTAGCTCCCTTGTTACATTGGGAAATTGCAGACCTACAAAACAAAGACTGAACGCACAGCCACTGTTCTCCTAAAATATGAACTAATGGCCCAGATTTCAAGGCCAACAGCAAAGCAAGGGCATTCGCCATTGACCGTGAAGCAAGCTGCCCTCAAAGATTAAGCGCTCTCTCTGGTGCAGACTTCCCCTTTCCTGACAACAGTCTAAATCTGGCACCAAGTCAAGGGAATTTCCAGGTGTGCAGCAGCAGCCGCTATGCTATCCTCTAAATTACACAGTGGCCGGAATTTTACAGTGGGCGGATGGGAGCCGGACTCTGGCGTAAATGTCAGTGAGGACCCAATTCCGCCCAGCCTGGGGATCCATCCCATATTTTACGGATCCCCAGGCTTTAATTGGCCCGAGGCGGGACTTCCACCCACTTGAGGGAGGAGGGCCCGCCTCAGTGAGCTGCCGGCCAATCAGCGGGCCGGCAGCTCTTAGTCTCAGCAGCACCACCGGGTGCGGTGGCCACTGCTGGGACTGCAACCCAGCCGACCAAGGTGGATACCAAGGAACCGGGACTGAAGGTAAGTTTGGGTTGCCTCACCAGGGAAATCAGTCATGCCCTGGTGAGGCTAGGGTGGTCGTTTGGGGGGAGGGGGGCGTCTTGGATCCCGGGGTTGGGTTGGGAGGCGGGGGCGGCCCTCAATCGGGCACCCTGTGCCCAATTACCAGGTTCCCACCCCGGGGTGCGAAAAGGCCAGCAGCTATAGCTGGGCGGCCTTTCACGTCCCTGGCACACCTGCTGGGGCAGCGTAAAATTCCGGCCAGTGTCAGTATCTGAGCTGGTGGCTGTGATGCAAGTGTTTCTTCTACATCACTGTCTTCCTGCCCTTCTGCCTCTTACTGTTCCACCACTGCCTGACCAGGTTGCAATTCTTGGGTATCTGAAAGAGGAAAGGCACAAGGGTTAGGGTTGCAGTCAGGTGGATGGGGTGGAGGAGGGGGGGGGGGAATGCAAAAGGTCCATGCTTACACCATCTGCAGCTTGTAAATCAGAGAAGATTGTGGGATGATTGGGAAGTGGGATGTGAGAAGGTGTATTAGATAAGAGCCTACCATCATCGTCTTTGTTTTCAGCCTCATCACTGGTCGTGGCCTCAGCGATGACCACTCCAATCATGTTAAGCAATGTAACCCCATCAGGGTAAGAACACACAGCCACGTTTGTGCTCCATCGAAGAGTTCCTACTGCCTCCAGTTATGTGCTACCTTGCCCCGCAAGAGAGAGTGTAGTGTGTCGTTGAGTGGTGTAATGTGTTTGGGTGATGTGGCTGTCATGGTTGAATAGCTGGCAGTGTATGCAAGATGTGAGATATGGTAGTGAAGCTTGAGCAGTGCTATGTATGTGAGGGTGATGTGAAGCTATGAATGTTGGTAGGTGAGTGATGGGGTTGTGGTGCATTGAGCAGTTGCTGAGGTTAGTGGTGCAGTTGGTGGGATATGGCATTTGAAGATCATTCACTCGTCTTGACTACTCGCGTGAGGTCATTGAACTTTTTTTGTGGCACTGAATCCAGGTCCTCAGGACTTAACTACCATAGCTATCTGATGCCACCTCCTTCGTAAAGTTTGTCTGAAGTGCCTCCTGGCGCTTTGTGAACAGATCTCCTGCTCTCCACGCCCTGTACCAAGACATCCAGAGTAGTGTCAGAGAACTTTGAAGCCCGCACTCCCCCCTGTTGTGCCATAATTGACACTTCCTGCTCAGACTCCTGTCAACAAACAATACCAGCACCTGCTGCAGACAGAATGCACCTCCACTTTAAGAGGTGCAGGCTGGTTTTAAGGAGTGCAGTTTAGCTTTAAGTGGTGCTGGCCTCGCACAAACTTTGGAGCTCACTGAGGTGTGGAGCCACTCAACAGTGTGTTTAACACTGACTGTACGCCATCATGCAAATTAACATGCAGCATGAAGTGGTGTTCTACCTGCTTCGGAAGCAATGGGGACGGGTTAATTGCTCATTGCGATCTCCGCGCCCGTTTTTGTGAGGTTGTCCAATTTAGTACTCGCCCCGATCTCCAGCAACAGATTTGAGTACCCAACTTTCTTCCCTCCCTCATAAAGGGCAGTCATTAATTGATTATTAGTCACTGGATGAGCAGCAGGCACCAGGTGTTTTTATGAGTGACATTGTGAGTAACACATCAAACCATAAAATATTCTGTCTATCTGATAAGGGAATACCTCCCAGGAAAATTTTTCTCTGAAATGTGTCTCAATTAAATTAAGTTTGTATGAAAGTACTTGCTGTCTCAGATAGAGAAAAATATCTTTTGATGTAATATTTCCTACTTACATTATATTAAATTCTCATTTGTATGCATGAATTCAATGGCAGATAAGGACACAGTAGAAATATTCGATATAGCATTCTTTTAATATGATTGCTGGACCAGTGCACATTTATAAAAATAACCTAACAACGACCTTTAGAATGCTGCTAAGCGTACTTAAAAGAACATTTGCTAAAGTTATTCAATGTTCCCTGCAAACCGTTAGTTCAAGATCACTATTACATTATGTGTCCACTCACAAAACTGATGCAGCTGAGCAAGGCCAGGCACCCTGAAAGACCCTGCACAGTCCCTTCAATTCAAAGCTCCTTCTGTCACTTGAATGTTTTTTGCCTTCTTTACCCCCACCGAAAAGTCCATTTCAAATGCTGATCACTTAACTTCTTGACGTCGTTAATTGTCTATCATTGGGGTGTTAATTGTATTCAGGTGATAGGTATTAATTGGGGTCTCATATATATATTGGAACAAGCTAAAAGAGGGCTTTTTTCTTAGTTGGAGGTGCATGGTATGTAATATGTGTCTCAGTAAATAAAAGCCTGTGAGTAAAGACTAGGCTCCACCTGGCTATCCAAGTTTTGATAGACATCACTCCTAAATTTGCCTTTCGCTTGTTTCAACCCGTCCTGATACAAGGATTTAGTTTGAAGTCACTTTTCAGATCAATCTCTCCTTCAACATTTGTGATATTTTACAGCTCTATGAGCTCACCTTTCAGTCGCCATCTTTCAAGCCTGAAAATCCAAAGTTTTACCAGCTTTTCCTCCTAACTCAGGCCCTTGACTCAAGGGAGTAGTCTTAGGGCTCTGCTCTGAATTGCTTTCAAGGCTTGAATGTTTCCATGTGTCCTCGGTGATCAAAATTAAATGCTGTACTCAAGGTGGAGTACTTGGCACTTCATTTGTATTCAGTACACACTGGTAAATGGTACCATCAAAATTTATTATAAAACTGGGAAATTGCAAGAGACCCAAGCAAGATCCACAGTAAACATGCTTTAGTGCAGACTCAATATGAATAGAATCAATATCTGTGCAACATATCATAAAGCCAGCTTACACAATTGCTCCATACAAATGTAAATAGCAGTGGCAGTATTTTCTTTTTTTACACGAGCAACTTTACATTTCTGAGTGTGCATTCCAGCTTTTAAGATGTACATCATGCTATAATTACACTGAGGACAGATTTCTATAATTATTTTAAAATGGACGCCATTTCAGGGTTCTTTATCTTTTCTTCAGTTTCTATGTCAGAACAGGCTAAGTGGTTTTAAAAAGAAACTACTACCTAAATAAGTAACTGCATGAGATCCAAGTGCAATAAATACTAAATTCTACAGACTCCGATGCACTTTTGGAGCAGGTTTTAATTTATTATATGTAGTTCAAAACATAGGCTGTGTAGCTTCTTCTTTCTCCTTTTCCAGCCTCTTTTCTTAGCAACATAGGAAGACCGGAACAGGAGTAGGCCATTCAGCCCCTCGAGCCTGTCCCGCCATACAATGAGATCATGGCTGATCCGCGGCCTAACTCCATATACCTGCCTTTGGCCCATATCCCTTAATATCTTTGCTTAACAAAAATCTATCTATCTCAGATTTAAAATTAACAACTGTTCTAGCTTCAACTGCTGTTTATGGGAGAGAGTTCCAAACCTCTACCACCCTTTGCGTGAAGGAGTGCTTCCTAACATCTCTCCTGAACGGTCTGGTCCTAATTTTTAGACTATGCCCCCTAGTTTTAGAATCTCCAACTTCACTGTCTCCTTTCTTCATTGAGTGTCATTTTCAACTTTGAAGCCTGGGAGATAACCTGAGGAGAGGATCACAGGTTTTAGAATCCGTCTGGTTTCCATCCCAATGTTGTCAATGGAATGAAAATTGAGTGGTTCGACAATGGGCAGCCAATCCACTCCAGCAGGTTATTGCCCAGGCTGGCCTCACTTCGCCTCAGTATGCATCCTTCCCCAATCACCCCCTTCCCCACCCCTCTATCCCAGCCAGACAACATTCCTAAGGCCAAAGAGCACCAAGCTGCATCAGGACACCCGTTTGGCATCCTATTCGCCTTTTAGGGCTCAAAATCGCAGCGACCTCTTTGCCCTCAGAATGGCCGGTTGCATGGCCAGCACACTCTGGCAGTCAGCCATTTAAAATCGATCCCTTTCTGCAGGGAAATTCAAATACACAGTCCGAATGGAAGATGGCTAAACTCTCTTTACAGCACAGCCTGCTAAGAAGTATCAATTATCCAGCTGTAGCTCAGCTAAAACTGGCAAAAACATCCTGAAGACCAGACACTGAATATTAGGACTGTTATTCCAACTCAAAACTTTCAGCTGTGACGTCCTTTGATATCAATAATATAAGAAATATAACTTGTGAGTGGTCTTACACATTTCATTACTACATCATTAACAATGACTGTATTTGTCAATTAATACCAGTAATAAAATTCCAGACACAAAGATTTCTGAAAACAGTTTACTTACAGTCTTGTTACTGCTGCTGATAAAATCTCTTTGTGATGCCATAAACCTTGAAGTTTCAGTAAATTCCACCAGCATCACCTTTGAATTATGCTAATCCACTGCATTGTTGAGACGTGTACATATAGCAAAGGGTAGCTACCTGTCATTTCCTCTATCATAGTGCATGTCTTGGGCCACAGGTGCCTGTGCTGTAAAAATTTATACAATGGTAAATTTATTGTTGTTTCACTTCGAAGGCTCAAAAATAAATGTCATGCAGTTTACTCTGATCGCACATTGGAGTAAAAGCTTCTGACCTTGGTGCAGATTAAAGCCACAAAGTGGAAAATTCACATCAGCCCTGATGTGAATCTACCACAGAATCAACCAAAGAGCAATGTCAGCATGGGCTGGGCCCACTAAGTTAATATCTCCTGGGGCACAAAGTCCTCAGTGCAAACCCTGGGGAGAGTTACATTCATCTTGGGTCAATCTGCCGTGACCTTTGTATAATCCCTGTGAGGCTGAAAGTATAAATGGTTCAGAGGACACAGACTTTCATCTAGAGATATTAATGAGCACATCTTGCAATTCCCTTTATTACTAATCACAACCAAGGATGTTCCTCTGGTAATGACAGAAGTAGAAGCCCATTGCTTTTAGCACTGGCTTTCTTCTTTATATCTGAGGTTACTTGGCCATTATTTCATTGACGAGTACATTCATTAAGAAACATGATAAAAAGGTCTTTGCAGGAAATACAGAAGGATTTGATTTTGAACACTTATTTAATAACAATGTAAGCAAAGCTTTAAAATAATTCCCCAGATGGAAGCAACTGGATCATATATTATCAACAGTATTATCAACTCTGGTGACGTATGTGCCTACATAGTGAGCGTGATTCAGTTCAGCACAAGTACACAAAGCCTGGAGTTTCAGTCCATGTATAGTCTTAGTTCTTAAAAGTTGTGCTTACAGATTCTGTTCTGCAATAAAATCAAAAATTTCAATTTAAAACATTTTTAGAGAAACAATTATTTTCTGCTTCCCCCAACTCTATCCACCATCACCAATCATCCCATCCATCAGCCTCCCCAACCTCCAAATCCCCCAATGTTATACTTGGTAAGTACACTGCCCTGGAGAGGAGAAAAAACATGTTCAAAAAGGTATTTCCTGAAACATATCCATGTCTTTCAGAATCTCTATCAACGTCTCAATAAAAGGTTTGCTTAAGATGCTGCATGTTGAGCTCCATAAGGAAACTGTCAGTGTAGAAGCTTTGGAAATTTCATATGCCAGTAAGGTGGAGTGAGCACAAGGGCCTCATAAATCCCCATTTTAATGTTTTGATGTTGTGAAATCATTTCCACACAAAAGCAGCTTGAGATGGCCCTGGTGCCAGTGCTGGTTTCATAGATAATGACCTGTATCCTTGGTAACAGTGGACTAAACCATTGACCTGCAGAAAGAGAACATCTGTAATAGTAATAAGCCCAGAATATTAGAATTTATGAGAATGGATTGAACACTTGGAGAGAGTTCCACCAGCTCTTAATAACAGGTCTGAAATGAGGATTTAATTAAGAAAAGATACACAATGTGTACTACCAATACCAAAATGTGTCAAATGAGACTAACAGATGATTTATTTCAGTTTTATTTTGGGAAGGACAGAGAAAATAGTTGTTAGAACACCTGGAGTTAGCTCCATTTGCCACAAAAGCAATGGGTGCATATCCTCCATCAGAATTTCAGTTTAATATCTCACTGATAGTCACTTATTAAAGCACTGCTTGGTGATTTGTTTAGCATTCAGTCAAAGTCCCTCAGCGGGACCTGAAACCCACACTCCATCCATAGGTTTCCCAGGGACCCCCACTTCGAAATCTTTGTAGTCCACTGCCAAAAGGCTCAACCAATTTCATGACTGGCATTTTAAGGGTTAAAGGAAATCGTGCTGTGTTTCAGTGTACAACATGCAAAAGGAACCCACTTCATTTGATTATGTACTTTTTAACAGGACAATGGGAGAAACTGAGTCTAGTCTAGACTGTTTACACATCTATAAATCATGTAGAACTTGAGCTAGCCCTTTGTAAGTTACTCTGTATCTGCTCTGTATTTAAAAAGCGCATCAAAAGCCTACAGTCAGAGACCGGAGACAGAGCGAGAGAGAGAGAGGAGCACGGCAGGAGTGGAGGATAAAAAAGTGCGGCAAAAGCACAGAGTCAGAGACTGGAGACAGAGACAGAGCGAGAAATTGAGGAGCACAGGAGGAGCGGAGAGAGAGAGAGGAGCAGGGCGGGAGCAGAGAGAGAGAGAGGAGCAGGGCGGGAGCAGAGAGAGAGAGAGGAACAGGGCGGGAGCAGAGAGAGAGAGAGGAGCAGGGCGGGAGCAGAGAGAGAGAGAGAGGAGCAGGGCGGGAGCAGAGAGAGAGAGAGGAGCAGGGCGGGAGCAGAGAGAGAGAGGAGCAGGGCGGGAGCAGAGAGAGAGAGGGGAACACGGCGGGAGCGGAGAGAGAGAGGGGAACACGGCGGGAGCGGAGAGAGAGAGAGGAACATGGCGGGAGCGGAGAGAGGAGCATGGCGGGAGTGGAGAGAGAGAGGGGAGCACGGAAGGAGCGGAGAGAGAGAGAGAAGCATGGCGGGAGCGGAGAGAGAGAGAGGAGCACGGCGGGAGCGGAGAGAGAGAGAGGAGCACGGCGGGAGCGGAGAGAGAGAGAGGAGCACGGCGGGAGCGGAGAGAGAGGAGCACGGCGGGAGCGGAGAGAGAGGAGCACGGCGGGAGCGGAGAGAGAGGAGCACGGCGGGAGCGGAGAGAGAGGAGCACGGCGGGAGCGGAGAGAGAGGAGCACGGCAGGAGCGGAGAGAGAGAGAGGAGCAGGGCAGGAGCAGAGAGAGAGGAGCATGGCGGGAGCGGAAAGAGAGAGAGGAGCATGGCGGGAGCGGAAAGAGAGAGTGGAGCACGGCGGGAGCAGAGAGAGAGAGAGGAACATGGCGGGAGTGGAGAGAGAGAGAGGAGCACGGCGGGAGCAGAGAGAGAGAGAGAAGCATGGCGGGAGCGGAGAGAGAGAGAGGAACATGGCGGGAGCGGAGAGAGAGAGAGGAACATGGCGGGAGCGGAGAGAGAGAGAGGAACATGGCGGGAGCGGAGAGAGAGAGAGGAGCAGGGCGGGAGCAGAGAGAGAGAGAGGAACATGGCGGCAGCGGAGAGAGAGAGAGGAGCAGGGCAGGAGCGGAGAGAGAGGAGCACGGCAGGAGCGGAGAGAGAGAGAGGAGCAGGGCGGCAGCAGAGAGAGAGAGAGGAACACGGCAGGAGCGGAGAGAGAGAGAGGAGCAGGGCAGGAGCAGAGAGAGAGGAGCATGGCGGGAGCGGAAAGAGAGAGTGGAGCACGGCGGGAGCAGAGAGAGAGAGAGGAACATGGCGGGAGTGGAGAGAGAGAGAGGAGCACGGCGGGAGCAGAGAGAGAGAGAGAAGCATGGCGGGAGCGGAGAGAGAGAGAGGAACATGGCGGGAGCGGAGAGAGAGAGAGGGACATGGCGGGAGCGGAGAGAGAGAGAGGGACATGGCGGGAGCGGAGAGAGAGAGAGGAACATGGCGGGAGCGGAGAGAGAGAGAGGAGCAGGGCGGGAGCAGAGAGAGAGAGAGGAACATGGCGGGAGCGGAGAGAGAGAGAGGAACATGGCGGGAGCGGAGAGAGAGAGAGAGGAACACGGCGTGAGCAGAGAGAGAGAGAGGAGCAGGGCGGGAGCAGAGAGAGAGAGAGGAGCAGGGCGGCAGCAGAGAGAGAGAGAGGAACAGGGCGGGAGCAGAGAGAGAGAGAGGAGCAGGGCGGGAGCAGAGAGAGAGAGAGAGGAGCAGGGCGGGAGCAGAGAGAGAGAGGAGCAGGGCGGGAGCAGAGAGAGAGAGGAGCAGGGCGGGAGCGGAGAGAGAGAGGGGAACACGGTGGGAGCGGAGAGAGAGAGGGGAACACGGTGGGAGCGGAGAGAGAGAGGGGAACATGGCGGGAGCGGAGAGAGAGAGAGGAACATGGCGGGAGCGGAGAGAGAGAGAGGAGCATGGCGGGAGTGGAGAGAGCAGCATGGCGGGAGTGGAGAGAGAGAGGGGAGCACGGAAGGAGCGGAGAGAGAGAGAGAAGAATGGCGGGAGCGGAGAGAGAGAGAGGAGCATGGCGGGAGCGGAGAGAGAGAGAGGAGCATGGCGGGAGCAGAGAGAGAGAGAGGAGCACGGCGGGAGCGGAGAGAGAGGAGCACGGCGGGAGCGGAGAGAGAGGAGCACGGCGGGAGCGGAGAGAGAGGAGCACGGCGGGAGCGGAGAGAGAGAGAGGAGCACGGCGGGAGCGGAGAGAGAGAGAGGAGCACAGCAGGAGCGGAGAGAGAGAGAGGAACATGGCGGGAGCGGAGAGAGAGAGAGGAACATGGCGGGAGCGGAGAGAGAGAGAGGAGTATGGCGGGAGTGGAGAGAGAGAGAGGAGCATGGCGGGAGTGGAGAGAGAGAGAGGAGCATGGCGGGAGTGGAGAGAGAGAGAGGAGCATGGCGGGAGTGGAGAGAGAGAGAGGAGCACGGCAGGAGCGGAGAGAGAGAGAGGAACACGGCGGGAGCGGAGAGAGAGAGAGGAACATGGCGGGAGCGGAGAGAGAGAGAGGAGTATGGAGGGAGTGGAGAGAGAGAGAGGAGCACGGCAGGAGCGGAGAGAGAGAGAGGAGCATGGCGGGAGCGGAGAGAGAGAGAGGAGCATGGCGGGAGTGGAGAGAGAGAGAGAGGAGCACGGCAGGGGCGGAGAGAGAGAGAGGAACATGGCGGGAGCGGAGAGAGAGAGAGGAACATGGCGGGAGCGGAGAGAGAGAGAGGAACACGGCGGGAGCGGAGAGAGAGAGAGGAGCAGGGCGGGAGCAGAGAGAGAGAGGAACATGGCGGGAGCGGAGAGAGAGAGGAACACGGCGTGAGCAGAGAGAGAGAGAGGAGCAGGGCGGGAGCAGAGAGAGAGAGAGGAACAGGGCGGGAGCAGAGAGAGAGAGAGGAGCAGGGCGGGAGCAGAGAGAGAGAGAGAGGAGCAGGGCGGGAGCGGAGAGAGAGAGGGGAACACGGCGGGAGCGGAGAGAGAGAGAGGAACATGGCGGGAGTGGAGAGAGAGAGAGGAGCACGGTAGGAGCGGAGAGAGAGAGAGGGGAGCACGGCAGGAGCGGAGAGAGAGAGGGGAGCACGGCAGGAGCGGAGAGAGAGAGAGGGGAGCACGGCAGGAGCGGAGAGAGAGAGGGGAGCACGGCAGGAGCGGAGAGAGAGAGAGGAACATGGCGGGAGTGGAGAGAGAGAGAGGAGCACGGTAGGAGCGGAGAGAGAGAGGAGTATGGCAGGAGCGGAGAGAGAGAGAGGAGCACGGCAGGAGCGGAGAGAGAGAGAAGAGCACGGCAGGAGCGGAGAGAGAGAGAGGAGCATGGCGGGAGCGGAGAGAGAGAGAGGAGCATGGCGGGAGCGGAAAGAGGGAGAGAGGAGCACGGCGTGAGCGGAGAGAGAGAGAGGAACATGGCGGGAGTGGAGAGAGAGAGAGGAGCACGGCAGGAGTGGAGAGAGAGAGGAGCACGGCGGGAGCGGAGAGAGAGAGGAGCATGGCGGGAGCGGAGAGAGAGAGGAGCATGGCGGGAGCGGAAAGAGAGAGAGAGGAGCACGGCAGGAGTGGAGAGAGAGAGAGGAACATGGCGGGAGCGGAAAGAGAGAGAGAGGAGCACGGCAGGAGTGGAGAGAGAGAGAGGAGCACAGCAGGAGCAGCAGGAGTGGAGCAGGGAAAAATCGAAAAGTGACATCGGAGTGACGTCACAATCAACAGTGAGAGCAGGGAAACAGAGGGCCGCCGGGGTGAGTATACAGCTAAGCTTTTAATTTAATTTAATTTAAATCAAACATAGCATCAAACATCACAGGCAAGCTGGTAGGTGATTGGTTTGGGAAGAAGCTACCTGTTTGGTGAATATCTGGTATGTGATTAAGGTCCATTCTAATCCTAACGTTTAAAATAGTAAAGGAACTAGTGGTAAGTTTAATAAAATATATAAGAAAGGAAAATAAAATAAATAATTGAATAAAATAATTAAGTAGTTAATTAAAACATATTAAGGATGGCAGGACCGGTGATGTGTCATGGCTATAGCATATGGGAGCTCCTGGATGCCAGTGTGATCCAGAGCAAACACGTCTACAGTAAGTGTTTGTGGCTCGAAGAGCTTTGGCTCAGCGTCATAGAACTAGAGGCCGAACTGCAGACACTGCGACACATCAGCGAGGGGGAAAGTTACCTGGACATTTTGTACCAGGAGGCACTCACACCCCTTAGGATAGGGTCTCCTGATTTGGTCCATGGTCAGGGACAGGAGAGTATGGCTGCAGCTGAGGCAGGTAAGGGCACCCAGAGGGCAGGAGTGCAGGAGCCTCAGCCTTTGCGATTGTCCAACAGGTTTGAGGTTCTTTCAGCTTGTTTGGATCAGAGTGGGGGCTGGGGGGTGCATGAACAAACTGACCATGGCACCATGGTACAAGAAGCCATTCAAGTGGAGGGAGAAAAAAGGAATGTATTGGTAGTAACGGACAGTATAGATAAGGGGATAGACACTGCTCTCTGCAGCAAAGAGCGAGAGTCCAGATGGCTGTGTTGCCTGCCCGGTGCCAGGGTTCGGGACATCTGCTCAGGGCTGGAGAGAAACTTACAGTGGGAGGGGGAGATTCCAGTTGTCGTGGTCCATGTAGGTACCAACGATATAGGCAGGACAAGGAAAGAGGTTCTGCACAGTCAGTATGAGGAACTAGGCACCAAATTAAGAAGCAGATCCTCAAAGGTAATAATCTCTGGATTATTACCTGAGCCACATACAAATTGGCATAGGGCAAATCAGATTAGAGAAATTAATGCATGGCTTAAAGACTGGTGTGGTAGAGGTGGGTTCCTGTTTGTGGGGCACTGGCACCAGTACTGGGGAAAGTAGTGGCAGTACCGTTAGGATGGTCTGCACCTGAACCATGCTGGGGCCGGTGTTCTAGCAAGCCACATAATTAGGGAAGTGGAGAGGGTTTTAAACTGAATAGTGGGGGCAAGGGATCAAATCTGGGAAGCTATGGTAAATCAAGGAGTAGAGACAAGGCAAGAGAGAAAAGTATTAATATGGGAAATGATAAACAGACTGTGACAGAAAGGGACAAAGCCCACAAATCTAAGAGTAAATTAACAGATAAGGCTCTTCTTCTTCTTCTTTGGCCTCTTTGTATCGAGAGACAATGGGTAAGCGCCTGGAGGTGGTCAGTGGTTTGTGAAGCAGCGCCTGGAGTGGCTATAAAGGCCAATTCTAGAGTGACAGACTCTTCCACAGGTGCTGCAGATAAAATTGGTTGTCGGGGCTGTTACACAGTTGGCTCTCACCTTGTGCTTCTGTCTTTTTTCCTGCTAACTGCTAAGTCTCTTCGACTTGCCACTCTTTAGCCCCGCCTTTATGGCTGTCCACCAGCTCTGGCGATCACTGACAACTGACTCCCACGACTTGTGATCAATGTCACAGGACTTTATGTCGCGTTTGCAGACATCTTTAAAGTGGAGATATGGACGGCCGGTGGGTCTGATACCAGTGACGAGCTTGCTGTACAATGTGTCCTTGGGGATCCTGCCATCTTCCACACGGCTCACATGGCCAAGCCATCTCAAGCACCGCTGGATCAGTAAGGTAGATAAGGCTAGAGGTTACAAAAATAATAAAAGGACAAAACTAAAGGCTCTGTATCTGAATGCACATAGCATTCGAAACAAAACAGATGAACTGAGAGCGCAAATAGAAATAAATAAGTACGATCTGATAGCCATTACAGAGACATGGCTGCAGGACAACTGCCTTTATTAGCCGAGGTATAGAATATAAAAGCAGGGAGGTTATGGTGGAGCTGTATAAAATGCTAGTTAGGCCACAGCTGGAGTACTGTGTACAATTCTGATCGCCACACGATAGGAAGGATGGGATTGCACTGGAGAGGGTGTAGAGAAGATTCACCAGGATGTTGCCTGGACTGGAGCATTTCAGTCATGAAGAGAGACTGGCTAGACTAGGGTTGTTTTCCTTAGAGCCAGAGAAGGCTGAGTGGGGACCTGATTGAGGTATACAAAATTATGAGGGACATAGATAGGTTTGATAGAAAGAAAATGTTTTCCTTAGCAGCAGTGTCAATAACCAGATTTAAGGTAAGGGGCATGAGGTTTAGAGGGGATTTGAGGAAATATTTTTACCCAGAGGGTGGTTGCAATCTGGAACGCACTACCTGAAGGGGTGGTAGAGGCAGGAACCCTCACAACATTTAAGAAGTATTTAGATGGGCACTTGAAACACCATAACATACAAAGCTACGGGCCAAGTGCTGGAAATTGGAATTAGAATAGATAGGCTTGACAGCCAGTGTGGACACAGTGGGCCGAAGGGCCTGTTTCTGTGCTGTATAACTCTATAACTCTATGATGACATAGATTGGGACCTGCATATTGAAGGGTACATGGCACTTAGGAAGGACAGGAAGCAAGGAAAAGGTGGAGATAGCTCTGTTAATTAATGATGGTATTAGCATAATAGAGAGGGATATGCTGTGTTCAGGAGACCAGAACGTAGAAGCAGTTTGGGTAGAGATGAGAAATCATAAAGGCAAGAGGTCACTTGTGGGAGTGGTGTACAGGCCACCTAACATTAACCACACTGTAGGACAGGGTATAAAGGAAGAAATAATGGCAGCTTGTCAGAAAGGTACGGTGATAATTATCAGGGATTTTAAAAATCAGGTGGGCAGAAGTAGCCTAGATGAGGAGTATTTAGAATGTTTTGGAGATAATTTCTTGGAACAATACGTTCTGGAGCCAACCAGAGAGCAGGCTATACTAGACCTGGCATTGTGCAATGAGATAGGATTAATTAATGATCTCATAGTTAAGGCGCCCCTAGTTAGTAGTGATCATAATATGATTGAATTTTACATTCAGTTTGAGGGAGAGAAGAGTGGGTCCAAGACTAGTATTTAAAACTGAAATAAGGGTAATTATGAGGGCATGAAAGCAGAGCTAGCTAAAGTGAACTGGAAAATCAGGTTAAGGGATAGTGCAATAGAGATGCAGTGGCAGACATTTAAGGGGATATTTCAGAATACACAGAACAGATACATTTCAACAAGAAAGAAAAATTCCAAGGGTGGGACCTGCCATCCATGGTTAACTAGCCAGCAACACCCACATTCCATGAATGAATAAAAAAAAATTTCAAAAACAGTTAAAGATAGTATCACACAAAGAAAAAGCTTGTAATTGCGGAAAGATGGGGGGTGGGTCAGAAGATTGGACAGAGTATAAAAAACAGCAAAGAATGACTAAAAGATTGATAAGGAAGGTAAAATTAGAGTACGAGAGAAAGCTATCAAGAAATATAAAGACAGATAGTAAGAATTTCTATAGATAGTTCAAAAAGAAAAGAGTTAACAAAGTGAGCGTTGGTCCTGTAGAAAGTGAGTCTGGGGAATTAATAATGGATAATGAGATGGTAGATGAATTGAACAGATATTTTGCATCGGTCTTCACTATTGAGGATAGAAGTAACATCCCAGTATTAGCTGTAAGTCAGGAAATAGAGGGAGGAAGGAACTCAAGAAAAGGGCTACTGAACAAATTGTTGGATCTGTGGGCTGACAAGTCCCCGGATCCCGATGGACTTCATCCTAGGGTGTTAAAAGAAGTGGCTGGTGAGATAGTTGATGCATTAGTTTTAGTTTTCCAAAATTCCCTAGATTCGGAGAAGGTTCCTTTAGATTGGAAAATAGCCAATGTAACTCCTTTATTCAAAAAGGGAGGGAGACAGAAAGCAGGAAACTACAGGCCAGTTAGCTTAACATCTGTCTGAGGTAAAATGTTAGAAGCTATTATGAAAGACGTTAGAGCAGGTCATTTAGAAAATTTCAAGGTAACCAGGCAGAGTCAGCATGGTTTTGTGAAAGGAAAATCTTTGGAGCTCTTTAAGGGAGTTACATATTCTGTGGATAAAGGGGAACTGGTGGATTTATTGTACTTAGATTTCCAGAAGGCATTTGATAAGGTGCCACATCAAAGATGATTGCAGAAAATAATAGCCCATGGTGTAGGCAGTAACATATTGGCATGGAAAGAAGATTGGCTAGCTAACAGGAAACAGAGAGTAGACATAAATGGGTCATTTACTGGTTGGCAAGATGTAATGAGTGGTGTGCCACAGGGATCTGTGCTGGGGCCTCAACATTTTATAATTTTTATAAATGACTTAGATGAAGGGACTAAAGGTATGGTTGCTACATTTGCTGATGACACAAAGATAGGTAGGAAAGTAATAAAAACAAGAAATGCTGGAAATACTCAACAGGTCACTGGCCTGAAACATTAACTCTGCTTCTGTCTCCACAGATGCTGCCAGATCTGCTGAGTATTTCCAGTGTTTTTTGTTTTTATTTCAGACTTTCCGCATCTGCAGTATTTTGCTTTTATTTTAGGTAGGAAATTAACTTGTTAAGAGGACATAAGGGGGCTGCAAAGGGATATAGATAGGTTATGTGAGTGGGAAAGACCTGGCAAATGGGGTATAATGTGGGAAAGTGTGAAATTGACCACTTTAGCAGGAAGAATAAAAAAGAAGCATATTATCTAAATGGTGAGAGCTTGCAGAGTTCTGAGATGCAGAGGGATCTGGGTGTCCTAGTGCATGAATTGCAAAAGGTTAGTATGTAGGTACAGCAAATAATTAGGAAAGCTAATAGAATGTTATCATTTATTGCAAGGGGAATTGAATTGCAAAAGTAGGGAGGTTATGCTTCGGCTGTATAGGGCATTGGTGAGACCACATCTGGAGTACTGTGTACAGTATTGGTCTCCTTATTTCAAGAAGGATGTAAATGCATTGGAGGCGGTAGAGAGAAGGTTTACTAGACTAATACCTGGAATGGGCGGGCTGTCATACGAGGAAAAATTGGACAGGCTAGGCTTTTATCTGCTGGAATTTAGAAGAGTAAGGGGTGACTTGATTGAAATATATAAGATCCGGAGGGGTCTTGACAGGGTGGATGTGAAAGGATGTTTCCCCTTGTGGGAACAAGGGGTCACTGTTTAAAAATAACGGGTCGTCCATTTAAGACAGAGATGAGGAGAAATTTTTTCTCTAAGAGGGTCGTGAATCTTTGGAATTCTCTTCCTCAAAAGGTGGTGGAGGTAGAGTCTTTGAATATTTTTAAGGCAGAGGTAGATAGATTCTTAATAAGCAAGGGGGTGGAACGTTATTGGGAGTAGGTAGAAATGTGGAGTAATCAGTTCAGCAATGAACTTATTGAATGGCGGAGCAAGCTCGAAAGGCCGAGTGGCCTACTCCTGCTCCTAATTCGTATGTTCATATCTTATGTTGGTATCACAGTCAAGAAAGAAGAAACAGGTTTTTTTCGTCAGCCTAGGAAGTTGTGTTTCACAGTTGTTAATCAACACAGCATTACTGCATGAAGCAAGTCACATGTATATTTATATATATATATATCCACACACACACAAACTAATGCCAGGTGTATGTGAAATATGAATTAGACAAGAGGTGTCAGAAGTAAAGTTTCTGTTAATTAGGATATCCTTTTCTTAAGAACGATTTTAGGCTTTCAGATGTTTATCTTTATGGTTTCATAGCAGTTCCCAAAATAGACATTGGCCTTTACAAACTAGAACCAGTATTTTATTCAAACACCTGTTGTTGTTTTATCCAGTGGACTAATGGTTACCCAACTGCAATACCACTTTCTTTGGATTTGTGGAATGTGAAGTTTAGATCAGAGGTCTTTACAGGTCAAAATAACTGAAATATTTCTGAATAATTATTATACAAGGAAAAGTGAAACATGAATATGACAAATGCTAATCAAGTACAAGTATTGAATACAGCAACACTGCAATGTTCTGTAATGGGGTAATTAACTGCTTCAATAACTTCTGAAATTTTGAGAAATTATTTTGAAAATAACAGTCTCTAGATGAAGAAACTTTTCTTCAATCCTCTTATTTAAGTTTGTGGCCCCAAACTTGCTGAGTTGGGGGAGGGTATAAGTCAACAATTATGCCTTAGTCAGGCCAGGGATTTCTGACAGGCTGCATGTGCATTTGGGTTCTGTTGTGCAACCCCAAGATCAATTATGTTCAGTTTCGGAGAATGCTTACATAACCACCAGCCGGCTGCTCCTATACTCCTATATGCAATGAAAAAGGGCTAATTAATGATCTTGTTGTAAAGGAGCCTTTAGGAAAGCGTGACCATAATATGATAGAATTTTACATTAAGTTTGAAAGTGATGTAGTTCAATCAGAAACTAGGGTCTTAAATTTAAGCAAAGGAAACTATGAAGGTATGAGGGGCAAATTGACCAGGGTGGTTTGGGAAACTCCTTTAAAAGGTATGATGGCAGACAGACAATGGCTAACATTTAAAGAACTAATACATAGTTTACAGTAAAAATACAATCCTTTAATGTACAATAACCCAAGCAAGGAAAGTGTTCCACCTGTGGCTAACAAAAGAAATCAAGGATTGTATGAGAGCAAAGGAAGAGGTGTATAAAGTTGCCCAAAAAAATGGTAAGCCAGAGCATTTGGAGCATTTCAGAATTCTGCAAAGATTAAGGAAGGGAAAATAGAATATGAGAGTTAACTAGCGAGAAACATAAAAATGGACTGTAAAACCTTCTACAGGTATGTAAAAAGGAAAAGATTAGCAAAGACAAATGTGGGTCCATTACTAGCAGAGTCAGCAGAATTTATAGTGGGGTATAAGGAAATGGCAGGGAAAGTAAATAAATATTTTGTATCTGTCTTCACGGAGGAAAATACGGGAAAAAAACAGATATAATGGAGAATCAAGGGACTAGTGTAAACAAGGAACTGCAAGATATTAATATTAGTCAAAAAATAGTACTAGAGAAATTAATAGGACTTAAAGGAGATAAATCCACTGGACCTGATGATCTACATCCCAGAGTGTTGAAAGAGGTGGCTGTAGAGATCATAGATATGTTGATGATAATCTTTCAAAGTTCTATCAACTCTGGAATGGTTCCTGCAGATTTTAAGGTGGAAAATATAACTGCACTATTTAAGAAAAGCGGGAGAAAGAAAACAGGGAACTACAGACCTGTTAGCCTGACATCAGTTACATCAGGGAAAATGCTAGTATCTATAATAAAGGATTTTCTTTTTATTCATTCGTGGGGGAAGTGGGCGTCGATGGCTAGGCCAGCATTTATTGCCCACCTTCTTGAACTGTTGCAGTCCATGTGGGTAGGTACACTTACAGTGCTGCTAGGAAGGGAGTTCCAGGATTTTGACCCAGCGACAGTGAAGGAACGATGATATAGTTCCAAGTCAGAATGGTGTGTGGCTTGGAGGGAAACTTGCAGGTGGTGGTGTTCCCATGCAACTGCTGCCCTTGTCCTTCTAGGCGGTAGAGGTCGCGGGTTTGGAAGGTTCTGTCTGAGGAGCCTTGGTGTGTTGCTGCTGTGCATCTTGTAGATGATACACACTGTTGCCCACTGTGCATCGATGGTGGAGGGAGTGAATGTTTGTGGATAGGGTGCCAATCAAGTGGACTGCTTTGTCCTGGATGGTGTCGAGTTTCTTGAGTGTTGTTGGAGCTGCACCCATCCAGGCAGGTGGAGAGTATTGCATCACACTCCTGACTTGTACCCTGTAGATGGTGGACAGGCTTTGGGGAGTCAGGAGGTGAGTTACTCGCCACAGGATTCAAAGCCTCTGAACTGTTCTTGTAGCCATGGTATTTATATGGCTACTCCAGTTCAGTTTCTGGTCAATGGTAGCCCCTAGGATGTTGATAGTGGGGGATTCAGCGATCGTAATGCCATTGGATGTCAAGGGGAGATGGTCATTGCCTGGCACTTGTGTGGTGCGAATGTTATTTGCCAGTTATCAGCCCAAGCCTGGAAATTGTCCAGGTCTTACTGCATTTCTACATGGACTGCTTCAGTAACCGAGGAGTCACAAATGGTGCTGAACATTGTGCAATCATCAGCGAACAACCCCACTTCTGACCTTATGATTGAAGGAAGGTCATTGATGAAGCAGCTGAAGATGGTTGGGCCTAGGACACCATCCTGAGGAACTCCTGCAGTGATGTCCTGGAGCTCAGATGATTAACCTCCAACAACCACAACCATCTTCCTTTGTGATAGGTATGAGTCCAACCAGGAGACTGTTTTCCTCTGGTTCCCATTGACTCCGGTTTTGCAAAGACTACTTGATGCCATACTCGGTCAAATGCTGTCTTGATGTCAAGGGCAGTCATTCTCACCTCACTTCTTGAGTTCAGCTCTTTTGTCCATGTTTGAACCAAGGCTGTAATGAGGTCAGGTGCTGAGTGGCCCTGGCGGAACCCAAACTGAGCATCACTGAGCAGGTTATGGCTAAGCAAGTGCCGCTTGATGGCACTGCTGACGACACCTTCCATCACTTCACTGATGATCGAGAGAAGACTAATAGGGCGGTAATTGGCTGGGGTGGATTTGTCCTGCTTTTTGTGTACATGACACATCTGGGCAATTTTCCACATTGCCATGTAGATGCCAGTTTCGTAGCTGTACTGGAACAACTTGGCTAGGAGTGCAGCAAGTTCTGGAGCACAGGTCTTCAGTACTATTGCCAGAATATTTTCAGGGCCCAGAGCCTTTGCAGTATCCAGTGCCTTCTGTCCTTTCTTGATATCACACGGAGTGAATCAAATTGGCTGAAGACTGGCATCTGTGATGCTGGGGACTTCAGGATGAGGCCGAGATGGATTATCTACTCGGCGCTTCTGGCTGAAGATTGTTGCAAATGCTTCAGCCTTATCTTTTGCACTCATGTGCTGGGCTGCCCCATCATTGAGGATGGGGATATTGTGGAGCCACATCCTCCTGTTAGTTGTTCAATTGTCCACCACCATTTATGACTGAACGTGGCAGGACTGCAGAGCTTAGATCTGATCCATTGGTTATGGGATCGCTTAGCTCTGTCTATTGCATGCTGTTTATGCTGTTCGGCACACAAGTAGTCCTGGATTGTAGCTTCACTGGGTTGACACTTCATTTTGAGGTATGCCTGGTGCTGCTCCTGGCATGCCCTCCTGCATTCTTCATTGAACCAGGGTTGGTTCCCCGGCTTGATGGTAATGATAGAGTGGGGGATATGCCAGGCCATGAGATTAAAGAGTATAGTTGAATACAATTCTGCTGCTGCTGCTTATGGCCCACAGCGTCTCATGGATGCTCAGTTTTGCATTGCTAGATCTGTTTGAATTCCATCCCATTTATCATGGTGGTAGTGCCACACAACACAATGGAGGGTATCCTCAATTTTCAGACGGGACTTTGTTTCTGCAACGACTGTGCGGTAGTCATTCATCCCAATACTCTCATGGACAGATGCATCTGTGACAGGCAGATTGGTGAGGACAAGGTCAAGTATGTTTTTCCCTCTTGTTGTTTCCCTCACTACCTGCCGCAGATCTAGTCTAGCAACCATGACCTTTAGGACTCGGCCAGCTCGGTCAGTAATGGTGCTACCAAGCCACTCCTGTTGATGGACATTGAAGTCCCCCACCCAGAGTACATTCTGTGCCCTTGCCACCCTCAGTGCTTTCTCCAAGTGGTGTTCAACATGGAGGAGTACTGACTCATCAGCTGATGGGGGGGTGGTAGTTGGTAACCAGCAGGAGGTTTCCTTGTCCATGTTTGACCTGATGCCATGAGAATTCATGGGATCCAGAGTCCACGTTGAGGACTCTCAGGGCAACTCCCTCTCGACTGTATACCACTGTGCCACCACCTCTGCTGCGTCTGTCCTGCCGGTGGGACAGGACATACCGGGGGACGGAGATTGCGGTGTCTGGGACATTGTCTGTAAAATATGATTCTATGAGCTTGACTATGTCAGGCTGGGACAGCTCTCCCAACTTTAGCACAAGCCCCCAGATGTTAATAAGGAGGACTTTGCTGGGTCGACAGGGCTGGGTTTGCCGTTGTCGTTTCTGGTGCGTAGGTCGATGCCGGGTGGTCCGTCAGGTTTCATTCCTTATTGATTTTGTAGTGGTTTGATAAAACTGAGTGGCTTGCTAGGCCATCTCAGAGGGCATTAAGCGTCAAACACATTGCTGTGGGTCTGGTGTCACATGAAGGGCAGACCAGGTAAAGACAGCAGATTTCCTTCCCTAAAGGACATTCGTGAACCAGATGGGTTTTTACAACAATGGACAATGGATTCATGGCTATCATTAGACTAGCTTTTAATTCCAGATTTATTAATTGAATTCAAATTCCATCTTCTGCCATGGTGGGATTCGAACCCATGTCTCCAGAGCAATACCTTGGGTCTTTGGGTTATTACTCAAGTGACAATACCACTGCACCACTTCCTCCCCAAGCCTGTGATACAGGACGCTTAGAAAATAATGGTAGGATTGGGTAGAGTCAACTGGATTTATGAAAGTGAAATCATGTTTAACAAACCTATTGGAGTTTTTTGAGGATGTAACTAGCAGAATAGATAAGGGGGAACCAGTGGATGTAGTATACTTAGATTTTCAGAAAGCTTCTGATAAGGTTCCACACAAGTGGTTCGTAAACAAAATTAGAGCACATGGGATTGGAGGGAATATACTGGCATGGATTGAGAACTGGTTAATGGACAGAAAACAGAGAGTAGAAATAAATTCCGATTGGCAGGTTGTGACTAGTGGTGTACTGCAAGGGTCAGTGCTTGGACCCCAGCTATTCATAATCTATATCAATTATTTGGATGTGGGGATTAAAGGTAATATTTCCAAGTTTGCAGATGACACAAAACTAGGTGGAAGTGAGAGTTGTGAGGATGCAAAGACACTTCAGGGGAATTTGGAGAGGCTAAGTGAGCAGGCAAAAATTTGGCAGATGGAATACAATGTGGAGAAATGTGAGGTTATCCACTTTGGTAGAAAAAACAGAAATACAGAGTATTTCCTAAATGGTGAGAGGCTGGGAAGTGTTGAATTTTTAAGGGATTTGAGTGTCCTTGTTCATGAGTCACTGAAAATTAACATGCAGGTGCAGCAAGCAATTACGAAGGCAAATGGTATGATGGCCTTCATTACAAGAGGATTAGAGTATAGGAGTAAATGTGGCTTACGGCAATTATATAGTGCCTTGGTGAGACCGCACCTGGAGCATTGTGTGCAGTTTCGGTCTACTTACCGAAGAAAAGATATACTTGCCATACAGCGAGTGCAAGAAAAGTTCACCAAACTAATTTTGGGATGGAGGGATTGTCCTATGAGGAAAGATTAAATAGACTGGGCCTTTATTCTCTGGAGTTTAGAACAATGAGAGGTGATCTCATTCAAACATACAAAATTCTTACAGGCTCGACAGGGTTAATGCAGGAAGGATGTTTTCCCTGGCTGGGGAGTCCAGGACCAGGGGACACAGTCTCAGAATAAGGGCAGGTCATTTAGGACTGAGATGAGGAGGAATTTCTTCACTCAGAGGGTGGTAATTCTTTGGAATTCTCTGCCCAGAGGGCTGTGGAGGTTCAGTCGTTGAGTATGTTCAAGACTGAGATCAACAGATTCCTACATATTACAGAAGACCTGTAGTGGATCAATCCAGTTTCTGCGGCTTGTCATTAAGTAGAAGCAAAAATAAAAGCAAAATACTGCAGATGTTGGAAATCTGGAATAAAAACAGAAAGTGCTGGAAATACTCAACAGGTCTAGCAGCATCTGTGGAGAGAGAAGCACAGTTAACATTTCAGGTTAATGACCTTTCATCAGAACTAAGATCACAGAGATCATTTTAATAAATATTTTTGCACCTACTCCAGTGCCTCTGCATCTTTTTTTAATAATATAGTGACCAGCGCGGTTTAAGTTTCTCCAAGTGTGGTCTAACCAAAGTTTAATACAAGTTTAACTAACTTCTCTGTTTTTCAGTTCTATCTCTCCGGAAATTAATCCCAATGCTTTGTTTGTTTTTTTGTTAAAGGACTAACCTGTCAGTACTTTGAGTGACCTGTACACAAAATTTCCTGTTTCCCGACACCATTTAGACTCTCATTTTCTGAGGAGTATGCGACCTTCTTATTTTTCCTACCAAAATATACCAGCTCTAACTTATCTATATGGAACCTCATTTGCCAACTACATGCCCATTTTGCAAGTTTATTAATGTCTTCCTGTATTTTGTTGACTTCTGCTCTGCATTAAATACACCCCCCAATTTGATATCATCCACAATCTTTGAAATTGTACTTAATAGAACATAAATCTGATAAAAACAATGCAATAATAATACTCCAATCACAATGCCAACCCTTAATGGTGGATGCTTGGAGTTTCCTCTCTAAGAATACACTTCATAAAGCTCTAGTTAGGCCCAAATGAAGTACTGTGTCCAGTTCTGGTCACCACACTTTAGGAAGGATGTGAGGGTCCTTGAGAGGAGATTAACCAGGGATGGGGGATTTTAGTTACAAGGTTAGGTTGGAAAAGCTGGAATTGTTCTCCTTAGAGATTGAGGGGAGATTTGAAAGAAGTTTACAGGCTTAGATGAGTTAGACAAGGGAAAACTACTCCCATTAACTGATGATACAAGGACTAGGGGACACAGATTGAAGGTTTTGGGCAAGAGATGCAGGGGGAATGTGAGGAAGAACTTTTTTACACAGCGAGTGGTAATGACCTGGAACTTACTGCCCACAAGGGGGATGGAAGTGGAAACAATCAATGATTTCAAATGGAAATTGAGTGGACACTTGAAGGAAATAAACTTGCAGAGCTACAGGGATCAAGCTGGAGCATGGGACTGACTGAATTACTCCGTGGAGAGCCGGCAGGGACTTGATGGGCCAAATGACCTCCTTCTTTGCTGTAAATGAGCCTATGACTCATAATTGGCAACTATTTTACAAGCATAGGTAAAGCAAATGATTGACATGTGTACCAATTCAGGCTGTTTACTGCCTGTGCAGAGTAGAATCATTTACATCAAGTGGCTGGCATAATAATTGTTAATGACTACAATAGAATTCCAGTTGGAAGTTCTGGTGGAAATGTTGTACTGTTCAGCTCTGGATTCAATGGAGGATTCTAGGTAGACTTTTTCCCCCTCAAAACTGGCTTATAATCTACAGAATGAGTCCTTCCACCTGCCACCTGGAAGATAACTCCTAAGTCGATTAACTACTTTACTGTGGTGACATGGTGCAGATTAATTCTAACTGGTTTTAAAAAGAGCTGAACTAAAAAGATCAGATGTACTCAGAAAATGGTGAAGTGTTATCAGAAAATATATGCAGTATCGAGACTGCTGTCTCCACTACAATATCCTGACCATGAAGAAAGCTGGTACCTAGCTCAGCAAGTGTCACTTCTGGGAAAACTAAAACAGATTATGGGAGAGCATCATTAAATACCCATAAGCTGTGTCAAGGTTAAACTGCTGGGAACTCACTCCGAACTGTTGAAAGCTGTGTTGGCAGAAGTTTCACTCACAGGCTTGGCTTGCATTTATATAGTACCTTGTCACATCTCTCAAAAATGGATGATTTTCAAGTGCATGATTGTTGCTATGTCAGCAGACTTTACTTGATAACTAAAGCAGGGTGATTACTCATGAGGGCTCATGGAATTGGGGTAGTATATTAGCATGAATAGAGGATTGGTTGAAGGACAGAAAACAGAGAGAAGGAATAAACAGGTCATGTTCAGGTTGGCAGGCTATGTGGGTGTCATAAGGATCAGTGTTGGGGCCTCAGCTATTTACAATTTATATTAATGACTTAGATGAAGGGACCAAGTTTAAGGTATCCAAGTTTGCTGGCAATAAAAAGATAAGTGGCAATTAAGAACAGAATTTTACGCCCCTCCGGAAGCAGGATAGGAGGCGGTGGGTGGGCATAAAATAGGGTGGGAGCCGAGGTTGGGGGGGGGGGGTGGGAGGTGGAGCGTGCCATGCCTATCGCCTACTTGCCCCTTGCTGCTATTTTACCAGCAGTGAGGGAGGGAGTAGGTGGCCCGCCCACCCTTAGGCCTATTGAGGCCCTTAATGACCAATTAATGGCCACTTGAAGGCCTCTTCCCCTCCCCGTTGAAATTTTACCACCATCAGGCACTTTGGCAGCTGAGGAGGCCGTCTAGTAATACATGGCCACCTCCTTGTGGGCTGGGGGGGGGGTCTTGCTGATCGGGATCCCTGTGCCACATGGAGGGCCCCCCAGCAGCATGGGCTATCCCTGCTGAAACAAGCCTCCCTGCCCTACACTCTGATTACCACCCCGCCCCTCCTCCTCCCTTACTGGGACCTAGCCGATTGTCCCCAGCGAGTGCCCACACGCTGACCTCCATTCCGGGGCCTTCTCCATTGTTGCTGGTCCTGGCCAGCTTCAGTCCCAGCACGGGCCACCGCTCCCGGTGGCACTACTAGGGTCGAAGAACTGCCAGCCCTCTGATTGGCCAGCAGTTATTGGAGGTGGGTCTTGCTGCCTCAGATGGGTAGAAGCCCTGACTACAGCCAATCAGCAAAATAGCAGCATGCCCAGCAGAGGCAGGCTCGCCCCCAGCTTTCCAGCTGGTGGGCGGGGCCACCGCCTCATCGTTAAATTGCGGCAAAGGAGTCTGCAAAAGGATATAGAGAGGTTAACTGGGTGGCAAGAAGGTGGCGGATGGAGTATAATGTGGAGAAATGTGAGGTTAATCACTTTGGTAAGAAGAATAGAAAAAAAAATTAAATGGTGAGAAATATTAAATTTTGATGTTCAGAGGACTTTGGGTGTTTGTACATGAATCATCAAAAGTTGACAAGCATGTACAGCAAGCAACTAAGAAAGGAAATGGCCTTTATTGCAAGAGGATTAGAGTACAATTGGAAGGAAGTCTTGCTGCAATTGTGCGGGGTTTTGATGAAACCACTCCTGGAATACTGTGTGCAGTTTTGGTCTCTGTATCTCAGAAAGGATATACTTGTCTTGGAGGTGGTGCAACAAAGATTCAATAGATTAATTCTTGTGATGATAGGATAGTCCTATGAGAAGAGATTGAGTAGATGGGCCTATACTTTCTGTACTTTAGAAGACTGAGAATTGATCTTATTGAAACATACTAGATTCGAAGAGGGATGGACAGGGTAGATGCAGAGAGACTGTTTCCCCGGTTAGGGAATCGAGAACTTGGGGGCACAGTCTCAAGATAAGGTGTTGGCTGATCAGGCCTGAGATTAACTTAAAATTTAATCATTCGGAGGGTTGTGAATTTTTGGAATTCTCTGCCCCAGAGGGCTGTGGATGCTCAGTCGTTAAGTATATTCAAGGCTGAGATTGATAGATTTTTGGACTCTAAGGGAATCAAGGGATATGGATAGGGCAAGAAAGTGGAGTTGATGCTGAAGATATACCATAATCTCATTGAATGGTGGAGCAGGCTTGAGGGACAGTACGATCTACTCCTGCTCCTATTTCTTATGCTTCACTGCCCCAAAATAAACAGAGGTTATGTAAAATGTGCCTGCAGGTTATCACCAAAAATCCACACATAATGCATATTGATATTACCTATGAATAGTCAATTATTAAATGCTGACTGAAATTACAATGAACCAATAAAGAAGTGAAATCAGTTGAATTATAACATGACTGTCATTCCTTTTAAGGACCCATTAACCATATTTGAAAGCTCTTTTATTTAATGTACCCAATTGTAAATGATGGCAGCATTGTATGTAAAAGCAGGAGGCTGATTAGACTAACTTAATGACCGACGGTTACATTTTCATGAAAGAGAATGAAGAGAATTGTGTGGAAGTTTAATTGTTGAATGCTGAACAGCAGCTAATGAGCCTCCTGTATGTATAGATCCTTGTTGCCTGTCTATGCCCAAATCAGATACAATATTCTAAACATGATTCCACAAACCTATCTCTGACTGGATCATTGTAGTCAAATAAGAAATGAACTGAATGGTATTATAAATGCTGTTCTAATGACTCGGGTCTGACAGTTCAATACATGGACATCCACGGCAATGTAAGATTTATGCTTCTTTCCTCCTCACAGTTACTTCTCTCCTCTATCACTCCTGCAATAACCGAGTTGGACACAAATTTAACACTCCTTCACAGCTACCCCTTAATGTTATCTGTCAACTCAAATATTTGCTTCTTTACTGCATGGAAGATACCAAAATATTAGGTTTTCCCCATAGGAGTGGGTGTGCCTAACTCTGTGAGTTGAACAATTAGTATGCTGATTGATGGAAATTATTAAATGCACCTCCAGGAAACCAGGCAAAATTCAATAATCGTCAATGGGCGGCACAGTGGCTAGCACCGCAGTCTCACAGCTCCAGGGACCCGGGTTCGATTCTGGGTACTGCCTGTGCGGAGTTTGCAAGTTCTCCCTGTGACCGCGTGGGTTTTCGCCGGGTGCTCCGGTTTCCTCCCACAGCCAAAGACTTGCAGGTGATAGGTAAATTGTCCATTGTAAATTGCCCCTAGTGTAGGTAGGTGGTAGGGAATATGGGATTACTGTAGGGTTAGTATAAATGGGTGGTTGTTGGTCGGCACAGACTCAGTGGGCCAAAGGGCCTGTTTCAGTGCTGTATCTCTAAATAAATAAATGCAACCTAATAAAAAATTATCAGTGGGTAAATATTGATAATGGTGATGCTGTTTCTTAGCATGCACAAATCTGTAGTTAAAGCTGCTATGTTACTATAGCACACGTATGTTTACTTTTTAATCACCATATTTCAAGATGAGATGAGAATAGTGGTGAGGCTATCAGTGCTCACAGATATAATGGAGGAAATCTGGCAGCAACTTCTGGAGTATGTACATGCACAGTTAAATGTGGAAATCCAGAAGTTTCTATCAGAGATACCCTGCTCCTTCACAGGGTGCACTGTTGCAGTTCTCGTTGATAGAGTAAGTATTGAAAAGACTGCAATGAAGTGAACTTGATGTATTTGCTCACTAGAACCCCACTAAAACTGATAGTGCATTTAAGGGTAGGTGAATTTTAATGGAGTGGTAAGTGATAACTACTGCTGAACAAACTCTCTGGCCCTGAAAAAATTATAAATGTGCAGTCCCATTCCCTCAGAAGAGTTTTAAATCTCCAAGACTAATTTATATTTAAATTTATTCTGTCTCTCTCTTTTATCTCTCCCCCTTAATTCCATCTGTATTTTCTAATCTATGGCCAGAGTTTTACATTGCAGTGGAGGCCTTAACCACTGGCTAAAAAGTCAGGTCCGAGCCCTCCTCTGCCTGGAACCCATGCAGTGATTTTGCATGGCTCAGGCCCTTAATTGGCCTTGGTTGAGACTTCTGCCCTTCTGAAGCAGGAAGACCCACCTCCAAGAGCTGCTGGTCAATCAGAAGGCAGTTCTTCAGACCCAGCAGTGCCACTAGGAGCAGTGGCCACTGTTGGGACTGCACCCAGCATGAGGAGCAAGAGGGATCCCAACCCTGAAAAAGGTAAGTAGGGTTTTGGGCCTTGCCAGGAACAATCGTCTGGGCCCTGGCGAGGTGGGTGTGGGTAGATCAAGAGAGTGGGGAGAGGTGCTCCAGCGGGGTCGGCTTGTGCCACTGGGGTGGCTTCCTTCTGTGGGGAACAGGGTGCATGATCAGGAGGGCTCCCCTCTCCGAGTGCACAAGGATGCTGCCTAGTGTTACCAGGCAGCCTCCCCAGCTGGAGAAATGCCCACCGCCGCTGGTAAAATACCAATGGCGGCAGGAGTAGGCCCTTAGGTGCCAATTACTTGGTGACTTAAGGGCCTCAATTGACCTGGGGTGGGTGGGCTGTTTGTCACCTCCCTCACGGCTAGTTAAAATAGCAGCGGAGATGGGTAGGCGACGGGAACTGCACCACCCAACAGCTCCCCCCCCACCTCCCACTCAATTTTATAACCCCTGCCTCTATCCCGCTCCTGGGGCAGGTGGGGGCATAAAATGCTGGACTATATTTCAGTTTCTGTGCAGAGAGAGATTAACAGTAATTGTGCATCAGCGAGTAAGGTCCATGCAGGGAATAGTAGTAAAAAAAAAATGAAATTAATGGTTCTTTATCTGAATTTGCAGAACATCTGCAATAAGGTAGATGAACTAGCGGCACAAATAGAAATGAATGGTTTAGATCTAATTGCAATTACAGAGACATGGTTATAAGGTGACCAAGGTTGAGAAACAAATATTCCAAGGTACACAATATTTCAAAAAGACAGATGGAATGGCAAAGGAAGAGGAGTAGCCCTGATAGTAAAGGATAACATAGGGCATTATTGAGAAAGGACCTTGGCTCAGAAGATGATGAATTAGAATCAGTATGGGTGGAGATTAGAAATAGCAAGAGTCAGAAATTGCTGGTGGGAGTAGTTAATTGGCCCCCGAACAGGAGTTATACCATTGGACAGAGCATTAAACAAGAAATTATTGGAGCTTATAACAAAGGCAATATAATAATTATGGGGGACTTTAATCTTGATGCAAACTGGACTAACTAAATTGGCAAGCGTGGTCTAGAAGATGAGTTTGTGGAATATTTTCATGACAGTTTCCTCTAGCAACACATTGTGGAACAAACTAGGGATAAAGCTATTTCAGATCTAGTATTGTGTCATGAGGCAGGGTTAATTAGTAATCTCATAGTATGAAAGCAACATGCTCCAATCACAAACAAGAATCTTAAACTTAAACAAAGCCAATTACACAGGTATGAGGAGAGAGCTGGCTGAGACTGATTCAGTAGACTAAAAGATATGCAGTAAATAAACAGTGGGAGACATTTGAAAAAACAATTCAAAATGTTCAATAAAAATACAGGTCCGATATCCAAAATCAAGCTATCCAAAAACTGGACATTTTTGAAAATTGTCAAAACCCATTTTGCTTAGATAAATTCTTATTTTTAAACTTTACATAGAGTATGTAAAAATGTTGTTCTGTTGAGGAAATGGTTATTATAATAGGAATAAAATGTGGCATTATTTTTATGAAGATTAACTAAAGCAAGACTAAAGCTAAAATGATTACATAGCCAGCACACTACATGATAAATCTGTTGAGATTAAGCTGAGGCTGTATAATGTATTGGTCAGACCTCCACTGGAGTACTGTGTGCAGTTCTGGTAACACACTACAAAAGGGATGTTCATGCATTGGAGGAGCGAGCCACAATGAGGATGATCCCAGGTATAAAAGGGGATGAACTCAGAGGCAAGATTAGGGAAACTTAATCTTGACAGTTTAGTGTCCAAAATCCAGGAAAATCTGGAATCCGGCATGGTCTTGGTCCCAAGGGTGCTGAATTTTGGATATCGGACCTGTACATTCCAATGAAAATAAAAACTCCGCAAAAAAGATCGATTCATGGCTTACTCAAGAAGTTAAGGATATTATTAGATTAACAGAAGAAGCTTATAATGTTGTAAAGAATAGTAGCAGGTCTGAGGATTGGCAGTGTTTCAGAAACCAGCAAAGGGCCACCAAAAAGGTAATAAAAAGGGAAAAAATAGAATACAAGAGTAAACTAGCTAGCAATATTAAAACAGATTGTAAGAGCTTAAACAAAGCTCTATAAGACCGGGTGAGGAAGGGGTCTCAGGCACCCTTCTCGCCCCTTTCCTGGTTTGGCCGTAACAGGGTTCAACTTTTAAAATAGTGTTTTTATCTTCACCTCAATGAGTCCTTGCTCTCTGCTCTCTAATTGTAATTGTAAAAGAACCAATCAAATAGGCTTTCTCAGGTTTAAACAAGAAAGGTGTAAGTTTATTAATCTTAAAACTCTAACTCAGTTAAAACTACTAAAAATATGTGACGCAACCATACTAGCATGCATACGTGATAAACGCACACACAAATAGATACAGAGGAGGAGAAAGAATTAAAGGGGGGAGGGTTTGAAGAAGTAGATGGAATTTATTTACTGATTTGATTTAGATGTAAAGGTCTTGATTGGAGTTAAGTCTTGCAGTTCTCGTTGGGGCCCAGTGCACACTTTCAAACTTGTTTTGCTGGTAACAGAGGCTGCAGGGGTCTTCTGTCTTGAGGCTTAAATTGCTTCTATGGGTCCCTGGAACTTTGCATGAGAGAAAGAGAGAGAAAGAGAGACCTTGCTTCTCTTTGGTCTTCAAAATTGCAGTCTGTCTAAAATCTTACTGTGATGCACAATTCAATCAATTCCCAGGTTGGCCAGCAGGTTAGTCATGTGACCAGCTCTTTGTTTGACACAGCATTTCCTGCGAGGATAGTTGATTCTTCAAAGTTTACTCGACACACTCAGTGGGGGGGGGGAGGGTAGAGTGCTGGCTCTTACATGGACAATGACTCTCAATGTCTTTTGCTCATCACTATTGACAAAACCCATCAGGAAGCACTCCCATTGTTTCTCCAGGCAACTATCTCTCAGAATACAAATGTGCAGGCATGTTTTCAGCCGCTGCTGTGTGGTCCTTTTAAACAAGTTATGTTCAATGTCCAGTAAATGTTCAAATAGTGTTCCATATGCCGAAATTAATATGTTTCCATTTGACAGGTGTGTTTTCTGTCACAGTATATAAAAAGGAAGAGAGTAGCTAAAGTAAACACTCATCCCTTACAAGCAGAGACAGGTGAAATTATTGGGAATGAGGAAATGGCAGAGACATTGAACAATTATTTTGTGTCTGTCTTCATAACAGAAGACATAAGTTGCTTACCAGAAATAGAGGTAATCTAGGGGCAAAAAGAGAGAGAAATTAAGGAAATATCAATAGAGAAAAGTGTTGGAGAAACTTAAGGGACTAAAATCCAACAAATTCCCAGGACCTGATGGCCTACATCCTCGGGTTCGAAAAGAGATAGCTGCAGAGATAGTGGATGCACTGGCTACGATTTTCCAAAATTCCCTGGATTCTGGAACAGTCCCAGCAGATTGGAAGTTAGCAAATGTAACACTGCTATTCAAGAAAGGAGAGAGAGAGAAAACGGGGAACTACAGGCCAGTTAGCCTGACATCAGTCTTTGGGAAAGTGCTGGAATCTATTATCAAGGAAGTCTTAACAATGCACAATAACAAAGTCAACATGGTTTTACAAAAGGAAAATCATGTTTGACAAATTTATTAGAGTTTTTTGAGGATGTAACTAGTAGAGTAGATAAAGGGGAACCAGTAGATGTAGTATACTTGGATTTCGGGAAGGCATTTGATAATGTGCCACACAAAAGGTTAATATGCAAGTTAAGGGCTCATGGAGTTGGGGTTAATATATGAGCATGGATAGAGGATTGGTTAACAGACAGGAAGCAAAGAGCAGGCATAAATGGGGCATTTTCAAGTTGGCAGGACTAGTGGAGTGTCGCAAGGATCGGTGCTGGGCTCTCAGCTATTTATAATCTATATTAATGACTTAGGCGAAGAGACAGAGTAATGTATCTAAATTTGCTGTATGATACAAAGGTAGATCAAAATGCAAGCTGTGAGGAGGACGCAAAGAGGCTACAAAGAGATATAGACAGGTTAAGTGAGTGGGCAGCAAGATGGCAGATGGTGTATAATTTGGAGAAGTGTGGAGTTATTTACTTTGGTCATACGAGTAGAAGAGCAGAATTTTTTTTAAAGGCATGAAAGTTGTAAATGTTAATGTTCAGAGAGACTTGGGTGTGTTCGTACAAGGAAGACAGAAAGTTAGAATACTGGTACAGAAAACAATTAGGAAGGCAAATGGCATGTTGGCCTTTATTACAATGGGATTGGAGTACAAGAATAAAAAAGTCTCGCTACAATTGTACAGGGCTTTGGTGAGATGACACCTGGAATACTGTGCACAGTTGTGGTCTCCATATTTAAGGAAGGATATACTGTACAGCAAAGGTTCACTAGATTGGTCCCTGGGATGAGAGGGTTGTCCTATGATGAGAGACTGAGTAAATTGGGCTATATTCTCTGGAGTTTAGAAGAATGAGAGGTGATTTCTTTGAAACATACAAGATTCTGAAGGGGCATGACAGGGTAGAGACTAAGAGGTTGTTTCTGCTGGCTGGGGAATCTAAAACATGGGGGCACAGTCTCAGGATAACAGGACAATCATTTAGGACTGAAATGAGGAGAAATTTCTTTACTCAAAGGGTTGTGAATCTTTGGAATTCTCTACTCCAGAGGATTGTGGATGCTCCATCGTTAAATATATTTAAGGCTGAAATAGACAGATGTTTGGTCTCTCGGGAAATTAAGGGATATGGCAAGTGGGTGGGAAAGTGGAGTGGAAGATCAGCCACGATCATATTGAATGCCAGAGCAGGCTCAGTGGGGTGTATGATCTACACCTGCTCCTACTTCTTATGTTCTTATACATCACTTAAATCTAATTTATATTTCCTGCTTTAACTTCTTGGTTTGGACTCTGTGTGTCTCAGCAAGGATACAGAAATCTGATTGTTTGAAGAGTCTCACTGTTGCTTATCCTGTTCACAGACACCACAAATCCCCTATAAAAGACACCTCACTGGAAAGATGCATATTGGAGGAAATCGCGCTGAACGGCAAGCGTCATTCCTTTGCCGCTGAAAGAAAAATCTGGGCCCATATATCTACTAAATGTAATAACAATAGTGTCATCCATTTGAGGGATGAGTCTTTGGGAATCTTTGAGGTTATCCTGTCATATAAATGCGAGAACATTTGACTTCTGATCCCACAAAAGTGGTGACAAATTCAAATCTTGACAGTATTGTAATTTCTCAGCTGCCTGTACAAATCTTGGGCTCCCTGGGTGTAATTTATGTACAGCCTTTGAAATCCCAGGGCTGTACAGTGGAATCCATGGGCTGTTCTTCAAGTTCCTGAACTGTGTGTTAAAATCATAAACCATCTGTTTAAATCCCAAAGGTGTCTGTTCCAGATCTGGGTGATGTTATTTCTGCAAGTTAGAATCATACAGTGCAGATGGAGGCCATTCAGCCCACCGTGCCTGTGCTGGCTCTTTGAAAGAGCTATCTATTTAGTCCCATTACAATGGCTATGCATTTTCTTTCTTTTTCAAGTTGATACCAAATTCCTTTGTGAAAGTCACTAATTGAATCTGCTTCCTTCACTCTTTCAACAACAACTTGAATTTAAATAGCACCTTTAACATAGTAAAGCATTTTAGTCAATAATGACCGAGTGGATAAAGGCGCCAACTGAGACGTAAGAAAAAGAAGTTTCAAGATCATGGTCAGATGCTCACTTAATTGATCTCAACTGGGATCATGATAAGGGTGCTACAATTGGTTCCTGCTCCTGATTTCTGTCCAGCGGTCACTGCTGGAAAGTACATGTGAGGATGTTGATTGGGGTCCCATGATTCCCTCAAATAACCAGGTGCCCTCACTGCCTGGACTCCCACCTGGAGAACAATTACGTGGCCGATGTACTCAGTGGGAAACATAACCCAGCAAAAGTCACCAACTTAATGGAAGTAAAAATGTCACTTTCTTTAAAAAACTTTTTATCTATGCTTCTTAAAAATAAACACATTCCTGTTTAATCCATAGGCTGTCTGTTCAAATCCCAGGGAGGCCACTTGAAATTCCAGGCTGTCTGATCAAAATCCAAGGCCATTCTATTTGAATCTCAGGACTGTCTGATCATATCCCTAAGTAGTGTTATGTAGTGTAATCTGTAAGCTGTCCATTCCAATTGCAGAGCTGTCTGTTCTGGATCTGGCAACTGTCACTCATTTTGGTTTAAAATATGACCTATTTTAATCTATGTCTCTTTAATAAATACAGTTCCATCATTTTAAATCAGTTTCCAATCAATCTCTCTCTTTCTGACTACAAATGTCACGCCTAAAATTTCCCTGATGCTGTTCAAACCTCATGGACCATCTGTGTCTGACTCCAGCGTCTGCCTGTTCCAAAGCGAGGACTGAGAAGTATGATCCATTGGTTGTCTGTTCAAATTCCAGTGAAACCACTTTAAATCCCAGGGATGTTGCCAAGTCTCAGCCTAATCTTCAGTAATCCAGAAAGTGTCTGTTTGAATCCTAGATTAGCCTAGTGTGACCCTTAGGCTACCTGCTTGTTACCAAAGGGTTTATAGCATAATCAATGGGCGGTGCTTTGAATATCAGGCTGACCTATCCAATTGCCAGTGCTGCATAAATGCACTTCATAGGTGACATGTTCAAATCTCCAGACTGCCTGTTAAAATCTGTTAGCTGCCTAATGCAATTCATGGGTTGTCTGTTCAAATTACAGGAATACATGCATAAATCCCAAGAGTTGCTCAAGGTTGCTTAGTGTGATCCAGTAGTAGCCTTTTGGAATCCCAGGGCTATCTCTTTGAATCCACGGGCTGCCTGTTTAAATGTCAGAGCTGTGTAGTGTAATCCATAAATTCCCTGTTTAAACCTCAGGCTGCCTGTTCAAATCGCCAGCTGCCTGTTGCTCAGATCAATAGGCCTCCCTGTTTGAATTGCATTGCTGTCTATTCAAATGTCAGGGCTACACAGTATAATACACTGACCGTCTGTTTGAAGCCCAGGGATACCCACTTGGATTTTATGGCTGCCTCTTTGAATCCATGTGATATTGCTCAAAGCTGGAGTCATCCTGTATGTTCAGACATAAAAACAGAAAATGCTGCCAATGTAGAGCAGGCCAAACAGCATCTGAAAGTGAAAGACATGTTTTGATTATTAATCTAACGCATCTTTATGTTTTTGAAGTGTATTAACGGTATACGTTTTTCCAGCATTTTTCGATTTTGAATATCCTTGGTACTTTGTGTTGCGAGCGAGAGGCTGCTTGTTCATGTATTTGAGCTATGGGGTATAATCAGTGGGCAGCCTTTGTCGATCTCAGCTGCCTGTTCAAATCATAGGCCTGGATCTTTGAATGTCAGTGCTGCTTAGGATAATCAATAGGCTGTCTGTTCAAATCCATGACTTACAGAGTTGAATCTAAGGGCTCTTCACACCAAAGCACTATCACAGTGATGCCTCTTCAGATCCAGGGATTGCCTGTTTGATTGCACACTGTAATCTTTCTGATTTATCTAATTCACTTAGTTTAGTCCTATTGCTTGGGTGTGCACTGGAGTAAAGGCCTACTCGAGTCACAAAAAAAACCCGACCCGAACCCGACGAAACCACATCGGACCCGAGCCCGACCCGGCCTGAGTCCCTCCATCTGCCCCCCAGCCCGACCCGCCCCAACCCGACCACCGCAATGTTCCCTTTACTTACCTTCTGACTCCCAATCTTCAGGAAGCTGCAGCATGAGTGTGATGACGTCATAGAGACGCTCACTGCGCAGACTTGGAGTTTCCTTGTTTGGCGTCCCAGAGTCGCAGCTGAGGTAAGTTTTTAACTTTTAACACTTACCTTGCTGTGTGTGTCAGACCCGAACCTGGCCCGATCCAACCCAAGCCCGAAGGCCAGACCCGGAAGAGCGACCCGACCCGAACCCGACACATATCGTCGGGTCCCGTCAGGTTCGGGTCAGGTAGCAGGCCTTTACACTGGAGTGGTGCCTAAAAGAGAGTCATTCCTCCTCAGTCCAGAGAGTGAGACATTTAGGGTGCATATACACTGTAACTGTAGCATATGTGAAAAGCAGTTTCACTTCACACTAACACTTCAATCAGTTAGAGTCAGTGTCATAACCTCACATTGCTTCACTTCAGAGTTAGTTTGAACCAGGACAAGGGATGTCAATCCTCCAGGATTGTCCTGGAGACTAATCTCTAGGACGCTGCTGTAAGGATTTTTTTTATTCGTTCATGGGATGTGGGTGTCACTGGCTAGGCCATAATTTATTGCCCATCCCTAATTGCCCTTGAGAAGGTGGTGGAAATCTGCCTTCTTGAACCTCTGCAGTCCATGTGGTGTAGGTACACCTACAGTGCTGTTAGGAAGGGAGTTCCAGGAGTTTGACACAGCGACAGTGAAGGAACAGCGGTATAGTGTGGCTTGGAGGGAAACTTGCAGTTGGTGGTATTCCCATGCATCTGCTGCCCTTTTCCTTCTAGATGGTCGAAGTCGCAGGTTTAGAAGATGCTGTCGAAGGAGCCTTGGTGCGTTGCTGCAGTGCATCTTGTATATGGTACACACTGCTGCTACTGTGTGTCAGTGGTGAAGTGAGTGAATGTTGAAGAGGGTGGTGGATGGGATGCCAATCAAGTGGGCTGCTTTGTCCTGGATGGTGTCGAACTTCTTGAGTGTTGTTGGAGCTGCACCCATTCAGACAAGTGGAGAGTATTCCATCACACTCCTAACTTTTGCCTTGTAGATGGTGGACAGGCTTTGGGGAGACAGGAGGTGAGTTACGCGCCGCAGAATTCCCAGCCTCTGACCTGCTCTTGTAGCCACAGCATTTATGTGGCTGGTCTAGTTCAGTTTCTGGTCAATGGTAACCGGCAGGATGTTGATAGTGGGGGATTCAGTGATGATTATGCCATTGAACATCAAGGGGGGATGGCTAGATTCTCTCTTGTTTGAGATGGACATTGCCTGGCACTTGTGAGGCACGAATGTTACTTGCCACTTGTCAGCCCAAGCCTGAAAGTTGTCCAGGTCTTGCTGCATCTGGACACAGGCTGCTTCAGTATCTGAGGAGTCGTGAATGGTGCTGAACATTGTGTAATTATCAGCGAACTTCTGCACTTCTGACCGTATGATGGACGGAAGATCATTGATGAAGCAGCTGAAAATGGTTGGGCCTAGGACACTACCCTGTGGAACTCCTGCAATGATATCCTGGGACTGAGATGATTGACCTCCAACAACCACAACCATCTTCCTTTGCGTTACATATGACAGGGGAGACTTTTCCCCCCGATTTCCATTGACTCCAGTTTTGCTAGGGCTCCTTGATGTCACACTGAGTCAAATGCTGCCTTGATGTCAAAGGCAGTCACTCTCACCTCACCTCTTCTTCAGTTCATCTCTTTTGTCAATATTTGACCCAAGGCTGTCATGAGGTTTGGAGCTGAGTGGCCCTGGCGGAACCCAAACTGAGCGCCAGTGAGCAGGTTATTGCTGAGTAAATGCTTCTTGATAGCACTGTCGATGACCCCTTCCATCATTTGCTGATGATCGAGAGTAGACTGTTGGAGCAGTAATTGGCTGGATTGGATTTGTCCTGCTTTTTGTGGACAGAACATACCTGGGCGATTTTCCACATTGCTGGGTAGATTCCAGTGTTGTAGTATTCCAGGAAAAAAAGCATAGTACCAATAAAAAAAACTATGTTTTTAAAAAATAATATTAATACTTTGTTTAATTGTTATAAAATTATTGGGCATGGGAGAATAGGCTGTTTGACTGACAGTTAAAATTATCCAATTGAGAAATGGGCGAGAGTGTGGTTTGGGGCATTGGAGGCAAGAGGTCATGTGATAAAACTTCCAGGAATATGTTCCATCAGCGTTGGTAACTCTAGCCTCCACACTTAATTTGTACTCCACTTTTAGCAACAGTGTGAAGTGGCTTCAGCATTAAACCGACACTAAACTTGTGCAGTGTAAACATGGCATAAGAGCATTTCATACACAGAGCATGAATTATCCCATTGTCTAGTTAATCACAGAGTGGAACTGAAGTAAGAAAACAGCTTTTGTGTAGCAAACATTGTGCTGGTTATGTTAATGATGGAAATTATTTCTAAAATATTTACTTATGAAAAGCAATTTCACTGTCAAAAAACTTTCTGTATGATTTAGTACGAGTACCAGCAACAATCAAATGAGAAATGAATGAGAAAGATGCTCTTGAACTAACCAGACATTTCTATGGTGAAATATTCAGCCTACAGATTGTTATTTAGTCTAGAATCAGACCACCGCCACAAATAACTCAAGCTTACAGCATCTGAATGCCCCATCAACACGGAAACGTTCACTGCATTCATCCTTTGTTCTTCATTCTTGTATCCTATTGTATCCCACTCCATTTTGTCTGATAGATATTAATTAAGAAGCAATAGAGTACATGATCGAAAATGTGGCTATTTTTTAGTGATTAAAAACATCCTTCAGTCCGAACAAGTTTAATGCCAGCCAGACTGCAGGCTTTTTTTTCTCAAATATAAACTTCAGTATTGTAGCAAATGCTGGCAATATATTATGTAAACTTAGTGCAGTAAATGCTCCTCAATGGATTAATTAGTTAAAGCCTTGTGCATTGATCCCTATTAGCAGTAACAGTGTGCAAACTAAAATCAGAAATCGCCATTGGCAGCTGTGTGCCACACCTGCACTGCAGCCTTCATGTGAAACTCACTCAGCCACATTGGATTAAACAAGCTGCAATCAGTGATGTGAAGAGGTTTATGGTTATTTATCTGTGCAGCCCCTGCTCATTACTCACTGCAGAGCAGCACTGCAGCATAACTGTCAGCAGCACAACTGCCACCTTTGCAATTGCATCAAAAATAAAACATAGCAGGATAACGTTATCTTCTCGAAGGGGGAGAAAAAAGTAGAAAATGCATTCCAAGCTAAAAGATGCCTGGGAGGTAGCCTAATATCTATAGAATGAATACAAAAGGGAACATTTGAAAAAAAAAGAAAAGAACACAAATCTAACTATAATGTAAGCAGTGATTACTTCCCTGTAGATAAATAGGTGGCCAAGTGGATAAGGACTTGAATTTAATAACAAAGCAGACTCCTGATTTGACGTGGAATAAAGGGATGGGATTGGTGCTGAGGCAGGGGGAATGAAAGGGTTTGAACATGTCCTGCTCACAACCTACACCACAGGGTTTAGCTAAATTGACTTCTCAATCCTGCCTGGTATTTAAACAAAGAGTATAAATAAAAAAAAGCAGACTTTAACTCAGTATTTTTTGTATACTACAAAGCAATGAGCTTCTCCAGTTAAGGGTAACCCTTTCCAGTCAGCACCGTAGGAATGTAAATTGCTGCTTTATGCCTTTTATCCCGGTGTTTGCGATTCCTGCCGTTCACTCAATTCCACACAGTATCATTCTATGTGTATTAGGACCAGCTTTTGTTCTTTTCACCTTAAAGACACAACTATCCAAACTGCAAAGAATACTTGAGCCTGCTGCATCATTAACTTCCTCTGATTTGCACTGTGTAGCCAGGGGTGTGTTACACTCAATCGTGTTTGACAGAATGCTGCCAAAATTGGTATAAACTTCAGAGTTACTAGACTCATTTCCTTACAGATGTATTTGAAAGAACCCTATTGTGGTTCATATTTATTGTTTCCTGAAGAATAGGAATGAGGGTCACGCCTAGGGTGACTATACAGGCTTCCTGGAAACAAGAAAGTCATACTTAATTATCCTGTGATTCTTCAGTTTCCAACCATTAAATTCCAGGTCCTTACTTGAGATGTAAAACATTCCCCCAGGGATTTACATACTAATACAATAATAGTTAAAATATTTAGAAGCACTAGTTGACAGAGGATGGTGGGGATCTGGAATTCACTGCCTGAAAGGGGCTATAGGCCAAAACCCTCATAACATATAAAAAGTACATGGATATGTACTTGAAGAGCCGTGGCCTACAAGGCTATGGACCAAGGGCTGGAAAGTGGGATTCGACTGGATGGCTACTTGTCAGCCAGCACAGACATGATGGGTCAAAAGGCCTCCATCCATGCTGTATATTTCTGTGATTCTATGACAGTCATCCTTCATTTATATTTGTATTCATGGAGCATAAAAATCTCTTCTGGCATTTTTAGTTTGCAATATTCCAACGGAATTCTTATGCAGATTTCAGAAAAATTTAACGTAAAGGCAGTGATATTTGTGCAATAAAATGCCAACAAGCCAACCTATAAAAACTAACAAGAGCTGTGCATGTTCCTTCCAAATCTTAACCTGCTTCTCCCACCCCACCACCTCCCTAACAAATTGCTAGTCATCTCTTAAAGGTACAGAGATATATTGCCCCAAAGAAATTTGAATGTTATTACAATGACATATTATTGCCAATGTTTAAATCTTCTGTTTCACAACTCATAGATTTCTAGGCTTTTAAAGAAAATGGAAAACAAAGTAATAGTTGGGTTTTCAACATATCACCCAACCATCACTTCCTTGAAATAACAACAACTATTCTCGCAACGGCAAGAACCTCCCTGCTCCATTTACAGAGGCACTCTACCCTGTCTGGACTCACTTAGCCAAGCATTGTTTCCTCTCCAAGCCTCCACCCAATTAGCAGAGACACAGTGTCCTCCTCTAACTCTCCAAGTTCATACTGGCACTCTTCCACCACCGCCAATCTACCAATATCACTACAGAAAGTAAAGAAGACCGACCTGCATTCATATAGCACCTTTCACAACCTCAGGGAGTCCCAAAGCACTTTACCGCCAATGAAGTACTTTTGAATTATAGTCACTGTTGTAAAACAGAAAGCTTGATAGTCAACTTATGCACAGAAAGGTCCCACAAACAGCAATGCGATATCAGATTTTTTTTCATGTTAGTTGAGGGATAAATATTGGTCAGAACATTGGGGAGAACTCCTGAGCTTCTCTTTCCTCTCCAAGATAGTGGCATGGGTTCTTTAACATCTGCCTGAGAGGGCAGAGACTGCCTTGATTTAACAAACTCATCCAAAAGAAAACACCTCTGACAGTTCAGCCCTCCTTAGTCTTTCTAGATCTTGTTCTTAAGTCTAATGACAATCATTCTTCCTCTCTATCCTCAATTCAAATTGACACTCATCTAACTTGATTCAAACTGCCTCTATCCTTCACCATCATGCTGATACTCTAATTTCCCCTCATTCCTGCTTCCCCATCCAACAAAATGTCAATCTTGCCTTCTTTCCTCTTTATCCCCAAAGCACCACGCCCACCTCCTCCCCATCAGAATACTATTCCTGGCTTCTCTCCGCAAAGTACTGATCCAGGTTTTCTCCCTCTCTCCCACTCTCCTAAAGGACTACATCTCTTCTCTCTCCCTAGCGTTACTACTATCTGAGTCTGGCTGCTGTAATTGATTCCAGCTGCTACATAAAATAGACAGGAATTCCTGGTCTCATGAGAAATTCACATGACTGCATTCAAAGGTAAAAATCATCACAGGCATGGGCCCAAAACCCTGACCATTCACATCAAATACAAGTGATTGACATATGTGTGCATAATTCACATATTTGACTGTTATTCTTTAAAAAATGATTAGAGTCGTGCAATGTCATAGCCTCAATACAAGGAAAAGTGTTCTGAATCTAAACTGCCCTGATTTGAAAACCATAATATGTTAAATTAGTTTTGTGGAAGTGTGAAGTGGTTGTTCTTCAGTTTTGTTGAAAATCAATTTGGAAGCTTCCCTGATGGCTCAGTTTGCAAAAGCAGCACATAACTTTTATTCTGAAGTCTATTGTACTCTAGATTTCTCTGTTTCCATACTCTATATCACTCTTACAATTCCTTACCCCTTTGAGAACATTTCCTTTAGCTTTCATATCAAGTTGAGCTTTTAGTAACGTGTACAGGACAACAAACAGAACAACCTTTCTATTGATTATTTAGCTACTGAAATTACTTTATGCCTCAATAGATCTGTCTCCTGTTTTCAGGAAGCAATAAAGAATCCCAACTTCAGACTTTGCTATAAATTGAGTTTAACATAATTATTAACATTCTATTAGCTCCTTCTCAAATGAAAAAAAAGGACAGGCTGGATTTTGCGGCAAGGCCACAGGTCCCGGCAGCGGCATCAGAAGTGGGTGCCACCTCCACTTGGTGTTCAGCAACCGGCTGCACGCGATCTGACAGTGGCCGGACAATTAACTCAGTGGAGATGCAGGGGCCATCTAATTGGACTGGACAGTCGGGAGGCAATGCAGTTTTAGGTGACACTGAGGCAGGTTCTGGCACTATATTTAAAGGGCTGCCAGCCCTGCATTCACTTACCCCGCTCTGAAAGAGCCTCTGCCTAACTGCTGCCAAGGAGCTGAACAGAAGGCTGCAGGCCGAAGGGCAGAGGAAGGACCCCATATGGCCCCATGGTTCAGCGATGCTTCCCTGCAGGTTCTCCGCAGGTTGCAAGGGCAAGGCAGGAAATCCTCTTCCCCAGGGAGAGGACAAGGAGAGGGCCCCACCTGACCAAACAATCCTGGATTGCAGAAGAAGCCAGCAGCCATTGGGTCACCCAGAGAACCTGGATACAGTGCCACAAGCAGGCAAATGACCTCCTTTGGTCTGCCAAGGTATTGCATACCTCTTTTCCCTTTGGGCCTTGTATGTGGCAACGCAAAAGGGTGTGTTTGGTGGAGAAAGAATGACCCCATAGTAGATGGCAAAGGAGTCAGGACGTAGCATATCCTGTCAGAGGAATGACTGCGTCTTGGTGAGAGGCACCCACCTGTCATCCCTGACCCTCACAATGTCCTTCAAGATTGGCTTCATGCAGGAGGCATTCACTTGCCCCCATCATGGACCTCTGGGCTGCCACCAGCATAGGCATTGTGCTTGTCTCTGTGGGGAAGCTAACAGTGTTCTTTCTTGTCCTTGCTGGAGAAGACAGCACACAACAGTAAGGAAAGGGCAAAGGCCAGTGGAGCGGTGGTGTATCTGCATGGAGGCGGCAGCCTTGGAAATGGCAGGGCATCAGGGCGGCCATATGATTGCTGATGGCACAACAGGAGTGCCCACCCAAGAGGGTGAGTGAACAAGTGGAGGGGCTCAAGGGTGCATCTGACACACGTGAGGCATAATGCTCATGTGTCCACCACTGGACACATAGAGCTCCACAACAGGGATAGTTGGGATGTGGAAACTGAAAGCTCTTAACCCTTCAATGTATCGGTTCTCTCATGCAGGTCAGGGTCATGCTGAAGTGCCAAGAGCTGGAGAGACCAGGGACCAGCCAGCCGCCTCTGAGGAGGACGAAGGATCCTCAGAGGACGCACCATCACATCATTCCTGCACCCTTCACCAAAGCAGATATACTCACATTGGGAGGTATTTATTTGTTCATGCTTAGAATTGGACTCACAACCTGGTGAGCACAGCACAGATGTGCCCAAGCAGCTAATGGAGGCTGTGACAGCTGAGACCTTTGATAGTTGCAGGAGTGTGGGAGGCCAGGCTGATGCAGAGCCAAAGGCTGATGACGTAGAGTCATCAGCAAACAGTAACCGCTGGAGCTGCAGAGAGGTGTGCAGGAACATCTGGGGGAGCTTCCAGAGGCTATGCGCAACCATGCATGGATGATGGAGGGGTCCATCCAGGTCATGAGTGCTGCTATGTTTCTGGTGTGTGCACACATGGCTTTCTCCATGGAAAGATTGGCCACCTTCATGGAGGGCCTGATCCAGCAGACCACTCAGTGGATTCCGGAGATGCGCGCAGACCTGCATGCCATCGCTTTGTCCATGAGCTCTATGCAGCAGTGGCAAAGCAAGAGGGTGTCAAGGCACCTGGAGTCCCCACCAGGTCCTCGTCCTTGTCAGGTCATCAGGGAGGTACAAGTGTGACTTGCAAGGGAGGAGGAGCCGCTGCCTTCTGCAAATGGGGGCTCCTCTCAGGGCACTCCTGAGTAGGCAGGCCCTTCATCTGCTCTGTCAGATACACCAACGCCTCACATAGCTGCAATAGCAGAGGAGGGTCCTGCACATGTGCAGGAGCCCTTAAGCATGTCCGGACCCTCCAGACCTCAGGCAGCCAGAGGACAATGGTCAAGGTCATCCCAAACCATGGGACAGCACAATCAGCAGCCTGCCTCCACCACTGCTTTAGGCACAGGGGCAGCACCTTGTAGGAGCACTTGTAAAAGAGTTAGGAAGAGCACCTAGCTGCAGTTGGGGTTCACGGGTGAATAGAAATGTAGATGTTAACCATCGCATTTGTTGTGCCATGTAATAAAAGGGCTAACACACTGATGTTGCTTCTCCTTCTATTTCGTGCTGCCCTGCAGGACCTCATCTACAACCTGACTCCCTCAATGGGCTGAAAGCAATAGACTAAGCCACATTTGGTCAGCTCCTAAGACTTGCCACTGTGCTTCTGGGTGATAGAGTGCAATATGAAGGAGGTGACAGCAGGGCTACATAAAGATAAGGCTTTATTGGAATCTTTCTGCAGATCATAAGGGTAAAAGGAAATGTCTGTGTATTAGCATGTTCTGAACCTCCCTTGCACATATCTCTTTGCATGTTGCCTGTGGTCCCTGGGGTCTCTCACCTTGCATCACCTGGACAGCAACCTTCTCCACATCCTCATTGGAGGAGGCATCATGACCGATGATGTCCTCATTGTGCAACATCTCCCCCCTTTACAGTGCCAGGTTGTGCAGAGCACATCAGACCAGCACGATATGAGAGACTTTCGCTGAGGAATACTGAAAGGCTCCATCAGATCGATCAAGACACCTGAACCACATCTTCAGTAGACCTATGGTCCACTCAATGGTCGCACGGGTTGACCCATAGCAGGTGTTGTACCTCTCGTCACTATCTGTGCATGGTTTCATCATAGGTGTGAGCAGCCATGTCTTCAGCAGGTATGCCTTGTCTCCCGGTATCCATCCGTGAAGGCACGCAAGAGATCGGAGAAGCTATGGCACCTGGGACTGCTGAAGTATGTAGGCATTGTGGTTGCTTCCCAGGAACCATGCACACACCTGAAGGATCCACTTTCGGTGGTCGCAGACCAGTTGAACATTGAGCGAGTGGAAACCCTTTCTGTTGATTAAGGCTGCTGGCTGGTACATGGAAGCCTTGATGGCCAAATGTGTGCAGTCCATGACACCTTGCCCTTGGGAAAACACAGCAATGGCCCTCAACCCAATCATCCTCTCCACCTGAGTGTCTGGATCGGTGTGGTGTAGCACACATAGTCACCATCCCTCTTGAACAGGGCATTGGTCATCGCCTTAATGCACTGATGGGCTGAAGACTGGGAGATCATACACATGTCCCCAGTGGAAAGAGCTGGAGGCATAGTAGTTGACAACCACGGTGATCTTCAGTTCCACTGACATTGGGTGTCCAGCAACACCCATGGGTCTCAGCTCACCCAGCCTCATGGTGCAGAGATCAGTCACGGTCTCCCTGGAGAGTTGCAGTCTTTGCTAACACTGCCGCTCGGACATCTGGTGATAGTTGAGCCTCGGGTAGTAGACTGTGTCCTTGGGATAGCCTCTTCAGCAGACTGTTGATGTACCCCTCTGCACCCTTCTCTGGCATGCCCACCCTGAGGCTGACCATCTTGCTGGTCCTGAATTTGCTGAAGTGCCCACGCTGGTGCCTGGACCTCCCTCCCTCTCAGCTACTCCTCTTCCTCAATGGAGGCCCTGAAGCCTGGGTGGATGAGGCCCATGGCAGGTGGACCCCTCCTAGTCCTACGCCTTCTATCCAGATGATCATCTTCTTTTCCTGAATCGGTCCTGTGGAACAAATGCCCCTGCAATGCTAGCAATTTTCCCCCACTCTATAGTCATTTGGCAATGCTCTCTGTGCCCCACCCTTCCTGGCATGGCACGCTAACTCTCTCAATGGCTGGCTGAGAGCAACAGCAATGATCTCTCGCTCCCTTGCCGCCTCCTTTAACCAGGCGAGGCTCTGAAGTCCTGTGGTTCCCATGCGGCATTAGTAAAATCAGAAATACACTGTAAAATTCCATTTAATTGGCCTTTTAAATACCTTAATTGCTCCCTGCCACATCATTGTGCAAGGTGCGTCCTCCATGTTTACCACCATCAGTTATATCCAGAAACAATGTAAAGATGCCAGACTTCCGGTTCAACATGTTTCATTCAGATTTTAAAGCCCCCTCCACTTCTGAAGACGTTCTAAGTGGCCCCATAAAATCCAGCCCAGCATTTCTATCTCTATAGTGAGCAATCTATAAACTCTTTCACAGAACTTTTTTTATACAAGTTCTTTTAATTTCTTATAATCTTTTCTAATGGCAGAAGCTTGCTAGTAACCTTGGGCTGGATAAGGTGCAGAAAATGGTAGCCACCACACCGTGGCGATCTTGTGCCTGGCGTGCACTTTGCATATGCATGGTGGCCGCCCCCGCCAATCACATGGTGGGGCGGCCTCGGCGACGCCATTCACAGTGTCACCTGTTGAAGGATAGGTGCTGGTACCATTTTTAAAAGGCTGCCAGCCCTGCAAACAATACACCATAATGCCCCCTCCACCCGTCAGAGTACAGAGTTTACCCCTTTCCCCCCCCATACACAACATAACAAAGTTGACCCCTTCCCCCTATGCACAACATAATGCAAAGTTGACCCCCTCCCCCCCACCATATACAACATAAGACAGAGTTGACCCCCTTCCTTACCTCAGTGGCGCCAGCTTTGCCTGGACGGGAAAGGCTTGTGAGTGCCGCACATTGTGCTGAAAATCGGGAACTGAAGGTAAGATCACTGCGGGTTACATTTAACTTAATGCAAAAATCTAATTAGCATATGGAAAGCTGGGTCCCATTGCAGAGCGGCAGAGGGGCCACCACGGAGCTTCCCCACCGCTGGGAAGATCGGGACTGGCAATCCCGGCATTAGGTTCCATGGTGCCTGCTGCTGCTCCGATTCTCCAGCAACACCTCTCCCCCCCCCCCCCCCCCCCCCACACACCATGGAATGCAACGTCTTTCTGTGACGTTTCCAATTGATTTAATTCTCCTCTACCAGCTTCCTTAATGAACAGTTCCAGCCATTGAACTATCCTTTGACTTTTTGCAGGCTAGATGGATTTTAATAACTGGCATTCCAATTCAAATGTAACTTGTTATCACTAAAAAGCTGAACCAATGACACATTATGTACATACATTTGAAATATGTGGCTTAGCTCCTCTCTCAAGCCTGACAGGCAACAGAACAAATTGTATTAAGTTAAATGTGAGTCAAGATTATGGCTGTGATTAGTTTTGTTTTAAAAAGAATCCAAAAACTAGACCAAAACCACTTTCATTGTAATTAGTAACATTGCCTCACAGATCAGAAGATCACAGATTTAATTTCCTGGCTGGGCTAGAGTTGGTTGATTTCAGCTTGGGGGCAGTAAAAGTATTTCAACTATCCCAGGGATAGGTAAGGGTAAATCAGCATGTTCCCATTCCTGACTCTCTAATAATACAAATGGTGACCTGCTGAGTATTACCAGCATTTTTGGATTGTGTAACGTGTGTGTGTGTGTGTGTGTGTGTGTGTGTGTTATTGATGAGGTCAGGATCAAACTTACCTGTGATGGCCCCATAATTGACAGATTAGTCAATAATCACTGTCTAGACTAAAACATGAAAATTGGTTACTTGGGTGAAGTAGTGGAGAGTGGCCACTGACTGGAGAGAAGAAAATCTGAGACAGAAGAGCTCTCTTGCTGATGGCTCAGTTCGTAAGGATGACATGTGACTGAATTATACCAAGCTCCTGAACTGGGACATGTAAGGATATATGGTGAAAACAGGATGAAGCTCAGCTGTACTATCCCCTACAGTAAAATAGCCTGTTTATCACTCAGGTTCACATCTAAAGATGGCTCTTGGAACCTTACACCGATAGACGAGATGATGGTGGGGAGCTCGCGAATAAAGAGAATCAGTTCAAGGCATAACTTCTTTCATGGATAAAAATATATATATATACTTAGAAATAGATGTGGAAAGATGATCAAGTAATTTATCTTTTCTACCTCATTCAAGGTTTCTTGGCACATTTCATACATTAACACTAAATTTGGACAAAATTACAAATGTGGCTATTTAAGTTGAACAGAATTTTTAAAAACAAATTAACTGATAAGTGGCTTGATACTCTATCAACTCAAAACACAAAACTACTCAGCCAAAAAAAAGAAAGATGTAATGAGTTCTTTTATGTTGTCTGATGCAACATAAATGAGATGTGTGGAGTCCAGTTAGTTGAAGATCTCAAACAGGTTTCTTACAGCTAACTATTACATACAGTACAATCTGACTATTTACAGAACTTGCCTCCAGGTGTTACAGTTGCAGAGTGACCCTGACTTGCAGTCACATGACTAGGTCCTGGTACTTAGCTCATTAGCATACTAAGATCTTAAAGGGATCTCACTCTTTAAGGCAATCATACAACATCCCCCTTCTTTCCAAAGATAGGTCTCTTATGCTAAAAGTAAAAACATAAAATAGATAACATCAAGATTATTTACACATGGATAGAAATTGTAAAATTCACAAATATAGAGGCTCAAAAGTCGAGATATCATCTCGGTGGTTTGACAACTCTTGCTCGGGGAATTTGCATCTCATCTGTTGCTGTTCTTCCTAAGATTTCTCCCTCTCTCCATTCAGTTTCTGTTGCTCTGCCTTCAGCCTGCTAGCATACTCTGTTGCTTTTCTCAAAAGGACCACTTTTGAGCCCCAAACATTCTTGGAAGGTTCCAGCACCTCATCTTGAAGAGCCAATAGACAATGCTTCAACTCATTCTTCCTCTGCCTCTTCAGGACATTGCGTGTTCTGTGTTCACTATGGATAAGGACGACGTAGGTGTAGAGATCAGGGAGGGGGATTGTGATATACTTGAACATATTAGCATTGAAAGGGAGGAAGTATTAGCTGTTTTAGCGGGCTTAAAAGTGGATAAATCCACAGACCCAGATGAGATGTATCCCAGGCTGTTATGTGAGGCAAGGGAGGAGGCAGGGGCTCTGACCCAAATTTTCAAATCCTCTCTGGCCACAGGAGAGGTACCAGAGGACTGGAGGACAGCGAATGTGGTACCATTATTTAAGAAGGGTAGCAGGGATAAACCAGGTATTTACAGGCAGTGAGTCTAACATCAGTGGTTGGGAAACTATTGGAAAAAATTCTGCGGGACAGGATTAATCGCCACTTGGAGAGGCAGGGATTAATCAGGGATAGTCAGCATGGCTTTGTCAGGGGAGATCGTGTCTGACTAACTTGATTGAATTTTTTGAGGCGGTGACAAAATGTGTAGATGAGGGTAAAGCAGTTGATGTAGTCTATATGGATTTTAGTAAGGCTTTTGATAAGGTCCCACATGGGAGATTCGTTAGGAAGGTAAGAGTCCATGGGATCCAGGGCAATTTGGCAAATTGGATCCAAAATTGGCTTCGTGGCAGAAGGCAGCGGGTAATAGTCAAGGGTTGCTTTTACAAGTGGAAGCCTGTGACCAGTGGTGTACCGCAGAGATCAGTGCTGGGACTCTTGCTGTTTGTAGTGGACATTAATGATTTAGACGTGAATATAGGAGATATAATCAGTAAGTTCACAGATGACACGAAAATTGGTGGTGTCGTAAATAATGAAGAGGAAAGCCTTAAATTACAGGACGATATAGATGGGCTGGTAAGATGGGCGGAGCTGTTGCAAATGAAATTTAATCCCGAGAAATGTAAGGTGATGCATTTTGGGAGGACTAACAAGGCTAGGGAATATACAATGGATGGTAGGACTCTAGGAAGTACAGAGGGTCAGAGAGACCTTGGTGTACTTGCTCATAGATCACTGAAGGCAGCAGCACAGGAAGATAAGGTGGTTAGGAAAGCATATGGGATACTTGCCTTTATTAGCCAAGGCATAGAATATAAGAGCAGGGAGGTTATGATGGAGCTGTATAAAACGCTAGTTAGGTCACAGCTGGAGTACTGTGTACAGTTCTCGGCACCACACTATAGGAAGGATGTGATTGCACTGGCGAGGGTGCAGAGGAGATTCACCAGGATGTTCCCTGGTCTGGAGCATTTCAGCTATGAAGAGAGACTGAAAAGGCTAGGGCTGTTTTCCTTAAAGCAGAGAAAGCTGAGGGGAGATATGATTGAGGTATACAAAATTATGAGGGGCATTGATAATTTTAGATAGGAAGAAACTTTTTCCCTTCGCAGTGTAGTCAATAACCAGGGGGCATAGATTTAAGGTAAGGTGCAGGAGGTTTAGAGGGGATTTGAGGAAAACTTTTATCACCCAGAGGGTGGTTGGAATCTGGAACGCACTGCCTGAAGAGGTGGTAGAGGCAGGAACCCTCGCAACATTTAAGAAGTATTTAGATGAGCACTTGAAATGCCATAGCATACAAGGCTACAGGCCAAGTGCTGGAAAATGGGATTAGAATAGTTAGGTGCTTGATGGCTGGCACAGTCATGATGGGCCGAAGGGTCTGTTTCTGTGCTGTATAACTCTATGACTTTGCCTCTCCTCATCCTGCGCGTCTGAAGGCCTGGGACTCAGGGTCGAGGACTTGTTAGGGGAAGAGTACTTGGTTTCATAGAGGTATCTGTCCATTCTGGCTCTTTGTGTTGCTGGCGGTTCTCTCGAGAGCAGAAGTGAAGGCGCGGCATACTTGTGCTGTTGCTGGGTTTCCAGGGTCTACCATTTGATGCTGGCCAGAGTCTGCAAGTGGGTTCCGGTCTGTGGAGATTTCCCCTTACCAATGCTCTCGTGGATAGTTATGATGTTGAGGTCCTTACATGCTGGTAGTCCTGCCACTGCTGGTCCGCTCGTGTCTACTAGATAGAAGGTTTGTGGTTTCCATGCCAACTTGCGATGTCTGCATTGCATGGACAGTGTGCCACTGCAAGGGATAGGTGACTCATTATATGCCGATAACTTGGCAGTTGTCGGTTGTATCATTGATTTCCAACAACTCCGGTACATATCTTTGAGCATTCAGACTGGTAGGATATTTGCACCAGCGCCGGTGTCAATCTTGACCCTGAGTGTATGTTTGCCAGCTTTCTTTGGGCACATGATGTTCATTGTGGCGCAATATTCCAGTTGTTTAACTTCATCAACGTGATGTGTCAGGTGCACAATGTGGAAAGCCTGTTCGTCTTCTGACTCGCTGAGTCTTTACTCAGGTCTGTTTCACTGTGGACTTCATGTATTGGCTTGCGTTTACACAGGTCTCTGACACTTTCCTTGCTGCTGTTGCCCTGTTGCTGTGCCTGTCTTCTGTTTGTCTGTATCCTGCAGTGGCTTCTGGCCATGCGTTGGAGTCAGATTTCCTGCATAGGCGGGCCCAGTGTCCTTTTGCACCACACGCCTTGCACTGGTCAAGAAATGCAATACAAGTTCGCGTGAGTGGGACAGACTACGCTTACCACACAGCTTGCTTGCTCTTTTCGACCTGGTTATGGTGCTGACATTGTTGGCTCCACCTACTGCTTGCAGGTGTTGTCCAGCTATGGCTTCATATTTCTTGCCATTTTCCAGCACTACATCAATGCTGTGACCTTTCTTTTTCCCCAAGAAGTCTTTCTGAAATGCTTCAATGGGTGTCGGTCAATACAATCACCAGCTCTATTATTCGGTCCGACAGCTCAGTTTCTGAGAAGTTGCCCTGACTTTAGCATCTACTGATGAACTGGTCAAATTATTCCTGTGGCTGTTGCCTGTAGGACATCAATTCCAGGCGGTGAATTCTAAAATACGCTTGTAATCAGAGCTGATCTTCTAGCACTTTCCATATCTTTGTGGGGTCTTTCTAGTCCTCTTCAAATAAGCCAGATGTATTGATTCTGTGTAATCCTGCATTTCCAACATCTATTAGTATTTCCACAGCCTGTTTTTCTGGTTCTGCAATTACTCGGTCTGTGAAGCATAACTGCATTGTCTGTTTGACAAGTTGGAACTTAAACAGGATATCCATGGCCTTCCAGTTCATGTTGGGAAATTTGGTATCCATCTTTCTGCTGTTATTTGATTAAAACTTGCTTTAACACTTGTTCTATGACTTTGCACTGTTTCCCCTTTAAGAGACGCTTTAATATTTATACTAACGGCTTGGATTGACAACAGCAGGTGTTTGCTAGTGCTGTGTGTTTATCTTGCTTCCAGCATTTAAGCCTGTTCTGTTTACACAGCTGTTCAACAAGCAGTTCAGTAGTTTTTTTGCTAGAATTTATTTATATTCTTCACACTCAAGTGGTTTTATGAGTTTTTTTACTGTAGCTTCATGAATGGAGGCACTTATTCATGCTCAAGTAGTTTAATTTTTTTAATACTTTGGCTGCGAGGATGAAAGCTCTGCAGTAATCAGGGTTTTCCCTTTCTTTTTCTAACAGACACCTCCCATAATGGCGCTGACCTCGATCAGCATGGGAAAGGAGTTGGGTCTTGCCTTTTTTTTTTTACACAGAGCTTTTGAAAAAATTGATATTTTGAAGGACTTCAAAGTTTTTTTTTTAAAGTAGTGTCCCTCGCCCGTCAGCACAGTGACTCACCCAATTTACTTGTAGCCTGTCATTCTGTGCTCTGTCTTCTACAGCTTGAGGTAAGTTCTTCTTTTCTCACTGTTTGAGCCAGTATTTTTCTTGAACTTTCTCTCTACTGCTGTAGGAAAGTTCATCTTCAGGGCTGTTTTACCTGTGGTCTTCAAGCTTAGACTTCGTTTTCTCACCACAGTTGATATCATATGCTGAGTTCTTTTATGTTGTCTGATGCAACATCAATGAAATACATGGAGTCCTGTTGGCTGAAGATCTCAAACAGGTTTCTTACAGCTAACTATTATATACAGGACAGATCTGACTATTTACAGAACTTGCCTCTAGGTGTTACAGTTGCAGAGTGACTGGTTTGGAATCACATGACCACATCCTGGTACTTAGCTCATTAGCATAATAAGATCTCAAAGGGACATCACTCTTAAAGGGAACCATACAACAAAAGGATTAATCAAACTAAGATAACAATTCTTTGTAAATAATTGTTCATGTATCTGTGTGGATATCATTTAAAAGACTTGGCCAATTTCATATTGGTTCAGGAATCTTAATCAAGCAAGGTGGTGAAATATGCTGATATTGCAAAATCTAACGATCTATAAAGTTGGATAATGTAATATTGCTTTGTGAGTGCCAATACTTCTGCTGTTCCATATCAGATCACAGATAACAGAAACTGTTGGAAGAAAGGAACAAAAGATACAAACATTTTGTTGAGTGGTCCAAATATAGAAACGACATTTTACAAAAAACCCTAACTGTTTAGATGACAGCATTAAATAGATGTACTGGGTGGAAGAAAATCCCTCAAAACTTTCTCTTCTTGAGGAGGAGAGTACGGGATAACCATGGTCAATGAAACCCTATCCAATTTAACAATCTGAATCACAACTGGGAATACCAGCAGCAACAACTTATTTTCATATAGCATCTTTAACGTAATAAAATGTCCCAAGGTGCTTGACAGGAATATCATAAAACAAAGCATGACACCAAGCCACAAAAGGAGATATTACGTCAGATGACCGAAAGCTTGGTCAAAGTGGTAGGTTTTAAGGAGTGTCTCAAAGGAGCAAATCGATATAGAGAGGAGGAGAGATGTAGGGTGGGTATACAAAAGCTTGGGGCCTTAGGCAACTGAAGGCACGGCCACCAATGGTGGAGTGATTAAAAATCCGGGAGCACATGAGGCCAGAATTAGAGGAGCGCAAACATCTTGGAGGGTTGTGGGGCTGGAGAGATTACAAAGCTAGGGAGAGGCGAGGCCATGGAGGGACTTGAAAACAAGGAAGAGAATTTTAAAATCAAGATGTTGCTTGACCGGGAGCCAATGTAGATCAGCAAACACAGGGCTGATAGGGGAATGGGACCTGGTGCGAGTTAAGACACGAGCAACAGAAATTTGAATCAAGTTTACAGAAGGTAGAATATGGGAGACAGCCAGAGTTGCAATGGAATAATCAAGTCTAGAGATAAAAAAAGCACAAATGAGTATTTCAGCAGCAGATGAGATGGGACAGGGCAAAGTCAGGCATTTTATGGAGGTGGAAATAGGCGATCTTAGTGATGGCACTAATATGAGTTTGGAAGTTCATCTCGAGGTCAAATGTGACACAAAGGTTGCGAACAGACTGGCTTAATCTCAGATTAATCATCAAAGGGATGGAGTCAGTACCTAGGGAACGGAATTTGGAGTGGGGACTGAAAACAATGGCGTCAGTCTTCCCAATATTTAATTGGAGGAAATTTCTGCTCATCCAGAATGGCATGTCAAATAAGAAGTCTGATAATTTAGTAATAGTGGAGCAGTCAAGAGAAGTGATGGTGAGGCAGAGCTAAGTGTCTTCAGTATAGATGTGAAAACTAATGCAGGGAAATAAACATAGGAAAAGGACATCTCTTCCAGCTTATAGATGAGCATCATCACATGATGGTCACATCCTAGAGTAGGAAATTGATTCCCAAGTTGAATATCTGACTACTAAACAGACCTTTATATCTCTGCATCTCAAGTATTCTGAATATATGACTAGTTAATATAGCACTTAAGTAAATCAGCCATTGCATTCATCTCACTCTGAATAAAAGCTTGCAACTAGCTGCTTTACTAAGTACACCATTACAAAGAGACATTGGCAGCCTTGTAACTGCTGGTAACTTTATGATTCAGAGCTATCCAAAACTAATTCCATTACTCCATAGTCCTGTGGCTAGGGTTGCTTCAAATATTCATCCGGTTCTCCCGTAAAAGATGCAGTGATGTCTGCCTTAACAATTTTATATGGCACGGCATTCTATGTTCCAACAACCTTCTGCATAAATACATTTCTCCTAACTTCTCTCTTGACTCTCAATGACAATTTTAAATCTAGACCTTTCGTTATTGACACCCAATCATAGGAAATAGCCTTTATCATCTCTATCAAATTCCTTCATAATTTTTAAAACTTCTCGTAAAGCTCCTCAGTCTTTTCTACTTCCATGTAAATAGTCCCAGTGTCTCAAATCTCTCCTCCTCAATTATAGTTTCTCATTTTAAAAAAAGTCATTCTAGGGTTGTGGGAATTGCTTGCAAGGTCACATTTATTGCCCATCCCTAACTGCCTCGAGGAGGTTATCACGGGCTGTCTTCTTGACCACTGCAATCTCTTCTCTGGCATCATCCTGAATCTGTGCGGTAAACTCTCTATGGCTTTAACATGATTTCTATAATCAGGTTCTCAAACACTTCACGCAGTACTCAATGGTCTAGCCAATATTTTGTACATATGTATTGTCTCTTTACTCTTCTACATTATGCTTTTATTTCTAAAACTTGCACTTGCTTTTACAAAGAATATATTTGAACCGCTCAATCTTTCTGTTCATGCACACCCTTCAGTGGCTTCCTGTCAAGTGCAGGGATCTGTAATCTGTCCATACACGGATGCTAGTGTCCATGGTTAAAACTTTTGAGGTTTGTGGTAATTTTAAATAATTTCAATAATCAGGGATGAGAAATTTCTGCCAAATGGCGGATTTCCAACATTGGAGTTTCGGAAATCTGTCATTGACTTCTTCCTTTACCTTGTCACGATAATGTGCTATGCCAAATGCTGATTTTTTAATCCACCAGCTGGAAACCGGAATTCATTTTTTTTAAAGAAAAGGAAACAGATAAAAGGTGGCTTTGCTAGCAGCCAAGATGGCCACCACAATTTGCATCTGTTACGACCAGGTGAGAAAGGTGTCCCTCTCAGCCTTCACCTGGTCTTACTGTAACAGATTTTATTTTTAAACACACTGCGTTTTTAGCTCCCCCTCGGTAAATCCTTGTTTATCGCTTTCCAATTTTAAGGCAAAGAAACGAGCACAAACATGTTTTCTCAGGTTTAAAGAAAAGAAGGTTGAAATTTATTGAACTTAAACTCCAATTCAGTTGATGCCTATGGATACACGACGCGCCCACGCTAGCATGCATATGCGATACACACATGCAAATAGAGACAGAAAGGAGCAGAAGAAAAATAAAGTGGAAATGTTTGAGGCAATATCTGAAGAGTTTTTGTTACGGTTCTTCAACCTCACTGTAGAATCCTTGATTGTAGGTAGATCTTGCTTTTCGTTGGTAGATCTTGCTTTTCGTTGGGGCCCAGTATTCTTCTTAAACCTTGTTCACGATAAAAGACTTTTCTCTCTTGGGGTTTATGTGTCTTCAGTGGATTCAGAGGCTTGTGATAAAGAGATGGGAGCAGACAGGAGAGATCTTCTCAGTCCAGGAGCAAACAGTCTTTGAGATCAAACTCTCTGTGGCCAGTTCAAAAGAAAACCCTGGAACAGCCAGTTAATCATGTGACCAGCTGATCTAACCAGTCCTGGCCCTTGTAGATTGTATCCTCCTTAGCAGGGCCTGGCGCTTCCTCACCTTCGATGTCTGTTAGAATGTAAATGTTTTTTTCCAGCCACGACAGATCTGTTTAACAAGGGCGGCACAGTGGCGCAGTGGTTAGCACTGCAGTCTCACAGCTCCAGCGACCCGGGTTCAATTCTGGGTACTGCCTGTGTGGAGTTTGCAAGTTCTCCCTGTGTCTGCGTGGGTTTTCTCCGGGTGCTCCGGTTTCCTCCCACAAGCCAAAAGACTTGCAGGTCGGTAGGTAAATTGGCCATTATAAATTCCCCCTAGTATAGGTAGGTGGTAGGGAAATATAGGGACAGGTGGGGATGTGGTAGGAATATGGGATTAGTGTAGGATTAGTATAAATGGGTGGTTGATGGTCGGCACAGACTCGGTGGACCGAAGGGCCTGTTTCAGTGCTGTATCTCTAAACTAAGTCATTTCCTTGCTGCAGCAACAGCTAAAAATCAATGTTCATGACAAAATTAATGTGCCTCATTCTTGGCAAGTGGGGGCCGAGCATGACACATCACTATACCCTACATTCCAAATCGAGGTGGAGACGAGATATCTGCCTGGTCCCCTCAAGAACAATGGTGTGGGGAATTTGAGTGAAACACCTACCCTGCTCCCATTAGCAAGACATTAAGGCAATCACCTGGGACATTAAACTGGTGGAGACAAACCACTCAAACCTAATCACTTGAACAATGGGACCCTGGTAGAGAAGGGAATTCTGACACATGAACTGATTACATTGCAAGAGGGAATACATACCGATAGCCATCCCATTGATTAACTGGGTGATGGTCATGTGACAGGCCTACCATCTGTGTGTTTAAGCTGGTGTTTTCTCTGCAGCAATTAATACAAGCAGCTAGACACTGACAAGAGAAGACCCAAATGGGGTCCTTCCTCCCTCCCTCTCTCCAGTCCACCTTAACAGCTTTGAACCCTGCTTGCTGACCGTAACCACTCAGGCCTATCACTGCTGCAGACAGAGACCCTGTGAAGGAAATCATCTGCATCACTGTCACCGGAAGAACACCGAATCAGCGGGCCATGTCTGCAAACCGGAAGCCTCTCGACCACCGAACTCAGCCTGAAGCCAGCCAAGTCACCAAACTCCACAGACTGTGTTTTGATGGCATTATGTTGGCTATGCATTTTATATACAGATTAATTGCCCCCATGTCTGTGCTGAGTCAATAATTTTCTCAAATGTCGGTGGTGCAACATATTGGTGCCTATCCCTGGTTGAGAGTATACTCTCGTTCCTTGTTTATCCCGTCATAATCTATTACCTCATACTTACCCACATTAAATTGCATTTTATATCTGTCTGATGTAATTAATTATCCTTTAACTGCCATTTAATCTCCATATTCAATAAATCTGATCACGTGTGGCCAGGCACCAGGGAAGTAGCCATCAAGACTGGCAGATTATCATTAAAAAAAAACTTGAATGTGTGCAACATTCCAAGAACAAGTATAAAGCTATGGATTTAAACATTAATATGTGCATATTAAAATTTGCAAAATAGCAACAAACTGCCAAAAGGCAAGCAATACAGGAGGGGATGAATGGGCTGTTCGGTGTCAGATGCAATTTAGTAGAGAAAAGGATGAGGTGTTACCATTTTGGTAAAAAATGGAAATATACCTTCAATTATAATTTTGTTTAATGTGAAGCAGCAAAAGCATCCGTGTGTGCAGATACATGAATCTTAAACATAGGTGGAATTTTTTTTAAGCCATTCACAAAGCAAATTAGATTTTAGAGTCATATCAAGAAAGATTAATGTAAAAAAAGAGATCATGGTAATTCATTCAAATAGTTGGATGACACTTGAAATAGTGTGATGTGCTTTGGGCTCCTCACCACAGGAGGGATATAGTTTTTTTTTATTCGTTCATGGGATGTGGGTGTGGCTGACAAGGTCAGCATTTATTGCCCATCCCTAATTGCCCTTGAGAAGGTGGTGGTGAGCTGCCTTCTTGAACCATTGCAGTCCATGGGGGTAGGGACACCCACAGTGCTATTAAGAAGGGAGTTCCAGGATTTTGACCCAGCAACAGTGAAGGAACAGTGATATAGTTCCAAATCAGGATGATGTGGCTTGGAGGGGAACTTGCAGGTAGTGGCGTTCCCATGCAACTGCTGCCCTTGTCCTTCTAGGTGGTAGGGGTTGCGGGTTTGGAAGGTGCTGTCTAAGGAGCCTTGGTGAGTTGCTGCAGTGCATCTTGTAGATGGTACACACTGCTGCCACTGTGCGTCGGTGGTAAAGGGAGTGAATATTTGTAAATGGGGTGCCAATCAAGTGGGCTGCTTTGCCCTGGATGGTGTCGAGCTTCTTGAGTGTTGTTGGAGCTGCATCCATCCAGGCAAGTGGAGAGAATTCCATCACATTCCTGACTTGTGCCTTGTAGATGATGGACAGGCTTTGGGGAGTCAGGAGGTGAGTTACCTGCTGCAGGATTCCAAGCCTCTGAACTGCTCTTGTAGCCACAGTATTTATATGACTATCCAGTTCAGGTTCTGGTCAATGGTAACTGGCAGGATGTTAAAAGTGGGGGATTCAGCGATCGTAATGCCATTGAATTTCAAGGGGAGATGGTTAGATTCTTTCATGTTGGAGATGGTCATTGCCTGGCACTTATGTGGCGTGAATGTTACTTGCCACTTATCAGCCCAAGCCTGGATATTGTCCAGGTCTTACTGCATTTCTACATGGACTGCTTCAGTATCTGAGGAGTTGCAAATGGTGCTGGACATTGTGCAATCATCAGCAAACATCCCCACTTCTGATCTTATGATTGAAGGAAGGTCATTGATGAAGCAGCTGAAGATGGTTGGGTCTAGGACATTACCCGAAGGAACTCCTGCAGTGATGTCCTGGGATTGAGATGATTGACCTCCAACAACTGCAACCATCTTCCTTTGTGCTAGGTACAACTCCAACCAGTGGAGAGTTTTCCCCGATTCCCATTGACATCAGTTTTGCTAGGGCTCCTTGATGCAATACTCGGTCAAATGCTGCCTTGATGTCAAGGGCAGTCACTCTCACCTCACCTCTGGAGTTCAGCTCTTTTGTCCATGTTAGAATCAATGAGGTCAGAAGCTGAGTTGCCCTGGTGGAACCCAAACTGAGCTTCAGTGAGCAGGATTGCTAAGCAAGTGCCGCTTGATAGCACTTCATCTTCCATCACTTTACTGATGATCGCAAGTAGACTGATGGGGCGGTAATTGGCCGGGTTGGATTTGTCCTGCTTTTTGTGTACAGGACACACCTGGGCTATTTTCCACATTGCCATGTAGATGCCAGTGTTGTAGCTGTACTGAAACAGCTTGGCGAGGGGCACGGCTAGTTCTGGAACACATCTTCAGTACTATTGTCGGACTGTTGTCAGGGCCCATAGCCGTTGCAGTATCCAGTGCCTTCTGTCATTTCTTGATATAATGTGGAGTGAATTGAATTGGCTGAAGACTGGCATTTGTGATGCTGGGGACTTCAAGTGCAGGCTGAGATGGATCATCCACTCGGCATTTCTGGCTGAAGATTATTGCAAATGCTTCAGCCTTATCTTTTGCACTGATGCACTGGGCTCCCCCATCATTGAGGATGGGGATATTTGTGCAGCCACATCTTCCTGTCAGTTGTTTAATTGTCCACCACCATTCACAACTGGATGTGACAGGACTGCAGAACCTAGACCTAATCTGTTGGTTGTGGGATCGCCTAGCTCTGTCTATCGCATGCTGCTTCTGCTGTTTGCACGCAAGTAGTCCTGTGTTGTAGCCTCACCAGGCTGGTACCACGTTTTGAGGTATGCCCGGTGCTGCTCCTGGCATGCCCTCCTGCACTCTTCATTGAACAAGGGTTGATCCCCTGGCTTGATGGTAATAGTAGAGTCAGCGATATGCCGGGCCATGAGGTTACAGATTGTGGTTGACTACAAGTCTGCTGCTGATGGCTCACAGCATCTCATGTCTCTATCTGCATGTGTGTATCGCATGTGCATGCTTGCTTGGGCATGTCGTGTATCCGTAGGCGTTAACCAAATTAGAGTTTAAATTTAATAAAATTTAACTTTTCTTCTTTAAACCTGAGAAAACCTGTTGCGCTGGTTTCTTTGTCTTATAATTGGGAAGCGGTGAAAAAGGATTCACCAAGGGGGAGCTGAAAACACGGTGTGATTAAAAATTAAACCATGTTACAGCAAGACCAGGTGAAGGCTGAAAGGAACCCTAACCTCTTTCTCACCTGGTCGTAACAAGGAATACAAAAGAATAAAGCAAGAAAATCAGCTCCAAGAGGCACTAAATTCAATGCAGACAAGAAGGCCGCATGGTTTTCCATCTGCTGAACTCTTTATGTTTCCTTAGTAGAAAAAGAAAATTGAACTGGGTTAATTGTTTGCAACATCATTGTATAGACTTTGAGTTTGAGCATTAGATGCTGCTATAATTATGGCAAGACAAAGAATTTTTGAACTGATGTGTTCTTTCACAGTAAGAGTACATCTGGCATGCTACAAAACTTTCAGTTTCACTTATACCCCTTTCAAAACATGCAAAGGGCATTGGATTGGAATATAAATTTAGTACAAAAAACCCTTATTTATCTGAACAGTCCGAACTCCCACATTGATTTGTGTATAAACTGATGCACAGGAAAGTGAACAGTGTACACTCAGATAGGAGCAGTTAGCTTCCATAGAACCATAGAAACATTATGGCACAGAAGGAGACCATTCAGCCCGTCATGTCCATGCCATTCTTGTTCCTCAACAAGCATGTCAAAAAACTGCTGCACAATATAAAAAGGACTGTTTTCTGAATCGGCTGAAAGCAAATATTGGATGAGAGTAAATTTGGGAAACTCTAACTTAAAGTTTGCCTATGAAACAAACTTAAAATTAGAAGGCCCGTCTGATAAACTTTGCAAAGACAGTGGCAACAGATGGCCATAGCTATCAATGCCAGGAGTCTTGCCCCAAGGACCTGAATGCAGTGGCTCAAAAAGTTCAACGATCTCACGAGCGGTGAAGATCAGTCAATTCATCTTCAAATGCCATAGCCTTACACCTGAACCATTAGCCTCACACACTGCTTAATTCACCACTTCCCCTTCACTCACCTACCAACAATCTCTATCAATCACAACTCATATCTAGCATTCATAGCTTCACGTCACCCTCACACACTTAGTACTGCTGCATGCCTCACACCCACATCTCACAGCTTGCACATACTGCCAATTATTCAACCATGACAGCCACATCACCCAAAAAGATTGCCCCACACTCACTGACACATTTCCATCTCCCTTGAAGGACAAGGTGGCACATAACCAGAGGCAACAGGACCTAAGCGAAGGGTAATAGGTGCAGCTGCACGTCCTTACCCCCATGGAGGAGACAGTGTTCACCATTATTGGAGCAGCCATTGCTGAAGTCATAGTCAGTGGCAAGGTTGAAACCACTGAAGATGACAGTATCCTCATTCCTATTCCTCCTTTTCACATCCAATGTTCCCCCTCATCCCACAGTCTCTTCTGATTTACAAGCTGCAGGTGATGTAAGCATGCACCTCTTGCTACCACATCTCCCCTCACACCTTCCTCACCACAAACCTATCCTTGTGCCTTTCTTCTTTAAGATACCTAAGAAATGCCACCTGGACAAGCAATGGTGGAAGAGCAAGAGAACAGTGATGAAGAAACAGCTTCACTCAATTTCACACTTGCAGCCACCAGCTCAGATACTTACACTGCACCTCAAGGTTAGAGGCAGGATCTGCATGTGGTGAGACGTCAGCATAAGTGGCCAACAGACAGGGCAGGGGACAAGTGTAGCACAGGCGCCAACTTGCTGGAGGACGAGGTCACATTGCATTCTGCTTCAGAGGACTCAGATGAGCACTTTGATGGGGCAGGCTACAGAAAGCAGCTAATGGGTATGCACAATGAAATGCTTGGTGAAGTAGCAGGCCTACCGGAAAGCCTGCATGCAATGCGAAGGAGCGTGGAGGAATCCAGCACCAAACTTGCATAAGGCTTTATGCAAAGCTTGGAGCTCATTCTTTCCAGCATTGGAGTGCTGGCCAACTCCATTAATACACTTATGGACCTAATCACAATGCAGTGTCTGATGGCTGATGTCTCAGCTTCCATATTAGCACAAGCAGAAGCCACCTAATGTCTGAGTGCTGAAATAGAAACTCAGATTTCTGTCATGCAAGCTGCACTTGCTGCCGTGCAATCTGTCTGCTGCCTTCATAACTGCAGATACCAGTGTTCAAATGAGGCTTACAGGGTGTCACAGCAGTCCAGAAATTTGCCCTCCAACAGGTTACTTGGATTCCTGAGGCACTGCCCTGGGGGACTGGTAGCTCAGGATGATAGCATTTGTGCTCACACCACTTCCACTCCGCCAGTGCCCTTGCTTCTATCTGTCAGCCAGCCAGCCAGCCCAGAAATGGTACAGTCCAAAGCTGTGCCTTCTAGAGCAAAGCTGCTCGAGGTCATTCTGCAAGGCCACGATCTGCAGTCTACCCCCCGGAAATTCAGGAGCTTTCCACTAGTCATGCTGCAGCCACTGGGATGGGGCTGTGTAGAAGCACAAGAACAGGCAAAGGCACACATAAGATAGACATTAAGGGAATGCACAAGGATGATTAGTTGGCATTTGTTTGCAATATGGCATGATTTCATTTCCAAATTAGGACAGGAATGTTGATTTTACATTGTGGCCAAATGGATGCTGTGTTGGTCAGTAACAGAAGGCAGGTAAGGTGCAGGATTGTTAGTGAATGGGAAATTGGGGTCGTCTTCACTATACCGCAGTCGGATGAGTCATTCATGGTCAGCCTGGCTAGAAAGGAGTTGTGTTCTTTGCCTCTTCCCTTCCTCTTCCTCCTGTGGCTCCTCAGCTGGTTACCGTGTACCTGGTGGCAAGGGTAGTGCCTCATGATTGCGAGGTTGTGTAGCATGCAGCAGACCACCATGAATCATAACATTCACTGTACCAAGTACTGCAGAGCTCTTTCAGAGCAGTCCAGCCATGAAAGTGCTGTTTAGCACACCAATGGTGTGCTGTGTGGTATTTCACGTGGCAGCGTGACTTTCATTGTATGCATACTGTACATATGTGCAGGGGTTGCGCATCAAAATCATGAGCCATGTTGTCAAAGGATAGCCCCTCTTGCTAAGTCATTTGCATGCGGTGGCTTAAACAGAAACTGCATAGCCGAGTGCCGCAGAATGACGGTATCGTGACAACCATGCGCTTGACTATCATTCTCTAATTTGGTCAGGTCTACAAGAGGGTTAGGAATGTAATTTTTTTGTGGTCCAGTTAACAGACAAATCAGCAGTCGGGAGCTGCCGGTTGTCTTTGAACTCTACTGCATTTGTGTGGACATACATTGTTTTGATTCCCTCTGGCTAGATAGTCTAGGGACAGCCTAAGTCAGATCTGGAAGGAGGACAGGACTGTGTCAATTTGTAGTCCATTTGAAAGGCAGCTCTGTAGCCAGCAGCTGTTGGTTGTGGATTTATCTTTGGCAGCCTTCACCCAGCTCACCAATCATTCTAAAGACAACAGCAATAGGGCAGACAAGAGACTCCATGGTAACAAACAGCCACATAAGGAATTGGTTTACAAGGGTCAATCTCATGTTGAGTGTCAGCACAATGCTTTTGTTGTTTTTGATGGTCCGAGAATAGTAACATCTATAATTACTGTAAATCTACTGCTATATTTGATACTGTTCATTTATCGGTTTATTGTTCAATAAATCTGTCCAGTAGTTTATTGCCTAAGCCACAGTCTGGGTTTTTAATCTTCTGTCTTTCTGAAGTTGAGACTACATGGTATATCCAGTAAGCTGTAAACACAGTGATGAAGATACTCTGCTTGATCCCTGGGCTTGCTATACTTATTTAGTTATTAGGCAAGTAAAGGCACACCCCAGGTCATCAGGAACAAGTACTCTCTTATGGAGGTGGCTTGTGATAATGAACCCAAGGAAGGCATCCCATGTCAAATCCCAAAATATGCTATTAATATTTACCTACATTTAATTATATTCATCACATATTGGTCCAGTCCACTAACCTATACCTCCGCATTCTTCCTCATAGTCCTGCAGCCTGTCTGTTCCTTTGCATTATTTCTTATGCTGCTGTAACTTGTGCATATCATCTCACATTTCTCTATCTTGTCTATGTCCCCTCACATTATTCCTCATAGTTTGGCATGTCCCATAATTTGATTTTAATCAAAAAAAAATTGATTAGACCTCAATGACCAATTGTAAATTTTTTATGCATTTGGACCATGAGAGATCTCAACACTGACTCCCATGCACAATTCTAGCTATATTGTGCCAATCCAAGAAATAATCTTTTACTTCAACTATTTGCTTTCTATTCTTAAGCCAAGCCTCTTTATTGAGAACGAATTTGTAAACAGCCGCCACAATAACTTTAATACTAGGGGCCTTAATCTTCATAAAACGTTTCTTAGGTGGCAATTTCTCAAATGCTTTTAAAGTCCCAATATGCTACATCCACTGCCTTCCTTTTGTCTATAGGTTCAGTAATTTCTTCTAAGAATTCAATTAGTCAAGCATGACCTGCTCTTTATAAATCTGTGTCAACTGTCTCCATTTAGTCTTTATCTAACTGTTCACTAATATCATCCTATTTTCTTCCCACTAATGTGAAGCTAATTGGTCTATAATTACCTAGTTTATCACTTTCTATTTTTGATTAGGAGTATAAAATTAATCATCCTTCAGGCCTTCAATACAATGTCTGTTTTCAAATAATTTTTGAATATTAAGATCAGTTCCTCTGGTATTTCAACACAACAACTTGCGATTTATTCTAGTGCCTTTAACATTGAAAAATGTCCAACGGCGCTTCACAGAGGTATAATGAAGACAGACAGACTCCCAGCCAAATGAGGAGAGATGAGCATAAACGCAGTCAGAGGTGGGTCTTAAAGGAGAAGAGGGAGGTGACAGGGGAAAGTATTCCAGATTGCAAGGCCAGCCAGATGAAGGTATGGCTGCCAATGAGGGACAATGGGAGGGGGATGTGCAGGAGACCAGTGTCAGAGGCTCAGGGTGGGACGGAGAGTGGGGGCAGCACTGGAAAAGGTTACAGAAGGAGGGGAGGCCATTCAGGGAATTAAACATATGGATGAGAATTTTAAATTTGAAATAGTGGGGGATTGATAGCTAATAGGTCAATAAGAATGGGATAAGGGATTATCAGGAGTTGGTGTAAGATAGGATGGGGCTGCAAAGTTTTGGTTGTGTTGAAGATTATGGAGGGTGGAGGAGAGTGTAGAATTGTCAAGTTTGGAAGTGAAAAAGATACAGATGAGGGTTTCAGTGTTAGAAAGGGTCAAAGTAGGGGTGGAAGCGAACAAAGTTACAGATGTGGAAGTAGGTGGCCTTTCTGGCAGAGAGGATATGGTGACAGAATCTCAGCTTGGGGAATAGCCAAGGTGACAGTCTGATTCATCCCAAGAGAGTTACAAGAGAGTCTCTGTTAAGGTTCCGGAGTTTGTTTGAGAGGCAGAAGACAATGGCTTAGGTCTTCTCAATATTTATCACTCAACCAAGAATACACAGACCTCCTACAAGTCTGAAATGTAAACCATTCATGGCTGTCACAACTTTAAGTCCCCTTTCTGGCATAGTTTCCTTTTTAATATTTATCTTTATTAATGGTTATTATCCATCCCATCTTCCTCCTCTAACATTCCAGCAATATTTCCTTTACTCTTCTCTAAGTAGTGGTAATAAGTCTCACTGCTATCCCTTTACTGTCTATAAAACTATCTTTCTCATCCTTTAATGGCCCCATCCCTTCTTTACCTATCCTGCTTCAGTAAAAACTGGCAGTAGAATATCTTCTGTTTCTCCCGATCAGCTGCCATACCTTAGTCAGAAACCCCAGATAGACATACATGTGTAACCCCCAGATCAACTAGTCTTCCATCAGTCACATCAGCTCTTCTTATGCTCACTGACTCCCCTAGTACAGTACTTTGCAGTCCACATAGCCTCCATGCAGTCTCTACTAACTTGCTCCTTTCCTTAAAAAGACCTTTTTTTTTAACTGACTGGGGAAAGAGTAGTTAGTCTCAACTCCGCATAGCTCTCACCTTGACTACTTGCTGATTAGCTACACCTTCTGACTCTCTTTCTTCTACCCATCACCTTTTCCCACCTCTTCCCTTTCTCATCTTCGTGTCCAGGAACAGCATGCTTCATAATTTCTGGTCTAGATATTTTCCCCAGAACTACGCACTGCACAATGTACCTGGGTATCTCTCAAATTCAGCAATCTGCTGCGAATGCAGCAACTGGCTGGTAGACAGGAAACAAAGAGTAGGGATAAATGGGTCCTTCTCCGAAAGGCAGGCAGTGACTAGTGGGGTACCGCAGGGATCGTTGCCAGGACCCCAGCTATTCACAATATATATTAATGATTTCGATGAGGAAACTAAATGTAATATGTTTTGCAGACGACAAAAAACTGGGTGGGAGGGTGAGTTGTGAGTAGGATGCAGAGAGGCTTCAGGGTGATTTGGACAAGTTGAGTGAGTAGGCTAATGCATGGCAGATGCAGTATAATGTGGATAAATGTGAGGTTATACACTTTAGTAGCAAAAACAGGAAGGCAGATTATTATGTGAACAGCTATAAACTGAGAGAGGGGAATATGCAGTGAGACCTGGGTGTTCTCGTACACCAGTCGCTGAAGGCAAGCATGCAGGTCCAAAAGGCGGTGAAAAAGGCAAATGGTATGTTGGCCTTCATAGTGAGAGGATTCGAATACAGGAGCAGGGATGCCTTGCTGCAATTATACAGGGCCTTCGTGAGGCCACACCTGGAATATTGTGTGCAGTTTTGGTCTCCTTATCTGAGGAAGGATGTTCTTGCTATAGAGGGAGTGCAGCGAAGGTTTACCAGACTGATTCCTGAGATGGCGGGACTGACGTATGAGGAGAAATTGAGTCGGTTAGGATTATATTCACTGGAGTTCAGAAGAGTGAGGGGGGGATCTCATAGAAACCTATAAAATTCTAACAGGACTTGACAGGGTAGATGCAGGGAGGATGTTCCCGATGGTGGGGGAGTCCAGGACCAGGGGTCATAGTCTAAGGATATGGGGTAAACCTTTCAGGACTGAGAGGAGGAGAAATTTCTTCACCCAGAGCCTGTGGAATTCGCTACCACAGAAAGCAGTTGAGGCCAAAACATTGTATGTTTTCAAGAAGGAGTCAGATATAGCTGTTGGGTATAAAGGGATCAAAGGGTATGGGGAGAAAGCGGGAACAGGTTACTGAGTTGGATTATCAGCCATGATCATAATGAATGGCACGGCAGGCTCGAAGGGCCTACTCCTGCTCCTATTTTCTATGTTTCTATAAACTCAATGACAATTAGCTATGTGCATTCATTTTGCATCCTGAACTTCACACCCTTTCAAATATCCATCAATTTTACCTTGAAAAATGTTTATTTTATTTTTTTTTTAACTATTTCTCATGTCTGTCCTTTGGAAAAATCCTATTTGGGTTAGTGAAGAAACAAGTAGGTTTTTTGGTGACTATTTTAGTTTTATTTAAGTATGAGAACAGGTAATATTACAAACTTAGTTTTGAGAACTAGTAGCTTTCCTTCACTGAACAGAATGTAAGAAATATAACCTCACTTTCTAAATATGTCAAACATTCCAAACAAAGTCATTCCACAAAGACAAAAGAAAAAGGCAGCTGGGGATTCACCAGGATGAGACGCTAAACCGAGGCCCTGTCCGTACATGTGGATGTAAAAGTTCCCATGGTACTAATCAAAGAGTAGAAATTCTCGATGATGCCCTGGCCAATATTATGCCTCAGGAAACAGCACTAGAAAAGTTTATCTAGTAATTTGTCTCAGTGCCGTTTTTGGGGCCTTGCTGTGCACAAACTACCTGTTACGTTTCCTTACTTTACAATATAGTAGTTGTGATCTGCCTAAAGGCAGGTCCTTTGCTCATTTCTCTACACCTGACAGTTGGGCGCTTTCCTCTTCAGTTATTTGCAAAAGCCTACCCATTTTTAAACTTCCATGAGATATGAGCAATATGACTGGGGAAAGGTGACAAGAGGGGGTACCCCATTTCCTTCATGTGTGTTTTAAAGGAAACAAGTCCTCTTCCTGAAGGATCCTCCACTTCTAACCAACCATTGTCTCTGGAGATTCTAGCTCTTCCGCCATCACCATCAAAAATTCCCTGGCTCTGCCATTGGCCAAGGCTCATAACTAAGCATGGGACCCTTACCTGGATCTGTGGTGACCCACAAAAGAGAAGGGATGACTACCCCAGGTCTCGAATGACCATGCTACTCCAACTTTGCAATGACTACACTTCAAGAGTACTTAATTGACTTCTACTGGTATCTATATAAATGCAAATAATTACCTTTATTTTTATTTGTGCGTTTACATAACTCCTTTGAAGTGAACTCTTTAGGGTCTTTTCAATGTGGTTGTTATCAGATTCATTGGGTTTCTTCTCTTAATTGCAATGTTGTTCGAAACTCCTCGTAAACCAAATGAAATGTTTCTTTCCCCATGCATCTGAAAAGAAGCCAGGTTTATTCCAATGAGGTTTTCTAAACTTGCTCATTCGACATGGAGGAGTGAAGTGGGTGGATCATCTACATCTTTCCATGCTAGGACTGTAAAATCTTTGACATTGTTTTCTGACTCATTTTATGCAATCTATCTGGATGTAGAAAAGCTTTGTAAAATGTTTTGAGTTTCTTAAGGCTCCTATACATCACTAAACAAGTATTCTGTTAACTTACACTCCAAACCAAATATATCCTTCAGGTTGTTGCCTACTCAGTTGAGCTTTGGCTGAAGAACTGTTCCATCCATTGAAGTAATTTGTAGGTTCTTGTGGCAACATTCAACTGAACAATTTCTCAACGTACAAATATTTTAGTTCTGATACTTCACCAAGATCAGACTGTTCTTAGAATATTTTAAGTATTCCGATATCATTACCAAACTAAAAAATACCAGTTTCATTTTTTTTTAATCTTTCCAAAGTTTTACACCTCTCTTCAAAAATCAATGACAGTGTGCCAACAGGCCTCCAGCTGACACCTCACTCAAGTGAGAGCCTAAACAGTCAGCTGTGGCAGACTACTTCTGAATTTAGGGAGTTGCCAGTTCTGACCCTAATCCTCTCATCTAACACCCACACAGACACTTTCCAGAACTGATCTAGGGTGATTTTTTTCCCCCTTCTGTCCAACTTGGTGAGACAGAGGTAAATTACTCTACTCTAACTGAGGTGAGGGAAATTGGCAGAGACCAGGAATGAAAATTGCTTTGTCAGATTTAGTAGCACACCATACAGTGCATTCATCCACTGAGCTTTGGCAAAGCTGTGCCAATTCAAAAGTGTGAACTAATGTATATGAAATAATACGGCGAAGGTGAAATTACAAAAGGTGTAAATATACTGAACTGTGCAGATTGGAGTTTTTTTTAATAATTTAATAATATCCTTTCCTCTTATTGCCTTCCCATCAATCACCGTTCTGTCGCCATGCCACCCATTAGCTGACACTGAATCTGATGGAATAATTAGATCATTGGAATGCATTATTCAAACATGAAGTAGCTAGCTAGTATTTGGTTGAAACCTGACAAAACTCAACTATCGAGGAAAGTTGATATCAACCAGCCAGTCAAAAGTGAGATTTAGCACCAGTCCCTTGGATGAGTGTTCAGCATTCCACTTTAAGAGTTATTAGGCCTTAAAGTGATCTCTGATGTAGAATGCTTCACAGGAGCATTATAAAACAAAATATGACACTGATCTCCTTATGTGGTTATTAGGTCAGATGATCAAAAGTTTGGTCAAAAGGTAGATTTTAAGGAGTGTTTTAAAGGAGGAAAGTGAGGGGCAGAGAGGTTGGGGGAGGGAATTCCAGAACTTAGGGTCCAGGCAGCTGAAGGCAGAACCACCAATGTTGGAGCAATTAAAATCAGGGATGCTCAAGAGGCCAGGATTAGAGGAGCACAGATAATTTGGAGGGACATGGGGCTGGGGGAGATGAGAGAGATAAGGAGGGTCAAGGCCATGGAGAGAATTGAAAACAAGGATGAGAATTTAAAATCAAAATATTGCTTGGCTGGGAGCCATTGTAAGTCAGTGAGCACAGGGGTTGTGATGTCCTCAGGAGTGGAGTGAACATACAAATTAGGAGGAGTGGGCCACTCGACTCCTCGAGCCTGCTCCGCCATTCAAAGTTCATGGCTGAACTGATTACTCCACATTTCCAACTACCCCCAATAACCTTCCACCCTCTTGCTTATCAAGAGTCTATCTACCTCTGCCTTAAAAATATTCAAAGATTGCTTCCCCTGCCTTTTGAGGAAGAGAGTTCCAAAGACTCATGACCCTCAGAGAAAAAATTTCTCATCTCTTTCTTAAATGGGTGACCCCTTATTTTTAAACAGTGACTCCTAGTTCTAGACTCCCCCACAAGGGGAAACATTTTTTCCACATCCACCCTGTCAAGACCCCGCAGGGTCTTATATGTTTGAGGTTTAGCATAAGGTATGAGGCAAAGACAGAGAGACAAAGAATGCAATAAAAACAAGAAATGCTGGAAATACTCAGCAGGTCTGGCAGCATCTGTGGAGAAGGAAGCAGAGTTAACATTTCAGGTCGGTGACCCTTCTTCAGAACAAGCAAATATTAGAAATGTAAAAGGTTATAAGTAAGTAAAGCAGGGGTGGCGCAAGAGATAACAAAGGAGAAGGTGTAAATAGGACAAGGTCACAGAATAGCTGACCAGAAGGTCGTGGAGCAAAAGCAAACAATATGTTAATGGTGTGTTGAAAGACAAAGCATTAGTACAGATAGGGTGTTAATGGACTGAAAATTGAACAGCCGCAAATACAAACATGAAAAAAGTGGGTAAGCAAACTGAACAAACTAAGATGAAATAAAATAAAATAAACAAAAAAAAATTAAGGCAAAAGAAAAAAATAACCTGCAGATAAGGGTGTTGCTGTTGTTGTATGGCGTACCAACCTCTAACTTGCAGAGGCTCAGCGCCAACTCTCAGGCACTTCTTCCAACCTCCCTCTGGACCATAACCCCACCACCGAACATCAAGCTACTGTCCACAGGACTGTCACTGACCTCTTCTCCTCTGGAGATCTTCCCTCCACAGCTTCCAACCTCATAGTCCCACAACCCCGGACAGTCCGCTTCTACCTCCTCCCCAAAATCCACAAACAGGACTGTCCCAGCAGACCCATTGTGTCAGCCTGCTCCTGCCCCACTGAACTTATTTCTTCCTATCCTGACTCTATCTTTTCTCCGCTGGTCCAGTCTCTTCCCACCTACATCCGTGACTCTTCTGACGCTCTACGTCATTTTGACAATTTCCAATTTCCAGGCCCCAACCGCCTTCTCTTCACTATGGACGTCCAATCTCTCTACATCTCCATCCTCCACCAGGACGTCATGAGGGCTCTCCGCTTCTTCCTTGAACAGAAGCCCAACCAGTCCCCATCCACCACCACCCCCTTCTGCCTGGCTGAACTTGTTCTCACATTGAACAACTTCTCCTTCAACTCCACTCACTTCCTTCAAGTAAAAGGTGTTGCAATGGGTACCCACATGGATCCTAGTTATGCCTGTCTTTTTGTGGGATATGTCAAACATTCCTTGTTCCAGTCCTACTCACGCCCCCTCCCTTAACTCTTTTTCCGATACATTAATGACTGTATCGGTGCAGTTTCCTGCTCCCGCCCCGAACTGGAAAACTTCATCAACTTTGCTTCTAATTTCCACCCTTCTCTCACCTTTACATGATCCATCTCCGACACTTCCCTTCCCTTCCTCGACTTCTCTATCTCCATCTCTGGTGATAGGATGTCGACTAATATCCATTATAAGCCCACTGACTCCCACAGCTACCTCAACTACACTTCTTCACACCCTGCCTCCTGTAAGGAATCCATTCCATTCTCCCAGTTTCTCCGTCTCTGACGCATCTACTCTGATGATGCTACCTTCCATGACAGCGCTTCTGATATGTCTTCCTTTTTCCTCAACTGAGGATTCCACCCCCCCACTGTGGTTGACAAAGCCCTCAACCGTGTCCGGCCCATTTCCCGCACCTCTACCCTCACTCCTTCCCCTCCCTCCCAGAACCGCGACAGGGTTCCCCTTGTCCTCACTTTCCACCCCATCAGCCTCCATATCCAAAGGATCATCCTTCGCCACCTCCAGCGTGATGCCGCTACCAAAGGCATCTTCCCCTCCCTTCCCGTCAGCATTCCGAAGGGATCGTTCCCTCCGTGACAACCTGGTCGACTCCTCCATTACCCCCAACACCTCGTCCCCTTCCCATGCAATCGCAGGAGGTGTAATACCTGCCCATTTACCTCCTCTCTCCTCACTATCCCAGGTCCCAAACACTACTTTCAGGTGAAGCAGCGATTTACTTGTACTTCTTTCAATGTAGTATACTGTATTCGCTGCTCACAATGTGGTCTCCTCTACATTGGGGAGACCAAACGCAGACTGGGTAACCGCTTTGCGGAACACCTCCACTCAGTCCGCAAGCAGGACCCCGCGCTTCCGGTTGCTTGCCATTTCAACACTCCCCCCCCCCCCCACCCCCCGCTCTCATGCTCACATCTCTGTCCTGGGGTTGCTACAGGGTTCCAGTGAACATCAACGCAAGCTCGAGGAACAGTATCCCATTTACTGATTAGGCACATTACAGCCTGCCGGACTGAACATTGAGTTCAATAATTTCAGAGCATGACGGGCCCCCTAGTTCACTTTTCTTTTTATTTCTTTTTCCTTGTTTTTATATATTTTCTGTGTGTTTATTTTATTTTATTTCATCTTAGTTTATTCAGTTTGCTTACCCACTGTTTTTTTTTCATGTTTGTACTTTTGGCTGTTCAATTTTCAGTCCATTAACACCCTATCTGTACTAACGCTTTGTCTTTCAACACACCATTAACATATTGTTTGCCTTTGCTCCACGACCGTCTGGTCAGCTATTCTGTGGCCTTGTTCTATTTACACCTTCTTTGTTATCTCTTGCCCCACCCGTGCTTTACTTGCTTATAACCTTTTACATTTCTAATATTTGCTAGTTCTGAAGAACAGTCACTGACCTGAAACGTTAACTCTGCTTCTCTCTCCACAGATGCTGCCAGACCTGCTGAGTATTTCCAGCATCTGCAGTATTTTGTTTTTATTTTAGAGACAAAGAATGCAGCAGCTGAACATAAAGGCTTATCTTTTTATTCTGTCTTAGTTTCAGTTTCACTTTCTCTTTGCTAGCATGTGCTACAGCAGCCTCTAGAGTACAGAATGCAATTGCAATTTCAAAACACTACAACATTACATCATGTGCAGATCTATTGCTGTGTGGAAACTGATAAGTATGTCACATTCTCCCAATCTGACATAGAATACAGCATTTGTTCCAGTGTCTTTGAATGAGAAGGGCATTTCAAAGGTTCCTCGGATTTTCAGCAGTTTTTCATGGTTGTAAGGTAAAATTTTCATATTCCCTGGTTTGCAGAGAATGGGGCAATCTGAAGTTGGTTGAATGTCAATGTCATGGGAGACAAAACAGACACTCCTGTGTCGATGAGAGCATCTACGTCCAAGCAGCCAAGGGTTACAGTCACATGGGGCTGTTTGCTGCGTCAGAGAGCGCTCAAAAATATGTTCAGGGTCATCAGCCTCTACATTGGCTACATTCTCTCGCCTTTTTGCTGTGGTACACATATGTGTGCAACCTTGTTGGTATTGGACTTAGTAATGGATTTTGCTGATGGGCAACAAACACAAGCAAAGTGGTTGGGTTTTCACAGGCTTTATACAATTTGCCAGTAGCAGGATACTTTCTCCAGTATTGGAAAGCACCGCCATAGTGGAAACATTCTTTGGATAAGTCGCAGCACTGTTTGTGAGATGGCTGCTGTTGTTTGCAGGTGGTTTCCTGGCAGGTGAATGATGAACAGTGTTCACAGGAGTTGAACTTGGAGTGTGGTAGTAACTATTAACAGCCTCAACTTCAGTCACTCTGGACTCAGTGATAGTGATCTCATTAACTCCCAACAGCTCTGACAGCTTTCTATCCTTCTCGAGTGCTTTTCGGCATAGTCAACAGGAGAGACAGCTATCGACTATTTGTGTTTTGATTTCCCGTTCAACAACCTCAACATCACTGAAGTCACATTTGCTCGTTAGTTGCCTCAAACACATGCAATACTGGTCAATTGTCTTGTTTGCTACTTGCTTAGTACATCAGTAGACAACGGTTTCGCATATGGTGTTTTTCTTGGGTGTAAAGTAGGTCATTAGTGCATTTTTTTTTTACTGAGTTGTAGTCATTTTGCTCAGGCATTAGTGTCTAGAAGATATCTTCTAATTCTTCACCTCCATAGTGTAGAAGTAGGTCTTTTTTCTTGTTTCATCTATGATTACAAAATCTGCCATCGCCCCTTCAAAACCTCACAGCCACTTTTGCCAACGACAGGATATGGATGATGGTTCTGCCAGCAATGCAGTGATAAAGGATCTAGGATTGTGGTCCTTTCCGAGGAAACAGTGTGTACCATCTATAAGATGCACTGCAGCAAATCACCAAGGCTCCTTTGACAGCACCTTCTGACCTCTACCACCTATAAGGACAAGGGCAACAGATGCATGGGAACACCATCACCTGCAATTTCCCCAAGCCAAACACCATCCTGACTTGGAACTATATCTCCATTCCTTCACTGTTGCTGGGTCAAAATCCTGGAACTCCCTTCCTAACAGCACTGTTGGTGTACCTACACTCCAAGGACTGCAGCGGTTCAAGAAGGCAGCTCACCACCACCTTCTCAAAGGCAATTAGGGATGCACAATAAATGCCAGCCTATCCAGCAACACCCACATCCCGTGAACTAATAAAAAAAAATCTTCTCTGCAGTGATCTGAGATTATGTTTTTTATTGATAGGATGGTTATTTTGGAAATCAGTGTTGGCTTCCTGTGTGCCACTGTAACAGTCCTCCAAATTAAAATGCTGTGAAAGTAGACAAAAGCCTTCCAAAATGTTCATACCTGAAAGCAGTGTTTCCAATTTATTTTCATCCTTTTCTGTTTACCATGTCACCTTTGTGATGTTCTCAGGACTAGAGTGAGGTTTAGCCAAGTTTAGCATAAGGCAAAGACAGAGACAAAAACTGCAGCAGCAGAACATACAGGCTTCTTATTTTATTGTCTTAGTTTCACTTTCTCTTTTTGATAGGTGAACAGGACTTGGTGCGAGTTAAGACGTGGGCATCAAAGTTGTGGGTGACCTCAAGTTTACAGACAGTAGAATGTGGGAGACCAGTCAGGAGTGTATTGCAATAGTCAAGTCTAAAGATAGCAAAGGCATGAATGAGGGTTTCAGCAGCACATGAGCTGAGACAGGGGTAAAGTTGGGCAAAGTTACAGGAGGTGGAAATAGGCATTGATGGCGCAAATAGGTGTTTGGAAGTTCATCTCAGGGTCAAATATAACAGCAATATTGAGAACAGACTATTTCAATCTCAAGAGTTGCCAGGGAGAGGGATGAAGTCGGTAGCTATGGAACGGAGTTTGGAAAGGGGGTTGAAAACAATGGCTTCAATCTTCCCAATAGTTAATGGGGGGAAATTTCTGCTCATCCAGTACTGGATGTCAGATAAGTGGTCGGATAATTAGCAATAGTTGAGGTGTCAAGAGAGGTGTGGTGAGGTGGGGCTGAGGTAGAGCTGGGTGTTGTCAGCGAAGGCTGGGATAATTAAGTAAACTCATCGCAATAAACCCAGTTTTCTTTTTAGCTTTTCCATTTGACAAACTATATTTCACTGTACTCAAGCAATGCCAGTTTTATAACTTAGTCCAATAGTTAAACATTCCTGTAATTAAAAGAAACATATGAAAATCATTTCCAAGTCAATTAACAGCAGATTGCCAAGTACAACCTGCTTTAACTACAGAAAATAGATATGACTTTAGATGGTTGAGAATTCGTTATAAAAGAGAGGACTGTAATAAAATCTCCACTCTGGCATCTGTCAGTGTTTATCGAGAATCACAACAGACAAAAGGCAGGAACTGAAAAGAAAACCGAGAACCTTTCAGCACCAGCCGTTCAAACAGTTGGCATGCTACTCGATAATTACCAGAAAAGAATGCTTCAAGAAAAGGATAAATTCTGAACAAAATAAAGCGTTGTGCTTCACCAAGGTTTGATGTTATGACTAAAAGCATTTTCTTCCCTTTCGTGTAAAATATTGAGTCCAACGTACTTTCAAATATGTTGCACTTAATAGTAATTTGGGATAGTAGGCAGTGTTTTTTCTTTATTTTTGAGGATAACAACCATTAATTATAATGCTCAATTATAACTAGCATATTGAATATAAGTAATGGTACATTTTTTCCATGTGTAGGGAATAAAGAGGGTGCTAACTTCATATCTCTGTGGCACTGAAATGAAAATTCCTATGCTCAAATATTAAATATGAATGCAATGATCCATGTGTTGTTAGAAAGTTACAAAATGTCTACTGCGAAATGCAAGTGGCCAAAATTGAACAGTATGGAATGTAAAGTTAGATTATTATCCTGGAGTTTTGATGAATTACCTTTGGAGTCTGAGAGACATTCCAAAGGGTTGACTTTGTAAGTTTTGAACATCAGGAGAATTATATTGGGTAGCATCCACGATATGGCAAATTATACATGGGCTGGAATTTAAAAAAATACAGAATCTGGTGGAAATGCACAGGTCAGTCAGTATTGAAAAAATAAAGGTTATTACTGAATCATTCACTTTCTGCACCTTTTTAATGTTGACATTTTAATTATGTTGGTTAATTCAAAATGCTGACAACACAGTGGGTCTGTCAACCCTTAAAAAAGCACCTTCCCCACTGCCTCCATGCAAGCAGTGTATTCTTAGTGGGTCTGTTCCTAAAACATCAGCTCCACCAATCCCATTTATTCAGTTTTCCCAGCTATAAAGAAAATGGAGAAGTTACCAAAGTCCATGCAAGCTTCAGAAATTGTACTTCAGTTTTCTCCTGGGCATTCTGCTACCCTCCAGTCTGAGAATTTACTGCAAAATAGAAAAGTCTCGTCGGAAAATCCTGTTGGATTAATAACTATACAATAGAAACAAAATATTTAGGACTTAAGAGCATTGCAGGTAAAATGCAGCCCATAGGTATCTAGCATGGAATAGAAAGAATATGGGGAACTGTTAATGGGGACTCTTAACCTACTGTCAACCCTGATAAAACACTGTCAGTGAACAATAGTACAGTCTACTGGAATAAATGCCCTGCATGGCCTCTAGGGGCATGCTGTAAAATTTTTAAAAGCATCGTAGTAGATCTCCAATCCATAGAGCCTGCCAAACAGCATTAAGTAATAACACAGGTCAGGTAATCTAAAAAGAATTAGAAAGAGAGCACTGGGCCAATGGAGAGGCAGGAAGAGAAAAAATGGTAGCAATAAGAAAAAAAGATTTGCATTAATATAGCACCTTCAATGACCTCAGGACATCTCAAAGCACTTTATAGTCAATAAAGTTCTTTTAAAGTGTAATCACTGTTGTTGTTCATGTAAGCAATAATCTTCTTCTTGACGTAAGCAATATTGGAAGAAATAATACAGGGATCTTAAAAGTCACATTTGTAAGGATTGCATCAAAACTCAAAGATAAGGGTTGCAAAGTAACTGTGTTTGGCTCTTGGTGTGTTCATAAGTAACTGGGAATAACATTAGTACAAAAAATAATAACTGGTATAGGAGAGACAGGCAACAACTAAACAAAAAGAGGGACACTGGGGCAGCTGTCGAGAATAATATAAACAGAATAGGTCAAGTGGAGTATGTCACAGTAAGAGATCATCTAAGCTTAAGTGACCACAAAATAATTCAGTTTAAAGAAATCACGGAAAGAGACCAGAAAATAGCGAAGGTAAAAATGCTGAACTGGGGAAGAGCTACTTTCAGTGATTTAAGAAGGGACCTAGCACAGGTAGATTGGAAAAGGCAATTGCAATGTAAAGCAGTAACAGAGCAACGGAGGATATTCAGAGAAGAGTTAGTTCAAGTACAAACTAGAAACATTCCTTTGAAGGGAAAAGGTAGAGCATCCAAAGTTAATGTGCCCTGGATGATAAAGGAAATAAAGGTTAAAATAAAACAGCAAAAGGAGGCTTATGATAAATGTCAGGAGTAAGATTCAGTTAATAACCAGGAAGATTATGGAAAGCACAAGGGAGAATTGAAAAAGTGAATAGAGGAGGCAAAGAAAGGTTACAAGAAAAGATTAGCAGGCAACATTAAATTAACTCCTAAAATATTTTGTAAACATTTAACTTGCAAGTGATCAGCTAAGGAATAAGTTGGGCCTATTAAGGACCCAAAGTGAAATCTTCATATGGAGGCAGAGAACATGGTTAAACTACTAAGTGAGTATTTTGTTATCGTCTTCACAAAGGTTAAAAGAGGCGAGGGAAATTATGGACAGGATAGTAATAGATAGAGAAAGCATTCTAAAAAGATTGGCACTACTGAAAGTCGGTAAGTCACCTGGTCCAGATGGAATGTATACGAAGTTGCTGAAATAAGAAAAGATAGAAATAGCATAGGCATTAGTCCTGAACTTTAAATCTTCATTTGATACAGGAGTAGTGCGAGAGAACTGGAGAGTTGCTAATGTTATACCACTATCTAAGAAAGAGGAGATGGATAAACTTGGAAACTACAGGCCAGCCAGCCTAACATCAGTGGTGGGGAAATTACTGGAAATCATCAGGGAACAGATAAACATTCATTTGGAAAGGCATGGGTTAATCAAGGAGAAACAGCTTTTTAAAGGCAATCTATGTTTGACGAACTTGATTGAATGCTTTGATGAGATAACAAATTTGATCAAGGTAGCACAGCAGATGCTGTATATATGGGACTTCCAGAAGGCATTCAACAGGAGGTCTATTAAGAAAATGGAAGCCGTTGAAAAAAATTAAAGGGAAAGTGGTGGTATGGATACAAAATCAGCTCAGTGACAGGAAGCAGAAGGTGGTGGCGGATGGATGTTTTCCAGACTGGGAGGTGGTTTGCATTTGCATTCCCCAGTTTTGGGTCCATTACTCTGCAATTTTTATAAGCGGCCTGGACTGGGGTGTAGGGAGCAGCATTATAAAGTTTGTAGATGATACGAAACTTGACAAAGTAGTAGATAGCGGTGAGGATAGTTATAGGCTTCAGGATGACAGACAGGATGGTGAAATGGGCAGAAGCAGAAGAGGCTATAGGAGTTCAATGCAAAGAAGTGTGAAGTGAGGCACTTTGAGGGGACAAATATAAGATAGAACACTACAAAAGGTATTATTTTGAAGAGATGAGCAGAGGGAACATGGTGATAATATACAAATCCTTAAAAGGTGGCAGGGCAAGTTGATAAGGCGGTTAAAAAAAGCATATGGGTTACTTGGGTTTATAAATAAAGAAATAGAATATAAAAACAAAGATCATGCTGGAATTTTAAAATCACTGGTCAGGCCTCAACTGGAGTATTGTGGACAATTCTGGGCACCACACTTCAGGAAAAAATGTAAAGGTCTTAGAAAGGGTACAGAGAAGGTTTACCAGGGATAAGGGACTTCAGTTATGAGAGATTGAAAAACTTAGGACTGTTCGTTGTCCTTGAAACAGAGAAGGTTAAGAGGTGACCTTGTAGAGGTTTTCAAGATGATGAGAGGTTTTGATAGAGTAGATAGAGAAAAACTATTCCCTTTGGCGAGTGGGTCAATAACTAGAAGTCAAAAATTTGAAATCGTTGGCAAAAGATCAAGGGAGATGAGAAGAAATGTTTTCCCTCAAGAGTTGTTGCGATCTGGAGCACCACCTGAAAAGCTGTAGAAACTGATCCCATAAATAATTTAAAGAGGGAATTGGACAGCTACTTGAGGATGAGGAACTTACAGGGTCATGGACAAAAAGTGTGGAGGTGGTGGCATAGTGGTAATGTCACTAGACTAGTACAGAGCCCCAAGCTAATGCTCTGGCGACATGGTCCGAATCCCACCATGGCAGATGGTGGAATTTGGATTCAATTAATAAAAATCTGGATTAAAAAGATTATCTATTGGTGATCATGAAACAATTGCTGTAAAAATCTATATGGTTCACGAATGCCCCTTAGAGAAGGAAATCTTCCGTCCTTACCTGGTCTGGTCTACATGTGACTCCAGACCCACAGCAATATGGTTGACTCTTAAATGCCCGCTGAAATGGGCTAACAAGCCACTCAGTTGTATCACACCGCTACAAAGCTTAAGAAAAGGAATGAAACTGGACGGACCACCCAGCATCGACCTAAGCACCGGAAACGACAACAGCAAACCCAGACCTGTCGGCCCTTACTAACATCTGGGGGCCTGTGCCAAAATTGGGAGAGCTATACCACAGACTAGTCAAGCAACAGCCTGACATATTCATACTCATGGAATCATACCTTGCAGACAATGTCCCAGACACCACCATCACCATCCCTGCCATATCATGTCCCACCAGCAGGACCAAGCAGAGGTGGCGGCACAGTGGTATACAGTCAGGAGGGAGTTGCCCTGAAGTCCTCAACACTGACTGCAGACCCCATGAAGTTTCATAGCATCAGGTCAAACATGGGCGAAGAAACCTTCTGCTGATGAATCAGTGCTTCTCCATGTTGAACACCAATTGGAAGAAGCACCGAGGGTAGCAAGAGCACAAAATATATTCTGGGTGGAGGACTTTAATGTCCACCACCAAGTGTGGCTTGGTAGCTCCACTACTGACTGAGTCCTAAAGGACATAGCTGCTAGACTGGGTCTGTGGCACATGGAGAGGGAACCAACAAAAGTGAAAAACTTACTTGATCTCATCCTTATCAATCTACCCATTTCAGATGCATCTTTCCATGACAGTATTGGTAGGAGTGACCACCGTACAGTTCTTGTGGGGACGAATCCCATCTTCACACTGAGGGTACCCACTATCATGTTCTGTGGCACTACCACCGTGACAAATGGGATAGATTTCAAACAGATCTAGCGACTCAAAACTGGGCATCCATGAGACACTGTGGGCCAGCAGCAGAATTATATTCAACCACAATCTGTAACCTCATGGCCCGGCATATCCCCACTCTACCATTATCAAGCCAGGGGACAAAGCCTGGTTCATGAAGTGCAGGAGGGCATGCCAAGAGCAACACCAGGCATACCTAAAAATGAGGTGTCAGCCTGAAGAAGCTACAACACAGGGCTACCTGCATGCCAAACAGCGGAAGCAGCATGCGATAGACAGAGCTAAGCAATCCCACAACCAACGGATCAGATCTAAACTCTGCAGCCCTGCCACATCCAGTTGTGAATGGTGGTGGACAATTAAACAACTGACAGATAGAGGTGACTCTACAAATATCCCCATTCTCAATGATGGGGGAGCCCAGCACATCAATGCAAAAGAGAAGGCTGAAGCATTTGCAACAATCTTCAGCCAGAAATGCCAAGTGGATGATTCATCTCAGCCTCCACCTGAAGTCCCCAGCATCACAGATGTGAGTCTTCAGCCAATTCAATTCACTCCGTGTGATATCAAGAAACAACTGATGGAACAAGATACTGCAAAGGGTAAGGGCCCTGACAACATTCTGGTAATAGTACTGAAGATTTGTGCTCCAGAACGAGCTGCGCCCCTAGTGAAGCCATTCCAGTACAGCTACATTGAATGTCCTGTCCACAAAAAGCAGGACAAGTCCAAACGGGCCAATTACCGCCCCTACTCTGAATCATCAGTAAAGTGATGGAAGGTGTCATGGACAGTGCTATCAAGCGCTCTTGCTTAGCAATAAACCTGTTCACTGATGCTCAGTTTGGGTTCCATCAGGGTCACTCAGCTCCTGACCTCATTACAGCCTTGGTTCAAACATGGACAAAAAATCTGAACTCCAGAGGTGAGAGTGACTGCCCTTGACATCAAGGCAGCATTTGACTCAATGTGATATCAAGGAGTCTGAGCAAAACTGGAGTTAATGGGAATCAAGGGGAAAACTCTCCACTGGTTTCCACCTAGCACAAAGGAAGATGGTTGTGGTTGTTGGAGGTCAATCATCTCAGTCTCATGACATCACTGCAGGAGTTCCTCAGGGTAGCTGCTTCATCAATGACCTTCCCTCCATCATAAGGTCAGAATTGGGGATGTTCGCTGATGATTGCACAATGTTGAGACCATTCGCGATTCCTCAGATACTGAAGCAGTCCATGTAGAAATGCAGCAAGACCTGGACAAAATCTAGGCTTGGGCTGAGAAGTGGGAAGTAACATTCGTGCCACACAAATGTCTAGTAATGACCATCTCAAACAAGACAGAATCTAATCATCTCCCCTTGACATTCAATGGCATTACCGTTGCTGAATCCCCCACTATCATCCTGGGGGTCACCATTGACCAGAAACTGAACTGGACCAGCCACATAAATGCTGTGGCTACAAGACCAGGTCAGAGGCTGGGAATTCTGTGGCGAGTAACTCATCTCCTGACTCCCCAAAGCCTGTCCACAAGGCACAAGTCAGGGGTGTGATGGAATACACTCCACATGCCTGGATGGGTGCTGCTCCAATAACACTCGAAGCAAAACAACATCCAGGACAAAGCATCCCACTTGATTGGCACCCCATCCACCACCTTCAACATTCTCTCCCTTCACCACTGATGTACAGTAGCAGCAGCGTGTACCTTATACAAGACGCACTGCAATAACTCACCAAAGCTCCTTTGACAGCACCTTCCAAACTTGTGACCTCTACCACCTCGAAGGACAAGGGCAGCAGATGCATGAGAACACCACCTGCAAGTTCCCCTCCAAGCCACACACCATCCTGAGCTGGAACTATATCAACCTTCCTTCAGTATCGCTGGGTCAAATCCTGGAACTCCCTTCCTAACAGCACTGTGGTGTACCTACACCCCAAGGCCTGCAGCAGTTCAAGAAGGCAGCTCACCACCACCTTCTCAAGGGCAATTAGGGATGGGCAATAAATGCTGGCCTAGCCAGCGACACGCTCATCCCGCGAATGAAAAAAAGTGGAGATGTGGAACTATGCACACTTTTCTTTCAAAAAGCCAGTACTGACAGGATGGGCCGAATGGCCTCCTTCAGTGCCGTAAGTTATGATTCTATATGGAAAGGGAGACAGAATGTGGAGAGGAATTTGGCTATTGGAAGAGACTGATTACAGAGTTATTCATTGACACTCAAATGCAAAAGGGTCAGATATCTAAAGATATAGGCAATAAAATGTACATACATAAACACAAATAACTATGAATAACATGCCAGAACTGAAGGCAAAGGCCACTGATAAGAGGAATGAGCGGTTATAGGTAAGAAGAAAACCTTGAAAAATTGGGGCTACAGTACAAAAAAGGATAAGTGAGGCTTTGAAAATGACAGCAGGCAAATCAGCAACAAAGGGGCACAAAGATAGCAATCTCTCCAAATGAACAAAAGGAGAGTTTAGCAGATTTTTTTCACATTAGAGATGGCAATCTTTCACAAGGTAGCTATTGGGGTACAGAATGGATTGTTACTTAAGAGAATTGGAAAAGTATTTGTAAACGAATATGCAATAAAGGAAAAGAGCAGAGAAATGAACTTAATAATACATAGCTCCAGTTGAACAGCTAGCATTGGCACAGGCATGATGGACTAATTAGCCTTCTTTTGTCCCATAATTTGCCATTTCTTCCCTTTTTTTTCCATGAACTCTGTCTAATACATGTCATTTTACAACAATTTCCATGTTAACATAACATTTTATGTATTCTATTTTCAGTGTAAAAATGTTAAAATGTCAAACCATTTTCTCAGTACAGACAGCTTTCTAAATGTTGCTTTTCCTTGCAATTTTCTCTCTACATTTCTGAGTTGAGTCACACTTGCATACAAGTCAGCCACACTCCAGTACCCTACGACAAGCTCATTCTTCTGTGAGCCTAGACAGCAGGTGACCAAGAGAAGCAACAAAGGGAAGTCTGATGCTGTCTGCACCCAAAGTCCACCACTGTGTACTTTTGACCAAACACAATTAATTACGACTGATCCGTCCCTTCCCCTCCCTAGCCTATGGGCAGTGAAGCAAATTTTAGTGTCCGTACTTGCTGTTATTAAGATTAGCTAACTCCACACAACAGTGATTTGCCACAATTAGGTATGGTAACTTCTGAAAGCTAACTGTCTGCTGTGTTGCAATTATTGGATTTCATCATCTAAATAATACACAATCAAAATGTGACATTAATTTACCTTTCAGGTTTCTGATCAGCATGCGTAGATACCGTTCACTTGCAATTCTTATATCAGCATCACCTAACTCAGAACAAAATGGCACAGGAGGCCAGTCAGCCCATCATGCCTGTGCCAGCTCTTTGAAAGTGCTCTCCAATTAGTCCCACTCCCCTTCTCTTTCCCCATAGCCATGCAAATTTTTCCCTTCAAGTATTTATCCAATTCCCCTTTGAAAGTTACTATTGAATCTACTCCCATGACCTTTTCAGGCAATATAATCCAGTTTAGCTGTGCAAAAAAAAATCCTCACCTTCACCTCCAGATCACAACTACTTGCTGTGCAAAAAAATAATTTATATCACCACTGTTTCTTTTACCAAACCTCTTATCTGTGTACTTTTGTTACTGACCCTTCTACTACTGGAAACAGCTTCTGCTTATTTACTGGATCAAACGCTTCATAATTCTCCTCTGTACCCTCAAGACCTTGACACCCTTTCTAGGTGTAGTTCCCAGAATTGTGTACAATACTCCAGCTGGAGTCTAACCAATGATTTATAAAGATTCATCATAACTTCCTTGCTTCTTTACTCTATGCCTTTATATACAAAGCCAAGAATCCCATATGTCTTTTTAAAAAACAGCCTTCCCACCTTGTCCTGCACCCTTCAAGGAATTGTGAACCTACAGCCCAGGTGTCTCTGCTCCTGCATATCCTTTAAAAATCGTACTATTTACTTTATATTGCCTCTTCTCATTCTTCGTACCATAATGAATTACTTCACATCTCCTTGTAAAATTTCATCTGCCATGTATCTGCCCATTTCACCTGTCTATGTCCTTCTGAAGTCTGTGACAATCTCCCATGTTGGTTACTACATTTTCAAGTTTGTGTCATCTGTAACCTTTGAAATTATGTCCTGTATACCCAAGTTCTGATCAATAATGTACTCTATCAAAAAGAGCAATGGTCCCAATACAGACCCCTGGGAGACCACCATCTCCAGTCTGAAAAACTGTTCACCACACTCTCTGCTTTCTGTCCCTTAGCCAATTTTGTATCCAAGCTGCACCGTCCCTTTAATCCCATGAGCTTCAATTTTGCTAACAGGGTTATGTGGTATTTTACCAAATGCCTTTGAAAGTCGATATACATAATATCAACCGATTTACCCTCATCAATCCTCTCCATTACTTCAACAAATAACACTTCAAACACAATTTGTCTTTAACAAATCCATTGCAGGCTCTCATTTGCTCATGTTTTTCCAAGTGCCAATTAATTGTTTCTCAGATTATTGTCTCAAAGTTTCCCACTTTAGTTTTATTTTCTCTTAAAAATTCTGCCATAATTTTCTGTATATAAATGTTTTTTTTAAAGAAAAATCAATTATCTTATTCAATCCAAGCAGGTAGGAAATGCAGTTTCAAGACCCTCTACCATACTACACTTGGGTCAACCACGATAAGATTGGTAATATGCTCTCTGATTTTCTCTCCCATCTGTAGGACAGCACCTGGTCTTGACCTTGGCAATCTCCCAGTGATGTAACAGAATTTGGAAAAATAGCAGAGTGCAGGATCAACATTACCTCACTACCTGTGATACCATGTGTTGCGCTCCATGTAAAACTTGCTTTTTGTTTTACCATCTGCTATTTCTGTTTTTTCAAAAAGGCGATTTTGTCAGAAGCATATCAGACTAATTGGGTCTGATAATAGAACACCATTGTGACATGAAAATTGCAGGGCTTTCTGCTTTCAGTGTACCATGCTTCTATAGCCACACTGTTCAAACCCAAGATTTTCTTGAAGAAAAGATCAGTCTACTGTTAAATTGTGCAGACATAGCCTGCTCATGTTGCTCTTTCATGATATTTCAATTGATGTTTGATTACTTCCACTTCAGGTGAATTACAACTGCCTATGTGGTCATATTGGTATTATGAGCCAAACACTGAACATGCACTAACCACCAGAAAAACAATATTATTCGATATAAGCACAGATGTCAGTTGAATAGCTGGCAATGTCAAGGGTAAATACGTTTAAGAAGCTTGATTTTTAAAACATCAAAACATTAATGAAAGCTACTGCATGTAAGGCAGCAATTACACTCTTGTAAAACATGCAAACAAACCTGGTTATCATCAGGATCGTGGTCAGGAGAGACTTTTTAAATGAACTCTGAGGATATTTCACATTATTCAACTAAACCTTTGTTTTCTTTATAGCTGTAAAACTGAAGTGAATTTTGGATTATAAAATGGAGATATTTGTTGTGACCATACTTACAATTTTGCAAAGAGAATTTCAATAGACATTTCCATTTCCAATGAGAGTCTAAGCACTTCTCCTTGACACTCAACAGCATTACAAACCGGGTAATTACAGGCCAGTGAGTCTAACATCAGTGGTAGGGAAACTATTGAAAAAAATTTTGAGGGACAAGATTAATCTCCACTTGGGTGCAGTGATTAATTAGGGATAGTCAGCATGGCTTTGTCAGGGGAGACCATGTCTAACACATTTGATTGAACTTTTCCGGGGAGGTGAGTAAGTGTGTAGATGAGGGTAAAGCAATTGATGTAGTCTACATGGACTTCAGTAAGGCTTTTGATAAGGTCCCAAGTGGGAAATTGGTCAAGGTGGTAAGTGCCCATGGGATCCAGGGCAATTTAACAAATTGGATCCAAAATTGGCTTAGTGGCAGGAGGCCTTGGATGATGGTCGAGGGTTATTTTTGTGATTGGAAGCCTGTGACCAGTGGTGTACCGCAGGGATTGGTGTTGGCACCCTTGCTGTTTGTAGTGTGCATTAATGATTTCGACGTGAATATGTTTAGTTTAGAGATACAGCACTGAAACAGGCCCTTCGGCCCACCGAGTCTGTGCCGACCATCAACCACCCATTTATACTCATCCTGCACTAATTCCATATTCCTACCACATCCCCGCCTGTCCCTATCGTTCCCTCCCACCTATACTAGGGGCAATTTATAATGGCCAATTTACCCATCAACCTGCAAGTCTTTGGCAAGTGGGAGGAAACCGGAGCACCCGGAGGAAACCCACGAAGACACAGGGAGAACTTGCAAACTCCACACAGGCAGTACCCAAATATAGGAGGTATGATTAGTAAGTTTGCAGAAAACACAAAAATTGGTGTCCTAAATAGTGAGGAGGAAAGCCTTCGGTTCCAGGACGATACAGATAGGCTGGTAAGATGGGCAGAGCAGTGGCAGATAGAATTTAATCCTGAGAAGTGTGAGATGATGCATTTTGGGAGGACTAACAAGGCAAGGGTATATATAATGGATGGTAGGACCCCAGGAAGTACAGAGGGTCAGAGGGACCTTGGTGTACTTGTCCATAGATCACTGAAGGCAGCAGCACAGGTAGATAAGGTGGTTAGGAAGGCATATGGGATACTTGCCTTTATTAGCCGAGGCATAGAATATAAGAGCAGGGAGGTTATGATGGAGCTGTATAAAATGCTAGTTAGACCACAGCTGGAGTACTATGTACAGTCGTGGGCAGCACACTATAGGAAGGATGTGATTGCACTGGCGAGGGTACCGAGATGCTGCACCAGGATGTTGCCTGGGCTGGAGCAATTCAGCTATGAAGAGAGACTGAAAAGGCTAGGGTAGTTTTCCTTAGAGCAGAGAAGGCTGAGGGGGGACCTGATTGAGTTATACAAAATTATGAGGGGGGGTCGATAGGAAGAAACTTTTTCCCTTAGCGGAGGTGTCAATAACCAGGGAGCATAGATTTAAGGTAAGGGGCAGGAGGTGTGGAGGGGATTTGAGGAAAATGTTTTCACCCAGCGGGTGGTTGGAATCTGGAACACTGCCTGAAGGGATGGTAGAGGCGGGTACCCTCACAACATTTAAGTAGTATTTAGATGAGCACTTGAAATGCCATAGCATACAAGGCTACAGGCCAAGTGCTGGAAAATGGGATTAGAATAGATTGGTGCTTGAAGGCTGGCACGGACATGATGGGCTGAAGGGCCTGTTTCTGTGCTGTATGACTCCTTGATATCACTGAATCCCCCACCATCAACCTCGTTGGGGGGGGGGGAGGGGGGAGAAAGAGAGGGCGGGGGTCACCTTTGACCAGAAACTTAACTGGACGAGGCTACAACAGCAAGTCAGAGGCTGGGAATTCTGCGATGAGTAACTCACCACCTGACTCCTCAAAGTCTGTCTATGATCTACAAGGCACAGGTCAGGAGCGTGATGGAATACTCCCCACTTGCTTGGATGTGTGTAGCTTCAACAACACTCAAGGAGATCGACACCATCCAGGACGAAGTAGCCTGCTTGATTTGTACCCCATCCATCACCTTAAGCATTTACCCCCTCACCAGTATACCTTGGCTGCATGTGTACCATTTATGAGATGCACTGCAGCAACGAGCCAAGGCTTTTTCGACAACACCTCCCAAACCTGTAACCTCTACCACCTAGAACAATAAGGGCACAGGAATATGGAGCACCACTGCCTGTAAGTTCTCCTCTATGACACACACCATCCTGGCTCAGAAATATATCGCTATTCCTTTATCATCACTGGATCAAAATCCTGGAATTCTCTCCCTAACAGCACTGTGGGTGTACCTGCACCACACGAAGTGAAGCAGCTCAATAGGTGGCAATAAATGCTGGCCTTGCCAGTGACGCCCATACCCCATGAGAAGACAAATAACCCGTCTAAAAATCTCTTGAAAAGTACATCATAAACACATTTATTTGTATAATTTCCTGACACAACATTTTTGTACATCTCCAATATAAACTCATATTTTGAACAAGTATAAAGCTCTTAAACGTGTTAGAGAGTGTACTGTCTGCGTATATTTGCTACACTACCATTTGACCAAAGGCACTTAAATATCTCAAATGTATCTACATTTCAGAACAAAAGCAATCATTTTTCACCTATCCAGAAACAGCACAGAGCAACAAATCTAACTGGTAAATTGAGTAATTTAAAAAATCTAAATTAATTCATTATAGTAGTCTTAATATAGCATTACATTTTGCCAACCCATACTACTGAAATAACCCACATCATACAGACTAATTCAAAAGAAATTATTTGATTGAACTTGAAAGAATTAGGAATAATGAGTTATGATTAGGGAACCAGCAGAATTTTAAAATGCTAACTGGCAGAAACCATTTTAAATATGACACTTTTGCCTTATGAACAGAATTTATAACTTAGAACTGTTTAAAGAATTGCATGAATTCCAAAAAGCACACTTGCAAGAACCATCTGCAAGATTTAATCATATGCATCAATCAGCAATAGCTTACATCACAAAACTTAGACCGAGCACACACGGTCAAGCCTGAATCTAAAGCAGGATTTTTTAAAAAATCCCAACCCGGATTAAATTTTTTTTAATGCTGCAAATTTTATAGAAAGCTGTAGAAATATGATATTGTCCATTAACTGCACTCATGGACATTCTGAACATGGGATGGAACGAAGTGGGGTAGAAAAAGTGCGAGCTGAAATGACCAGGGAAAAAATCTTAAAGGCTTTTGAGGTAAATTTGGGAAAAATATATAACCCTATGAAAGAAATAAATTACAGAAATTAACAGATTACACATAATGGCCTGGATTTTGTAGGATTTTTTGAAGGTGAACTATCAGTGCTCACCGTCACTATCCCTCTGAAACTGACTGGAACTTGAAGATTTAGCACAAGCGCATATTAACCTGGGAGCCCTGAAGTTGCAGTCTGTCATTCACTGCCCTGCCACAAACTGAACTGTGGATCCCATCCCTCTACCCCCAGAGCCAGCAATCAGTGAAATCAGTTGATCTGGTGAGAACTTCCCTTTTGCCACTCTCACATCGCTGTTAGAAACCCCCAAAAAAGTTAAGCCTTGTTCAATGGTAACTGGGTGTTTTAACTGCGTTCTGAAAAATAACTACTGCTGAACAAGCAATCTGGCCCTGAAAAAATAATTTTATATTTGTGGAATGATGGTAAATATTCTCATGATTAATTACTTGATTTTTTAAAGTAGATTTTTAAAATAATTTTTTAAAAATCATTTCAGCTTCTAACTTCACCCCATGTGTTTGTCGCAATCTTTCAGAAAGAGAATATGAATGCAAGCTAGCGAGAAATATAAAGGTGGACTGTGAAAGCTTCTTTAGGTATGTGAAAAGGAAAAGATTAGCAAGGACAAATGTGGGTCCATTACAGGCGGAGACAGGAGAATTTAAAATGGAGAATAGGGAAATGGTGGAGAAACTAAACAATTTCTTTGTGTCTGTCTTCTTGGAGGAAGATACAGAAAATCTTCCAGAAATATTAGGGAACCAAGGGACTTGTGAAAATGAGGAATTGAAAAAAATTATTAAAGAGGTAGCACTTGAAAAATTAACTGGATTGGAGGTTGATACATCCCCTGGACCAGATAAGTGACATCCCAGAGTGTTGAAGGAGATGGCTATAGAGATAGTGGATGCATTGGTGGTTATCTTCCAAAATTCTATGGATTCTGGAAAGGTTCCTGCAGACTGGAAAGTAGCAAATGTAACCCACTATTTAAGAAAGGAGGGAGACAGAAAACGGGGAACTATAGACCTGTCAGTTTGACGTCAGCAGTAGGAAAAATGTTAGCATCTTTTGTAAAGGATGGGATAACCAGACACTTAGAAAATAATTATATGATTGGGCAGAGTCAACATGGATTTAGGAAAGGGAAATCATATCTAACAAACCTGGAGTTCTTTTGAGAATGTTACTTGCAGCATAGATAAAGGAGAACCAGTGGATGTAGTGTATTTGGATTTTCAGACTTTTGATAAGGGTCTCACACAGGGGGCTGAATTTTATGAGCCCTCCAGTATTGGGTGTTGTGGCGGGGTGGCCCGGAAAATTCTTCCGAGAAAGGTCCGCCATGACTCCTGACGCCAAGAAGGCCCTGCCACATTTCTCAATGCAGCCCCCTTCATTTCAATGGAACGATAAGTGTTAATGCATGCAAATTAACTTACCTTGTCCCGTGGCCATCCCATGCTGACATTCCAGCCACAACTTCTGTGCCTTCGGAACTCCGTTTGGAGTGAAATTATCAGTGCCAAGGGGAGTGAGGGAAAACACTTTTTATTTGCTGTGGGAATAGTGGGAATGGGTTGAAGGGCAAATGTAATGAGGTTGGTGGGGGGGGGTGGCAGCCGGAGGTGCTGGGGGATCATGGGAAAGGGCCTCCAGCTTTTATTTAATTTTTTGAGGACAAAGTACTGTGATGTAACTTTAAAAATTAAAATTGCTGAGGGCTTGAAGCCCTTTAAAAATGGCACCGGTGCCAGATGCCATTGCCGGGTACGGAGCATCTGCCCCCTCTCCGTCATCAGGGACAGCCACTCCACCCCCTCAATTTAAATGAGCCCCCCGTGCAAAATATTGTGGGGGCTCAGCGACAGCATATGCCGGCCTGAAGATCGCCGAGATGAGAGTGCACTGTCGCTATTGGTGGCGCGCTTAAAATTCAGCCCAGGAGATTCGTAAAAAAGTTAAGGCACAAGGGATTGGGGGGTAATATACTGGTAGGGATTGAGAATTGGTTGACAGAAGACAGAAAACAGAAAATAGGAATAAATGGGTCATTCTCAGGAAGGCAGGCTGTTACTAGTGGGGTACCACAAGGATCAGTGCTGGGGCCACAGCTTTTCACAATCCATATAAATGATTTGGATGTGGGGACTAAATGTAATATTTCCAAATTTGCTGATGACACAAAACTAGGTGAGAATGTACGTTGCGAGGAGGATGCAAGGAGGCTTCAAGGGGACTTGCACAGACTAAGTGAATTGGCAAGAACATGGCAGATGGAATATAATGTGAAAAAATGTGAAGTTATCCACATTGGTAGAAAAACCAGAAAGACAAAGTATTTCTTAAATGGTAACAGGTTAGAAGTGTTGATGTCCAAAGGGACCTGGGGGTTCTTGTTAATGAGTCACTAAAAGCTAGCATGTAGGTGCAGCAAGCAATTAGTAAGTTTGCGGACGACACAAAGGTTGGTGGAGTTGCGGATAATGATGAGGATTGTCAGAGGATACAGCAGGATATAGATCGGTTGGAGACTTGGGCGGAGAAATGGCAGATGGAATTTAATCCGGACAAATGTGAGGTAATGCATTTTGGAAGGTCTAATGCAGGTGGGAGTTACACAGTAAATGGCAGAACCCTTAGGAGTATTGACAGGCACAGAGATCTGGGCGTACAGGTCCACAGATCACTGAAAGTGGCAACGCAGGTGGATAAGGTAGTCAAGAAGGCATACGGCACGCTTGCCTTCATTGGTCGGGGCATTGAGTATAAAAATTGGCAAGTCATGTTGCAGCCGTACAGAACCTTAGTTAGGCCACACTTAGAATATTGTGTGGAATTCTGGTCGCCACACTACCAGAAGGATGTGGAGGCTTTGGAGAGGGTACAGAGGAGGTTTACCAGAATGTTGCCTGGTCTGGAAGGCATTAGCTATGAGGAGAGGTTGGAAAAACTCGGATTGTTTTCACTGGAACGACGGAGGTGGAAGGGCAACATGATAGAGGTTTACAAAGTTATGAGCGGCATGGACAGAGTGGATAGTCAGAAGCTTTTTCCCAGGGTGGAAGAGTCAGTCACTAGGGGACGTAGGTTTAAGGTGCGAGGGGCAAAGTTTAGAGGGGATGTGCGAGGCAAGTTTTTTTCCCACAGAGGGTGGTGAGTGCCTGGAACTTGCTGCCAGGGGAGGTGGTGGAAGCAGATACGATAGCGACGTTTAAGAGACATCTTGACAATATATGAATAGGAAGGGAAGAGAGGGATATGTGCCCCGGAAGTGCAGAAGATGTTAGTTTCGGCAGGCATCAAGATCGGCACAGGCTTGGAGGGCCGAATGGCCTGTTCCTGTGCTGTCCTGTTCTTTGTTCTCAAATGGTATCTTGGCCTTCATCACAAGGGGTTTTGAGTACAGGAGTAAAGAAGTCTTGCTGCAATTGTATAGAGCCTTGGCGAGACCGCACCTGGAGTATTGTGTGCAGTTTTGGACTCATCTAAGGAAGGATATACTTATTATAGAGGGAGCGCAAAGGAGGTTCACCAGACTAATCCCTGGGATGGCAGTATTGTCTTATGAGGAGAGATTGAGGAAACTGGGCCTGTATTCTTTAGAGTTTCAAAGAATGAGCAGTCACCTCACAAAATTCTTACAGGGTGTGACAGGTTGGATATAGATAGGATGTTTCCCCTGGCTGGTGAGTCTAGAACCAGGGGATAAGGGGTAGGCCATTTAAGACTGAAAAGAGGAATTTCTTCACTCAAAGTGTGGTGAATCTTTGGAATTCTCTATCTCAGAGGGCAATGGAAGCTCAATCATTGAGCATGTTCAAGACAGAAATCAATAGATATCTGGATACTAATGATATCAAGGGATATGAATAGTGGGAAAGTAGCGTTGAGGTAGATAATCAGCCATAATCTATTTGAATGGCAGAGCAGGCTCGATGGGCTGAATGGACTACTCCTGCTTCTATGTTCCTATGTTTATTTTGCTTTATGTATATCTTTTAAAATGACATTCGGTTTTAACGTTTCTCATTTATTGCAACTCATTGAAATTGGACTATAACCAATAGTAAAATGAAAACACTCAGTTCCCCTCATTGCCAACAGTAATACAATAAGCTATTGATATTACTACCATTTCATGTAGACTAGGTATAATACCAGTAACTAGCAGTAATCTAATTACCTGCTGATATTCACCCTCAAACCATAGCCAGAATCCCCCCGCAATTTTCATACAAGTTGTCGTCACTCTCCCCAGTCGATGCCACTTTTAACAGGCCCAATTCTCTCCCTTTCTTCTTGGAACTCTGGTCCCATGTGAAGCTGACAATTCTGAACCTGAAACCTCAGGTCAGATCTGAACTACACAAGTCAAAACCAGTGGCACAGAATGACCTGAACCAAATCGAGAAATCGCATATAGGGCAGCCGGGCTCAGTGTTCGGGCATTTTTCAAAAGGCACTTTTGTCCTTAACTCAGCTCAGTATCAACATTTCTAAACCACTCCTTGAAAGGATAGTTTTCATAGAATGAACAACAGCACAGGGAGGAGGCCGTTCACTTTCGCTGCTCTCTCCTGTAAACCCCAACGATGTTTTTTTTATATTCCTCTTTTTCAAATAATCTCATTCCCTTTGAAATTAAGTTTTAATCTATACCTCAATCACATGTGAAGTATCCCATAGTGCAATAACCCTCTGTTCAAGAACTCTCCTCCTCCCTCCCCCATTGTTTTTTCCAGTGACCATCCTTGTTTGCCATTCCCTAGTTCCCCATTCATCCACCAGTGGAAATAATCATACTATTTACCCACAGTAAGGTGTCCGGGTTTCACTTACCCCTTAACTTGCTACTCCTCTCAGTGCAGCTCCGACTCACCACCTTGCTACTGCAGCTCTCAGCTCTGGAAAATGCTGGTTCCCAACACCACCCAAATGCCCAACTCACTTAAGTCCCAATTCCCTGACTACTAGCCCCTCTCTTTCCCATTCCCCAATTCCCCATCTTCCCCCAGCCCCATTTCGATCCTAATCCCCATTCTCCTGTTGATATTCCCCCACTTTTGAGAAACCCCCTCATCCCACCGAATTCAGAGCCCTCAAGTTCCCTGAATGTATACCCACAACTCCCAAGTCACTCGATTTTCGACTCTCCAGCCTCCTGCTGACTGCGGTCCCCAAGGTCTCGGCTTTATTACTCAGATTCAAATATAACCTGATGCCCAAGTTCAAGTGCCATCATGTCAACTATATAACAAGGGAGTTTCTATCCTTGCCAACCTCTATTCCACTGTTGCTCAACACATGAAATTCAATATAAAAAGAGCATGACAAAAACACTCATGTTCATGTGATGACAAGGCTCATTGCCTAATAAAAAATTATGGAAGGCACAGATGCATATGCAATGCAACATAAATGAATACAATAATCTGTAAAGTTGAGAAGCTCTTGTTATATCATTTTGGACAAATTATCTCAGGAGTGTGAAATAAATCTCATATTCCACATACTAATTCTCAGCATACCACATTCAAACAAATGATTTAATTTTCTAAAACAAAAGCAAAATACCACGGATGCTAGTAATCAAACAAAAATAGAAAAGGCTGGAAACACTCAGGCCAGACAACATGTGGAGAGAGAGAAACAAGAGTTAACATTTCAGGTGATGAATTTTCATCAGAACTGGAAGTTAGAGATTTAACAGTTAAGTGCAGAGCTAGGGAGAAAAGGGGAGCAGGAAACAACAAATAGGAAAGTCTGTGATAGGATGGAAGGCGGGACTGATTAAAAGACAAAAGTGATGATGGTGCAAGGCAAAAGGGCATGGTACAATAAAGAAACAAAAGATGTTTCTTTGGAGGTATAAATGGTTACTGCAGAACCATTACCAACACCTGCTGTCTGAGAAAACTGGACCAGTGAAACAATTGTGCTGCTTCACAATATCCAGCTGCCTATGTTGCTTGCACAAGCAGAAAGTCCATCAACCTAACAGTTTATTAATCTTTATAAATCACGATTATAAAGTCAACTATTCCAATGGAACAGAGATGGGAGGGTCGCAAAGTTATGTGCATAGTGATCTTTGCCAACCTGCATTTCATCCCTAAAGTAAAAAGTGTCTCTTGCACTTGACAGGCTAAATGATCTGTGCCCAGTTTAGTCCCAAATGTGCATGCTGGCGGGCACAGCAACACTTCTTTAAAAGTGACACAAGTAAAGCATATGCCTCTGTGGTACAAGCCAAACATACTTAGCAATAAAAATCTACATTTAAGCACATCATCTGGCAGGCTATGTACTGAGCAGCTGGCTTTGACAAGCTTCAGTACCCTGCAGCTTAATCTGTTCACTGAACACAAAAAGTTATGCCACAAGGAAAAATCTGTCTTTCAGTACAAATATATCAATTTCGGACACTGAATATGGGTGTGTATCCAATCAGATTTATATTTGTCCAACTTATACTTGATTTTATATTTTATAAAAAGGTAAATAAATTTTACTTACCAAGTTTGGTTTCTCGAGTTCTATAAACAAACAGTCTCAAAGTAAAATGTGAAACTTACTGAGTGAATACAATGTCAGCTTTCCAATAATGGATTTCCTCCTTACTTTTCAATTAACTGTCAGGCTACAGGTTAATACATCCTGTTGATTAGTGCTCAAAGTTTCTCAGGTTTAGCACATAAGAGACAAACCACATAGTAATCTGGAAAACATCCACAAACACTTCAGGAGCTTAATCCTGTTCACATTTTATTGATAGTGTTACATGAAAGACTATATTTAATCCTCTATGAAATCCCTACAAGCTTTAAAAGAGATGTGACATTCTTTGTGCATTCTTAAGTTAATTGAACAGTGAAAACCATCAACCTTTTCACTACTTTGTTTTATTTTATATGAACTGGGTAAACTAACCTCCATTTATATGTAAAAAGCAATAAAAATCCAGCATGCTTCAGATTTAAAACTTACACATGAATTCACAATGCTTACTAGATACTGAAAAACTGAATAAAATTATTGGTGTATTTTTTCCAGTAAAATACTAAATGTGAATTCTGAAGGACAAATGGCAATAAAATGTGGACTGATGTTTAGATTGCTGCATAGGAAACAGTCACTGCACTTGGAAAAATAATTCATTGTTCAATTAACTTAAGGTCGCACAAAGAATGTCACTTATCCCTTGATGCTTTTATTCATTGTTGGGAAAGGTGCAATATAAGTGCAATTATAACACTATTATAAAGACTGTTGATTGAGTACTTGTACAGTAAATTTGAATTAATGTTTGAATTCCCAAGTATGTAACTTAGAGAAAAAAAATTAAGTACTTGAATACTCCATCGCAGGTGACAGAAAAAACTTCTAATGTGCGATAAAGACCTGCTCAAGTCACAAAAAAAAAACTCGACCCGAACCTGACGGAAACGCATCGGACCTGAGCCCGACCCGGCTAGAGTCCCTCCATTTCCCCCATGACCACCACAATGTTCTCTTTACTTAACTTCTGACTCCCAATCTTCAGGAAGCTGCAGCATGAGCGTGATGATGTCATAGAGACGCTCACATGCTCACTGTGCAGACTTAAGAGTTTCCTTCTTTGACGTCCCGGACTCGCAGCTCAGTTAAGTTTTTAACTTTTAACACTTACTGCAATTCTTGCTGCATGTGTCCAACTGGACCCAGCCCAACCCGGACCTGGAAGAGCAGCCCAACACATGCCGTTGGGTCCAGGTCGAGTAGCAGGCCTTTAACATGTGATAATTTCATCTCTCAAACATAAAATTAGAACTTGACCAAATAAATTGTTTTATTTTCTAAAAAATTCAGAATAAAATTAATCGAAATATAACCTTTTAGGATTTGCAAACTTAACAGCTTAACCAATTGAGATCATTGGATTGTCCTGAAGACTCATTACCGATCTATTTTACAGAAAACCAAAGAAGCAACATTACAGAAACATTGTAACTAATTAGTTTGTCCTGCAAAATGTTCAATATCATAAACACAAATAGATTTAGAATATGTATTATGTTGTCACGAGAAACAGATTTGACAATAAGAAATGTCAATCCATCATACCTCTTTTTTACACAAAATGACTGCAAGTAATTTTCCTTCTGTGGTGGTGATCACAGCACTTCACTCAATTTCTTCAGATGTGGGGATTCTTGTTTGACAGAGACAGGTATGCAAGAAACTTTCCAGTTACAGCAAGTTCAACTTAAGTTACATTTCCAAAAGCACAGACCAGCACTTGATTAAAGTATCTGAAGTAGGCACAGAACAAGATTGGATTTTAATTATATTCCAGATCAAGAAATGAGAAAATGGGCAACTGCACCAATGTGTATGTAAGTGTAAGTGTAGAAGAGGTGGCAACTCCGTAAACATTTTGTGCCAACAGTACTATGTTTTTTCTGACAGCCTGCAGAACTAGAAATGAGTATACAACAGTTCACACGAAGAAATGAAAGAATATGGACAACTAAACTGACCTTATTTCAAAGCTACTGGTTGGGTTTAATTATATTGCAATGTTTTATATCTTAATAGTTTGGACTATTTAAACAAAAACACTACAATTAAATAAATTTTAACTATTTTATTTGTGAAAAACTACAAGCAGAATTCATAAATAGACATTTCTATTTGAAGCAGTTAAGAAGGAAATAATAAAGTGGCTTCTAATAACATATTCGTGCACATGCCAGTAACAGGAATATATTAACATCTTTTATTTGCTAGACAAAAAGCAGTGTAGATTATAAAGTCCCCAAAACATTTAAGACCTGGAAATAATTTTACCAGCTCACAAAACCACCATGAACACACCAGCATGAAGATTAAAAAAAACAAATCTAGCACGCTGTCAGCCCTATTGAATTTACAGAGCAAAAAACTTCCAAAGCATTATACAGGACATCTTTCTGGGCAAATGAAAATATACCTTGTATAATACAATAACAAAATTCACAAGATTATGTAATGCCACTTTAAACAAGCATTCTATATGGGTCTCCAAGGAACAAAGCTAAGAAATAACAATGTAACCATCTTTACACAGTAAATAAAGGTTACAAGTCATACACAAGAACAGAACTGCTTGCGCATTAAAAAACTGTTCAGTTCGTTGTCATTCTCTAAATGTTGGCTCTTGAACCCTTTCAAGTTACTTACAAGCATTTTAATATTTCCAGCAAACATTACATTTTTTCAATAATTTAAGTTACAATAGTTTATAAAAGTAGACTGAAATATTTTTGGTAAGGCAGATGAAGTGCCACTCTTTCCAATAATATGAGTTTCCAGAAATAGTTAGAAATGTTTTATACAAGTTGTATTAACTTTGAAAGTGGCTCATTATGTTTAAACGCTTTACCAATTTCAACTTGCAGAATTACTGTTGCTTTAACGACTGTTAAAAAAAAGTCTGTGCACCAATTCAGTCTACAGAATATAACATTAAAATAGTGACTCGTTTCTAAGTCATCAACAACATGCCGAATTGGCTGTGTAGTCTCAGTTCAGGAGGCACGGCAGAAAAGCTGTCAGGTCCTAAGTTAAAAAAACTAGGCTAAGCAGTACATAGGAAGCTGGCTATTATGCTAAAGGACAGCACCTAATCAAATGAAAATAGTCCTCCAATAGACTGCGGGTTCATTACATTACATGAAAATTGCATTCAGTTTATGCCTGTCCCAGCATCAGTGTGGTATTTATTAACATTTACATTCCAATCTGATGTTAAATTATCTGTACAGCTAGTGTTCATATGCCTATGTGAAGGCCATATTTTAAATTTCATCCTTACTTAAGTACAAATTAACCACCTTCTTAGATCACAATATTAAGTGAAGCATGTTAAACATTCTAAACTGAGATTGAATAAGCAATAAGTGTTAACACTGCACAGAGAAGTATTAAATTCCAAAGATACAATTTACAAGAAAAATATCAAAGTTTGCAAAATCTAAGTGCATCATTTTATACAAAGATTAATCACAGTACGGACTTATGCAAGTTTATATAAGGGAATAATTGACTAATTATTAAATGGGCTTGCATTTTGTAATGCACATATTCCTCCTCATCCTCCACCGCCCCCCACCCCACCACTTCAAAGTTAATATATTAAAGAACAATGGGAACCTCTTCCTGTTAGTGACAATATCAGACAAAAACTTACGATTAAATGCAATTTTAATACATCAAAACATGAAGATTTAAAATTCAATACATTATGTAAGGTACTCTACGATTTACTAGTTATTCCAAGTCCAAAAAACAAATACCATCATAGTATTAAATAAGTGGTTCATATTTGTTAATTGGAATTTAGAATAAGCTCCTTCCATGAAACTCAATTGGTAGTGCCAACTTATTTTGTCCCATTAACTTTAAAATTGTTGTGGAAGCAATATTCCACAATACTTAGTAGGTAACCTCTCCAATGCTATGTATTGATGATAGGTATTACTTGTACAAGGCCTCTGTAGAAGCATGCTCTTGGGTATTTCTCAATGAAACTGGTCACACACCTTGCACCTTCATACAAGACTTAGTTTATTTTATAACCAGGAGGTGGTTGTTCTTTCTCAGCAAGCGTTTCAGCATATCACTAAGAAGGGACTACTACTCCCATTACTAAAGCTGCAGATTTATTACAGAGAAGCATGTGCATTTTACAGCTGGGGGGGCAGGGAAGACAGCAGAGAAGAAACAGGGTGTTGCAAACCCAAATATGGTACAAGATTTTTTTTTAAATGGACTTGAAAAGTGGAGCACCATCAAAGCCAAGTATAAAAAATGACAAAGGCGGAGAGTACAAAAAAAACACACGCGAAGACTGTGAATAGCAGTCTGAGTTATTTTCCATCTAAGTTCTCCACTATTTAGTGACTTTCTACACCCAACATGGCCATGAACCCTGCAAAATCAAGAGGAACACTATGCTACAATTTTGCTTACGTACATGGTTAGAGATTTCCTGTTAGATTGGCAAGAAAAGCACGTTATTTTTATTTATGGAATGACAAGAGATTCAGCATAATTTTCTGAATCAAGCCCCTATTTTTTCTCCCTTTATTTTGATTTAAGACAGATTTGTCCTTAACTGTACAAATGTAGAAGGAGTAGTTAAATAAAATACAAACATTGCTGGCAAGTGCAAAAACTGAAGGCGGATACTAAAACTTGTCGAACTTTAAGTTGCAATGACCAATTACATGTTTTTATTGTAGGGGTATTAACGATTCACTCTAGAATTGGCCTTTATAGCCACTCCAGGCGCTGCTTCACAAACCACTGACCGCCTCCAGGTGCTTACCCATTGTCTCTCGAGACAAGGAGGCCAAAGAAGATTAATGAAAGCAGTTTATTTGAAGATGAAAATACGATTTCAAAACAATGCTTTCAGAAACTAAATGCATTTTTCATAAAAATCAATGCTGCTTTTACACATATATATGCACTGCTGATATCTACTGATTTGGTAAAAAAAAATCAAGTACCAATAACAGAATGCAGTATGCACATGAGCTGAGGGGTTCTTCATTTGATTGCCACCGAGCTTGGACTGTTAAATGTTTTTCTTTCCCAACGGTAAGCTGCTTTAGTTTGTACTTCAATAAGAAACAAGTCAAATCATGCTGCCAGTTAAGAGGCACTGCATCTTTTGATTGGTTGGGTGGCTGGGAACAACAATATCAAGAGTAATTACGTTTACAGCACACAATGACACAGCTTTCAGGTAAGTGTAAGAAGGAACCCACATCTATTGCTTAATAGACACTGAACTAATCCAGCTATTGTTCAGTTGCCTCAAGTGTACTTCTCCACAGCTTTTTCTGCTTCTGAAGAGTTAACAGTCTTGAGGACAAGACAGCTTTCATTACAATAGTTTGCAGAACTTGATCATCTCTGCTGGAATGCACGGTCCTAATTTTATCTGTTGAATGTGCATTTACTTCACAGTGTATTAAGCACCAGTGTTTTGTGTGTTGGTTTCTAACAACCTTTTATTCTGTTTAAACCAGTTAAAGACATTTAACATCTCTAAAATTGCTAATAATCAGCATAGTTGCTGGCAACAAAACTTACAAAAAAGTATTGTTGAAAAGGGTGGAATTTGCAAATGTAATAAATAAAAGTCAAATGTAACAAAATACATAATGTACATGGAAATTGTGCACAGCAGATTTATAAAAAAGTAGATTTAGGAGCACATCCATTATAAATGATTGTTAGGAAAATATAAAACCAAGGGAATACATAAAAAATGTCAAAAGTATTCATTCATACTTTTCACATTGCATGTGCAGGTGTGGAGCCTGGAAAAGCTCAGAATGATTCATCATTTACTGCTGACATTTCACCTTTTGGCGTAGAGGAACGCGATGAACCCTTGTCTGTGCTCTCTGATCCAGAGCTACTTTGGTTCTGTTGCTCAGATCCAGCGCTGGATGTGACTGTTGATGATGATGTGGAAGAAGAACGTATTTTTTCTTTAAAGTCTGTTATAATTACCGTAACATTACCCACTGTTACTGCAAGCTGCTGTGCAGTACTTCTGTCTACATTTTTCAGCTTGGGCCTGCAACAGAAACAACTTGAGTAAGTACAGCATGACGATCATTTCAAAAAACAATTTAGTTGCACATGATACATCAGTAATTTGACAAAAAGCAATTTCTTGCATAGTGACATTAAACATTTAGTGAAGCCTATGGCTTACGAGATGCTGACAATTCCATCTCAAAGCTTGCAAAAGGCATTTAACAATCTACTCAGCAAAAATCACCTGTCATGATTCCATTCTTTTAAGGTAATAATGTCAGCCTATTTTCATTAAATCATAATTTTTGTGCAAAATCTGCAAGAAATGAACACTGAGCATTTGAGAATAGGGGCGAAAATGGAACCTCACTGCAGAAAACTCTCCATTACACAACTCTCAAGTTGTAAGACACCATGCTTGGCTGAAAGTTCATTATTGCTGGAACAGCAGAAAACTCAGTAGGGTGAATTCCTCATTAAACTGAGAAATTGATTTAGTGCAGCTTTAATACTGAAGTATTATTTTATTTGTGTGAATGCACAGAAAAGATAGCATTCCAGCTACAATGAAGATAGATAGTATCTAAAAGGCACAGATAAGAATGAACTTGATTTATAAAGTGCCTTTCATGCCCTCAGGACATCCCAAAGTGCTTCACACGAAGAACTACTTTTAAGGGTAATCACTTCTCGTTTTATAGGCAAGTGTGGCAGTCAACTTATGCATAGGTTAATTCCACAAACAATACTGAGCTAATGACCAGTTAACCTATTTTTGGCACTGTTGATTGAGGTATGAATGTTGGACACAAAAGTGAGTCACTTGATAGTTGTCTTCAATAAAAAAATGCCATGGGATCTTTCACTTTTCACCTGAAAAGGCAGACAGAGCAAAAGCAAAATATTGCAGATGCCAGAAATCTGCAATAAAAGCAAAAATGCAGGTCAGGCAGCATCTGTGGCAAAAGAAACAGTTAACATTTCACCAGACACCACAGAACTGGTAGTCATAGCTTTAACAGTTAAGCAAGTGCAAGAACAGGGAAAAAGGGAAAGGTCTGTGACGGGATGGAGGGAAGGACAGGTTAAATGACAAAAGGGGGGGGGGTGTTAATGGAATAAGTAAAATAAAGTAATAGATGGGTCCACAGAAGGTGTAAATGGTTATAGGAGAAGCATGACCAATAACTTTAATTTATATAGCACCTTTAACATAACAAAATGGCCCAAAGTGCTTCATAGAAGCGATAAAAAAAGACACCAAGCCATATAAGGAACTTTTAGGACAAATGTCCAAAAACTTGATCAATGAGGTAGGCTTTAAGGAGCGTCTTGGAGAGGGGAGTAACGTGGCGGAGAGGCTTAAGGAGGGAATTAGTGAGCTTAGAGCCTAGGCATTGAAAGTGTGTCGATTAATGGTGGAGCAATTAAAATCAGGGATGCACAAATGGCCAGAACTGGGAGAGAGTAGACATCTTGGAGGGTTGTAGGACTGGTGGTGGCTATTAGATAGGGAAGGGTGAGGCCATGGAGGTACTTAAAAACATGGATGAGATTTTTAAAATTGGCACCCAGTCTGGCAATGCCTCAATGTAGACCAGGACAGCGTTGGAATAGTCAAGTCTAGAGGTAACAAAGGCATGGATGAGGGTTTCAGCAGATGAGTTAAGGCAAGAGCAGAATTGGGTGATGCTACATAGGTGGAAGTCGGCAGTCTTGGCGATGGAATGGTTAAGTAAATAGAAGCTCATCTCAGGGTCAAATACAACAGTCTGGTTCAGCCTCATATAGTTGCCAAGGAGAGGGATGGAGCCAGTGACTAGGGAACAGAGTTTGTGGTGGGGATCAAAGATAATGACTTTGGCCTTCCCTATATTCAGTTGGAGGAAATTTCTGCTCATCTAGTGTTAGATGTCTGACAAGCAATATGACAAATTAGACAGTGAAGGGGTGGAGTAGTAGAGATGGGTGTCGTCAGCGTACACGTGGGACTCGATCATATTTTCCAATGAGTATGTAGTTGAGAAATGGGGGGAACCCAGCCCCCATCGAGCAGATTCTTGGGGGTCTCCAGAGGTAATGGTGCAGGAGTGGGAAGAGAAGTCATTGTAGATTACCTGGTTATGACTGGAAAGGTAAGAACGGAACCAGGTGCGTGCAGAGCCACCCAGCTGGACGACAGAGCAGAGGGGTTTGGATGAGGATGGTGTGGTCAACCATATTCATGGCTGCAGGCAGGTTGAGAGGGAATAGCTTTCCATGGTCACAATCACATAGGAAGTCATCTGTGACTTTGATAAGGGCCATTTCAGTACTGTAGCAGGGACAGAATTCTGATTGGAGGAATTCAAACATGGAGATCCAAGAAAGATGGTCATGGATTTAGGAGGTGCCAGCATGTTCAAGGACTTGCGAGGAAGGAAGGTTGGATATAAGGCTGTAGTTTGCAAATACAGAGGGATCAAGGGTTTTCTTTGAGAGGGGTGGTGATAGCAGGTTTGAAATGGAGGAGGTCAGTACGCGAGGAGAGAGAACCGTTAACAATGTCAGCTAATATGGGGGCCAAGAAGGGAAGTTCGATGCTCAGCAATTTGGTGTGAAATATAGTCAAGGGAACAGGAGGTGGGTCGCATGGACAAGATGAGCTCAGAGAGGACATGAGGTGGACATGGGGAAGAAACTGGAGAGAGATGAGAGGTCAGGACTAGAGCAGGGGGACCCTGAGAGGAAGTTTGGCCCAGTGGGCTAGGGGAAGGGAGGGAAGCAGCAGAGGCAGCTGAACAGATGGTCTCAATCTTAGTGACAAAGTTGTTCACTAGCTCCTTGCATTTGCTGGAGGTGAGGCAGGAGGGGTTTAAGAAAAAAACTTGCTGTGGAAAAGGAAATTCAGTAGTTATATTGCATTCCAAGAATGATCCTGAAATAGTGAGCAGTTTTGGCAGTAACCAGGACCCTGGTTATGACTGACAGTTGTTGAACTGTGGCACAGTGGCGCAGTGGTTAGCACCGCAGCCTCACAACTCCAGTGACCCAGGTTCAGTTCTGGGTACTGCCTGTGTGGAGTTTGCAAGTTCTCCCTGTGACTGCATGGATTTCCGCTGGGTGCTCCGGTTTCCTCCCACAGCCAAAGACTTGCAGGTTGATAGGTAAATTGGCCATTGTAAATTGCCCCTAGTGTAGGTAGGTGGTAGGAGAATGGTGGGGATGTGGTAGAGAATATGGGGTTAATGTAGGATTAGTATAAATGGGTGGTTGTTGCTCAGCACAGATTCGGTGGGCCGAAGGGCCTGTTTCAGTGCTGCATCTCTAAATAAATAAAAAAAAACTTAATGTTGAGGTCAGAAGGCCGTAAAGTACCTAATTAAAACACAAGGTACTACATAAGACGCGGTTCCTCAAGCGTGCGTTGAGCTTCACTGCAATGATGTCGGAGGCCAAGGGGAGTGAACTCACAGTGGAAACAGAATTAAAGCGAGAAGCAACTGGAAGTTGAAGGTTAAGCTTGCATACTGAGCGGAGGTATTCAGCGAAGTGATTACCCAACTTGCCTCAATGTAGAGAAGATCACAACATGAACAATGAATACAATATACTAAGTTGGAAGTAAATGTAAACCACCATTTCATCTGGAAGGAATGTTTGTGGCCCTAGATTGTAGGAAAGGACGTTAAAGAGCAGAGATGCTGCTGTTTGACTCGAACCTACAGGACTCAAGTGTGCAACCAACTGAATTACCATTAAAATAAGTTAATATATCCACTAATAGAGGGCAGCATTGTGATCTATTTCGACATCTACTTTATAACCAGGTATGAGTGCAAGCAAGAGCCTTCTCCAAGGCATTAAGCCACCATGATGTCTTTCATGATTTATATATTTAAGCAATTAATCACATTACTCTTCATCCATGGGCCTTCCCCAACCTTCCAAGATACACACACAAAATTAAAAAAGGTCAATTTGAGAAAGTAGTTAACAAAGCATATGGGATCTTGGGCTTCATAAACAGAGGGATTGAGCACAAAAGCAGGGAAGTTATGCTGAACCTTTATAAAGTTCTGGTTGGACCACAACTAAAGTACTGCATCCAGTTCTGGTCACCAAACTTCAGGAAGAATGCGAGGTCCTTCAGGGTGCAGAGAAGATTTACAAGAATGGTTCCAGGGATAAGGGATTTTAGCTACAAGGTTAGGTTGGAGAAGCCAAGGTTGTTCTCCTTGGAGCAAAGGAGATTGTGGGGAGATTTAATAGAAATGTACAAGATTATGACCAGCTTAGATAAGGTAGTAAAGAAAAGCTGTTTCTAGTACAAAGACTAATGGACACTGATTTAAAGGTCTTGGGTAAGAAATGCAGGGGGTATGTGAGGGACATTTTTTTTTTTACACAGCACATGGTAATGACCTGGAACACTCTGCCTACAAGAGTGGTGGAAGCAGAGATGATGAATGATTTTGAAAGGAAATTGGATGGGAACTTGAGGAAAATAAATTTACAGGACTACAGGGATAGTGCAGGGAAAATGAAATGGATTTCTCTACAGAGAGCCAGCATGGACACAATGGGCCAAATAGCCTCCTTCTGTGCCATAATGACAACTCTATGACTCTTTCCAAGAACATGCTATTTAGTAGGCAGCTAATTCAATGTCACCAAAGTTAAAATTACGCCCATTGACAAAAGTCAGGAAAACCAGTTGATTTAGATGCTTTCCAATGGATGGAAGCCAATGCAGAACAGGACTGAAAACTAGGATTTCCCTAGCCTGAATGGCTTGGTGACATATCACTTGAATGTACCCATCTATTCACTACACAGACCTGCCTGTTGTACAACACTAATAGTAACCTCACTCAGAAAAACTATAGGTGCACATCAATGGCTGTGATACGATTGCAGACTTTAAACACTGTTCAACTTTTTTTTGCTTTATTCTTGGCCCTCGTCACACTCTGAATGATCGATAGGTTCCATCCAACTTTTACTCAGCATGAACAATGCTGGAAACCAGGAATTAAAAAGTACTTTTAAGCTGTACTTGTTTTTGAGCTTTATAGCCTTTACTATCAACTGGGAAGCAAATGCAACATTATGAATGGTATCAATGCTGGAAAATAAGCCAAGCTGTCAAACTGCATAAAATTACAATTCAGATCACATATTTCAATATTCAGATTTGTAGTGGAGAACGCACAATAGGCTCAACTTAGGAGGACACACTTTAGAATAATCATCTACCACACAAGGCACTATGATCAATTTTATAGGTCCAACCTAAATCGATCAAATGAGACATTAAAAACTTCATAAATTATTTGTTGTTCTCCTTCTCCCAAATCACATGACACTCTGCTTAAAAGGAGTGCCCTCAGTGCAAAAGATAAGGCTGAAGCATTTGCAATAATCTTCAGCCAGAAATGCCGTGTTGATGATTCATCTCTGCCTCTTTCTGAAGTCCCCAGCATCACAGATGCCAGACTTCAGCCAATTCGATTTACTCCGTGTGATATCAAGAAACGACCGAAGGCACTGGATACTGCAAAAGCTATGGGCCTTGACAATATTCCGGCAATAGTACTGAAGACCTGTGCTCCAGAACTTGCCGCGCCCCTTGCCAAGCTGTTCCAGTACAGCTACAACACTGGCATCTACGCGGCAATGTGGAAAATTGCCCAGGTATGTCCTGTACACAAAAAGCAGGACAAGTCCAACCCGGCCAATTACCGCCCCATCAGCCGACTCTCAATCATCATTAAAGTGATGCAGGTATCAACAGTGCCATCAAGCAGCACTTGCTGAGCAATAACCTGCTCAGGGCGGCACAGTGGGGCAGTGGTTAGCACCGCAGCCTCACAGCTCCAGCGACCCGGGTTCAATTCTGGGTACTGCCTGTGCGGAGTTTGCAAGTTCTCCGAGATCATGTGGGTTTTCCCCGGGTGCTCCGGTTTCTTCCCACAGCCAAAGACTTGCAGGTTGATAAGTAAATTGGCCATTAAAAATTGCCCCTAGTACAGGTAGGTGGTAGGGGAGTATAAGGACAGGTGGGGATGTGGTAGGAATATGGGATTAGTGTAGGATTAGTATAAATGGGTGGTTGACGGTTGGCACAGACTCGGTGGGCCAAAGGGCCTGTTTCAGTGCTGTATCTCTAAATAAAATAAAAAAATAATAAATGATGCTGAGTTTGGGTTCCGCCAGGGCCACTCTGCTCCGGACCTCATTACAGCCTTGGTTCAAACATGGACAAAAGAGCTGAACTCATGAGCTGAGGTCAGAGCGGCTGCCCTAGACATCAAGGCAGCATTTGACTGAGTATGGCATCAAGGAGCCCTAGCAAAACTGAGGTCAATGGGAATCAGGGGGAAAACCCTCCGCTGGCTGGAGTCATACCTAGCGCAAAGGAAGATGGTTGTGGTTGTTGGAGGTCAATCATCTGAGCTCCAGGACATCACTGCAGGAGTTCCTCAGGGTAGTGTCCTAGGCCCAACCATCTTCAGCTGCTTCATCAATGATCTTCCTTCAATCATAAGGTCAGAAATGGGGATGTTCGCTGATGATTGCACAATGTTCAGCACCATTCGTGACTCCTCAGATACTGAAGCAGTCCGTGTAGAAATGCAGCAAGACCTTGACAATATCCAGGCTTGGGCTGATAAGTGGCAAGTAACATTCGCACCACACAAGTGCCAGGCAATGACCATCTCCAATAAGAGAGAATCTAACCATCTCCCCTCGACATTCAACGGCATTATCATCACTGAATCCCCCACTATCGACATCCTAGGGGCTACCATTGACCAGAAACTGAACTGGAGTAGCCATATAAATACCATGGCTACAACAGTAGGTCAGAGGCTAGGAATCCTGAGGCGAGTAACTCACCTCCTGACTCTCCAAAGCCTGTCCACAATCTGCAAGGCACAAGTCAGGAGTGTGATGGAATACTCTCCACTTGCCTGGATGGGTGCAGCTCCAACACTCAAGAAGCTCGACACCATCCAGGACAAAGCAGTCTGCTTGATTGGTACCCCATCTACAAACATTCACTCCCTCCACCAGCAACACACAGTGGCAGCAGTGTGTACCATCTACAAGATGCACTGCAGCAATGCACCAAGGCTCCTTAGACAGCACCTTCCAAACCCGCAACCTTTACCAACTAGAAGGACTAGGGCAGCAAATACATGGGAACACCACCACCTGCAAGTTCCCCTCCAAGTCACACACCATCCTGACTTGGAACTATATCGCCGTTCCTTCACTGTCGCTGGGTCAAAATCCTGGAACTCCCTTCCTAACAGCACTGTGGGTATACCTACTCCAAATGGACTGCAGCGGTTCAAGAAGGCAGCTCACCACCACCTTCTCAAGGGCAATTAGGGATGGGCAATAAATGCTGGCCTGGTCAGTGACGCCTACATCCCATGAATGAATCAAAAAAAAGGGAATGTTAATTCTGGAAAGGAGCAGGGCAAGAGGGAAAAATATTTTTCCCCTGAAGTACATCTCCATGTCTATACAAAACAAGTTATCCAGATTATTTCCTTTAATAAGTCACCTGGCTCTGTCAACACATGCTACAAGCTGGTTGCTGCGTACTTTGTAGGTCATGTGCTTTTTTGGGTTCTGGTAGCTTTGCAACAGCTCCCAGACCAGACAAAAATTACAAGCTCTATTCAAATAGAGCTGCACCAGGAAAATTGTGACTTCTTCTTGTCAGTGACATCAGTGGAGTGTCCCTGGAGGGAAGATGATCCAAAATGGCAAAAAAAAGCCATGAAAATATTTGTTACTTTCTTCAATAAAGACACTGGGGAAATATTTGGGAAAAAAATACTTACTTCCCCCACAACTTTCCTTTTCTATCAGAAATGTTGGATGTTCTGTGCTGTTAGCATTGTCAATTCTTGTATCAAAACCAGTACATAATTAGCCAAAGAAGTATACTTACATGAGCAAGATTGGCTTTGTGGGCTTTTGCTTCCCAAAGTAGTCAAGAGATATACTATTCATCAACATATTAAATAATACAAACCTAAGCCACACTAAATATGCAGCTATTTTATGTTGTTTAACAACAACGTACAACTTCAGTCAAAAAACAAAATTTATGAAATGCTGCAACCATATATTAGCAGGCAATTAGAACAAGTTACCTTGAAGTATGTAAGCTGTCAGTTTTTGTTGCAGCTTTCCCAGACTGTATACTGTTGATTTCACTAGGAGGTCCTTTCTCAAGTTCCATCTTCGGCCTGAAAATAAAGCCACACTACTGTCTTTGTTGAATTCCATCATATATAGTATACCTCTACTACTCCATCACAGAAATGTTATTTTTGTCAGATTAACAAAAATCTGGAAACATTTTCTGACTTACTGAAGAGGAATGGCAAATCTGTCTAAAATGCGATTTTAATTATTCTATGATTGGAATCCTTAAATAGTAAACATTTTCCCCGACCAGATAAGAAGCCAAATCAATTAATACAATTCAGAATTCATACCGAAAATTGAAGGTGATCAAAATTCTTTGAAGTTTGATATTCTAAAGCCCTTTTTATACCTTATTGAGATACAACGTTGCTTTCAATGGAATTCCAATATGTGTGATTCCTTTGTTGAATTTGCCCTGTTCATAGTTAAGCAGAATCAACAATATCAAACTTGTCCAAGCTACCACAGAGTTAACCACCATTTAGGCCATAGGGTGCCTATAACATACCTATCACATCATTGGCCATCTGGAGACATACTGTGAGCTGAGCATGGCACAAGTTAGAATAAAATGATAGCCCTAACACAAATGTCATCAGCTGCAGCTGTGAGGACACAGAGGCTGAAAAAAGGATACAAGATGTGTTAACTGAGTGGGCAAGGTGGTGGCAGATGGAGTACAATGTGGGGAAGCATGAAAATATCCTCTACGGTAGGAAGAATGGAAAAGCACATTTATTTTTTTTTACAAAAAATTGACAGACAATAAAAGTCGGCAATCAAAGTGATTTGGTGCCCTTGTACACAAACCAGAAAGTTAACATGCAGGTGCAGCAAACAATTAGGAAGGCAAATGGTGCGTTAGCTTTTAATTCAAGGGGGGTTGCAGTATACTAGCAAGGAAGTCTTGCTGCAATTATATAGGGCTATGGTGAGACTGCACCTGGAGAATGGTGTACAGTTTTCGTCTCCTTACCTAAGGAAGGGTATGCCTAGGGTGGGGTGGGCAGCAAGTGGGGGTGGTGCGAAAAAGATTCATCGGATTGATTCCTGGGATGAGAGGACTGTCTATGAGGAGAGGTTGCGTAGAATGGGCCTATACTCTCCGGAGTTCAGAGAAATGAGAAGTGATCTCATTGAAATGTATAAAATTCTTTGAGAGCCTGACTGGGTAGGTGCTGAGAGGCTGTTCCTCCTGGCAAGAGAGTCTAGAACTAGGGAACAGTCTTAGAATAAAGGCGTGATCTGTTAGGTCTGAGATCAGGAGCCATCTTGTCACTTAGGGTGGTGAATGTTTAGAATTATCTACCTCAGAGGTCTCTGGATATATTCAAGAGTGAGATAGATTTTTGGACTCGAAGGAAATCAAGAGATAATGGGGTAGAAAGGAAAAAAAGTGTTGATGTAAAAAATGTTGATGCAAAACGTTTCACCATGATCTTATTGAATGGCAGAGCAGGCTCGAGGTACTGTATGGCCTACTTCTGCTTCTATTTCTTTTCTTATGCATTAAAGCACGTTCCAGTGGTACTGGAGAAAGCTGCACCACCCCACTTATGATAGAATTCTTCTAAATTGACACTGTAATTATAGGGGGCATATTTAATACCATACGGATATTATAACCCATTGATATTATCAAAAAAAATCTCCAAATCAAAATGGTGAATAAAACGTTCAGGTTCACCTATTTAATTACAAGGAAGTTCAATGCTGAAAAGTTTCAGAACCTACACAAATGGTTGAAAAATTCCACTTACTTTATCTTTTTGTTGCTATTCTTTTTGCTTGCATTCGAGCTTACTTCTTTTTCTTTGTCAGGCTTATCTTTTTCAACTTTTTCCTTCTTCTCTTTTTTTGGAGGTGGAGGCGTTGCATACTGCTGTGCTACTTGTTGTGCAACCAGCTGAGAGTTTATTCTTGGTTTGCTGCAATTAAAAATGTGCATTATCTTTACTGTGTATATGTACATGCCAACAAATACAAGTACATATAATGCAGCAACTTGGTGTAAAACAGGAAGTAACTAAACTACGGTTGAAGACATTTTGTAAATTGGAGCACATACATCTAAAAGCCCAAATACAGATTCTGCTCCTAATTTTCAGATAATCATCCAGTTACCAGTCAGCAAAAGTATGCCGGTAGAAAAAAAACATTTGCCAAGATATGCTGAGAGTCTAAATTAATATTTAACAACTGTGCTACAAAAACACTCAACAGAAATTTTGCGAAATATTACTCCATATCCATAGAGTACAATTATGCCCAAGGTGCTTCACAGAGCTGTAAGGAAAAAGCGATGCTTAGGAGCAGTGACTAATAACTTGGGCACAGAGATAGGTTTTAAGGGTGGTCTTACAGGAAGAAAGAGGTGGAAGGGTTTAGGGAGGAAATTCTAGAGCGTGGAGAGAATTTTAAGTTTGAAGATGACTGGGAAGAGGTGATGGATGTCAGGTATGGCAGGCAAGATCAGGATATGGGCAAGAGTTTTAGATGAACTAAGTTTACAGAAGGTGGCAGATGGAAGGCCAGCCAGGAAAGCTTTGGTGCAATTGTGTCTGAAGGTGACACAAGTAATCCTGTGTAAGGAAGTTGAGTGTCACATAAATTAGGATTTGCCTTCATTTACAAAACAATCTCTTAAATGTGTATTTTTGTGTAACCATTTTGATCACGTGAGCTTAATCACCACTTGCATACCAGGCCTCCTCCCGAACCAAACCCCTGCAAGTGAGATGGATGAGATTTCAAATTATGTGAACACATCACAAAAAGCATGGTCGCTGGTATTTAATAAAGGAGAGGGGTGGACATGTGAAAGCTTAAGAAAGCATCCATTTACACTTGAAGCACACAACATTATAGACTGGCAAGCAGATAATGAATTATACAACATTGTAGAAAATTAAAGTTGTTCACTTGTTTAGCACTGGTGGTGATAACGGATGGTACACAGCAAGTGTATACAATCAGCACGTCTTAAAAAGTCCTAAGTACAAGAAACGTGTCACCACAAACTCCTGGGTTTAAACCATTTTAGTTTACTCAAAACCAAATTCAATTTTCAGGGGTCAAATAAACACCTCGCTTTTAAAATAAAAACAAGAAATGCTGGAAACACTCAGCAGATCTGGTAGCATCTGTGGAGAGAGAAGCAAAGTTAACGTTTCAGGTCAGTGACCTTTCATCAGAACTGGCAAATATTAGAAATGTAAAAGGTTTGAAGCAAGTAAAGTGGGGGTGGGGCAAGAGATAACAAAAGAAGTGTTGATAGGACAAGGTCACAGAGAATAACTGACCAGAAGCTCAGGGAGCAAAGGCAAACGGTATGTTAATAGTATGGTGAAAGACAAAGCGTTAGTACAGAGAGGGTGTTAATTGACAGAAAAGGTGAACAGCCCTAGCCCCAAGCACAAACATGAAAAAAAAGTAGGTGGGCACAGTAGAAACAAACTAAATAAACTAAAATAAAACAAATAAAAAAAGAAAAAATAGCTAAAAATAAAAAGGGGTGCCCGTCATGCTCTGAAATTATTGAATGCAATATTCAGTACGGCAGACTGTAGCATGTCTAATCGGTAAATGAGATGCTGTTCCTCGAGCTTGCGTTGATGTTCACTGAACACTGCAGCAATCCCAGGACAGAGATATGGGCATGAGAGCAGGGGGGGTGTGTTGAAATGGCCAGCAACCGGAAGCTCGGGGTCATGCTTTCGGACTGTGCAGAGGTGTTCCGCAAAGTGGTCACCCAATCTGTGTTTGGCCTCCCCCAATGTAGAGGAGACCACATTGTGAGCAGCGAATACAGTAAACTAAATTGAAAGAAGTACAAGTAAATTGCTGCTTCACTTGAAAGGAGTGTTTGGGGCCTTGGATAGTGAGGAGAGAGGAGGTAAATGGGTAAATATCACACCTCCTGCGATTGCAGGGGAAGGTGCCGTGGGAAGGGGATGAGGTGGTGGGGGTAATGGAGGAGTGAACCCAAGTGTCACAGAGGGAATGATCCCTTTGGAATGCTGATGGGAACATCCACATCCAAAGGATCATCCTCCACCACATCCAGCGTGATGCCACTACCAAACACATCACCTCACACTTCTCCAAGTTGAATTCCATTTGCCACTTTTCTGTTTATCTGACCAGACCATCAATATCTTCCTGCGCCTACAGCTTTCCTCCTCGCTATCTACCACACGGCCAATCTTTGTGTCGTCTGCAAATTTCTTGATCATGCCCCCCTACATTTACGTCCAAATTGTTAATATACACCACAAAAAACAGGGGACCCAATAGTGAGCTCTGCTGAATGCCAGTGGAAACAGCCCTCCAGTCACTAAAACAAGTAGGTGCAAGAGAGCCAGAAAAGGAGCGTACATCAATGGTCATGGAGCGGGGAGGGGGTTAAAAGCAGTGGCCTAAATCATCAGGATCAATTCTTGGCTTTGTGATTACACAAATTTTAAGGCTTTTAAAACAGAAACCCTGAAAGAATCTGATCACCCATCCTTACCAAGTCAGCCATTGGTCACTTCATACTCATTTTGTGAAGATTAAGGTTTCATGTTTTCCAGAATACGTTTTTTTCCTTAGATTTGAAAACTGAGGGTGTATTTGCACCTTAACAAAATTTGAAGTAAAAACTATTTTACATAATCTCAAAATTAAACTCAAGTAACTGTTGGGTTTCTAGTCCTCATTTAACAATATTAATTCCAAGCTCCATCGAGCACTGAAATCTTCTCAACTACCGTTTCGTATTTTGGGGTTTGATAAATATTAATGACTTGGACTTGACTATATATGGCATAATTTAATTGGATATGGAAACAAAATCAGAAATGTAAACAATGAGAAGGATGGTAACAGACTTCAGGAGGACACTGACACACTGGCAAAATGGGCAGACACATGGCTGTTGAAATTTAATGCAGAGAAGTATGAAGTATTATATTTTGGTAAGAAGAATGAGAAGCAATATGAACTAAATGGTACAATGTTAAACATGGTGCAGGAACAGAGAGACATGAGGATGTATAAATCTTTCAACGTAGCAGGAAAAATTGACAAGGTATGGCATTCTTGGCTTTATAAATAAAGGTACGAGTACAAAAATAAGGAAGTTATAATTAACCTTTGTAAATCACTAGTTAGAGCCCACCTGAATTGTGTCCAATTCTGGGCACTATACTTGGGAAGAATGTAAAGGCCTTAGAGAAGGTATAGAGGAGATTTACTAGAATGGTACCAGGGATGTGAGACTTCAATTATGTGGAAAGACCAGAGAAGCTGGGATGGTTTTTACTTTGAGCAGAGAAGGTTAAAGGGATTAGATACATTCAAAATCATGAAAGGTTTTGACAGAGTAAATAAGGAAAGACTGTTTCCAGTGGCAGAAGGGTTGGTAACCAGAGGACACAGGTCTAAGGTGATTGCCAAAAGAACCAGAAGTGACATGAGGAAATTTTAAATACCGTGATCTGATCTGGAATGCACTGCCTAAAGGAAAGGGTGGTGGAAGCAAATCAGTAGTGGCATTCAAAAAAGAACTGGATAAATACTTAAAGGAAAAAAATTATACGACTATGGGCAAAGTCCAGAGGAGTGTGACTAACTGGACAACTCAACTAAACAACCAACACAGGAATGATGGGCTGAATGGCCTCCTTCTGTGCTGCATCCATTCGATGATTCTAGGAGGGAACTTTTATTATTGTATTCTGACTTATTGGATATACCACGTGCTGCTGTAATATAAACCTACAAAATAGTTTCTGGCTACAAACTACCCATCAAAACGATTATAAAGAACCATGGTTCTGCCTGACATGTTGAAAATCGTTACAGCTGTCAAATGCAATACTTTGAAAAAAGATCCTCAGGATGCCAATCACAGGACATTTTGAATTAAATGCAATGGCTTGACCCACTGACCTGTTCCAAACATTTTATTCAATCTGTGACTGCTAAAAATAATCCCTTGTCAAATCAACTATCTGAAACACTGCTTTGGGCAGAGTACAGGCAAGACTCTTCAGGCATTAGCATATTTAGCCACCTCTGTCCCACAGTAACAAGACACATTAATGCTTTCTGCTGACCCTACCATAATGTACATTTACCTGAAGATTGATGATTCAACTCCCAGCATTTACTGTTAACCCTGAGTATAACATGACCAAGAAATCAATTAAATCATCCATCATAAAAAGAGTACTTCATTTTGTCACACCTTTCTCAGTTTTCACTTCCTCCTAGTGACTTTGAACCTCAAGCTTGGCATCACGTAGTCATCACGATTGCACGCCGATTAACAAAATATGCCATTATATAACCAACATCTAATCTTCTCTCCTACACTTCCCAATTTTGGTTCTTGACCCAAATTTTTCGATTGAAAAAAACTTCCAAGTACTTTACAGATCAGCAAACTGGTGCTATTATCCAGCTTTGCACCTAAAGAATAACCATTTAGGTAAGATAATACAGCACTGCACTTCAGCATTATTCCCACCGCAGAAGAGGGAGGAGAAAGATAAGTCAACAATTTTAGAATTATAAAATCAATAAGTGCAACCAAAAACTCAGTACACAAGCTTGAATATTCACAGCAAGCTACAAACTATTTTAAACCCATCAACTAGTATTTGTGTTCTATTGATTGGCAACTTTCAAAAGCATCTGACTCGCAGCTTTAACGGCATTGCCAATGTCCTCTTCGGAAGATAATCTGTGAAGCACAGAATAAAATTAGTTCTGTCATTCACTTCCCTTAATCTAATTATATAGGGTGTTCTATATCCCTGCAGCTGTGCTAAATATCAATAGGACATGGGGAGCAAAAGAAAATGATGCAAAGATTAAACACCGCCTGATGTGGGTTGAGAAAGGCATTCATGTTACCAAATCAAAAGTGCACTGGACCAAGCGATGACGTGTGCTAAGCCTGCATAATCAGTGTCCACTTTGTTCACCACTCTGGCCAATTCCATTCCACTTAATCCAAATGCTTAAAATTGATTTTGTAATATAGGCTCTAACCGAAAGAAATTTTTTTTTAAATCCACTGGTTTCACAGAAAATTTAGTCATTTACACCATCTCTAAATTGAGCAATGGTTTTATGTAGTTTCCAATAAAATTTATTCAATAGTAGTTTACTGCTCAAGGTTCTTCTGAAAAAACTTCCATTAGCAACTTACATTCAAATGTTACTCAAGCTAATGGAGATTTTCTAAATCACTACACAAATGTCAAAACTTAAGTCCTACATTTTTAAAATTCTTCTTTGGCCTTCTTGTCTCAAGAGGCAATGGGTAAGCGCCTAGAGGTGGTCAGTGGTTTGTGGAGCAGCGCCTGGAGTGGCTATAAAGGCCAATTCTAGAGTGACAGACTCTTCCACAGACGCTGCAGATAAAATTGGTTGTCGGGGTTGTTACACAGTTGGCTCCCTCCTTGCGCTTCTGTCTTTTTTCCTGCCAACTGCTAAGTCTCTTCGACCAGCCACTCTTTAGCCCCACCTGTATGGCTGTCCGCCAGCTCTGGTGATCACTGGCAACTGACTCCCATGACTTGTGGTCAATGTCACAGGACTTCATGTCGCGTTTGCAGACGTCTTTAAAGCGGATACGTGGACGGTTGGTGGGTCCAATACCAATGACGAGCTCGCTGTACAATGCGTCCTTGGGGATCCTGCCATCTTCCATGCAGCTCACATGGCCAAGCCAGCTCAAGCCCCGCTGGCTCAGTAGGGTGCATATGCTGGTTGCCTCGAGGACTTCTGCGTTGGAGATACGGTCCTGCCGCCTGATACCAAGGATTCCCCAGAGGCAGCGAAGATGAAATGAGTTGAGACTTTGCTCTTGGCTGACATACATTGTCCAGGCCTCGCTGCCGTAAAGCAAGTTACTGAGGACACAGGCTTGAAACACTCTGACTTTTGTGTTCCGTGTCAGTGCGCCATTTTCCCACATCCTCTTGGCCAGTCTAGACATAGCAGCAGACACCTTTCCCATGCGCTTGCTGATTTCTGCATTGAGAGACAGGTTACTAGTGATAGTTGAGCCTAGGTAGGTGAACCCTAGAACCACTTCCAGAGCGTGGTCGCCGATATTGATGGATGGAGCATTTCTGACGTCCTGTCCCATGATGTTAGTTTTCTTGAGGCTGATGGTTAGGCCAAATTCGTTGCAGACAGCTGCAATCCTGTCGATGAGTCTCTGCAGACACTCTTCATGTGTGGGATCTTAATGCAGCATCGTCAGCAAAGAGGAGTTCCCTGGTGAGAACTTTCCGTACTTTGGTCTTCGCTCTAAGACGGACAAGGTTGAACAACCTGCCATCTGATTTTGTGTGGAGGAAAATTCCTTCTTCTGAAGACTTGAATGCATGTGACAGCAGCAGTGAGATGATGATCCCAAACAGCGTAGGTACAAGAACACAGCCCTGTTTCACACCACTCAGGATAGGAAAGGGGTCTGATGAGGCACCGCTATGCTGAACTGTGCCTTTCTTATGGTCATGGAACGAGGTGATAATACTTAGTAGCTTTGATGGACATCCGATCTTTGCTAGTAGTCTGAAGAGACCACGTCTGCTGACGAGGTCAATGGCTTTGGTGTGATCTATAAAAGCAACGAAGAGGGGCATCTGTTGTTCGCGGCATTTCTCTTGTAGCTGGTGAAGTGAGAACAGCATGTCAATGGTGGATCTGTCTGCTCGAAAGCCGCACTGTGCCTCAGGGTAGACATGCTCAGCCAGCTTCTGGAGTCTGTTTACAACGACTCAAGCGAAGACATTCCCCACTATGCTGAGCAGGGAGATTCCATGGTAGTTGTTGCAGTCACCGCGGTCACCCTTGTTCTTATAGAGGGTGATGATATTGGCATCGCGCATGTCCTGTGGTACTGCTCCCTCATCCCAGCACAGGCAAAGCAGTTCATGAAGTGCTGAGAGTACAGCAGGTTTGGCACTTGATTATATCAGGGGTAATGCCGTCCTTTCCAAGGGCTTTTCCACTGGCTAGAGAATCAATGGCATCACTGAGTTCCGATTTTGTTGGCTGTTCGTCCAGCTCATCCATGACTGGCAGATACTGGGCTGCATTGAGGGCGGAATTAGTGACAACATTTTCCCTGGAGCACAGTTCCAGGTAGTGTTCCACCCAGCGGTCCATTTGCTTGCGTTGGTCAGTGATTGTGTCCCCTGATTTAGACTTGAGGGGGGCGGGGGGGGGGGGGGGGGGGGGCACGATCATCTTGATGGTTGGCCCAGAAGCTCTCCTGATGCCATCATACATTCCTGATGTTTCCAGTGTCGGAGGTCAGCTGAATACGACTGCATAGGTGTTGCCAGTAGTCATTTGCACAGCACCTGGCTGTTCTTTGTGCAACACTTCTGGCTACTTTAAGTGCTTTGAATGTTAACTCGCTGGGGACTTTCTTGTAGTTCAACAGTGCAGTGCGCTTAGCAGCTATGACAGGTTCCAGCTCTTCAAAGTGAGATTGAAACCAGTCTGCATGCTGCTTACAAATGTGAGGTAATGCATTTTGGAAGGTCTAATGCAGGTGGGAGATATACAGTAAATGGCAGAACCCTTAGGAGTATTGACAGGCACAGAGATCTGGGCGTACAGGTCCACAGGTCACTGAAAGTGGCAACGCAGGTGGATAAGGTAGTCAAGAAGGCATACGGCATGCTTGCCTTCATCGGTCAGGGCATGGAGTATAAAAATTGGCAAGTCATGCTGCAGCTGTACAGAACCTTAGTTAGGCCACACTTAGAATATTGCGTGCAATTCTGGTCACCACACTACCAGAAGGACATGGAGGCTTTGGAGAGGGTACAGAGGAGGTTTACCAGGATGTTGCCTGGTCTGAAGGGCATTAGCTATGAGGAGAGGTTGGAAAAACTCGGATTGTTTTCATTGGAACGACGGAGGTGGAGGGGCGACATGATAGAGGTTTACAAAGTTATAAGCGGCATGGACAGAGTGGATAGTCAGAAGCTTTATCCCAGGGTGGAAGAGTCAGTTACTAGGGGACATAGGTTTAAGGTGCGAGGGGCAAAGTTTAGAGGGGATGTGCGAGGCAAGCTTTTTCCACAGAGGGTGGTGAGTGCCTGGAACTTGCTGCCAGGGGAGGTGGTGGAAGCAGATATGATAGCGACGTTTAAGAGACATCTTGACAAATACATGAAAAGGAAGGGAATAGAGGGATATGGGCCCCGGAAGTGCAGAAGGTGTTAGCTTAGGCAGGCATCAAGATCGGCGCAGGCTTGGAGGGCCGAATGGCCTGTTCCTGTGCTGTACTGTTCTTTGTTCTTTGTTCTTACGTTTGCTAAAGGTGGTCATTGCTGAGTCATAGATGGCGTCTCTAATGTGGGCCCACTTCGTCTTTGCATCCCCTGCAGGAGTGTTTTGAAGGGCTTTTTCAAGTGAATTTAGAAACTTATGTAACAGCTGTGGACAAGAAAGTCTGCTAGTGTTGATGCGCGGGCAGCCCTTCTACCTGCAGCGATGTAGCTTCTTTGGTTTGAGTCTAACTTTGCTGCACACCAGGGAGTAGTTGGTGTCGCAGTCCGCACTGTGGAAGCTGCGTGTGATTTGGACACTGTTTATAGAGGCTCGCCTTGTGAGATACAGGATAAAATATATAAAATTCTCAGAAGATAGAAATTCTTGTCTAAAGATACGCACAGTTAACCACTTTCACATGTGATTATTCATTCATGGGATGTGGGCGTCGCTGGCTAAGATAGCATTTATTGCCATCCCTAACTGAGGTGGTGGTGGTGGGTTGCCTTCTTGAACCGCTGCCGTCCTTGGGGTGTATGTACACCAACAGTGCTGCTACTTCGGGAGTTCCATGATTTTGACCCAGAGACAGTGGAGGAACGGCAATATAGTTCCAAGTCAGGATGGTGTGCAGCTTAGAGGGGAACTTGCAAGTGGTGGTGCTGTTTTAGGTAATTGAATCTTTGTTGCTCTTCCTGCCATGCACTAAACTTTCTACCAACTTTAGAAAGTATCCCTAGTAGTGGAATGATCTGAAAAAACGTAACACTTTAAACCATTTACAGTATAACAAAAGTCAGCACAAGCAGTACAAGGGGGATATTGGGTGTCCTCATACATGAATCACAAAAGGTTGACATACAGGTACAGCAAGTAATTAGGAAGGCAAATGTAATGTTGACCTTTTAGGCAAGGGGATGGAGTATAAAAGTAGGAGTTCTTGCTACTAATGTACTGGGTGTTGGTGAACTGTGTACAGTTTTGGCCTCCTTATTTGAGGGAAATACTTGCATTGGAGGCAGTTCGGAGAAGGTTCACTCGGCTCATTCCTGGGATGAAAGGGTTGTCTTATGAGGAAAGGTTGAGCAGGTTGGGCCAATATTCAAGGGAGTTTAGAAGAACAGATGATCTTCTTGAAACATAAAAGATTCTGATGGGGGCTTGCTGAAAGGATGTTTCCCCTCGTGGGGGAATCTAGAACTAGGGGGCATGAGTGACAGAATAAGGGGTCTCCCATTTAAGATGGAAACTAGAAGGAATTTCTTCTGAGGGTTACTAATCTTTGGATTTCTCTACTCGAGAGAGCAGTGGAGGCTGAGCCATTGAATATATTCAAGGCTGTGGTAGACAGATTTTTGATCTACAAGGGAGTCAAGGGTTATGGGGGCCAGGCAAGGAAAGTAGAGTTGAGGCCACAATCAGATCAGCCATGATCTTATTGAATGGCGGAGCAGGCTTGAGGGGCCGAATGACCTACTCCTGCTCCTATTATGTTCCTATGTTCTAAACATACAATCAGATATGCCTACAGCCAAAGGCTCCATACAAAGAGCAGTTGCATCCTTTTCCACTCGTGCTTTGCGTTTCCAGATACGTGAAATGATAACTGATTTCATTTTAAATTTATCAGGCCATATTTATAATTGGATTCTGAAAACCAATACCTGTAGTGTTTAATTTCTTATGTCAGACATCCAATGGAACAAGCACACCATCATGTGTCAAGTTCTTTCCCAACACTCATTCTCCCATTCTAATCACTCTATTGTTGACTCCTCCCTGTTGTGATATCACTAACAGTCCGAGAACCTCACACATCACAGAAAGTGACATCAACCAACATGTCACAGTTCATTTGTAGTTGTGTCAGTCATCTAATCACACGTGCATTATAGAGCTCTTTTGTAAGCCTGTTATTTAATAAAGACTCCACTCTTTGATTACCTTTCAACTCGAGATTTGTTCGGTACCTTATTAGTGGCAGCATGTGGTCTCAAGATATTTCAGGGGGAAGTGCAAATATTTTGCCACTGAAAATACTGAAGAAAGTACAGGCCCTTCGGCCCTCGATGTTGCGCCGAACTGTGAAACCATCTGACCTAAACTATTCCATTTTCATCCATATGTCTATCCAATGACCACTTAAATGCCCTTAAAGTTGGCGAGTCTACTACTGCTGCAGGCAGGGCGTTCCACGCCCCTACTACTCTGAGTAAAGAAACTACCTCTGACATCTGTCCTATATCTATCACCCCTCAACTTAAAGCTATGTCCCCTCGTGTCTGCCATCACCATCCGAGGAAAAAGACTCACTATCCACCCTATCTAACCCTCTGATTATCTTATATGTCTCTATTAAGTCACCTCTCCTCCTCCCGCTGTAATGTTCTATGTTCTATGTTCTAAAGTGTACTTGGAAAGATGGGAAGCCAAGACTCACTGCGTACAACGGTATCCCAATGAAAGGGAACACTAAAGCTGGAATGTAGGTATGGAAACTCATCACGGTCACAGCAAACATTCTACATTGTCGATATGAACAGTCCAACAGTTCCAGGGCTATCGGCATGTCACGAGCTTCGAATTGTGACAATCCATGAGATCAACAGCGTGCCAAGGGCAGACGTCCAAAACTGGTGTAATCCCATTGAATCCGTTCAAGAGTTACAATCAAATATACCCGGATCATTTTGATACAGTGGGCTGTTTCAAAGGAGTAGCCACTTTACATCTGAAAGATGATGCCATTCCTTTTATAGATCCACCAAGGAAATGTAGCGTCCATATTACTGACAAACTCAAAGCCAAGCTGAATACTATGGAGAAGCAAGGAATTAACAATGACATCGAGGGAGCAGTAAGGTCATGTATTGCATGCCAAAAGCATCAGTCAACCTAATGAGCCACTTCTCCCGCATGAAGTTCCGTCTCATCCTTGGACACGGGTCTCCACTGATCCCTTCTCTATCAAAAGGTGATAACTATCTTTGGCCAACTGATTATTTCTCTACGTTCCCCATAATCCAGCAATTGAGGGACATGTCAAGCCTATCAGTTGCTAATACTATCAATGCAATATGCAGCTTATTTGGCCCTCCGGAGGAGATATCAGACAATGGACCCCAATATACCACCATACTGTTTGAAGATATGTTTAAGAAATGAACAGTGAACCATGTCACATCTTCACATTACCCCAGATCGAATGGCCTAGCCGAAAGAATTATATACAGTCAAGTCACTGATTGTGAAGTGTGGAGAAACAAAGCAAGATCTACATGTCGTCATATTACACTTAAGGGTTACACCAATCGGCACAGGATTACCATCACCTGCAGCAATTATATTTGGCAGACAAATTAAGACGACTCTACCCAGTTATCACTTCATGAAATCTTCATCAATACAGGACAAACTGATAGCGAATCAGAAGATGAAAGTAAGATGAAAGCTGTGCATGACAAACACGCAGACATGGAACTTTCACAGATTGGCCAGAAGGTCTGAGTGATCCATCCGCAGGAGCGAACGTGGTTTGCTGTGGAGGTGTGCAAAATCTGCACTGAACTATAATCGTATGAAGTTGCCACCCATAATGGAGCAGTACCAAGGAGAAACTGACGACAGCTTAGGGAACGAGCTTAACAACTCAGAATGTAGCGAAGAAAAGTGACAAATGTACTACTCAAACACAGGATGACTGTCAGAACACACAGGCAGATCGAGTGAAAAAAGGTGACAGGTCTAGTTCTCAACCAAGCTTCACAGTGACGAGATCAGGTCAAGAGAAAATGGAGAACTACAGACCTGTTAGTTTGACGTCAGTAGTAGGGAAAATGTTAGAATCTAATATAAAGGCTGAGATAACTGGACACTTGGAAAATAATGATATGACTGGCAGAGTCAACATGGATTTGTGAAAGGGAAATCACGTTTGACAAACCTGTTGGGAGTTTTTTTTTAGGATGTTACTTGTAACAGAAAGGAGAATTCGTGGATGTTAATAAACAGAATTAAAGCACAAGGGATTGCGGTAATATACTGTAAGGGATTGAGAATTGGTTAACAGACAGAAAGGAGAGTCGGAATAAAGGCTGCGTTTGCTGACAACGCCACCACTAGGTGGCGCTGCAGTGGCAAATGCAGCATGTACCACTAAAACGTCACAGTCTGTAACTTCAGGCAGCTGCCAGGACTAAAGATGGCGCTGCTCAAATAATCACACGAAGGCAACCTAACCTAAACACATGGCAGCACACAATGGCGGAAGGGAGAGCAAGCGGAGCGGGCAAAAGAGCAGAGCAGGCCGGGGCAGAGCGGGCCACGGACGGAGGGGAGCGGAGCAGTGGCAGAGAACAGCGAGGGGGCCAGCGGAGCAGCCAAAAGAGCGGAGGGGGAGGAGCGGAGCTTGACGCATGGGTGAATTTCCATTGGCGTTGCATTGCTGTACATGTAAAGCGCATGCACAGAGGCTGACCAGGCGCGTTGCCCAAAGATGCACAAGTCACGCGATGACGTCATCGGCACATGCGCTAACCAGTCATGGCAAGTCGGAACGCAGCGCATGAGCAGAGCAGGAGCCCGTCTGCGCATGTGCACACCTTGGCGCGGTCTGATGATGTCAGTGGCCGGCTGCGTTGTCAGGAATCACTGAGGAATAAATGGGTCATCCTTGGGATAGCAGGCTGTTACTAGTGGGTACTGCGAGGATCAGTGCTTGGGCCACAGCTGTTCACAATCTCTATAAATGATTTGGGTGTGAAGTGATCCACTTTGGTAGAAATAACAAAAAGACAAAGTATTTCTGAAATGGAGAGGGGTTGGGAAGTGTTGATGTCATGAGTCACGAGAAGCTAGTATGCAGGTGCAGCAATTAAAGATTGTGGTAGCTCAGTCATTGAGTATGTTTAAAGCAGAGATTGACAGATTTCTAAATACAAATGACATCAGGGAATATGATAATGTGGGAAAAGGGCATTGAAGTGGAAGATCAGTCAAGATCGTATTGAATGGCGGGGCAGGGTCGATGGGATGAGTGGCCTACTCTTGCTTCTATGTTCCTAATTAAGAAGGCAAATAGCATGTTGGCCTTCATTGCAAGGGGATGAGAGTACAGGAGTAAAGATGTATTGTTTCAATTGTATAAAACCTTGGTGAGACTGCACCGGGAGTATTATGTACAGTTTTGGTGTCCTTATCTAAGGAAGGATATACTTGCCATAGAGGGACTGCAACAGAGGTTCACCAGACTAATCCCTGGGATGACGGGATTGTCTTATGGAGGTGAGATTGCAGAAACTGGACCCATATTCTCTTTTGAAGAATGAGAGGTGACTTATAACTTATAAAATTCTTAATGGTTGCAACAGGGTAGATGTGGATATGATGTTTCCTCTGGCTGGTGAGTCTGGAACAAGGGGACAGAGTCTCAGAATAAGGGGTAGGCCTTTTAAGGAGGCATTTCTTCACTGAAAGGGTGGTGATGCTGTGGAATTCTCTACCCCAGAGGGCTGTGAAAGCTCAATCATTGAGCACATTCAAGACAGAAAATTGATAGATTTCTGAATACTGACATCAAGGGATATGGGGATAGTGGGGAAAAATGGGGTGGAGGTAGATGATCAGCCATGATCTTTTTGAATGGCAGAACAGGCTCGACAGGCCAAATGGCCTACTCCTGCTCCTATTTTCTATGATCCTATGAGCCAGTAGACCACCTGCACGTTATAGATACACTTGACTGAAGGACTTGAAAGTCAATGCATAGTAAATATTGTTCAAATTGTTTCTTTCATCATGTACATAGTTTATCTATTGTGTATTTGAATTTTACGAAAGGGGGATGCTATGATATCACTTGAACATTGAGTACTTAACACAGCCATAAAGGCGGGGCTAAAGTGTGGCAAGTCAAAGAGACTTAGCAGTGGGCAGGAAAAAAAGACAGAAGCGCAAGGGGAGAGCCAACTGTGTAACAGCGCCGACAACCAATTTTATCTGCAGCACCTGTGGAAGAGTCTGTCACTCTAGAATTGGCCTTTATAGTCACTCCCGGCGCTGCTTCACAAACCACTGACCACCTCTAGGTGCTTACCCATTATCTCTCGAGACAAGGAGGCCAAAGAAGATGATGACTTCACACATCACAGGAAGTGATGTCAACCAACACGAGATAGCTCAGATGGAGTTGTGTTAGTCACCCAGTCACACGTGCATTATAGAGCTCTCTTATAAAACTGTTACTTCATAATAAAGAACCCACTCTTTGATTACCTTTCAACTCAAGATTGTTTGGTACCTTATTGCTAAAGGCGGCAACAGCACACACACACGATCTCCATAACCTGCTCCAGCCCGACAACCCTCCGAGTATTCAGTGCTCCTCCAATTCTGGTCTCTTACGCACACACACCTTCCTCCTCCCCTCCCTCCCCAACAATTTTGTTTGCCCAACAATGGCGGCTGAGCTTTCAATCATCTCAGCCTTATACTCGAACTCCCTCCCTACCTTCCTCATTTAAAACCTTTACTCTACTTAAAACCTAGCTTTAACCATTCCCAATGTTTCAGAGTCATAGAGTCGTACAGCACAGAAACAGGCCTTTCGGCCTACCGTGTCCATGCCAACCATAATGCCTATCTATACTAATCCCACCTGCCTGCATTAATTCCATATCCCTCTATGCCTTGCTCATTCAAGTACCTGTCCAGATACCTGTTAAATGTCGCTACTGTTCCTGCCTCCACCACCTCCTCAGGCAGCTCATTCAGATACCCACTATTCTTTGTGTGAAAAATTTACCCCTTTGATCCTCTTTAAACCTCCTCCCTTTCGTTCTTTAGCTCGCTGTTAATCAGACAAAAATTACTCTCCTGAGAAATGCCATGGGATATTTTACCACATTAAAGGGCGTATAAATGTATATGGCTTTGTATTTCACAACTAGCAGTTTCCAAAAGCAGAAGGAGTCCCTTATAATCAGAAACTTGTGTCTTTATGCTGTGCAATGGTTAGTGTATCTCGGCTTACAAACTCAAATTGTAATATATTGTTCATTGGAAATAACGTCAGATCAATGCATTCAGGCTCCTAACTACTTAACTAAGTTTACTTACATGTATAATGAATCAAGCCAACAGATACAGCAAGGTAATAAACGACCACAATGACCTGGATTTTGCTGCGGTAATCATGGCGAAACTTAGTGTTCAACGTCATTACACCACTGAAACTGAACAGCAACTTCGGGAGTCTGTATGTGCAGTTTAACATGGAATTCCAAAGGTTGCTGTTCGTGATTCCACGCTCAGCCAGAGGGAGTGCTGTTTAGGTCTCCCCAGAATGCAATCCCGAAGCAATCAGGAATTGACCAAAACTTCCACTTCTACACCTTTCGCCTCACTATAAAACCCTCAAAAAAGTTGCACCTTGTTGAACGAGGTGTAATTGGGCTTTTAACAGTGTACTAACTTCAGATTACTGTTAAGCACTCTCACTGGCCCTGAAAAACTAATGTAATAATTGTGTAATATTAAATTTCTCTCAATAAGAAATTCCACATTTAAAATTTTTTTTCAAGTTTGGCGGTGGTGGGGGGGGGGGGGGTTGGTAGAGGGGCTTTCATCTTTAATTGAACATTGGAAACTCAATGGCGGGTGAATGCATCTTTCACAATGTAAATGCACCTGAAGGGCTTGAAGCCCTTTTAAAAATGGCACCGGATGCCGCTGCCGGGGATGGAGCATGCCGTTCCACCCCCTCCATTTAAATGAGCCCCCGTGCGTAATATCTCGGGGGCTCAGTGGCACATCGGTCCCGCGTGGACATAGTTTCCTTAAAGCTCGCCAATTCAGCCCACAATCAATGAGATTGCAAACCAAAGCGAATTGAATAACTTGAAATGGTCTCCACATTCGAAATGCGAACAGGTTGAAAAACAAATTGCTTCATCGACTCAATGAAGAGGGAATGTGGCTATTTTAATGCAGTTAACACATTTCAGAAAGTACCATTTTCAACGTTTGGTTTGCTATGAGAAGTCCTGTATCATGCTGATTTCCTATCGCTCATTATTCGAATTTCAGCCAAGATTTTTAAAAAAACTTTTTCTTGATAACCAAAGAGTTACAATTTACATATATACATTTCAAATCACAATAGATCGATTTTGTGGACAAATTTAAGCCTCAACTCTAGTCTGTAGTAATTCACTTACTGGAAGGATAAGTTTTTATGTTTTATTCAATTATTCAACAGCATCTCACCAAGAACCCTTCTAAATTTAAAAAACTGAAAAATTGATTAACATTTTAGATATGCTCTTTAAATCTGTTCAACATACTTTCTTAAACAATAAATGCTGAAAGACTTGCACTTATAGAGGGAATGAACAGCAAGGAGCACGGCCAGGAGCGAAAAGGTGAAAATGTGAATCTTTAGTAAATTGCCATTGCTTCAACTGCTGTCAATAGTTAGCTGTCCATTTATAGATGTCTGGGTGCTATACAAAAAAGCACTTTATTACAACAGAAAAAGGTTAGCCTTGGCTCAGTGGTAATTCACTTTACCTGGCAGAAGGTTGTGGATTCAAGTGCCACTTGAGTTTACATGATCCAGGATGACAATTATTGTACTGAGTGAATACTGTACTGTTTCTCCATTTAAAAATTTAACAAGTAATAAGTAATGTAATTTTTAAAAATTACTGCAACTACACTGATATTTACAGTTTTGTTTCTTTACACAAGTAGTGAATATTTCGCCAGGAGTAAACATAAAACCATGAATAGGCATGTCAGACAGATAAAATTTAAACACTTTTTTTGTCCTTTCAATGACAAAATATAATCTCATACTAGGATAGTTTCCATCCAAATCTATGTATCAGAAAGTATTCAGGATTCAATTTTTTTTTAAAGTTTGAGACAAGATAAAGGTGGAAGAGGGTAGGGTCCTTTTCCCATTTTGATCAGGGATTACCTCATTAGGTCACTTTCAGTTTCTTCATGCAATTTTTCTAATCCTTTTCAGAGTTGATATATTTTGCGCAATTTTAAAGTCGTTCCTAGTTTTTTTTCCAGAAACAATTTTTCCCGTTAGCGTTTCCAAAAATAGGCTTCTAATTTTTGCTTTAAGTTAGACCGTCACCTGGCATTGAGACCTTCAATTTCCTCCATGAGTAGAACCCAGAAGTTAGAGTTAAAGAAAATTAAGCATAAAATCAACTTAAACAGACCAGAACCCAAGGGGAAAAAAAACTCACAGTATTTAAATATGAATATTGAAGTTAAATGAGTTGAAACTATCATTCATGTAGGTTAGGCACAAGAACCTGCAACTGGGGAAGCTTTTACATTTTTAATATAACTGGTATTGACTCTATAAAAATGCATTTACAGGAACAGAAAATAAAGTACAGCTCTCAGAGGATAATTTTTAAGAAACACTCAAAAAATTGCAATTTGAGGAGTGACAGCACAATTTCAAGGAACTCATACATATGTGGCTCTAACTTGGGGTGGGGTGTGGGTGAGCTATTATGGACAGAGATGCATGAGGCTAGAGGGGTCAACAGATGATTGCAAGGAATCAAGGAGATTTGGGCATATTGCATTTACGCACAAAATTCCTTAAGTTGTTGTGTTTACCTTTTTGGCACTTTTCTGGTGATTTTTTTTTTTAGGTTTTTGTCCTATGCCAGAAATTTCCCATATTATTCCAAATGTAGGAAACCACGTCCAAAGCAATCCAACTAAAAATGGAGTCATCTTACATTAGGAGAATATACTGTCTTTCCAAGTAGCAAAGACTCAGTGCTCATAGGGACAGAGGTTTATGCTTCATCATCTCTAAAGATATACCCCTCCTTTGAAAAGTCTGAGGAGCCCTAAAGAGATCCCACAGCCTGCAGCTGAATATCCTATTATTTTGGAGACATTTTATAACTAAAGATACAGTTTCACAGCCATCTTTAGATGCACTCTATGGGAAATATCTTGGTTAATGTAACAGAAGTTATTGCTTCATCTGAGATAACTAACACCACTGATCCACTACTTAGTCTTGTAATAAATGGGAATAAATCTAGGGCATACCAAATTTCATTCAGTACCAAACTTGGTATTTCCATTTAAGAGATTCAATGATTCTACTGAAAACTGAGGAAGTATATTCACTTTCTTTGCTTTAGGTTAGCAGATAGTAATGGCTAGGATGACAGAAGGGGTGCTAAATGGAGCAACTGGGAATTACAGATTCAGCAGGCTGTACAAAATCACCAAAATGCCTTTTGACAGGTCTTCTGAACCAACAGATTTTCGTTCAATTTTCTTTACAATCTGGAGCAGTGGGCTATACTTAACAGAATATGCAACTTCACTGCATAACAAGAGAAATCTCAAATGGACATGCTGCTGGCAGTTAGCATAATTTCCAAAAATTGCATAATGCTGAATAAACACACATATTTTGGGCATTACATACTTAAGTTTCCATAAAATTTAATGCTGGTATTAAAACCAGATCAATACTTGTAAAGCCAAAAGCAATTAAAAGCAGGCAAAACCTAACAAAAATCACTGTCCATCATAATAATGAGGCCCCACCTTCAATGGACATGTACATCCAGCTGAAAGGGAATGGGAGGAGGAGCTAGAACACCTTGGAGTATTTCAGAATCTCAGTCTTAGGGATATTAAACCCATTTACAGGATGTCCACTGCCATATGAACTGAAATGATCTGATCAACAAATAGGAATCCAGACTGGAAACTACTCAAACGCAACCAGTCGCGTGAGAAAAGCGCATTTGCAGCTACAATTCTCAACACTAATGCAGGCCCTTGATCATTTCAAACTCAACTATGATTTGCAACAATTTTGATTTCTCGTGATTGCTCAATAAAGATTAGTTTTTAGCCTAAGCAGTATAAACTTTGATGTTGCACTGCATGGTGATAGTTAGATCTCTATGTTCACAATATATATCAATGATTTGGATGCGAGGACCAAATGTAGTATTTCCAAGTTCACGGATGAAACAAAACTAGGTGGGAACGTGTGTTGTGAGGAAGATGCAAAATGGCTGCAAGAGGATTTGGACAGACTTAGTGGGTGGGCAAGAACGTGGCAGATGGAATATAATGTGGAAATATGTGAGGCTTTCCACTTTGGCAGGAGGAATAGATGTATAGATGAATAGAGTATTTCTTAAATGGTAAGAGATTAGAAAGTGTCGATGTACAAAGGGACCTGGGTTTCCTTGTCAATAAGTCATTGAAAGCTAACGTGCAGGTGCAGCAAGCAATTAAGGTGGCTAATGGTATGCTAGCCTTTATCGCAAGAGGATTTGAGTGTAGGAGTAGTGAAGTCTTATTTCAATTGTATAGAACCTTGGTTAGACGGCACCTGGAATACTGTGTGCAGTTTTGGTCCCCTTACTTTAAAGGAGGATATTATTGCCATAGAGGGAGTGCAACGAAGGTGCACCAGACTTGTTCCCGGGATGGCGGGACTGTCCTATGAAGAGAGATTGGGGAAACTGGGCGTTTGGAAGAATGAGAGGTGATCTCATTGAAACCTACAAAATACTTAAAGGGATAGGGTAGATACTGCTAAGATGTTTCCCCTGGTTGGTGAATCTAGAACAAGCAGACACTATTTCAAAATAAGGGGGAAGCCATTTAGGACAGAGATGAGGAGAAATTTCTGGACTCAGAGGGTTGTGAATCTTTGGAATTCCCTACCCCAGGGGCTGTGGAAGCTCACTGAGTATGTTTAAAGCAGAGATTGACAGATTTCTGAATACAAATAACATAAGGGGATATAAGGATAATGTGGGAAAAAGGCATTGAAGTGGATGACTAGCCATGATCATATTAAATGGCAGGGCAGGCTCGATGGGCTGAATGGGCTACTCCTGCTCCGATGTTCCGTACTTTCCGTTGTTCACAACAGTTTAAGTTCAAAAATTTTAATGTGAAATATATCTAATAAGTATAAGTAACATGCGAGAGAGACATCCAATTTGTAACTTTTGTCACCCCATATATCTGTGAAGCATCATGGGACTTTTGTTAACTGTGGTACATAAACGTAGCTAATTTTTATGGTCACTCCAAGATTATGGAAGCTACTGTCACATTCAATTCCCAAGACCAATTTAACTAATACCGCTGTTTTAGATAGCAATTAAAACTTTTAACTTTTTCTTTAAAAAAAAGTCAGACATGATTCAAATATGTAATTTACAGGCTTTTTAAAAAAAAAAAATCCATATAAATGAAGCATCCAATTGTTCCAAAAAAAAAACTTCTTTTGTGACCACTTAAAAAGTCTAGGATATATGAGCAGTTTTCACAACCCAGTCCTTTACACAATATAATTTTAGTTGGAATGCAAACCTCAATAATGGCAAATGCATTAAAGTGTTTAAGACTTGATAGCATTGAGAGCCAATCATTTGACTGAAAACAAAGTTTGAAGAAAAAACATCTGAAGTACTTTACATTTCACAGAAAAAAAACTGTGCATTGAAAAAATCAGAATTTAATGATTAATAGGGAATTTTATTTAACTGAAAAGATATTGCTGTTTTAATTCATAGTATACACAAGGTCAGTTGTAAAATCTCAGTTATTGTTAAAGATCTAAATCCAAATACTAACTCCAATAATTTGAAAAAGAATCAAACCCAAGTATGGCCTAATCAGAAAAGAACGGAGGGTGCCAGATACAATGACATGGGCAAGCTCTATCCTGCTGTTGTCTACAAGATGGACATATCTGTAGAAGGATAATGCACGACAATGTTGTACAAGCACGAATTCTGGAAATATTCATCAAACTATCTTTCTCGAGGGCATTTAAATGTTAACTTCTATTTTTGATTTTAGAGGTACTATACAATCCTCATTATCTCAAGTCAGAGTCTGGCATTCCTGATTAAAATAAACAGCCAATTATTGGAAAAATTAACAATTAAACCATGATTAACTTTATTAATACTCAATGGCCAAGTTTAACGACGTCATGCTCTGTACACAGCATCTATTTTGCCATGACAGGAATGGTTAGTTTGTCCCGTCACAAATACAAAAACACCCACTTTCTGAGATGACTGGTACCTGAAAATTGATTTACAATTGAACTTAAAATTACCATAATAATAGTCCCAAATTCTAAGATGACAGCATGAACACAAGGTCGAATTCAAGGAGGACAAACCAACTTAAAGATTTACAATCAATATGTTCCCAAATATCCATGCAATGAATCCAATGGATTAGAAGACATTTCAGCTCTAAATGGGATGAATTTTGCCTCAGTTGGTTGTGAAGGTTTATATAAAGTCAAATTGGATAGACTCATGCCATTTGCAGTGAGGGTAAGACCATTACCCAAAATAATTTAGCACTAGCCGCAGATCATTTTCAGAGAAGCCATAACGTAAATGTGGAAAATGTAAAAATGTACTAGTGCACCAAAATGTGCACTTTGGAAGTGAATCAATCAGGAATGAAAGTGTACAAACAAACACTTTCTGCTACAAATATTCTCTTATGAAGTCTTAATTTTTTTAAATTGAAGGTCCAGGTCCCATCAATTAAGTGACATCTTTCAACTTGATGGGTTCTGTAATAAACCAAAATATTCCACATGGACGCTCCATGTAAATGCTTCATTTTCTGAGACATGGTCAATACATCAGTTCTATGCCACATGTGGGAAAGAGAAGAGTTGGCGAATTTTGTGATCAAGGATAATATTGCTGAAAAATGGTTGGTTTCAAACCTGTCTACCTGGGGGGAACCCCCATAAATATTGATACAACCCAGTAAACGCTTGTCTAATGTCCAAAAGACAGCTACCCAAACAATCCAAGACAACATCTCAAACTTCTTCCTCCACCACTACCACTCTTAACTTTGAATACCAAATGCAAAGAGCTAATGGATTTCTTAGTCTTTAAAATTGAGATATTTATGCAACGGCATCTAAGCTCTGCTCCTTTCCTGATTGGAATACATCAGTCATTGCTGGGAACATGCACATGAGCATTTGTTGATAACAATATCAAACTTAGTAGTATGGTCGTGCAACTGACTAGTTCATATTTATTACCCACATTCAGATGAGAATAACCACTTGGTACCAGACTGCCAAGTTGATTATGGAGCTGCACCAGGGTACCGGTCACCATATTGTGGAAAGGAATCCCTCACAGAACAATCAAGCTGTGCATTTATCTATAATACATCAAAATTACAAGAAAGAAAGAGGCCACTTTGCTTAACTGGTGAAGTCAGCATTTATCTTCTGCGTGAACAAAATCATTCAAATCATATTTACTGGCCCTATTCTGATCATTTCATCACTTTTCCTTCAACCACATATCCAAACCAGACATTAGTTCCTGCCTCAAAAACTAACCCTGGAAGTGAATTCTATAACTTCACAAACCTCTATAAACTTTCTCTTACTCTTAGTTCTAAATCTGAGTTTTATTTAATCTTGTATTTATGGCACCTTATCAGAGACCACTCAACTGCGAAAAAGAGCATAATTCTATCTGTCTCCCCTTGTCACTGAACTTATTTCCTCCTATCTTGATTCTATTTTTTCTTCCCTTGTCCAGTCTCTTCCCACCTACATCCATGACTCTTCTGATGCCCTATGTCATTTCGACAGATTCCAGTTTCCTGGCCCTAAGTCTCCTCTTCACTATGGACGGCCAATCTCGCTACACCTCCATCCCCCACCAAAGATGGTTTGAGAGCTCTCTGCTTCTTCCTTGAACAGAGGCTCAAACAGTCCCCATCCAACACCACCCTCCTCCACTTGGCTGAACTTGTCCTCACATTGAACAACTTCTCCGTCAACTCCACTCACTTCCTCCAAATAAAAGATGTTGCTATGGGTACCCACATGGGCTCTAACTATGTCTGTTTATGGGATACGTCGAACAGTCCTTGTTCCAGTCCTTCTCAGGCCCCCTTCCCCAACTCTCTTTCCGGTACATTGATGATTGTATCTGTGCCACTTCCTACTCTTGCCCCAAACTGGAAAACTTCAACTTTGTTTCCCATTTCCACCCTTCTCTCACCTTCATATGGTCCATCACCGACACTTCCCTTCCCTGACTTTTTTGTCTCCATCTCTGGGGAGAGGCTGTCCACTAGTATTTATTACAAGCCCACCGACTGCCACGGCTACTTGACTACACTTCCTCACACCCAGCCTCCTGTAAAGATTCCATTCCATTCTCCCAGTTTCTCCATCTCCGACGCATCTGTACTGATGATGCAACCTTCCACAACACCACCTCTGATAGGTCTTATTTTTTCCTCAACCAAGGATTCTCCCACACTGTGGTCGGTAGGGCCCTCGACCGTGTCTGATCCATTTCCTGCACTTCTGCCCTCACCCCACCCCCACCCCCATAACTGCAACAAGATTCCCTTTGTCCTCATTTTCCAACCCACCAGCCTCCACATCCAAAGGATTGTTGACCACCATTTCTGCCACCTCCAAACACATCTTCCCCTCTAATCAGCATTCCGAAGGGATCGTTCCCTCCGTCTCACCCTGGTCCACTCCTCCATCACCCTGATCCCGTATCCTTTTCCCACGGCAGCATCCCATGCAATCACAGGAGGTGTAAGAACTGCCCTTTTACCTCCTCTCTCACCATCCGAGGCCCCAAATACTCCTTCCAAGTAAAGCAGCGATTTACTTGTACTTCTTTCAATTTAATATACTATATTCGTTGCTCACAGTGCAATCTCATCTACATTGGGGAAACCAAATGCAAATTGAGTGACCGCTTTGCAGAACATCTCCACTAGGTCTGCAAGCATGATCCCGAGCTTCCAGTTGCTTGCCATTTTAACTCTCCACCTTGTTCCCATGCCCATATTTCTGTCCTCAGCCTGCTGCAGTGTTCCAGTGAACATGAACGCAAGCTCGAGGAACAGCACCTCATTTTCCAATTAGGCACTCTACGTTAAAGGCCTACTCAGATCACGAAAAAAAACCCCGACCAACCACATTGGACCCGAGCCCGACCCGGCCAGAGTCCCTCCATTTTTCTCGTGCCCAACCCGACCACCAGAATGTTCCCTTTACCTGCCTTGCAACTCCCAATCTGCAGGAAGCTGCAGCATAAGCGTGATGACATCAGAGACACTCGCTCACTGCGCAGACTCAGGAGTTTCCCTCTTGGACATCCCAGCTCAGGTAGGTTTTTTACTTTTACCATTTCTTGCTGTGTGTCCAACCTGGACCGGCCCAACCCGAGCCCAAAAGCCGGACACGTAAGAGCAACCTGACCCCAACCCGATGCACGTTGTCGGGTCCCGTCAAAGGTCGGGTCAGGTAGCAGGCCTTTACTCTGCATCCTTCTGGACTCAATATTGAGTTCAATCATTTCAGACCACGAGTCCCACTATTTTTTGTTCATTTATTATTTTTATTTTATATATATTCTTTTTTAATTTAATTTCTTTTTTAATCATGTGCTAGTCTTAAACTTATTTTTCATGTTTTTGCTTTCGTACAGAACTGTTCCTTATTCTGCCATTAGCACTCTCTCTGGACTTGTGCTTTGTCTTTTGCTGCAACTATTTAGCATTCCATTTGCATGCTGTTCCATGACATCTGTCATTTAACCTCTCCCCAATCTGTCCTGTCACAGTCCTTCCTCTTGTTCTACTTCCCCCCTCCCCCCTCTCACTTGCTCAAAGACTGTTACACTTCTAACTTTTGCCAGTTCTGATGAAGGGTCGCACACCTGAAACGTTAACTGTTTCTCTCTCCAGAGGCTGGCAGACCTGCTGAGTATTTCGAGCACTTTCTGCTCTCATTTCAGAGTTCCAGTATCCTGCTCTTATAGTTCTATCTACTGACATTCCTTGTATATTATATTGCTGACATTCTGCATTCTGCTAATGAAAAGGCCCAAATTCTCTTTCGATTTCCTATCAGGCAACACCCTGGAAGAATCTTATTGTATTGTCTCGAATGTTTCGATGTGCTTCCGATAGAGCCCAGTACTGCACATGAGAACTCATGGTTTTTGAAAGAAAAATCTGAATGGGGTTTTCATTTTGATTCCATTAGCATGGCTTTTGACTTCGCATGTCACCATCTCTTCCCAAAAAGTGCTTTCAATTCTAAAGGTTTCTCAATCTCAGGTGTAAGATCACTAGTATCAAAAGATGGCAGTGTTTTCTTTCAGAGGAAGGTAAATCAACAGCCCAATTATCCTGGGTGCTTTGATTCACTGGAATTTTTTTACCCCCAAAAAACTGGCCAGCATTCTTAATACTGTTATAACAGTTCTCAAACTTTTGAGCTACACCTAACCAAAATTGCAAAACTCTCATGTTCCAGTGACAGATTTATAAATTTCACTAAGGAGGCTATAGAAAAAAGCAAAACGAAATAAATAACCAGATAACCTGGATAAATATTGGAAAGGACAGGAGGATAACTCGGCAGCTCCTCTAATGCTGTGGGATATTTTGCGTCCACCCGAGGGGGTAGGCGGGGCCTCGGTTTAACATATCTAAAGAACAGAACCTCCAACAGTGCAGCACTCATTCAGTACTGTGAAGATAAACATTTTAAAGGCGTTTAGATCTTCAATGGATATTGGGTTTTTCATCTGCCAGTTATACCCAATGATCATTGCTGGTCTTGTTCAGGGAGTTAATGTGATCTAAATACTCCGAGGTCCCCTGGTTTAATTAATATCCAGGGAAAGATGGTGGTTGCCATTCACTCAAGTCCAGCTGCCAAGAAGATAACATCCCCAATTAAGAGTGCAAATGGGTGTGATGCCTATGCAAATAGAGATGCTGAGCAGGAGAGACTCAATCCAACTTATTTTGAGATACTTTTGGTGTTGTAGTTTGGGAGGTCTCGCAGTATTTCCTTGAAGCATATTTATGCTTTGTTCTGACAATGCTCAAGAAGTGTAACTCGAAGGTGTCAATCAGTGCTCGGTCTGCTCCAACAAAATTGCCCTGAAGGTGCCAGGACCTCAAAGCTGAAGCAAGTCCAGCATTACTGGGCTTAAAGGTGAAGGGTAGGACGAATAAGTCCAGGGAATCCTGGATGTCAAGGGATATAAAGGATTGGATAAGGAAAAAAAAAAGGAGGCTTATGGCAGATTCAGGGGGCTGAAAACAGCAGAGGTCCTAGAGGAGTATAGAAAGTATAGGAGGGGTACTTAAAGTCATTAGGAGAGCCAAGAGGGGGCATGAAACAACACTGGCGGGCAAGATAAAGGAAAATCCCAATGTACTTTATAAGTATATGAAAGGCAAGAGGATAACCTTGGAAAGAATATGGCCCATTAAGGAACAAAGTGGCAATCTGTGTGTGGAGCCAGAGGACGCAGGTAAGGTTTTAAATGATTACTTTTCATCTGTGTTCACTATGGAGAAGGATGATGTAGGTGGAGAGATCAGGGAGCGGGATTGTGCATACTTGAACATATTAGTATTGAAAGAGAGGAGGTATTAGCGGCTTTGGTGGGCTTAAAAGTGGATAAATCCCCAGGTCTAGATGACATGTATCCCAGGCTGCTATGTGAGGCAAGGGAGGAGATTGCAGGGGCTCTGACACAAATTTTCAAATCTTCTCTGGCCACAGGAGAACTACCAGAGGACTGGAGGACAGCGAATGTGGTACCATTATTCGGGAAGGGTAGTAGGGATAAACCAGGTAATTACAGGCCAGTGAGTCTAACATCAGTGGTAGGGAAACTCCTGGAAAAAATTCTGAGGGACAGGATTAATCTCCACTTGGAGAGACAGGGATTAATCGAGGATAGTCAGCACGGCTCTGTCAGGGGGAGATCATGTCTAACAAACTTGATTGAATTTTGCAAGGTGACGATGAGGTGTGTAGATGAGGGTAAAGCAGTTGATGTAGTCTACATGGACATCAGTAAGGCTTTTGATAAGGTCCTGCATGGGAGATTAGTCAAGAAAGTAAGAGTCCATGGGATCCAGGGTAATTTGGCAAACTGGAACCAAAATTGGTTTATTGGCAGGAGGCAGAGGGTGATGGTTGAGGGTTATTTTTGCGAGTGGAAGCCTGTGACCAGTGGTGTACTGCAGGGATCGGTGCTGGGATCCTTGCTGTTTATAGTGTACATTAATGATTTAGACGTGAATATAGGAGGTATGATTAGTAAATTTGCAGATAACACAAAAATTGGTGTCCTAAATAGTGAGGAGGAAAGTCTTAGGCTCCAGGACGATACAGATAGGCTGGTAAGATGGGCAGAGCAGTGGCAGATAGAATTTAATCCTGAGAAGTGTGAGGTGATGCATTTTGGGAGGACTAACAAGGCAAGGGAATATACAATGGGTGGTAGGACCCTAGGAAGTACAGAGGGTCAGAGGGACCTTGGTGTACTTGTCCATAAATCACTGAAGGCAGCAGCACAGGTAGATAAGGTGGTTAGGAAGGCATATAGAATACTTGCCTTTATCAGTCAAGGCATAGAATATAAGAGCAGGGAGGTTATGATGGAGCTGTATAAAACGCTTGTTAGGCCACAGCTGTAGTACTGTGTATAGTTCAGGTTGCCACATTATAGGAAGGATGTGATTGCACTGGAGAAGGTGCATAGGAGATTCACCAGGATGTTGCCTGGGCTGGAGCATTTCAGCTATGAAGAGAGACTGGATAGGCTCGGGTTGTTTTCCTTAGAGCAGAGAAGGCTGAGGGGGCACCTGATTGAGGTATACAAAATTATGAGGGGCATAGATAGGGTAGATAGGAAGAAACATTTTCCCTTAACAGAGGTGTCAATAATCAGGTGGCATAGATTTAAAGTAAGGGGTAGGAGGTTTAGAGGGGATTTGAGGGAATTTCTTTTCTCAGAGGGTGGTTGAAATTTGGAACACACTGGCTGAAGGGGTGGTAGAGGCAGGAACCCTCAACATTTAAGAAGTATTTAGATGAGCACTTGAAACGCCATAGAATACAAGGCTATGGGCCAACTGCTGGAAAATGGGATTAGAATAGATAGGCTTGATGGCCGGCGTGGACACGGTGGGCCGAAGGGCCTGTTTCTGTGCTGAATGACCATGAGTCTATGAGAATCTCTCTGTAGATTGGTAACAATCTGCTCTTAATTTAGTGTCAGTTACCAGTGCCAGCATTTTCAGTGGTGAGAGTTGCCAACAAACTCTTGGCAAAGAGGGAATGAAAAAGGACTTTCCAAGTAGGAGACTCTGCACAACATCGACAATCTGCTCTGATCATGTTCCAATGTATAGTCAGCAATGTCCAACTCGGTGTGGCTGCACGTCTTAACTTAGGCTTATATTTTTTATCATTTTGTTCTGAATAATGTAAAACACTTGTGTTGTTCCTTACAGTGCTTCTGTAAACTTGAGACCAATTCAGCAAATTGCAGTATCGTAGCATGTTTTACTGACAAGCTTTTATACAACTATAATCAAAAGGCAGTAGTCCAAAGTCTTTGGAATATGCTTTTGCAGACATGCAAAATTATGGAGATGCTTGCATTGTTGCTGATGCAAGTGATGCGTCACATGGATTATTGCCTAGTTGGAAACTTACTCAGTGCAGAGTACAATTCCAAGTTTACTTTATCACCTTTGTGTTGCAAGTTTGTTTGGTTTTCTATAGGCTAGAAATTACAGTTGATAATTGCAGATGGATGTTTTGACGTATTGACGTAACACTCTTCTAGTCACTATTTTAGTGGCATCTTAACTGGAGTTAAAGTCTCCCTTAAAAAAAACTTTGAGTCTGGACAAATCTTTTAGCTCAGGTACACTAGCTAATTTAATGGCACAGTTATTAACATGAAGCAGGATCAGATCACATGCAGCACAATCGAAGACATGACAACATTAAGAATGCTCAATAAAAGGTTTCCCTAGAGCATATCAAGTTAGGTTAAACTCCTATGGTGTGTGGAGAATGCACAAAACAAAATACAGAGTTGCATATCCCTCTATTGCATACAAGATACAGAAGCAAACTTCAGGTGTTCCGCTTACAGATTCTAACCATAACAGCAGGTCTTCAGAAGGCCAACATCTGCAGAATTAACATGTTTAAACTAGTATTTCACTGATTGCTCCAAATATTTAATAGATGCTGCTAAATGATACCAAAGTACTCCAGAGATAAAGTGTTGCACACTAATTAGGGTTAATGATATTTGATTAATATAATTTTAAGCTGTAGGTTAATACTTCAAGGTGTTTCTTTAAAGTGTTCCCATTTAATCACAATTACAAAAGGTCCATGAGCTAAAGGGATGTAGTTATACTTGCACTTTCACATCAGGGCAGGACTGCTTTAGGTATGTCTCTTCATGAAAGCAGCAGTGTACCTTAGGAATCAGCCTCACAAGGACTTCTTGCAAAGGCAGCACATTGGTACTCTGGCGCACTTCCAAGACTGACCTCAACACTTACAGGCCTTCTTAGAAACTGACATTAATGCAACCAGTATCAATGAACATTACTATGCCAACTGAGAATTGCATTCCACAAATGCCACACAGAGCCCAGTAGGCATAATACAACTATAGCCTAAATACTAGTTACGGGTCCTGTAAATAGCTCGACTCTTAAGCGAGTCCATCAGATTTTACTGTGAAATGATAGGGATGGTTTCCCTTTTTCACTTCTCAACTGACCAAACACAGCATTTCTTTTTGAGAAATGTGTTTTATCCCAAGCGTTTTAATGGTCAACGAACAGACAAATGACAGGGTTTCTTGTAGGTTTAAAGATAAATGTTAAACACCACCTGACAATATTCACAACTTCACCCATTTATGCACACACGCACGAGATAGAGATTAAAAGATAGCATGAATTTAGGTTTGATGGCTTTTAACAAAAGAGTTTGTTCCCCCAGGAAGATGATTTTAAAACGGCGCGGACCTGTTTTTCCTTATTTCTGGTTCACTGATGTCAAAGTTTGGAAAGTTTCAGGTGGACCAATGCTTTGTTGCTGACTTTTTTTGTTAAATCTCTGGATTTTTGCCATTGAAATGTTGCTGTTAGGAATTCTCCAGTCGGGAGTTTCAAGGTCACCTTTCGCCTCTACCTCTAGGCAATTTAAAGATGGTATTCTGGCAGAGTCCTCCTTATTGCTGGAATGAATCTTTCTTCTTTCTGGCTTTTCAGACAGAAAATGTCTCTTATTAAAACTTCTGATCAGAAACTTGATTTCTCTCCCATTGTGTTTTCATAAATGGTGTTTGATGGTGTGGCCATTGTTAGACAATGAGATGTTGCTCATCTCTATGCCATCTTGATAAAGTGGAGTATTTTCGCACCCTTTATCCTGAGTTTGAATCTGGAGTCTCCATGTCAGCAAAATCATTGTCAGTCCAACTTGAACAGAAGTAGCAATTAACATTGAATGGTGCATTTACATTTCTATTGCTTTCTTTAACACTTGACCAGACATGACGATTGGTTCAGGGTTCCAGCAGTTATCATCTGTATTCGCAGTACAGGAGAGGTCACCCAACCTCTTGCTCCACCTTGTTTTGCAGCAAAGCTTGTCCATTTTAAGTTCATCAGTTCATTTTATAGTTCATAATTTCACCTTGCGTGTATGTGGCAACATTGAGAGAGCTATAAGCGCAACAGTCTATTTTATCTGTTTCAGAAATGCTCCCAAGAAGCAGTCCATCGCCACATGCCATTTTTGAAGTAAATATCCAAATCTGGACATTACTGAAAGAAAAAATAACTGAAAGGAATTTTCCTCAACAGAGCTCAAACAATAAAAGCAAAATCTATACTCCACTGTTACTGGCAAAATATCAAATCAATTGTGAACTCAGCCTATTTATAGTCATTCTTGCTGGAACTTAACACTTCAGGAGTATCTTTACAACTGACTTTAAGGAAACTATAGCGGAACAGTAATGTTACTGGATTAGTAATTAGATGCCTGGACTAATGCTCTGGAGACACGAGTTCAAATCCCACCACACCATCTGGGAGAATTTAAATTCAATTAAATAATCTGGAATAAAAAGCAAGTCTCAATAATGATGACCATGAAACTGCTGAATTGTCTGAAAAACCAATTCACTAATTTGCTTCAGGGAAAGAAATCTGCCATACTTACCCAGTCTGTGCTACGTGTGATTCCAGACTCTCAGCAATGTGGTTGACCCATAACTGCCTTCTGAAACACCCTAGCAAGCCACTCAGTTGTATCAAACCGCAACAGAAATGTTGAAGAATAAAACTGGACGGACCACCTGGCATTGACCTACGTACTAGAAAAGACAAAGGCATACCCTGCCCTATCCTCATCAACATCTTAAGAATTGTGCCAAAATTGGAAGCACTGTCCCACAGACGAGTCAAGCAACAGTCTGACATCATCATACTCACCGTAATGTATAACCGATCGGAGAGAGACCCACCCCCAGGGGTGGCAGCACAGTGGTATACAGTCAGGAAGGAGGGACCCTGGGACTCCTCAACATTGACTCCGGACCCCACGGTCTCATGGAATTAGGCCAAACAGGGGAAAGGAAATCTCCTGCTGATTACCACCTATAGCCCTCCCTCAGCTGATGAATCAGTATTCCTCCATGTTGACCACCACATAGAAGAAGCAGTGACAGTAGCAAGAGTACAGAATGCACTCTTATGGGGGGTGGGGGAAAGCTTCAATATCCATCACCAAGAGTGACTCGATAGCACTACTACGGACCAAACTGGCCAAGTCCTGAAGGACATATTTGCCAGACTAGGCCTGCGGCAGGTGGAGAGAGAAGCAAAAAGAGGGAAAAACCTATTTGACATCATCCTCACCAATCTACTTGTCGCAGATGCATCAGTCCATGACCGTGTTGGTAGGAATGGCCACCTCAGTCCACATGGAGGTGTAGTCCCAACTTCATACTGAGGATATTCTCCATGATATTGTGTGGCATTAGCACCGCGCTAAATGAGATAGATTCAGAAAAGATCTAACAGTTCATGGGCATCCATGAGGTGCTGTGGGTCATCATCAGCAGCAGAATTGTATTCAATCGCAATCTGTAACGGCATGGCCCAGCATGTCCCTCACTAACATCATCAAGCCAGGGGAACAACCCTGGTTCAATGAGGGGTGTAGGAGAGCATGCTAAACAGCAGAAGCATGCGAACATTTGAATTAGGAGAAGTAGGCCATTCGGCCCCTCAAACCTGCTCCATCATTCAATAAGATCATGGCTGATCGATTTGTGTCTCGAATTCCACACTCCCATCTACCCCCAATAACCTTTGATTCCCTTGCCCAAGAATCTATCTACCTCCGCCTTAAAAATATTCAATGACCTCACCACCTTCAGAGGCAGAGTGTTCTAAAGTCACACAACCCTCAGAAAATATTTCTCCTCATCTCGGTCCTTAAAGGGTGACCCCTAATTTTAAAACAATGCCCCCTAGTACTGGACTCACCCACAAGAGGAAGCATCCTTTCCACATCCACCTTGTCAAGACCGTTCAGGATCTTATATACTTCAATCTAGTCTCCCCTCACTCTTCTAAACTCTGGGGAAAACAAGCCCAATCTGTCCAGCCTTTCCTCATAAGACAACCCACTTATTCCAGGTATCAATCTAGTAAACCTCCTCTGAACCGCCTCCAACACATTTACATCCTTTCTTAAATAAGGAGACCAGAACTGCACACAGTATTCGAGATGTGGTCTCAACAATGCCCTATATGACGAAGCATAACATCCTCACTTTTATTTTCAATTCCTATCATAAAGGATAGCATTCCATTAGCCTTCTTTATTACTTGCTCTACCTGTATACTAATGTTTTGTGACTCATGCACTGAAACACCTAGATCTCTCTGCACCTCGGAATTCTGCAGTCGTTCTCCATTTAAGTAATACTCTGCTTTTTTATTCTTCCTGCCAAAGTGAACAACTTCACATTTTTCCAGATTATACTCCATCTGCCAGATTTTAGTCCACTCACTCAACCTATCTATATTGGTATGCAACCTCATGTCCTCTTCACAACATACTTTCCTATCCATCTTTGTCTCATCTGCAAATTTACCTACCATGCCAACACTCCCATCATCTAAGTCATCGATATAAATAGTTAAAAAGTTGAGGCCCTAGCACAGACCCCTGCAGAACACCACTAGTCACATCCTGCCACTCAGAAAAGGGCCCATTTCTGCATACTGTGTTTTCTGCCAGCCAGCATCTTTCCAAAATGGTCTCATCAGCCTCCCATGCATGACAAAAATTGTAACGTGGCCCCCCACACGAAAAGGTTGGGCATCCCTGCTACAGACAGAGCTAAGCAATCCTACAACTAATGAATCAGATCAAAGCTCTGCAGTCCTGCAACATCCAGTCATGAGTCCTAGTCAACAACTGAACATTTAACCAGAGGTGGTGGCTTCATAAACACCCCCATCTTCAATGATGGCGCAGCCCAAGAAATCAAGGTTGAAGCATTTGCAACCATCTTCAGTCAGACATGCCCAGTGGATGATCCATCTTGACCTCCTGCAGAGGTGTCCAGATCATAAACGCTACTCATCAGTCAATTTAACTCACTCCACGTGATACCAAGAAATGTCTGAAGGTACTGAATACATCAAAGGCCATAGTACTGAAGACATGTGCTTCAGAACTCACTGCACCCCTGGCATCTGTTCCAATACAGCTACAACACTGGCATCTACCCAACAATGTAGAAAATTGCCCAAGTATGCTCTGTACACAAAAACCAGGACAAATCCAATCCAACCAATTAACGGCCCATGAATCTACTCTCAATCAACAAAGCGGTGGAAAGCGTCGACAGTGCTATCAAGCAACATTTAAGCAGCAATAACCTGCTCACTGATGTTCAATTTAAGTTCAGTCAGAACCACTCAGCTCCAGACCTCATTACAGCCTTGGTCCACAAATAGTCTAAAGAACTAAATTTCAGAGGTGAGGTGAGAGTGACTGCCCTTGATATCAATGCAGAATTTGACTGAGTGTGGCTTCAAAGAGCCCTCACAAAATCAAAGTCAATGGGAATCAGGGGAAAAGTACTCCATTGGCTAGAATCATACTCAGTACAAACGAAGATGGTTGTGGTTTTGAAGGTGTCAACACAGGACATTGCTGCAGGAGTTCATTTATGAAGGGTAAATAGTGTTTGACTAATTTGCTAGAGTTCTTCGAAGATGTAACAAGTAAAGTGGATAATGGGGATCCTGTAGATGTAAAATATCTGGACTTCCAGAAGGCATTTGATAAGTTGCTGCACACAAGGTAAGATCACATGGGGTTCGGGGCAATTTATTAGCTTGGATATAGGATTGGCTAACCAACAGAAAATAGACAGTAAGGATAAATGGGTCCTTTTCTAGTTGGCAAGATGTAACTAGTGGAATGCCACAGGGTTCAGTCCTCGGGCCCCAACTATTTACAATCCATATTAATGACTTGACGCAGGGATAGAAGGTACTATAGCCAAATTTGCAGATGACACTAAAATAGGTGGGATAGTAAGTTGCAATAAAGAAATAAGAAATTTACAAATGGATATGGTTAGGTTAATGGGCCAAAATTTGGCAGATGGAGTTTAATGTGGAAAAGTGTGAGGTTATCCATTTTAGTTTAGTTTAGAGATACAGCGCTGAAACAGGCCCTTCGGCCTAATCCCATATTCCTACCACAGCCCCACCTGTCCCTATATATTTCCCTACCACCTACCTATACTGGGGGCAATTTATAATGGCCAATTTACCTACCAACCTGCAAGTCTTTTGGCTTGTGGGAGGAAACCGGAGCACCCGGAGAAAACCCACGCAGACACAGGGAGAACTTGCAAACTCCACACAGGCAGTACCCAGAATTGAACCCGGGTCGCTGGAGCTGTGAGGCTGCGGTGCTAACCACTGCGCCACCTTTGGTTGGAAGAATAGAAAGGCAAATTATCTAAATGGAGAGAAACTTCAGAGTGCTTCGGTGCAGAGGGATCTGGGTGTCCTTGTGCATGAGTCGCAGAAAACTAGTATGCAGGTACAGCAGGTAATAAGGAAGGCAAATGGTATTTTGGCATTTATTGCTAAAGGAATCAAGTATAAATTAGGGAAGTGTTGCTGCAACTGTACAAGGCATTAGTGAGACTGCACCTGGAGTATGGTGTACAGTTTTGGTCCCCTTACTGGAGGAGGGATGCATTAGAGACAGTTCAGAGGAGGTTCACTGGATTGATTCCAGAGATGAGGGGTTTGTCTTATATAGAGAGACTGAGCAGTTTAGGCCTTTACTCTCCAGAGTTTAGAAGAATGAGGGGAGATCTAATTGAGGTACATAAGATGATTAAGGGGATTGACAAAATAGACGTAGACAGGATGTTTCCTCTGGTGGGGCAATCTAGAATGAGAGGTCATAGTTTTAGGATAAAGGGTAGCAGATTTAAAACAGAGATGAGGAGAAATTACTTCTCTTAAAGGGTCACGAGTCTGTGGCATTCGCTACCCCAGAGTGCGGTGGATGGCGGGACATGCAGCAAATTTGAGGAGACACACAGATTTTAATTAGTAATGGGTTGAAGGATTATGGAGAACAGGCAGGAAAGTGGAGTTGAGGCCGAGATGAGATCAGCCATGATTGTATTGAATGGTGGAGCAGGCTCGAGGGGCTGAATTGGGCTACTCCTGCTCCTAGTTCTTATGTTCCTCAGGGTAGTGTCCCGGGCCCAACCAACCATCTTCAGCTGCTTCAATGACTTTCCCTCCATCGTAAGGTCACAAGTGAGAAGGTTCACCGATGATTGCATAGTGTTCAGTTCCATTTGCAACTCCGCAGATACTGAAGCAGTCTGCATACATATGCAGCAAGGCCTAGACAACATTTAAGCTTGGGCAGATAAGTGTCATGTAATATTCATGCCATACAAGCACCAGACAAAAAACATTTCCAACAAGTGAGAATCTAACCTTCCCCCTTTGGTATTCAATGGCATTACCATCGCCAAATCCCCCACCATCATCTTGGGGGTTACCTTTGAGCAGAAACTTAGATTTGATCATTCGTATAAATACTGTGGCTACAAGAGCAGGTCAGAGATTGGGAATTCATAGAATCGTAGAATGGTTACAACACAGAGCTGAAAGAGCAACTCAGCTGGTCTCACTCTCCCACACTTTCCCTGTAGCCCTGCAATTTTTTTCTCTTCAGTTAATTATCCAAATCCCTTTTGAAAGACATGTTTGAATCTGCCCCCACCACACACACAGGCAATGCCTTCCAGATCCTAATCACACGCTGCGTATAAAAGATTTTCCTCATGTCGCCGTTGGTTCTTTTGCCATTCACCTTAAATTAGTACCCTCTGGTTTTTCACCCTTCCTTCAAAAGGGAAAAACGGTTCCCAGTTACTCTGGTCCAGGCCCCTCATGATTTTGAATGCCTCTATCAAATCTCCTCTCAACCTTCTCTTTATGGAGAACAACCCCAGCTTTTCCAATCAATCCATGTAACTGAAGTCTCTCATCCCTGGAACCATTTTCGTTAACCTTTTCTGCACCCTCTCTAATGACTTCACATCCTTCCTCAAGTGTGGTGCCCAGAATTGGACACAATACTCCAGTTGAGGCTGGTGTTTTATGAAGTGTTATCAATGCTGGACTTTGTAACAATAATTATGTTTTTAAAATTGTGATTTTTGAAAGTTTAAAATGGAATCCGGAAGGTCAGGTAACCTCACTTCCACTCTGCTAAAGGACAAGACAGAAATCTTGGTTATCAGGACAACAGAAAACATAGATCAAAGACTCGTTTTGAAAAAACAGACTGCAGAGGTATAACACCTGAAGAGCAAGGGGTTCGCCCTCCCAGACTTCCTGGTCGTAAACAAGGAGTCAGTGATTCTGAAGATGTAAATGTACCAGACAGCTGTTAAGACCCGGGAACAATGGAAGGCCCAGGTGACTGAAAACCAAACTTCTTGACTTTTCACATTGGAAAAGGATAATAAGCTATTGATTGAAGTCCAGATAAATTTTACAGGTTTTCTGAAGGCAGGCAGGCTGTAAGTAGAAAGCCAGCAGTGGCAGCCTCGAGGGGGAAGGGTGGGGGGGGGGGGGGGTGGGGGGGGGCGCGCAGGGGTAGAACACCTGCTCTCAGAAGCCTGAGACAGCGAAAGGCTGTGAAGACTGGAACCTGTTTTGAAAGTTGAAGTTCATGGAGAAGTAAAAGCTCTACAGGATCACCAGGATCGCCTTATTCATGGACGCCCAGGTCAAAAGTACTTGGAGAAGTGAACGAAGAGGACATTGATTTTGAAAAGGTCTGGACGATCCAAAGCATTGCAACTGGGGGAGTTTGGGACTTTTAACAGTAAAGATTTCACCAAAGAGGACTGTGCAACGTATAAGTGTGGTGTGAGGTTTCCAAATATTTTAATAACTAAATACCATTTCTTCCTAATTTGGGTTATCAACTACTTACAAAGCATTATTTAGTTAACAGGGATTTCTTTTAGTTTAGTTTTATAATTCTTAAAACTTGAAATCTTGTCGTGCAATTCTTGAAATTGGTCTGGGGGATCATATCTCGTATTTTAACGTTAATTGTCTCATCGAGGTCATAACAGAAGGTTCACCATAACTTCCCTGCTTTATAAAGCCCAGGATCCATATGTCTTATTGAACATTTTCGCAACCTGCCCTGCCACCTTCAGCGATTTGTGCACATATACCCCCAGGTCACTCTACTCCTGTACCCCCCCCCTTTAGAACTGTATCCTTTATTTCATCTTGTCTCTCTTTGTTCTTCTTACCAAAATGCATCACATCACAATTCTCTGCATTAAATTTCATCTGCCACATACCTGTCCATTCCACCAGCCTGAGTATGTCCTCTTGAAGTCCATTACTATCCTCCTCACAGCTCATAATACTTCCAAGTTGAGTCATCTGCAAATTTTGAAACTGTGCCCTTTACATCCAAAGTCTAGGTCATTTTAGATCAAGAAAAGCAGCGGTCCTATTACCTACCTCTGGGGAACCCGACTGTATACCTTCATCCAATGCGAAAAACAACCATTTACCACTACACTCTGTTTTCTGCCACACAGCCAGCTTTGCATTTTGCTAAACACCTTTTGGAAGTCCATGTACACCACATCAACTACATTACCCTCTTCAACCCAAGGTTAAGCTGAGCTTATCCTTACACCCTTTTTTGAACAAGGGTGTAAACATTTGCAATTCTACAGTTCTCTGGCACCCCTGCATCCTAAGGAGGATTGGAAGATTATGGCAGTGCCTCCACAATTTCCACCCTTATTTCCCTGAGTATTCTTGGACCCATCTCATTCGGTCCTGGTGATTTATCAACTTTACGTACAGCCAGGCTTTCTAAATACCTCCTCTATTAACTTATAACCCATCCAGTACCTCATCGACCTCTTCTTTCACTATGACTTTGACAGCATCTTCCTCCTTGATAAAGGCAGATGCGAATAACTTATTTAGTACATCAGCCATTCCCTCTGCTTCCATTCGTAAATCCTTTTTGGTCCCTAATCGGCTCCAGCCCTCCTTTTACTATTTACTTGCCAACAGAAGACTTTAGGATTCTGTGGCAAATAACTCAGCTGCTGACTCGCCAAAGCCTGTCCATCATCTACAAGGCACAAATCAGGAGTGTGACAAATACTCTCCACTTACCTGGATGAATGCAGCTCCAACAACACACCATCATCCAGGACAAAGCAACCCATTTGATCGGCACCTCATCCACCACCATACACTGTGGCAGCAGTGTATACCATCAACACTCTCACCCCTGAACAAATTAAAACAAAACACTTTTTGCATCGCAAGTTCATTCGTCTCTAACTGTAATGCAGCCAATTTTGCACTGGTTGCTCCAGCAGTACAACAGGATAGGTGATAGATGATATTCTTTAGAGATCATCAGATCCCACCTCCAAGAGCTGCCGGCCAGAGGGCCAGCAGCTGAGTAGTATCAACAGTGCCACCAGGAGTGGTGGTCACTGCCAGTACCATAGGAGGCCTTGGACTCAAGCCCAATGGTGGAGCCCAGACCCAAGGTAAATGAGGCAGGATTGCCAGGGCCTGGGGTGGGGGGAGGTCGTGGGAAGGGGGTGGGGGTTTCACATAGATGGACTGTTTCCCAGCGGGGACCTTCCGTGGGCCACAGATTGCCCACCCACCACCCCACCCCCAAGTTCACAGGGAAGTTGCCTTATTGTACTAGGCAATCACCCTGCGTGGCAGAGGCTCCCACTGCATGTTAAATCCATGCAACAGGAAAAGGCCCTTAAGTTGCTGGTAATAGGCCACTTAAGCACCCCAATTGGCCTAGCCTGGCCCCGACTAAATTCCAGTGTGACGGGAACGCAACAGGCCACCTGCCACAACTTTGTGGGCCCCCGCCTCCTAACCAGTCTCTGGGAGGCCCATTAAATTCAGCCCAGTGTGCACAAGAGGCATCAGGCATTCTTGTGTCACCGAGCATCTACTCACACAATACCGACTGATAAAATGCAGATGTTTATCTACTCCATCCTTGCAAACAGTACCACAACAACGTTGAAAAACTTGCAGCTTCAGTTCAAGTTCAATCTCTTGGCCTCCATACTGAATAGTATTCAAGCATTAGTTTCTCTCGTGGGATTTTGCCAAGATAGCAACTTCATCGCCAAAGGGTGGGTCTAAACATTGAAGAAGTTTTTAAGACTTAAGACCGTTTACCAAATCCATGGCAATTCTTTGAATTTACGGAAAATGCACAACCAATCTTTAATGGATTCGTGATTAAAACATCAAATCTTTGTCTGAAAACATGTTTGCAAGTGTTGGATGTGAAATCTTAGTGCATTCAAGTGCTTCTGAATTGTTAATCCACAAATTTTTTTTCCCCAATGGCTTTGTCAATTTCATCATCAAGCACTGTAAAACACAAGATTTGCACCTTGTGATTGGTGTAGCTAAATCAACCTGGACCAGTGGATTCTACATATTTGTGGCTGAAGCTTAAATATCCATAAGCGTCAAAATATTTCTATTAAGCTCAAGTATCAGGCTACTAGACTATCAAAAAGTTTCAGAAATAAAACTGTATTTTAAAGCATTACATATTACACTCAAGTATCGAAGAACTAAATGGGAAATCAATGCAGTACAAACCACTTGAACAATTCTGTAGGTAAAAGCAGCCAAACTGATTTCCAAAACCAAATGCACTGATCAGTCCAGGCTCAGAACTACCTCTGGTTCAGTCACCAGAATAAAAATCATATCCCCACACGTGTCCAAGAACAGCTGGTCAACAAATAATCCAGCACAGCTTCATAAGTAGAGGTGTTGAGTACAGGGACGGGGTGCGGGGTGTTGCGCTGAACCTTTATGGGGCTCTGGTTGGGCGCGGCTAGAGTGCTGCATCTAGTTCTGGTTGCCAAACTTTAGGAGGGATGCGGGAGTCCTTATGAGAGTGCAGGGGAGATTTGTCAGAATGGCTTCAGGGATGAGGGATTTTAGCTACAAGGTAAGGTTGGATTAACTGGGAGAGTTCGCCTTGGAGCAAAGAAGATTGAGGGGAAATTTGATAGCGATGCACAAGATTATGATAGATTTAGATAAGATAAAGAAAAGCTGTTCCCGTTAGCTGATGGTACAAGGACTAGGGGACATAGATTTAAGGTTTTGGCCAAGAGATGTGGGGGGGGGGGGGGGCAGGAATATGAGGAAGAACTTTTTTTTTTACGCGAGTGGTAATGACCTGGAACTCGCTGCCTACAAGGGTGACGGAAGCAGAGATGATCAGCAATTTCAAAAGGGAATTGTATGGGCACTTGAGAGAAATTAACTTGCAGGGCTACGGGGATAGAGTGGGGGAATGTGACTGACTGGATTGGTCCACAGACAGCCGGCATGGACTCGAGGGGCCAAATGGCCACCGTCTGTGCCATAATGACAGAATGACTATGAGCTGGCTACTATTCAACCTGCTCTCTTGCAATTCTTGCCTATCTACACAGGTGATCTACCAGCTGATACAGCAGTTCATAACTTCAACACACATCCCCAGATCTAGCAACAACCAAAATGAGCATTTTAGAAGGATACACAATGTGCACCTCTTGGTTCAAGTTGCCATTTCCCCCCCACCCCCCCTCAACAAGAAATAACGATGCACTCACATCCAGAAATCTCACCAGCAGTTCCTCTCAATACACAGGAGTAAATATGCAGTTATCAAAATAAAGACTAATTAGTCAAACATATTATACAGCCTTTAAGTGACCCATCTCAGGTCTGTGACAATTGTTGTTGCCCCACATAACTGCCCAAAGTGGCACTTAAACTGTATAAAGCATATGATCTTTCCAGTAGATCGCCTGATATATTAGTCACTTACAGTGCTCAAATTGGGACCTGTCCACATTGATCACTAAATAGATTCCAGAGTTGTAAGAAAGCCTTTCAAAGGCTGTTCGATCTAAATTATCACATGTCTTAGCAGATGTCGGACAGCAAAGTACTGTTGACAGATTCATTTGTTTCAGTCTGTTATCACCCAAAAAGTTGCTAGTGCTTGTGGAACTACCTCAGTAGAAGTCACAGTCTTTAAGGACAAGGATATTGGCAAAAATATCAGCATATGTTTCTTCGAAAATTTAGTTTGAAAGACCTTAAAGTGACTGAATTAAATGGAGGATGAATCAAGCTCATTTCTGAAATCTTGAATGAGGTCCTATTGTTACACACAAGACTAAAGCCTCAATCTATTTTAATTTCGCAGCATGAAGCCTGAAAACAACTAAAACCTTCAAATGTTACTGATACTGTATTTAATAATTTGAAGAAAATTTGCAAATACTACAGTGACCCATTTTAATCTGGCAAAAGGAAAACCCATGCCCAGTGGAGTCAGATTTCCAGAAAAAGGTCACAGGGTCAGATGCTGAATTTGAGCATCTTAAAGACGACTGATTGCAATCTGTGCTTTATGCACAAGGCCAATCCTGTAAGAACAGAAAATGCTGAATATATACACAGCAGGTCAGGCAGCATCTGTGGGGAGAGAAAGAGTTAATGTTTCAGGTCGATGACATTTCACCAGAGCTGTAACCCTGTCCTCCTACCCTTCAAACCAGATTGTAACATGCTATTTGGCAGTGTAATATTATGCAAGGGTTGCACAGAAATTAGCAGCATTAGCTCAATGAATTAGTCTTCTCATGTTCTCATCTTTGGGCAGTGAAAGATGAAACAGCATCAGACGATGGGAGTTAGGCCACAAACGACAACTCAAGTTTACAAAGCCCAGTTTACTTTCTCCCCACAACATATCTTGGCTCTGATTGTCTCTTCCTTGTCAGGTGGTCTGGCTGACATCAAGTCTCAGCTGAGTCACAACTTCCTACAGCTCAACATCAAGAGGAACAAAAGCTGGAGACAACAGCCCCCAACACAAACTCCAGTCCTTTGCCACTGTTACAATCCCTCTTCCAAGATTCTCACTCAGGTTGAACCAGCCATTTTTAATCCTGGAATCATCTTTCACTCTGAGATCAGCTTTAAATCCTACATCCCATTCATTACCAAAACTGCTACATCCATCTCTGCAGCATTACTTGCCTCCAACCCTAGCTCAGCCCCTCAGTTACTGAACCCCTCTCATGGGCCTGTGCTGCCTCCAGGTTCAAACACTTTCTTCACTAGTTTCCCATCATCTACTTTGCATAAAGTCCAATCTGTGCAAACCCCATTCCCGGCCCAATACATTAAATTCTAAATCCTTGTCCTCACAAAAAAAAGAAAAACACTACAGACTAACCTCAATATCTCTGCAATCTCCTTCCCTCATTCATTCCCTCTCAATTGCTACAACTCTTTCAATTTTGATCCTTTACCCGTTGCCTTTTTTCGTTTACTGCTATAATTGCAAAGCTTTCAGTTGCTTTGATCCTGCTCTTTGGAACTCCCTACTTAAAACCCTTCACCTCTCCACATTTAAATGCCTTCAGGCAATCTCTGTCACAATGTTCTTTTCCCTTACCAGAATTTGTGAAGTGCAATGGTACATTTCGTACTTTAAAGGTGCGACAAAAGTACAAGTTGATGTCTTTCAGTACAGAATAATTACTCAGACTGCCCCATGTACAAAAAAGACGTAACACTTCTATAACTCTATTTGTACTATTAAGGGGAGAGTATCTATAACATACCTTACACGAGATTGTGTCAACTGGACTTAATGGGATCAGAAGAACTGGAAGAAAGCCCTCACATTTAACCTCTGAAGATACAAACAGAACTGCCACTCAACTGTAAGATTCAAAGACTCACAAGTGGGTTTCCCAGAATCCATCTCCTATCAAGTAAGGTTACAAGTTGCCAGATTCAACAAATTGATAGCTATCACAACATACCTGCGCTGAGATCAAAACTTACAGTCCTGTAAATAGTATCAACATTGCCCAAATAGTCTCAATGCAATCTACAGCCAAGTCATCTGCAAAATGCATCTTCTCCACAATACAATTTTTAACCACAAAGAATATAGATTCCACTCCAAATTAGAGACATCCTGCTGAAAAGCAAATCAGTGATCTGCAATATGTAATCAAGCAATTAAATACAGAGGCTTTGATTTGTCACAGTCAGCACTTCAAACTTAACCAGACCTTCTTTCCAGTCAAGAATCAGATTTTTAAAGACAGCACTCAACATTCGTTATCTCTGACCTTTGCTATTCCCATCAGTCCCATGCTGCCAACTTTATTTTTTTTCGTATTCATTGTATGCAACTTATATATACCCATTTCAACTTTTCCTTTATTAGAGCTGGGGCAAAATAAAAAAAGTCAACAACCTGTGGCAGATCTACAATTGACTCCCCAGAGGGCTGTGAATGCTCGCTCAGCTGTTGAGTATATTCAAGGCTGAGATTGATAGTTTCTTGGACACTAAGGGAATCAATAGATATGGGGAGAAGGCAGGAAGATGGAGATATACAAGTTCAGCCATGATCTTACTCAACAGCGGAGCAGGCTCAAGGGGCCAAATGGCCTACTCCTGCTCCTATTTCTGTTCTTGTGGCTCAAACAATAGAACCAGTCTGGAGATAAACAATGCCATCATACATGCTTCTCTACAACTCCAGGAGTTGTCTGCCTGTTGTTTGTCTTCAACTCGTGTCTCTCTGTACTGGGCTTGTGTGTAGACAAAATGGATTTTTTCCCCCTCAAACTCCAAGTCACCGTGCTACCCAGAGGTGCAAGCATGATATTCCCAAGGCAATACAGTAGGATTTCATGCAAAGAGCAGGATCAAAACAACTGAAAGCTCTGCCATTAACAGGGTAAAAGAAAAGGGAATGCACAGAGAATCAAAATCTGAGGAATGTAGCATTTGGGAAGAAATGCACAAGTAGAGAAAATTGCAGACATATTTAGGCAATTCGGTGAAGGATTTTTTTTTGTCAAGACAAGGATTTAGAATTTAATGCATTGAACAGGGGATTGGGGGGTGGGGGGGGGGGGTGCTAACTGTTGCAGCTGTACTGAAACTGCAGGAGCCCATAGAATGGTGTCTCCAATGCACTTAGCCACTTCTTGATGTCATATACTATTCCCCTACTACATAAATTTTATTTCCCCAATTTAAAAATCACTACATAAAAATCATTCGACTCATTAATCTCTACGTTTTCTAAACAGCTCAAATAACCAATATGTCAAGCTATTTTGTTTATGCTGGGGATATAAACAAACATTGCAGGAGCTAAAAAGCTAGGAAAAGACTGCAAATACTAAAATACGCCATTGTGACAAATAGATCTTCCTGTGCTCCATTATACATCAGACTCACTATGATCTGCATTCTGCTTTCAGCAGAAAAGACTGCACTGAAATCAGGCATAGCTCCAAGTCAGAGAAGAACTAAATATTTCTGCATTTGGACGTTAAAATCTTTTTATATAAAAAGAAAACCACATCTACTGCAGGTATCCTTGCACTCATTCATTTAATCGATGTGTAAAGGCAGCCTTTGTCAATTGCAGGCCCATGATGTCAGTGAAGGAACACTGGTCTGGATTTTGCAACAGTAATGAAGGCAAAACTGTTAGTGTTCACCATATTTACTCCATGATACGGACAGCAGCTTCAGCAGTCTGCACATACACAGAATAATGTGAAACTTCAAAAGTTGACGTCAGTGATTCTACATTTCTCCAGAGGGCATGCTGTTGAGGTCCCCCCAGACTGCAAACAATGGGAAATCTTTGAACTGACAAGAACTTCCACTTTCATGCCATTTGCCTCACTGTACAAACCTGCGAAAAAGTTATACTTTGGGGTGTTTTTAAACAGCACATGAACTTCATAATCAATGCTGAACACCCTCATTGGCCCTGAAAAGCTAATTTTGTATTTATGGAATATCGAATTTCTCTGATAAAAAAAATCCACATTTTAAAAATTTTAACGTTCAGCTTTATTTTAGCCTCTATCTTAATCCAATCATAAAAATTTATTTCACTATCTAAAACTTTAAAACTAAAGGGATTCAGTGCTTTTAACTTCCTGGCTTGCCGTCTGTGCAAATATTTCAATGTGACTGGTTTCTTACCTCGTTTGCTGACATTACTGTTGCTGCATGCCTGCCAATTCCCTTGACTAGGGGGCCAGACTTAAACTGCCGTCAAGAAAGGGGAACTCTGCGCCACAGAGATCACTAGATCTTTGTAGATGGCTTTCATCGTCGTCAGCGGTGAGCACTATTGCTTCACCACTGACTGCAAAATCCTGACAAAAAACACTAAAAAAGTCTGCGAAATTGCAGCAGTTGGATGAGTGGTTACAATTAAGTGATTTGACTGTGCATCTATACAGAGAATTTTATTCCTTTATATTGCAAAATGAGTTCTACACATCACAGCTCCCTCTACACTGCACCATAAATTTCAGAGCATCAGCAAGACAATGGCAGCTCCTCAGCTAGAGAAAAACTACAATTGGACTTTTAAAAGCATACACCTTCCCAGTTAACTGTGATGGTCCATAAAAGGCCATTAATTCAGTCAAAACCTGCAGCAGAATGAACACGTTTATATGCTAAACCTTCGAAGGCTTCTATTATCAAAGACACTGCCTGGACCCGGAGCCTCAACCATAAAATGTACAATGCATTTAAAAATTGTTGTCTAGTACATGTGCAAGGTGTATTCTCGCATGTGTTCTTCACCAGTACTGCTAACAAATAACTTGAGAAAACTCCATGAAACAGTCTTCACACACAGAAACCAATTCGTAATCCATCTATCAATATGGTTTATTTAAAAGCTTGCAAGTTTCTCTCCTACCTGTCCCTCACAAACTCTACAACACTAAGGCATACGTGAAACATTTACATCATCTTCTGTACTGCAACAGACAACCCTGATGATGGCAGCAAAGGGAAAAACTTTTTTTTTTTGCATTCATGGGATGTGGGCATCACTGGCTAGGCCAGCATTTATTGCCCATCCCTAATTGCCCTCGAGGTGGCGGTGGTGAGTTGCCTTCTCGAACCGCTGCAGTCCATGTGAGGTACGTACACCCACAGTGCTGTTAGGAAGGGAGTTCCAGGATTTTGACCCAGCGACAGTGAAGGAACGGCAATATAGCTTCAAGTCAGGATGGTGTGAGACTTGGAGGGGAACTTGCAGGTGGTGGTGTTCCCATACATTTACTGCCCTTGTCCTTCTAGTTGGTAGAGGTTGCGGGTTTGGAAGGCGCTGTCGATGGAGCCTTGGTGCATTGCTGCAGGGCATCTTGTAGATGGTACACACGGCAGCCACTGTGCGTCAGTGGTGGAGGGATTGAACATTTGTGGATGGGGTGCCAATCAAGCAGGCTGCTTTGTCCTGGATAGTGTCGAGCTTCATGAGTGTTATTCGAGCTGCACTCATCCAGGCAAGTGGAGAGTATTCCATCACACTCCTGACTTGTGCCTTGTAGATGGTGGACAGGCTTTAGGGAATCAGGAGGTGAGTTACTTGTCGCAGGATTCCTAATCTCGGACCTGTTCTTGTAGCCACAGGTTTATATGGCTACTCCAGTTCAGTTTCTGGTCAATGGTAGCACCTAGGATGTTGACAGTGGGGGGATTCAGCGATGGTAATGTCATTGAATGTCATGGCGAGATGGTTAGATTCTCTTTTGTTGGAGATGGTCATTGCCTGGCACTTAAGTGGCAAGTAACATTCGCACCACACATCAGCCCAAGTCTGAATATTGTCCAGGTCTTGCTGCATTTCGACAAGGACTGGTTTAGTATCTGAGTCGTGGCGAATGGTGCTGAACATTGTGCAATCATCTGCGAACATCCCCACTTCTGACCTTATGATTGAAGGAAGGTCATTGAAAAAGCAGCTGAGATGGTTGGGCCTAGGAGACTACCCTGAGGAACTCCTGCAGTGATGTCCTGGAGCTCAGATGATTGACCTTCAACAGCCACAACCATCTTCCTTTGTGCTAAATATGACTCCAACCAGCAGAGAGTTTTCCCCCTAATTCCCATTGACTTCAGTTTTGCGAGGGCTCCTTGATGTCATATTCAGTAAGATGCTGCCTTGATGTCAAGGGCAGTCACTCTCACCTCACCTCTTGAGTTCAGCTCTTTTGTCCATGTTTGAATCAAGGCTGTAACGATGTCAGGAACTGAGTGGCCCTGGCAGAACCCAAACTGAGCATCACTGAGCAGGTTATTGTTAAGCAAGTGCCGCTTGATGGCACTGTCAATGACACCTTCCATTACTTTACTGATGATTGAGAGTAGGCTGATGGGGCGGTAATTGGTCGGGTTGGATTTGTCCTGCTTTTGTGTACAGGACATTCCTGGGCAATTTTCCCCATTGCCGGGTAGATGTCAGTGTTGTAGCTGTACTGGAACAACTTGGCTAGAGGCGTAGCAAGTTCTAGAGCACAGGTCTTCAGTACTATAGCCAGTATATTGCCAGGTCCCACATCCTTCACGGTATCCAGTGCCTTCAGTCGTTTCTTGATATCACATGGAGTGAATTGAATTGGCTGAAGTCTGGCATCTGTGATGCTGGGGACTTCAGGAGGAGGCCGAGATGGATCATTAGCTCGGCACTTATAGAACATAGAACATTACAGCGCAGTATAGGCCCTTCAACCCTCGATGTTGCGCCGACCTGTGAAACCATCTGACCTACACTATTCCATTTTCATCCATATGTCTATCCAATGACCACTTAAATGCCCTTAAAGTTGGCGAGTCTACTACTGTTGCAGGCAGGACGTTCCACGCCCCTACTACTCTCTGTGTAAAGAAACTACCTCTGACATCTGTCCTATATCTATCACCCCTCAACTTAAAGCTATGTCCCCTCGTGTTTGCCATCACCATCCGAGGAAAAAGGCTCTCACTATCCACCCTGTCCAACCCTCTGATTATCTTATATGTCTCTATTAAGTCACCTCTTCTCCTCCTTCTCTCTAACGAAAACAACCTCAAGTCCCTCAGCCTTTCCTCGTAAGACCTTCCCTCCATACCAGGCAACATCCTAGTAAATCTCCTCTGCACCTTTTCCAAAGCTTCCACATCCTTCCTATAATGCGGTGACCAGAACTGAATCTTCTTGCTGAAGATTGTAGCAAATGCTTCAGCCTGATCTTTCGCACTGATGTGCTGGGCTCCCCCATCATTGAATATGGGGATATTTGTGGAGCCACCTCCTCCAGTTAGTTATTTAATTGTCCACCACCATTCACGACCAGATGTGGCAGGACTGCAGAGCTCAGATCTGATCCGTTGGTTATGGGATTGCTTAGGTTATCTATCGCATGCTGCTCACACAGTTTGGCACACAAGTAGTCCTGGGTTATAGCTTCACCAGGTTGACACCTCATTTTGAGGTATGCCTGGTGCTGCTTCTGGCATGCCCTCCTGCACTGTTCATTGAACCAGGGTTGGTCTCCTGGCTTGATGGTAATGGTAGAGTGGGGGATATGCCAGGCCATGAGGTTACAGATTGTGGTTGAGTACAATTCTGCTGCTGCTGATGGCCCACAGCGCTTCATGGATGCCCAGTTTTGCATTGCCAGATCTGTTCGAAACCTATCCCATTTAGCACAGTGGTAGTGCCACACAACATGATGGAGGGTATCCTCAATGTGAAGGCAGGACTTCGTCTCAACAAGGACTTCGGGTTAGTCACTACCACCAATACTCGCATGGACAGATGCATCTGCGGCAGGCAGATTGGTGAGGGAGAGGTCAAGTATGTTTTTTCCTCTTGTTGGTTCCCTCACCACCTGCCGCAGACCCAGTCTAGTAGCTATGGCCTTTTGGGTTCGGCCAGCTCGGTCAGTAGTGGTGCTACTGAACCACTCTTGGTGATGGACATTGAAGTCCCTCACCCAAAGTACATTTTGCGCCCTTGCCACCCTCAGTGCTTCCTCCAAGTGGTGTTCAACATGGAGGAGTACTGACTCATCAGCTGAGGGAGGTAATCTGCAGGAGGTTTCCTTGCTCATGTTTGACCTGATGCCATGAGACCTCATGAGGTCTGGAGTTGGTGTTGAGGAATCCAAGGGCAACTCCCTCCTGACTGTATACCACTGTGCCGCCACCTCTGCTTCGTCTGTCCTGCCGGTGGGACAGGACATACCCGGGGATGGTGATGGCATTGTCTGGGACATTGTCTGTGAGGTATGATTCCGTGAGTATGACTATCAGGCTGTTGCTTGACTCGCCTGTGGGACAGCTCTCCCAACTTTGGCACAAGCCCCCAGATGTTAGTAAGGAGGACTTTGCAGGGTCGACAGGGCTGGGTTTGCTGTTGTCGTTTCCAGTGCCTAGGTTGATGCCAGGTGGTCTGCCCGGTTTAATTTTTTTTTGACTTCATAGCAGTTAGAGTGGCTTGCTAGGCCATTTCAGAGGGAATGTAAGAGTCAACCACATTGTTGTGGGTCTGGAGTCACATGTAGGCCAGACCAGGTAAGGACAGCAGGTTTCCTAAAGGATGGGTTTTTACAACAATCGACATTGGTTTCATGGCCATTAGACTAGTTTTAAATTCCAGATTTATTAATTGATTTCAAATTCCATCTTCTGCTATGGTGGGATTCGAACCCATGCCCCCAGAGCAATACCCTGGGTCTCTGGGTTACTAGTTCAGTGACAATACCACTACGCCACTGCCTCCACGATCTTATTATCACGGAGGGAGAGGTGCTTCACGAATCAGCTCAGTTTCGCAGAAGCCAGATGGTTAACCAGTGGCACGCCATAAGAGTTTACAGTTGAAAAAATTGTAGCCTGTGGTGGTAGGAGATATTCACTTCATACTGTTGAAAAATACAATTGCTCAAGTCTAATTACCTATTGTTATGCAGCTGAAATACACATTAGCTGTGAGAAATAATTTATATCTCACTCATGGTGTTGACAAGAGGTCAGTTCACTCAGATTTAAATCACATTCCGTGGCACCTCAATTTATCTGACATTTAAATAAAACAGGTGACAAATCCATCATCTTCGGCAATTGCATCTCCTTGGCAGGCACACCATACTGGAACTTTACAGTAACTTTAATAAATCATACAATTGAGACTCATAATATTGATGTTGTAGGAACATATCAGAACTTACATATTCTGTAAATTTCATCTTACCAGGATGACAACAAAAAACGGGAAATTTATTCCTTCTTTTAAATTCTTTCTTTTAAATAGATAAATGACACCAACAGCTTAAGATTTTTGCAATATTTCTGAAGTGAAGGCAATGAGTACTGGATATGTAGTTAGGAGGGCTAAATATTTAAATTATATTTCTCTAAGAACAAAAATTCATCTTCAAATCAATCTTTATGGTGTTGCAGCAAGCAAAACACAAAACACATTTAAAAAAAAATCAAGTGCCTTTTTATTAATGATCAAAAGAGCAAGTACCAAGAACTCCAAACCCTTCAAGTTGCAGTGTTCTAATGATAAAATCCTCCATATCCAAAGTTATTTGGGCTCCACATTATTGACTTTGTCCTAGGATATATAGTACATTGTCCGAAACGAAAATGGTCAGTCATTAAACCACATACATCATGGATTTGGAGAATATATAGGAAAATATATCAAATGAGTACAAACCACAATAGAAGCCAGTGGCAAAATAGACTATCTTTGCTGAGATTAAAAGTGTATTTTCTGATAGAGTGCATTGCTGTCAAATTCTAAACAAAGCTCAAGAGCGCAGACAAAATTAGGGCTACTGGTTATATTTTACACCAACTATGGCTAAACTTCTGGAGCAGAAAACCAGAAAAAAATACACCAACTACAAGTTTAGAAATAGCATGCCAGTATGCTCTGTGGTATTCTGGTTAAAACAAATAAAGTTACTATGTAAGAAATTTAAAAATCTAGCTGAAATATTTCCAACGATTTACCAGAAATCTGTATTTTACTTCTCCACCTCTCTCCATTACCAGCAGCAACTCAGTTTCATAAATCTTCACGATTCTTTCACTCTGGAAGACTATCTGGCTTCTTTCCTGCACCCAGACCAGTAATGCGCTGTGATAGTAGAAGTACTTTTTGCTGATGCTTCAGCGCTCTCAGGACAAATTTATTTAGTGTGCATAGCAAGGCACACATTAGATGCAGTGGCACACTCAGGCTAAAATGAATATTGAGAGAGAGTCAAACTATATTGGATAGCTGGGTAAGAGGAGGAGGAAGACGGTCAAGATGTATTTCACCTGATCACACCCTTGATATTAAATAAAAACAAAAAATGCTGGAAATACTCAGAAGGTCTGGCAGCATCTGTGGAGAGAGAAGCAGAGTTAATGTTTCATTCAGGTCAGTGACCCTTCTTCAAAACATCCTTGATATTGTTCTGCATCTCTTATATTGGATCAATGTCAAACAAAGTATTCCAAGAGACGAATGTCAACCACGCCTCCTTTACACAAAGTCATGCCCCTCTACCAAAAAGATTGACCAAAAGCCCAAAATATGAGCTTGGGAGCAAGAGTGGGCCATTTAGCCCCTCAAGACTATTCCAGGATTCAATGAGATCATAAAAGCGAAATACTGCAGATGCTGGAAATCTGAAATAAAAACAAGAAATGATGGAAACACTCAGCAGGTCTGGTAGCAACTGTGGAGAGAGAAGCAGAGTTAAAGTTTCAGGTCAGTGACCCTTCATTAGAACTGACAAATATTAGAAATGTAAAAGGTTTGAAGCAAGTAAAGCGGGACTGGGGCAAGAGATAACAAAAGAGGTGGTGTTGATAGGACAAGGTCACAGAGAATAACTGACCAGGTGGTCATGGAACACAGGCAAACGGTATGTTAATAGTGTGGTGAAAGACAAAGCGTTAGCACAGAGAGGGTGTCAACTGACTGTAAAATGAACAGCCCTGGCTCCAAGCACAAACATTAAAACAAACAGTGGGTAGGCACAGTAGAAAAAAACTAAGCAAACTAAAATAAAATTTAAAAAAAGGAAAAGAAGAAAAAAAATTAAAATAAAAAGGGGGGCCTGTCATGCTCTGAAATTACTGAACTCAATGTTCAGTCCAGCAGGCTCCAGCGTGCCTGATCAATAAATGAGGTGCTCTTCCTCGAGCTTGCGTTAACGTTCGCTGGAACACTGCAGCAATCCCAGGGCAGAGATGTGGGCATGACAGCAGTATCAGGTATTACACCTCCTGCAATTGCAGGGCAAGGTGCCATGGGAAGGGGACGAGGTAATGGGAGTAATGGAGGAGTAGACAAGGGTGTCGCAGAGGGAACGATCCCTTCGGAATGCTGACAGGGGAAGGGAGGGGAAGATGCGTTTGGTAGTGGCATCACGCTGGATGTGGCGGAGGATGATCCTTTGGACGTGGATGTTCCCGTCAGCATTCCAAAGGGATCGTTCCCTCCGCGACATCCTTGGCCACTTCTCCATTACCCCCACCACCTCGTCCCCTTCCCACGGCACCTTCCCCTGCAATAGCAGATGTAATACCTGCCCATTTACCTCCTCTCTTCTCACTATCAAAGGCTCCAAACACTCCTTGCAGGTGAAGCAGCGATTTACTTGTACTTCTTTCAATTTAGTATACTGTATTCGCTGCTCACAATGCGGTCTTCCCTACATTGGGAAGGCCAAACGCAGATTGGGTAACCACTTTGCTGAACATCTCCACTCAGTCTGAAAGCATGACCCCAAGCTTCCGGTTGCTGGCCATTTCAACAAACCCCCCGCTCTCATTAGTTTCCCTTTAATCATGAAAACTTTGATCAAATCACCCCCTAACCACTAAGGACTATAACACAAGTTTGTGTATTCGTTCCTTGAAAAGTAACCCTTGGAGTTCAGGCATCATCCCAGTAAATCTACATTGCCCTCCCTCCAAGGCCAATATATCCTTCCCCAAAGGTGTGATGCCCAGAACTGAATGTGGTACTCCTGGCGTGACCTTACTAGGGCTTTGTATAACTGTGGCAGGACTTGTAACGCTTGTACTTCAGTCCTCGAGATATAAAGGCCAGCATCCTATCAGCCTTTTTGGTGTCGTACCTAGCCATAAGAGGTACAAATCATGATTTTAATGTACAAGTCATCATGAGCCCAATTTATTTTTGGGAACACATCTTTAATATTGCAGTATTAAAATTATTTTGTCATTGGGTACTAGCAGAGATCAACTACATAAAACATGAAATATTATACCTGGTCACTCTCCTCAAATGAATATTCCAATGTCCATGCTGTTAGAAAACAGATAAGCCTCTATCCTTACTGAGCAATCCTTATTTGCATTCCTCCAGCAGAATCTTTTTATTTTAGATGAAAAAGACTGATCCAGAGGGAGTACAATTGAGTAAAGCAAGGTTATTTCACAAGATAACCAGTGGAGTTGTAGGCACTAGAAAACTGTAAAGGTATACTACTGTAGTGATCAAAAGGAAAAAGAAACTGTTATAGAAACACTGAAGAGCTCATTAGTTAAACAAAAAATTCTTGCATCTGTCAAACCGATCCTTCGTTAAGCCAGAGAGAGATTCTTCCAGTCTTGAGAAGGAAATTTTTGGCCCGAGCACAGGTCAGATTTGCAGACATTATTTGGACAAACAATCAAAAATGTTCTGATGAAAGGTCAGTGACCTGAAACGTTAACTGTTTCTCTCTCCACAGATGCGGCCTGACTTGCTGATTTCCAGCATTTTCTGTTTTTATTTCAGGCTTCAAGCATCAGCAGTATTTTGCTTTTGTTCAAGAATCTGTAGTTTTAGTAAGACATTAGGCAAATTTATCAGTAATCTTCCATAAGATTTCTTTAGATGGTGAATGTAGCCGAGTTCATTATATTTAACTTATGCCAGCGCAGTAATCACCATTTAACAGGAGCCTATGTACAGCGACTTCTTACTTCAACCACCAGATTAAAACAGAAATACAAGGCAAAAAAGTGAAATTGTATTGTGTTCTACTTTCACAATTGCACAAATTTTTTTTTAAGCAAAGGCTTTGTAGGATTGAAAACTAAGCCAATTAAATGCACAAAAGAACAGGAGTAGGCCATTTAGCCCAAGCCTGTTCTGTTATTCAATTATATAATGGCCAATCTGTATCTTAAAGCTGATTTACCCACCTTGGTTCCATATCCCTGAACATGTTTCTCTAACAAAATCTATCAATCTCAGTTTTTAAGTTTTCAATTATCGAGCCTCAACAGCGTTTTTAAAGAGAGTGTGTTTCAGATTTCCACTATCTTTTGTGTGATCTGCTTCCTAACATCACCCCTGAATGGCCTAGCTCTAATTTTAAGGTTATATCCGCTTGTTCTGGACTCCACTAAATTAAATGGGTTCCCTGTCTCTCTCTCTCCTTTAATCATCTTAAACACTTCAAATTAGATCCCTCCTTAATCTTCCACACTCAAAGTGACGCAAGCCCAATCTATGCAACCTGTCCTCAATTTAACCCTTTTAGCCAAGGTATCATTCTGATAAATCTGTGCTGCATCAAGGCAAATGTATCCTTCCTGTGGTTTGGTGTCAAATTTTGTGTGATAATCCTCCATGATGCACCTTGTGATGGTTTACTATGTTAAAAGGAGCTATATAATTAGTTGTTGTTGTGCCAAGCACTCAGATGTGGTCTAAACAAAGCTTTGCACAACTGTAGCATATGTTTCATTCCTTTGTATTCCAACCTCTGATGTCTCCAGCACCTTTCATTCATCTGTACACCTCCATAACCAGTTAGGCACCATTAGTTCAGTAACTTGAATGATGTGTCAGCAATTGACACATGCTGTTGGATTATGATGGTGACCTTGAATGAAGACTGGAATTACACCACAACCCCCCAATCCCACCGCACCCCCCACAATATTCTCCCAACATTCTCACGTAATTTACAGTTTGAGGAAACTCAATGGCAAGATTCTGCATATCTCTCCAGTACAAACAGTAACAAACTTTTTATTCTTTGTCAACATCTTGGCCACACCATCTCCTTTGATCTCAAATGGAACGACCACATCTACTCATTTGGTACTGCTACTTTCAAGAAACACTATGACAACGATACCAAAATTTACATTGAACACATTGACAGTGCTCACTGCCATCCAGAGGAAACAAGATCAAAAGTAGGCCATTTGGCTCATTGTGTCTGCTCAACCTTTCTGATAACTATTTTAAATTCCAAATCCAATGCAAAAATACTTGAACTCTATGGGAATGCAACAAAAGAAAACCAAATGATATAAAATGCATTACAGCATAGACTTTGGAAGTATCACACTGATCAGCAATGTAGTTGTTTAAAAGCCTGGAAGTCTAAGTGAAGACACAGGTCTGATTTAACAATCATAATACTAAATGTAACTCTTCAAAAAGATGGGCTATCTTTGACCCCAAGAAAAGAAAACCTAGGCAACATTCTTAAAGCCAACTTGAATAGTTTTGTATAAAGGTCTGCTCAGGCATGCAATTGAAACCCAACCCGTGCCTGACCCGGGCCAGAGTCCTTTGATTTTTTCCCCTGCCCAAGCCGACTACCGGAATGAAGTTAATTTTCTCAAAGAGGTTGTGCTCTACCATGGATCCTCCATTCCAGCAGCAGGCTACTCCTGCAGAATTGCGCAGATGGAGTTGGGAATCAGAGCTTGATTTCATCATCAATGGCACGCACCAACCCCCCCCCCCCCCCCACTCCCACTTCTCCCCCTGCAACTTTCACGCATGAGCACTTCTGTTTGTCGCCAAGTTTATTGGATAATGACCAGGGGCTGGATTTTACCTTAGGCTGAATGGAATTCGCCACCGACGTGAAAATCGGTGGCGAACCCGCTTCCGCCTAGCCCGGGGATCCGTCCTGCTTTTTACGGGTCCCCGGGCTTTAATTGTCCCGAGGCGGGACTTCCACCCATTTGAGGGAGGAGGTCCTGCCTCAGTGAGCTGCTGGCCAATCAGTGGGCCAGCAGCCCTTAGTCCCAGCAGCGCCACTGGGGGCAGTGGCCACTGCTGGGACTGTAGCCCAGCCAACAGCATGGAGCCTGCAGGGAAGTTAAGTTGGGCATACCTCACTTGGGGGAAATCGGTCCTTCCTTGGTGAAGCGGGGGGGGGGGGTCTTGGGTCCCGGGGTGGGTTGGGAGGTGGGGGCAGCCCTCAATCGGGCACCCTGTGCCTGACTGCCATGCCCCCCTCCCCGGGGCGCAGAAAGGCCAGCAGCTATCACTGGGCGCCATTTCACGCCCCCAGCACGCCCGCTTGCCAGGGGTAATATACCCATGAAGGCGGGTTCAAGCCCTTAAGTAACCACTTAAGGGCCTTGATTAGCCTCAGGCGGACGGGCCACTCCACCCACACTCCCCCCACCCCACCAGTCACCATAAACTTGACCGGAGGCGGAAGCAGGGCAGATAGGCCTCCCGCTCAATTTTATGCCGCTCCCACGCCACCATCCGACCCGCTTGGGCGGCATAAAATTGAGCCCCAGGACTCTACAGTACTGCAGATCTGCAGTACTGTTTGATCAGCTTACTTCCCTTTCCCTCCCTGAGCAAAAGGCAGCACTGTGTCCGATCTGGCTCGACACGACCCGAGCCCGAATGCCGGATCCAGAAGAGAACCGACCCGAACGCGACACATATCGTCGGGTCGGGTAGCCATGCTCAAGTTTTGTAAATCATAGTTGCATATACCACAGGCACAAACACTGCAAATGCTTTACAAATGAAAGGAGACAACTTATTGCAAGTGTAAACATGATTAGCACAGATTCTGAAACTTATGAACACTTACAAAAGAAAACAATTACCAGAAGTGATTACAGGGCAGTAATACCATATCACATTAGGAGCAGCTTGTAAATATTTGAAACGTGGGCGACGCAGCTTTATGACTCTGAAGATGTAATGTCAAATTTTTGGGGTGGATTTATTTAGTTTTTCAAATTTTGTTCCCCACCAGTGTCATGGCAGTCAGCTAGGATGCTCTGTGGTGGTGATGTGATAATACGCAAGGAAAAACTCTACAATTGTCATGCAATTACTGCACTTCTGGCTAGTAATAATTCAAATCAGACGGAAATAGCATGAAAAATTAACTCAAGTTTTAAAAATGTAGAGGTCAAAAGGACAGTTACTTAGAGATGGGGGCTCTAGCATGTACCGTTTTCCCCAAACCGTTACCCATTTTAAATGACTGTATAATGTATTAAGATTCCCAAGATATTTCACAGAAGCAATGATCAAATATAACAGAAGGGAAGTACCGTTTTTGTCTCTTCATATTGTAGTGTGTTGAGGGATAGTGGTTCTCAAACATTTTTGGTTGAAGGACTCCTTTTCAAATTGATTAGTAAGCATTGACCCTCCATCTAAATTATACTAAACAATACGCATAATATGGAAGCACTGCATGTAATGAGTGTTTTAGCAATACTTTTAAGAAAACAGGCTATTACTTAGTTATCACTGAACTGGGTGTGCCTGCTTCACACTGCAGCATCTGTCTATCCTTGTGAGCTCCTTTCCTAGATGAGTCAGCTAGCCCACTCTGTGCTGTATATGAGGTGACCGCACTCCATTCCCACCTCCTAGCTCGCATTATACATTACTTTGCAGGCCCTCAGAAAGCCTCAATCGACAACAGTTCGAGAACAATGTTGTAATAACCTTCAAACACTGTAGCCCATGAGAGAAGGGAAGCAGATAGGTACATTTTCAAGTCTATTTATATAAATAGTTGAGGTTTGGTGATTAGATCTAGAACATGTGTCTTCTATTGCGATTTTAGGTATCTGCATCACCAAACTAGCTGCCAATGCGCCCAAATATTTGACAGAAAAATATCCCATGCAACACTACATTTGGCATTAGTCTTCTTTTAAAAAAACACAATCAAGCTCGAATATATAGATTAATTGGACATGTCAGAATACTAAAAGCTCAGTGCGCATTGCATGAAGTCCAACAGAGCACAGAATACAAACGAACACTTAGTTGCATATATTTAACATTTTATCTACAATTTATCTACAGCAGGAACTATAGAAAATCAAATTTGAAAAAAGGTACACCCTGCTGCCAAAGACATGGAAAATGTGTGTCTGGGGCACTATTCTGTCACTTTGCCAACTCACATTTCCTGCAATTAATAGAATACATCTGGCACTGCTGAGCAGCATTTCTTAGATTTTTTTTTAAACTAGGCTAGCCTCAATGACCCCCATGAGATATAATCAAAATCTGTAGTTTTCCACAAAACAATCGCACAACTAGAATCCCCCGCCAAAGAAACACTCCCAATTAATTCAGTATCATTGGCCAATTTTGCAACATAACAAAAGATTGCCTATGCTGTGTAATTCACGTTTTATATTTTGAGATTAATTCCATAACACCGGAGCAGTTATTTTGAACTCTTAACTATGTATCTGGTCATTGAATTTGGTACTTGGAAGCTAGTAAATAAAAGACAAAGGGTCAGGCCTGTACTCTGGCAACATTTATATTTGAAGCTAGCGTCACTGATGTCTTAAGAGGTTAAAGATGTTTACTGGCACCCCTGCATATAGCAATATTATTGGTTACTGAAGTACACCCTAAGTAAAAGAAGTACAATTAACTCGAGTACAGTGTTCTTAAGAATAAATCTGAAAAATACACAACATACAATATTGTCACTGGACCTCTGCACAACCAAACGAGTTGCAATACAACATAATAAATCTGGACAATTTTAATCAAAAAGTGCAAACTATGCCAGAAAAATCAATAGTTAACCATTTATTAATTGCAATATGCTGCAATTAATATAATGGCTGCAAGATAAGCAATCTCGCAGCTACCACTGAAATCACATTACAGTGTTGACTGTAGTTTATTCCATTTACAAAGGCAATAAGCATACTTTAATCAGGTATTTAAAAAAAAACAGACTTGGCAGCACAATGAAATACGAAACTGTCTGTAAATATTTAACATGTAAAGTAAGCTGGTAGTTGGCCCTTTTTATTTAAAATTGTTGTCCAGATTTATTATGGTGTATTGCAACTTGTTTGAGTGTGTGGCGGTTCAATGACTATACTGTATGCTGTGTACTTTACAGAATACCTAAGGTCACTGCATTCAAGTCTGTATACATGAATTAAACCTCCACGTTTCTCCCAGCATAGAAAACTTTCCAATTTGTACTTTTTTGCCCTGCCAAATGCAAATGAAAGGAGGGGGAAAGAACTTGTTCACAACCAGTCCCGTCCTCCAACAGTGACTTCCATGGGATCGAACAAAAAAAGTAAGCTGCCCATCACTAACAGAAAACATTTAAGATGGACACATAACAGGTCACTCAGAAACTAAGCATGAGATGTAGTTCACATGAAAGGGAAAAAATGACATGCAAAATTATTCACAGAGAAGCAAGACAATCACATAAAACAAAGTCATTCAGTTCAATACTAAAAGAAAAGAATGAAATTTCATCCTCCATACATGTGCATCCCTAGAAAAAGGCCCAAATTTAGAAGATTAATGCAGAACTGGGCAACAACTCCATGGAAATGAAATTAAGTGCCTTGCTGTAGAAACATGCTATAGCATTACGCATGGTCATTTACAAAACCACTAAGATTCAATCAATACAACTGAGTTCCGCAGGGTAGTGTCCTAGGCCCAAACATCTTCAGCTGATTTAATGAACTTCTAGCGTCAGAAGTGGGGATGTTCGCTCATGATTGCAGTGTTCTGCTCCATTCGCAACTTCTCAGATACTGAAGCAGTCCATGCCTGCTTGCAGCAAGACCTGGACAACATTCAGGCTTGGGCTGATAAGTGGCAAGTAACATCTGTTCCACACAACTTCCGGGCAATAACCATCTCCCCTTGATGTTCAATGGTATTACCATCACTGAATCCCCCACTATCAACTGGATATCTGGAATTAGCCACTCCTTCAGCAGTTGTTCTGACCCATATTCCTCCATCTGTAGATGCCATTAAAAACAAATTAACAAATGCAGCTTAGTTTCTGTTTATGGTATGTCTTAGCCTTTTCATTAGGTGACCAAAGAAGGATCATGCAGGAGAAAATGGGGATGGGTACACCAGGATGTAAAGACCATTGACCAGAAACTGAACTAGACCAGCCATATAAGTACTGTGGATACAAGACCAGGTCAAAGGCTGGAAATTCTGTGGCGAGTAACTCAAATCCTGACTCCCCAAAGTCTGTCCACCATCAACAAGGCACAAGTCAGGAGTATGATAGAATAGGCTCCACTTCCCTGGATGAGTGCAGCTCCAACATCATTCAAGGAGCTCGACACTACCTAGGACAAAGCAGCCCGCTTGATTGGCACCCTATCCACCACCTTCAACATTCACTCCCTACACCACCGCGCAGTGGCAGCAGTGTGCATCATCTACAAGATGCACTGCAGCAACTCACCAAGGCTCCTGCGACAGCACTTGCCAAACCCACAATCTCTACCACCTAGAAGGACAAGGGCAGCAGATGCACGGGACCACTGCCTGCAAGTATCCCTCCAAGCCACACACCATCCTGACTTGGAACTATATCGTTGTTCCTTCGCTGGGCCAAAATCCTGGAACTCCCTTCCTAACAGCACTGTAGGTGCACCGATACCACATGGACTGCAACGGTTCAAGGCGACACCTCACCACCACCTTCTCAAGGGCAATTAAGGATGGACAATAAATGCTGGGCTAGCCAGCGACACCCACATCCCATAAATGAATTTTTTTTTAAAAATCACTTCCCTTAGATACCTCAGCATTACACTCACATTTAGCACCATTTCTAAATGAGTTCAGAAATATATCCCAGCCACCTACCCACCAGTATACTATTCAAAATGCTCCAGTGTTCAGAGCCTTTAAACAAAATAACCCTCTTCTCTTTTTCACCATTTCCTTTACTTCAGCTCTCCAGATGTCATTGTTGCTGAGTTTTTCCTGCATTTTCTGCTTTCATTTCAGAATTTTAGCATTCGTAGTAGTTTGATTTTTGCTAGTCCATCTACTCACACCAGTGGCCCAGAAAAGCATTGCACCCAGCAAAATTTTGCCACTTTCCTCATTTCAACCTATGCATCAGATCTAGCTCCAGTCCCAGCCACATTAATTTTCCTATTCACTTTACTGATTTTGCTGGTCTTCTCTTTCATTTCAGCTACTGTCACCTTGTAAATGGTCTTCCTACAATGACCACCAGCCCCTGCCCAGAGATTTTAATTTTACCCCATCCAGTCATCTAATTAGCCCCATCAATGCTAGAGTCCCAACATCAATTTTTTACTTCTTTCCTACTCAGCTGCTACTTAATCATTTTATATCTGATCCATGTGTCATAATAGTAGGTATATTAAAAGAAATTGCAGTATGTCATACCTGAACATGAGCGAGTAAAAAGCAGCATTCCTACTCACTGACTTTAACTGCTATTTCACTGGCATGTTGAATACAAACAAAAACATAGTCTTTGAAGATGTTACTGCCAAAAAATGAGCAGAGATTTCCCAGATGAAAATAAAACACCGTCACCAAGGGTTTTCTGCTGCATTTGCACCACTGAAGTCTCATACTGTTTCAATGACAAGGCCAATACTTATCAATAAAATGTGGAAATACTGCTAGCAGCTTGGAAAAAGCTTACACAGCCTCAAAAAAGACAGCTTTAAGAATATACTCAAAAACAGCCCCCGTAAAGGCCATTGGCCCAAAACCACTGCATTTGAGTTTGTTTTTCTGCGAAAATACATGGTTTCACAATACACAAAAAATTGTTACAATTAGACTGCAATTGAACATGATCTTGTGCAGACTTGAGGTGCAGCCATGCCCAATATTCCATAAATTGCATTACAAGGCCTGGAGGAAAACTGAGGTACAATTTCTGATGTGGTGGGGGGCAGAGGCAGAGGGCTGGGGGCGGCTGGGTGAGAAGAGTTGGTTGCATTCCCCCTTTCCCCACAAGGCAATTCCCATTTTTGATACTTTGAGACACATTTTGAATCTTCCGTTGTTCTTCTATTTTTGCATATTTTTTACATCCTGGTGTACCCATCCCCATTTCCTCCTGCATGATCCCTCTTTGGTCACTTAATGAAAAGGCCAAGACAAGGGCGGCACAGTGGCTAGCACCGCAGCCTCACAGCTCCAGGGACCCGGGTTCGATTCCGGGTACTGCCTGTGTGGAGTTTGCAAGTTCTCCCTGTGTCTGCGTGGGTTTTCTCCGGGTGCTCCGGTTTCCTCCCACAAGCCAAAAGACTTGCAGGTTGGTAGGTAAATTGGCCATTATAAATTGTCACTAGTATAGGTAGGTGGTAGGGAAATACAGGGGCAGGTGGGGATGTTTGGTAGGAATATGGGATTAGTGTAGGATTAGTATAAATGGGTGGTTGATGGTCGGCACAGACTCGGTGGGCCGAAGGGCCTGTTTCAGTGCTGTATCTCTAAAAAAAAAAGCCGAGCAAATTACCATAAACAGAAACTAAGCTGAATTTGTTCATCTGTTTTTAATGGCAACTACAGGCGGAGGAATAAGGGTCAGAACAACTGCTGAAGGAGTGGCTAACTCCAGATATAAAGGCTTGATTTGGCTAGGAATGGAAACTAACTTTGATAGCAGCCAGTTTGCCTTTATTTCTCAGTCCCTAGCTGTTGCCTAAAAAAAAATCAGTTGGCAAGACAAGCACTTATTCTTGAGGGTCACATTTTATCTAATAAACTAGAAGTTGAATTTATTTCGATATGTAGAATAATTTGTTATTTTTGAAAACATAAATATTAGATTTTGGTCAAAAATGGCAGAGTTTTTTGCCCTTTCCATTGTTAAATATATTACAATTGGTCTTCATGTAGATAACCTTTGATTGTAATGTTATCTGGCAGATAGAAGCGCTGAAATGGAAGAGGTGCACACTGTTTCCAGCAGGTTTGTACAATGCAAGCTCCAAGAAGATTTCTCAATTTTACTCAAAATACTGTTTTCGGCTTTTGCGACATGTCATCTTGTGGAGCATTTAAAATTTCCAAGAATGAATGAGCAAGCTTTCGAAGCAAGATGCAAGAGGCACCAACAAGGACTGACAGCTCACTAGAAGTGCACAAAGAGTTGACTATTTTAAATTTAACTGTCACATCAGGAAAAAAAACTCAAGAACTGGAGACAGAAATGTAACAGTTGATCAAACTACAGGAAGCATACACAACACTATCCATATGCCACACCAGACTATGTGCAGAATCCTGTTGTCAGCATTGCATAGTCTTTTTGTGTTGACTAGTTGTGCACAATTGAGATAGGAATAGAAAAAGTTCTGTGGATTAACAACTGCATGTATGTGCCAATTGTATGAACTTTAAAAAATGAAAACAGGTGTTGCAAGGCTGATTAGAAACAGTCAATATTGCAGGTGACTCAGTATCAACAGTATATAATTATATCTCGTTGCAGATGAACCAAATTTATTCTACTAGTGTTCATCCATACTACACAGTGCAATTGCTCGAACCTTTGGTCATTCTATAAAAGTGCTATTAAGTGAACTTAAACATTGCATTAATAAGCTGAAACTGACAGCCAATCTAAAGCTTGATCTGGGGTGGTAGCATGGAGAAGGGGAGGACATCAGATAACTGAGAAACAAAAGTAAAGTAAATTTAAGAGAAACAAAAATACTTCACATGCTGCAGAGGCTTAAAGGGACAATTCAACACAATATATTGTTGATAGATACATTACTGATTATGCTCTGTCCATTTCAACTTCCATGGGGTCCATAGCTCAGAAAAGAAATCTGAAAGCTTGACAAATATTTAAACTCATGTGTTGTTTAGAAAGGGTAGAGAATCAGCAGTACCTTGTTTGCAAGGAAACATCAATACCAATCAAGCAAAAAGGTATTTAGGTCCTGAAATGATCATAACAGGAATGTTGTTAGACTGCTTGTTGATTGCAGGCCTGCACAAACTGATTCACTAAGCTAGTCTATGGTATGAGTGAATAAAGTACTACACATCTAGTGATCTCTCAATGATAGGTAACTTAGATAACTGATACTGAGGTCGCAACCTGTCCAGGCTAATTAAACAAAAGGATTCCTCTGACTTGAACCTTCAGCACATTTTAAAAGAATCTAAAGAGATAGCACAGGCACCGTCACGCAAATTTAATAATTTGTTACAAACCAGGTGTAATATCAGAGGACTGGCGGGTAGCTAACAATATACCTATATTTTTTTTTAAAAGGGAGACAGAACATGTCCATTGAAGTATATGCCAGTCAGTTTAACACAGATGGTAGGAATAATAATGGAATCCCTACTAAAATAGCAAAAAAAAAAATCTAGAAACTAATACAAATGAACAGTCAGCATAGATTTCAAAAAGGAAACACTTGCTTGGCAAACCTTATTGAATTCTTAGAATAGGTAGCAGAGAGAATAGACAAAGGCAAGAGTGAAAGCAGAGAGTAGCTATTTAGGGTGGCAGTAGGAGAGAAGGAAAAGTGTCAATATTTAAAAGGACCAGAACAAATTACAAGCCATTAATAAACTTACAGAACAGTATATAATTGGCAAATTAATTTCAACACACAAGTGTGAGGTATTACATTTTGGTGAAAAATAAGGAGGCCACATTACTTAGAAACTAAAAATCTAAATGGAATATTGGAGCAAAGGGATCATGGAGCACAAATACATAAATACCATCCTCCCGCCTCGTCATAACAACATAGAGCACTGTTTTACAATTCTGGTCATATTACTAAAAGGATTTAGAGGCACTGGAGACGTTACAAAAAGATTTACAAGGATTTCATCAGAACTGCGAGATTATACCCATCAGGAAAGGATAAACAGGCTGGGTCTCTCCTCTTGAAAAGAGAAGGCTGAGCAGTGACCTAATAAGGGTCTTCATATTATGAAAGGTTTTGACAGAGGAAAATTTAGAGGCCATTAATATAAAGATAGTCACCAAGAAATCAATTACAGAATTCAGACAAAACTTCTTTACCTAGAGAATGGTGAGAATGTGGAACTCGCTATCACGGAGTGGTTGAGGCAAATCGTATAGATGCATTTAAGGGGAAACATTATGAGGGAGAAGGGAGAAAAGGGCTATGCTGATAGAGTTTGATGAAAGAGGATGGGAGGAGGATCAAGTTGAGCATAAACACTGGCTGGACTGAATGGCCTGTTTCTGTGCTGTATATTCTATGAAATTCTACGAATGTTTAGTGTAAAATATCCTCAATGAAAAAATTAGCTAAAGCAATCTTAACTATGTTTCTTGTGGGTACAAAACCAGATGAGTGAGTGAAGACAAGGAGTGTAAAGATGACAGGAAACCAGTTTAGATGAAGCAACCCAAGATGTCGATGCAGTGGACTGCACAGCCAGAGAATTATCAACATATCAGTGAAGCGAAAATTCAACAATCTGAGATCGTTGACAAAAAAAAGCGTGACATTAAACACTTTAGACCCGAATTTAAAAAGACAGAATTTCCATTAACATCTCCATCTCTCCTTAAGGCCATGGGTCATGCTGGAATGTATTTCCACAAACCATCCAATACCTCAACCAAGCAAGGAAAGGGTTAATGCACTAACAGGAAATGCAGAATATTTGCTGCTCTAACAGAGAGGCAACACTTTACGACATAACAGAAGTTCAGTTTGTGTATAATGCTTTCATGTGAAATGAACAGTTTTGCTATAGCAGAGCGATGAGGCCTTGCCCTGACTAAAAGTTTGATACCAGAGTTGTAAAAAAAAAAATTTGCAGAAGTCCCATGTTGTATATGCCATGTAGTTAAGTAATGGTTTATGACTGCTTCCATCACATTAATCTGGAATAGATTGAAATCAAGAGTAAAAGGACACTGATACTCTATTCCTTCATGAACGTAAACCTTTGTCTGCTCAAGTGTATCATTTCTTTTAAAAAGGTAACACTTTTGAATTTAATGGAGAAAGACTGAGGGAAGGGAGAAACTGCGAGTGTTCATCACCTGCAGCATAAATTCTCCAATATGGACCGCATACCAAAGCAGCCCTGTGCCCACTTGTGGAAACAGGAACACCTCCAAGTGGTTTTCCAGGGTTGTTACACAGCTCCAATCTCAAGTGAAGGCGCTGCATCAGTGAACACAAGTTGTATTCTATAAAATCTATACCAACCAGTCCCACTGTCGGCAACCTACTGCAGAAAGCACAAGAAAACGCTACCAGAAATTAATTTTTGATCTTCTGCCTAATCAGGGGTCAATACTATAAAGAGCTCGATAATCGCCAGATCAAAAGTATGTAGATTAAAACCACAAAAATAGGCTGGGGGTGAGGGGGTGGAGATGACCCCTCTAAGTCAACAGAGAATTTCAAATTTGATATTTAAATAATCCACTTCTTGATTTAAAGCACATTCATTTGGTTTACAAGATTTGAAAATATGGGTACATGAAGCATATCAAGACAAAGACCTAGCAGATAATCCCATGGTACAACTTTCATAGATAACAGCCAACAAGCCAGGAATAATAGACTAACTATGCTAACATAACAGAAATCCACTGGAGAAAAAGGACAGTGCATTGAGGGAAGTGCCAAGCAAAAATGATACGGAGAACAAAAATGAGTCATAACTGACCTGTCATCGTGTACCTCCTCCCTACCAGGAAAATAGTAGTATATGCAGTCTCCTGGACATAGGCCATTCATGGATCCCTTCAACAACAGAAAAACATAATCCAACGTTTCCCTTGCAAGGGCAGAAAAGTAGGAGGAACCCAAGTTCATGTCCTTAAAAGGTAAACCATGTTGAGGAAAAACATTGAAGGGAAGCATGGCAGATTGCAAGCACCTAGGAAGAGGTGACAATGGAAAATATTAGTTTCTCCAAGCCAATGCAAAACCACAAGGAGCTCAATTAGAAGGAGTCAGTTATTTAACGAAGTCAGTTAGTCTAGAAAAATTGAAGGACCATTGTGAAGCTCAGGTTGAAATTGATCCATTTGCTGAATGAGCACTAGCCAAGCCACTAGGACCAGCACTCCAAGAATAGAGAATGTATTTTGAGATATTGCTCCAAAATCATAAAGAATGATTTCTTCCTTTATGCAACATACCAGAACCATTGAGTACTTTGAGCCTGTTGAGTCTTAGCAACCTTATGCCAGATGATCAGGATGCCGCTTTCTGGATACAGAAATTCTGCTTGAGCAGTTACTAATAAAGCAGCTCATTATTTTGGTGTGGCAATGAAGGGAGCCATATATGTACTCCCACTGGATGAATCTAGTTATTGAGATTACGAATCTTGAGAAACGGCATTTTAAAAATGCAGGGAGATAGGACCATCAACTTTGGGAAAGTAGATTCCACATTGAAGGAAAACCCCGAGTATACATCAGGGGGTTCTTGAACCATCTTAATAATGCTAATAGTCTGCCCAGCTTATACCAATACAGAGCAAAGAATGACTGGCATTTTTCTGGTGCTTTGCAGCATCTGAAACATCCTGAAGCACTTCACATACAACAAATGATGGTCAAATCAATCGCCACTAAGAGTCATTTTTGAGCACAGCAATGTCCCAAAAACAGCAATGAAGTGAATGGCAAATTCATCTACCTTTAGTGGTGTTGACTGAAGCAGCAATGTTGGTCAAGACATTATGCGAAAACACCATTTTTCAAACAGTACAAGACCATTAAAGTTCACCCGAGCTACTGGTACTTCTGAAAATGCAGTGCTCCCTCAGTACTAAAATGAAATGTCAACCTAAATTTATGTTCTCATGTCTAGGTGTGGTGTTTAAACCTACAACTTCTCACTGAGTGAAATAAGTATAAAATAGTGTTGACAAATTCACAATGGAAAAAAATTCTGTAACATATACAAGTTATGGGATTGGCATTCCAGGGCACAAGACTTGGTGGCATCATGCCAAAGTGTCTGAAGTTATCCCTTTAGCAGTTATGCACTTATCACATCTAAAATCTGGAATTCTTTTCTCCCAAAAAGGCTGTGGGTGCTGGGACAATTGGAGCTCTCAAGACTGAAATCAATTGATTTTTATTAGGTAGCATATTAGGGAATATGGAGCCAAGGTGGGTAAATGGAGCATCAGCTATGACCCAATTGAATGGCAGCAGGCTCAAGGGTCTGAATGTGCTATGCCTATTTCTATGTTCCTAAAAAGGATGCCAATGCAGGTGACAGCTTCTTGTGAAATTCACCAGAGCAGCTATGAAAAAATGACTTCACTAGACAAATGAGCAAAATGCATGGTTGACCACATCCAATTAGATGGGGCAGGAGAAGCATTAAGCAATGTCGTTCATCTGGGTACAGGATTAATTAAATATTGAATAGAGACCACGAAAAATCAACACAAATATAAAGATCCCCTTTATTCTTGACCAATCTTCAAATCGTCAGTACAGAATCACACCTGAGAATCAAGTGAACAGTCCTATCCACCCACAATCTGAGCATGTGCACTGCAGAAGCAATGGTCATATAATACACCCTAGCACCCCATAAAAAGATGCTCAAGATCCAATTTTAGGGAGCTGCCCAAGTATGGTAAGAAAAAAGCTTGTTCTCCAACAAGGAAACATTAAAGTTTCACATTAAAGTATGTGAAGCAACCAACAATAAAACGATGATAACTACAGCAGGAATTATAAATCACCAATATGAAAGTGATTACATCCTGCTGAATGTTACATGCCCGTGGCCCCCCTCTGCAGTTTTTCTACATTAACTACAAATATAATTTGCCAACGCTAACCTTCTCCCAAATGAGCCTCCAATTCTATAGCCTTCCTGACAGAATACACAATTTCATCTCGTTCCAAGATGAGTAGTCAAATCAAGTAGCTGCTACTGTCATCTCTCCCCAGGTCTAAATGATTCTTTTTTTTTTGCAATTGGAGGCAAAGTACCATCACTGCTGACAATATGTTCCTTGATAAAGGTGAAGATCATGGATGTTGTCATTTTGACCCACAATCAATATTTATGCTCAGTGAGGGGCTGGAAAAGGAGACTGACATCCCAAAAAGGTATTAGTTTAATTGTAACCAGGCAAGAAACACCATAGCATATAGGGCTACGGGCCAAGTGCAGGAATATGGGATTAGAATAGTTGGGTGCTGTATGACCGGCACAGACACGATGGGCCGAAGGGTCTGTTTCTGTGCTGTATAACTCTATGACTCTAATTTGTTTGTCCTATGTATGCCTTATTTTCCTTATGATCTAGAGCAAATATGTGCACTGTAGGTGGGAATTCATTGAAAGCAATGTTCTATGCTGCAGAACGTGACTTGTTGCACTGAACACTCAGCAATAGTCCTAGTGTGCTTTCTTATGCCACAAATGTTCAATTTTTAAACAATGTTTTTATTTATAGCCCAAATTCTTGCCAAGTTGTTTCCCCAGCACACACAAGTGCTGTTCACAAACACAAAGAGCTACAACATCTTAACAAATACTGTACAATGAACCTACAACAGAAATGTTGAGGGGGAGAAAAGGTGATGGCCTCCCAGGCTGGATAGGAGTCTTCCCATTAGCTAGCCTCAACAAATCTGGCAAGTTTAACTTTGTTGAGAGCGAGAGAGAGAATGCTGCATACGCACAGGTCAATCAGCAAATTGCCATACAGAAGACAATTATGTTTCAACTGTGTACCAGATTTCCAACATTTGCAGTTTTATCTTTTTTTCAAGCTTACTTTGGTACTACCATTGCTTGCACAATACCTGCGTCAGGATCAAATAGTGTGCTATGCACAATGTTAAAGCAGCTTAGTCTTTCAACATTTCCAGTTAGTTTTACTGCACAACAGCCGCAGCACTTCAAGGAAATCATTGCGAAAAGCACCTGGAGATGGTCAGGTATGAAAGGTGACATTTTATGGCAACTCGCTGCCACTTCCCCAAGCGTGCATTTAGGAATCCATTTGGCACTTAATTCAGATGAGTACTGCAGTACCCATGTGCCAGCTCCACACATTCATGTTGCTGTAGCGATCTCCCTTATCTCAGCTGCGAAACTGTACATCTACAAAAAATGTTAAATTGCCTTCACTTAAGTGGCAAAATCAAGTCCAAACAAGAAGTCAGGTCCTCAGTTTTATATCGCAAATGGCAAAACACTTACTTTTAATGCAGTTGAAGGTCTTAGCACCAATTTTTAAAATTGTCTAAGCATACGCAGAAAACCTTGAAAATAGTTATTAAGAGGGCCAATGTGTTCCCATTACAGGCATACTCTGTTTGCTCAGACAGATAAGTCCTGCTTTAGGGTCAAATGAAGGTCAGACCCCAGCTTACCACATTAAATCTCTGTCAATTTATCTTTGAAAAATAATTAAGGGATTAAAACCACCAAAAGGTGGTTATATCGTACCAAGTAAGCTCATTACTACATACTTCTGCTACATTAAAAGAACAATCCAACACTGCACAAAGGCCAGATCAGGCTCAAAAATTAAAACCCTATGTCAGTAGTCAAATAATCCATCAGTATTCATAGTCAAAACTCAGATAAACATAGGCCCCTGTGTGTAAAGAGAGCATGCTGGTTCAATGGGTGTCACTCAGCATCATGAGAGAAAGGAAGAGTAGGAGATACAATTGGAAAGAAAACCTATTTGGGTGCTGGTTATTTATCTCTTCAATTCAGCATTACTAGCATTCCCAAGTTCTAAAACTCAGATTCTATCTGTTGATCTGCAGCACAAATAAATGAAAATAAAAAAAAATATGTTCCCTTCTTCCAAATCTCAAAATAAAATTGGCTCGAGAAGGAAGTGGAGTTAACTCACTAAAGAACACAAGATGAGATATGGATTGAAACAATATCATATTTTAAATTGATCAACCTCTTAGTCAAGAATACCTGTAATAGACTGGACAATCAAACACATATTTTCATAACACATCATGGAGACAACGATGCTCAAATAGAAAAGCAATCTATGTAACCTCCATGCTCTGCAGCATATACTTTGCAATTCAGAATCAAGGATCCTTAAAAGTCAGAGAATAGTAGTTCCTATATCAGAGGGAGAGGATCTGGCTGCATTGGTTTAATTTCAAGTGGAAGCCACACAACTACCAAAACCCACAAATAGTAGGTGGCTCATACCATTATTCTCTCAAAGTCAATCACTTCTGGCACAGTCAGAATGGGCCAATGAGCTCCTTCTGTGTTGAAAATTTCTATGAATCACTTTAGAATGCCTTCAATGTACCTCAAAACTATCAATGTATTGCTTTCAATGCACTTTTAAGAGCAGTCAGAAGTTGAAAAAACAATTACGCTATCTCATTACATGATTCTAACAAATCTAAATGGAACCCAATGTTTTGGTGTGCTTGCAACTGGCAGCGGCACAATATAACTTGGTTTCTGCTTTCATACCAAGAAGTATGACAGCAATATGCAAGAACCAAAAAAAATGCACATTTTAAGCTCTACCACTCCTACCTCTACTGATGTTGATTTAAAGTGAACTGCATATTGTTCCATGCATGTCCAATAACACTGCATCAGTTTCCGCCTGGTAGAGGAACAGCGACACCATTTAATGCTCAAAGGGCACTTTCATTGCAATACAGATCAAAAAGCTAGGACAGAAAGGGGACAGGAGGCAAGTCGAGAACTGCCATTTTTGGTTACCATCCTCCCTGCCAGCTGAACAATACAACCTTTTTGCCAACAGGAAAGCAAAGCAACAATATACAAAGCCATTTTCAAAAGTTGTTCAGCATTGTAAACGACACAAATTTAAACACTTGAGTCTGTGCTCCAGATCATAACTCAATGTCCTATATTTTGAGTGACAAAAACACCAATGAATACATTGATCTAATTGGCTTTTGTCAAACAGTTCTGTATAGGTATCTCTGCAAGTATTCACAATTTCAAAGATCTGAAATTCTAACTTAAAAGATTGAGAGTTATCCAAATAAAAACAGGATGTCACCACTACGTTACTGGTAATGGAAATAGAGTAAAGTATAGAAATCTAATGGCCTTATGAACACTCAAAAGTCCAAGGACTCGGTTTTGAAGATGAAATGAGCCCATGCTCTACTAGCCCTTTCCACTTAAAATCAACAAGTGTTCTCATGAGCATGAGTGCATTGTAGTAACTTTGAAAATGTGCTATTTCGAACAAGATTGACACACTGCTTGCAATTGTCAAGACCATAATATGCAGTATGCCAGGAGAAATGAAGGAAAAATTGAAGGAATGCTTTCTCTCCTATGTCTGTTATTTATTCTTCTTGACTATAAGCGTCAAGAAAACCATGGTAATAAAAGTAAAATACTGCGGATGCTGGAAATCTGAAACAAAAACAAGAAATGCTGGAATCACTCAGCAGGTCTGGCAGCATCTGTGGAAAGAGAAGCAGAGTTAACGTTTCGGGTCAGTGACCCTACTTCGGAAAACCATGGTCATGGGACAAGATGTTGCACCTCCGCTCCTGATCACACTAAACATATTGATATTGATTTTTTTTTTAAAAAGGCTTTTTTGAAACATCAGGAAAGACCAGAAGCTTGATCAAAGTGTTAGGGTTTTAGGAGTACTTAAAAGGCGCGAGAGGTAAAGAGGGGGAGAGGTTTACAGAAGGAATTCCAGAGCATACAGCCAAGGCAACTGAAAGCACATACAGTGAAGGTGAGCAGGCACAGGCATGATGAGTGAAAGAAATCTGGAGCAAATTAAGATAACAGCAGAGTTTTGGATGAGCACAAGTTTATGTAGGGCAGAAGATGGGAGGCCAGCCAGGAGAGCATTGAGAGCATAGTCAAGGCTAGAGGTGACAGAAGCATGGATGAGGGTTTCAGCAGCAGCTGAGTTAAGGTAATGCCAAAGTCAAGCAATGTTAGGGGTGGAAATCAATCTGCTTGACAGGTTGCAATTGGGATGATCTAAGCTACAGCTCTCACAAATATTAGATTTTTGCCTAGTCGTCTTCAACAAAAGAAAATCCAGGGATGGGGCTGGTGAAGGGGGGTGCGTATACACCCATTTAGGAAGTATCAAAAAGCAGGTGGTCTGTTATGAACCACCTCCTCAAAAAACACGACCTTCATTTTTGGGGTGCGAAACATCTGCACACACCTACTAAACATAATTACTTAATTTGTTCTGGAGTTTTAAGAAAAGTTTAGCAAAATTATCCCAATTATTCCCACAAATATTTTTGATATACAGAATCCTGTAAATTTTTGTAGAATGAAGCCTTCTAATTTAGACTCATAGATCACAATCTTTTAAGGGGCTAAGAATAAACTCTGGCATGCATTTATTAGAATTTAACGACACTTCATCTTATACAATAGAATCTGTAAAACTTTGGGAAAGCAGTACATTAATTTTCTTTATGTTCACTCAAGCAAGAAATTAATTCACGTTGGTTTAGAGATTTGGCTGTAGAATGTATGTGGGAACAATGCAAAATTCTTGGATGCAGTTACTGATTCATTCAAACCCCAAATGCAATTTCAATGAAGAAACAAAATGTCCAAGAGGAACAGAGATCAGGTGTATAAAAATCCCCATCACTGCTACTGCTATTCCTCTGCAACCACATCAAATTCAATGTATCAGATGCGCCAGCGCCACGGGAATGGGACTGCATTCCATTCAAATACTATAGCCTCTCAGAATAGATTGCAATCCTCCACAAATTTTAAAGCAACTTCCAGGTAAAACCAATTGTAAGTAATAATTTTGTATGCAGTTAGACAAAAGAGCTTCAATGTACTACTCCATATGTAGTAAATAAGACCAGTTCCAAACTGCGGCCAATGCTATAAGTTTCCAACCTTGCCACCAAAGAAAAATGTCAAGCTGAGGACAATCATTTGCTACAGGGAGCGAGGGTAGAAAACTCGAGTCAGTCACACTTCACTGACTTAAATGGGTATATACAACACTCAATGGGATACTAAGCTATAACAATCAGGTATATCCACAGCTCAGCACTCCTGTGCATGTTTTTTTTTTGAGAAGGAAGGAGAAATGTAAAGCGCGAAAGTGATAAAAGCCTGGATTCCCACAGTACTATCCAATACCCTTGCTAGAAAGTATGCGAGAACAGGTAGATTCAGTTGTGATGCCCAGTTAATTACTGAACATTCCCAAGGATTACACATGAAGGGCTATTTGACTAAAGTACCAAGAAGGAATATCAACAGATCTGCAGAACTACACTCTATTGCGGGAATCATCAACTGAAATTTAAAAAAAAAGGGGTCATGGGAATAACTCAGATAACTCATGCACGTTCTTGGATCCAGTTATTTAATAGCACCAATGAAGATCTGGGAGCAGATCTCTAGCTGATGAAGCTGTACGGCTAACTAAACAAAAAATAATAGCAATCAGATCACAAAACAAACCATTTCAGTCCAAAGCGACTTTGCTCTTTAATTTGGGGAAAAATAAAATTGCTTGACAATATATATTTCTCTTCCCATTATCAACTCCTTCTTGCATATTTGAAACTGCTTATTTTAATTCAGTTAATATATGAAGTCTAGTCATAGCATAACCCATAAGTCACTTTGTTTTCTGAATTGCAATGTTATACAAATAACCCAGAAGCCATTAAAATTGAACATTATACAGCAAATATAAGTAGGCCAGAATACAATCAGATATGTTAGTGTTTGTCAATTTGTAAACTTAATTTAACACTAGTAATACAAATACTCAGATGATCTCGGACGGTTTAGCACACGGAGGGGTGGAATCAAGACCAGAGGATAATTGGACCAGGGCTCACACATTTAATTCAGTCCCATTTTAAAGTTACACATTCATCCCTTATTTTCATAAGAAGTTTCAATATCTACATTAATAATGGAAACTGTTTATACAACTTACATTGTAATACATCCTGCCAATGATGGGAGAGTATAATTACAGCATAAGTTATATAGACAATTTCCATTATAAATACAGAAATAGAAATTTAGTATACAGAATAACTTTACAGCTATAGAAAAGACAAGGAGCAAACCTTACGTTTAAATGGCAGAATGTCAAGGAAAACCTTAACTGAACAGAATTTTATCTAGAATACAAGCTAAAGAGTGGCAATAGTAAGAAATGCTGAACAAAAAATTAACTCAAGAACTTCACTAATACATGCCATATGGGCTAAAACTATTACTTCTATTTACAGGTTAAATAGAAAGAAAATTTCAAGACACCAAATCAACAAACTCTATAGAGCAACTGAAATTTGTATTGCCTACATACTACACAATGGCTGAAAGTTTTACCAAGAACTAGACTCAAGAAGCATACTCCAAAATTGAGTTTTAACCCCTTCTGCATCGATTCAAATTGTGCTGATTCAATATCTTATGCAATTGGCTTGTGTATAATTTGTCTACAAACAAATCACATTAGTTTTAGCCGATAAACATGTGTTCTATCAATGTAATATTTTTCACCATTCAAGAGACAGCAGAATGCAATGAGGATCCAACATGTACACTGAACTATAAACAATGGCCAGGGTTAATTGTCCAACTAGCACATACACTTGTACAAGGGCAAAAGTAAACCCTTACAGTTGGCGACAACTAAAATGGGATGAACATAATTTGAAAGCCATAAAGACTTAAAGAAAGCAAGAAGCAAGTAGAATTTACTGTGAGCACAATGTATCAAGTTAGAAATCACCTTGCTTAGCAACAAAAAAAGCAGCAGTAGCCTGAACAGTTTGGCACTGGAGAACAAAAATGAGGCTCATGCGTGCCAATTAAAAGTTCCTGGAGGGGAGAAAAGAATGGCACAGAGACAAGTCTGAAGAAAAGGAACAGTACCAGAAGAAAGCATACCACAAGCATCAGACTGAGCAGTGCAGACATGAGACAGAAGAAAAGGAGCAGCAGCACCAGCATGCAGTTGAAAGAGACAGTTAATGACTGAGACCCAAGTGAGATGCCCAGTCAACTTAGTCCATAAATTAGTTCAAAATAGCTTAAATCTAATTTTGTTCTAAATGTTAAGGGAGGGGACGATAAACAATTTCTTAAGGTGTTCTAATGAGGCTGTACTATAATTGGGGAGGGGGGGGTGAAAAGAGGTGGTGAGAAGAGAAGAAAGTGTAAAGAGAAAGGCTGGTATCAGCACATTTGATACATTCAAATGAGCAATTCACATTGCTATTGAGCTCATCGGAAATGCAGACATCAATTTAAAATGTTACAGAAAAGTAAGGGTTGTAATTCAAGAACTATCAATTGAAAATGCAAAATGTATGGAAATTGCTTGGAATGAGAAAATATAAAGCCTTATTATCTCATGCACTTCATGTTAAGAGATCACTTTTCAGAAAATGTTGCTTGACCAAGAAATTATGACTAAATTAGATCACTAAGCCAGCCAGCCACTTCAGTCTGACAGGCACCAAAGCGAACCAAGAATGGATCAAAAAAATGACCCACAATGACAGGTGGGTAATCCTGCTTCATATTCATTCTTAGAATGACAGTTAATGTGAGCTGGGTAGTTATCCTAGTGCTCTGATGAACATTTATTCCACAACCTGGAACAAACAACCTACGGGGATCAAGCAGGGAGTCGGACTGACTGGATAGCTGCCTGGAGAGCCAGCATAAACTCGACGGGACAAATGGCCTCTTTCTGTGCCATAATTGACTCTAACCATCACTAAAACTGGTGACCTGGTCATTTAGCACACTGTAGAACCTTACTATATACAAATTGGCATCCATGTTTACCTACATTACAATAGTGACTGCACTTGGCCACAATGCACTTCGGGGCATCCTAAGGTCATGAAAAGTGCAATTTAAATCCAAGCTATTTCTTTTAATTCAATAATGGTCATTCGGCCCACTTAGATGGGCATATCTTTGACAAATGCAATTGTATAGTTTCGATTGATTCAAATATGGCAAACAATACAAGTTATGTTGTTTAAAAAAATCTGGAACACAGACAAGACTATCAGAGGGGTTGAGTTATTGCCAAATAGCTGCAATGAAGTCTGAACAACCTACATGTCACTTTTGACAATGATAGAACAGTATACTAACAGTCCAACTGTACACTCCTCCCAGATGGAACAGCAATTTACTTGTACTTTCTATTTAGTATAATATATTCACTGCTCGTGATGCAGTTTCCTCTACAATGACAGACCAAACATAGAATATGTGATAGTTTTGCACAACACCTCCATTCAATCCACAACTGTTGACCCTGAGCTTCCGGTTACCTGCCATTTTACTTTCCGTCCTGCTCCCACTCTGTCCTCTGCCTCCTGACTTCTGTATTTGTTTCAAACCTGTTGCATCTCTAGCTTTTTCCAGTTCTGACCAAAGGTCCATCAACCTGAAAAGTTAACTTTGTTTCTCTCTCCAGATGCTGCCTGACTTGCTGAGTATTCCCAACATTTTCTGTTCTTATTTAATATTTCCAGCATCTGTAGTATTTTGTTTTTGTAGCTAATGCATTATCTGCCTGTGAATTATTTTATATGCTCAGTCTACCAGCAGAGGCATCATGGTATAAGTCAGTAGTATAAAATACTGTGGACAGTTCCGACAAAAGGTTATGACCTTAAACATTATCGGTTTCCTTTCTCCATAGATGCTGCCTGACCTGAGTATTTCCAGCATTTTCAGTTTTTATTATGGTAGAAGTCAGCTTTTACTTCTGTACCATATAAAATACAGGAATTTCATCTGAGACAGGAAAGTATCACAGCTTATATGGGGCGGCACAGTGGCGCAGCCTCACAGCTCCAGCGACCCAGGTTCGATTCTGGAGTGTATGGAGTTTGCAAGTTCTCCCTGTGACTGCAAGGGTTTTCGCCGGGTGCTCCGGTTTCCTCCCACAGCCAAAGACCTGCAGGTTTATAGGTAAATTGGCCATTGTAAATTGCCCCGAGTATAGGTAGGGGAATTAAGGGAAGGTGGGGATGCGGTAGGAACATGGGATTAATGTCGGATTAGTATAAATGGGTGGCTGATGGTCGGCACAGACTCGGTGGGCCAAAGGGCCTGTTTCAGTGCTGTATCTCTAAAATAAATATATAATAAAATCTAGAAAAGCAGTTCATTATTTTCAACAATTAAAAATATAGCACAAATTAGTTTCTTTAAAATTATCCGTCAAACAAAATGGCCATAGCCACAATAATGTTCTTACAATGTTTGCATGAGAAAACTTCCAAGACAAAAATGTTTTATACCATTTCTAAATATAGAATGCAAAATACTTTCTTCACATTAGTTAGAAAAACGGTATGAATAAATATCTAAACTAGCACAACGGCCTTTTTGTACAGCATAACATACATCATTGAATTGCTGTTGGGCTCTTTCCTCTGTTGGTACTCTCGAGTTGGGGTGGTGGGTTGACCAAAGAACAAACCTTTAGATTTCATCTTTTCACAAGTTTGTAGTTCTGCCAAAACTGGAACTTGAAATTGTACAATACTAGTTTTATTCAAAGCCTATTTATTCTTGAAAACCCACTGCTTTAATACTATTGCTAATCTCACATTTTATTTCACTTGAAAGCATTCATCCTGGCAATCAACACCTTAAAAGTTTGTCATTTGGCTCTTTAATGCATTGGTAGTATAGTAAATTGGCAGAATACATCCAAGTCCATTCTCTACACTAAAAGCAAAATACTGCGGATGCTGGAAATCTGAAATAAAAACAAGAAATGCTGGAATCACTCAGCAGGTCTGGCAGCATCTGTGGAAAGAGAAGCAGTTAACGTTTCGGGTCAGTGACCCTTCTTCGGTTCCGAAGAAGGGTCACTGACCCGAAACATTAACTCTGCTTCTCTTTCCATTCTCTACAATGTTGTGGTGCACTTTCAAGCAAGTATTGTATGAGAGAATCACATCTTTTGGAATTACAGCCTGCTGAAACCCAGGGACTCTCAATTTGCTTAGCTCAAGAGTCAGACTGCATTTATATTAGAACTGTGACATCAGTGCAAGTCATTTTGCTCTGCACCAAAACTACAGGTGTACTGTAAATGCACTCCAAGTCTGCACAGGTAATACAATAAGCCTTTTATGAGCAGAGATGATAATCACATATGCCCTTTAACAATAATAGAAGTGGACACAGTCCCAGAAAAGGTTCCTGAAGAAAAAGGAGTGCTGAAAATCAGCTTTATCCTCTGAACGTGTCTTCTTCAGAAAGTTTTGATTTCTGACACCTGATTTTGTGCATTTTCCAGCAGACTATAATTCTGCTTTTGAAGCTGCAACTAGGTTCTCTCCTGGAAAGGTTAAAAATAACTGAAGCACAAAAACACAAAATCATATGGACTTCAATACAACTTCACCAGTTAAAACAAATGGGTGTAAAACCTCCCCATTAAAATAATGCACAGAGAAACATCAAGCAAACATTAAGGGTTGGATTTTAAGGAGCCTTCAATGTCAGGATGCGTGGCGGGGTGGAGGTGCGGCCAAAAGATGGCCCCAGATGAGGCCTGCCATGGACCTCGACACCAGCAGGGCCCGGGCCAGCTCAATATTACTGGCAGGAGACCTCACGGTGCCCCCCTCCACCCCACCTGCCGTCGGCGATGAGACCGCAATTTAAATAAATTAAAATAATGGAATTAATGAATCTGGTGTCTCTTCCTGATCTCCCACCACGATCTTCAGCCTGGCAGTTGGCACTACCGCAGCTTCGGATCCCCGTCTCGGGAAAACAAGACAGAACATTTGGGGGGGGGGGGGGGGGAAGGGGGTCAGTTTATCAGTGTTGTGGGGGTGGGGGGGGAAGAACGGGGTCAAATTAGCATCATGGGTGTAGGAGATGGTAGGAAGGATTGAAGTTGAAAGTGTGCAATTTTTTGGGGGTGGGGGGGGTGGGGCAGGAGGTCAGTTTGTGAAGTTAAGTGTTTAGGGGGGTGGGGGGAGGGCAAGTAATTAATTTTGTTGTTAGGGGTAATGGGAGAGGGGCAAAAAGAAATGTCTTTATTTATTTTAATTCAATTCCACTTTAAATATTTAAATGTCCCAGAAGGGCTGACAACCCTTTAAAAATGGCATCAGTGCCTGCGCACAGGCAGCTGATGCCATTGCCAGGGACGGACAGCCTGCCCAGGCTATTTAAATGAGCCACCGCTCTTGGAATCGCAGCGTCTCTTTGGCATGCGGCCTGCCATTTCTTCCGCCCGCCGCCGCTTATAAAATTCAGCCCTAAGTGTCTGTCTGTTGTCATGGCCAACAGAAATTTCTAGCTGATCATGCTTTTTGAAGTGGTCAGAAAGATTAATTTCCTTCTGCTGAAAATAAGAATTACACAGTGCATATTTTGAAGTTAAAAACTAATGTGACGACATGCTAGTCAACATGCAAATCTAAGGGTAGAGCGCTGTTTGCCACAACAATGATGCCAAAGTAATAAAATTTGCAGTCACTCAGTACAAAAACTTGTCAAAAGGTAAAATATGCCTGGAGGATGAATGTATTGAAAAGGCAGGTGGGTGGGTGCTCAGCAGAGAGATCCAAAATCTCACTTTGACACATCAACCACACTATTCTAGTTTTGCAGTAAAGTTAGAAGCCTCTACTTTCTCTGTTATCCGATCACATTTTCAACAATGGTGAAAAAGGGACAATTTCAGTGACTCATTTAAACTTTTTCAAAAAAGCAGAATACAAGCTCTTAACACAGCAAATAGAATTTCCCAGGCCAGAAAAGGAGTGTTTAAGGGAAAATAGAAGAAATCTGATAAAAGATGACACTGTATAGCTTTTTTCTCCATAAATGTCAAAGTATATTATTTCACAATTTACAGAAAAAATAAACTTTTAGAATGGTTGCAAAAGATAAATCAGCATTTGCACTAAATTCAAAGACAACGTGGAAACAAACTAAACACATCTCAGCAGCCAAGAAAGTATATTTAAAGAAAGACTTGCATTTATATAGCCCCTTTCATTACCTCAGGATGCCCCAAAGCATTTTATAATCCAAGTATTTTTTGAAGTGTAGTCACTGTTGTAAGGTTGGAAACACAACAACCAATTTGCACACATGCTCCCACAAACAGCAATGTGATAGTGAGCAAATAATCTGTTTTAGTAATATTGATTGGGGGATAAATATTGGCCAGGACACCAAGGATATCCCCACTGCTCTGCTTTGACATAGGTAACAGGGGATCATTTACATCCACCTGAGACAGTAGACTAAGACTTGGCTTAACATCCCAGCAGAAAGAAGGTACTGACAGTGCAGCACTCCCTCAATACTTCACTAGAGTGTCCGCCTTGATTTTTGTGCTCAAGTGCTGGAGAGCGACCTGAACCCACAACCCTCAGACTCAGAGGCCAGAGTGCTACCAACTAAGTCACACTGACATCTAAAATTTAACAGCTTATTCAGCATTTGTTCCAGCAACTCTAAACATTTTGGGTACTTGTGTTGATCCAGTCAGTTTTTAGATCCAAAGTTATAAAACACAAAAAGGGGAACAAAGCACACCTCAGCCACTCTCCAACTTCCAGCTTTTACCCAAAATAATAAAGCTCAGCAACTAATTTTTATAAAGTAAATCCCAAGCATTTCAAAATGCTATCCTGAACTATTGGCATTCAAGGAGACACATCTCTTTGTCTTTCCCATTATTAATTTTGAACATATGAATATCAAACAAGAGGCAGTAAAAACAGACATTTAGCCACACTGTCAATCAACCTTTTCCATCAAAATTACAAAACTTAATATAAAGAAAGCGCCTGTAGTTCTTATTCCACTAAAACAGCAAATCAAATTTCTCCACTCTTCCTCTGAAAGCATCGATTCACATTGGGGTACAAATGCATAAGGACCAAATCCTTCTAATAAGTCACCAAATGGCGAACCTATACAAGGTGGGCTGAATGAATGTTGACAGGATATTCAACCCAGAGGGCAGGAGGGAATCGCAGCTAAACCCAATCTCAATCTTAAGCAATACTCTTATGATTTTTAACATGGGGTCATTGAAAATGGAATAAGAACAATTTCTGACTGATTTCCCCCTCTGTAACTCAAGGGCACAAAGGCCAAACCAGCTTCAGCCAATATCAGCTAACTTATCAGACAGGAGAGCGAACTTAACATTTATACAACACAATTAACCTAGGAAACATCGCAAGCCATTACTACCTTCGTATGATGGGAAAAGCTTATAATGGGATATCTAGTTTAGCTATGCATTCGATGGCTTCCTGAGATACCGAGTGGAGAAATGAGATACCTCCTGCAACAGTGGGCAGGTTGATGTGTTTCAAGGTCTAGGTCTCATGGCCACAACTGCACATCCCAAGGCATTGAAGCTTTAGATAACTGTAGGGTTAACAGATGGAAGGCCAGTAAGACAGACTTTGGAGAAAGAGTCCTGGGGACTAAAACCATGAGGGTTCTAACAGCAGTAGGGATAAGGTGTAAGTAAATGGTCTTGGGGGATAGGATGTGGGCTTTGAAGCTCAGCGTGGACTGAACAAGATACCAATGTTTTGCATAGCCTGGTTCAGCCTTAGCAAGTGGCCAAGTACAGAATTCATAAGCAAGGGGATTGAGTCACTGGTAAGGCAGCAAAGTTGATGGTAAGGGCTGAAAACAACTTCAATCGTCCTGACATTCAATACTGAATATTGCTGACTCTGATCAACTCCTACTTAGTCAAGTGTCCAGTCAATAACTCCTAAATTAGATTCTAGTAACTTCTCTTCAACTGATGTCTCCCTCATTCCTTAAAAAAAAGGAACCAACATATGCAATTTTCCAATCCAAAAGGCACAATTTCTGATTCTAGAAATTTTTGCTTCTTTTACTACTCTGGTTGGAAACCTCTCCATCTCAAGTCCTAGTATTCGTTTCTAAAAACTCAAATTCACTCAGCTGTTTTATGTTCCCTCGTGACTCCTGTATTTTGTTGTCTTCCTCCACTGTGAACTGATATAACGCACTTGTTTAACAAGTCTGTCATTCCTTTTTGTCCATTATTGCGACTGAGAATGTCACTCAGTGGTAGAATACTTGATTTGTGTAAATGAGGTCCACAGTTGAATCCCAGACATCTCCCATCTAGATTTAGAGTTGTGTGCATCAACCAGTTGGTAGCACACTCACCTCTGAATCACAAGGTTATGGGGGATCAAGTCCCACTGCGGAGACCCGAGCACAAAATCCAGGCTGACACTGCAGTGCAATACTGAGGAAGTGCTACACTGTCAGAGGTGCCATCTTCGAATGAGACATTAAACCAAAGCCTCTTCTACACTCTCAGGTGGACGCAAAAGATCCCATGGCACTATGTTGAAGTGAAGCAGGGAGGCAGCTCTGGTATCCTTGTCAATATTTATTCCCTAATCACAAAGAGAGATTAAGAACATAAGAAATAGGAGCAAGAATAGGCCATTCAGCCCCTCAAGCCTGCCCTGCCATTCAATAAGATCATGGCTGATCTGTCCAAGTCCTCAACTTCTCTTATTATTTGGTTATTAATTGGGAGCTTGCTGTGCGCAAATTGACTGTCTTGTTTCATACATTACAACAGTACTTTATCAGTTTTGAAGTGTTTTAGGACATCCTGATGTCCTAAAAGAACGCTATATAAAATGCAAGTCTTCTCTTTAATACATCTTGCCTGTAATCAAAATTCCATAAATGCAAATATGAGAACAGCAATCCTGCATTGCATGCCCCAATGACATGGTAATAACTGTAGTATTGTTAGTCATTTTTGAAAGTTAACATTTGGATTTTCCACCCACTAATCATGAAGTTTGAAGTGGACCACAAATACCTATTTAACTGATCCAACAGCATAACTCCAAAATGTAAATAGACATTGTTTACTCCCGTTTACACTTCAAGTAAAAAGAAATTCCATTCATATTTTATTTGCATTAATACAAAAAATACACATTAACGGCAATGGTTTCCCCAATAAAACTTTATCGGCGCGTTTCAAAATTGCATTTTTCTTAAATACTGCTTTAGTCTCAAAGATATTGTGAATGTAACTTAAAACGGTTTGTAATGCAGGTCTCAATCCTACAAATTGATAAAGCTATGGACATAACAGCAGTAACAATTCGGCCCTCGCTGACATTCCGCATGCTCATTTAATTCCGGGAGATAGTGTGTTAATTTTTGTGCCCAGTGTAGTATCGCCGCACTGAATGAACACGCTGAAAGATGTATTCCACCGTGACGCTTCTACACATAACATACTCCATCCTCTTAGCCCCATGGGATAGAAGCTACGCCGGTTCATTGACTGAATCTGGAAGCGTTGCCCTCCATCAAAAAGTCTTATGCCTCGATATACATCACTTAGAAAACTGTAGCAATAAAATTCTAGCAAACAAGAAGGTACTAAAAATTAAGTAGGTTGCCCAAATTGTCCGACGTTGTACCGCAAATCAGCCAAAACGGCAGAACAATTTAAAGGGACAGGAAAACGTATTTGTTTGAAATTGGGATTAGATGCTGAAATCTTACGGTTCTCACATTTTTTCATACATCAGTCGTTTCCGCAGAAAACAGACATAACTTTCTGAAAGTGTTTCCCCACAATGAGTTTCAATCACTGCGTCAGATAAAGTCAGAACTCGGCCACATCACAATAAACAACCCACACAGGGATTTCTGCAGAAAGTCAATTATTACTCACAGCTGGAAGCAAGTACAGAAATGTCGTCATTTAAAAAAAAGAGAAAAATATTTTCATAAATGACGACAATCACCGAAGTTTGTAAAAGCAGTTCCTGAAACCCTTCCATATACTCATCACCAAGTTCAAACGTGCAATGTCAACCATTGAAGAAAGTGGATTTACCCAGATCATTGGTAAATGATTTACTTTAAGCTCAGTCACGTACGATAAAATTGAAGAGATACACACTACTTCATGCATTGTGTCACTACGCAAAAAATATATTAACAAAAGCACCAACCACTGCACACCACCTGCAATGGCATACTCAATTTTAAACCTCCCCAAGAGCAAATTCGTACTACTCAACTCGACGCGAAATTTTTCAGAAACCAAGAGGGTGACAACAGCTTTCTGCATGGGGCTGAAGAGTTAACACATTGCCCAGGAGCTGCCCCCACCTCCACCCCGTTATCGGTTACCTCCCCCTCACCCATGATCATACCCATCTCCAGTCGCCTGCCATTTACAACAGAAATGCCGAGGCAGCCCAAATCCTAGCATTTATTTTGAAAGACAAAAACACTGATCGTCCAACAAATATACACAACTCACAGGAGGAGGGAGGGGGCTACATTATGTAACCATTCTATTGTAAAGCCAAAAAAATGCAATCGAATCCAGCCAGCCAGGGTATCAAAATCAACAAGTCTGGATTCAACCAGTATTTAATTATTTCCAGACACACACATCTCTACTGCCACCCCCCCCCCCCCCCCCCATACCAACAAGACACATACACAAATCAAAAAAGGTAACAAAAAGAAATGAACTCGTCGCTCACCGAGTGGACGTTCCTTTCCGTACATCACAAATACTGCATTTGAAAGCTTCCGCACTGTTCCTGAAGGTGCAGACACTACAATCCCAGAAACCGTCCTCCGAGCCAGGTTTCGCTTGCCTCTTTGGCCTTGAAAAACTGCAATAAAAACAAAAGGAAGCAGGACAGCATTAGATCTCGATATACATGTATATATACACAGACTCCGACATTACAGCCGAGACACACGAGCGCCGCTCGGCTCTCATCGCCGCGGCATTAAAAAAAATCGCCTGTTTTTCGCCCGTCCTTTCTTCCAGCCAGCGTTGCTTTCTCCTCCCTCCCTCCTTGTGTGTGTGTGTAAGTGTGTGCACACAGCGCCGGCCGCCATACCGCACGGTGAGCCCAGCACAGACAGGCCACCTACACTCGGCCGAAGCAGACGTTAGAAAACCCGTCGCCGCCGCCGCCGCCGCCACCATTTAAAGGTCCTCCTTCCTCAGCCGCCGAAGCCGAGCTCGAGCCCCAGCGGCACACGGCCAAGCGTCCTGTCTCACCTGTTAGGGCTCTTCTTGTCCCCCATGCCGCGATAGGTCAGTTGAGAATGAGGGAAGCTGGAAATGGAGCCCGAAGCGGCGACAGTGGAGTCGGATCAGGTCGGGAAGGATCCGAAGCCGTAGCCGGGGTGAAGCGCAGCCGCGTCTCTCTGTGGCACGAGCGCCAGCCTCCGCTCGGAGAGCGAGTGTACCACGTGACATAGCAACCGCCAATCAACGGAGCAGGAATTTTAAATTACCCGGCCAGACAGGGAGAACCAGAGACTGAGAGATAGAGACTGAGATAGAGTGAGAGACTGAGATAGAGAGACTGAGAGATAGAGAGAGAGAGATAGAGAGACTGAGGTAGAGAGACTGAGGTAGAGAGAGAGAGACACTGAGAGAGAGATAGAGAGACTGAGGTAGTGAGAGAGACTTAGAGAGATAGAGAGACTGAGAGAGATAGAGACTGAGAGATAGAGAGACTGAGAGAAAGACTGAGAGAGATAGAGACTGAGAGCCTGAGAGAGAGACTGAGTGAGATAGAGAGACTGAGTGAGATAGAGAGACTGAGTGAGATAGAGAGACTGAGCGAGATAGAGAGACTGAGATAGAGATTGAGGGAGATATAGAGACTGAGAGAGATAGAGATACTGAGTTAGAGATTGAGACTGAGAGAGAGACTGAGAGATAGAGAGACTTAGCTAGATACTGACAGAGAGAGAGAGAGAGATAGAGACTGAGATAGAGAGAGAGACTGAGAGATAGATAGAGAGAGACTGAGAGATAGATAGAGAGAGAGACAGAAAGAGAGAGAGAGAGACTGAGGTAGAGAGAGAGACCGAGATAGAGAGAGACTGAGAGAGAGATAGAGATACTGAGGTAGAGAGACTGAGGTAGAGAGAGAGACTGAGAGATAGAGAGACTGAGAGAGAGATAGAGAGATAGAGAGACTGAGGTAGTGAGAGAGACTGAGGTAGTGAGAGAGACTGAGGTAGTGAGAGAGACTGAGGTAGTGAGAGATAGAGAGACTGAGAGAGATAGAGAGACTGAGATAGAGACTGAGAGATAGAGAGCGAGAGACTGAGAGAGATAGAGAGACTAAGATAGAGACTGAGAGAGATAGAGAGAGAAAGACTGAGAGAGAGACTGAGACTGAGAGATAGAGAGACTGAGATAGAGACGGAGCGAGATATTGGGACTGAGATAGAGACTGAGACGGAGAGAGATAGACTGAGATAGAGACCGAGATTGAGAGAGATAGAGAAACTGAAATAGAGACTGAGAGTTAGAGACTGAGATAGACACTGAGAGAGATAGAGAGACTGAGACTGAGTGAGAGAGTGAGAGAGACTGAGAAAGACGGAGAGAGACTGAGACAGACACTGAGATAGAGACAGAGATAGATAGAGAGACCGAGAGAGATAGAGTGAGATAGAGACTGAGAGAGATGGAGAGATGGAGAGACTGAGCAAAATGGAGAGACTGAGCGAGATAGAGAGATTGAGCGATATAGAGACTGATAGAGAGAGAGACTGAGATAGAGAGAGAGACTGAGAGAGATAGACAGACTGAGATGTAGACTGAGAGAGATAGACAGGCTGAGATAGAGAGAGATAGAGAGACTGAGATAGAGAGAGACAGAGAGGTAGAGAGACTGAGAGAGAGACTGAGACTGAGAGAGATAGAGAGATTGATACAGAGACTGAGATAGAGAGGGAGACTAGATAGAGAGAGAGACTGCGATGGAGAGACTGCGATAGAGAGAGAGGCTGCACTAGCGATAGAGAGACTGAGAGAGATAGGGAGACTGAGAGAGATAGGGAGACTGAGATTGAGATAGAGAGAGATAGAGAGACTGATATAGAGACTGATATAGAGACTGAGAGAGATAGAGAGACTGAGCTAGAGATTGAGAGATATAGAGACTGAGAAAGATAGAGATACTGAGATGAAGAGACTGAGACTGAGATAGAGAGAGAGAGACTGAGATAGATAGAGAGAGTGAGATAGAGACTGAGAGAGATAGAGAGACTGAGAGAGATAGAGAGACTGAGATAGAGATTGAGAAAGATAGAGAGACAGAGAGAGATAGAAATACTGAGATAGAGACTGCGATAGAGAGACTGTGATCGAGAGACTGCGATAGAGAGAGAGATTGCGCTAGAGATAGAGAGACTGTGAGAGATAGGGAGACTGAGACTGAAATAGAGAGACTGAGATAGAGACTGTGAGAGATAGAGAGACTGAGCTAGATACGGACATAGAGAGAGAGAGTGAAAGAGATAGAGAGACTGAGATAGAGATTGAGAGAGGTAGAGAGACAGAGAGATAGAGATACTGAGATAGAGACAGAGAGAGATAGCGAGACTGAGAGAGATAGAGCTACTGAGATAGTGATTGAGACTGAGATAGAGACTGGAGAGAGATAGAGAGACTGAGATAGAGAGTCTGAGAGAAATAGAGAGACTTAGCTAGATACTGACATCGAGAGACTGAGAGAGATAGACTGAAAGAGAGATAGACAGAGAGAGATAGAGAGACAGAGACTGAGATAGATAGCGAGACTGAGAGAGTGAGATAGAGAGACTGAGATAGAGATGGAGAGACTGAGATTGAGACTGAGATAGAGATAGAGAGACTGAGCGAGATAGAGAGACTCAGATAGATAGAGAGACTGAGATAGAGACAGAGATAGAGAGATTGAGAGAGATAGAGACTGAGAGAGATATTGAGACAGAGAGATAGAGAGTGAGATAGAGACAGAGACAGAGAGAGATAGAGAGACTGAGATAGAGACAGAGACTGAGAGAGATAGAGAAACTGAAATAGAGACTGAGAGTTAGAGACTGAGATAGAGACCTAGAGAGACTAAGATAGACACTGAGAGAGAGAGAGACTGAAAGAGAGACTGAGACTGACTGAGAGAGACTGAGACTGAGAGAGATTGAGACAGAGACTGAGATAGAGACTGAGATAGAGACTGAGATAGAGACTGAGATAGAGACAGAGATAGATAGAGAGACTGAGAGAGATACAGAGACTGAGAGAGATCGACTGAGAGAGATAGCGAGACTGAGAGAGATAGCGAGACTGAGAGATACAGAGACTGCGATAGAGAGACCGAGATAGAGACTGAGAGAGATTGACTGAGAGAGACTGAGACAGAGAGAAAGAGCAAGACTGAGAGAGATAGAGAGACAGAGAAGCAGAGATAAAGACTGAGACAGAGGGACAGAGCTAGAGACTGAGACAGAGAGACAGAGATAGAGACTGAGACAGAGAGACAGAAATTGAGACGGAGACTGAGATAGAGAGAGAGGGACTAAGCGAGATAGAGAGACTGAGCGAGACAGAGAGACAGAGAGACAGAGATAGAGACAGAGAGACAGAGAGACAGAGACAGAGACTGAGACAGAGATAGAGACTGAGACAGAGATAGAGACTGAGACAGAGATAGAGACTGAGACAGAGATAGAGAGCGAGACAGAGATAGAGAGCGAGACAGAGATAGAGAGCGAGACAGAGATAGAGAGCGAGACAGAGATAGAGAGCGAGACTGAGATAGAGAGCGAGACTGAGATAGAGAGCGAGACTGAGATAGAGAGCGAGACTGAGATAGAGAGCGAGACTGAGATAGAGAGCGAGACTGAGATAGAGAGCGAGACCGAGAGAGATAGAGGGACTGTGAGGGATAGGGACTGTGAGGGATAGGGACTGTGAGAGATAGAGACTGAGACCGATAGTGACTGAGAGGGATAGAGAGACTGAGACAGAGATACTGCGATAGAGAGAGAGAGAGAGAATGAGACTGAGACAGAGATAGAGATGGAGATTGTGAGATGGAGAGACTGAAAGAGACTGCGACTGAGATATAGAGAGAGGCAGAGCGAGATGGAGACTTAGAGGGATAGAGAAACTGAGATAGAGACTGAGAGAGATCGACTGAGAGAGAGAGCGCGACTGAGAGAGAGAGAGAGAGACTGAGAGAGACTGAGATAGAGACAGAGATTGAGAGAATCAGATAGAAACGGAGAAAGATAGAGAGACTGAGATACAGACAGACTGAGATAGTGATAGAGACTGAGGTAGAGACTGAGAGACTGAGATAGAGACTGAGTGAGATAGAGAGACTGAGCTAGTGACAGAGAGATAGAGAGACTGAGATAGAGACTGAGACTGAGAGAGATAGAGAGACTGAGCTAGTGACAGAGAGATAGAGAGACTGAGATAGAGACAGACTGAGAGAGATAGAGAGACTGAGATATAGAGAGAGGCAGAGCGAGATAGAGAGACTGAAATAGAGTCTGAGAGAGATAGAGAGACTGAGAGAGATTGAGTGAGAGAGACTGACTGAGAGAGATTGAGTGAGAGAGACTGACTGAGAGAGATAGAGAGAGTGAGGGAGACTGACTGAGAGAGATAGAGAGAGTGAGGGAGACTGACTGAGAGAGATAGAGAGAGTGAGAGAGACTGACTGAGAGAGATAGAGTGAGAGAGACAGACTGAGAGAGATAGAGAGAGTGAGAGAGACTGAGACTGAGAGAGATAGAGCGAGACTGAGCGAGAGAGTGGGACTAAGCGAGAGCGCGAGACTGAGCGAGAGCGCGAGACTGAGCGAGAGCGCGAGACTGAGCGAGAGAGCGAGACTGAGCGAGAGAGCGAGACTGAGCGAGAGAGCGAGACTGAGCGAGAGAGCGAGACTGAGAGAGAGGGAGAGACTGAGAGAGATAGAGAGACTGAGATAGAGACTGAGAGATTGAGAGAATCAGATAGAAACTGAGATAGAGGTAGAGACTGAGATAGAGGTAGAGACTGAGATAGAGGTAGAGACTGAGATAGAGGTAGAGACTGAAAGAGATAGAGAGACTGAGATAGAGACTGAGATCGAGAAACTGAGAGAGAGACTGAGACAGAGAGAGAGACTGAAAGAGATAGAGAGACTGAGAGAGATAGAGAGACTGAGCTAGTGACAGAGAGATAGAGAGACTGAGAGAGATAGAGAGACTGAGATAGAGACTGAGAGGGATGGACTGAAAGAGACTGAGACTGAGATAGAGAGACTGAGAGAGACTGAGCGAGAGAGCGAGACTGAGCGAGAGCGCGAGACAGAGCGAGATAGAGAGACTGAGATAGAGTGTGAGAGACTGAGATAGAGACTGAGTGAGATAGAGACTGAGCTAGTGACAGATAGAGAGACTGAGATAGAGACTGAGTGAGATAGAGAGACTGAGATAGAGACTGAGAGAGATAGAGAGACTGAGCTCATGACAGAGAGATAGAGAGACTGAGATAGAGACTGAGACTGAGAGAGATAGAGAGACTGAGATATAGAGAGAGGCAGAGCGAGATAGAGAGACTGAAATAGAGTCTGAGAGAGATAGCGAGACTGAGAGAGATAGAGTGAGAGAGACTGACTGAGAGAGATAGAGAGAGTGAGAGACTGACTGAGAGAGATAGAGACAGTGAGAGAGACTGACTGAGAGAGATAGAGACAGTGAGAGAGATAGAGACAGTGAGAGAGACTGAGACTGAGAGAGATAGAGCGAGACTGAGCGAGAGTGCGAGACTGAGCGAGAGTGCGAGACTGAGCGAGAGTGCGAGACTGAGAGAGAGGGAGAGACTGAGAGAGATAGAGAGACTGAGATAGAGACTGAGAGATTGAGGGAATCAGATAGAAACTGAGAAAGATAGAGACTGAGATAGAGACTGAGACTGAGATAGAGGTAGAGACTGAGAGAGATAGAGACTGAGATCGAGAAACTGAGAGAGAGACTGAAAGAGATAGAGAGACTGAAAGAGATAGAGAGACTGAGAGAGATAGAGAGACTGAGCTAGTGACAGAGAGATAGAGAGACTGAGATAGAGACTGAGAGGGATGGACTGAGAGAGACTGAGACTGAGATAGAGAGAGTGAGAGAGACTGAGCGAGAGAGCGGGACTGAGCGAGAGCGCGAGACAGAGCGAGATAGAGAGACTGAGATAGAGAGTGAGAGACTGAGACTGAGACAGAGATCGAGATAGTGACTGAGACAGAGATCGAGATAGTGACTGAGATAGAGACTGAGACTGCGATAGAGACTGAGACTCAGACAGAGGGAGAGAGACTGAGAGAGAGAGCGAGAGACTGAGAGAGAGAGCGAGAGACTGAGAGAGAGAGCGAGAGACTGAGAGAGAGAGCGAGAGACTGAGAGAGAGAGCGAGACTGAGAGAGAGAGCGAGACTGTGTGAGAGAGAGAGACTGAGGTAGATATAGAGACTGAGGTAGATATAGAGACTGAGGTAGATATAGAGACTGAGGTAGATATAGAGACTGAGGTAGATATAGAGACTGAGGTAGATATAGAGACTGAGGTAGATATAGAGACTGAGGTAGATATAGAGACTGAGAGAGCAAGACTGAGAGAGAGAGAGAGATGGAGAGAAAGAGACAGAGACTGAGAGCTTGAGAGACTCAGATAGAAACTGAGACTGAGAGAGAGACTGAGAGAGAGACTGAGAGAGAGACTGAGAGAGAGACTGAGAGAGAGACTGAGAGAGAGATAGAGAGACAGAGAGAGATAGAGAGACTGAGAGAGAGACTGAGAGAGAAACTGAGATTGAGACTGAGATAGAGAGATACAGAGACTGAGACCGATAGAGACTGAGAGGGATAGAGAGACTGAGACAGAGATACTGCGATAGAGAGAGAGAGAGAGAGAGAGTGAGACTGAGACTGAGATAGAGATGGAGACTGTGAGAGATGGAGAGACTGAAAGAGACTGCGACTGAGATATAGAGAGAGGCAGAGCGAGATGGAGACTTAGAGGGATAGAGAAACTGAGATAGAGACTGAGAGATCGACTGAGAGAGAGAGAGCGCGACTGAGAGAGAGAGAGAGAGAGACTGAGATAGAGACTGAGATTGAGAGAATCAGATGGAAACGGAGAAAGATAGAGAGACTGAGATAGAGACAGACTGAGATAGTGAGAGAGACTGAGGTAGAGACTGAGAGACTGAGATAGAGACTGAGTGAGATAGAGAGACTGAGCTAGTGGCAGATAGAGAGACTGAGATAGAGACTGAGTGAGATAGAGAGACTGAGCTAGTGACAGAGAGATAGAGAGACTGAGATAGAGACTGAGACTGAGAGAGATAGAGAGACTGAGCTAGTGACAGAGAGATAGAGAGACTGAGATAGAGACTGAGACTGAGAGATATAGAGAGACTGAGATATAGAGAGAGGCAGAGCGAGATAGAGAGACTGAAATAGAGTCTGAGAGAGATAGAGAGACTGAGAGAGATAGAGTGAGAGAGACTGACTGAGAGAGATAGAGAGAGTGAGAGAGACTGACTGAGAGATAGAGAGAGTGAGAGAGACTGACTGAGAGAGATAGAGAGAGTGAGAGAGACTGAGACTGAGCGAGAGCGGGACTGAGCGAGAGAGCGGGACTGAGCGAGAGTGCGAGACTGAGCGAGAGTGCGAGACTGAGCGAGAGAGTGAGACTGAGACAGAGAGCCGGAGAGATAGAGACTGAGACAGAGAGCCGGAGAGATAGAGACTGAGACAGAGATAGAGAGTGAGACTGAGAGATAGAGATGAGACAGAGAGACAGAGATAGAGACTGAGACAGAGAGATAGAAACTGAGACACAGAGATAGAGACTGAGACTGAGACTGAGACAGAGAGATAGAGACTGAGACAGAGAGATAGAGACTGAGACAGAGAGATAGAGACTGAGACAGCTAGATAGAGACAGAGACAGAGACAGAGAGACAGAGACTGAGACAGAGAGACAGAGAGATAGAGACTGAGACAGAGAGATTGAGACTGAGACAGAGAGATTGAGACTGAGACAGAGAGACAGAGAGATAGAGACTGATACAGAGAGATAGAGGCTGAGACAGAGAGACAGAGAAATGGAGACTGAGACAGAGAGACAGAGAGATAGAGACTGAGACAGAGAGATAGAGACTGAGACAGAGAGACACAGAGATAGAGACAGAGAGACAGAGATAGAGACTGAGACAGAGAGATAGAGACTGAGACAGAGAGATAGAGACTGAGACAGAGAGATAGGGACAAAGATAGAGGCTGAGACAGAGAGACAGAGAGATTGAGACTGAGACAGAGAGATAGAGACTGTGACAGAGAGGCAGAGATAGAGACTGTGACAGAGAGATAGAGACTGAGACTGAGTTTGAGACAGAGACTGAGTGAGAGACTGAGACTGAGATAGAGAGAGAGAGAGAGACAGAGACTGAGCGAGATTGAGAGACAGAGAGATAGAGCGTCTGAGCTAGAGACAGAGAGATTGATAGAGTGAGATAGAGACTGAGAGAGATGTAGAGACTGAGATAGAGACTGACTGAGATAGAGAGAGACTGAGAGACTGAGAGAGAGAGAGACAGAAAGAGACTGAGACTGAGATAGAGACTGAGACTGAGATAGAGACTGAGACTGAGTTTGAGACAGAGACTGAGTGAGAGACTGAGACTGAGATAGAGAGAGAGAGAGAGAGACTGAGCGAGATTGAGAGATAGAGCGATAGAGCGAGTGAGCTAAAGACAGAGAGATAGATAGAGTGAGATAGAGACTGAAAGAGATGGAGAGACTGAGATAGAGACTGTGTCTGAGATAGAGTGAGACTGAGAGACTGAGAGAGAGAGAGACAGAAAGAGACTGAGAGACTGTGAGACTCAGATAGAAACTGAGATCGAGACTGAGACAGAGAGACAGAGAGATAGAGACTGAGACAGTGACAGAGAGATCGAGACAGAGAGATCGAGACAGAGAGATCGAGACAGAGAGATCGAGACAGAGAGATAGAGACAGAGACAGAGACAGTGAGATAGAGACAGAGACAGTGAGATAGAGACAGAGACAGTGAGATAGAGACTGAGTCAGAGAGATATAAACAGAGACAGAGAGATAGAGACTGAGACAGAGAGACAGTGATATAGAGACTGAGACAGAGAGATAGACTGAGACAGAGAGACAGAGAGACTGCGACAGAGAGACAGAGAGACTGAGACAGACAGAGAGACAGAGAGATAGAGACTGAGACAGAGACAGAGATAGTGACTGAGACAGAGAGATTGAGAGACAGAGACTGAGACAGAGAGAGAGACAGAGAGAGAGACAGAGAGAGAGACAGAGAGAGAGAGAGACAGAGAGAGAGAGAGACAGAGAGAGAGAGACAGAGAGATAGAGACAGAGAGATAGAGACAGAGAGATAGAGACAGAGACAGAGACAGAGACTGAGACTGAGATAGAGACTGAGAGACAGAGAAATAGAGATTGAGACAGAGAGACAGAGAGATATAAACAGAGACAGAGAGATAGAGACAGAGAGATAGAGACAGAGACAGAGACAGAGACTGAGACTGAGATAGAGACTGAGAGACAGAGAAATAGAGATTGAGACAGAGAGACAGAGAGATATAAACAGAGACAGAGAGATTGAGACAGAGAGACAGAGAGATAGAGACTGAGACAGAGAGACAGAGATAGAGACTGAGACAGAGAGATAGACTGAGACAGAGAGATCAAGACTGAGACAGAGAGACAGAGAGATATAAACAGAGACAGAGAGATAGAGACTGAGACAGAGAGACAGAGAGATATAAACAGAGACAGAGAGATAGAGACTGAGACAGAAAGACAGAGAGATCGAGACTGAGACAGAGAGATCGAGACTGAGACAGAGAGATAGAGACTGAGACAGAGAGACAGAGAGATAGTGACTGAGACAGAGAGATTGAGAGATAGAGACTGAGACATAGAGACAGAGAGATAGAGACTGAGACAGAGAGATAGAGACTGAGAAAGAGAGATAGGGACAAAGTTAGAGGCTGAGACAGAGAGACAGAGAGATAGAGACTGAGACAGAGAGGCAGAGATAGAGACTGTGACCGAGAGATAGAGACTGAGAATGAGTTTGAGACATAGACTGAGTGAGAGACTGAGACTGAGATAGAGAGAGAGAGAGAGAGAGAGAGAGAGACTGAGCGAGATTGAGAGACAGAGAGATAGAGACTGTGACTGAGATAGAGAGAGACTGAGAGAGACTGAGAGACTGAGAGAGAGAGAGACAGAAAGAGACTGAGAGAGAGACTGAGAGACTCAGATAGAAACTGAGATAGAGACAGAGAGATAGAGACAGAGAGACTGAGACAGAGAGACAGAGAGATAGAGACCGAGACAGAGAGACAGAGATAGAGACAGAGAGATAGAGACAGAGACAGAGAGATAGAGACAGAGAGATAGAGACAGAGAGATAGAGACTGAGACAGAGAGACAGAGAGACAGAGAGATAGAGACAGAGACAGAGAGACAGAGACAGAGAGACAGGGAGATAGAGACTGAGACAGAGAGGCAGAGAGATAGAGACTGAGGCAGAGATAGAGCCTGTGACCGAGAGATAGAGACTGAGACTGAGTTTGAGACATAGACTGAGTGAGAGACTGAGACTGAGATAGAGCGAGAGAGAGAGAGACTGAGCGAGATTGAGAGACAGAGAGATAGAGACTGTGACTGAGATAGAGAGAGACTGAGAGAGAGACTGAGAGACTCAGATAGAAACTGAGATAGAGACTGAGACAGAGAGATAGAGACCGAGACAAAGAGATAGAGACCGAGACAGAGAGACAGAGATAGAGACTGAGACAGAGAGACTGAGACAGAGAGACTGAGACAGAGAGACTGAGACAGAGAGACAGAGACTGAGACAGAGAGACAGGGAGATAGAGACTGAGACAGAGAGACAGAGAGATAGAGACTGAGACAGAGAGACAAAGAGATAGAGACTGAGACAGAGAGACAAAGAGATAGAGACTGAGACAGAGAGACTGAGACAGAGAGACTGAGACAGAGAGACTGAGACAGAGAGATAGAGACAGAGAGATAGAGACAGGGAGATAGAGACTGAGACAGAGAGATAGAGACTGAGACAGAGATAGAGACTGAGACAGAGAGGCAGAGAGATAGAGACAGAGAGATAGAGACTGAGACAGAGAGACAGGGAGATAGAGACTGAGACAGAGAGGCAGAGAGATAGAGACTGAGACAGAGATAGAGACTGAGACAGAGAGGCAGAGAGATAGAGACAGAGAGATAGAGACTGAGACAGAGAGACAGAGAGATAGAGACTGAGACAGAGATAGAGACTGAGACAGAGAGGCAGAGACAGAGAGACAGAGAGATAGAGACTGAGACAGAGAGACAGAGAGATAGAGACTGAGACAGAGAGACAGAGAGATAGAGACTGAGACAGAGAGGCAGAGAGATAGAGACTGAGACAGAGATAGAGACTGAGACAGAGAGGCAGAGACAGAGAGACAGAGAGATAGAGACTGAGACAGAGAGACAGGGAGATAGAGACTGAGACAGAGAGGCAGAGAGATAGAGACTGAGACAGAGATAGAGACTGAGACAGAGAGACAGAGAGATAGAGACTGAGACAGAGAGACAGAGATAGAGACTGCGACAGAGAGACAAAGAGATAGAGACCGAGACAGAGAGACCGAGACAGAGAGACTGAGACAGAGAGACTGAGACAGAGAGATAGAGACTGAGACAGAGAGACAGGGAGATAGAGACTGAGACAGAGAGGCAGAGAGATAGAGACTGAGACAGAGATAGAGACTGAGACAGAGAGGCAGAGAGATAGAGACAGAGATAGAGACTGAGACAGAGAGGCAGAGAGATAGAGACAGAGAGATAGAGACTGAGACAGAGAGACAGGGAGATAGAGACTGAGACAGAGAGGCAGAGAGATAGAGACTGAGACAGAGAGGCAGAGAGATAGAGACAGAGAGATAGAGACTGAGACAGAGAGGCAGAGAGATAGAGACTGAGACAGAGATAGAGACTGAGACAGAGAGGCAGAGAGATAGAGACTGAGACAGAGATAGAGACTGAGACAGAGAGGCAGAGAGATAGAGACTGAGACAGAGAGACAGAGATAGAGACTGCGACAGAGAGACAGAGAGATTGAGACTGAGACAGAGAGCCGGAGAGATAGAGACTCAGACAGAGATAGAGAGTGAGACTGAGAGATAGAGATGAGACAGAGAGACAGAGATAGAGACTGAGACAGAGAGATAGAAACTGAGACACAGAGATAGAGACAGAGATGGAGACAGAGAGAGAGAGACAGAGAGAGAGAGACAGAGAGATAGAGACTGAGACAGAGAGATAGAGACTGAGACAGAGAGACAGAGAGATAGAGACTGAGACAGAGAGAGAGAGATAGAGACTGAGACAGAGAGACAGAGAGATAGAGACTGAGACAGAGAGATAGAGACTGAGACAGAGATAGAGACTGAGACAGAGAAATAGAGACAGAGATAGAGACTGAGACAGAGAGATAGAGACTGAGACAGAGAGACAGAGAGATAGAGACTGAGACAGAGAGACAGAGAGATAGAGACTGAGACAGAGAGACAGAGAGATAGAGACTGAGACAGAGAGCCGGAGAGATAGAGACTGAGACTGAGAGATAGAGATGAGATAGTGAGACAGAGAGATAGAGACTGAGACAGAGAGATAGAGACAGAGATAGAGACTGAGACTGAGACAGAGAAATAGAGACAGAGACAGATAGAGACTGAGACTGAGACAGAGAAATAGAGACAGAGACAGATAGAGACTGAGACAGAGAGACAGTGAGATAGAGACTGAGACAGAGAGATAGAGACTGAGACAGAGATATAGAGACTGAGACAGAGAGACAGCGATAGAGACTGAGACAGAGAGATAGAGACTGAGACAGAGAGACAGAGAGATTGAGACTCAGACAGAGAGCCGGAGAGATGAGAGACTGAGACAGAGAGACAGAGAGATAGAGACTGAGACTGAGAGATAGAGACAGAGAGGTAGAGACTGAGACAGAGAGACAGAGAGATAGAGACTGAGACTGAGAGATAGAGACAGAGAGGTAGAGACTGAGACAGAGAGACAGAGAGATAGAGACTGAGAAAGAGAGACAGAGAGATAGAGACCGAGACAGAGAGACCGAGACAGAGAGACAGAGACAGAGAGACAGAGACAGAGAGATAGAGACAGAGAGATAGAGACAGAGAGATAGAGACAGAGAGATAGAGACAGAGAGATAGAGACAGAGAGATAGAGACTGAGATAGAGACTGAGATAAAGACAGAGAGATCGAGACTGAGACAGAAGGACAGAGATAGAGAACGAGCGACTGAGAGAGATGGAGAGACTGAGATAGAGACTGAGACTGGGAGAGATAGAGGGACTGAGATAGAGACTGAGATAGAGACTGAGACTGAGACTGAGACTGAGACTGAGTTTGAGACAGAGACTGAGTGAGAGACTGAGACTGAGATAGAGAGAGATAGAGACTGAGACAGAGAAATAGAGACAGAGAAATAGAGACAGAGAAATAGAGACAGAGATAGAGACTGAGACAGAGAGATAGAGACAGAGACAGAGAGACAGAGAGATAGAGACTGAGACAGAGAGACAGAGAGATAGAGACTGAGACAGAGAGACCGAGAGATAGAGACTGAGACAGAGAGATAGAGACTGAGACAGAGAGATAGAGACTGAGACAGATAGAGACTGAGACTGAGACAGAGAAATAGAGACAGAGAAATAGAGACAGAGACAGATAGAGACTGAGACAGAGAGACAGAGAGATAGAGACTGAGACAGAGAGACAGGGAGATAGAGACTGAGACAGAGAGGCAGAGAGATAGAGACTGAGACAGAGATAGAGACTGAGACAGAGAGACAGAGAGATAGAGACTGAGACAGAGAGACAGAGATAGAGACTGCGACAGAGAGACAAAGAGATAGAGACCGAGACAGAGAGACAAAGAGATAGAGACCGAGACAGAGAGACTGAGACAGAGAGACTGAGACAGAGAGACTGAGACAGAGAGACTGAGACAGAGAGACTGAGACAGAGAGATAGAGAGATAGAGACTGAGACAGAGAGACAGGGAGATAGAGACTGAGACAGAGAGGCAGAGAGATTGAGACAGAGAGACAGGGAGATAGAGACTGAGACAGAGAGGCAGAGAGATAGAGACTGAGACAGAGATAGAGACTGAGACAGAGAGGCAGAGAGATAGAGACAGAGAGATAGAGACTGAGACAGAGAGGCAGAGAGATAGAGACAGAGAGATAGAGACTGAGACAGAGAGATAGAGACTGAGACAGAGAGGCAGAGAGATAGAGACTGAGACAGAGATAGAGACTGAGACAGAGAGGCAGAGAGATAGAGACAGAGAGATAGAGACTGAGACAGAGAGGCAGAGAGATAGAGACAGAGAGATAGAGACTGAGACAGAGAGACAGGGAGATAGAGACTGAGACAGAGAGGCAGAGAGATAGAGACTGAGACAGAGATAGAGACTGAGACAGAGAGGCAGAGATATAGAGACAGAGAGATAGAGACTGAGACAGAGAGACAGGGAGATAGAGACTGAGACAGAGAGGCAGAGAGATAGAGACTGAGACAGAGATAGAGACTGAGACAGAGAGACAGAGAGATAGAGACTGAGACAGAGAGACAGAGATAGAGACTGCGACAGAGAGACAGAGAGATTGAGACTGAGACAGAGAGCCGGAGAGATAGAGACTCAGACAGAGATAGAGAGTGAGACTGAGAGATAGAGATGAGACAGAGAGACAGAGATAGAGACTGAGACAGAGAGATAGAAACTGAGACACAGAGATAGAGACAGAGATGGAGACTGAGACAGAGAGACAGAGAGAGAGAGACTGAGACAGAGAGATAGAGACTGAGACAGAGAGATAGAGACTGAGACAGAGAGACAGAGAGATAGAGACTGAGACAGAGAGACAGAGAGATAGAGACTGAGACAGAGAGATAGAGACTGAGACAGAGATAGAGACTGAGACAGAGAAATAGAGACAGAGATAGAGACTGAGACAGAGAGATAGAGACTGAGACAGAGAGACAGAGAGATAGAGACTGAGACAGAGAGACAGAGAGATAGAGACTGAGACAGATTGCCGGAGAGATAGAGACTGAGACTGAGAGATAGAGATGAGATAGTGAGACAGAGAGATAGAGACTGAGACAGAGAGATAGAGACAGAGATAGAGACTGAGACTGAGACAGAGAAATAGAGACAGAGACAGATAGAGACTGAGACAGAGAGACAGTGAGATAGAGACTGAGACAGAGAGATAGAGACTGAGACAGAGAGATAGAGACTGAGACAGAGATATAGAGACTGAGACAGAGAGACAGCGATAGAGACTGAGACAGAGAGATAGAGACTGAGACAGAGAGACAGAGAGATTGAGACTCAGACAGAGAGCCGGAGAGATGAGAGACTGAGACAGAGAGATGAGAGACTGAGACAGAGAGATGAGAGACTGAGACAGAGAGATGAGAGACTGAGACAGAGAGATGGAGACTGAGACAGAGAGATGGAGACTGAGACAGAGATAGAGACTGAGACAGAGAGACAGAGAGATAGAGACTGAGACTGAGAGATAGAGACAGAGAGATAGAGACTGAGACAGAGAGACAGAGAGATAGAGACTGAGAAAGAGAGACAGAGAGATAGAGACCGAGACAGAGAGACAGAGAGATAGAGACAGAGACAGAGAGATAGAGACAGAGAGATAGAGACAGAGACAGAGAGATAGAGACTGAGACAATGAGACAGAGATAGAGACAGAGAGATAGAGACAGAGAGATAGAGACAGAGAGATAGAGACAGAGAGATAGAGACAGAGAGATAGAGACTGAGATAGAGACAGAGAGATCGAGACTGAGACAGAAGGACAGAGATAGAGAACGAGCGACTGAGAGAGATGGAGAGACTGAGATAGAGACTGAGACTGGGAGAGATAGAGGGACTGAGATAGAGACTGAGACAGAGACTGAGACTGAGACTGAGACTGAGTTTGAGACAGAGACTGAGTGAGAGACTGAGACTGAGATAGAGAGAGATAGAGACTGAGACAGAGAAATAGAGACAGAGATAGAGACTGAGACAGAGAGATAGAGACTGAGACAGAGAGACAGAGACAGATAGAGACTGAGACAGAGAGACAGAGACAGATAGAGACTGAGACAGAGAGACAGTGAGATAGAGACTGAGACAGAGAGATAGAGACTGAGACAGAGAGATAGAGACTGAGACAGAGAGATAGAGACTGAGACAGAGAGACAGAGATAGAGACTGAGACAGAGAGACAGCGATAGAGACTGAGACAGAGAGATAGAGACTGAGACAGAGAGACAGAGAGATTGAGACTCAGACAGAGAGCCGGAGAGATGAGAGACTGAGACAGAGAGATGAGAGACTGAGACAGAGAGATGAGAGACTGAGACAGAGAGATGGAGACTGAGACAGAGATAGAGACTGAGACAGAGATAGAGACTGAGACTGAGAGATAGAGACAGAGAGATAGAGACTGAGACAGAGAGACAGAGAGATAGAGACTGAGACTGAGAGATAGAGACAGAGAGGTAGAGACTGAGACAGAGAGACAGAGAGATAGAGACTGAGAAAGAGAGACAGAGAGATAGAGACCGAGACAGAGAGACAGAGAGATAGAGACAGAGACAGAGAGATAGAGACTGAGACAATGAGACAGAGAGATAGAGACAGAGAGATAGAGACAGAGAGATAGAGACAGAGAGATAGAGACAGAGAGATAGAGACTGAGATAGAGACTGAGAGATCGAGACTGAGACAGAAGGACAGAGATAGAGAACGAGCGACTGAGAGAGATGGAGAGACTGAGATAGAGACTGAGACTGGGAGAGATAGAGGGACTGAGATAGAGACTGAGATAGAGACTGAGATAGAGACTGAGACTGAGACTGAGACTGAGACTGAGTTTGAGACAGAGACTGAGTGAGAGACTGAGACTGAGATAGAGAGAGATAGAGACTGAGACAGAGATAGAGACTGAGACAGAGAGATAGAGACTGAGACAGAGAGATAGAGACTGAGACAGAGAGCCGGAGAGATAGAGACTGAGACTGAGAGATAGAGATGAGATAGTGAGACAGAGAGATAGAGACTGAGACAGAGAGATAGAGACAGAGATAGAGACTGAGACTGAGACAGAGAAATAGAGACAGAGACAGAGACAGATAGAGACTGAGACTGAGACAGAGAAATAGAGACAGAGACAGATAGAGACTGAGACAGAGAGACAGTGAGATAGAGACTGAGACAGAGAGACAGTGAGATAGAGACTGAGACAGAGAGATAGAGACTGAGACAGAGAGATAGAGACTGAGACAGAGAGACAGTGAGATAGAGACTGAGACAGAGAGATAGAGACTGAGACAGAGAGATAGAGACTGAGACAGAGAGATAGAGATAGAGACTGAGACAGAGAGATAGAGACAGAGATAGAGACTGAGAGAGAGAGACAGAGATAGAGACTGAGAGACAGAGAGATGGAGACCGAGACAGAGAGACAGAGAGATAGAGACTGAGACAGAGATAGAGACTGAGACAGAGAGATAGAGACAGAGAGATACTGAGACAGAGAGACAGAGATAGAGACTGAGACAGAGAGATAGAGACAGAGATAGAGACTGAGAGAGAGAGACAGAGATAGAGAGTGAGACAGAGAGATAGAGACTGAGACAGAGAGACAGAGAGATGGAGACCGAGACAGAGAGACAGAGAGATAGAGACTGAGACAGAGAGACAGAGAGATAGAGACAGAGAGATACTGAGACAGAGAGACAGAGAGATAGAGACTGAGACAGCTAGATAGAGACTGAGACAGAGACAGAGAGACAGAGACATAGAGACTGAGTCAGAGAGACAGAGATAGAGACTGCGACAGAGAGATAGACTGAGACAGAGCCACAGAGAGATAGAGACTGAGACAGAGAGACAGAGAGATAGAGACTGAGACAGAGAGATAGAGACTGAGACAAAGAGACAGATATAGAGACTGAGACAGAGAGATAGAGACTGAGACAGAGAGATAGAGACACTGACAGAAAGACAGAGAGATAGAGACTGAGACAGAGAGATAGAGACTGAGACAGAGAGATAGAGACACTGACAGAAAGACAGAGAGATAGAGACTGAGACAGAGAGATAGAGACTGAGACAGAGAGACAGAGAGATGGAGACTGAGACAGAGAGACAGAGACTGAGACAGAGAGACAGAGACTGAGACAGAGAGACAGAGACTGAGACAGAGAGATAGAGACTGAGACAGAGAGACAGAGAGATGGAGACTGAGACAGAGAGACAGAGAGATAGAGACTGAGACAGAGAGACAGAGAGATGGAGACCGAGACAGAGAGATAGAGACTGAGACAGAGAGACAGAGAGATGGAGACCGAGACAGAGAGACAGAGAGATAGAGACTGAGACAGAGAGACAGAGAGATGGAGACCGAGACAGAGAGACAGAGAGATAGAGACTGGGACAGAGAGACAGAGAGATAGAGACAGAGTGATACTGAGACAGAGAGACAGAGAGATAGAGACTGAGACAGAGAGATAGAGACTGAGACAGAGAGATAGAGACCGAGATAGAGACTGAGAGAGAGAGACAGAGATAGAGACTGAGACAGAGAGATAGAGACTGAGACAGAGAGACAGAGAGATGGAGACCGAGACAGAGAGACAGAGAGATAGAGACAGAGAGATACTGAGACAGAGAGACAGAGAGATAGAGACAGAGAGACAGAGAGATAGAGACTGAGACAGCTAGATAGAGATAGAGACTGAGACAGAGAGGTACTGAGACAGAGACTGAGACAGAGAGATAGAGACTGAGACAGAGAGACAGAGAGATAGAGACTGAGACAGAGAGACAGAGAGATAGAGACTGAGACAGAGAGACAGAGATAGAGACTGAGACAGAGAGACAGAGAGATAGAGACTGAGACAGAGAGACAGAGAGATAGAGACTGAGACAGAGAGACAGAGATAGAGACTGAGACAGAGAGACAGAGAGATAGAGACTGAGACAGAGAGACAGAGAGATAGAGACTGAGACAGAGAGATAGAGACTGAGACAGAGAGATAGAGACTGAGACAGCTAGATAGAGACTGAGACAGAGAGACAGAGATAGAGACTGAGACAGAGAGATAGAGTCTGAGACTGAGTTTGAGACAGGGACTGAGTGAGAGACTGAGACTGAGATAGAGAGAGAGAGAGAGAGATAGAGAGAGAGAGAGACTGAGCGAGATTGAGAGACAGAGAGATAGAGCGACTGAGATAGAGACAGAGAGATTGATAGAGTGAGATAGAGACTGAGAGAGATGGAGAGACTGAGATGGACACTGTGACTGAGAGAGACTGAGAGAGACTGAGAGAGAGACACACACAAAGAGACTGAGAGAGAGACTGAGAGACTCAGATAGAAACTGAGACAGAGAGACAGAGAGATAGAGACTGAGGCAGTGACAGAGAGATAGAGACCGAGACAGAGAGACAGAGAGATAGAGACCGAGACAGAGAGACAGAGAGATAGAGACTGAGACAGAGAGATATAGACAGAGACAGAGAGATAGAGACTGAGACAGAGACACAGAGACACAGAGACTGAGACAGAGAGACAGAGATAGAGACTGCGACAGAGAGATAGATTGAGACAGAGCCACAGAGAGATGGAGACTGAGACAGAGAGATGGAGACTGAGACAGAGAGATAGAGACTGAGACAGAGAGACAGAGATAGAGACTGAGAAAGAGAGATAGAGACTGAGACAGAGAGATAGAGACACTGACAGATAGACAGAGAGATAGAGACTGAGACAGAGAGATAGAGACTGAGATAGAGACTGAGACAGAGAGACAGAGAGACAGAGAGATAGAGACTGAGACAGAGAGATAGAGATTGAGACAGAGAGATAGAGACAGAGACAGACTGAGACAGAGAGACAGAGATAGAGACTGAGACAGAGAGATAGAGACTGAGACAGAGAGACAGAGAGATAGAGACAGAGAGATACTGAGACAGAGAGACAGAGAGATAGAGACTGAGACAGAGAGATACAGACAGAGAGATAGAGACAGAGAGAGAGAGATAGAGACTGAGACAGAGACAGAGAGACAGAGACATAGAGACTGAGTCAGAGAGACAGAGATAGAGACTGCGACAGAGAGATAGACTGAGACAGAGCCACAGAGAGATTGAGACTGAGACAGAGAGACAGAGTGATAGAGACTGAGTCAGAGAGACAGAGATAGAGACTGCGACAGAGAGATAGACTGAGACAGAGCCACAGAGAGATTGAGACTGAGACAGAGAGACAGAGTGATAGAGACTGAGACAGAGAGATAGAGACTGAGACAGAGAGACAGAGATAGAGACTGAGACAGAGAGATAGAGACTGAGACAGAGAGACAGAGAGATGGAGACTGAGACAGAGAGATGGAGACTGAGACAGAGAGACAGAGACTGAGACAGAGAGATAGAGACTGAGACAGAGAGACAGAGATAGAGACACTGACAGATAGACAGAGAGATAGAGACTGAGACAGAGAGATAGAGACTGAGACAGAGAGATAGAGACTGAGACAGAGAGACAGAGAGATAGAGGCTGAGTCAGAGATTTAGAGACTGAGACAGAGAGACAGAGAGATCGAGACAGAGAGATAGAGACTGAGAGATAGAGACTGAGACAGAGAGATAGAGACTGAGACAGAGAGACAGAGAGATACTGAGACAGAGAGACAGATATAGAGACTGAGACAGGGAGATAGAGACTGAGACAGGGAGACAGAGAGATAGAGACTGAGACAGAGAGACAGAGAGATAGAGACTGAGACAGAGAGACAGAGAGATAGAGACTGAGACAGAGATATGTAGGCTGAGGCAGAGAGACAGAGAGAGATAGAGCCTGAGACAGAGAGACAGAGACATAGAGAGTGAGACAGAGATAGAGACTGAGACAGAGAGATAGAAACTGAGGCAGAGAGATAGAGACAGAGATAGAGACTGAGACAGAGAGATAGAGACCGAGACAGAGAGACAGCGAGATAGAGACGGAGACAGAGAGACAGAGAGATAGAGACAGAGAGGTACTGAGACAGAGAGACAGAGAGATAGAGACTGAGACAGAGAGACAGAGAGACAGAGACTGAGACTGAGAGATAGAGACTGAGACAGAGAGACAGATATAGAGACTGAGACAGAGAGATAGAGACTGAGACAGAGAGACAGATATAGAGACTGAGACAGGGAGATAGAGACTGAGACAGGGAGACAGAGAGATAGAGACTGAGACAGAGAGACAGAGAGATAGAGACTGAGACAGAGAGACAGAGATATGTAGGCTGAGGCAGAGAGACAGAGAGATAGAGCCTGAGACAGAGAGACAGAGACATAGAGAGTGAGACAGAGATAGAGACTGAGACAGAGAGATAGAAACTGAGACAGAGAGATAGAGACAGAGATAGACAGAGACCGAGATAGAGACTGAGACAGAGAGACCGAGAGATAGAGACTGAGACAGAGACAGAGATAGAGACTGAGACAGAGATAGAGGCTGAGACAGAGAGACAGAGAGATGGAGACTGAGACAGAGAGATAGAGACTGAGACAGAGATATAGAGACAGAGATAGACTGAGACAGAGAGACAGAGATAGAGACTGAGACAGAGAGACCGAGAGATAGAGACTGAGACAGAGAGACCGAGAGATAGAGACTGAGACAGAGACAGAGATAGAGACTGAGACAGAGATAGAGGCTGAGACAGAGATAGAGGCTGAGACAGAGAGACAGAGAGATGGAGACTGAGACAGAGAGATGGAGACTGAGACAGAGAGATGGAGACTGAGACAGAGAGATAGAGACTGAGACAGAGATATAGAGACTGAGACAGAGAGATAGAGAGATAGAGACTGAGACAGAGAGACAGAGAGATAGAGAGTGAGACAGAGATAGAGACTGAGACAGAGAGATAGAGACTGAGACAGAGAGATGGAGACAGAGATAGAGACTGAGAGAGAGAGACAGAGATAGAGACTGAGACAGAGAGATAGAGACTGAGACAGAGAGATGGAGACCGAGACAGAGAGACAGAGAGATAGAGACTGAGACAGAGAGACAGAGAGATAGAGACAGAGAGATACTGAGACAGAGAGATGGAGACCGAGACAGAGAGACAGAGAGATGGAGACCGAGACAGAGAGACAGAGAGATAGAGACTGAGACAGAGAGACAGAGAGATAGAGACTGAGACAGAGAGACAGAGAGATAGAGACAGAGAGATACCGAGACAGAGAGACAGAGATAGAGACTGAGACAGAGAGATAGAGAATGAGACAGCGAGATAGAGACCGAGACAGAGAGACAGAGAGATAGAGACTGAGACAGAGAGACAGAGAGATAGAGACAGAGAGATACTGAGACAGAGAGATGGAGACCGAGACAGAGAGACAGAGAGATGGAGACCGAGACAGAGAGACAGAGAGATAGAGACTGAGACAGAGAGACAGAGAGATAGAGACTGAGACAGAGAGACAGAGAGATAGAGACAGAGAGATACTGAGACAGAGAGACAGAGATAGAGACTGAGACAGAGAGATAGAGACTGAGACAGCGAGATAGAGACTGAGACAGATAGACAGAGAGATAGAGACTGAGACAGAGAGACAGAGAGATAGAGACAGAGTGATACTGAGACAGAGACAGAGAGATAGAGACTGAGACAGAGAGATAGAGACTGAGACAGAGAGACAGAGATAGAGACTGAGACAGAGAGACAGAGATAGAGACTGAGACAGAGAGATAGAGACTGAGACAGAGAGACAGAGAGACAGAGATAGAGACTGAGACAGAGAGACAGAGAGACAGAGATAGAGACTGAGACAGAGAGACAGAGATAGAGAATGAGACAGAGAGATAGAGACAGAGATAGAGACTGAGAGAGAGAGACAGAGATAGAGACTGAGACAGAGAGATAGAGACTGAGACAGAGAGACAGAGAGATGGAGACCGAGACAGGGAGATAGAGACTGAGACAGCGAGATAGAGACAGAGAGATACTGAGACAGAGAGACAGAGATAGAGACTGAGACAGAGAGATAGAGACAGAGATAGAGACTGAGAGAGAGAGACAGAGATAGAGACTGAGACAGAGAGATAGAGACTGAGACAGAGAGACAGAGAGATGGAGACTGAGACAGAGAGACAGAGAGATAGAGACTGAGACAGAGAGACAGAGAGATAGAGACAGAGAGATACTGAGACAGAGAGACAGAGAGATATAGACTGAGACAGAGAGATAGAGACTGAGACAGCTAGATAGAGACTGAGACAGAGACAGAGAGACAGAGACATAGAGACTGAGTCAGAGAGACAGAGATAGAGACTGCGACAGAGAGATAGACTGAGACAGAGCCACAGAGAGATTGAGACTGAGACAGAGAGACAGAGAGATAGAGACTGAGACAGAGAGATAGAGACTGAGACAGAGAGACAGAGAGATAGAGACTGAGACAGAGAGACAGAGAGATAGAGACTGAGACAGAGAGATAGAGACTGAGACAGAGAGATAGAGACACTGACAGATAGACAGAGAGATAGAGACTGAGACAGAGAGATAGAGACTGAGACAGAGAGACAGAGAGACAGAGACTGAGACAGAGAGACAGAGACTGAGACAGAGAGACAGAGACTGAGACAGAGAGATAGAGACTGAGACAGAGAGACAGAGAGATAGAGACTGAGACAGAGAGACAGAGAGATAGAGACTGAGACAGAGAGACAGAGAGATGGAGACCGAGACAGAGAGACAGAGAGATAGAGACTGAGACAGAGAGACAGAGAGATGGAGACCGAGACAGAGAGACAGAGAGATAGAGACTGAGACAGAGAGACAGAGATAGAGACTGAGACAGAGAGATAGAGACTGAGACAGCTAGATAGAGACTGAGACAGAGACAGAGAGACAGAGACATAGAGACTGAGTCAGAGAGACAGAGATAGAGACTGCGACAGAGAGATAGACTGAGACAGAGCCACAGAGAGATTGAGACTGAGACTGAGAGACAGAGAGATAGAGACTGAGACAGAGAGATAGAGACTGAGACAGAGAGATAGAGACTGAGACAGCTAGATAGAGACTGAGACTGAGACAGAGAGATAGAGACTGAGACAGAGAGACAGAGAGATAGAGACTGAGACAGAGAGATAGAGACTGAGACAGAGAGATAGAGACTGAGACAGCTAGATAGAGACTGAGACTGAGACAGAGAGATAGAGACTGAGACAGAGAGACAGAGATAGAGACTGAGACAGAGAGATAGAGTCTGAGACTGAGTTTGAGACAGGGACTGAGTGAGAGACTGAGACTGAGATAGAGAGAGAGAGAGAGAGATAGAGAGAGAGAGAGACTGAGCGAGATTGAGAGACAGAGAGATAGAGCGACTGAGATAGAGACAGAGAGATTGATAGAGTGAGATAGAGACTGAGAGAGATGGAGAAACTGAGATGGACACTGTGACTGAGAGAGACTGAGAGAGACTGAGAGAGACACACACACAAAGAGACTGAGAGAGAGACTGAGAGACTCAGATAGAAACTGAGACAGAGAGATAGAGACTGAGGCAGTGACAGAGAGATAGAGACCGAGACAGAGAGATAGAGACCGAGACAGAGAGACAGAGAGATAGAGACTGAGACAGAGAGATATAGACAGAGACAGAGAGATAGAGACTGAGACAGAGAGACAGAGAGACAGAGACACAGAGACTGAGACAGAGAGACAGAGAGACAGAGATAGAGACTGCGACAGAGAGATAGATTGAGACAGAGCCACAGAGAGATTGAGACTGAGACAGAGAGACAGAGATGGAGACTGAGACAGAGAGATGGAGACTGAGACAGAGAGATGGAGACTGAGACAGAGAGACAGAGATAGAGACTGAGAAAGAGAGATAGAGACTGAGACAGAGAGATAGAGACACTGACAGATAGACAGAGAGATAGAGACTGAGACAGAGAGATAGAGACTGAGACAGAGAGACAGAGAGATAGAGACTGAGACAGAGAGATATAGACTGAGACAGAGAGACAGAGACTGAGACAGAGAGACAGCGCCTGAGACAGAGAGATAGAGACTGAGACAGAGAGACAGGGAGATCGAGACTGAGACTGAGAGATTGAGACAGAGAGATAGAGACTGAGACAGAGAGACAGAGAGATAGAGACTGAGACAGACAGAGAGATAGAGACTGAGACAGAGAGACAGAGAGATAGTGACTGAGACAGAGAGATAGAGACTGAGACAGAGAGACAGAGACGTAGAGACTGAGACTGAGAGATAGAGACTGAGACAGAGAGACAGATATAGAGACTGAGACAGAGAGATAGAGACTGAGACTGAGAGATAGAGACTGAGACAGAGAGACAGAGTTCTAGAGACTGAGACAGAGAGATAGAGACTGAGACAGAGAGATAGAGACTGAGACAGAGATATGTAGGCTGAGGCAGAGAGACAGAGAGATAGAGACTGAGACAGAGAGACAGAGAGACAGAGAGTGAGACAGAGATAGAGACTGAGACAGAGAGATAGAAACTGAGACAGAGAGATAGAGACAGAGACAGACTGAGACAGAGAGACAGAGATAGAGACTGAGACAGAGAGATAGAGACTGAGACAGAGAGACCGAGAGATAGAGACTGAGACAGAGACAGATATAGAGACTGAGACAGAGAGATAGAGACTGAGACAGAGAGATAGAGACTGAGACAGAGAGATAGAGGCTGAGTCAGAAAATTTAGAGACTGAGACAGAGAGACAGAGAGATCGAGACTGAGACAGAGAGATAGAGACAGAGAGATAGAGACAGAGAGATAGAGACAGAGAGATAGAGACTGAGACAGAGAGATAGAGACTGAGACAGAGAGACAGAGAGATAGAGACAGAGAGATACTGAGACAGAGAGACAGAGACTGAGACAGAGAGACAGAGACTGAGACAGAGAGATAGAGACTGAGACAGAGAGACAGAGAGATGGAGACCGAGACAGAGAGACAGAGAGATAGAGACTGAGACAGAGAGACAGAGAGATAGAGACTGAGACAGAGAGACAGAGAGATGGAGACCGAGACAGAGAGACAGAGAGATAGAGACTGAGACAGAGAGACAGAGAGATAGAGACTGAGACAGAGAGATAGAGACTGAGACAGCTAGATAGAGACTGAGACAGAGACAGAGAGACAGAGACATAGAGACTGAGTCAGAGAGACAGAGATAGAGACTGCGACAGAGAGATAGACTGAGACAGAGCCACAGAGAGATTGAGACTGAGACTGAGAGACAGAGAGATAGAGACTGAGACAGAGAGATAGAGACTGAGACAGAGAGATAGAGACTGAGACAGAGAGATAGAGACTGATACAGAGAGACAGAGAGATGGAGACTGAGACAGAGAGATAGAGACTGAGACAGAGAGACAGAGAGATAGAGACTGAGACAGAGAGATAGAGACTGAGACAGAGAGATAGAGACTGAGACAGCTAGATAGAGACTGAGACTGAGACAGAGAGATAGAGACTGAGACAGAGAGACAGAGATAGAGACTGAGACAGAGAGATAGAGTCTGAGACTGAGTTTGAGACAGGGACTGAGTGAGAGACTGAGACTGAGATAGAGAGAGAGAGAGAGAGATAGAGAGAGAGAGAGACTGAGCGAGATTGAGAGACAGAGAGATAGAGCGACTGAGATAGAGACAGAGAGATTGATAGAGTGAGATAGAGACTGAGAGAGATGGAGAGACTGAGATGGACACTGTGACTGAGAGAGACTGAGAGAGACTGAGAGAGACACACACACAAAGAGACTGAGAGAGAGACTGAGAGACTCAGATAGAAACTGAGACAGAGAGACAGAGAGATAGAGACTGAGGCAGTGACAGAGAGATAGAGACCGAGACAGAGAGATAGAGACCGAGACAGAGAGACAGAGAGATAGAGACTGAGACAGAGAGATATAGACAGAGACAGAGAGATAGAGACTGAGACAGAGAGACAGAGAGACAGAGACACAGAGACTGAGACAGAGAGACAGAGAGACAGAGATAGAGACTGCGACAGAGAGATAGATTGAGACAGAGCCACAGAGAGATTGAGACTGAGACAGAGAGACAGAGAGATGGAGACTGAGACAGAGAGATGGAGACTGAGACAGAGAGATGGAGACTGAGACAGAGAGACAGAGATAGAGACTGAGAAAGAGAGATAGAGACTGAGACAGAGAGATAGAGACACTGACAGATAGACAGAGAGATAGAGACTGAGACAGAGAGATAGAGACTGAGACAGAGAGACAGAGAGATAGAGACTGAGACAGAGAGATATAGACTGAGACAGAGAGACAGAGACTGAGACAGAGAGACAGCGCCTGAGACAGAGAGATAGAGACTGAGACAGAGAGACAGGGAGATCGAGACTGAGACTGAGAGATTGAGACAGAGAGATAGAGTCTGAGACAGAGAGACAGAGAGATAGAGACTGAGACAGACAGAGAGATAGAGACTGAGACAGAGAGACAGAGAGATAGTGACTGAGACAGAGAGATAGAGACTGAGACAGAGAGACAGAGACGTAGAGACTGAGACTGAGAGATAGAGACTGAGACAGAGAGACAGATATAGAGACTGAGACAGAGAGATAGAGACTGAGACAGAGAGATAGAGACTGAGACAGAGAGACAGAGTTCTAGAGACTGAGACAGAGTTCTAGAGACTGAGACAGAGAGATAGAGACTGAGACAGAGATATGTAGGCTGAGGCAGAGAGACAGAGAGATAGAGACTGAGACAGAGAGACAGAGAGACAGAGAGTGAGACAGAGATAGAGACTGAGACAGAGAGATAGAAACTGAGACAGAGAGATAGAGACAGAGACAGACTGAGACAGAGAGACAGAGATAGAGACTGAGACAGAGAGATAGAGACTGAGACAGAGAGACCGAGAGATAGAGACTGAGACAGAGACAGATATAGAGACTGAGACAGAGAGATAGAGACTGAGACAGAGAGATAGAGACTGAGACAGAGAGATAGAGGCTGAGTCAGAAAATTTAGAGACTGAGACAGAGAGACAGAGAGATCGAGACTGAGACAGAGAGATAGAGACAGAGAGATAGAGACAGAGAGATAGAGACAGAGAGATAGAGACTGAGACAGAGAGATAGAGACTGAGACAGAGAGACAGAGAGATAGAGACAGAGAGATACTGAGACAGAGAGACAGAGAGACAGAGACAGAGAGATAGAGACAGAGAGAGAGAGATAGAGACTGAGACAGAGACAGAGAGAGAGAGATAGAGACTGAGACAGAGACAGAGAGACAGAGACATAGAGACTGAGTCAGAGAGACAGAGATAGAGACTGAGTCAGAGAGACAGAGATAGAGACTGCGACAGAGAGATAGACTGAGACAGAGCCACAGAGAGATTGAGACTGAGACAGAGAGACAGAGAGATTGAGACTGAGACAGAGAGATAGAGACTGAGACAGAGAGACAGAGATAGAGACTGAGACAGAGAGATAGAGACACTGACAGATAGACAGAGAGATAGAGACTGAGACAGAGAGATAGAGACTGAGACAGAGAGACAGAGAGATGGAGACTGAGACAGAGAGACAGAGACTGAGACAGAGAGATAGAGACTGAGACAGAGAGACAGAGATAGAGACACTGACAGATAGACAGAGAGATAGAGACTGAGACAGAGAGATAGAGACTGAGACAGAGAGATAGAGACTGAGACAGAGAGATAGAGACTGAGACAGAGAGACAGAGAGATAGAGGCTGAGTCAGAGATTTAGAGACTGAGACAGAGAGACAGAGAGATCGAGACAGAGAGATCGAGACTGAGACAGAGAGATAGAGACAGAGAGATAGAGACAGAGAGATAGAGACAGAGAGATAGAGACAGAGAGATAGAGACTGTGAGATAGAGACTGTGAGATAGAGACTGAGACAGAGAGATAGAGACTGAGACAGAGAGACAGAGAGATAGAGACAGAGATATACTGAGACAGAGAGACAGAGAGATAGAGACTGAGACAGAGAGACAGAGAGATACTGAGACAGAGAGACAGAGAGATACTGAGACAGAGATAGAGACTGAGACAGAGAGATAGAGATAGAGACAGAGAGAGATAGAGACAGAGACAGAGACAGAGACATAGAGACTGAGTCAGAGAGACAGAGATAGAGACTGCGACAGAGAGATAGACTGAGACAGAGCCACAGAGAGATTGAGACTGAGACAGAGAGACAGAGAGATAGAGACGGAGACAGAGAGATAGAGACTGAGACAGAGAGACAGAGATAGAGACTGAGACAGAGAGATAGAGACACTGACAGATAGACAGAGAGATAGAGACTGAGACATAGAGATAGAGACTGAGACAGAGAGACAGAGAGACAGAGACTGAGACAGAGAGACTGAGACTGAGACAGAGGGACAGAGAGATAGAGACTGAGACAGAGAGACAGAGATAGAGACTGAGACAGAGAGATAGAGTCTGAGACTGAGTTTGAGACAGGGACTGAGTGAGAGACTGAGACTGAGATAGAGAGAGAGAGAGAGATAGAGAGAGAGAGAGACTGAGCGAGATTGAGAGACAGAGAGATAGAGCGACTGAGCTAGAGACAGAGAGATTGATAGAGTGAGATAGAGACTGAGAGAGATGGAGAGACTGAGATAGGGACTGTGACTGAGAGACTGGGAGAGACTGAGAGAGAGGCACACACAAAGAGACTGAGAGAGAGATTGAGAGACTCAGATAGAAACTGAGATAGAGACTGAGACAGTGACAGAGAGATAGAGACTGAGACAGAGAGACAGAGAGATAGAGACCGAGACAGAGAGACAGAGAGACTGAGACAGAGAGATATAGACAGAGACAGAGAGATAGAGACTGAGACAGAGAGATAGAGACTGAGACAGAGAGACAGAGACATAGAGACTGAGACAGAGAGACAGAGATAGAGACTGCGACAGAGAGATAGACTGAGACAGAGCCACAGAGAGATTGAGACAGAGACAGACAGAGAGATGGAAACTGAGACAGAGAGATAGAGACTGAGACAGAGAGACAGAGATAGAGACTGAGAAAGAGAGATAGAGACTGAGACAGCGAGATAGAGACTGAGACAGATAGACAGAGAGATAGAGACTGAGACAGAGAGACAGAGAGATAGAGACAGAGTGATACTGAGACAGAGAGACAGAGAGATAGAGACTGAGACAGTGAGATAGAGACTGAGACAGAGAGATAGAGACAGAGATAGAGACTGAGAGATAGAGACAGAGATAGAGACTGAGAGAGAGAGACAGAGATAGAGACTGAGACAGAGAGATAGAGACTGAGACAGAGAGATGGAGACCGAGACAGAGAGACAGAGAGATAGAGACAGAGAGATACTGAGACAGAGAGACAGAGAGATAGAGACTGAGACAGAGAGATAGAGACTGAGACAGCTAGATAGAGACAGAGACAGAGACAGAGAGACAGAGACATAGAGACTGAGTCAGAGAGACAGAGATAGAGACTGCGACAGAGAGATAGACTGAGACAGAGCCACAGAGAGATTGAGACTGAGACAGAGAGACAGAGAGATAGAGACTGAGACAGAGAGATAGAGACTGAGACAGAGAGATAGAGACACTGACAGATAGACAGAGAGATAGAGACTGAGACAGAGAGATAGAGACTGAGACAGAGAGATAAAGACTGAGACAGAGAGACTGAGACATGGAGACAGAGACTGAGACAGAGAGACAGAGACTGAGACAGAGAGATAGAGACTGAGACAGAGAGATAGAGACTGAGACAGAGAGAGAGAGAGATGGAGACCGAGACAGAGAGACAGAGAGATAGAGACTGAGACAGAGAGACAGAGAGATAGAGACTGAGACAGAGAGACAGAGATAGAGACTGAGAGACAGAGAGATGGAGACTGAGACAGAGAGATAGAGACAGAGACAGAGAGACAGAGATAGAGACTGAGAGACAGAGAGATGGAGACTGAGACAGAGAGATAGAGACAGAGATAGAGACAGAGAGATAGAGACAGAGATAGAGACAGAGACAGAGAGATACTGAGACAGAGAGATACTGAGACAGAGAGATACTGAGACAGAGAGACAGAGAGATAGAGACTGAAACAGAGAGATAGAGACTGAGACAGCTAGATAGAGACTGAGACTGAGACAGAGAGATAGAGACTGAGACAGAGAGACAGAGATAGAGACTGAGACAGAGAGATAGAGTCTGAGACTGAGTTTGAGACAGGGACTGAGTGAGAGACTGAGACTGAGATAGAGAGAGAGAGAGAGAGATAGAGAGAGAGAGAGACTGAGCGAGATTGAGAGACAGAGAGATAGAGCGACTGAGATAGAGACAGAGAGATTGATAGAGTGAGATAGAGACTGAGAGAGATGGAGAGACTGAGATGGATACTGTGACTGAGAGAGACTGAGAGAGACTGAGAGAGAGACACACACAAAGAGACTGAGAGAGAGACTGAGAGACTCAGATAGAAACTGAGACAGAGAGACAGAGAGATAGAGACTGAGGCAGTGACAGAGAGATAGAGACCGAGACAGAGAGACAGAGAGATAGAGACCGAGACAGAGAGACAGAGAGATAGAGACTGAGAGATATAGACAGAGACAGAGAGATAGAGACTGAGACAGAGAGACAGAGACACAGAGACTGAGACAGTGAGACAGAGATAGAGACTGCGACAGAGAGATAGATTGAGACAGAGCCACAGAGAGATTGAGACTGAGACAGAGAGACAGAGAGATGGAGACTGAGACAGAGAGATGGAGACTGAGACAGAGAGATGGAGACTGAGACAGAGAGACAGAGATAGAGACTGAGAAAGAGAGATAGAGACTGAGACAGATAGATAGAGACACTGACAGATAGACAGAGAGATAGAGACTGAGACAGAGAGACAGAGAGATAGAGACTGAGACAGAGAGACAGAGAGATAGAGACTGAGACAGAGAGATAGAGACTGAGACAGAGAGACAGAGACTGAGACAGAGAGACAGAGAGATCGAGACTGAGACTGAGAGATAGAGACAGAGAGATAGAGACTGAGACAGAGAGACAGAGAGATAGAGACTGAGACAGACAGAGAGATAGAGACTGAGACAGAGAGACAGAGAGATAGTGACTGAGACAGAGAGATAGTGACTGAGACAGAGAGATAGTGACTGAGACAGAGAGATAGAGACTGAGACAGAGAGACAGAGACGTAGAGACTGAGACTGAGAGATAGAGACTGAGACAGAGAGACAGATATAGAGACTGAGACAGAGAGACAGATATAGAGACTGAGACAGAGAGATAGAGACTGAGACAGAGAGATAGAGACTGAGACAGAGAGATAGAGACTGAGACAGAGAGACAGATATAGAGACTGAGACAGGGAGATAGAGACTGAGACAGGGAGATAGAGACTGAGACAGGGAGACAGAGAGATAGAGACTGAGACAGAGAGACAGAGAGATAGAGACTGAGACAGAGAGATAGAGACTGAGACAGAGAGACAGAGAGATAGAGACTGAGACAGAGATATGTAGGCTGAGGCAGAGAGACAGAGAGATAGAGACTGAGAAAGAGAGACAGAGAGACAGAGAGTGAGACAGAGGTAGAGACTGAGACAGAGAGATAGAGACCGAGACAGAGAGACAGAGAGATGGAGACAGAGAGACAGAGACTGAGACAGAGAGACAGAGAGATAGAGACTGAGACAGAGAGACAGAGAGATATAGACAGAGAGAGAGAGACTGAGACAGAGAGACAGAGAGATAGAGACTGAGACAGAGAGACATAGGGACTGCGACAGAGAGATAGACTGAGACAGAGCCACAGAGAGATTGAGACTGAGACAGAGAGACAGAGAGACAGAGAGATAGAGACTGAGACAGAGAGACAGACAGTTAGAGACTGAGACAGAGAGATAGAGACTGAGACAGAGAGATAGAGACTGAGACAGAGAGATAGAGACACTGACAGATAGACAGAGAGATAGAGACTGAGACAGAGAGATAGAGACTGAGACTGAGAGACAGAGAGACAGAGACTGAGACAGAGAGACAGAGACTGAGACAGAGAGACAGACAGATAGAGACTGAGATCGAGAGACAGAGAGATAGAGACTGAGACAGACAGAGAGATAGAGACTGAGACAGAGAGCCAGAGATATAGTGACTGAGACAGAGAGATAGAGACTGAGACAGAGAGACAGAGACTGAGACAGAGAGATAGAGACTGAGACAGAGAGACAGACAGATAGAGACTGAGATCGAGAGACAGAGAGATAGAGACTGAGACAGACAGAGAGATAGAGACTGAGACAGAGAGCCAGAGATATAGTGACTGAGACAGAGAGATAGAGACTGAGACAGAGAGACAGTGAGATAGAGACTGAGACAAAGAGATAGAGACTGAGACAGAGAGACAGAGAGATAGAGCCTGAGACAGAGAGATAGAGACTGAGACAGAGAGATAGAGACTGAGACAGAGAGACAGAGATAGCGACTGAGACAGAGAGATAGAGATGAGACAGAGAGACAGAGAGGTAGAGACTGAGACAGAGAGATAGAGACTGAGACAGAGAGATAGAGACTGAGACAGAGAGACAGAGATAGAGACTGAGACAGAGAGATAGAGACAGAGATAGAGACTGAGACAGAGAGACAGAGAGATTGAGAGTGAGACAGAGTGCCGGAGAGATAGAGACTGGGACAGAGAGACAGAGATAGCGACTGAGACAGAGAGATAGAGATGAGACAGAGAGACAGAGAGATAGAGACTGAGACAGAGATAGCGTCTGAGACAGAGAGACAGAGAGATAGAGGCTGAGACAGAGACTGAGAGACTCAGACAGAGAGATAGAGACTGAGACAGAGAGATAGAGACTGAGACAGAGAGACAGAGAGATACAGACTGAGACAGAGACAGAGAGATAGAGACTTAGACAGAGAGACAGAGACCGAGGCAGTGAGACAGAGAGATAGAGACTGAGACAGAGACAAAGAGATAGAGACTGAGACAGAAAGATAGAGACTGAGACAGAAAGATAGAGAGATAGAGACTGAGACAGAGAGATAGAGACTGAGACAGAGAGACAGAGAGATAGAGACTGAGACAGACATATGTAGACTGAGACAGAGAGACAGAGAGATAGAGACTGAGACAGAGAGACAGAGAGATAGAGAGTGACACAGAGATAAAGACTGAGACAGAGAGATAGAGACTGAGACAGAGAGACATAGGGACTGCGACAGAGAGATAGACTGAGACAGAGCCACAGAGAGATTGAGACTGAGACAGAGAGACAGAGAGACAGAGAGATAGAGACTGAGACAGAGAGACAGAGAGATAGAGACTGAGACAGAGAGATAGAGACTGAGACAGAGAGACACATATAGAGAATGAGACAGAGAGATAGAGACTGAGACAGAGATAGAGACTGAGACAGAGAGATAGAGACTGAGACAGAGAGATAGAGATACTGACAGATAGACAGAGAGATAGAGACTGAGACAGAGAGGTAGAGACTGAGACAGAGAGACAGAGACTGAGACAGAGAGATAGAGACACTGACAGATAGACAGAGAGATAGAGACTGAGACAGAGAGATAGAGACTGAGACAGAGACTGAGACAGAGAGACAGAGACTGAGACAGAGAGACAGAGACTGAGACAGAGAGACAGACAGATAGAGACTGAGATCGAGAGACAGAGAGATAGAGACTGAGACAGACAGAGAGATAGAGACTGAGACAGAGAGCCAGAGATATAGTGACTGAGACAGAAAGATAGAGACAGAGACAGAGACTGAGACAGAGAGATAGAGACTGAGACAGAGAGACAGACAGATAGAGACTGAGATCGAGAGACAGAGAGATAGAGACTGAGACAGACAGAGAGATAGAGACTGAGACAGAGAGCCAGAGATATAGTGACTGAGACAGAGAGATAGAGACTGAGACAGAGAGACAGAGAGATAGAGACTGAGACAGAGAGATAGAGACTGAGACAGAGAGATAGAGACTGAGACAGAGAGACAGAGATATAGAGACTGAGACAGAGAGACAGAGATAGCGACTGAGACAGAGAGATAGAGACTGAGACAGAGAGATAGAGACTGAGACAGAGAGACAGAGATAGAGACTGAGACAGAGAGATAGAGACAGAGAGATAGAGACAGAGATAGAGACTGAGACAGAGAGATAGAGACAGAGATAGAGACTGAGACAGAGAGACAGAGAGATTGAGAGTGAGACAGAGTGCCGGAGAGATAGAGACTGAGACAGAGAGACAGAGATAGCGACTGAGACAGAGAGATAGAGATGAGACAGAGAGACAGAGAGATAGAGACTGAGACAGAGATAGAGTCTGAGACAGAGAGACAGAGAGATAGAGGCTGAGTGAGAGACTGAGACAGAGAGATAGAGACTGAGACAGAGAGATAGAGACTGAGACAGAGAGACAGAGAGATAGAGACTGAGACAGAGACAGAGAGATAGAGACTTAGACAGAGAGATAGAGACCGAGGCAGTGAGACAGAGAGATAGAGACTGAGACAGAGAGACAAAGAGATAGAGACTGAGACAGAAAGATAGAGACTGAGACACAGAGACAGAGAGATAGAGACTGAGACAGAGAGATAGAGACTGAGACAGAGAGACAGAGAGATAGAGACTGAGACAGACATATGTAGACTGAGACAGAGAGATAGAGACTGAGACAGAGAGACAGAGAGTGAGACAGAGATAGAGACTGAGACAGAGAGACAGAGAGATAGAGACTGAGACAGAGAGACATAGGGACTGCGACAGAGAGATAGACTGAGACAGAGCCACAGAGAGATTGAGACTGAGACAGAGAGATAGAGACTGAGACAGAGAGATAGAGACTGAGACAGAGAGACAGAGATAGAGACTGAGACAGAGAGATAGAGACTGAGACAGAGAGATAGAGACACTGACAGATAGACAGAGAGATAGAGACTGAGACAGAGAGATAGAGACTGAGACAGAGAGACAGAGACTGAGATCGAGAGACAGAGAGGTAGAGACTGAGACAGACAGAGAGATAGAGACTGAGACAGAGAGCCAGAGATATAGTGACTGAGACACAGAGATAGAGACTGAGACAGAGAGACAGAGACTGAGACAGAGAGATAGAGACTGAGACAGAGAGACAGACAGATAGAGACTGAGATCGAGAGACAGAGAGATAAGACTGAGACAGACAGAGAGATAGAGACTGAGACAGAGAGCCAGAGATATAGTGACTGAGACAGAGAGATAGAGACTGAGACAGAGAGACAGAGAGATAGAGACTGAGACAAAGAGATAGAGACTGAGACAGAGACAGAGCGATAGAGACAGAGACAGAGCGATAGAGACTGAGACAGAGCGATAGAGACTGAGACAGAGCGATAGAGACTGAGACAGAGAGATAGAGACTGAGACAGAGAGACAGAGATATAGAGACTGAGACAGAGATATAGAGACTGAGACTGAGAGATAGAGACTGAGACAGAGAGACAGAGATAGCGACTGAGACAGAGAGATAGAGATGAGACAGAGAGACAGAGAGATAGAGACTGAGCCAGAGATAGAGTCTGAGACAGAGAGACAGAGAGATATAGACTGAGACAGAGAGATAGAGACTGAGACAGAGAGATAGAGACTGAGACAGAGAGACAGAGATATAGAGACTGAGACAGAGAGATAGAGACTGAGACAGAGAGACAGAGATAGCGACTGAGACAGAGAGATAGAGATGAGACAGAGAGACAGAGAGATAGAGACTGAGACAGAGAGATAGAGACTGAGACAGAGAGATAGAGACTGAGACAGAGAGACAGAGAGATAGAGACTGAGACAGAGAGATAGAGACTGAGACAGAGAGACAGAGATATAGAGACTGAGACAGAGAGATAGAGACTGAGACAGAGAGACAGAGATAGCGACTGAGACAGAGAGATAGAGATGAGACAGAGAGACAGAGAGATAGAGACTGAGACAGAGATAGAGTCTGAGACAGAGAGATAGAGGCTGAGACAGAGACTGAGAGACTGAGACAGAGAGATAGAGACTGAGACAGAGAGACAGAGAGATAGAGACTGAGACAGAGACAGAGAGATAGAGACTTAGACAGAGAGATAGAGACCGACGCAATGAGACAGAGAGATAGAGACTGAGACAGAGAGACAAAGAGATAGAGAATGAGACAGAGAGATAGAGACTGAGACAGAGAGATAGAGACTGAGACAGAGAGACAGAGAGACAGAGACTGAGACAGACATATGTAGACTGAGACAGAGAGACAGAGAGATAGAGACTGAGGCAGAGAGATAGAGACTGAGACAAAGAGACAGAGATAGAGACTGAGAGAGAGAGATAGAGACTGAGACTGAGTTTGAGACAGGAACTGAGTGAGAGACTGAGACTGAGATAGAGAGAGAGAGATAGAGAGAGTGAGAGACTGAGCGAGATTGAGAGACAGAGAGATAGAGCGACTGAGCTAGAGACAGAGAGATTGATAGAGTGAGATAGATACTGAGAGAGATGGAGAGACTGAGATAGAGACTCTGACTGAGATACTGAGAGAGACTGAGAGAGAGAGAGACAGAAAGAGACTGAGAGGGAGACTGAGAGACTCAGATAGAAACTGAGATAGAGACTGAGACAGAGAGACAGAGAGATAGAGACCGAGACAGAGAGACAGAGAGATAGAGACTGAGACAGAGAGACAGAGAGATGGAGACAGAGAGACAGAGACTGAGACAGAGAGACAGAGAGATAGTGACTGAGACAGAGAGACAGAGAGATATAGACAGAGAGAGAGAGAGACTGAGACAGAGAGACAGAGAGATAGAGACTGAGACAGAGAGACATAGGGACTGCGACAGAGAGATAGACTGAGACAGAGCCACAGAGAGATTGAGACTGAGACAGAGAGACAGAGATAGAGACTGAGACAGAGAGATAGAGACTGAGACAGAGAGACAGAGATAGAGACTGAGACAGAGAGACAGAGATAGAGACTGAGACAGAGAGATAGAGACTGAGACTGAGACAGAGAGATAGAGACTGAGACAGAGAGATAGAGACTGAGACAGAGAGACAGACAGATAGAGACTGAGATCGAGAGACAGAGAGATAGAGACTGAGACAGACAGAGAGATAGAGACTGAGACGAGAGCCAGAGATATAGTGACTGAGACAGAGAGATAGAGACTGAGACAGAGAGATAGAGACTGAGACAACGAGATAGAGACTGAGACAGAGAGACAGATATAGAGACTGAGACAGATATAGAGACTGAGACAGAGAGATAGAGACTGAGACAGAGAGATAGAGACTGAGACAGAGAGATAGAGACTGAGACAGAGAGACAGAGAGATAGAGACTGAGACAGAGAGATAGAGACTGAGACAGAGAGATAGAGACTGAGACAGAGAGATAGAGACTGAGACAAAGAGATAGAGACTGAGACAGAGAGACAGAGATAGAGACTGAGGCAGAGAGATGGACTGAGACAGAGCCACAGAGAGATTGAGACTGAGACAGAGAGACAGAGAGATAGAGACTGAGACAGAGAGATAGAGACTGAGACAGAGAGATAGAGACTGAGACAAAGAGATAGAGACTGAGACAGAGAGATAGAGACTGAGGCAGTGACAGAGAGATAGAGACTGAGACAGAGAGACAGAGAGATAGAGACCGAGACAGAGAGATAGAGACTGAGACAGAGAGATAGAGACTGAGACAGAGAGACAGAGAGATATAGACAGAGAGAGAGAGACTGAGACAGAGCCACAGAGAGATTGAGACTGAGACAGAGAGACAGAGAGACAGAGAGATAGAGACTGAGACAGAGAGACAGACAGTTAGAGACTGAGACAGAGAGATAGAGACTGAGACAGAGAGACAGATATAGAGAATGAGACAGAGAGATAGAGACTGAGACAGAGAGACAGAGAGATAGAGACTGAGACAGAGAGATAGAGACTGAGACAGAGAGATAGAGACTGAGACAGAGAGATAGAGACACTGACAGATAGACAGAGAGATAGAGACTGAGACAGAGAGATAGAGACTGAGACTGAGAGACAGAGAGACAGAGACTGAGACAGAGAGACAGAGACTGAGACAGAGAGACAGACAGATAGAGACTGAGATCGAGAGACAGAGAGATAGAGACTGAGACAGACAGAGAGATAGAGACTGAGACAGAGAGCCAGAGATATAGTGACTGAGACAGAGAGATAGAGACTGAGACAGAGAGACAGAGACTGAGACAGAGAGATAGAGACTGAGACAGAGAGACAGACAGATAGAGACTGAGATCGAGAGACAGAGAGATAGAGACTGAGACAGACAGAGAGATAGAGACTGAGACAGAGAGCCAGAGATATAGTGACTGAGACAGAGAGATAGAGACTGAGACAGAGAGACAGTGAGATAGAGACTGAGACAAAGAGATAGAGACTGAGACAGAGAGACAGAGAGATAGAGACTGAGACAGAGAGATAGAGACTGAGACAGAGAGATAGAGACTGAGACAGAGAGATAGAGACTGAGACAGAGAGACAGAGATATAGAGACTGAGACAGAGAGATAGAGACTGAGACAGAGAGACAGAGATAGCGACTGAGACAGAGAGATAGAGATGAGACAGAGAGACAGAGATAGAGACTGAGACAGAGAGACAGAGATAGAGACTGAGACAGAGAGATAGAGACTGAGACAGAGAGACAGAGATAGAGACTGAGACAGAGAGACAGAGATAGAGACTGAGACAGAGAGACAGAGATAGAGACTGAGACAGAGAGATAGAGACTGAGACTGAGACAGAGAGATAGAGACTGAGACAGAGAGACAGAGTTAGAGACTGAGACAGAGAGACAGAGATAGAGACTGAGACAGAGAGATAGAGACTGAGACTGAGACAGAGAGATAGAGACTGAGACAGAGAGATAGAGACTGAGACAGAGAGACAGATATAGAGAATGAGACAGAGAGATAGAGACTGAGACAGAGAGACAGAGATAGAGACTGAGACAGAGAGATAGAGACTGAGACAGAGAGATAGAGACTGAGACAGAGAGATAGAGACACTGACAGATAGACAGAGAGATAGAGACTGAGACAGAGAGATAGAGACTGAGACAGAGAGACAGAGACTGAGATCGAGAGACAGAGAGATAGAGACTGAGACAGACAGAGAGATAGAGACTGAGACAGAGAGCCAGAGATATAGTGACTGAGACACAGAGATAGAGACTGAGACAGAGAGACAGAGACTGAGACAGAGAGATAGAGACTGAGACAGAGAGACAGACAGATAGAGACTGAGATCGAGAGACAGAGAGATAAGACTGAGACAGACAGAGAGATAGAGACTGAGACAGAGAGCCAGAGATATAGTGACTGAGACAGAGAGATAGAGACTGAGACAGAGAGACAGAGAGATAGAGACTGAGACAAAGAGATAGAGACTGAGACAGAGACAGAGCGATAGAGACTGAGACAGAGCGATAGAGACTGAGACAGAGCGATAGAGACTGAGACAGAGAGATAGAGACTGAGACAGAGAGACAGAGATATAGAGACTGAGACAGAGATATAGAGACTGAGACTGAGAGATAGAGACTGAGACAGAGAGACAGAGATAGCGACTGAGACAGAGAGATAGAGATGAGACAGAGAGACAGAGAGATAGAGACTGAGCCAGAGATAGAGTCTGAGACAGAGAGACAGAGAGATAGAGACTGAGACAGAGAGATAGAGACTGAGACAGAGAGATAGAGATGAGACAGAGAGACAGAGAGATAGAGACTGAGACAGAGATAGAGTCTGAGACAGAGAGATAGAGGCTGAGACAGAGACTGAGAGACTGAGACAGAGAGATAGAGACTGAGACAGAGAGACAGAGAGATAGAGACTGAGACAGAGACAGAGAGATAGAGACTTAGACAGAGAGATAGAGACCGACGCAATGAGACAGAGAGATAGAGACTGAGACAGAGAGACAAAGAGATAGAGAATGAGACAGAGAGATAGAGACTGAGACAGAGAGATAGAGACTGAGACAGAGAGACAGAGAGACAGAGACTGAGACAGACATATGTAGACTGAGACAGAGAGACAGAGAGATAGAGACTGAGACAGAGAGATAGAGACTGAGACAAAGAGACAGAGATAGAGACTGAGAGAGAGAGATAGAGACTGAGACTGAGTTTGAGACAGGAACTGAGTGAGAGACTGAGACTGAGATAGAGAGAGAGAGATAGAGAGAGTGAGAGACTGAGCGAGATTGAGAGACAGAGAGATAGAGCGACTGAGCTAGAGACAGAGAGATTGATAGAGTGAGATAGATACTGAGAGAGATGGAGAGTCTGAGATAGAGACTCTGACTGAGATACTGAGAGAGACTGAGAGAGAGAGAGACAGAAAGAGACTGAGAGGGAGACTGAGAGACTCAGATAGAAACTGAGATAGAGACTGAGAGAGAGAGACAGAGAGATAGAGACTGAGACAGTGACAGAGAGATAGAGACTGAGACAGAGAGACAGAGAGATAGAGACCGAGACAGAGAGACAGAGAAATAGAGACTGAGACAGAGAGACAGAGAGATGGAGACAGAGAGACAGAGACTGAGACAGAGAGACAGAGAGATAGAGACTGAGACAGAGAGACAGAGAGATATAGACAGAGAGAGAGAGAGACTGAGACAGAGAGACAGAGAGATAGAGACTGAGACAGAGAGACATAGGGACTGCGACAGAGAGATAGACTGAGACAGAGCCACAGAGAGATTGAGACTGAGACAGAGAGACAGAGATAGAGACTGAGACAGAGAGATAGAGACTGAGACAGAGAGACAGAGATAGAGACTGAGACAGAGAGACAGAGATAGAGACTGAGACAGAGAGATAGAGACTGAGACTGAGACTGAGACTGAGACAGAGAGATAGAGACTGAGACAGAGAGATAGAGACTGAGACAGAGAGACAGACAGATAGAGACTGAGATCGAGAGACAGAGAGATAGAGACTGAGACAGACAGAGAGATAGAGACTGAGACAGAGAGCCAGAGATATAGTGACTGAGACAGAGAGATAGAGACTGAGACAGAGAGATAGAGACTGAGACAACGAGATAGAGACTGAGACAGAGAGACAGATATAGAGACTGAGACAGAGAGATAGAGACTGAGACAGAGAGATAGAGACTGAGACAGAGAGATAGAGACTGAGACAGAGAGACAGAGAGATAGAGACTGAGACAGAGAGATAGAGACTGAGACAGAGAGATAGAGACTGAGACAGAGAGATAGAGATAGAGACTGAGACAAAGAGATAGAGACTGAGACAGAGAGACAGAGATAGAGACTGAGGCAGAGAGATGGACTGAGACAGAGCCACAGAGAGATTGAGACTGAGACAGAGAGACAGAGAGATAGAGACTGAGACAGAGAGATAGAGACTGAGACAGAGAGATAGAGACTGAGACAGAGAGATAGAGACTGAGGCAGTGACAGAGAGATAGAGACTGAGACAGAGAGACAGAGAGATAGAGACCGAGACAGAGAGATAGAGACTGAGACAGAGAGATAGAGACTGAGACAGAGAGACAGAGAGATATAGACAGAGAGAGAGAGACTGAGACAGAGCCACAGAGAGATTGAGACTGAGACAGAGAGACAGAGAGACAGAGAGATAGAGACTGAGACAGAGAGACAGACAGTTAGAGACTGAGACAGAGAGATAGAGATAGAGACTGAGACAGAGAGATAGAGACTGAGACAGAGAGATAGAGACACTGACAGATAGACAGAGAGATAGAGACTGAGACAGAGAGATAGAGACTGAGACTGAGAGACAGAGAGACAGAGACTGAGACAGAGAGACAGAGACTGAGACAGAGAGACAGACAGATAGAGACTGAGATCGAGAGACAGAGAGATAGAGACTGAGACAGACAGAGAGATAGAGACTGAGACAGAGAGCCAGAGATATAGTGACTGAGACAGAGAGATAGAGACTGAGACAGAGAGACAGAGACTGAGACAGAGAGATAGAGACTGAGACAGAGAGACAGACAGATAGAGACTGAGATCGAGAGACAGAGAGATAGAGACTGAGACAGACAGAGAGATAGAGACTGAGACAGAGAGCCAGAGATATAGTGACTGAGACAGAGAGATAGAGACTGAGACAGAGAGACAGTGAGATAGAGACTGAGACAAAGAGATAGAGACTGAGACAGAGAGACAGAGAGATAGAGACTGAGACAGAGAGATAGAGACTGAGACAGAGAGACAGAGATATAGAGACTGAGACAGAGAGATAGAGACTGAGACAGAGAGACAGAGATAGCGACTGAGACAGAGAGATAGAGATGAGACAGAGAGACAGAGAGGTAGAGACTGAGACAGAGAGATAGAGACTGAGACAGAGAGATAGAGACTGAGACAGAGAGACAGAGATAGAGACTGAGACAGAGAGATAGAGACTGAGACAGAGAGACAGAGATAGAGACTGAGACAGAGAGACAGAGATAGAGACTGAGACAGAGAGACAGAGATAGAGACTGAGACAGAGAGATAGAGACTGAGACAGAGAGACAGAGATAGAGACTGAGACAGAGAGACAGAGATAGAGACTGAGACAGAGAGACAGAGATAGAGACTGAGACAGAGAGACAGAGATAGAGACTGAGACAGAGAGATAGAGACTGAGACAGAGAGATAGAGACTGAGACAGAGAGATAGAGACTGAGACAGAGAGACAGATATAGAGAATGAGACAGAGAGATAGAGACTGAGACAGAGAGACAGAGATAGAGACTGAGACAGAGAGATAGAGACTGAGACAGAGAGATAGAGACTGAGACAGAGAGATAGAGACACTGACAGATAGACAGAGAGATAGAGAATGAGACAGAGAGATAGAGACTGAGACAGAGAGACAGAGATAGAGACTGAGACAGAGAGATAGAGACTGAGACAGAGAGATAGAGACTGAGACAGAGAGATAGAGACACTGACAGATAGACAGAGAGATAGAGACTGAGACAGAGAGATAGAGACTGAGACAGAGAGACAGAGACTGAGATCGAGAGACAGAGAGATAGAGACTGAGACAGACAGAGAGATAGAGACTGAGACAGAGAGCCAGAGATATAGTGACTGACACACAGAGATAGAGACTGAGACAGAGAGACAGAGACTGAGACAGAGAGATAGAGACTGAGACAGAGAGACAGACAGATAGAGACTGAGATCGAGAGACAGAGAGATAAGACTGAGACAGACAGAGAGATAGAGACTGAGACAGAGAGCCAGAGATATAGTGACTGAGACAGAGAGATAGAGACTGAGACAGAGAGACAGAGAGATAGAGACTGAGACAAAGAGATAGAGACTGAGACAGAGACAGAGTGATAGAGACTGAGACAGAGCGATAGAGACTGAGACAGAGCGATAGAGACTGAGACAGAGAGATAGAGACTGAGACAGAGAGACAGAGATATAGAGACTGAGACAGAGAGATAGAGACTGAGACAGAGAGATAGAGACTGAGACAGAGAGATAGAGACTGAGACAGAGAGATAGAGACTGAGACAGAGAGACAGAGATATAGAGACTGAGACAGAGAGATAGAGACTGAGACAGAGAGACAGAGATAGCGACTGAGACAGAGAGATAGAGATGAGACAGAGAGACAGAGAGATAGAGACTGAGACAGAGAGATAGAGACTGAGACAGAGAGACAGAGAGATAGAGACTGAGACAGAGACAGAGAGATAGAGACTTAGACAGAGAGATAGAGACCGACGCAATGAGACAGAGAGATAGAGACTGAGACAGAGAGACAAAGAGATAGAGAATGAGACAGAGAGATAGAGACTGAGACAGAGAGATAGAGACTGAGACAGAGAGACAGAGAGACAGAGACTGAGACAGACATATGTAGACTGAGACAGAGAGACAGAGAGATAGAGACTGAGAGAGAGAGATAGAGACTGAGACAAAGAGACAGAGATAGAGACTGAGAGAGAGAGATAGAGACTGAGACTGAGTTTGAGACAGGAACTGAGTGAGAGACTGAGACTGAGATAGAGAGAGAGAGATAGAGAGAGTGAGAGACTGAGCGAGATTGAGAGACAGAGAGATAGAGCGACTGAGCTAGAGACAGAGAGATTGATAGAGTGAGATAGAGACTCTGACTGAGATACTGAGAGAGACTGAGAGAGAGAGAGACAGAAAGAGACTGAGAGGGAGACTGAGAGACTCAGATAGAAACTGAGATAGAGACTGAGACAGAGAGACAGAGAGATGGAGACTGAGACAGTGACAGAGAGATAGAGACTGAGACAGAGAGACATAGGGACTGCGACAGAGAGATAGACTGAGACAGAGCCACAGAGAGATTGAGACTGAGACAGAGAGACAGAGATAGAGACTGAGACAGAGAGATAGAGACTGAGACAGAGAGACAGAGATAGAGACTGAGACAGAGAGACAGAGATAGAGACTGAGACAGAGAGATAGAGACTGAGACTGAGACAGAGAGATAGAGACTGAGACAGAGAGATAGAGACTGAGACAGAGAGACAGACAGATAGAGACTGAGATCGAGAGACAGAGAGATAGAGACTGAGACAGACAGAGAGATAGAGACTGAGACAGAGAGCCAGAGATATAGTGACTGAGACAGAGAGATAGAGACTGAGACAGAGAGATAGAGACTGAGACAACGAGATAGAGACTGAGACAGAGAGACAGATATAGAGACTGAGACAGAGAGATAGAGACTGAGACAGAGAGATAGAGACTGAGACAGAGAGATAGAGACTGAGACAGAGAGACAGAGATATAGAGACTGAGACAGAGAGATAGAGACTGAGACAGAGAGATAGAGACTGAGACAGAGAGATAGAGACTGAGACAAAGAGATAGAGACTGAGACAGAGAGACAGAGATAGAGACTGAGGCAGAGAGATGGACTGAGACAGAGCCACAGAGAGATTGAGACTGAGACAGAGAGACAGAGAGACAGAGAGATAGAGACTGAGACAGAGAGATAGAGACTGAGACAGAGAGACAGAGAGATATAGACAGAGAGAGACTGAGACAGAGCCACAGAGAGATTGAGACTGAGACAGAGAGACAGAGAGACAGAGAGATAGAGACTGAGACAGAGAGACAGACAGTTAGAGACTGAGACAGAGAGATAGAGACTGAGACAGAGAGACAGATATAGAGAATGAGACAGAGAGATAGAGACTGAGACAGAGAGATAGAGACACTGACAGATAGACAGAGAGATAGAGACTGAGACAGAGAGATAGAGACTGAGACTGAGAGACAGAGAGACAGAGACTGAGACAGAGAGACAGAGACTGAGACAGAGAGACAGACAGATAGAGACTGAGATCGAGAGACAGAGAGATAGAGACTGAGACAGACAGAGAGATAGAGACTGAGACAGAGAGCCAGAGATATAGTGACTGAGACAGAGAGACAGAGACTGAGACAGAGAGACAGAGACTGAGACAGAGAGATAGAGACTGAGACAGAGAGACAGACAGATAGAGACTGAGATCGAGAGACAGAGAGATAGAGACTGAGACAGACAGAGAGATAGAGACTGAGACAGAGAGCCAGAGATATAGTGACTGAGACAGAGAGATAGAGACTGAGACAGAGAGACAGTGAGATAGAGACTGAGACAAAGAGATAGAGACTGAGACAGAGAGACAGAGAGATAGAGACTGAGACAGAGAGATAGAGACTGAGACAGAGAGATAGAGACTGAGACAGAGAGACAGAGATATAGAGACTGAGACAGAGAGATAGAGACTGAGACAGAGAGACAGAGATAGCGACTGAGACAGAGAGATAGAGATGAGACAGAGAGACAGAGAGGTAGAGACTGAGACAGAGAGATAGAGACTGAGACAGAGAGCCAGAGATATAGTGACTGAGACAGAGAGATAGAGACTGAGACAGAGAGATAGAGACTGAGACAACGAGATAGAGACTGAGACAGAGAGACAGATATAGAGACTGAGACAGAGAGATAGAGACTGAGACAGAGAGATAGAGACTGAGACAGAGAGATAGAGACTGAGACAGAGAGACAGAGATATAGAGACTGAGACAGAGAGATAGAGACTGAGACAGAGAGATAGAGACTGAGACAGAGAGATAGAGACTGAGACAAAGAGATAGAGACTGAGACAGAGAGACAGAGATAGAGACTGAGGCAGAGAGATGGACTGAGACAGAGCCACAGAGAGATTGAGACTGAGACAGAGAGACAGAGAGACAGAGAGATAGAGACTGAGACAGAGAGATAGAGACTGAGACAGAGAGACAGAGAGATATAGACAGAGAGAGACTGAGACAGAGCCACAGAGAGATTGAGACTGAGACAGAGAGACAGAGAGACAGAGAGATAGAGACTGAGACAGAGAGACAGACAGTTAGAGACTGAGACAGAGAGATAGAGACTGAGACAGAGAGACAGATATAGAGAATGAGACAGAGAGATAGAGACTGAGACAGAGAGATAGAGACACTGACAGATAGACAGAGAGATAGAGACTGAGACAGAGAGATAGAGACTGAGACTGAGAGACAGAGAGACAGAGACTGAGACAGAGAGACAGAGACTGAGACAGAGAGACAGACAGATAGAGACTGAGATCGAGAGACAGAGAGATAGAGACTGAGACAGACAGAGAGATAGAGACTGAGACAGAGAGCCAGAGATATAGTGACTGAGACAGAGAGACAGAGACTGAGACAGAGAGACAGAGACTGAGACAGAGAGATAGAGACTGAGACAGAGAGACAGACAGATAGAGACTGAGATCGAGAGACAGAGAGATAGAGACTGAGACAGACAGAGAGATAGAGACTGAGACAGAGAGCCAGAGATATAGTGACTGAGACAGAGAGATAGAGACTGAGACAGAGAGACAGTGAGATAGAGACTGAGACAAAGAGATAGAGACTGAGACAGAGAGACAGAGAGATAGAGACTGAGACAGAGAGATAGAGACTGAGACAGAGAGACAGAGATATAGAGACTGAGACAGAGAGATAGAGACTGAGACAGAGAGACAGAGATAGCGACTGAGACAGAGAGATAGAGATGAGACAGAGAGACAGAGAGGTAGAGACTGAGACAGAGAGATAGAGACTGAGACAGAGAGACAGAGATAGAGACTGAGACAGAGAGATAGAGACTGAGACAGAGAGACAGAGATAGAGACTGAGACAGAGAGACAGAGATAGAGACTGAGACAGAGAGATAGAGACTGAGACTGAGACAGAGAGATAGAGACTGAGACAGAGAGATAGAGACTGAGACAGAGAGACAGATATAGAGAATGAGACAGAGAGATAGAGACTGAGACAGAGAGATAGAGACTGAGACAGAGAGATAGAGACACTGACAGATAGACAGAGAGATAGAGACTGAGACAGAGAGATAGAGACTGAGACAGAGAGACAGAGACTGAGATCGAGAGACAGAGAGATAGAGACTGAGACAGACAGAGAGATAGAGACTGAGACAGAGAGCCAGAGATATAGTGACTGAGACACAGAGATAGAGACTGAGACAGAGAGACAGAGACTGAGACAGAGAGATAGAGACTGAGACAGAGAGACAGACAGATAGAGACTGAGATCGAGAGACAGAGAGATTAGACTGAGACAGACAGAGAGATAGAGACTGAGACAGAGAGCCAGAGATATAGTGACTGAGACAGAGAGATAGAGACTGAGACAGAGAGATAGAGACTGAGACAAAGAGATAGAGACTGAGACTGAGACAGAGCGATAGAGACTGAGACAGAGCGATAGAGACTGAGACAGAGCGATAGAGACTGAGACAGAGAGATAGAGACTGAGACAGAGAGACAGAGATATAGAGACTGAGACAGAGATATAGAGACTGAGACTGAGAGATAGAGACTGAGACAGAGAGACAGAGATAGCGACTGAGACAGAGAGATAGAGATGAGACAGAGAGACAGAGAGATAGTGACTGAGCCAGAGATAGAGTCTGAGACAGAGAGACAGAGAGATAGAGACTGAGACAGAGAGATAGAGACTGAGACAGAGAGACAGAGATAGCGACTGAGACAGAGAGATAGAGATGAGACAGAGAGACAGAGAGATAGAGACTGAGACAGAGACTGAGAGACTGAGACAGAGAGATAGAGACTGAGAGACTGAGACAGAGAGATAGAGACTGAGACAGAGAGACAGAGAGATAGAGACTGAGACAGAGACAGAGAGATAGAGACTTAGACAGAGAGATAGAGACCGACGCAATGAGACAGAGAGATAGAGACTGAGACAGAGAGACAAAGAGATAGAGAATGAGACAGAGAGATAGAGACTGAGACAGAGAGATAGAGACTGAGACAGAGAGACAGAGAGACAGAGACTGAGACAGACATATGTAGACTGAGACAAAGAGACAGAGATAGAGACTGAGAGAGAGAGATAGAGACTGAGACTGAGTTTGAGACAGGAACTGAGTGAGAGACTGAGACTGAGATAGAGAGAGAGAGATAGAGAGAGTGAGAGACTGAGCGAGATTGAGAGACAGAGAGATAGAGCGACTGAGCTAGAGACAGAGAGATTGATAGAGTGAGATAGAGACTCTGACTGAGATACTGAGAGAGACTGAGAGAGAGAGAGACAGAAAGAGACTGAGAGGGAGACTGAGAGACTCAGATAGAAACTGAGATAGAGACTGAGACAGAGAGATAGAGACTGAGACTGAGACAGAGAGATAGAGACTGAGACAGAGAGATAGAGACTGAGACAGAGAGACAGATATAGAGAATGAGACAGAGAGATAGAGACTGAGACAGAGAGATAGAGACTGAGACAGAGAGATAGAGACTGAGACAGAGAGATAGAGACACTGGCAGATAGACAGAGAGATAGAGACTGAGACAGAGAGATAGAGACTGAGACAGAGAGACAGAGACTGAGACAGAGAGACAGAGACTGAGATCGAGAGACAGAGAGATAGAGACTGAGACAGACAGAGAGATAGAGACTGAGACAGAGAGCCAGAGATATAGTGACTGAGACACAGAGATAGAGACTGAGACAGAGAGACAGAGACTGAGACAGAGAGATAGAGACTGAGACAGAGAGACAGACAGATAGAGACTGAGATCGAGAGACAGAGAGATAAGACTGAGACAGACAGAGAGATAGAGACTGAGACAGAGAGCCAGAGATATAGTGACTGAGACAGAGAGATAGAGACTGAGACAGAGAGACAGAGAGATAGAGACTGAGACAAAGAGATAGAGACTGAGACAGAGACAGAGCGATAGAGACTGAGACAGAGCGATAGAGACTGAGACAGAGCGATAGAGACTGAGACAGAGAGATAGAGACTGAGACAGAGAGACAGAGATATAGAGACTGAGACAGAGATATAGAGACTGAGACTGAGAGATAGAGACTGAGACAGAGAGACAGAGATAGCGACTGAGACAGAGAGATAGAGATGAGACAGAGAGACAGAGAGATAGTGACTGAGCCAGAGATAGAGTCTGAGACAGAGAGACAGAGAGATAGAGACTGAGACAGAGAGATAGAGACTGAGACAGAGAGACAGAGATAGCGACTGAGACAGAGAGATAGAGATGAGACAGAGAGACAGAGAGATAGAGACTGAGACAGAGACTGAGAGACTGAGACAGAGAGATAGAGACTGAGAGACTGAGACAGAGAGATAGAGACTGAGACAGAGAGACAGAGAGATAGAGACTGAGACAGAGACAGAGAGATAGAGACTTAGACAGAGAGATAGAGACCGACGCAATGAGACAGAGAGATAGAGACTGAGACAGAGAGACAAAGAGATAGAGAATGAGACAGAGAGATAGAGACTGAGACAGAGAGATAGAGACTGAGACAGAGAGACAGAGAGACAGAGACTGAGACAGACATATGTAGACTGAGACAGAGAGACAGAGAGATAGAGACTGAGACAGAGAGATAGAGACTGAGACAAAGAGACAGAGATAGAGACTGAGAGAGAGAGATAGAGACTGAGACTGAGTTTGAGACAGGAACTGAGTGAGAGACTGAGACTGAGATAGAGAGAGAGAGATAGAGAGAGTGAGAGACTGAGCGAGATTGAGAGACAGAGAGATAGAGCGACTGAGCTAGAGACAGAGAGATTGATAGAGTGAGATAGAGACTCTGACTGAGATACTGAGAGAGACTGAGAGAGAGAGAGACAGAAAGAGACTGAGAGGGAGACTGAGAGACTCAGATAGAAACTGAGATAGAGACTGAGACAGAGAGACAGAGAGATAGAGACTGAGACAGTGACAGAGAAATAGAGACTGAGACAGAGAGACAGAGAGATAGAGACCGAGACAGAGAGACAGAGAGATAGAGACTGAGACAGAGAGACAGAGAGATGGAGACAGAGAGACAGAGACTGAGACAGAGAGACAGAGAGATAGAGACTGAGACAGAGAGACAGAGAGATATAGACAGAGAGAGAGAGACTGAGACAGAGAGACAGAGAGATAGAGACTGAGACAGAGAGACATAGGGACTGCGACAGAGAGATAGACTGAGACAGAGCCACAGAGAGATTGAGACTGAGACAGAGAGACAGAGATAGAGACTGAGACAGAGAGATAGAGACTGAGACAGAGAGATAGAGACTGAGACAGAGAGACAGAGAGATAGAGACTGAGACAGAGAGACATAGGGACTGCGACAGAGAGATAGACTGAGACAGAGCCACAGAGAGATTGAGACTGAGACAGAGAGACAGAGATAGAGACTGAGACAGAGAGATAGAGACTGAGACAGAGAGATAGAGACTGAGACAGAGAGACAGAGATAGAGACTGAGACAGAGAGATAGAGACTGAGACTGAGACAGAGAGATAGAGACTGAGACAGAGATAGAGACTGAGACAGAGAGACAGAGAGATAGAGACTGAGACAGAGAGACAGAGAGATAGAGAATGAGACAGACAGAGAGATAGAGACTGAGACAGAGAGCCAGAGATATAGTGACAGAGACAGAGAGACAGAGACTGAGACAGAGAGACAGAGACTGAGACAGAGAGACAGAGACTGAGACAGAGAGACAGACAGATAGAGTCTGAGATCGAGAGACAGAGAGATAGAGACTGGGACAGACAGAGAGATAGAGACTGAGACAGAGAGCCAGAGATATAGTGACTGAGACAGAGAGATAGAGACTGAGACAGAGAGATAGAGACTGAGACAACGAGATAGAGACTGAGACAGAGAGACAGATATAGAGACTGAGACAGACATAGAGACTGAGACAGAGAGATAGAGACTGAGACAGAGAGATAGAGACTGAGACAGAGAGACAGAGATATAGAGACTGAGACAGAGAGACAGAGATATAGAGACTGAGACAGAGAGATAGAGACTGAGACAGAGAGATAGAGACTGAGACAGAGAGACAGAGATATAGAGACTGAGACAGAGAGATAGAGACTGAGACAGAGAGATAGAGACTGAGACAGAGAGATAGAGACTGAGACAAAGAGATAGAGACTGAGACAGAGAGACAGAGATAGAGACTGAGGCAGAGAGATGGACTGAGACAGAGCCACAGAGAGATTGAGACTGAGACAGAGAGACAGAGAGATAGAGACTGAGACAGAGAGATAGAGACTGAGACAGAGAGATAGAGACTGAGACAGAGAGATAGAGACTGAGACAGAGAGACAGAGACTGAGACAGAGAGACAGAGAGATAGAGACTGAGACAGAGAGATAGAGACTGAGACAGAGAGATAGAGACTGAGACAGAGGGATAGAGACTGAGACAGAGAGACAGAGACTGAGACAGAGAGACAGAGAGATAGAGACTGAGACAGAGAGACAGAGATATAGTGACTGAGACACAGAGATAGAGACTGAGACAGAGAGACAGAGACTGAGACAGAGAGATAGAGACTGAGACAGAGAGACAGACAGATAGAGACTGAGATCGAGAGACAGAGAGATAAGACTGAGACAGATAGAGAGATAGAGACTGAGACAGAGAGCCAGAGATATAGTGACTGAGACAGAGAGATAGAGACTGAGACAGAGAGACAGAGAGATAGAGACTGAGACAAAGAGATAGAGACTGAGACAGAGAGACAGATATAGAGACTGAGACAGAGCGATAGAGACTGAGACAGAGAGATAGAGACTGAGACAGAGAGACAGAGATATAGAGACTGAGACAGAGAGATAGAGACTGAGACAGAGAGACAGAGATAGCGACTGAGACAGAGAGATAGAGATGAGACAGAGAGACAGAGAGATAGAGACTGAGCCAGAGATAGAGTCTGAGACAGAGAGACAGAGAGATAGAGACTGAGACAGAGAGATAGAGACTGAGACAGAGAGATAGAGACTGAGACAGAGAGACAGAGATATAGAGACTGAGACAGAGAGATAGAGACTGAGACAGAGAGACAGAGATAGCGACTGAGACAGAGAGATAGAGATGAGACAGAGAGACAGAGAGATAGAGACTGAGACAGAGATAGAGTCTGAGACAGAGAGACAGAGAGATAGAGGCTGAGACAGAGACTGAGAGACTGAGACAGAGAGATAGAGACTGAGACAGAGAGATAGAGACTGAGACAGAGAGATAGAGACTGAGACAGAGAGACAGAGAGGTAGAGACTGAGACAGAGAGATAGAGACTGAGACAGAGAGACAGAGATAGAGACTGAGACAGAGAGATAGAGACTGAGACAGAGAGACAGAGATAGAGACTGAGACAGAGAGACAGAGATAGAGACTGAGACAGAGAGATAGAGACTGAGACTGAGACAGAGAGATAGAGACTGAGACAGAGAGATAGAGACTGAGACAGAGAGACAGACAGATAGAGACTGAGATCGAGAGACAGAGAGATAGAGACTGAGACAGACAGAGAGATAGAGACTGAGACAGAGAGCCAGAGATATAGTGACTGAGACAGAGAGATAGAGACTGAGACAGAGAGATAGAGACTGAGACAACGAGATAGAGACTGAGACAGAGAGACAGATATAGAGACTGAGACAGAGAGATAGAGACTGAGACAGAGAGATAGAGACTGAGACAGAGAGATAGAGACTGAGACAGAGAGACAGAGATATAGAGACTGAGACAGAGAGATAGAGACTGAGACAGAGAGATAGAGACTGAGACAGAGAGATAGAGACTGAGACAGAGAGATAGAGACTGAGACAAAGAGATAGAGACTGAGACAGAGAGACAGAGATAGAGACTGAGGCAGAGAGATGGACTGAGACAGAGCCACAGAGAGATTGAGACTGAGACAGAGAGACAGAGAGATAGAGACTGAGACAGAGAGATAGAGACTGAGACAGAGAGATAGAGACTGAGACAGAGAGATAGAGACTGAGACAGAGAGATAGAGACTGAGGCAGTGACAGAGAGATAGAGACTGAGACAGAGAGACAGAGAGATAGAGACTGAGACAGAGAGATAGAGACTGAGACAGAGAGACAGAGAGATATAGACAGAGAGAGAGAGACTGAGACAGAGCCACAGAGAGATTGAGACTGAGACAGAGAGACAGAGAGACAGAGAGATAGAGACTGAGACAGAGAGACAGACAGTTAGAGACTGAGACAGAGAGACAGATATAGAGAATGAGACAGAGAGATAGAGACTGAGACAGAGAGACAGAGATAGAGACTGAGACAGAGAGATAGAGACTGAGACAGAGAGATAGAGACACTGACAGATAGACAGAGAGATAGAGACTGACAGAGAGATAGAGACTGAGACTGAGAGACAGAGAGACAGAGACTGAGACAGAGAGACAGAGACTGAGACAGAGAGACAGACAGATAGAGACTGAGATCGAGAGACAGAGAGATAGAGACTGAGACAGACAGAGAGATAGAGACTGAGACAGAGAGCCAGAGATATAGTGACTGAGACAGTGAGATAGAGACTGAGACAGAGAGACAGAGACTGAGACAGAGAGATAGAGACTGAGACAGAGAGACAGACAGATAGAGACTGAGATCGAGAGACAGAGAGATAGAGACTGAGACAGACAGAGAGATAGAGACTGAGACAGAGAGCCAGAGATATAGTGACTGAGACAGAGAGATAGAGACTGAGACAGAGAGACAGTGAGATAGAGACTGAGACAAAGAGATAGAGACTGAGACAGAGAGACAGAGAGATAGAGACTGAGACAGAGAGATAGAGACTGAGACAGAGAGATAGAGACTGAGACAGAGAGACAGAGATATAGAGACTGAGACAGAGAGATAGAGACTGAGACAGAGAGACAGAGATAGCGACTGAGACAGAGAGATAGAGATGAGACAGAGAGACAGAGAGGTAGAGACTGAGACAGAGAGATAGAGACTGAGACAGAGAGACAGAGATAGAGACTGAGACAGAGAGATAGAGACTGAGACAGAGAGACAGAGATAGAGACTGAGACAGAGAGACAGAGATAGAGACTGAGACAGAGAGATAGAGACTGAGACTGAGACAGAGAGATAGAGACTGAGACAGAGAGATAGAGACTGAGACAGAGAGACAGATATAGAGAATGAGACAGAGAGATAGAGACTGAGACAGAGAGACAGAGATAGAGACTGAGACAGAGAGATAGAGACTGAGACAGAGAGATAGAGACTGAGACAGAGAGATAGAGACACTGACAGATAGACAGAGAGATAGAGACTGAGACAGAGAGATAGAGACTGAGACAGAGAGACAGAGACTGAGATCGAGAGACAGAGAGATAGAGACTGAGACAGACAGAGAGATAGAGACTGAGACAGAGAGCCAGAGATATAGTGACTGAGACACAGAGATAGAGACTGAGACAGAGAGACAGAGACTGAGACAGAGAGATAGAGACTGAGACAGAGAGACAGACAGATAGAGACTGAGATCGAGAGACAGAGAGATAAGACTGAGACAGACAGAGAGATAGAGACTGAGACAGAGAGCCAGAGATATAGTGACTGAGACAGAGAGATAGAGACTGAGACAGAGAGACAGAGAGATAGAGACTGAGACAAAGAGATAGAGACTGAGACAGAGACAGAGCGATAGAGACTGAGACAGAGCGATAGAGACTGAGACAGAGCGATAGAGACTGAGACAGAGAGATAGAGACTGAGACAGAGAGACAGAGATATAGAGACTGAGACAGAGATATAGAGACTGAGACTGAGAGATAGAGACTGAGACAGAGAGACAGAGATAGCGACTGAGACAGAGAGATAGAGATGAGACAGAGAGACAGAGAGATAGAGACTGAGCCAGAGATAGAGTCTGAGACAGAGAGACAGAGAGATAGAGACTGAGACAGAGAGATAGAGACTGAGACAGAGAGATAGAGACTGAGACAGAGAGACAGAGATAGCGACTGAGACAGAGAGATAGAGATGAGACAGAGAGACAGAGAGATAGAGACTGAGACAGAGACTGAGAGACTGAGACAGAGAGATAGAGACTGAGAGACTGAGACAGAGAGATAGAGACTGAGACAGAGAGACAGAGAGATAGAGACTGAGACAGAGACAGAGAGATAGAGACTTAGACAGAGAGATAGAGACCGACGCAATGAGACAGAGAGATAGAGACTGAGACAGAGAGACAAAGAGATAGAGAATGAGACAGAGAGATAGAGACTGAGACAGAGAGATAGAGACTGAGACAGAGAGACAGAGAGACAGAGACTGAGACAGACATATGTAGACTGAGACAGAGAGACAGAGAGATAGAGACTGAGACAGAGAGATAGAGACTGAGACAAAGAGACAGAGATAGAGACTGAGAGAGAGAGATAGAGACTGAGACTGAGTTTGAGACAGGAACTGAGTGAGAGACTGAGACTGAGATAGAGAGAGAGAGATAGAGAGAGTGAGAGACTGAGCGAGATTGAGAGACAGAGAGATAGAGCGACTGAGCTAGAGACAGAGAGATTGATAGAGTGAGATAGAGACTCTGACTGAGATACTGAGAGAGACTGAGAGAGAGAGAGACAGAAAGAGACTGAGAGGGAGACTGAGAGACTCAGATAGAAACTGAGATAGAGACTGAGACAGAGAGACAGAGAGATAGAGACTGAGACAGTGACAGAGAAATAGAGACTGAGACAGAGAGACAGAGAGATAGAGACCGAGACAGAGAGACAGAGAGATAGAGACTGAGACAGAGAGACAGAGAGATGGAGACAGAGAGACAGAGACTGAGACAGAGAGACAGAGAGATAGAGACTGAGACAGAGAGACAGAGAGATATAGACAGAGAGAGAGAGACTGAGACAGAGAGACAGAGAGATAGAGACTGAGACAGAGAGACATAGGGACTGCGACAGAGAGATAGACTGAGACAGAGCCACAGAGAGATTGAGACTGAGACAGAGAGACAGAGATAGAGACTGAGACAGAGAGATAGAGACTGAGACAGAGAGATAGAGACTGAGACAGAGAGACAGAGAGATAGAGACTGAGACAGAGAGACATAGGGACTGCGACAGAGAGATAGACTGAGACAGAGCCACAGAGAGATTGAGACTGAGACAGAGAGACAGAGATAGAGACTGAGACAGAGAGATAGAGACTGAGACAGAGAGATAGAGACTGAGACAGAGAGACAGAGATAGAGACTGAGACAGAGAGATAGAGACTGAGACTGAGACAGAGAGATAGAGACTGAGACAGAGAGATAGAGACACTGACAGATAGACAGAGAGATAGAGACTGAGACAGAGAGACAGAGAGATAGAGACTGAGACAGAGAGACAGAGAGATAGAGAATGAGACAGACAGAGAGATAGAGACTGAGACAGAGAGCCAGAGATATAGTGACAGAGACAGAGAGACAGAGACTGAGACAGAGAGACAGAGACTGAGACAGAGAGACAGAGACTGAGACAGAGAGACAGACAGATAGAGACTGAGATCGAGAGACAGAGAGATAGAGACTGGGACAGACAGAGAGATAGAGACTGAGACAGAGAGCCAGAGATATAGTGACTGAGACAGAGAGATAGAGACTGAGACAGAGAGATAGAGACTGAGACAACGAGATAGAGACTGAGACAGAGAGACAGATATAGAGACTGAGACAGACATAGAGACTGAGACAGAGAGATAGAGACTGAGACAGAGAGATAGAGACTGAGACAGAGAGAGAGAGAGATAGAGACTGAGACAGAGAGACAGAGATATAGAGACTGAGACAGAGAGATAGAGACTGAGACAGAGAGATAGAGACTGAGACAGAGAGACAGAGATATAGAGACTGAGACAGAGAGATAGAGACTGAGACAGAGAGATAGAGACTGAGACAAAGAGATAGAGACTGAGACAGAGAGACAGAGATAGAGACTGAGGCAGAGAGATGGACTGAGACAGAGCCACAGAGAGATTGAGACTGAGACAGAGAGACAGAGAGATAGAGACTGAGACAGAGAGATAGAGACTGAGACAGAGAGATAGAGACTGAGACAGAGAGATAGAGACTGAGACAGAGAGATAGAGACTGAGACAGTGACAGAGAGATAGAGACTGAGACAGAGAGATAGAGACCGAGACAGAGAGATAGAGACCGAGACAGAGAGATAGAGACTGAGACAGAGAGATAGAGACTGAGACAGAGAGACAGAGACTGAGACAGAGAGACAGAGAGATAGAGACTGAGACAGAGAGATAGAGACTGAGACAGAGAGATAGAGACTGAGACAGAGGGATAGAGACTGAGACAGAGAGACAGAGACTGAGACAGAGAGACAGAGAGATAGAGACTGAGACAGAGAGACAGAGATATAGTGACTGAGACACAGAGATAGAGACTGAGACAGAGAGACAGAGACTGAGACAGAGAGATAGAGACTGAGACAGAGAGACAGACAGATAGAGACTGAGATCGAGAGACAGAGAGATAAGACTGAGACAGACAGAGAGATAGAGACTGAGACAGAGAGCCAGAGATATAGTGACTGAGACAGAGAGATAGAGACTGAGAGAGAGAGACAGAGAGATAGAGACTGAGACAAAGAGATAGAGACTGAGACAGAGAGACAGATATAGAGACTGAGACAGAGCGATAGAGACTGAGACAGAGAGATAGAGACTGAGACAGAGAGACAGAGATATAGAGACTGAGACAGAGAGATAGAGACTGAGACAGAGAGACAGAGATAGCGACTGAGACAGAGAGATAGAGATGAGACAGAGAGACAGAGAGATAGAGACTGAGCCAGAGATAGAGTCTGAGACAGAGAGACAGAGAGATAGAGACTGAGACAGAGAGATAGAGACTGAGACAGAGAGATAGAGACTGAGACAGAGAGACAGAGAGATAGAGACTGAGACAGAGAGTTAGAGACTGAGACAGAGAGATAGAGATGAGACAGAGAGACAGAGAGATAGAGACTGAGACAGAGATAGAGTCTGAGACAGAGAGACAGAGAGATAGAGGCTGAGACAGAGACTGAGAGACTGAGACAGAGAGATAGAGACTGAGACAGAGAGATAGAGACTGAGACAGAGAGATAGAGACTGAGACAGAGAGACAGAGAGATAGAGACTGAGACAGAGACAGAGAGAAAGAGACTTAGACAGAGCGATAGAGACCGACGCAATGAGACAGAGAGATAGAGACTGAGACAGAGAGACAAAGAGATAGAGAATGAGACAGAGAGATAGAGACTGAGACAGAGAGATAGAGACTGAGACAGAGAGACAGAGAGACAGAGACTGAGACAGACATATGTAGACTGAGACAGAGAGACAGAGAGATAGAGACTGAGACAGAGAGATAGAGACTGAGACAAAGAGACAGAGATAGAGACTGAGACAGAGAGATAGAGACTGAGACTGAGTTTGAGACAGGAACTGAGTGAGAGACTGAGACTGAGATAGAGAGAGAGAGATAGAGAGAGAGAGAGACTGAGCGAGATTGAGAGACAGAGAGATAGAGCGACTGAGTTAGAGACAGAGAGATTGATAGAGTGAGATAGATACTGAGAGAGATGGAGAGACTGAGATAGAGACTGTGACTGAGATACTGAGAGAGACTGAGAGAGAGAGAGACAGAAAGAGACTGAGAGGGAGACTGAGAGACTCAGATAGAAACTGAGATAGAGACTGAGACAGAGAGACAGAGAGATAGAGACTGAGACAGTGACAGAGAGATAGAGACTGAGACAGAGAGACAGAGAGATAGAGACCGAGACAGAGAGACAGAGAGATAGAGACTGAGACAGAGAGACAGAGAGATGGAGACAGAGAGACAGAGACTGAGACAGAGAGACAGAGAGATAGAGACTGAGACAGAGAGACAGAGAGATATAGACAGAGAGAGAGAGACTGATTCAGAGAGACAGAGAGATAGAGACTGAGACAGAGAGACATAGGGACTGCGACAGAGAGATAGACTGAGACAGAGCCACAGAGAGATTGAGACTGAGACAGAGAGACAGAGATAGAGACTGAGACAGAGAGATAGAGACTGAGACAGAGAGATAGAGACTGAGACAGAGAGACAGAGAGATAGAGACTGAGACAGAGAGACATAGGGACTGCGACAGAGAGATAGACTGAGACAGAGCCACAGAGAGATAGAGACTGAGACAGAGAGACAGAGATAGAGACTGAGACAGAGAGATAGAGACTGAGACAGAGAGATAGAGACTGAGACAGAGAGACAGAGATAGAGACTGAGACAGAGAGATAGAGACTGAGACTGAGACAGAGAGATAGAGACTGAGACAGAGAGATAGAGACTGAGACAGAGAGACAGAGAGATAGAGACTGAGACAGAGAGATAGAGACTGAGACAGAGAGACAGAGAGATAGAGACTGAGACAGAGAGATAGAGACTGAGACAGAGAGCCAGAGATATAGTGACAGAGACAGAGAGACAGAGACTGAGACAGAGAGACAGAGACTGAGACAGAGAGACAGACAGATAGAGACTGAGATCGAGAGACAGAGAGATAGAGACTGGGACAGACAGAGAGATAGAGACTGAGACAGAGAGCCAGAGATATAGAGACTGAGACAGAGAGATAGAGACTGAGACAGAGAGATAGAGACTGAGACAGAGAGATAGAGACTGAGACAGAGAGATAGAGACTGAGACAGAGAGACAGAGAGATAGAGACTGAGACAGAGAGATAGAGACTGAGACAGAGAGATAGAGACTGAGACAAAGAGATAGAGACTGAGACAGAGAGACAGAGATAGAGACTGAGGCAGAGAGATGGACTGAGACAGAGCCACAGAGAGATTGAGTCTGAGACAGAGAGACAGAGAGATAGAGACTGAGACAGAGAGATAGAGACTGAGACAGAGAGATAGAGACTGAGACAGAGAGATAGAGACTGAGACAGTGACAGAGAGATAGAGACTGAGACAGAGAGATAGAGACCGAGACAGAGAGATAGAGACTGAGACAGAGAGATAGAGACTGAGACAGAGAGACAGAGACTGAGACAGAGAGACAGAGATATAGAGACTGAGACAGAGAGATAGAGACTGAGACAGAGAGATAGAGACTGAGACAGGGAGATAGAGACTGAGACAGAGAGACAGAGACTGAGACAGAGAGACAGAGAGATAGAGACTGAGACAGAGAGACAGAGACTGAGACAGAGAGACAGAGATATAGAGACTGAGACAGAGAGATAGAGACTGAGACAAAGAGATAGAGACTGAGACAGAGAGACAGAGATAGAGACTGAGGCAGAGAGATGGACTGAGACAGAGCCACAGAGAGATTGAGACTGAGACAGAGAGACAGAGAGATAGAGACTGAGACAGAGAGACAGAGACTGAGACAGAGAGACAGAGACTGAGACAGAGAGATGGAGACTGAGACAGAGAGACAGAGAGATAGAGACTGAGACAGAGAGACAGAGAGATAGAGACTGAGACAGAGATAGAGACTGAGACAGAGATAGAGACTGAGACAGAGAGACAGAGAGATAGAGACTGAGACACAGAGACAGAGAGATAGAGACTGAGACAGAGAGACAGAGAGATAGAGACTGAGACACAGAGACAGAGAGATAGAGACTGAGACAGAGATAGAGACTGAGACAGAGAGACAGAGAGATAGAGACTGAGACAGAGAGACAGAGAGACAGAGAGATAGAGACTGAGACAGAGAGAAAGAGAGATAGAGACTGAGACAGAGATAGAGACTGAGACAGAGAGACAGAGAGATAGAGACTGAGACAGAGAGACAGAGATAGAGACTGAGACAGAGAGACAGAGAGACAGAGAGATAGAGACTGAGACAGAGAGACAGAGAGATAGAGACTGAGACAGAGAGACAGAGAGATAGAGACTGAGACAGAGAGACAGAGAGACAGAGAGATAGAGACTGAGACAGAGAGACAGAGAGATAGAGACTGAGACAGAGAGACAGAGAGATAGAGACTGAGACAGAGAGAAAGAGAGATAGAGACTGAGACAGAGATAGAGACTGAGACAGAGAGACAGAGTGATTGAGACTGAGACAGAGAGACAGAGAGATAGAGACTGAGACAGAGATAGAGACTGAGACAGAGAGACAGAGAGATAGAGACTGAGACAGAGAGACAGAGAGACAGAGAGATAGAGACTGAGACAGAGAGACAGAGAGATAGAGACTGAGACAGAGATAGAGACTGAGACAGAGAGATAGAGACTGAGACAGACAGAGAGATAGAGACTGAGACAGAGAGCCAGAGATATAGTGACTGAGACAGAGAGACAGAGACTGAGACAGAGAGACAGAGACTGAGACAGAGAGATAGAGACTGAGACAGAGAGACAGACAGATAGAGACTGAGACAGAGAGACAGAGAGATAGAGACTGAGACAGACAGAGAGATAGAGACTGAGACAGAGAGACAGAGAGATAGAGACTGAGACAGAGAGAGAGAGACTGAGACAGAGAGACAGAGACTGAGACAGAGAGACAGAGACTGAGACAGAGAGATAGAGACTGAGACAGAGAGACAGAGAGATAGAGACTGAGACAGAGATAGAGACTGAGACAGAGAGATAGAGACTGAGACAGAGAGATAGAGACTGAGACAGAGAGATAGAGACTGAGACAGAGATAGAGACTGAGACAGAGAGACAGAGAGATAGAGACTGAGACAGAGAGACAGAGAGATAGAGACTGAGACAGAGAGAAAGAGAGATAGAGACTGAGACAGAGAGAAAGAGAGATAGAGACTGAGACAGAGATAGAGACTGAGACAGAGAGACAGAGAGATAGAGACTGAGACAGAGAGACAGAGAGATAGAGACTGAGACAGAGAGACAGAGAGATAGAGACTGAGACAGAGAGATAGAGACTGAGACAGAGATAGAGACTGAGACTGAGACAGAGAGCCAGAGATATAGTGACTGAGACAGAGAGACAGAGACTGAGACAGAGAGACAGAGACTGAGACAGAGAGATAGAGACTGAGACAGAGAGACAGACAGATAGAGACTGAGATCGAGAGACAGAGAGATAGAGACTGAGACAGACAGAGAGATAGAGACTGAGACAGAGAGCCAGAGATATAGTGACTGAGACAGAGAGATAGAGACTGAGACAGAGAGACAGAGAGATAGAGACTGAGACAACGAGATAGAGACTGAGACAGAGAGACAGATATAGAGACTGAGACAGAGAGACAGATATAGAGACTGAGACAGAGAGATAGAGACTGAGACAGAGAGATAGAGACTGAGACAGAGAGGTAGAGACTGAGACAGAGAGACAGAGAGATAGAGACTGAGACAGAGAGACAGAGATATAGAGACTGAGACAGAGATATAGAGACTGAGACAGAGAGATAGAGACTGAGACAGAGATAGAGACTGAGACAGAGAGACAGAGATAGAGACTGAGGTACAGAGATGGACTGAGACAGAGCCACAGAGAGATTGAGACTGAGACAGAGAGACAGAGAGATAGAGACTGAGACAGAGAGACAGAGAGATAGAGACTGAGACAGAGAGATAGAGACTGAGACAGAGAGACAGAGACTGAGACAGAGAGACAGAGACTGAGACAGAGAGATGGAGACTGAGACAGAGAGACAGAGAGATAGAGACTGAGAAAGAGAGACAGAGAGATATAGACTGACAGAGATAGAGACTGAGACAGAGAGACAGAGAGATAGAGACTGAGACAGAGAGATAGAGACTGAGACAGAGATAGAGACTGAGACAGAGAGACAGAGAGATAGAGACTGAGACAGAGAGACAGAGAGATAGAGACTGAGACAGAGAGATAGAGACTGAGACAGAGATAGAGACTGAGACAGAGAGAAAGAGAGATAGAGACTGAGACAGAGAGACAGAGAGATAGAGACTGAGACAGAGAGACAGAGACCGAGACAGAGAGATAGAGAGATAGAGACTGAGACAGAGAGACAGAGAGATAGAGACTGAGACAGAGAGACAGAGACCGAGACAGAGAGATAGAGACCGAGACAGAGAGATAGAGACTGAGACAGAGAGATAGAGACTGAGACAGAGAGATAGAGACTGAGACAGAGAGACAGAGAGATAGAGACTGAGACAGAGAGACAGAGAGATAGAGACCGAGACAGAGAGATAGAGACCGAGACAGAGAGATAGAGACTGAGACAGAGAGATAGAGACTGAGACAGAGAGACAGAGAGATAGAGACTGAGACAGAGAGACAGAGAGATAGAGACTGAGACAGAGATAGAGACTGAGACAGAGAGATAGAGACTGAGACAGAGAGAGATAGATAGAGACTGAGACAGTGACAGAGAGATAGAGACTGAGACAGAGAGACAGAGAGATAGAGACTGAGACAGAGAGACAGAGAGATAGAGACTGAGACAGAGATAGAGACTGAGACAGAGAGATAGAGACTGAGACAGAGAGCCAGTGATATAGTGACTGAGACAGAGAGATAGAGACTGAGACAGAGAGATAGAGACTGAGACAGAGAGAGATAGATAGAGACTGAGACAGTGACAGAGAGATAGAGACTGAGACAGAGAGACAGAGACCGAGACAGAGAGACAGAGACCGAGACAGAGAGATAGAGACTGAGACAGAGAGACAGCGAGATAGAGACTGAGACAGCGAGATAGAGACTGAGACAGAGAGATAGAGACTGAGACAGAGACAGAGAGATAGAGACTGAGACAGAGACAGAGAGACAGAGAGATAGAGACTGAGACAGAGAGCCACAGATAGATTGAGACAGAGAGACAGAGACTGAGACAGAGAGATAGAGACTGAGACAGAGAGACAGAGATATAGAGACTGAGACAGAGAGATAGAGAATGAGACAGAGAGACAGAGAGATAGAGACTGAGACAGAGAGACATAGGGACTGCGACAGAGAGATAGACTGAGACAGAGCCACAGAGAGATTGAGACTGAGACAGAGAGACAGAGATAGAGACTGAGACAGAGAGATAGAGACTGAGACAGAGAGATAGAGACTGAGACTGAGACAGAGAGATAGAGCCTGAGACAGAGAGATATAGACTGAGACAGAGAGACAGAGAGATAGAGACTGAGACAGAGAGACAGAGAGATAGAGACTGAGACAGAGAGACAGAGACTGAGACAGAGAGACAGAGACTGAGACAGAGAGACAGACAGATAGAGACTGAGATCGAGAGACAGAGAGATAGAGACTGAGACAGAGAGAGATAGATAGAGACTGAGACAGTGACAGAGAGATAGAGACTGAGACAGAGAGACAGATATAGAGACTGAGACAGAGAGACAGATATAGAGACTGAGACAGAGAGATAGAGACTGAGACAGAGAGATAGAGACTGAGACAGAGAGGTAGAGACTGAGACAGAGAGACAGAGAGATAGAGACTGAGACAGAGAGACAGAGATATAGAGACTGAGACAGAGATATAGAGACTGAGACAGAGAGATAGAGACTGAGACAGAGATAGAGACTGAGACAGAGAGACAGAGATAGAGACTGAGGTACAGAGATGGACTGAGACAGAGCCACAGAGAGATTGAGACTGAGACAGAGAGACAGAGAGATAGAGACTGAGACAGAGAGACAGAGAGATAGAGACTGAGACAGAGAGATAGAGACTGAGACAGAGAGACAGAGACTGAGACAGAGAGACAGAGACTGAGACAGAGAGATGGAGACTGAGACAGAGAGACAGAGAGATAGAGACTGAGAAAGAGAGACAGAGAGATATAGACTGACAGAGATAGAGACTGAGACAGAGAGACAGAGAGATAGAGACTGAGACAGAGAGATAGAGACTGAGACAGAGATAGAGACTGAGACAGAGAGACAGAGAGATAGAGACTGAGACAGAGAGACAGAGAGATAGAGACTGAGACAGAGAGATAGAGACTGAGACAGAGATAGAGACTGAGACAGAGAGAAAGAGAGATAGAGACTGAGACAGAGAGACAGAGAGATAGAGACTGAGACAGAGAGACAGAGACCGAGACAGAGAGATAGAGAGATAGAGACTGAGACAGAGAGACAGAGAGATAGAGACCGAGACAGAGAGATAGAGACCGAGACAGAGAGATAGAGACCGAGACAGAGAGATAGAGACCGAGACAGAGAGATAGAGACTGAGACAGAGAGATAGAGACTGAGACAGAGAGATAGAGACTGAGACAGAGAGACAGAGAGATAGAGACTGAGACAGAGAGACAGAGAGATAGAGACCGAGACAGAGAGATAGAGACCGAGACAGAGAGATAGAGACTGAGACAGAGAGATAGAGACTGAGACAGAGAGACAGAGAGATAGAGACTGAGACAGAGAGACAGAGAGATAGAGACTGAGACAGAGATAGAGACTGAGACAGAGAGATAGAGACTGAGACAGAGAGAGATAGATAGAGACTGAGACAGTGACAGAGAGATAGAGACTGAGACAGAGAGACAGAGAGATAGAGACTGAGACAGAGAGACAGAGAGATAGAGACTGAGACAGAGATAGAGACTGAGACAGAGAGATAGAGACTGAGACAGAGAGCCAGTGATATAGTGACTGAGACAGAGAGATAGAGACTGAGACAGAGAGATAGAGACTGAGACAGAGAGAGATAGATAGAGACTGAGACAGTGACAGAGAGATAGAGACTGAGACAGAGAGACAGAGACCGAGACAGAGAGACAGAGACCGAGACAGAGAGATAGAGACTGAGACAGAGAGACAGCGAGATAGAGACTGAGACAGCGAGATAGAGACTGAGACAGAGAGATAGAGACTGAGACAGAGACAGAGAGATAGAGACTGAGACAGAGACAGAGAGACAGAGAGATAGAGACTGAGACAGAGAGCCACAGATAGATTGAGACAGAGAGACAGAGACTGAGACAGAGAGATAGAGACTGAGACAGAGAGACAGAGATATAGAGACTGAGACAGAGAGATAGAGAATGAGACAGAGAGACAGAGAGATAGAGACTGAGACAGAGAGACATAGGGACTGCGACAGAGAGATAGACTGAGACAGAGCCACAGAGAGATTGAGACTGAGACAGAGAGACAGAGGTAGAGACTGAGACAGAGAGATAGAGACTGAGACAGAGAGATAGAGACTGAGACTGAGACAGAGAGATAGAGCCTGAGACAGAGAGATATAGACTGAGACAGAGAGACAGAGAGATAGAGACTGAGACAGAGAGACAGAGAGATAGAGACTGAGACAGAGAGACAGAGACTGAGACAGAGAGACAGAGACTGAGACAGAGAGACAGACAGATAGAGACTGAGATCGAGAGACAGAGAGATAGAGACTGAGACAGAGAGATAGAGACTGAGACAGAGAGATAGAGACTGAGACAGAGAGACAGAGATATAGAGACTGAGACAGAGAGATAGAGACTGAGACAGAGAGACAGAGATATAGAGACTGAGACAGAGAGACAGAGACTGAGACAGAGAGATAGAGACTGAGACAGAGAGATAGAGACTGAGACAAAGAGATAGAGACTGAGACAGAGAGACAGAGATAGAGACTGAGGCAGAGAGATGGACTGAGACAGAGCCACAGAGAGATTGAGACTGAGACAGAGAGACAGAGAGATAGAGACTGAGACAGAGAGATAGAGACTGAGACAGAGAGATAGAGACTGAGACAGAGAGATAGAGACTGAGACAGTGACAGAGAGATAGAGACTGAGACAGTGACAGAGAGATAGAGACTGAGACAGAGAGATAGAGACCGAGACAGAGAGATAGAGACTGAGACAGAGAGATAGAGACTGAGACAGAGAGATAGAGACTGAGACAGAGAGACAGAGACTGAGACAGAGAGACAGAGAGATAGAGACTGAGACAGAGAGATAGAGACTGAGACAGAGAGACAGAGAGATAGAGACTGAGACACAGAGACAGAGAGATAGAGACTGAGACAGAGATAGAGACTGAGACAGAGAGACAGAGAGACAGAGAGATAGAGACTGAGACAGAGAGAAAGAGAGATAGAGACTGAGACAGAGAGACAGAGAGACAGAGAGATAGAGACTGAGACAGAGAGAAAGAGAGATAGAGACTGAGACAGAGATAGAGACTGAGACAGAGAGACAGAGAGATAGAGACTGAGACAGAGAGACAGAGATAGAGACTGAGACAGAGAGACAGAGAGACAGAGAGATAGAGACTGAGACAGAGAGACAGAGAGATAGAGACTGAGACAGAGAGACAGAGAGATAGAGACTGAGACAGAGAGACAGAGAGACAGAGAGATAGAGACTGAGACAGAGAGACAGAGAGATAGAGACTGAGACAGAGAGACAGAGAGATAGAGACTGAGACAGAGAGAAAGAGAGATAGAGACTGAGACAGAGATAGAGACTGAGACAGAGAGACAGAGTGATTGAGACTGAGACAGAGAGACAGAGAGATAGAGACTGAGACAGAGATAGAGACTGAGACAGAGAGACAGAGAGATAGAGACTGAGACAGAGATAGAGACTGAGACAGAGAGATAGAGACTGAGACAGACAGAGAGATAGAGACTGAGACAGAGAGCCAGAGATATAGTGACTGAGACAGAGAGACAGAGACTGAGACAGAGAGACAGAGACTGAGACAGAGAGATAGAGACTGAGACAGAGAGACAGACAGATAGAGACTGAGATCGAGAGACAGAGAGATAGAGACTGAGACAGACAGAGAGATAGAGACTGAGACAGAGAGACAGAGAGATAGAGACTGAGACAGAGAGAGAGAGACTGAGACAGAGAGACAGAGACTGAGACAGAGAGACAGAGACTGAGACAGAGAGATAGAGACTGAGACAGAGAGACAGAGAGATAGAGACTGAGACAGAGATAGAGACTGAGACAGAGAGAGAGAGACTGAGACAGAGAGACAGAGACTGAGACAGAGAGACAGAGACTGAGACAGAGAGATAGAGACTGAGACAGAGAGACAGAGAGATAGAGACTGAGACAGAGATAGAGACTGAGACAGAGAGATAGAGACTGAGACAGAGAGATAGAGACTGAGACAGAGAGATAGAGACTGAGACAGAGATAGAGACTGAGACAGAGAGACAGAGAGATAGAGACTGAGACAGAGAGACAGAGAGATAGAGACTGAGACAGAGAGAAAGAGAGATAGAGACTGAGACAGAGAGAAAGAGAGATAGAGACTGAGACAGAGATAGAGACTGAGACAGAGAGACAGAGAGATAGAGACTGAGACAGAGAGACAGAGAGATAGAGACTGAGACAGAGAGACAGAGAGATAGAGACTGAGACAGAGAGATAGAGACTGAGACAGAGAGACAGAGAGATAGAGACTGAGACAGAGAGACAGAGAGATAGAGACTGAGACAGAGAGATAGAGACTGAGACAGAGATAGAGACTGAGACTGAGACAGAGAGCCAGAGATATAGTGACTGAGACAGAGAGACAGAGACTGAGACAGAGAGACAGAGACTGAGACAGAGAGATAGAGACTGAGACAGAGAGACAGACAGATAGAGACTGAGATCGAGAGACAGAGAGATAGAGACTGAGACAGACAGAGAGATAGAGACTGAGACAGAGAGCCAGAGATATAGTGACTGAGACAGAGAGATAGAGACTGAGACAGAGAGACAGAGAGATAGAGACTGAGACAACGAGATAGAGACTGAGACAGAGAGACAGATATAGAGACTGAGACAGAGAGACAGATATAGAGACTGAGACAGAGAGATAGAGACTGAGACAGAGAGATAGAGACTGAGACAGAGAGGTAGAGACTGAGACAGAGAGACAGAGAGATAGAGACTGAGACAGAGAGACAGAGATATAGAGACTGAGACAGAGATATAGAGACTGAGACAGAGAGATAGAGACTGAGACAGAGATAGAGACTGAGACAGAGAGACAGAGATAGAGACTGAGGTACAGAGATGGACTGAGACAGAGCCACAGAGAGATTGAGACTGAGACAGAGAGACAGAGAGATAGAGACTGAGACAGAGAGATAGAGACTGAGACAGAGAGACAGAGACTGAGACAGAGAGACAGAGACTGAGACAGAGAGATGGAGACTGAGACAGAGAGACAGAGAGATAGAGACTGAGAAAGAGAGACAGAGAGATATAGACTGACAGAGATAGAGACTGAGACAGAGAGACAGAGAGATAGAGACTGAGACAGAGAGATAGAGACTGAGACAGAGATAGAGACTGAGACAGAGAGACAGAGAGATAGAGACTGAGACAGAGAGACAGAGAGATAGAGACTGAGACAAAGAGATAGAGACTGAGACAGAGATAGAGACTGAGACAGAGAGAAAGAGAGATAGAGACTGAGACAGAGAGACAGAGAGATAGAGACTGAGACAGAGAGACAGAGACCGAGACAGAGAGATAGAGAGATAGAGACTGAGACAGAGAGACAGAGAGATAGAGACTGAGACAGAGAGACAGAGACCGAGACAGAGAGATAGAGACCGAGACAGAGAGATAGAGACCGAGACAGAGAGATAGAGACTGAGACAGAGAGATAGAGACTGAGACAGAGAGACAGAGAGATAGAGACTGAGACAGAGAGACAGAGAGATAGAGACCGAGACAGAGAGATAGAGACCGAGACAGAGAGATAGAGACTGAGACAGAGAGATAGAGACTGAGACAGAGAGACAGAGAGATAGAGACTGAGACAGAGAGACAGAGAGATAGAGACTGAGACAGAGATAGAGACTGAGACAGAGAGATAGAGACTGAGACAGAGAGCCAGTGATATAGTGACTGAGACAGAGAGATAGAGACTGAGACAGAGAGATAGAGACTGAGACAGAGAGAGATAGATAGAGACTGAGACAGTGACAGAGAGATAGAGACTGAGACAGAGAGACAGAGACCGAGACAGAGAGACAGAGACCGAGACAGAGAGATAGAGACTGAGACAGAGAGACAGCGAGATAGAGACTGAGACAGCGAGATAGAGACTGAGACAGAGAGATAGAGACTGAGACAGAGACAGAGAGATAGAGACTGAGACAGAGACAGAGAGACAGAGAGATAGAGACTGAGACAGAGAGCCACAGATAGATTGAGACAGAGAGACAGAGACTGAGACAGAGAGATAGAGACTGAGACAGAGAGACAGAGATATAGAGACTGAGACAGAGAGATAGAGAATGAGACAGAGAGATAGAGAATGAGACAGAGAGACAGAGAGATAGAGACTGAGACAGAGAGACATAGGGACTGCGACAGAGAGATAGACTGAGACAGAGCCACAGAGAGATTGAGACTGAGACAGAGAGACAGAGATAGAGACTGAGACAGAGAGATAGAGACTGAGACAGAGAGATAGAGACTGAGACTGAGACAGAGAGATAGAGCCTGAGACAGAGAGATATAGACTGAGACAGAGAGACAGAGAGATAGAGACTGAGACAGAGAGACAGAGAGATAGAGACTGAGACAGAGAGACAGAGACTGAGACAGAGAGACAGAGACTGAGACAGAGAGACAGACAGATAGAGACTGAGATCGAGAGACAGAGAGATAGAGACTGAGACAGAGAGATAGAGACTGAGACAGAGAGATAGAGACTGAGACAGAGAGACAGAGATATAGAGACTGAGACAGAGAGATAGAGACTGAGACAGAGAGACAGAGATATAGAGACTGAGACAGAGAGACAGAGACTGAGACAGAGAGATAGAGACTGAGACAGAGAGATAGAGACTGAGACAAAGAGATAGAGACTGAGACAGAGAGACAGAGATAGAGACTGAGGCAGAGAGATGGACTGAGACAGAGCCACAGAGAGATTGAGACTGAGACAGAGAGACAGAGAGATAGAGACTGAGACAGAGAGATAGAGACTGAGACAGAGAGATAGAGACTGAGACAGTGACAGAGAGATAGAGACTGAGACAGTGACAGAGAGATAGAGACTGAGACAGAGAGATAGAGACCGAGACAGAGAGATAGAGACTGAGACAGAGAGATAGAGACTGAGACAGAGAGATAGAGACTGAGACAGAGAGATAGAGACTGAGACAGAGAGACAGAGACTGAGACAGAGAGACAGAGAGATAGAGACTGAGACAGAGAGATAGAGACTGAGACAGAGAGATAGAGACTGAGACAGAGAGACAGAGACTGAGACAGAGAGACAGAGAGATAGAGACTGAGACAGAGAGACAGAGACTGAGACAGAGAGACAGAGAGATAGAGACTGAGACAGAGAGACAGAGACTGAGACAGAGAGACAGAGAGATAGAGACTGAGACAGAGAAACAGAGACTGAGACAGAGAGACAGAGATATAGAGACTGAGACAGAGAGATAGAGACTGAGACAGAGAGATAGAGACTGAGACAAAGAGATAGAGACTGAGACAGAGAGACAGAGATAGAGACTGAGGCAGAGAGATGGACTGAGACAGAGCCACAGAGAGATTGAGACTGAGACAGAGAGACAGAGAGATAGAGACTGAGACAGAGAGACAGAGACTGAGACAGAGAGACAGAGACTGAGACAGAGAGATGGAGACTGAGACAGAGAGACAGAGATATAGAGACTGAGACAGAGAGACAGAGAGATAGAGACTGAGACAGAGACAGAGAGATGGAGACTGAGACAGAGAGACAGAGATATAGAGACTGAGACAGAGAGATAGAGACTGAGACAGAGAGATAGAGACTGAGACAGAGAGACAGAGACTGAGACAGAGAGACAGAGAGATAGAGACTGAGACAGAGATAGAGACTGAGACAGAGATAGAGACTGAGACGGAGACAGAGAGATAGAGACTGAGACAGAGAGACAGAGAGATAGAGACTGAGACAGAGAGACAGAGAGATAGAGACTGAGACAGAGAGACAGAGAGATAGAGACTGAGACACAGAGACAGAGAGATAGAGACTGAGACAGAGATAGAGAGACAGAGAGATAGAGACTGAGACAGAGAGACAGAGAGATAGAGACTGAGACAGAGAGACAGAGAGATAGAGACTGAGACAGAGAGACAGAGTGATAGAGACTGAGACAGAGAGACAGAGAGATAGAGACTGAGACAGAGAGACAGAGAGATAGAGACTGAGACAGAGATAGAGACTGAGACAGAGAGACAGAGAGATAGAGACTGAGACAGAGAGACAGAGAGATAGAGACTGAGACAGAGAGACAGAGAGATAGAGACTGAGACAGAGATAGAGACTGAGACAGAGAGACAGAGAGATTGAGACTGAGACAGGGAGACAGAGAGATAGAGACTGAGACAGAGATAGAGACTGAGACAGAGACAGAGAGATAGAGACTGAGACAGAGAGACAGAGAGATAGAGACTGAGACAGAGAGACAGAGAGATAGAGACTGAGACACAGAGACAGAGAGATAGAGACTGAGACAGAGATAGAGAGACAGAGAGATAGAGACTGAGACAGAGAGACAGAGAGATAGAGACTGAGACAGAGAGACAGAGAGATAGAGACTGAGACAGAGAGAAAGAGAGATAGAGACTGAGACTGACACAGAGATAGAGACTGAGACAGAGAGACAGAGAGATAGAGACTGAGACAGAGAGACAGAGAGATAGAGACTGAGACAGAGAGACAGAGAGATAGAGACTGAGACAGAGAGACAGAGAGATAGAGACTGAGACAGAGAGACAGAGAGATAGATACTGAGACAGAGAGACAGAGAGATAGAGACTGAGACAGAGAGACAGAGAGATAGAGACTGAGACAGAGATAGAGACTGAGACAGAGAGACAGAGAGATAGAGACTGAGACAGAGAGACAGAGAGATAGAGACTGAGACAGAGATAGAGACTGAGACAGAGAGACAGAGAGATAGAGACTGAGACAGAGAGACAGAGAGATAGAGACTGAGACAGAGATAGAGACTGAGACAGAGAGACAGAGAGATAGAGACTGAGACAGAGATAGAGACTGAGACAGAGAGATAGAGACTGAGACAGACAGAGAGATAGAGACTGAGACAGAGAGCCAGAGATATAGTGACTGAGACAGAGAGACAGAGACTGAGACAGAGAGACAGAGACTGAGACAGAGAGATAGAGACTGAGACAGAGAGACAGACAGATAGAGACTGAGATCGAGAGACAGAGAGATAGAGACTGAGACAGACAGAGAGATAGAGACTGAGACAGAGAGACAGAGAGATAGAGACTGAGACAGAGAGAGAGAGACTGAGACAGAGAGACAGAGACTGAGACAGAGAGACAGAGACTGAGACTGAGACAGAGAGACGGAGACTGAGACAGAGAGACAGAGAGATAGAGACTGACAGAGAGACAGAGAGATAGAGACTGAGACAGAGATAGAGACTGAGACAGAGACAGAGACTGAGACAGAGAGACAGAGAGATAGAGACTGAGACAGAGAGATAGAGACTGAGACAGAGAGCCAGAGATATAGTGACTGAGACAGAGAGATAGAGACTGAGACAGAGAGACAGAGAGATAGAGACTGAGACAACGAGATAGAGACTGAGACAGAGAGACAGATATAGAGACTGAGACAGAGAGACAGATATAGAGACTGAGACAGAGAGATAGAGACTGAGACAGAGAGATAGAGACTGAGACAGAGATAGAGACTGAGACAGAGAGACAGAGAGATAGAGACTGAGACAGAGAGACAGAGAGATAGAGACTGAGACAGAGAGAAAGAGAGATAGAGACTGAGACAGAGAGAAAGAGAGATAGAGACTGAGACAGATAGAGACTGAGACAGAGAGACAGAGAGATAGAGACTGAGACTGAGAGACAGAGAGATAGAGACTGAGACAGAGAGATAGAGACTGAGACAGAGATAGAGACTGAGACTGAGACAGAGAGCCAGAGATATAGTGACTGAGACAGAGAGACAGAGACTGAGACAGAGAGACAGAGACTGAGACAGAGAGATAGAGACTGAGACAGAGAGACAGACAGATAGAGACTGAGATCGAGATACAGAGAGATAGAGACTGAGACAGACAGAGAGATAGAGACTGAGACAGAGAGCCAGAGATATAGTGACTGAGACAGAGAGATAGAGACTGAGACAGAGAGACAGAGAGATAGAGACTGAGACAACGAGATAGAGACTGAGACAGAGAGACAGATATAGAGACTGAGACAGAGAGACAGATATAGAGACTGAGACAGAGAGATAGAGACTGAGACAGAGAGATAGAGACTGAGACAGTGAGATAGAGACTGAGACAGAGAGACAGAGATATAGAGACTGAGACAGAGATATAGAGACTGAGACAGAGAGATAGAGACTGAGACAAAGAGATAGAGACTGAGACAGAGAGACAGAGATAGAGACTGAGGTACAGAGATGGACTGAGACAGAGCCACAGAGAGATTGAGACTGAGACAGAGAGACAGAGAGATAGAGACTGAGACAGAGAGATAGAGAATGAGACAGAGAGATAGAGACTGAGACAGAGAGACAGAGACTGAGACAGAGAGACAGAGACTGAGACAGAGAGATGGAGACTGAGACAGAGAGACAGAGAGATAGAGACTGAGAAAGAGAGACAGAGAGATAGAGACTGACAGAGATAGAGACTGAGACAGAGAGACAGAGAGATAGAGACTGAGACAGAGATAGAGACTGAGACAGAGAGACAGAGAGATAGAGACTGAGACAGAGAGATAGAGACTGAGACAGAGAGACAGAGAGATAGAGACTGAGACAGAGAGATAGAGACTGAGACAGAGATAGAGACTGAGACAGAGAGACAGAGAGATAGAGACTGAGACAGAGAGACAGAGAGATAGAGACTGAGACAGAGATAGAGACTGAGACAGAGAGACAGAGAGATAGAGACTGAGACAGAGATAGAGACTGAGACAGAGAGATAGAGACTGAGACAGAGAGCCAGTGATATAGTGACTGAGACAGAGAGATAGAGACTGAGACAGAGAGATAGAGACTGAGACAGAGAGAGAGATAGATAGAGACTGAGACAGTGACAGAGAGATAGAGACTGAGACAGAGAGACAGAGACCGAGACAGAGAGATAGAGACTGAGACAGAGAGATAGAGACTGAGACAGAGATAGAGACTGAGACAGAGAGACAGAGAGATAGAGACTGAGACAGAGAGACAGAGAGATAGAGACTGAGACAGAGATAGAGACTGAGACAGAGAGATAGAGACTGAGACAGAGAGCCAGTGATATAGTGACTGAGACAGAGAGATAGAGACTGAGACAGAGAGATAGAGACTGAGACAGAGAGAGAGATAGATAGAGACTGAGACAGTGACAGAGAGATAGAGACTGAGACAGAGAGACAGAGACCGAGACAGAGAGATAGAGACTGAGACAGAGAGACAGAGAGATAGAGACTGAGACAGCGAGATAGAGACTGAGACAGAGAGATAGAGACTGAGACAGAGACAGAGACAGAGAGATAGAGACTGAGACAGAGACAGAGAGACAGAGCGATAGAGACTGAGACAGAGAGCCACAGATAGACTGAGACAGAGAGACAGAGACTGAGACAGAGAGATAGAGACTGAGACAGAGAGACAGAGAGACAGAGATATAGAGACTGAGACAGAGAGACAGAGAGACAGAGATATAGAGACTGAGACAGAGAGATAGAGAATGAGACAGAGAGACAGATATAGAGAATGAGACAGGGAGATAGAGACTGAGACAGGGAGACAGAGAGATCGAGACTGAGACAGAAAGATAGAGACTGAGACAGCGAGACAGAGAGATAGAGACTGAGACAGACAGATAGAGACTGAGACAGAGAGACAGAGAGATAGAGACTGAGACAGAGATATGTGGACTGAGACAGAGAGACAGAGAGATAGAGACTGAGACAGAGAGATAGAGACTGAGACAGAGAGACAGAGATAGAGACTGAGACAGAGAGATAGAGACTGAGACTGAGTTTGAGACAGGGACTGAGTGAGAGACTGAGACTGAGATAGAGAGAGACAGAGAGATAGAGCGACTGAGCTAGAGACAGAGAGATTGATAGAGTGAGATAGATACTGAGAGAGATGGAGAGACTGAGATAGAGACTGTGACTGAGATACTGAGAGAGACTGAGAGAGAGAGAGACAGAAAGAGACTGAGAGAGAGACTGAGAGACTCAGATAGAAACTGAGATACAGACTGAGACAGAGAGACAGAGAGATAGAGACTGAGACAGTGACAGAGAGATAGAGACTGAGACAGAGACAGAGAGATAGAGACCGAGACAGAGAGACAGAGAATTAGAGACTGAGACAGAGAGACTGAGACAGAGAGATAGAGACTGAGACAGAGAGACAGAGAGATATAGACTGAGACAGACAGAGAGGTAGAGACTGAGACAGAGAGACATAGAGATAGAGACTGAGACAGAGAGATATAGAGTGAGACAGACAGAGAGATAGAGACTGAGACAGAGAGACATAGAGATAGAGACTGAGACAGAGAGATAGAGACTGAGACAGAGAGACAGATTTAGAGACTGAGACAGAGCGATAAAGACTGAGACAGAGAGACAGATATAGAGACTGAGACAGGGAGATAGAGACTGAGACAGGGAGACGGAGAGATAGAGACTGAGACAGAAAGATAGAGACTGAGACAGAGAGACAGAGAGATAGTGAATGAGACAGAGATATGGAGACTGAGACAGAGAGACAGAGAGATAGAGAGTGAGACAGAGATAGAGACTGAGACAGAGAGATAGAGACAGAGACAGAGAGATAGAGACTGAGACAGAGAGACAGAGATAGAGACTGAGGCAGAGAGATAGAGACTGAGACAGAGAGACAGAGACATAGAGACTGAGACAGAGAGACAGAGATAGAGACTGAGGCAGAGAGATGGACTGAGACAGAGCCACAGAGAGATTGAGACTGAGACAGAGAGACAGAGAGATAGAGACTGAGACAGAGAGATAGAGACTGAGACAGAGAGACAGAGACTGAGACAGAGAGACAGAGAGACAGAGACTGAGACAGAGAGATAGAGACTGAGACAGAGAGATAGAGACTGAGACAGGGAGACAGAGAGATAGAGACTGAGACAGAGAGATAGAGACTGAGACAGAGAGACAGAGAGATAGAGACTGAGACAGAGAGACAGAGAGATGGAGACTGAGACAGAGAGACAGAGAGATAGAGACTGAGACAGAGAGACAGAGAGATAGAGACTGAGACAGAGAGACAGAGAGATAGAGACTGAGACAGAGAGAGAGACTGAGACAGAGAGACAGAGAGATAGAGACTGAGACAGAGATAGAGACTGAGACAGAGAGATAGAGACTGAGACAGAGAGACAGAGAGATAGAGACTGAGACAGAGACAGAGAGATAGAGACTGAGACAGAGAGACAGAGAGATAGAGACTGAGACAGAGACCCACAGATAGACTGAGACAGAGAGACAGAGATAGAGACTGAGACAGAGAGATAGAGACTGAGACAGAGAGATAGAGACTGAGACAGAGAGACAGAGAGATAGAGGCTGAGACAGACAGACGGAGAGATAGAGACTGAGACAGAGAGCCAGAGATAGAGACTGAGACAGAGAGATAGAGACTGAGACAGAGAGACAGAGACTGAGACAGAGAGATAGAGACTGAGAAAGAGAGACAGACAGATAGAGACTGAGATCGAGAGACAGAGAGATAGAGACTGAGACAGACAGAGAGATAGAGACTGAGACAGAGAGCCAGTGATATAGTGACTGAGACAGAGAGATAGAGACTGAGACAGAGAGACAGAGAGATAGAGACTGAGACAAAGAGATAGAGACTGAGACAAAGAGATAGAGACTGAGACAAAGAGATAGAGACTGAGACAGAGAGATAGAGACTGAGACAGAGAGATAGAGACTGAGACAGAGAGATAGAGACTGAGACAGAGAGACAGAGATATAGAGACTGAGACAGAGAGATAGAGACTGAGACAGAGAGACAGAGAGATAGAGACTGAGACAAAGAGATAGAGACTGAGACAGAGAGACAGATATAGAGACTGAGACAGAGAGATAGAGACTGAGACAGAGAGATAGAGACTGAGACAGAGAGACAGAGATATAGAGACTGAGACAGAGAGATAGAGAATGAGACAGAGAGACAGATATAGAGAATGAGACAGGGAGATAGAGACTGAGACAGGGAGACAGAGAGATAGAGACTGAGACAGAAAGATAGAGACTGAGACAGCGAGACAGAGAGATAGAGACTGAGACAGACAGATAGAGACTGAGACAGAGAGACAGAGAGATAGAGACTGAGACAGAGATATGTAGACTGAGACAGAGAGACAGACAGATAGAGACTGAGACAGAGAGATAGAGACTGAGACAGAGAGATAGAGACTGAGACAGCGAGACAGAGATAGAGACTGAGACAGAGAGATAGAGACTGAGACAGAGAGACAGAGATAGAGACTGAGACAGAGAGATAGAGACTGAGACTGAGTTTGAGACAGGGACTGAGTGAGAGACTGAGACTGAGATAGAGAGAGATAGAGAGAGAGGGAGACTGAGCGAGATTGAGAGACAGAGAGATAGAGCGACTGAGCTAGAGACAGAGAGATTGATAGAGTGAGATAGATACTGAGAGAGATGGAGAGACTGAGATAGAGACTGTGACTGAGATACTGAGAGAGACTGAGAGAGAGAGAGACAGAAAGAGACTGAGAGAGAGACTGAGAGACTCAGATAGAAACTGAGATAGAGACTGAGACAGAGAGACAGAGAGATAGAGACTGAGACAGTGACAGAGAGATAGAGACTGAGACAGAGACAGAGAGATAGAGACCGAGACAGAGAGACAGAGAATTAGAGACTGAGACAGAGAGACAGAGAGATAGAGACAGAGACAGAGAGACTGAGAGAGAGAGATAGAGACTGAGACAGAGAGACAGAGAGATATAGACTGAGACAGACAGAGAGATAGAGACTGAGACAGAGAGACATAGAGATAGAGACTGAGACAGAGATATAGACTGAGACAGACAGAGAGATAGAGACTGAGACAGCGAGACAGAGAGATAGAGACTGAGACAGACAGATAGAGACTGAGACAGAGAGACAGAGAGATAGAGACTGAGACAGAGATATGTAGACTGAGACAGAGAGACAGAGAGATAGAGACTGAGACAGAGAGATAGAGACTGAGACAGAGAGATAGAGACTGAGACAGCGAGACAGAGATAGAGACTGAGACAGAGAGATAGAGACTGAGACTGAGTTTGAGACAGGGACTGAGTGAGAGACTGAGACTGAGATAGAGAGAGATAGAGAGAGAGGGAGACTGAGCGAGATTGAGAGACAGAGAGATAGAGCGACTGAGCTAGAGACAGAGAGATTGATAGAGTGAGATAGATACTGAGAGAGATGGAGAGACTGAGATAGAGACTGTGACTGAGATACTGAGAGAGACTGAGAGAGAGAGAGACAGAAAGAGACTGAGAGAGAGACTGAGAGACTCAGATAGAAACTGAGATAGAGACTGAGACAGAGAGACAGAGAGATAGAGACTGAGACAGTGACAGAGAGATAGAGACTGAGACAGAGACAGAGAGATAGAGACCGAGACAGAGAGACAGAGAATTAGAGACTGAGACAGAGAGACAGAGAGATGGAGACAGAGAGACAGAGACTGAGACAGAGAGACAGAGAGATATAGACTGAGACAGAGAGACAGAGAATTAGAGACTGAGACAGAGAGACAGAGAGATAGAGACAGAGACAGAGAGACTGAGAGAGAGAGATAGAGACTGAGACAGAGAGACAGAGAGATATAGACTGAGACAGACAGAGAGATAGAGACTGAGACAGAGAGACATAGAGATAGAGACTGAGACAGAGATATAGACTGAGACAGACAGAGAGATAGAGACTGAGACAGAGAGACATAGAGATAGAGACTGAGACAGAGAGATAGAGACTGAGACAGAGAGACAGATATAGAGACTGAGACAGAGAGATAAAGACTGAGACAGAGAGATAAAGACTGAGACAGAGAGACAGATATAGAGACTGAGACAGGGAGATAGAGACTGAGACAGGGAGACAGAGAGATAGAGACTGAGACAGAAAGATAGAGACTGAGACAGAGAGACAGAGAGATAGTGAATGAGACAGAGATATGGAGACTGAGACAGAGAGACAGAGAGATAGAGAGTGAGACAGAGATAGAGACTGAGACAGAGAGATAGAGACTGAGACAGAGAGATAGAGACTGAGACAGAGAGACAGAGATAGAGACTGAGACAGAGAGATAGAGACTGAGACAGAGAGACAGAGATAGAGACTGAGGCAGAGAGATAGAGACTGAGACAGAGAGAGAGACATAGAGACTGAGACAGAGAGACAGAGATAGAGACTGAGGCAGAGAGATGGACTCAGACAGAGCCACAGAGAGATTGAGACTGAGACAGAGAGACAGAGAGATAGCGACTGAGACAGAGAGACAGAGACTGAGACAGAGAGACAGAGAGATAGAGACAGAGAGATAGAGACAGAGAGATAGAGACAGAGAGATAGAGACAGAGAGATGGAGACTGAGACAGAGAGACAGAGACTGAGACAGAGAGACAGAGAGATAGAGACAGAGAGATAGAGACAGAGAGATAGAGACAGAGAGATGGAGACTGAGACAGAGAGACAGAGAGACAGAGACTGAGACAGAGAGACAGAGAGACAGAGACTGAGACAGAGAGACAGATATAGAGACTGAGACAGGGAGATAGAGACTGAGACAGGGAGACAGAGAGATAGAGACTGAGACAGAGAGACAGAGACTGAGACAGAGAGACAGAGAGATAGAGGCTGAGACAGACAGACGGAGAGATAGAGATAGAGACAGAGAGCCAGAGATAGAGACTGAGACAGAGAGATAGAGACTGAGACAGAGAGACAGAGACTGAGACAGAGAGATAGAGACTGAGAAAGAGAGACAGACAGATAGAGACTGAGATCGAGAGACAGAGAGATAGAGACTGAGACAGACAGAGAGATAGAGACTGAGACAGAGAGCCAGTGATATAGTGACTGAGACAGAGAGATAGAGACTGAGACAGAGAGACAGAGAGATAGAGACTGAGACAAAGAGATAGAGACTGAGACAAAGAGATAGAGACTGAGACAAAGAGATAGAGACTGAGACAAAGAGATAGAGACTGAGACAGAGAGACAGATATAGAGACTGAGACAGAGAGATAGAGACTGAGACAGAGAGATAGAGACTGAGACAGAGAGATAGAGACTGAGACAGAGAGATAGAGACTGAGACAGAGAGACAGAGATATAGAGACTGAGACAGAGAGATAGAGACTGAGACAGAGAGACAGAGAGATAGAGACAGAGACAAAGAGATAGAGACTGAGACAGAGAGACAGATATAGAGACTGAGACAGAGAGATAGAGACTGAGACAGAGAGATAGAGACTGAGACAGAGAGACAGAGATATAGAGACTGAGACAGAGAGATAGAGAATGAGACAGAGAGACAGATATAGAGAATGAGACAGGGAGATAGAGACTGAGACAGGGAGACAGAGAGATAGAGACTGAGACAGAAAGATAGAGACTGAGACAGCGAGACAGAGAGATAGAGACTGAGACAGACAGATAGAGACTGAGACAGAGAGACAGAGAGATAGAGACTGAGACAGAGATATGTAGACTGAGACAGAGAGACAGAGAGATAGAGACTGAGACAGAGAGATAGAGACTGAGACAGAGAGATAGAGACTGAGACAGCGAGACAGAGATAGAGACTGAGACAGAGAGATAGAGACTGAGACAGAGAGACAGAGATAGAGACTGAGACAGAGAGATAGAGACTGAGACTGAGTTTGAGACAGGGACTGAGTGAGAGACTGAGACTGAGATAGAGAGAGATAGAGAGAGAGGGAGACTGAGCGAGATTGAGAGACAGAGAGATAGAGCGACTGAGCTAGAGACAGAGAGATTGATAGAGTGAGATAGATACTGAGAGAGATGGAGAGACTGAGATAGAGACTGTGACTGAGATACTGAGAGAGACTGAGAGAGAGAGAGACAGAAAGAGACTGAGAGAGAGACTGAGAGACTCAGATAGAAACTGAGATAGAGACTGAGACAGAGAGACAGAGAGATAGAGACTGAGACAGTGACAGAGAGATAGAGACTGAGACAGAGACAGAGAGATAGAGACCGAGACAGAGAGACAGAGAATTAGAGACTGAGACAGAGAGACAGAGAGATAGAGACAGAGACAGAGAGACTGAGAGAGAGAGATAGAGACTGAGACAGAGAGACAGAGAGATATAGACTGAGACAGACAGAGAGATAGAGACTGAGACAGAGAGACATAGAGATAGAGACTGAGACAGAGATATAGACTGAGACAGACAGAGAGATAGAGACTGAGACAGAGAGACATAGAGATAGAGACTGAGACAGAGAGATAGAGACTGAGACAGAGAGACAGATATAGAGACTGAGACAGAGAGATAAAGACTGAGACAGAGAGATAAAGACTGAGACAGAGAGACAGATATAGAGACTGAGACAGGGAGATAGAGACTGAGACAGGGAGACAGAGAGATAGAGACTGAGACAGAAAGATAGAGACTGAGACAGAGAGACAGAGAGATAGTGAATGAGACAGAGATATGGAGACTGAGACAGAGAGACAGAGAGATAGAGAGTGAGACAGAGATAGAGACTGAGACAGAGAGATAGAGACAGAGACAGAGAGATAGAGACTGAGACAGAGAGACAGAGATAGAGACTGAGACAGAGAGATAGAGACTGAGACAGAGAGACAGAGATAGAGACTGAGGCAGAGAGATAGAGACTGAGACAGAGAGAGAGACATAGAGACTGAGACAGAGAGACAGAGATAGAGACTGAGGCAGAGAGATGGACTCAGACAGAGCCACAGAGAGATTGAGACTGAGACAGAGAGACAGAGAGATAGCGACTGAGACAGAGAGACAGAGACTGAGACAGAGAGACAGAGAGATAGAGACAGAGAGATAGAGACAGAGAGATAGAGACAGAGAGATAGAGACAGAGAGATGGAGACTGAGACAGAGAGACAGAGAGATGGAGACTGAGACAGAGAGACAGAGAGACAGAGACTGAGACAGAGAGACAGAGAGACAGAGACTGAGACAGAGAGACAGATATAGAGACTGAGACAGGGAGATAGAGACTGAGACAGGGAGACAGAGAGATAGAGACTGAGACAGAGAGACAGAGACTGAGACAGAGAGATAGAGACAGAGAGATAGAGACAGAGAGATAGAGACAGAGAGATGGAGACTGAGACAGAGAGACAGAGAGATAGAGACTGAGACAGAGATAGAGACTGAGACAGAGAGACAGAGAGATAGAGACTGAGACAGAGATAGAGACTGAGACAGAGAGACAGAGAGATAGAGACAGAGAGACAGAGAGATAGAGACTGAGACAGAGAGACAGAGACTGAGACAGAGAGATAGAGACAGAGAGATAGAGACAGAGAGATAGAGACAGAGAGATGGAGACTGAGACAGAGAGACAGAGAGATAGAGACTGAGACAGAGATAGAGACTGAGACAGAGAGACAGAGAGATAGAGACTGAGACAGAGAGATAGAGGCTGAGACAGAGAGACAGAGATAGAGACTGAGGCAGAGAGATGGACTGAGACAGAGCCACAGAGAGATTGAGACTGAGACAGAGAGACAGAGAGATTGAGACTGAGACAGAGAGACAGAGAGATAGCGACTGAGACAGAGAGACTGAGACAGAGAGACAGAGACTGAGACAGAGATAGAGACAGAGAGATAGAGACAGAGAGATAGAGACAGAGAGATGGAGACTGAGTCAGAGAGACAGTGAGATAGAGACTGAGACAGAGATAGAGACTGAGACAGAGAGACAGAGAGATAGAGACTGAGACAGAGATAGAGACTGAGACAGAGAGATAGAGACTGAGACAGAGAGACAGAGAGATAGAGACTGAGACAGTGACAGAGAGATAGAGACTGAGACAGAGACAGAGAGACAGAGAGACAGAGACAGAGACAGAGAGTTAGAGACTGAGACAGCGAGATAGAGACTGAGACAGAGAGACAGAGAGATAGAGACTGAGACAGAGAGACAGAGAGATAGAGACTGAGACAGAGAGATAGAGACTGAGACAGAGACAGAGAGATAGAGACTGAGACAGAGAGACAGAGAGATAGAGACTGAGACAGAGAGATAGAGACTGAGACAGAGAGACAGAGAGATAGAGGCTGAGACAGACAGACAGAGACTGAGACAGAGAGCCACAGATAGACTGAGACAGAGAGACAGAGATAGAGACTGAGACAGAGAGATAGAGACTGAGACAGAGAGATAGAGACTGAGACAGAGAGACAGAGACTGAGACAGTGATATAGAGACTGAGAAAGAGAGACAGAGAGGTAGAGACTGAGACAGAGAGAGAGAGATAGAGAGTGAAACAGTGATAGAGACTGAGACAGTGAGATAGAGATAGAGACTGAGACAGAGATAGAGACTGAGACAGAAGGAAGAGACTGAGACAGAGAGATAGAGACTGAGACAGAGAGACAGACAGATAGAGACTGAGATCGAGAGACAGAGAGATAGAGACTGAGACAGAGAGCCAGAGATATAGTGACTGAGACAGAGAGATAGAGACTGAGACAGAGAGACAGAGAGATAGAGACTGAGACAACGAGATAGAGACTGAGACAGAGAGACAGATATAGAGACTGAGACAGAGAGATAGAGACTGAGACAGAGAGATAGAGACTGAGACAGAGAGATAGAGACTGAGACAGAGAGACAGAGATATAGAGACTGAGACAGAGAGATAGAGACTGAGACAGAGAGACAGAGATATAGAGACTGAGACAGAGATATAGAGACTGAGACAGAGAGATAGAGACTGAGACAGAGAGATAGAGACTGAGACAAAGAGATAGAGACTGAGGTACAGAGATGGACTGAGACAGAGCCACAGAGAGATTGAGACTGAGACAGAGAGACAGAGAGATAGAGACTGAGACAGAGAGATAGAGACTGAGACAGAGAGACAGAGACTGAGACAGAGAGACAGAGACTGAGACAGAGAGATGGAGACTGAGACAGAGAGACAGAGAGATAGAGACTGAGAAAGAGAGACAGAGATAGAGACTGACAGAGATAGAGACTGAGACAGAGAGACAGAGAGATAGAGACTGAGACAGAGAGATAGAGACTGAGACAGAGATAGAGACTGAGACAGAGAGACAGAGAGATAGAGACTGAGACAGAGAGACAGAGAGATAGAGACTGAGACAGAGAGACAGAGAGATAGAGACTGAGACAGAGATAGAGACTGAGACAGAGACAGAGACAGAGAGACAGAGAGACAGAGAGACAGAGAGACAGAGAGACTGAGACTGAGATAGAGACTGAGACTGAGACAGAGAGATAGAGACTGAGACTGAGACTGAGACTGAGACTGAGACAGAGAGACAGAGAGACAGAGAGACAGAGAGACACTGAGACTGAGATAGAGACTGAGACTGAGACAGAGAGATAGAGACTGAGACAGAGAGACAGAGACTGAGACAGAGAGACAGAGAGATAGAGACTGAGACAGAGAGACAGAGACTGAGACAGAGAGACAGAGAGATAGAGACTGAGACAGAGAGATAGAGACTGAGACAGAGAGACAGAGAGATAGAGACTGAGACAGAGAGACAGAGAGATAGAGACTGAGACAGAGAGACAGAGAGATAGAGACTGAGACAGAGAGACAGAGAGATAGAGACTGAGACAGAGAGATAGAGACTGAGACAGAGAGATAGAGACTGAGACAGAGAGATAGAGACTGAGACAGAGATAGAGACTGAGACAGAGAGACAGAGAGATAGAGACTGAGACAGAGAGACAGAGAGATAGAGACTGAGACAGAGAGACAGAGAGATAGAGACTGAGACAGAGATAGAGACTGAGACAGAGAGATAGAGACTGAGACAGAGAGAGAGATAGATGGAGACTGAGACAGTGACAGAGAGATAGAGACTGAGACAGAGAGACAGAGACCGGGACAGAGAGATAGAGACTGAGACAGAGAGACAGAGAGATAGAGACTGAGACAGCGAGATAGAGACTGAGACAGAGAGATAGAGACTGAGACTGAGACAGTCTCTATCTCTCTGTCTCTGTCTCAGTCTCAGTCTCTATCTCTCTGTCTCAGTCTCTATCTCGCTGTCTCAGTCTCTATCTCTCTGTCTCTCTGTCTCAGTCTCTATCTCTCTGTCCCGGTCTCTGTCTCTCTGTCTCAGTCTCTATCTCTCTGTCTCAGTCTCTATCTCTCTGTCACTGTCTCAGTCTCTATCTATCTCTCTCTCTGTCTCAGTCTCTATCTCTCTGTCTCAGTCTCTATCTCTCTGTCACTGTCTCAGTCTCTATCTATCTCTCTATCTGTCTCAGTCTCTATCTCTCTGTCTCAGTCTCTATCTCTCTGTCTCTGAGACAGAGACAGAGAGACAGAGAGATAGAGACTGAGACAGAGAGCCACAGATAGACTGAGACAGAGAGACAGAGACTGAGACAGAGAGATAGAGACTGAGACAGAGAGACAGAGATATAGAGACTGAGACAGAGAGATAGAGAATGAGACAGAGAGACAGATATAGAGAATGAGACAGGGAGATAGAGACTGAGACAGGGAGACAGAGAGATCGAGACTGAGGCAGAAAGATAGAGACTGAGACAGCGAGACAGAGAGATAGAGACTGCGACAGACAGATAGAGACTGAGACAGAGAGACAGAGAGATAGAGACTGAGACAGAGATATGTGGACTGAGACAGAGAGACAGAGAGATAGAGACTGAGACAGAGAGATAGAGACTGAGACAGAGAGACAGAGATAGAGACTGAGACAGAGAGATAGAGACTGAGACTGAGTTTGAGACAGGGACTGAGTGAGAGACTGAGACTGAGATAGATAGAGAGAGAGAGAGAGAGAGACTGAGCGAGATTGAGAGACAGAGAGATAGAGCGACTGAGCTAGAGACAGAGAGATTGATAGAGTGAGATAGATACTGAGAGAGATGGAGAGACTGAGATAGAGACTGTGACTGAGATACTGAGAGAGACTGAGAGAGAGAGAGACAGAAAGAGACTGAGAGAGAGACTGAGAGACTCAGATAGAAACTGAGATAGAGACTGAGACAGAGAGACAGAGAGATAGAGACTGAGACAGTGACAGAGAGATAGAGACTGAGACAGAGACAGAGAGATAGAGACCGAGACAGAGAGACAGAGAATTAGAGACTGAGACAGAGAGACTGAGACAGAGAGATAGAGACTGAGACAGAGAGACAGAGAGATATAGACTGAGACAGACAGAGAGATAGAGACTGAGACAGAGAGACATAGAGATAGAGACTGAGACAGAGAGATATAGAGTGAGACAGACAGAGAGATAGAGACAGAGACAGAGAGACATAGAGATAGAGACTGAGACAGAGAGATAGAGACTGAGACAGAGAGACAGATATAGAGACTGAGACAGAGAGATAAAGACTGAGACAGAGAGACAGATATAGAGACTGAGACAGGGAGATAGAGACTGAGACAGGGAGACGGAGAGATAGAGACTGAGACAGAAAGATAGAGACTGAGACAGAGAGACAGAGAGATAGTGAATGAGACAGAGATATGGAGACTGAGACAGAGAGACAGAGAGATAGAGAGTGAGACAGAGATAGAGACTGAGACAGAGAGATAGAGACAGAGACAGAGAGATAGAGACTGAGACAGAGAGACAGAGATAGAGACTGAGGCAGAGAGATAGAGACTGAGACAGAGAGACAGAGACATAGAGACTGAGACAGAGAGACAGAGATAGAGACTGAGGCAGAGAGATGGACTGAGACAGAGCCACAGAGAGATTGAGACTGAGACAGAGAGACAGAGAGATAGAGACTGAGACAGAGAGATAGAGACTGAGACAGAGAGACAGAGACTGAGACAGAGAGACAGAGAGATAGAGACTGAGACAGAGAGACAGAGACTGAGACAGAGAGATAGAGACTGAGACAGAGAGATAGAGACTGAGACAGAGAGATAGAGACTGAGACAGGGAGACAGAGAGATAGAGACTGAGACAGAGAGATAGAGACTGAGACAGAGAGACAGAGAGATAGAGACTGAGACAGAGAGACAGAGAGATGGAGACTGAGACAGAGAGACAGAGAGATAGAGACTGAGACAGAGAGACAGAGAGATAGAGACTGAGACAGAGAGACAGAGAGATAGAGACTGAGACAGAGATAGAGACTGAGACAGAGAGACAGAGAGATAGAGACTGAGACAGAGAGACAGAGAGATAGAGTCTGAGACAGAGAGAGAGACTGAGACAGAGAGACAGAGAGATAGAGACTGAGACAGAGATAGAGACTGAGACAGAGAGATAGAGACTGAGACAGAGAGACAGAGAGATAGAGACTGAGACAGAGAGACAGAGAGATAGAGACTGAGACAGAGACAGAGAGATAGAGACTGAGACAGAGAGACAGAGAGATAGAGACTGAGACAGAGACCCACAGATAGACTGAGACAGAGAGACAGAGATAGAGACTGAGACAGAGAGATAGAGACTGAGACAGAGAGATAGAGACAGAGACTGAGACAGAGAGATAGAGACTGAGACAGAGAGACAGAGAGATAGAGGCTGAGACAGACAGACAGAGAGATAGAGACTGAGACAGAGAGCCAGAGAGATCGAGACTGAGACAGAAAGATAGAGACTGAGACAGCGAGACAGAGAGATAGAGACTGCGACAGACAGATAGAGACTGAGACAGAGAGACAGAGAGATAGAGACTGAGACAGAGATATGTGGACTGAGACAGAGAGACAGAGAGATAGAGACTGAGACAGAGAGATAGAGACTGAGACAGAGAGACAGAGATAGAGACTGAGACAGAGAGATAGAGACTGAGACTGAGTTTGAGACAGGGACTGAGTGAGAGACTGAGACTGAGATAGAGAGAGACAGAGAGATAGAGCGACTGAGCTAGAGACAGAGAGATTGATAGAGTGAGATAGATACTGAGAGAGATGGAGAGACTGAGATAGAGACTGTGACTGAGATACTGAGAGAGACTGAGAGAGAGAGAGACAGAAAGAGACTGAGAGAGAGACTGAGAGACTCAGATAGAAACTGAGATAGAGACTGAGACAGAGAGACAGAGAGATAGAGACTGAGACAGTGACAGAGAGATAGAGACTGAGACAGTGACAGAGAGATAGAGACTGAGACAGAGACAGAGAGATAGAGACCGAGACAGAGAGACAGAGAATTAGAGACTGAGACAGAGAGACTGAGACAGAGAGATAGAGACTGAGACAGAGAGACAGAGAGATATAGACTGAGACAGACAGAGAGATAGAGACTGAGACAGAGAGACATAGAGATAGAGACTGAGACAGAGAGATATAGAGTGAGACAGACAGAGAGATAGAGACTGAGACAGAGAGACATAGAGATAGAGACTGAGACAGAGAGATAGAGACTGAGACAGAGAGACCGATATAGAGACTGAGACAGAGAGATAAAGACTGAGACAGAGAGACAGATATAGAGACTGAGACAGGGAGATAGAGACTGAGACAGGGAGACGGAGAGATAGAGACTGAGACAGAAAGATAGAGACTGAGACAGAGAGACAGAGAGATAGTGAATGAGACAGAGATATGGAGACTGAGACAGAGAGACAGAGAGATAGAGAGTGAGACAGAGATAGAGACTGAGACAGAGAGATAGAGACAGAGACAGAGAGATAGAGACTGAGACAGAGAGACAGAGATAGAGACTGAGGCAGAGAGATAGAGACTGAGACAGAGAGACAGAGACATAGAGACTGAGACAGAGAGACAGAGATAGAGACTGAGACAGAGAGATGGAGACTGAGACAGAGAGACAGAGAGATAGAGACTGAGACAGAGAGACAGAGAGATAGAGACTGAGACAGAGAGACAGAGAGATAGAGACTGAGACAGAGATAGAGACTGAGACAGAGAGACAGAGAGATAGAGACTGAGACAGAGAGACAGAGAGATAGAGTCTGAGACAGAGAGAGAGACTGAGACAGAGAGACAGAGAGATAGAGACTGAGACAGAGATAGAGACTGAGACAGAGAGATAGAGACTGAGACAGAGAGACAGAGAGATAGAGACTGAGACAGAGAGACAGAGAGATAGAGACTGAGACAGAGACAGAGAGATAGAGACTGAGACAGAGAGACAGAGAGATAGAGACTGAGACAGAGACCCACAGATAGACTGAGACAGAGAGACAGAGATAGAGACTGAGACAGAGAGATAGAGACTGAGACAGAGAGATAGAGACAGAGACTGAGACAGAGAGATAGAGACTGAGACAGAGAGACAGAGAGATAGAGGCTGAGACAGACAGACAGAGAGATAGAGACTGAGACAGAGAGCCAGAGAGATCGAGACTGAGACAGAAAGATAGAGACTGAGACAGCGAGACAGAGAGATAGAGACTGCGACAGACAGATAGAGACTGAGACAGAGAGACAGAGAGATAGAGACTGAGACAGAGATATGTGGACTGAGACAGAGAGACAGAGAGATAGAGACTGAGACAGAGAGATAGAGACTGAGACAGAGAGACAGAGATAGAGACTGAGACAGAGAGATAGAGACTGAGACTGAGTTTGAGACAGGGACTGAGTGAGAGACTGAGACTGAGATAGAGAGAGACAGAGAGATAGAGCGACTGAGCTAGAGACAGAGAGATTGATAGAGTGAGATAGATACTGAGAGAGATGGAGAGACTGAGATAGAGACTGTGACTGAGATACTGAGAGAGACTGAGAGAGAGAGAGACAGAAAGAGACTGAGAGAGAGACTGAGAGACTCAGATAGAAACTGAGATAGAGACTGAGACAGAGAGACAGAGAGATAGAGACTGAGACAGTGACAGAGAGATAGAGACTGAGACAGTGACAGAGAGATAGAGACTGAGACAGAGACAGAGAGATAGAGACCGAGACAGAGAGACAGAGAATTAGAGACTGAGACAGAGAGACTGAGACAGAGAGATAGAGACTGAGACAGAGAGACAGAGAGATATAGACTGAGACAGACAGAGAGATAGAGACTGAGACAGAGAGACATAGAGATAGAGACTGAGACAGAGAGATATAGAGTGAGACAGACAGAGAGATAGAGACTGAGACAGAGAGACATAGAGATAGAGACTGAGACAGAGAGATAGAGACTGAGACAGAGAGACCGATATAGAGACTGAGACAGAGAGATAAAGACTGAGACAGAGAGACAGATATAGAGACTGAGACAGGGAGATAGAGACTGAGACAGGGAGACGGAGAGATAGAGACTGAGACAGAAAGATAGAGACTGAGACAGAGAGACAGAGAGATAGTGAATGAGACAGAGATATGGAGACTGAGACAGAGAGACAGAGAGATAGAGAGTGAGACAGAGATAGAGACTGAGACAGAGAGATAGAGACAGAGACAGAGAGATAGAGACTGAGACAGAGAGACAGAGATAGAGACTGAGGCAGAGAGATAGAGACTGAGACAGAGAGACAGAGACATAGAGACTGAGACAGAGAGACAGAGATAGAGACTGAGGCAGAGAGATGGACTGAGACAGAGCCACAGAGAGATTGAGACTGAGGCAGAGAGACAGAGAGATAGAGACTGAGACAGAGAGATAGAGACTGAGACAGAGAGACAGAGACTGAGACAGAGAGACAGAGAGATAGAGACTGAGACAGAGAGACAGAGACTGAGACAGAGAGATAGAGACTGAGACAGAGAGATAGAGACTGAGACAGGGAGATAGAGACTGAGACAGGGAGACAGAGAGATAGAGACTGAGACAGAGAGATAGAGACTGAGACAGAGAGACAGAGAGATAGAGACTGAGACAGAGAGACAGAGAGATGGAGACTGAGACAGAGAGACAGAGAGATAGAGACTGCGACAGAGAGACAGAGAGATAGAGACTGAGACAGAGAGACAGAGAGATAGAGACTGAGACAGAGATAGAGACTGAGACAGAGAGACAGAGAGATAGAGACTGAGACAGAGAGACAGAGAGATAGAGACTGAGACAGAGAGAGAGAGACTGAGACAGAGAGACAGAGAGATAGAGACTGAGACAGAGATAGAGACTGAGACAGAGAGATAGAGACTGAGACAGAGACAGAGAGATAGAGACTGAGACAGAGAGACAGAGAGATAGAGACTGAGACAGAGACCCACAGATAGACTGAGACAGAGAGACAGAGATAGAGACTGAGACAGAGAGATAGAGACTGAGACAGAGAGATAGAGACTGAGACAGAGAGATAGAGACTGAGACAGAGAGATAGAGACAGAGACTGAGACAGAGAGATAGAGACTGAGACAGAGAGACAGAGAGATAGAGGCTGAGACAGACAGACAGAGAGATAGAGACTGAGACAGAGAGCCAGAGATATAGTGACTGAGACAGAGAGATAGAGACTGAGACAGAGAGACAGAGACTGAGACAGAGAGATAGAGACTGAGAAAGAGAGACAGACAGATCGAGACTGAGATCGAGAGACAGAGAGATAGAGACTGAGACAGACAGAGAGATAGAGACTGAGACAGAGAGCCAGTGATATAGTGACTGAGACAGAGAGATAGAGGCTGAGACAGAGAGACAGAGAGATAGAGACTGAGACAAAGAGATAGAGACTGAGACAAAGAGATAGAGACTGAGACAAAGAGATAGAGACTGAGACAGAGAGACAGATATAGAGACTGAGACAGAGAGATAGAGACTGAGACAGAGAGATAGAGACTGAGACAGAGAGATAGAGACTGAGACAGAGAGACAGAGATATAGAGACTGAGACAGAGAGACAGAGATATAGAGACTGAGACAGAGAGATAGAGACTGAGACAGAGAGATAGAGACTGAGACAAAGAGATAGAGACTGAGACAGAGAGACAGATATAGAGACTGAGACAGAGAGATAGAGACTGAGACAGAGAGATAGAGACTGAGACAGAGAGACAGAGATATAGAGACTGAGACAGAGAGATAGAGAATGAGACAGAGAGACAGATATAGAGAATGAGACAGGGAGATAGAGACTGAGACAGGGAGACAGAGACTGAGACAGAGAGACAGAGAGATAGAGACTGAGACAGAGAGACAGAGAGATAGAGGCTGAGACAGACAGACAGAGAGATAGAGACTGAGACAGAGAGCCAGAGATATAGTGACTGAGACAGAGAGATAGAGACTGAGACAGAGAGACAGAGACTGAGACAGAGAGATAGAGACTGAGAAAGAGAGACAGACAGATAGAGACTGAGATCGAGAGACAGAGAGATAGAGACTGAGACAGACAGAGAGATAGAGACTGAGACAGAGAGCCAGTGATATAGTGACTGAGACAGAGAGATAGAGACTGAGACAGAGAGACAGAGAGATAGAGACTGAGACAAAGAGATAGAGACTGAGACAAAGAGATAGAGACTGAGACAAAGAGATAGAGACTGAGACAGAGAGACAGATATAGAGACTGAGACAGAGAGATAGAGACTGAGACAGAGAGATAGAGACTGAGACAGAGAGATAGAGACTGAGACAGAGAGACAGAGATATAGAGACTGAGACAGAGAGACAGAGACTGAGACAGAGAGATAGAGACTGAGACAGAGAGATAGAGACTGAGACAAAGAGACAGATATAGAGACTGAGACAGAGAGATAGAGACTGAGACAGAGAGATAGAGACTGAGACAGAGAGACAGAGATATGGAGACTGAGACAGAGAGATAGAGAATGAGACAGAGAGACAGATATAGAGAATGAGACAGGGAGATAGAGACTGAGACAGGGAGACAGAGAGATAGAGACTGAGACAGAAAGATAGAGACTGAGACAGCGAGACAGAGAGATAGAGACTGAGACAGACAGATAGAGACTGAGACAGAGAGACAGAGAGATAGAGACTGAGACGGAGATATGTAGACTGAGACAGAGAGACAGAGAGATAGAGACTGAGACAGAGAGATAGAGACTGAGACAGCGAGACAGAGATAGAGACTGAGACAGAGAGATAGAGACTGAGACAGAGAGACAGAGATAGAGACTGAGACAGAGAGATAGAGACTGAGACTGAGTTTGAGACAGGGACTGAGTGAGAGACTGAGACTGAGATAGAGAGAGATAGAGAGAGAGGGAGACTGAGCGAGATTGAGAGACAGAGAGATAGAGCGACTGAGCTAGAGACAGAGAGATTGATAGAGTGAGATAGATACTGAGAGAGATGGAGAGACTGAGATAGAGACTGTGACTGAGATACTGAGAGAGACTGAGAGAGAGAGAGACAGAAAGAGACTGAGAGAGAGACTGAGAGACTCAGATAGAAACTGAGATAGAGACTGAGACAGAGAGACAGAGAGATAGAGACTGAGACAGTGACAGAGAGATAGAGACTGAGACAGAGACAGAGAGATAGAGACCGAGACAGAGAGACAGAGAATTAGAGACTGAGACAGAGAGACAGAGAGATAGAGACAGAGACAGAGAGACTGAGACAGAGAGATAGAGACTGAGACAGAGAGACAGAGAGATATAGACTGAGACAGACAGAGAGATAGAGACTGAGACAGAGAGACATAGAGATAGAGACTGAGACAGAGATATAGACTGAGACAGACAGAGAGATAGAGACTGAGACAGAGAGACATAGAGATAGAGACTGAGACAGAGAGATAGAGACTGAGACAGAGAGACAGATATAGAGACTGAGACAGAGAGATAAAGACTGAGACAGAGAGATAAAGACTGAGACAGAGAGACAGATATAGAGACTGAGACAGGGAGATAGAGACTGAGACAGGGAAACAGAGAGATAGAGACTGAGACAGAAAGATAGAGACTGAGACAGAGAGACAGAGAGATAGTGAATGAGACAGAGATATGGAGACTGAGACAGAGAGACAGAGATAGAGACTGAGACAGAGAGATAGAGACAGAGACAGAGAGATAGAGACTGAGACAGAGAGACAGAGATAGAGACTGAGACAGAGAGATAGAGACTGAGACAGAGAGACAGAGATAGAGACTGAGGCAGAGAGATAGAGACTGAGACAGAGAGAGAGACATAGAGACTGAGACAGAGAGACAGAGATAGAGACTGAGGCAGAGAGATGGACTCAGACAGAGCCACAGAGAGATTGAGACTGAGACAGAGAGACAGAGAGATAGCGACTGAGACAGAGAGACAGAGACTGAGACAGAGAGACAGAGACTGAGACAGAGAAATAGAGACAGAGAGATAGAGACAGAGAGATAGAGACAGAGAGATGGAGACTGAGACAGAGAGACAGAGAGATAGAGACTGAGACAGACATAGAGACTGAGACAGAGAGACAGAGACATAGAGACTGAGACAGAGAGACAGAGATAGAGACTGAGGCAGAGAGATGGACTGAGACAGAACCACAGAGAGATTGAGACTGAGACAGAGAAACAGAGAGATTGAGACTGAGACAGAGAGACAGAGAGATAGCGACTGAGACAGAGAGACTGAGACAGAGAGACAGAGACTGAGACAGAGAGACAGAGAGATAGCGACTGAGACAGAGAGACTGAGACAGAGAGACAGAGACTGAGACAGAGAGACAGAGACTGAGACAGAGAGATAGAGACAGAGAGATAGAGACAGAGAGATAGAGACAGAGAGATAGAGACAGAGAGATGGAGACTGAGTCAGAGAGACAGAGAGATAGAGACTGAGACAGAGATAGAGACTGAGACAGAGAGATAGAGACTGAGACAGAGAGATAGAGACTGAGACAGAGATAGAGACTGAGACAGAGAGATAGAGACTGAGACAGAGATAGAGACTGAGACAGAGATAGAGACTGAGACAGAGAGATAGAGACTGAGACAGAGAGACAGATAGATAGAGACTGAGACAGTGACAGAGAGATAGAGACTGAGACAGAGACAGAGACAGAGACAGAGACAGAGAGATAGAGACTGAGACAGAGAGACAGAGAGATAGAGACTGAGACAGCGAGATAGAGACTGAGACAGAGAGATAGAGACTGAGACAGAGACAGAGAGATAGAGACTGAGACAGAGAGACAGAGAGATAGAGACTGAGACAGAGAGATAGAGACTGAGACAGAGAGACAGAGAGATCGAGGCTGAGACAGACAGACAGAGACTGAGACAGAGAGCCACAGATAGACTGAGACAGAGAGACAGAGATAGAGACTGAGACAGAGAGATAGAGACTGAGACAGAGAGATAGAGACTGAGACAGAGAGACAGAGACTGAGACAGTGATAGAGAGACTGAGAAAGAGAGACAGAGAGGTAGAGACTGAGACAGAGAGAGAGAGAGATAGAGAGTGAAACAGTGATAGAGACTGAGACAGTGAGATAGAGATAGAGACAGAGACAGAGATAGAGACTGAGACAGAGAGATAGAGACTGAGACAGAGAGACAGAGTTAGAGATTGAGACAGAGAGACAGAGATAGAGGCTGAGACAGAGAGACAGAGAGATAGAGACTGAGACAGAGAGCCAGAGATATAGTGACTGAGACAGAGAGATAGAGACTGAGACAGAGAGATGAGACTGAGACAGAGAGATAGAGACTGAGAAAGAGAGACAGAGAGATAGAGACTGAGACAGAGAGCCAGAGATATAGTGACTGAGACAGAGAGATAGAGACTGAGACAGAGAGATGAGACTGAGACAGAGAGATAGAGACTGAGAAAGAGAGACAGACAGAGAGAGACTGAGATCGAGAGACAGAGAGATAGAGACTGAGACAGACAGAGAGATAGAGACTGAGACAGAGAGCCAGAGATATAGTGACTGAGACAGAGAGATAGAGACTGAGACAGAGAGACAGAGAGATAGAGAATGAGACAAAGAGATAGAGACTGAGACAGAGAGACAGATATAGAGACTGAGACAGAGAGATAGAGACTGAGACAGAGAGATAGAGACTGAGACAGAGAGACAGAGATATAGAGACTGAGACAGAGAGATAGAGACTGAGACAGAGAGATAGAGACTGAGACAGATAGACAGAGATATAGAGACTGAGACAGAGAGACAGAGATATAGAGACTGAGACAGAGAGATAGAGACTGAGACTGAGAGACAGAGATATAGAGACTGAGACAGAGAGATAGAGACTGCGACACAGAGACAGATATAGAGAATGAGACAGGGAGATAGAGACTGAGACAGGGAGACAGAGAGATAGAGACTGAGGCAGAAAGATAGAGACTGAGACAGCGAGACAGAGAGATAGAGACTGCGACAGACAGATAGAGACTGAGACAGAGAGACAGAGAGATAGAGACTGAGACAGAGATATGTGGACTGAGACAGAGAGACAGAGAGATAGAGACTGAGACAGAGAGATAGAGACTGAGACAGAGAGACAGAGATAGAGACTGAGACAGAGAGATAGAGACTGAGACTGAGTTTGAGACAGGGACTGAGTGAGAGACTGAGACTGAGATAGATAGAGAGAGAGAGAGAGAGAGACTGAGCGAGATTGAGAGACAGAGAGATAGAGCGACTGAGCTAGAGACAGAGAGATTGATAGAGTGAGATAGATACTGAGAGAGATGGAGAGACTGAGATAGAGACTGTGACTGAGATACTGAGAGAGACTGAGAGAGAGAGAGACAGAAAGAGACTGAGAGAGAGACTGAGAGACTCAGATAGAAACTGAGATAGAGACTGAGACAGAGAGACAGAGAGATAGAGACTGAGACAGTGACAGAGAGATAGAGACTGAGACAGAGACAGAGAGATAGAGACCGAGACAGAGAGACAGAGAATTAGAGACTGAGACAGAGAGACTGAGACAGAGAGATAGAGACTGAGACAGAGAGACAGAGAGATATAGACTGAGACAGACAGAGAGATAGAGACTGAGACAGAGAGACATAGAGATAGAGACTGAGACAGAGAGATATAGAGTGAGACAGACAGAGAGATAGAGACTGAGACAGAGAGACATAGAGATAGAGACTGAGACAGAGAGATAGAGACTGAGACAGAGAGACAGATATAGAGACTGAGACAGAGAGATAAAGACTGAGACAGAGAGACAGATATAGAGACTGAGACAGGGAGATAGAGACTGAGACAGGGAGACGGAGAGATAGAGACTGAGACAGAAAGATAGAGACTGAGACAGAGAGACAGAGAGATAGTGAATGAGACAGAGATATGGAGACTGAGACAGAGAGACAGAGAGATAGAGAGTGAGACAGAGATAGAGACTGAGACAGAGAGATAGAGACAGAGACAGAGAGATAGAGACTGAGACAGAGAGACAGAGATAGAGACTGAGGCAGAGAGATAGAGACTGAGACAGAGAGACAGAGACATAGAGACTGAGACAGAGAGACAGAGATAGAGACTGAGGCAGAGAGATGGACTGAGACAGAGCCACAGAGAGATTGTGACTGAGACAGAGAGACAGAGAGATAGAGACTGAGACAGAGAGATAGAGACTGAGACAGAGAGACAGAGACTGAGACAGAGAGACAGAGAGATAGAGACTGAGACAGAGAGACAGAGACTGAGACAGAGAGACAGAGACTGAGACAGAGAGATAGAGACTGAGACAGAGAGATAGAGACTGAGACAGAGAGATAGAGACTGAGACAGGGAGACAGAGAGATAGAGACTGAGACAGAGAGATAGAGACTGAGACAGAGAGACAGAGAGATAGAGACTGAGACAGAGAGACAGAGAGATGGAGACTGAGACAGAGAGACAGAGAGATAGAGACTGAGACAGAGAGACAGAGAGATAGAGACTGAGACAGAGAGACAGAGAGATAGAGACTGAGACAGAGATAGAGACTGAGACAGAGAGACAGAGAGATAGAGACTGAGACAGAGAGACAGAGAGATAGAGACTGAGACAGAGAGAGAGACTGAGACAGAGAGACAGAGAGATAGAGACTGAGACAGAGATAGAGACTGAGACAGAGAGATAGAGACTGAGACAGAGAGACAGAGAGATAGAGACTGAGACAGAGAGACAGAGAGATAGAGACTGAGACAGAGACAGAGAGATAGAGACTGAGACAGAGAGACAGAGAGATAGAGACTGAGACAGAGACCCACAGATAGACTGAGACAGAGAGACAGAGATAGAGACTGAGACAGAGAGATAGAGACTGAGACAGAGAGATAGAGACAGAGACTGAGACAGAGAGATAGAGACTGAGACAGAGAGACAGAGAGATAGAGGCTGAGACAGACAGACAGAGAGATAGAGACTGAGACAGAGAGCCAGAGAGATCGAGACTGAGACAGAAAGATAGAGACTGAGACAGCGAGACAGAGAGATAGAGACTGCGACAGACAGATAGAGACTGAGACAGAGAGACAGAGAGATAGAGACTGAGACAGAGATATGTGGACTGAGACAGAGAGACAGAGAGATAGAGACTGAGACAGAGAGATAGAGACTGAGACAGAGAGACAGAGATAGAGACTGAGACAGAGAGATAGAGACTGAGACTGAGTTTGAGACAGGGACTGAGTGAGAGACTGAGACTGAGATAGAGAGAGACAGAGAGATAGAGCGACTGAGCTAGAGACAGAGAGATTGATAGAGTGAGATAGATACTGAGAGAGATGGAGAGACTGAGATAGAGACTGTGACTGAGATACTGAGAGAGACTGAGAGAGAGAGAGACAGAAAGAGACTGAGAGAGAGACTGAGAGACTCAGATAGAAACTGAGATAGAGACTGAGACAGAGAGACAGAGAGATAGAGACTGAGACAGTGACAGAGAGATAGAGACTGAGACAGTGACAGAGAGATAGAGACTGAGACAGAGACAGAGAGATAGAGACCGAGACAGAGAGACAGAGAATTAGAGACTGAGACAGAGAGACTGAGACAGAGAGATAGAGACTGAGACAGAGAGACAGAGAGATATAGACTGAGACAGACAGAGAGATAGAGACTGAGACAGAGAGACATAGAGATAGAGACTGAGACAGAGAGATATAGAGTGAGACAGACAGAGAGATAGAGACTGAGACAGAGAGACATAGAGATAGAGACTGAGACAGAGAGATAGAGACTGAGACAGAGAGACCGATATAGAGACTGAGACAGAGAGATAAAGACTGAGACAGAGAGACAGATATAGAGACTGAGACAGGGAGATAGAGACTGAGACAGGGAGACGGAGAGATAGAGACTGAGACAGAAAGATAGAGACTGAGACAGAGAGACAGAGAGATAGTGAATGAGACAGAGATATGGAGACTGAGACAGAGAGACAGAGAGATAGAGAGTGAGACAGAGATAGAGACTGAGACAGAGAGATAGAGACAGAGACAGAGAGATAGAGACTGAGACAGAGAGACAGAGATAGAGACTGAGGCAGAGAGATAGAGACTGAGACAGAGAGACAGAGACATAGAGACTGAGACAGAGAGACAGAGATAGAGACTGAGGCAGAGAGATGGACTGAGACAGAGCCACAGAGAGATTGAGACTGAGGCAGAGAGACAGAGAGATAGAGACTGAGACAGAGAGATAGAGACTGAGACAGAGAGACAGAGACTGAGACAGAGAGACAGAGAGATAGAGACTGAGACAGAGAGACAGAGACTGAGACAGAGAGATAGAGACTGAGACAGAGAGATAGAGACTGAGACAGGGAGACAGAGAGATAGAGACTGAGACAGAGAGATAGAGACTGAGACAGAGAGACAGAGAGATAGAGACTGAGACAGAGAGACAGAGAGATGGAGACTGAGACAGAGAGACAGAGAGATAGAGACTGCGACAGAGAGACAGAGAGATAGAGACTGAGACAGAGAGACAGAGAGATAGAGACTGAGACAGAGATAGAGACTGAGACAGAGAGACAGAGAGATAGAGACTGAGACAGAGAGATAGAGACTGAGACAGAGAGAGAGAGACTGAGACAGAGAGACAGAGAGATAGAGACTGAGACAGAGATAGAGACTGAGACAGAGAGATAGAGACTGAGACAGAGACAGAGAGATAGAGACTGAGACAGAGAGACAGAGAGATAGAGACTGAGACAGAGACCCACAGATAGACTGAGACAGAGAGACAGAGATAGAGACTGAGACAGAGAGATAGAGACTGAGACAGAGAGATAGAGACTGAGACAGAGAGATAGAGACTGAGACAGAGAGATAGAGACAGAGACTGAGACAGAGAGATAGAGACTGAGACAGAGAGACAGAGAGATAGAGGCTGAGACAGACAGACAGAGAGATAGAGACTGAGACAGAGAGCCAGAGATATAGTGACTGAGACAGAGAGATAGAGACTGAGACAGAGAGACAGAGACTGAGACAGAGAGATAGAGACTGAGAAAGAGAGACAGACAGATCGAGACTGAGATCGAGAGACAGAGAGATAGAGACTGAGACAGACAGAGAGATAGAGACTGAGACAGAGAGCCAGTGATATAGTGACTGAGACAGAGAGATAGAGGCTGAGACAGAGAGACAGAGAGATAGAGACTGAGACAAAGAGATAGAGACTGAGACAAAGAGATAGAGACTGAGACAAAGAGATAGAGACTGAGACAGAGAGACAGATATAGAGACTGAGACAGAGAGATAGAGACTGAGACAGAGAGATAGAGACTGAGACAGAGAGATAGAGACTGAGACAGAGAGACAGAGATATAGAGACTGAGACAGAGAGATAGAGACTGAGACAGAGAGATAGAGACTGAGACAAAGAGATAGAGACTGAGACAGAGAGACAGATATAGAGACTGAGACAGAGAGATAGAGACTGAGACAGAGAGACAGAGATATAGAGACTGAGACAGAGAGATAGAGACTGAGACAGAGGGATAGAGACTGAGACAGAGAGACAGAGACTGAGACAGAGAGACAGAGAGATAGAGACTGAGACAGAGAGACAGAGATATAGTGACTGAGACACAGAGATAGAGACTGAGACAGAGAGACAGAGACTGAGACAGAGAGATAGAGACTGAGACAGAGAGACAGACAGATAGAGACTGAGATCGAGAGACAGAGAGATAGAGACTGAGACAGAGAGATAGAGACTGAGACAGAGAGACAGAGAGATAGAGGCTGAGACAGACAGACAGAGACTGAGACAGAGAGCCACAGATAGACTGAGACAGAGAGACAGAGATAGAGACTGAGACAGAGAGATAGAGACTGAGACAGAGAGATAGAGACTGAGACAGAGAGACAGAGACTGAGACAGTGATATAGAGACTGAGAAAGAGAGACAGAGAGGTAGAGACTGAGACAGAGAGAGAGAGAGATAGAGAGTGAAACAGTGATAGAGACTGAGACAGTGAGATAGAGATAGAGACAGAGACAGAGATAGAGACTGAGACAGAGAGATAGAGACTGAGACAGAGAGACAGAGTTAGAGATTGAGACAGAGAGACAGAGATAGAGGCTGAGACAGAGAGACAGAGAGATAGAGACTGAGACAGAGAGCCAGAGATATAGTGACTGAGACAGAGAGATAGAGACTGAGACAGAGAGATGAGACTGAGACAGAGAGATAGAGACTGAGAAAGAGAGACAGACAGAGAGAGACTGAGATCGAGAGACAGAGAGATAGAGACTGAGACAGACAGAGAGATAGAGACTGAGACAGAGAGCCAGAGATATAGTGACTGAGACAGAGAGATAGAGACTGAGACAGAGAGACAGAGAGATAGAGACTGAGACAAAGAGATAGAGACTGAGACAGAGAGACAGATATAGAGACTGAGACAGAGAGACAGATATAGAGACTGAGACAGAGAGATAGAGACTGAGACAGAGAGATAGAGACTGAGACAGAGAGACAGAGATATAGAGACTGAGACAGAGAGATAGAGACTGAGACAGAGAGATAGAGACTGAGACAGAGAGACAGATATAGAGACTGAGACAGAGAGATAGAGACTGAGACAGAGAGATAGAGACTGAGACAGAGAGACAGAGATATAGAGACTGAGACAGAGAGATAGAGACTGAGACAGAGATAGAGACTGAGACAGAGAGATAGAGACTGAGACAGAGAGACAGAGATAGAGACTGAGACAGAGAGATAGAGACTGAGACAGAGAGACAGATAGATAGAGACTGAGACAGTGACAGAGAGATAGAGACTGAGACAGAGACAGAGAGACAGAGAGATAGAGACTGAGACAGCGAGATAGAGACTGAGACAGAGAGATAGAGACTGAGACAGAGACAGAGAGATAGAGACTGAGACAGAGAGACAGAGAGATAGAGACTGAGACAGAGAGATAGAGACTGAGACAGAGAGACAGAGAGATAGAGGCTGAGACAGACAGACAGAGACTGAGACAGAGAGCCACAGATAGACTGAGACAGAGAGACAGAGATAGAGACTGAGACAGAGACTGAGACAGAGAGATAGAGACTGAGACAGAGAGACAGAGACTGAGACAGTGATATAGAGACTGAGAAAGAGAGACAGAGAGGTAGAGACTGAGACAGAGAGAGAGAGAGATAGAGAGTGAAACAGTGATAGAGACTGAGACAGTGAGATAGAGATAGAGACAGAGACAGAGATAGAGACTGAGACAGAGAGATAGAGACTGAGACAGAGAGACAGAGTTAGAGATTGAGACAGAGAGACAGAGATAGAGGCTGAGACAGAGAGACAGAGAGATAGAGACTGAGACAGAGAGCCAGAGATATAGTGACTGAGACAGAGAGATAGAGACTGAGACAGAGAGATGAGACTGAGACAGAGAGATAGAGACTGAGAAAGAGAGACAGACAGAGAGAGACTGAGATCGAGAGACAGAGAGATAGAGACTGAGACAGACAGAGAGATAGAGACTGAGACAGAGAGCCAGAGATATAGTGACTGAGACAGAGAGATAGAGACTGAGACAGAGAGACAGAGAGATAGAGACTGAGACAAAGAGATAGAGACTGAGACAGAGAGACAGATATAGAGACTGAGACAGAGAGATAGAGACTGAGACAGAGAGATAGAGACTGAGACAGAGAGACAGAGATATAGAGACTGAGACAGAGAGATAGAGACTGAGACAGAGAGATAGAGACTGAGACAGAGAGACAGATATAGAGACTGAGACAGAGAGATAGAGACTGAGACAGAGAGATAGAGACTGAGACAGAGAGACAGAGATATAGAGACTGAGACAGAGAGATAGAGACTGAGACAGAGATAGAGACTGAGACAGAGAGATAGAGACTGAGACAGAGAGACAGATAGATAGAGACTGAGACAGTGACAGAGAGATAGAGACTGAGACAGAGACAGAGAGACAGAGACAGAGACAGAGAGATAGAGACTGAGACAGAGAGACAGAGAGATAGAGACTGAGACAGCGAGATAGAGACTGAGACAGAGAGATAGAGACTGAGACAGAGACAGAGAGATAGAGACTGAGACAGAGAGACAGAGAGATAGAGACTGAGACAGAGAGATAGAGACTGAGACAGAGAGACAGAGAGATAGAGGCTGAGACAGACAGACAGAGACTGAGACAGAGAGCCACAGATAGACTGAGACAGAGAGACAGAGATAGAGACTGAGACAGAGAGATAGAGACTGAGACAGAGAGATAGAGACTGAGACAGAGAGACAGAGACTGAGACAGTGATATAGAGACTGAGAAAGAGAGACAGAGAGGTAGAGACTGAGACAGAGAGAGAGAGAGATAGAGAGTGAAACAGTGATAGAGACTGAGACAGTGAGATAGAGATAGAGACAGAGACAGAGATAGAGACTGAGACAGAGAGATAGAGACTGAGACAGAGAGACAGGGTTAGAGATTGAGACAGAGAGACAGAGATAGAGGCTGAGACAGAGAGACAGAGATATAGTGACTGAGACAGAGAGATAGAGACTGAGACAGAGAGATGAGACTGAGACAGAGAGATAGAGACTGAGAAAGAGAGACAGACAGAGAGAGACTGAGATCGAGAGACAGAGAGATAGAGACTGAGACAGACAGAGAGATAGAGACTGAGACAGAGAGCCAGAGATATAGTGACTGAGACAGAGAGATAGAGACTGAGACAGAGAGACAGAGAGATAGAGACTGAGACAAAGAGATAGAGACTGAGACAGAGAGACAGATATAGAGACTGAGACAGAGAGATAGAGACTGAGACAGAGAGATAGAGACTGAGACAGAGAGACAGAGATATAGAGACTGAGACAGAGAGATAGAGACTGAGACAGAGAGATAGAGACTGAGACAGAGAGACAGAGATATAGAGACTGAGACAGAGAGATAGAGACTGAGACAGAGAGATAGAGACTGAGACAGAGAGATGAGACTGAGACAGAGAGATGAGACTGAGACAGAGAGATAGAGACTGAGACTGAGAGACAGAGATATAGAGACTGAGACAGAGAGATAGAGACTGCGACACAGAGACAGATATAGAGAATGAGACAGGGAGATAGAGACTGAGACAGGGAGACAGAGAGATAGAGACTGAGACAGAAAGATAGAGACTGAGACAGCGAGACAGAGAGATAGAGACTGAGACAGACAGATAGAGACTGAGACAGAGAGACAGAGAGATAGAGACTGAGACAGAGATATGTAGACTGAGACAGAGAGACAGAGAGATAGAGACTGAGACAGAGAGACAGAGATAGAGACTGAGACTGAGTTTGAGACAGGGACTGAGTGAGAGACTGAGACTGAAATAGAGAGAGATAGAGAGAGAGAGAGACTGAGCGAGATTGAGAGACAGAGAGATAGAGCGATTGAGCTAGAGACAGAGAGATTGATAGAGTGAGATAGATACTGAGAGAGATGGAGAGACTGAGATAGAGACTGTGACTGAGATACTGAGAGAGACTGAGAGAGAGAGAGACAGAAAGGGACTGAGAGAGAGACTGAGAGACTCAGATAGAAACTGAGATAGAGACTGAGACAGAGAGACAGAGAGATAGAGACTGAGACAGTGACAGAGAGATAGAGACTGAGACAGAGACAGAGAGATAGAGACCGAGACAGAGAGACAGAGAATTAGAGACTGAGACAGAGAGACAGAGAGATAGAGACTGAGACAGAGAGACTGAGACAGAGAGATAGAGACTGAGACAGAGAGACAGAGAGATATAGACTGAGACAGACAGAGAGATAGAGATTGAGACAGAGAGACAGAGATAAAGGCTGAGACAGAGAGACAGAGAGATAGAGACTGAGACAAAGAGATAGAGACTGAGACAGAGAGATAGAGACTGAGACAGAGAGATAGAGACTGAGACAGAGAGATAGAGACTGAGACAGAGAGACAGAGATATAGAGACTGAGACAGAGAGATAGAGAATGAGACAGAGAGATAGAGACTGAGACAGAGAGACAGAGATATAGAGACTGAGACAGAGAGATAGAGAATGAGACAGAGAGATAGAGACTGAGACAGAGAGACAGAGATATAGAGACTGAGACAGAGAGATAGAGAATGAGACAGGGAGATAGAGACTGAGACAGGGAGACAGAGAGATAGAGACTGAGACAGAAAGATAGAGACTGAGACAGAGAGATAGAGACTGAGACAGACAGATAGAGACTGAGACAGAGAGACAGAGAGATAGAGACTGAGACAGAGATATGTAGACTGAGACAGAGGGACAGAGAGATAGAGACTGAGACAGAGAGATAGAGACTGAGACAGAGAGACAGAGATAGAGACTGAGACAGAGAGATAGAGACTGAGACTGAGTTTGAGACAGGGACTGAGTGAGAGACTGAGACTGAGATAGAGAGAGATAGAGAGAGAGGGAGACTGAGCGAGATTGAGAGACAGAGAGATAGAGCGACTGAGCTAGAGACAGAGAGATTGATAGAGTGAGATAGATACTGAGAGAGATGGAGAGACTGAGATAGAGACTGTGACTGAGATACTGAGAGAGACTGAGAGAGAGAGAGACAGAAAGAGACTGAGAGAGAGACTGAGAGACTCAGATAGAAACTGAGATAGAGACTGAGACAGAGAGACAGAGAGATAGAGACTGAGACAGTGACAGAGAGATAGAGACCGAGAGACAGAGAATTAGAGACTGAGACAGAGAGACAGAGAGATAGAGACTGAGACAGAGAGACTGAGACAGAGAGATAGAGACTGAGACAGAGAGACAGAGAGATATAGACTGAGACAGACAGAGAGATAGAGACTGAGACAGAGAGATATGGACTGAGACAGACAGAGAGATAGAGACTGAGACAGAGAGACATAGAGATAGAGACTGAGACAGAGAGATAGAGACTGAGACAGAGAGACAGATATAGAGACTGAGACAGAGAGATAAATACTGAGACAGAGAGATAAAGACTGAGACAGAGAGACAGACATAGAGACTGAGACAGGGAGATAGAGACTGAGACAGGGAGACAGAGAGATAGAGACTGAGACAGAAAGATAGAGACTGAGACAGAGAGACAGAGAGATAGTGAATGAGACAGAGATATGGAGACTGAGACAGAGAGACAGAGAGATAGAGAGTGAGACAGAGATAGAGACTGAGACAGAGAGATAGAGATAGAGACTGAGACAGAGAGACAGAGATAGAGACTGAGACAGAGAGATAGAGACTGAGACAGAGAGACAAAGATAGAGACTGAGGCAGAGAGATAGAGACTGAGACAGAGAGACAGAGACATAGAGACTGAGACAGAGAGACAGAGATAGAGACTGAGGCAGAGAGATGGACTGAGACAGAGCCACAGAGAGATTGAGACTGAGACAGAGAGACAGAGAGATAGCGACTGAGACAGAGAGACAGAGACTGAGACAGAGAGACAGAGACTGAGACAGAGAGATAGAGACAGAGAGATAGAGACAGAGAGATGGAGACTGAGACAGAGAGACAGAGAGATAGAGACAGAGAGATAGAGACAGAGAGATGGAGACTGAGACAGAGAGACAGAGAGATAGAGACTGAGACAGAGATAGAGACTGAGACAGAGAGATAGAGACTGAGACAGAGAGACAGATAGATAGAGACTGAGACAGTGACAGAGAGACAGAGAGACAGAGACCGAGACAGAGACATAGAGACTGAGAAAGAGAGACAGAGAGATAGAGACTGAGACAGCGAGATAGAGACTGAGACAGAGAGATAGAGATTGAGACAGAGACAGAGAGATAGAGACTGAGACAGAGAGACAGAGAGATAGAGACTGAGACAGAGACAGAGAGATAGAGACTGAGACAGAGAGACAGAGAGATAGAGACTGAGACAGAGAGACAGAGAGATAGAGGCTGAGACAGACAGACAGAGACTGAGACAGAGAGCCACAGATAGACTGAGACAGAGAGACAGAGATAGAGACTGAGACAGAGAGATAGAGACTGAGACAGAGAGACAGAGACTGAGACAGTGATATAGAGACTGAGAAAGAGAGACAGAGAGGTAGAGACTGAGACAGAGAGAGAGAGAGATAGAGAGTGAAACAGTGATAGAGACTGAGACAGTGAGATAGAGATAGAGGCTAAGACAGAGATAGAGACTGAGACAGAAAGATAGAGACTGAGACAGAGAGACAGAGATAGAGGCTGAGACAGAGAGACAGAGAGATAGAGACTGAGACAGAGAGCCAGAGATATAGTGACTGAGACAGAGAGATAGAGACTGAGACAGAGAGACTGAGACTGAGACAGAGAGATAGAGACTGAGAAAGAGAGACAGACAGATAGAGACTGAGATCGAGAGACAGAGAGATAGAGACTGAGACAGACAGAGAGATAGAGACTGAGACAGAGAGCCAGAGATATAGTGACTGAGACAGAGAGATAGAGACTGAGACAGAGAGACAGAGAGATAGAGACTGAGACAAAGAGATAGAGACTGAGACAGAGAGACAGATATAGAGACTGAGACAGAGAGATAGAGACTGAGACAGAGAGATAGAGACTGAGACAGAGAGACAGAGATATAGAGACTGAGACAGAGAGATAGAGACTGAGACAGAGAGATAGAGACTGAGACAGAGAGACAGAGATATACAGACTGAGACAGAGAGATAGAGACTGAGACACAGAGACAGATATAGAGAATGAGACAGGGAGATAGAGACTGAGACAGGGAGACAGAGAGATAGAGACTGAGACAGAAAGATAGAGACTGAGACAGCGAGACAGAGAGATAGAGACTGAGACAGACAGATAGAGACTGAGACAGAGAGACAGAGATAGAGGCTGAGACAGAGAGACAGAGAGATAGAGACTGAGACAGAGAGCCAGAGATATAGTGACTGAGACAGAGAGATAGAGACTGAGACAGAGAGACTGAGACTGAGACAGAGAGATAGAGACTGAGAAAGAGAGACAGACAGATAGAGACTGAGATCGAGAGACAGAGAGATAGAGACTGAGACAGACAGAGAGATAGAGACTGAGACAGAGAGCCAGAGATATAGTGACTGAGACAGAGAGATAGAGACTGAGACAGAGAGACAGAGAGATAGAGACTGAGACAAAGAGATAGAGACTGAGACAGAGAGACAGATATAGAGACTGAGACAGAGAGATAGAGACTGAGACAGAGAGACAGAGATATAGAGACTGAGACAGAGAGATAGAGACTGAGACAGAGAGATAGAGACTGAGACAGAGAGACAGAGATATACAGACTGAGACAGAGAGATAGAGACTGAGACACACAGACAGATATAGAGAATGAGACAGGGAGATAGAGACTGAGACAGGGAGACAGAGAGATAGAGACTGAGACAGAAAGATAGAGACTGAGACAGCGAGACAGAGAGATAGAGACTGAGACAGACAGATAGAGACTGAGACAGAGAGACAGAGAGATAGAGACTGAGACAGAGATATGTAGACTGAGACAGAGAGACAGAGAGATAGAGACTGAGACAGAGAGATAGAGACTGAGACAGAGAGATAGAGACTGAGACAGAGAGACAGAGATAGAGACTGAGACTGAGTTTGAGACAGGGACTGAGTGAGAGACTGAGACTGAAATAGAGAGAGATAGAGAGAGAGAGAGACTGAGCGAGATTGAGAGACAGAGAGATAGAGCGACTGAGCTAGAGACAGAGAGATTGATAGAGTGAGATAGATACTGAGAGAGATGGAGAGACTGAGATAGAGACTGTGACTGAGACACTGAGAGAGACTGAGAGAGAGAGAGACAGAAAGAGACTGAGGGAGAGACTGAGAGACTCAGATAGAAACTGAGATAGAGACTGAGACAGAGAGACAGAGAGATAGAGACTGAGACAGTGACAGAGAGATAGAGACTGAGACAGAGACAGAGAGATAGAGACCGAGACAGGGAGACAGAGAATTAGAGACTGAGACAGAGAGACAGAGAGACAGAGAGATAGAGACTGAGACAGAGAGACTGAGACAGAGAGATAGAGACTGAGACAGAGACAGAGAGATATAGACTGAGACAGACAGAGAGATAGAGACTGAGACAGAGAGACATAGAGATAGAGACTGAGACAGAGAGATACAGACTGAGACAGAGAGACAGATATAGAGACTGAGACAGAGATAGAGACTGAGACAGAGAGACAGATATAGAGACTGAGACAGGGAGATAGAGACTGAGACAGGGAGACAGAGAGATAGAGACTGAGACAGAAAGATAGAGACTGAGACAGAGAGACAGAGAGATAGTGAATGAGACAGAGATATGGAGACTGAGACAGAGAGACAGAGATAGAGACTGAGGCAGAGAGATAGAGACTGAGACAGAGAGACAGAGACATAGAGACTGAGACAGAGAGACAGAGATAGAGACTGAGGCAGAGAGATGGACAGAGACAGAGCCACAGAGAGATTGAGACTGAGACAGAGAGACAGAGAGATAGAGACTGAGACAGAGAGACAGAGACTGAGACAGAGAGACAGAGACTGAGACAGAGAGACAGAGAGATAGAGACTGAGAGATAGAGACAGAGAGATAGAGACTGAGAGATAGAGACAGAGAGATAGAGACTGAGACAGAGAGACAGAGAGATGGAGACTGAGACAGAGAGACAGAGAGATAGAGACTGAGACAGAGAGACAGAGAGATAGAGACTGAGACAGAGACAGAGAGACAGAGACCGAGACAGAGAGACAGAGAGACAGAGACCGAGACAGAGAGATAGAGACTGAGACAGAGAGACAGAGAGATAGAGACTGAGACAGCGAGATAGAGACTGAGACAGAGACAGAGAGATAGACTGAGACAGAGAGATAGAGACTGAGACAGAGAGCCACAGATAGACTGAGACAGAGAGCCACAGATAGACTGAGACAGAGAGACAGAGATAGAGACTGAGACAGAGAGATAGAGACTGAGACAGAGAGATAGAGACTGAGACAGAGAGACAGAGAGATAGAGGCTGAGACAGACAGACAGAGAGATCGAGACTGAGACAAAGAGACAGAGACTGAGACAGTGATATAGAGACTGAGAAAGAGAGACAGAGAGGTAGAGACTGAGACAGAGGGAGAGAGAGATAGAGAGTGAAACAGTGATAGAGACTGAGATAGTGAGATAGAGATAGAGACTGAGACAGAGATAGAGACTGAGACAGAGATAGAGACTGAGACAGAGAGATAGAGACTGAGACAGAGAGACAGAGTTAGAGATTGAGACAGAGAGACAGAGATAAAGGCTGAGACAGAGAGACAGAGAGATAGAGACTGAGACAGAGAGCCAGAGATATAGTGACTGAGACAGAGAGACAGAGACTTAGACAGAGAGATAGAGACTGAGACAGAGAGACAGACAGATAGAGACTGAGATCGAGAGACAGAGAGATAGAGACTGAGACAGAGAGACAGAGATAGAGACTGAGACAGAGAGATAGAGACTGAGACTGAGTTTGAGACAGGGACTGAGTGAGAGACTGAGACTGAGATAGAGAGAGATAGAGAGAGAGAGAGATAGAGACTGAGACAGAGAGACAGAGAGATAGAGGCTGAGACAGAGATAAAGAGAGATAGAGACTGAGACAGAGGGACAGAGAGATAGAGAGTGAGACAGAGATAGAGACTGAGACAGAGAGCCAGAGATAGAGACTGAGACAGAGAGATAGAGACTGAGACAGAGAGACAGAGATAGAGACTGAGACTGAGACAGAGAGACAGAGATAGAGACTGAGACAGAGAGATAGAGACTGAGACAGAGAGACAGAGACATAGAGACTGAGACAGAGAGACAGAGATAGAGACTGAGGCAGAGAGATGGACTGAGACAGAGCCACAGAGAGATTGAGACTGAGACAGAGAGACAGAGAGATAGAGACTGAGACAGAGAGATAGAGACTGAGACAGAGAGACAGAGACTGAGACAGAGAGACAGAGATAGAGACTGAGAGATAGAGACTGAGAGATAGAGACTGAGAGATAGAGACAGAGAGATAGAGACTGAGAGATAGAGACAGAGAGATAGAGACTGAGAGATAGAGACTGAGAGATAGAGACAGAGAGATGGAGACTGAGACAGAGAGACAGAGAGATGGAGACTGAGACAGAGAGACAGAGAGATGGAGACTGAGACAGAGAGACAGAGAGATAGAGACAGAGAGATAGAGACAGAGAGATAGAGACAGAGAGATAGAGACTGAGAGATAGAGACAGAGAGATAGAGACTGAGACAGAGAGACAGAGAGATGGAGACTGAGACAGAGAGACAGAGAGATAGAGATAGAGACAGAGACAGAGAGATAGAGACTGAGACAGAGAGACAGATAGATAGAGACTGAGACAGTGACAGAGAGATAGAGACTGAGACAGAGACAGAGAGACAGAGACAGAGAGACAGAGAGACAGAGACCGAGACAGAGAGATAGAGACTGAGACAGAGAGACAGAGAGATAGAGACTGAGACAGCGAGATAGAGTCTGAGACAGCGAGATAGAGACTGAGACAGAGACAGAGAGATAGACTGAGACAGAGAGACAGAGAGATAGAGACTGAGACAGAGAGCCACAGATAGACTGAGACAGAGAGCCACAGATAGACTGAGACAGAGAGACAGAGAGATAGAGACTGAGACAGAGAGATAGAGACTGAGACAGAGAGATAGAGACTGAGACAGAGAGACAGAGAGATAGAGGCTGAGACAGACAGACAGAGAGATCGAGACTGAGACAAAGGGACAGAGACTGAGACAGTGATATAGAGACTGAGAAAGAGAGACAGAGAGGTAGAGACTGAGACAGAGGGAGAGAGAGATAGAGAGTGAAACAGTGATAGAGACTGAGATAGTGAGATAGAGATAGAGACTGAGACAGAGATAGAGACTGAGACAGAGAGATAGAGACTGAGACAGAGAGACAGAGTTAGAGATTGAGACAGAGAGACAGAGATAAAGGCTGAGACAGAGAGACAGAGAGATAGAGACTGAGACAGAGAGCCAGAGATATAGTGACTGAGACAGAGAGACAGAGACTTAGACAGAGAGATAGAGACTGAGACAGAGAGACAGACAGATAGAGACTGAGATCGAGAGACAGAGAGATAGAGACTGAGACAGACAGAGAGATAGAGACTGAGACAGAGAGCCAGAGATATAGTGACTGAGACAGAGAGATAGAGACTGAGACAGAGAGACAGAGAGATAGAGACTGAGACAAAGAGATAGAGACTGACACAGAGAGACAGATATAGAGACTGAGACAGAGAGATAGAGACTGAGACAGAGAGATAGAGACTGAGACAGAGAGACAGAGATATAGAGACTGAGACAGAGAGATAGAGACTGAGACACTGAGACAGATATAGAGAATGAGACAGGGAGATAGAGACTGAGACAGGGAGACAGAGAGATAGAGACTGAGACAGAAAGATAGAGACTGAGACAGCGAGACAGAGAGATAGAGACTGTGACAGACAGATAGAGACTGAGACAGAGAGACAGAGAGATAGAGACTGAGACAGAGATATGTAGACTGAGACAGAGAGATAGAGACTGAGACAGAGAGACAGAGACATAGAGACTGAGACAGAGAGACAGAGATAGAGACTGAGGCAGAGAGATGGACTGAGACAGAGCCACAGAGAGATTGAGACTGAGACAGAGAGACAGAGAGATAGAGACTGAGACAGAGAGATAGAGACTGAGACAGAGAGACAGAGACTGAGACAGAGAGACAGAGATAGAGACTGAGAGATAGAGACTGAGAGATAGAGACTGAGAGATAGAGACTGAGAGATAGAGACAGAGAGATAGAGACTGAGAGATAGAGACAGAGAGATGGAGACTGAGACAGAGAGACAGAGAGATGGAGACTGAGACAGAGAGACAGAGAGATGGAGACTGAGACAGAGAGACAGAGAGATAGAGACAGAGAGATAGAGACAGAGAGATAGAGACAGAGAGATAGAGACTGAGAGATAGAGACAGAGAGATAGAGACTGAGACAGAGAGACAGAGAGATGGAGACTGAGACAGAGAGACAGAGAGATAGAGATAGAGACGGAGACAGAGAGATAGAGACTGAGACAGAGAGACAGATAGATAGAGACTGAGACAGAGAGACAGAGACAGAGACAGAGAGACAGAGACAGAGAGACAGAGACAGAGAGACAGAGAGACAGAGACCGAGACAGAGAGATAGAGACTGAGACAGAGAGACAGAGAGATAGAGACTGAGACAGCGAGATAGAGTCTGAGACAGCGAGATAGAGACTGAGACAGAGACAGAGAGATAGACTGAGACAGAGAGACAGAGAGATAGAGACTGAGACAGAGAGCCACAGATAGACTGAGACAGAGAGCCACAGATAGACTGAGACAGAGAGACAGAGAGATAGAGACTGAGACAGAGAGATAGAGACTGAGACAGAGAGATAGAGACTGAGACAGAGAGACAGAGAGATAGAGGCTGAGACAGACAGACAGAGAGATCGAGACTGAGACAAAGGGACAGAGACTGAGACAGTGATATAGAGACTGAGAAAGAGAGACAGAGAGGTAGAGACTGAGACAGAGGGAGAGAGAGATAGAGAGTGAAACAGTGATAGAGACTGAGATAGTGAGATAGAGATAGAGACTGAGACAGAGATAGAGACTGAGACAGAGAGATAGAGACTGAGACAGAGAGACAGAGTTAGAGATTGAGACAGAGAGACAGAGATAAAGGCTGAGACAAAGAGACAGAGAGATAGAGACTGAGACAGAGAGCCAGAGATATAGTGACTGAGACAGAGAGACAGAGACTTAGACAGAGAGATAGAGACTGAGACAGAGAGACAGACAGATAGAGACTGAGATCGAGAGACAGAGAGATAGAGACTGAGACAGACAGAGAGATAGAGACTGAGACAGAGAGCCAGAGATATAGTGACTGAGACAGAGAGATAGAGACTGAGACAGAGAGACAGAGAGATAGAGACTGAGACAAAGAGATAGAGACTGACACAGAGAGACAGATATAGAGACTGAGACAGAGAGATAGAGACTGAGACAGAGAGATAGAGACTGAGACAGAGAGATAGAGACTGAGACAGAGAGACAGAGATATAGAGACTGAGACAGAGAGATAGAGACTGAGACACTGAGACAGATATAGAGAATGAGACAGGGAGATAGAGACTGAGACAGGGAGACAGAGAGATAGAGACTGAGACAGAAAGATAGAGACTGAGACAGCGAGACAGAGAGATAGCGACTGTGACAGACAGATAGAGACTGAGACAGAGAGACAGAGAGATAGAGACTGAGACAGAGATATGTAGACTGAGACAGAGAGACAGAGAGATAGAGACTGAGACAGAGAGACAGAGATAGAGACTGAGACAGAGAGATAGAGACTGAGACTGAGTTTGAGACAGGGACTGAGTGAGAGACTGAGACTGAGATAGAGAGAGATAGAGAGAGAGAGAGATAGAGACTGAGACAGAGAGAGACAGAGAGATAGAGGCTGAGACAGAGATACAGAGAGATAGAGACTGAGACAGAGGGACAGAGAGATAGAGAGTGAGACAGAGATAGAGACTGAGACAGAGAGCCAGAGATAGAGACTGAGACAGAGAGATAGAGACTGAGACAGAGAGACAGAGATAGAGACTGAGACTGAGACAGAGAGACAGAGATAGAGACTGAGACAGAGAGAAAGAGACTGAGACAGAGAGACAGAGATCGAGACTGAGACAGAGAGAAAGAGACTGAGACAGAGAGACAGAGATCGAGACTGAGACAGAGATAGAGACGGAGACAGAGAGATAGAGACTGAGACAGAGAGACAGATAGATAGAGACTGAGACAGAGAGAAAGAGACTGAGACAGAGAGACAGAGATCGAGACTGAGACAGAGAGATAGAGACTGAGACAGAGATATAGAGACTGAGAGATAGAGACAGAGAGATAGAGACAGAGAGATGGAGACTGAGACAGAGAGACAGTGAGATAGAGACTGAGACAGAGATAGAGACTGAGACAGAGAGACAGAGAGATAGCGACTGAGACAGAGAGATAGCGACTGAGACAGAGAGACAGAGACTGAGACAGAGAGACAGAGACTGAGACAGAGAGATAGAGACAGAGAGATAGAGACAGAGAGATAGAGACAGAGAGATGGAGACTGAGACAGAGAGACAGAGAGATAGAGACTGAGACAGAGATAGAGACTGAGACAGAGAGATAGAGACTGAGACAGAGAGACAGATAGATAGAGACTGAGACAGTGACAGAGAGACAGAGAGACAGAGACCGAGACAGAGAGATAGAGACTGAGAAAGAGAGACAGAGAGATAGAGACTGAGACAGCGAGATAGAGACTGAGACAGAGAGATAGAGACTGAGACAGAGACAGAGAGATAGAGACTGAGACAGAGAGACAGAGAGATAGAGACTGAGACAGAGAGACAGAGAGATAGAGGCTGAGACAGACAGACAGAGACTGAGACAGAGAGCCACAGATAGACTGAGACAGAGAGACAGAGATAGAGACTGAGACCGAGAGATAGAGACTGAGACAGAGAGATAGAGACTGAGACAGAGAGATAGAGACTGAGACAGAGAGACAGAGACTGAGACAGTGATATAGAGACTGAGAAAGAGAGACAGAGAGGTAGAGACTGAGACAGAGAGAGAGAGAGATAGAGAGTGAAACAGTGATAGAGACTGAGACAGTGAGATAGAGATAGAGGCAGAGACAGAGATAGAGACTGAGACAGAGAGATAGAGACTGAGACAGAGAGACAGAGATAGAGGCTGAGACAGAGAGACAGAGAGATAGAGACTGAGACAGAGAGCCAGAGATATAGTGACTGAGACAGAGAGATAGAGACTGAGACAGAGAGACTGAGACTGAGACAGAGAGATAGAGACTGAGAAAGAGAGACAGACAGATAGAGACTGAGATCGAGAGACAGAGAGATAGAGACTGAGACAGACAGAGAGATAGAGACTGAGACAGAGAGCCAGAGATATAGTGACTGAGACAGAGAGATAGAGACTGAGACAGAGAGACAGAGAGATAGAGACTGAGACAAAGAGATAGAGACTGAGACAGAGAGACAGATATAGAGACTGAGACAGAGAGATAGAGACTGAGACAGAGAGATAGAGACTGAGACAGAGAGATAGAGACTGAGACAGAGAGATGGAGACTGAGACAGAGAGATAGAGACTGAGACAGAGAGACAGAGATATACAGACTGAGACAGAGAGATAGAGACTGAGACACAGAGACAGATATAGAGAATGAGACAGGGAGATAGAGACTGAGACAGGGAGACAGAGAGATAGAGACTGAGACAGAAAGATAGAGACTGAGACAGCGAGACAGAGAGATAGAGACTGAGACAGACAGATAGAGACTGAGACAGAGAGACAGAGAGATAGAGACTGAGACAGAGATATGTAGACTGAGACAGAGAGACAGAGAGATAGAGACTGAGACAGAGAGATAGAGACTGAGACAGAGAGATAGAGACTGAGACAGAGAGACAGAGATAGAGACTGAGACTGAGTTTGAGACAGGTACTGAGTGAGAGACTGAGACTGAAATAGAGAGAGATAGAGAGAGAGAGAGACTGAGCGAGATTGAGAGACAGAGAGATAGAGCGACTGAGCTAGAGACAGAGAGATTGATAGAGTGAGATAGATACTGAGAGAGATGGAGAGACTGAGATAGAGACTGTGACTGAGACACTGAGAGAGACTGAGAGAGAGAGAGAGACAGAAAGAGACTGAGAGAGAGACTGAGAGACTCAGATAGAAACTGAGATAGAGACTGAGACAGAGAGATAGAGACTGAGACAGTGACAGAGAGATAGAGACTGAGACAGAGACAGAGAGATAGAGACCGAGACAGAGAGACAGAGAATTAGAGACTGAGACAGAGAGACAGAGAGACAGAGAGATACAGACTGAGACAGAGAGACTGAGACAGAGAGATAGAGACTGAGACAGAGACAGAGAGATATAGACTGAGACAGACAGAGAGATAGAGACTGAGACAGAGAGAGAGATAGAGACTGAGACAGAGAGACATAGAGATAGAGACTGAGACAGAGAGATACAGACTGAGACAGAGAGACAGATATAGAGACTGAGACAGAGATAGAGACTGAGACAGAGAGACAGATATAGAGACTGAGACAGGGAGATAGAGACTGAGACAGGGAGACAGAGAGATAGAGACTGAGACAGAAAGATAGAGACTGAGACAGAGAGACAGAGAGATAGTGAATGAGACAGAGATATGGAGACTGAGACAGAGAGACAGAGATAGAGACTGAGGCAGAGAGATAGAGACTGAGACAGAGAGACAGAGACATAGAGACTGAGACAGAGAGACAGAGATAGAGACTGAGGCAGAGAGATGGACAGAGACAGAGCCACAGAGAGATTGAGACTGAGACAGAGAGACAGAGAGATAGAGACTGAGACAGAGAGACAGAGACTGAGACAGAGAGACAGAGACTGAGACAGAGAGACAGAGAGATAGAGACTGAGAGATAGAGACTGAGAGATAGAGACAGAGAGATAGAGACAGAGAGATAGAGACTGAGAGATAGAGACTGAGAGATAGAGACAGAGAGATAGAGACTGAGAGATAGAGACAGAGAGATAGAGACAGAGAGATAGAGACAGAGAGATAGAGACAGAGAGATAGAGACTGAGAGATAGAGACAGAGAGATAGAGACTGAGACAGAGAGACAGAGAGATGGAGACTGAGACAGAGAGACAGAGAGATAGAGACTGAGACAGAGAGACAGAGAGATAGAGACTGAGACAGAGATAGAGACGGAGACAGAGAGATAGAGACTGAGACAGAGAGACAGATAGATAGAGACTGAGACAGTGACAGAGAGATAGAGACTGAGACAGAGACAGAGAGACAGAGACCGAGACAGAGAGACAGAGAGACAGAGACCGAGACAGAGAGATAGAGACTGAGACAGAGAGACAGAGAGACAGAGAGACAGAGACCGAGACAGAGAGATAGAGACTGAGACAGCGAGATAGAGACTGAGACAGAGACAGAGAGATAGACTGAGACAGAGAGATAGAGACTGAGACAGAGAGCCACAGATAGACTGAGACAGAGAGCCACAGATAGACTGAGACAGAGAGACAGAGATAGAGACTGAGACAGAGAGATAGAGACTGAGACAGAGAGATAGAGACTGAGACAGAGAGACAGAGAGATAGAGGCTGAGACAGACAGACAGAGAGATCGAGACTGAGACAAAGAGACAGAGACTGAGACAGTGATATAGAGACTGAGAAAGAGAGACAGAGAGGTAGAGACTGAGACAGAGGGAGAGAGAGATAGAGAGTGAAACAGTGATAGAGACTGAGATAGTGAGATAGAGATAGAGACTGAGACAGAGATAGAGACTGAGACAGAGAGATAGAGACTGAGACAGAGAGACAGAGTTAGAGATTGAGACAGAGAGACAGAGATAAAGGCTGAGACAGAGAGACAGAGAGATAGAGACTGAGACAGAGAGCCAGAGATATAGTGACTGAGACAGAGAGACTGAGACTTAGACAGAGAGATAGAGACTGAGACAGAGAGACAGACAGATAGAGACTGAGATCGAGAGACAGAGAGATAGAGACTGAGACAGACAGAGAGATAGAGACTGAGACAGAGAGCCAGAGATATAGTGACTGAGACAGAGAGATAGAGACTGAGACAGAGAGACAGAGAGATAGAGACTGAGACAAAGAGATAGAGACTGACACAGAGAGACAGATATAGAGACTGAGACAGAGAGATAGAGACTGAGACAGAGAGATAGAGACTGAGACAGAGAGATAGAGACTGAGACAGAGAGACAGAGATATAGAGACTGAGACAGAGAGATAGAGACTGAGACACTGAGACAGATATAGAGAATGAGACAGGGAGATAGAGACTGAGACAGGGAGACAGAGAGATAGAGACTGAGACAGAAAGATAGAGACTGAGACAGCGAGACAGAGAGATAGAGACTGTGACAGACAGATAGAGACTGAGACAGAGAGACAGAGAGATAGAGACTGAGACAGAGATATGTCGACTGAGACAGAGAGACAGAGAGATAGAGACTGAGACAGAGAGACAGAGATAGAGACTGAGACAGAGAGATAGAGACTGAGACTGAGTTTGAGACAGGGACTGAGTGAGAGACTGAGACTGAGATAGAGAGAGATAGAGAGAGAGAGAGATAGAGACTGAGACAGAGAGACAGAGAGATAGAGGCTGAGACAGAGATACAGAGAGATAGAGACTGAGACAGAGGGACAGAGAGATAGAGAGTGAGACAGAGATAGAGACTGAGACAGAGAGCCAGAGATAGAGACTGAGACAGAGAGATAGAGACTGAGACAGAGAGACAGAGATAGAGACTGAGACTGAGACAGAGAGACAGAGATAGAGACTGAGACAGAGAGATAGAGACTGAGACAGAGAGACAGAGAGATAGAGACTGAGACAGAGAGACAGAGAGACAGAGAGATAGAGACAGAGAGATAGAGACTGAGACAGAGAGACAGAGAGATAGAGACTGAGACAGAGAGACAGAGAGAAAGAGACTGAGACAGAGAGACAGAGATCGAGACTGAGACAGAGATAGAGACGGAGACAGAGAGATAGAGACTGAGACAGAGAGACAGATAGATAGAGACTGAGACAGAGAGAAAGAGACTGAGACAGAGAGACAGAGATCGAGACTGAGACAGAGAGATAGAGACTGAGACAGAGATATAGAGACTGAGACAGAGAGACAGAGAGATGGAGACTGAGACAGAGAGACAGAGAGATAGAGACTGAGACATAGAGACAGAGAGATAGAGACTGAGACAGAGAGACAGAGACCGAGACAGAGAGACAGAGAGACAGAGAGACAGAGACCGAGACAGAGAGATAGAGACTGAGACAGAGAGACAGAGAGATAGAGACTGAGACAGCGAGATAGAGACTGAGACAGAGAGATAGAGACTGAGACAGGGACAGAGAGATAGACTGAGACAGAGAGACAGAGAGATAGAGACTGAGACAGAGAGCCACAGATAGACTGAGACAGAGAGACAGAGATAGAGACTGAGATAGAGACTGTGACAGAGAGATAGAGACTGAGACAGAGAGATAGAGACTGAGACAGAGAGACAGAGAGATAGAGGCTGAGACAGACAGACAGAGAGATAGAGGCTGAGACAGACAGACAGAGAGATCGAGACTGAGACAAAGAGACAGAGACTGAGACAGTGATATAGAGACTGAGAAAGAGAGACAGAGAGGTAGAGACTGAGACAGAGAGAGAGAGAGATCGAGAGTGAAACAGTGATAGAGACTGAGACAGTGAGATAGAGACTGGGACAGAGAGATAGAGACTGAGACAGAGAGACAGAGTTAGAGATTGAGACAGAGAGACAGAGATAAAGGCTGAGACAGAGAGATAGAGACTGAGACAGAGAGCCAGAGATATAGTGACTGAGACAGAGAGACAGAGACTGAGACAGAGAGATAGAGACTGAGACAGAGAGACAGACAGATAGAGACTGAGATCGAGAGACAGAGAGATAGAGACTGAGACAGACAGAGAGATAGAGACTGAGACAGAGAGCCAGAGATATAGTGACTGAGACACAGAGATAGAGACTGAGACAAAGAGATAGAGACTGAGACAGAGAGACAGATATAGAGACTGAGACAGAGAGATAGAGACTGAGACAGAGAGATAGAGACTGAGACAGAGAGATAGAGACTGAGACAGAGAGACAGAGATATAGAGACTGAGACAGAGAGATAGAGACTGAGACACTGAGACAGATATAGAGAATGAGACAGGGAGATTGAGACAGGGAGACAGAGAGATAGAGACTGAGACAGAAAGATAGAGACTGAGACAGCGAGACAGAGAGATAGAGACTGTGACAGACAGATAGAGACTGAGACAGAGAGACAGAGAGATAGAGACTGAGACAGAGATATGTAGACTGAGACAGAGAGACAGAGAGATAGAGACTGAGACAGAGAGACAGAGATAGAGACTGAGACAGAGAGATAGAGACTGAGACTGAGACTGAGTTTGAGACAGGGACTGAGTGAGAGACTGAGACTGAGATAGAGAGAGATAGAGAGAGAGAGAGAGAGAGATAGAGACTGAGACAGAGAGACAGAGAGATAGAGGCTGAGACAGAGATACAGAGAGATAGAGACTGAGACAGAGGGACAGAGAGATAGAGAGTGAGACAGAGATAGAGACTGAGACAGAGAGACAGAGAGATAGAGACTGAGACAGCGAGATAGAGACTGAGACAGAGAGATAGAGACTGAGACAGAGACAGAGAGATAGACTGAAACAGAGAGACAGTGAGATAGAGACTGAGACAGAGAGCCACAGATAGACTGAGACAGAGAGACTGAGATAGAGACTGAGACAGAGAGAGAGAGACTGAGACAGAGAGATAGAGACTGAGACAGAGAGACAGAGAGATAGAGGCTGAGACAGACAGACAGAGAGATCGAGACTGAGACAAAGAGACAGAGACTGAGACAGTGATATAGAGACTGAGAAAGAGAGACAGAGAGGTAGAGACTGAGACAGAGAGAGAGAGAGATAGAGAGTGAAACAGTGATAGAGACTGAGACAGTGAGATAGAGATAGAGACTGAGACAGAGAGATAGAGACTGAGACAGAGAGACAGAGTTAGAGATTGAGACAGAGAGACAGAGATAAAGGCTGAGACAGAGAGACAGAGAGATAGAGACTGAGACAGAGAGCCAGAGATATAGTGACTGAGACAGAGAGACAGAGACTGAGACAGAGAGATAGAGACTGAGACAGAGAGACAGACAGATAGAGACTGAGATCGAGAGACAGAGAGATAGAGACTGAGACAGACAGAGAGATAGAGACTGAGACAGAGAGCCAGAGATATAGTGACTGAGACAGAGAGATAGAGACTGAGACAGAGAGACAGAGAGATAGAGACTGAGACAAAGAGATAGAGACTGAGACAGAGAGACAGATATAGAGACTGAGACAGAGAGATAGAGACTGAGACAGAGAGATAGAGACTGAGACAGAGAGACAGATATATAGAGACTGAGACAGAGAGATAGAGACTGAGACACTGAGACAGATATAGAGAATGAGACAGGGAGATAGAGAATGAGACAGGGAGACAGAGAGATAGAGACTGAGACAGAAAGATAGAGACTGAGACAGCGAGACAGAGAGATAGAGACTGTGACAGACAGATAGAGACTGAGACAGAGAGACAGAGAGATAGAGACTGAGACAGAGATATGTAGACTGAGACAGAGAGACAGAGAGATAGAGACTGAGACAGAGAGACAGAGATAGAGACTGAGACAGAGAGATAGAGACTGAGACTGAGTTTGAGACAGGGACTGAGTGAGAGACTGAGACTGAGATAGAGAGAGATAGAGAGAGAGAGAGATAGAGACTGAGACAGAGAGACAGAGAGATAGAGGCTGAGACAGAGATACAGAGAGATAGAGACTGAGACAGAGGGACAGAGAGATAGAGAGTGAGACAGAGATAGAGACTGAGACAGAGAGCCAGAGATAGAGACTGAGACAGAGAGAAAGAGACTGAGACAGAGAGACAGAGATCGAGACTGAGACAGAGATAGAGACGGAGACAGAGAGATAGAGACTGAGACAGAGAGACAGAGAGAAAGAGACTGAGACAGAGAGAAAGAGACTGAGACAGAGAGACAGAGATCGAGACTGAGACAGAGAGATAGAGACTGAGACAGAGAGATAGAGACTGAGACAGAGAGACAGAGAGATGGAGACTGAGACAGAGAGACAGAGAGATAGAGACTGAGACAGAGAGACAGAGAGATAGAGACTGAGACAGAAATAGAGACTGAGACAGAGAGACAGAGAGACAGAGAGACAGAGACCGAGACAGAGAGATAGAGACTGAGACAGAGAGACAGAGAGACAGAGAGACAGAGAGACAGAGAGACAGAGAGACAGAGACCGAGACAGAGAGACAGAGAGACAGAGAGACAGAGAGACAGAGAGACAGAGACCGAGACAGAGAGATAGAGACTGAGACAGAGAGACAGAGACCGAGACAGAGAGACAGAGAGACAGAGACCGAGACAGAGAGACAGAGAGACAGAGAGACAGAGAGACAGAGAGACAGAGAGACAGAGACCGAGACAGAGAGATAGAGACTGAGACAGAGAGACAGAGAGACAGAGACCGAGACAGAGAGACAGAGAGACAGAGAGACAGAGACCGAGACAGAGAGACAGAGAGACAGAGAGACAGAGAGACAGAGACCGAGACAGAGAGACAGAGAGACAGAGAGACAGAGAGACAGAGACCGAGACAGAGAGATAGAGACTGAGACAGAGAGACAGAGACCGAGACAGAGAGACAGAGAGACAGAGAGACAGAGAGACAGAGAGACCGAGACAGAGAGACAGAGAGACAGAGAGACAGAGAGACAGAGAGACAGAGAGACAGAGAGACAGAGAGACAGAGAGACAGAGACCGAGACAGAGAGATAGAGACTGAGAGAGAGAGACAGAGAGACAGAGACCGAGACAGAGAGACAGAGAGACAGAGAGACAGAGACCGAGACAGAGAGACAGAGAGACAGAGAGACAGAGAGACAGAGAGACAGAGAGACAGAGAGACAGAGAGACAGAGACCGAGACAGAGAGATAGAGACTGAGACAGCGAGATAGAGACTGAGACAGAGAGATAGAGACTGAGACAGAGACAGAGAGATAGACTGAGACAGAGAGACAGAGATATAGAGACTGAGACAGAGAGCCACAGATAGACTGAGACAGAGAGACAGAGACTGAGACAGAGAGATAGAGACTGAGACAGAGAGATAGAGACTGAGACAGAGAGACAGAGAGATAGAGGCTGAGACAGAGACATAGAGACTGAGACAGAGACAGAGAGATAGACTGAGACAGAGAGACAGAGAGATAGAAACTGAGACAGAGAGCCACAGATAGACTGAGACAGAGAGATAGAGACTGAGACAGAGAGATAGAGCCTGAGACAGAGACAGAGAGATAGACTGAGACAGAGAGACAGAGAGATAGAGACTGAGACAGAGAGCCACAGATAGACTGAGACAGAGAGATAGAGACTGAGACAGAGAGATAGAGACTGAGACAGAGATAGAGACTGAGACAGAATGACAGAGATATGTAGACTGAGACAGAGAGACAGAGAGATAGAGGCTGAGACAGACAGACAGAGAGATCGAGACTGAGACAAAGAGACAGAGACTGAGACAGTGATATAGAGACTGCAAAGAGAGACAGAGAGGTAGAGACTGAGACAGAGAGAGAGAGAGATAGAGAGTGAAACAGTGATAGAGACTGAGACAGTGAGATAGAGACTGGGACAGAGAGATAGAGACTGAGACAGAGAGACAGAGTTAGAGATTGAGACAGAGAGACAGAGATAAAGGCTGAGACAGAGAGACAGAGAGATAGAGACTGAGACAGAGAGCCAGAGATATAGTGACTGAGACAGAGAGACAGAGACTGAGACAGAGAGACAGAGACTGAGACAGAGAGATAGAGACTGAGACAGAGAGACAGACAGATAGAGACTGAGATCGAGAGACAGAGAGATAGAGACTGGGACAGAGAGATAGAGACTGAGACAGAGAGACAGAGTTAGAGATTGAGACAGAGAGACAGAGATAAAGGCTGAGACAGAGAGACAGAGAGATAGAGACTGAGACAGAGAGCCAGAGATATAGTGACTGAGACAGAGAGACAGAGACTGAGACAGAGAGACAGAGACTGAGACAGAGAGATAGAGACTGAGACAGAGAGACAGACAGATAGAGACTGAGATCGAGAGACAGAGAGATAGAGACTGAGACAGACAGAGAGATAGAGACTGAGACAGAGAGCCAGAGATATAGTGACTGAAACACAGAGATAGAGACTGAGACAGAGAGACAGATATAGAGACTGAGACAGAGAGATAGAGACTGAGACAGAGAGATAGAGACTGAGACAGAGAGACAGAGATATAGAGACTGAGACAGAGAGATAGAGACTGAGACACTGAGACAGATATAGAGAATGAGACAGGGAGATAGAGACTGAGACAGGGAGACAGAGAGATAGACTGAGACAGAGAGACAGAGAGATAGAGACTGAGACAGAGAGCCACAGATAGACTGAGACAGAGAGATAGAGAATGAGACAGGGAGATAGAGACTGAGACAGGGAGACAGAGAGATAGAGACTGAGACAGAGATAGAGACTGAGACAGAATGACAGAGATATGTAGACTGAGACAGAGAGATAGAGGCTGAGACAGACAGACAGAGAGATCGAGACTGAGACAAAGAGACAGAGACTGAGACAGTGATATAGAGACTGCAAAGAGAGACAGAGAGGTAGAGACTGAGACAGAGAGAGAGAGAGATAGAGAGTGAAACAGTGATAGAGACTGAGACAGTGAGATAGAGACTGGGACAGAGAGATAGAGACTGAGACAGAGAGACAGAGTTAGAGATTGAGACAGAGAGACAGAGATAAAGGCTGAGACAGAGAGACAGAGAGATAGAGACTGAGACAGAGAGCCAGAGATATAGTGACTGAGACAGAGAGACAGAGACTGAGACAGAGAGATAGAGACTGAGACAGATAGAGACTGAGATCGAGAGACAGAGAGATAGAGACTGAGACAGACAGAGAGATAGAGACTGAGACAGAGAGCCAGAGATATAGTGACTGAGACACAGAGATAGAGACTGAGACAGAGAGACAGAGAGATAGAGACTGAGACAAAGAGATAGAGACTGAGACAGAGAGACAGATATAGAGACTGAGACAGAGAGATAGAGACTGAGACAGAGAGATAGAGACTGAGACAGAGAGACGGAGATAGAGAGACTGAGACAGAGAGATAGAGACTGAGACACTGAGACAGATATAGAGAATGAGACAGGGAGATAGAGACTGAGACAGGGAGACAGAGAGATAGAGACTGAGACAGAAAGATAGAGACTGAGACAGCGAGACAGAGAGATAGAGACTGTGACAGAGAGACAGAGAGATAGAGACTGAGACAGAGAGACAGAGAGATAGAGACTGCGACAGAGAGACAGAGATATAGAGACTGAGACAGAGAGATAGAGACTGAGACACAGAGACAGATATAGAGAATGAGACAGGGAGATAGAGACTGAGACAGGGAGACAGAGAGATAGAGACTGAGACAGAAAGATAGAGACTGAGACAGAGAGATAGAGACTGAGACAGAGAGATAGAGACTGAGACAGAGATATGTAGACTGAGACAGAGAGACAGAGAGATAGATACTGAGACAGAGAGACAGAGAGATAGAGTGAGACAGAGATAGAGACTGAGACAGAGAGATAGAGACTGAGACAGAGAGACAGAGATAGAGACTGAGACAGAGAGATAGAGACTGAGACTGAGTTTGAGACAGTGACTGAATGAGAGACTGAGACTGAGATAGAGAGAGAGTGATAGAGAGAGAGAGAGACTGAGCGAGATTGAGAGACAGAGAGACAGAGCGACTGAGCTAGAGACAGAGAGATTGATAGACTGAGATAGATACTGAGAGAGATGGAGAGACTGAGATAGAGACTGTGAATGAGATACTGAGAGAGACTGAGAGAGAGAGAGACAGAAAGGGACTGAGATAGAGACTGAGAGACTCAGATAGAAACTGAGCTAGAGACTGAGACAGAGAGACAGAGAGACAGAGAGATAGAGACTGAGACAGAGAGACAGAGAGATAGATGCTGAGACAGAGAGACAGAGATATAGAGACTGAGACAGAGAGTTAGAGACTGAGACACAGAGACAGATATAGAGAATGAGACAGGGAGACAGAGACTGAGACAGGGAGACAGAGAGATAGAGACTGAGACAGAAAGATAGAGACTGAGACAGAGAGACAGATATGGAGACTGAGACAGGGAGATAGAGACTGAGCCAGGGAGACAGAGAGATAGAGACTGAGACAGAAAGATAGAGACTGAGACAGAGAGACAGAGAGCTAGAGACTGAGACAGAGTGACAGAGAGATAGAGACTGAGACAGAGAGACAGAGAGATAGAGACTGAGACAGAGAGACAGAGATATAGAGACTGAGACAGAGAGATAGAGACTGAGACACAGAGACAGATATAGAGAATGAGACAGGGAGATAGAGACTGAGACAGGGAGACAGAGAGATAGAGACTGAGACAGAAAGATAGAGACTGAGACAGAGAGATAGAGACAGACAGAGAGACAGAGAGATAGAGAGTGAGACAGAGATAGAGACTGAGACAGAGAGATAGAGACTGAGACAGAGAGACAGAGATAGAGACTGAGACAGAGAGATAGAGACTGAGACTGAGACTGAGTTTGAGACAGGGACTGAATGAGAGACTGAGACTGAGATAGAGAGACAGTGATAGAGAGAGAGAGAGACTGAGCGAGATTGAGAGACAGAGAGACAGAGCGACTGAGCTAGAGACTGAGAGATTGATAGAGTGAGATAGATACTGAGAGAGATGGAGAGACTGAGATAGAGACTGTGACTGAGATACTGAGAGAGACTGAGAGAGAGAGAGACAGAAAGAGACTGAGAGAGAGACTGAGAGACTCAGATAGAAAGTGAGATAGAGACTGAGACAGAGAGACAGAGAGATAGAGACTGAGACAGTGACAGAGAAATAGAGACTGAGACAGAGACAGAGAGATAGAGACTGAGACAGAGAGACAGAGAGATAGAGACCGAGACAGAGAGATAGAGACTGAGACAGAGAGACAGAGAGATAGAGACAGAGAGATAGAGACTGAAAAAGAGAGACAGAGAGATAGAGACTGAGACAGAGACAGAGAGATATAGACAGAGAGAGAGAGACTGAGACAGAGAGATAGAGACTGAGACAGAGAGACAGAGCTAGAGACTGCGACAGAGAGATAGACTGAGACAGAGAGATAGAGACTGAGACAGAGACAGAGAGATATAGACAGAGAGAGAGAGACTGAGACAGAGAGATAGAGACTGAGACAGAGAGACAGAGATAGAGACTGCGACAGAGAGATAGACTGAGACAGAGCCACAGAGAGATTGAGACTGAGACAGAGAGACAGAGAGATAGAGACTGAGACAGAGAGACAGAGAGATAGAGACTGAGACAGAGAGACAGAGATAGAGACTGAGACAGAGAGATAGAGACTGAGACAGAGAGATAGAGAATGAGACAGAGAGATAGAGACACTGACAGATAGACAGAGAGATAGAGACTGAGACAGCAAGATAGAGACTGAGACAGAGAGACAGAGAGACAGAGACTGAGACAGAGAGACAGAGACTGAGACAGAGAGCTAGAGACTGAGACAGTGAGACAGACAGATAGAGACTGAGACTGAGAGATAGAGACAGAGAGATAGAGACTGAGATCGAGAGACAGAGAGATAGAGACTGAGACAGACAGAGAGATAGAGACTGAGACAGAGAGCCAGAGATATAGTGACTGAGACAGAGAGATAGAGACTGAGACAGAGAGACAGAGAGATAGAGACTGAGACAGAGAGATAGAGACTGAGACAGAGAGAGACAGAGAGATAGAGACTGAGACAGAGAGATAGAGACTGAGACAGAGAGACAGAGATATAGAGACTGAGACAGAGAGATAGAGACTGAGACACAGAGACAGATATAGAGAATGAGACAGGGAGATAGAGACTGAGACAGGGAGACAGAGAGATAGAGACTGAGACAGAAAGATAGAGACTGAGACAGCGAGACAGAGAGATAGAGACTGAGACAGAGTGATAGAGACTGAGACAGAGAGACAGAGAGATAGAGACTGAGACAGAGATATGTAGACTGAGACAGAGAGACAGAGAGATAGAGACTGAGACAGAGAGACAGAGAGTTAGAGAGTGAGACAGAGATAAAGACTGAGACAGAGAGATAGAGACTGAGACAGAGAGATAGAGACTGAGACAGAGAGACAGAGATAGAGACTGAGACAGAGAGATAGAGACTGAGACTGAGTTTGAGACAGGGACTGAGTGAGAGACTGAGACTGAGATAGAGAGAGAGAGATAGAGAGAGAGAGAGAGACTGAGCGAGATTGAGAGAAAGAGAGATAGAGCGACTGAGCTAGAGACAGAGAGATTGATAGAGTGAGATAGATACTGAGAGAGATGGAGAGACTGAGATAGAGACTGTGACTGAGATACTGAGAGAGACTGAGAGAGAGAGAGACAGAAAGAGACTGAGAGAGAAACTGAGATAGAGACTGAGACAGAGAGACAGAGAGATAGAGACTGAGACAGTGACAGAGAGATAGAGACCGAGACAGAGAGACAGAGAGATAGAGACCGAGACAGAGAGACAGAGAGATAGAGACTGAGACAGACAGATAGAGACAGAGAGATAGAGACTGAGACAGAGAGACAGAGAGATAGAGACTGAGACAGAGAGACAGAGAGATATAGACAGAGAGAGAAAGACTGAGACAGACAGACAGAGAGATAGAGACTGAGACAGAGAGACAGAGATAGAGACTGCGACAGAGAGATAGACTGAGACAGAGCCACAGAGAGATTGAGACTGAGACAGAGAGACAGGGAGATAGAGACTGAGACAGAGAGATAGAGACACTGACAGATAGACAGAGAGATAGAGACTGAGACAGAGAGACAGATAGATAGAGACTGAGACAGAGAGACAGAGACTGAGACAGAGAGATAGAGACTGAGACAGAGAGACAGACAGATAGAGACTGAGACTGAGAGATAGAGACAGAGAGATAGAGACTGAGATCGAGAGACAGAGAGATAGAGACTGAGACAGACAGAGAGATAGAGACTGAGACAGAGAGCCAGAGATATAGTGACTGAGACAGAGAGATAGAGACTGAGACAGAGAGACAGAGAGATAGAGACTGAGACAGAGAGATAGAGACTGAGACAGAGAGAGACAGATATAGAGACTGAGACAGAGAGATAGAGACTGAGACAGAGAGATAGAGACTGAGACAGAGAGACAGAGATATAGAGACTGAGACAGAGAGATAGAGACTGAGACACAGAGACAGATATAGAGAATGAGACAGGGAGATAGAGACTGAGACAGGGAGACAGAGAGATAGAGACTGAGACAGAAAGATAGAGACTGAGACAGCGAGACAGAGAGATAGAGACTGAGACAGAGTGATAGAGACTGAGACAGAGAGACAGAGAGATAGAGACTGAGACAGAGATATGTAGACTGAGACAGAGAGACAGAGAGATAGAGACTGAGACAGAGAGACAGAGAGTTAGAGAGTGAGACAGAGATAAAGACTGAGACAGAGAGATAGAGACTGAGACAGAGATAGAGACTGAGACTGAGAGATAGAGACTGATACTGAGTTTGAGACAGGGACTGAGTGAGAGACTGAGACTGAGATAGAGAGAGAGAGATAGAGAGAGAGAGAGAGACTGAGCGAGATTGAGAGACAGAGAGATAGAGCGACTGAGCTAGAGACTGAGAGATTGATAGAGTGAGATAGATACTGAGAGAGATGGAGAGACTGAGATAGAGACTGTGACTGAGATACTGAGAGAGACTGAGAGTGAGAGAGACAGAAAGAGACTGAGAGAGAAACTGAGATAGAGACTGAGACAGAGAGACAGAGAGATAGAGACTGAGACAGAGAGACAGAGAGATAGAGACTGAGACAGTGACAGAGAGATAGAGACTGAGACAGAGACAGAGAGATAGAGACCGAGACAGAGAGACAGAAAGATAGAGACCGAGACAGAGAGACAGAAAGATAGAGACTGAGACAGAGAGACAGAGAGATAGAGACTGAGACAGACAGATAGAGACAGAGAGATAGAGACTGAGACAGAGAGACAGAGAGATAGAGACTGAGACAGAGAGACAGAGAGATATAGACTGAGACAGAGAGACAGAGATAGAGACTGCGACAGAGAGATAGACTGAGACAGAGCCACAGAGAGATTGAGACTGAGACAGAGAGACAGAGATAGAGACTGCGACAGTGAGATAGACTGAGACAGAGCCACAGAGAGATTGAGACTGAGACAGAGAGACAGGGACATAGAGACTGAGACAGAGAGATAGAGACACTGACAGATAGACAGAGAGATAGAGACTGAGACAGAGAGACAGATAGACAGAGACTGAGACAGAGAGACAGAGACTGAGACAGAGAGATAGAGACTGAGACAGAGAGATAGAGACTGAGACAGAGAGGCAGAGAAATAGAGACTGAGACAGAGAGACAGAGAGATAGAGACTGAGACAGAGAGACAGAGAGATAGAGACTGAGACAGAGAGATAGAGACTGAGACAGAGAGACAGAGAGATAGAAACTGTGACAGAGAGACAGAGAGATAGAGACTGAGACAGAGAGATAGAGACTGAGACAGAGAGACAGAGATAGAGACTGAGACAGAGAGATAGAGACTGAGTCTGAGACTGAGTTTGAGACAGGGACTGAATGAGAGACTGAGACTGAGATAGAGAGACAGTGATAGAGAGAGCGAGAGACTGAGCGAGATTGAGAGACAGAGAGACAGAGCGACTGAGCTAGAGACAGAGAGATTGATAGAGTGAGATAGATACTGAGAGAGATGGAGAGACTGAGATAGAGACTGTGACTGAGATACTGAGAGAGACTGAGAGAGAGAGAGACAGAAAGAGACTGAGAGATTGAGAGACTCAGATAGAAACTGAGATAGAGACTGAGACAGAGAGACAGAGAGATAGAGACTGAGACAGTGACAGAGAGATAGAGACTGAGACAGAGACAGAGAGATAGAGACTGAGACAGAGAGACAGAGAGATAGAGACTGAGACAGAGAGCCACAGATAGACTGAGAAAGAGAGACAGAGATAGAGACTGAGACAGAGTGATAGAGACTGAGACAGAGAGACAGAGAGATAGAGGCTGAGACAGACAGACAGAGAGATCAAGACTGAGACAAAGAGACAGAGACTGAGACAGTGATATAGAGACTGAGAAAGAGAGACAGAGAGGTAGAGACTGAGACAGAGGGAGAGAGAGATAGAGAGTGAAACAGTGATAGAGACTGAGACAGAGATAGAGACTGAGACAGAGAGATAGAGACTGAGACAGAGAGACAGAGTTAGAGATTGAGACAGAGACAGAGATAAAGGCTGAGACAGAGAGACAGAGAGATAGAGACTGAGACAGAGAGCCAGAGATATAGTGACTGAGACAGAGAGACAGAGACTGAGACAGAGAGATAGAGACTGAGACAGAGAGACAGACAGATAGAGACTGAGATCGAGAGACAGAGAGATAGAGACTGAGATCGAGAGACAGAGAGATAGAGACTGAGACAGAGAGACAGACAGATAGAGACTGAGATCGAGAGACAGAGAGATAGAGACTGAGATCGAGAGACAGAGAGATAGAGACTGAGACAGAGAGATAGAGACTGAGACAGAGAGCCAGAGATATAGTGACTGAGACAGAGAGATAGAGACTGAGACAGAGAGACAGAGAGATAGAGACTGAGACAAAGAGATAGAGACTGAGACAGAGAGACAGATATAGAGACTGAGACAGAGAGATAGAGACTGAGACAGAGAGATAGAGACTGAGACAGAGAGACAGAGATATAGAGACTGAGACAGAGAGATAGAGACTGAGACACAGAGACAGATATAGAGAATGAGACAGGGAGATAGAGACTGAGACAGGGAGACAGAGAGATAGAGACTGAGACAGAAAGATAGAGACTGAGACAGCGAGACAGAGAGATAGAGACTGAGACAGACAGATAGAGACTGAGACAGAGAGACAGAGATATAGAGACTGACAGAGATATGTAGACTGAGACAGAGAGACAGAGAGATAGAGACTGAGACAGAGAGACAGAGATAGAGACTGAGACAGAGAGACAGAGACTGAGACTGAGTTTGAGACAGGGACTGAGTGAGAGACTGAGACTGAGATAGAGAGAGATAGAGAGAGAGAGAGATAGAGACTGAGACAGAGAGACAGAGAGATAGAGGCTGAGACAGAGATACAGAGAGATAGAGACTGAGACAGAGAGCCAGAGATAGAGACTGAGACAGAGAGATAGAGACTGAGACAGAGAGGCAGAGATAGAGACTGAGACAGAGAGACAGAGATATAGACTGAGACAGAGAGAAAGAGACTGAGACAGAGAGACAGAGATCGAGACTGAGAGATTGATAGAGTGAGATAGATACTGAGAGAGATGGAGAGACTGAGATAGAGACTGTGACTGAGATACTGAGAGAGACTGAGAGAGAGAGAGACAGAAAGAGACTGAGAGAGAGACTGAGAGACTCAGATAGAAAGTGAGATAGAGACTGAGACAGAGAGACAGAGAGATAGAGACTGAGACAGTGACAGAGAAATAGAGACTGAGACAGAGACAGAGAGATAGAGACTGAGACAGAGAGACAGAGAGATAGAGACCGAGACAGAGAGATAGAGACTGAGACAGAGAGACAGAGAGATAGAGACAGAGAGATAGAGACTGAAAAAGAGAGACAGAGAGATAGAGACTGAGACAGAGACAGAGAGATATAGACAGAGAGAGAGAGACTGAGACAGAGAGATAGAGACTGAGACAGAGAGACAGAGCTAGAGACTGCGACAGAGAGATAGACTGAGACAGAGAGATAGAGACTGAGACAGAGACAGAGAGATATAGACAGAGAGAGAGAGACTGAGACAGAGAGATAGAGACTGAGACAGAGAGACAGAGATAGAGACTGCGACAGAGAGATAGACTGAGACAGAGCCACAGAGAGATTGAGACTGAGACAGAGAGACAGAGAGATAGAGACTGAGACAGAGAGACAGAGAGATAGAGACTGAGACAGAGAGACAGAGATAGAGACTGAGACAGAGAGATAGAGACTGAGACAGAGAGATAGAGAATGAGACAGAGAGATAGAGACACTGACAGATAGACAGAGAGATAGAGACTGAGACAGCAAGATAGAGACTGAGACAGAGAGACAGAGAGACAGAGACTGAGACAGAGAGACAGAGACTGAGACAGAGAGACAGAGACTGAGACAGAGAGCTAGAGACTGAGACAGTGAGACAGACAGATAGAGACTGAGACTGAGAGATAGAGACAGAGAGATAGAGACTGAGATCGAGAGACAGAGAGATAGAGACTGAGACAGACAGAGAGATAGAGACTGAGACAGAGAGCCAGAGATATAGTGACTGAGACAGAGAGATAGAGACTGAGACAGAGAGACAGAGAGATAGAGACTGAGACAGAGAGATAGAGACTGAGACAGAGAGAGACAGAGAGATAGAGACTGAGACAGAGAGATAGAGACTGAGACAGAGAGACAGAGATATAGAGACTGAGACAGAGAGATAGAGACTGAGACACAGAGACAGATATAGAGAATGAGACAGGGAGATAGAGACTGAGACAGGGAGACAGAGAGATAGAGACTGAGACAGAAAGATAGAGACTGAGACAGCGAGACAGAGAGATAGAGACTGAGACAGAGTGATAGAGACTGAGACAGAGAGACAGAGAGATAGAGACTGAGACAGAGATATGTAGACTGAGACAGAGAGACAGAGAGATAGAGACTGAGACAGAGAGACAGAGAGTTAGAGAGTGAGACAGAGATAAAGACTGAGACAGAGAGATAGAGACTGAGACAGAGAGATAGAGACTGAGACAGAGAGACAGAGATAGAGACTGAGACAGAGAGATAGAGACTGAGACTGAGTTTGAGACAGGGACTGAGTGAGAGACTGAGACTGAGATAGAGAGATAGAGATAGAGAGAGAGAGAGAGACTGAGCGAGATTGAGAGACAGAGAGATAGAGCGACTGAGCTAGAGACAGAGAGATTGATAGAGTGAGATAGATACTGAGAGAGATGGAGAGACTGAGATAGAGACTGTGACTGAGATACTGAGAGAGACTGAGAGAGAGAGAGACAGAAAGAGACTGAGAGAGAAACTGAGATAGAGACTGAGACAGAGAGACAGAAAGATAGAGACAGAGAGACAGTGACAGAGAGATAGAGACCGAGACAGAGAGACAGAGAGATAGAGACCGAGACAGAGAGACAGAGAGATAGAGACTGAGACAGACAGATAGAGACAGAGAGATAGAGACTGAGACAGAGAGACAGAGAGATAGAGACTGAGACAGAGAGACAGAGAGATATAGACAGAGAGAGAAAGACTGAGACAGACAGACAGAGAGATAGAGACTGAGACAGAGAGACAGAGATAGAGACTGCGACAGAGAGATAGACTGAGACAGAGCCACAGAGAGATTGAGACTGAGACAGAGAGACAGGGAGATAGAGACTGAGACAGAGAGATAGAGACACTGACAGATAGACAGAGAGATAGAGACTGAGACAGAGAGACAGATAGATAGAGACTGAGACAGAGAGACAGAGACTGAGACAGAGAGACAGACAGATAGAGACTGAGACTGAGAGATAGAGACAGAGAGATAGAGACTGAGATCGAGAGACAGAGAGATAGAGACTGAGACAGACAGAGAGATAGAGACTGAGACAGAGAGCCAGAGATATAGTGACTGAGACAGAGAGATAGAGACTGAGACAGAGAGACAGAGAGATAGAGACTGAGACAGAGAGATAGAGACTGAGACAGAGAGACAGATATAGAGACTGAGACAGAGAGATAGAGACTGAGACAGAGAGATAGAGACTGAGACAGAGAGACAGAGATATAGAGACTGAGACAGAGAGATAGAGACTGAGACACAGAGACAGATATAGAGAATGAGACAGGGAGATAGAGACTGAGACAGGGAGACAGAGAGATAGAGACTGAGACAGAAAGATAGAGACTGAGACAGCGAGACAGAGAGATAGAGACTGAGACAGAGTGATAGAGACTGAGACAGAGAGACAGAGAGATAGAGACTGAGACAGAGATATGTAGACTGAGACAGAGAGACAGAGAGATAGAGACTGAGACAGAGAGACAGAGAGTTAGAGAGTGAGACAGAGATAAAGACTGAGACAGAGAGATAGAGACTGAGACAGAGAGATAGAGACTGAGACAGAGATAGAGACTGAGACTGAGAGATAGAGACTGAGACTGAGTTTGAGACAGGGACTGAGTGAGAGACTGAGACTGAGATAGAGAGAGAGAGATAGAGAGAGAGAGAGAGACTGAGCGAGATTGAGAGACAGAGAGATAGAGCGACTGAGCTAGAGACTGAGAGATTGATAGAGTGAGATAGATACTGAGAGAGATGGAGAGACTGAGATAGAGACTGTGACTGAGATACTGAGAGAGACTGAGAGAGAGAGAGACAGAAAGAGACTGAGAGAGAAACTGAGATAGAGACTGAGACAGAGAGACAGAGATATAGAGACTGAGACAGAGAGACAGAGAGATAGAGACTGAGACAGTGACAGAGAGATAGAGACTGAGACAGAGACAGAGAGATAGAGACCGAGACAGAGAGACAGAAAGATAGAGACCGAGACAGAGAGACAGAGAGATAGAGACAGAGACAGACAGATAGAGACAGAGAGATAGAGACTGAGACAGAGAGACAGAGAGATAGAGACTGAGACAGAGAGACAGAGAGATATAGACTGAGACAGAGAGACAGAGATAGAGACTGCGACAGAGAGATAGACTGAGACAGAGCCACAGAGAGATTGAGACTGAGACAGAGAGACAGAGATAGAGACTGCGACAGAGAGATAGACTGAGACAGAGCCACAGAGAGATTGAGACTGAGACAGAGAGACAGGGACATAGAGACTGAGACAGAGAGATAGAGACACTGACAGATAGACAGAGAGATAGAGACTGAGACAGAGAGACAGATAGACAGAGACTGAGACAGAGAGACAGAGACTGAGACAGAGAGATAGAGACTGAGACAGAGAGATAGAGACTGAGACAGAGAGGCAGAGAGATAGAGACTGAGACAGAGAGACAGAGAGATAGAGACTGAGACAGAGAGACAGAGAGATAGAGACTGAGACAGAGAGATAGAGACTGAGACAGAGAGACAGAGAGATAGAAACTGTGACAGAGAGACAGAGAGATAGAGACTGAGACAGAGAGATAGAGACTGAGACAGAGAGATAGAGACTGAGACAGAGAGACAGAGATAGAGACTGAGACAGAGAGATAGAGACTGAGTCTGAGACTGAGTTTGAGACAGGGACTGAATGAGAGACTGAGACTGAGATAGAGAGACAGTGATAGAGAGAGCGAGAGACTGAGCGAGATTGAGAGACAGAGAGACAGATCGACTGAGCTAGAGACAGAGAGATTGATAGAGTGAGATAGATACTGAGAGAGATGGAGAGACTGAGATAGAGACTGTGACTGAGATACTGAGAGAGACTGAGAGAGAGAGAGACAGAAAGAGACTGAGAGATTGAGAGACTCAGATAGAAACTGAGATAGAGACTGAGACAGAGAGACAGAGAGATAGAGACTGAGACAGTGACAGAGAGATAGAGACTGAGACAGAGACAGAGAGATAGAGACTGAGACAGAGAGACAGAGAGATAGAGACTGAGACAGAGAGCCACAGATAGACTGAGAAAGAGAGACAGAGATAGAGACTGAGACAGAGTGATAGAGACTGAGACAGAGAGACAGAGAGATAGAGGCTGAGACAGACAGACAGAGAGATCAAGACTGAGACAAAGAGACAGAGACTGAGACAGTGATATAGAGACTGAGAAAGAGAGACAGAGAGGTAGAGACTGAGACAGAGGGAGAGAGAGATAGAGAGTGAAACAGTGATAGAGACTGAGACAGAGATAGAGACTGAGACAGAGAGATAGAGACTGAGACAGAGAGACAGAGTTAGAGATTGAGACAGAGAGACAGAGATAAAGGCTGAGACAGAGAGACAGAGAGATAGAGACTGAGACAGAGAGCCAGAGATATAGTGACTGAGACAGAGAGACAGAGACTGAGACAGAGAGATAGAGACTGAGACAGAGAGACAGACAGATAGAGACTGAGATCGAGAGACAGAGAGATAGAGACTGAGATCGAGAGACAGAGAGATAGAGACTGAGACAGAGAGATAGAGACTGAGACAGAGAGCCAGAGATATAGTGACTGAGACAGAGAGATAGAGACTGAGACAGAGAGACAGAGAGATAGAGACTGAGACAAAGAGATAGAGACTGAGACAGAGAGACAGATATAGAGACTGAGACAGAGAGATAGAGACTGAGACAGAGAGATAGAGACTGAGACAGAGAGACAGAGATATAGAGACTGAGACAGAGAGATAGAGACTGAGACACAGAGACAGATATAGAGAATGAGACAGGGAGATAGAGACTGAGACAGGGAGACAGAGAGATAGAGACTGAGACAGAAAGATAGAGACTGAGACAGCGAGACAGAGAGATAGAGACTGAGACAGACAGATAGAGACTGAGACAGAGAGACAGAGATATAGAGACTGACAGAGATATGTAGACTGAGACAGAGAGACAGAGAGATAGAGACTGAGACAGAGAGACAGAGATAGAGACTGAGACAGAGAGACAGAGACTGAGACTGAGTTTGAGACAGGGACTGAGTGAGAGACTGAGACTGAGATAGAGAGAGATAGAGAGAGAGAGAGATAGAGACTGAGACAGAGAGACAGAGAGATAGAGGCTGAGACAGAGATACAGAGAGATAGAGACTGAGACAGAGAGCCAGAGATAGAGACTGAGACAGAGAGATAGAGACTGAGACAGAGAGGCAGAGATAGAGACTGAGACAGAGAGACAGAGATATAGACTGAGACAGAGAGAAAGAGACTGAGACAGAGAGACAGAGATCGAGACTGAGACAGAGAGATCGAGACTGAGACAGAGAGATAGAGACTGAGACAGAGAGATAGAGACTGAGACAGAGATAGAGACTGAGACAGAGAGACAGAGATATAGAGACTGAGACAGAGAGACAGATATGGAGACTGAGACAGGGAGATAGAGACTGAGACAGAGAGACAGATATGGAGACTGAGACAGGGAGATAGAGACTGAGACAGGGAGACAGAGAGATAGAGACTGAGACAGAAAGATAGAGACTGAGACATAGAGACAGAGAGATAGAGACTGAGACAGAGAGACAGAGAGATAGAGACTGAGACAGAGACAGAGATATAGAGACTGAGACAGAGAGATAGAGACTGAGACACAGAGACAGATATAGAGAATGAGACAGGGAGATAGAGACTGAGACAGGGAGACAGAGAGATAGAGACTGAGACAGAAAGATAGAGACTGAGACAGAGAGATAGAGACTGAGACAGAGATATGTAGACTGAGACAGAGAGACAGAGAGATAGAGACTGAGACAGAGAGACAGAGAGATAGAGACTGAGACAGAGATATGTAGACTGAGACAGAGAGACAGAGAGATAGAGACTGAGACAGAGAGACAGAGATAGAGACTGAGACAGAGAGATAGAGACTGACTGAGTTTGAGACAGGGACTGAATGAGAGACTGAGACTGAGATAGAGAGAGAGTGATAGAGAGAGAGAGAGACTGAGCGAGATTGAGAGATAGAGAGACAGAGCGACTGAGCTAGAGACAGAGAGATGGAGAGACTGAGATAGAGACTGTGAATGAGATACAGAGAGAGACTGAGAGAGAGAGAGACAGAAAGAGACTGAGAGAGAGACTGAGAGACTCAGATAGAAACTGAGCTAGAGACTGAGACAGAGAGACAGAGAGATAGAGACAGAGAGACAGAGAGATAGAGACTGAGACAGAGAGACAGAGATATAGAGACTGAGACAGAGAGATAGAGACTGAGACACAGAGACAGATATAGAGAATGAGACAGGGAGATAGAGACTGAGACAGGGAGACAGAGAGATAGAGACTGAGACAGAAAGATAGAGACTGAGCCAGAGAGACAGCGAGATAGAGACTGAGACAGAGAGAGAGAGACTGAGACAGAGATATGTAGACTGAGACAGAGAGACAGAGAGATAGAGACTGTGACAGAGAGACAGAGAGATAGAGAGTGAGACAGAGATAGAGACTGAGACAGAGAGATAGAGACTGAGACAGAGAGACAGAGATAGAGACTGAGACAGAGAGATAGAGACTGAGACTGAGTTTGAGACAGGGACTGAATGAGAGACTGAGACTGAGATAGAGAGACAGTGATAGAGAGAGAGAGACTGAGCAAGATTGAGAGACAGAGAGACAGAGCGACTGAGCTAGAGACAGAGAGATTGATAGAGTGAGATAGATACTGAGAGAGATGGAGAGACTGAGATAGACACTGTGACTGAGATACTGAGAGAGACTGAGAGAGAGAGAGACAGAAAGAGACTGAGAGAGAGACTGAGAGACTCAGATAGAAACTGAGATAGAGACTGAGACAGAGAGACAGAGAGATAGAGACTGAGACAGAGACAGAGAGATAGAGACCGAGACACAGAGACAGAGAGATAGAGACCGAGACAGAGAGATAGAGACTGAGACAGAGAGACAGAGAGATAGAGACAGAGAGATAGAGACTTAGACAGAGAGACAGAGAGATAGAGACTGAGACAGAGACAGAGAGATATAGAGAGAGAGAGACTGAGACAGAGAGATAGAGACTGAGACAGAGAGACAGAGATAGAGACTGCGACAGAGAGATAGACTGAGACAGAGCCACAGAGAGACAGAGACTGAGACAGAGAGATAGAGAATGAGACAGAGAGATAGAGACACTGACAGATAGACAGAGAGATAGAGACTGAGACAGCGAGATAGAGACTGAGACAGAGAGACAGAGAGATAGAGACTGAGACAGAGAGACAGAGACTGAGACAGAGAGACAGAGACTGAGACAGAGAGCTAGAGACTGAGACAGTGAGACAGACAGATAGAGACTGAGACTGATAGAGACAGGGAGATAGAGACTGAGATCGAGAGACAGAGAGATAGAGACTGAGACAGAGAGCCAGAGATATAGTGACTGAGACAGAGAGATAGAGACTGAGACAGAGAGACAGAGAGATAGAGACTGAGACAGAGAGATAGAGACTGAGACAGAGAGAGACAGATATAGAGACTGAGACAGAGAGATAGAGACTGAGACAGAGAGATAGAGACTGAGACAGAGAGACAGAGATATAGAGACTGAGACAGAGAGATAGAGACTGAGACACAGAGACAGATATAGAGAATGAGACAGGGAGATAGAGACTGAGACAGGGAGACAGAGAGATAGAGACTGAGACAGAAAGATAGAGACTGAGACAGCGAGACAGAGAGATAGAGACTGTGACAGACAGATAGAGACTGAGACAGAGAGACAGAGAGATAGAGACTGAGACACAGAGACAGATATAGAGAATGAGACAGGGAGATAGAGACTGAGACAGGGAGACAGAGAGATAGAGACTGAGACAGAAAGATAGAGACTGAGCCAGAGAGACAGCGAGATAGAGACTGAGACAGAGAGAGAGAGACTGAGACAGAGATATGTAGACTGAGACAGAGAGACAGAGAGATAGAGACTGTGACAGAGAGACAGAGAGATAGAGAGTGAGACAGAGATAGAGACTGAGACAGAGAGATAGAGACTGAGACAGAGAGACAGAGATAGAGACTGAGACAGAGAGATAGAGACTGAGACTGAGTTTGAGACAGGGACTGAATGAGAGACTGAGACTGAGATAGAGAGACAGTGATAGAGAGAGAGAGACTGAGCAAGATTGAGAGACAGAGAGACAGAGCGACTGAGCTAGAGACAGAGAGATTGATAGAGTGAGATAGATACTGAGAGAGATGGAGAGACTGAGATAGACACTGTGACTGAGATACTGAGAGAGACTGAGAGAGAGAGAGACAGAAAGAGACTGAGAGAGAGACTGAGAGACTCAGATAGAAACTGAGATAGAGACTGAGACAGAGAGACAGAGAGATAGAGACTGAGACAGAGACAGAGAGATAGAGACCGAGACACAGAGACAGAGAGATAGAGAGCGAGACAGAGAGATAGAGACTGAGACAGAGAGACAGAGAGATAGAGACAGAGAGATAGAGACTTAGACAGAGAGACAGAGAGATAGAGACTGAGACAGAGACAGAGAGATATAGAGAGAGAGAGACTGAGACAGAGAGATAGAGACTGAGACAGAGAGACAGAGATAGAGACTGCGACAGAGAGATAGACTGAGACAGAGCCACAGAGAGACAGAGACTGAGACAGAGAGATAGAGAATGAGACAGAGAGATAGAGACACTGACAGATAGACAGAGAGATAGAGACTGAGACAGCGAGATAGAGACTGAGACAGAGAGACAGAGAGATAGAGACTGAGACAGAGAGACAGAGACTGAGACAGAGAGACAGAGACTGAGACAGAGAGCTAGAGACTGAGACAGTGAGACAGACAGATAGAGACTGAGACTGATAGAGACAGAGAGATAGAGACTGAGATCGAGAGACAGAGAGATAGAGACTGAGACAGAGAGCCAGAGATATAGTGACTGAGACAGAGAGATAGAGACTGAGACAGAGAGACAGAGAGATAGAGACTGAGACAGAGAGATAGAGACTGAGACAGAGAGAGACAGATATAGAGACTGAGACAGAGAGATAGAGACTGAGACAGAGAGATAGAGACTGAGACAGAGAGACAGAGATATAGAGACTGAGACAGAGAGATAGAGACTGAGACACAGAGACAGATATAGAGAATGAGACAGGGAGATAGAGACTGAGACAGGGAGACAGAGAGATAGAGACTGAGACAGAAAGATAGAGACTGAGACAGCGAGACAGAGAGATAGAGACTGAGACAGAGTGATAGAGACTGAGACAGAGAGACAGAGAGATAGAGACTGAGACAGAGATATGTAGACTGAGACAGAGAGACAGAGAGTTAGAGAGTGAGACAGAGAGTTAGAGAGTGAGACAGAGAGATAGAGACTGAGACAGAGAGATAGAGACTGAGACTGAGAGACAGAGATAGAGACTGAGACAGAGAGATAGAGACTGAGACTGAGTTTGAGACAGGGACTGAGTGAGAGACTGAGACTGAGATAGAGAGAGAGAGATAGAGAGAGAGAGAGAGACTGAGCGAGATTGAGAGACAGAGAGATAGAGCGACTGAGCTAGAGACAGAGAGATTGATAGAGTGAGATAGATACTGAGAGAGATGGAGAGACTGAGATAGAGACTGTGACTGAGATACTGAGAGAGACTGAGAGAGAGAGAGACAGAAAGAGACTGAGAGAGAAACTGAGATAGAGACTGAGACAGAGAGACAGAGAGATAGAGACTGAGACAGTGACAGAGAGATAGAGACTGAGACAGAGACAGAGAGATAGAGACCGAGACAGAGAGACAGAGAGATAGAGACCGAGACAGAGAGACAGAGAGATAGAGACTGAGACAGACAGATAGAGACAGAGTGATAGAGACTGAGACAGAGAGACAGAGAGATAGAGACTGAGACAGAGAGACAGAGAGATATAGACAGAGAGAGAAAGACTGAGACAGAGAGACAGAGAGATAGAGACTGAGACAGAGAGACAGAGATAGAGATTGCGACAGAGAGATAGACTGAGACAGAGCCACAGAGAGATTGAGACTGAGACAGAGAGACAGAGAGATAGAGACTGAGACAGAGAGATAGAGACACTGACAGATAGACAGAGAGATAGAGACGGAGACAGAGAGAAAGATAGATAGAGACTGAGACAGAGAGACAGAGACTGAGACAGAGAGACAGATATAGAGACTGAGACAGAGAGATAGAGACTGAGACAGAGAGGCAGATATAGAAACTGAGACAGGGAGATAGAGACTGAGACAGGGAGACAGAGAGATAGAGACTGAGACAGAATGATAGAGACTGAGACAGAGAGACAGAGAGATAGAGACTGAGACAGAGAGACAGAGGCTGAGACAGAGAGATAGAGACTGAGACAGAGAGATAGAGACTGAGACAGAGAGACAGAGATAGAGACTGAGACAGAGAGACAGAGATAGAGACTGAGACAGAGAGATAGAGACTGAGACTGAGTTTGAGACAAGGACTGAGTGAGAGACTGAGACTGAGATAGATAGAGAGAGAGAGAGAGAGAGACTGAGCGAGATTGAGAGACAGAGAGATAGAGCAACTGAGCTAGAGACAGAGAGATTGATAGAGTGAGATAGATATTGAGAGAGATGGAGAGACTGAGATAGAGACTGTGACTGAGATACTGAGAGAGACTGAGAGAGAGAGAGACAGAAAGAGACTGAGAGAGAGACTGAGACAGAGAGATAGAGACTGAGACAGAGAGACAGAGAGATAGAGGCTGAGACAGACAGACAGAGAGATCGAGACTGAGACAAAGAGACAGAGACTGAGACAGTGATATAGAGACTGAGAAAGAGAGACAGAGAGGTAGAGACTGAGACAGAGGGAGAGAGAGATAGAGAGTGAAACAGTGATAGAGACTGAGACAGTGAGATAGAGATAGAGACTGAGACAGAGATAGAGACTGAGACGGAGAGATAGAGACTGAGACAGAGTGACACAGTTAGAGATTGAGACAGAGAGACAGAGATAAAGGCTGAGACAGAGAGACAGAGAGATAGAGACTGAGACAGAGAGCCAGAGATATAATGACTGAGACCGAGAGATAGAGACTGAGACAGAGAGATAGAGACTGAGACAGACAGAGAGATAGAGACTGAGACAGAGAGCCAGAGATATAGTGACTGAGACAGAGAGATAGAGACTGAGACAGAGAGACAGAGAGATAGAGACTGAGACAAAGAGATAGAGACTGAGACAGAGAGACAGATATAGAGACTGAGACAGAGAGATAGAGACTGAGACAGAGAGATAGAGACTGAGACAGAGAGATAGAGACTGAGACAGAGAGACAGAGATATAGAGACTGAGACAGAGAGATAGAGACTGAGACAGAGGGAGAGAGAGATAGAGAGTGAAACAGTGATAGAGACTGAGACAGTGAGATAGAGATAGAGACTGAGACAGAGATAGAGACTGAGACGGAGAGATAGAGACTGAGACAGAGTGACACAGTTAGAGATTGAGACAGAGAGACAGAGATAAAGGCTGAGACAGAGAGACAGAGAGATAGAGACTGAGACAGAGAGCCAGAGATATAATGACTGAGACCGAGAGATAGAGACTGAGACAGAGAGATAGAGACTGAGACAGACAGAGAGATAGAGACTGAGACAGAGAGCCAGAGATATAGTGACTGAGACAGAGAGATAGAGACTGAGACAGAGAGACAGAGAGATAGAGACTGAGACAAAGAGATAGAGACTGAGACAGAGAGACAGATATAGAGACTGAGACAGAGAGATAGAGACTGAGACAGAGAGATAGAGACTGAGACAGAGAGATAGAGACTGAGACAGAGAGACAGAGATATAGAGACTGAGACAGAGAGATAGAGACTGAGACACAGAGACAGATATAGAGAATGAGACAGGGAGATAGAGACTGAGACAGGGAGACAGAGAGATAGAGACTGAGACAGAAAGATAGAGACTGAGACAGCGAGACAGAGAGATAGAGACTGAGACAGACAGATAGAGACTGAGACAGAGAGACAGAGAGATAGAGACTGAGACAGAGATATGTAGACTGAGACAGAGAGACAGAGAGATAGAGACTGAGACAGAGAGACAGAGATAGAGACTGAGACAGAGAGATAGAGACTGAGACTGAGTTTGAGACAGGGACTGAGTGAGAGACTGAGACTGAGATAGAGAGAAATAGAGAGAGAGAGAGATAGAGACTGAGACAGAGAGACAGAGAGATAGAGGCTGAGACAGAGATACAGAGAGATAGAGACTGAGACAGAGGGACAGAGAGATAGAGAGTGAGACAGAGATAGAGACTGAGACAGAGAGCCAGAGATAGAGACTGAGACAGAGAGATAGAGACTGAGACAGAGAGACAGAGATAGAGACTGAGACAGAGAGACAGAGATAGAGACTGAGACAGAGAGAAAGAGACTGAGACAGAGAGACAGAGATCGAGACTGAGACAGAGAGATAGAGACTGAGACAGAGAGATAGAGACTGAGACAGAGAGACAGAGAGATAGAGACTGAGACAGAGAGATAGAGACTGAGACAGCGAGATAGAGACTGAGACAGAGAGACAGAGAGATAGAGACTGAGACAGAGAGACAGAGACTGAGACAGGGAGACAGAGACTGAGACAGAGAGCTAGAGACTGAGACAGTGAGACAGACAGAGAGACTGAGACTGAGAGATAGAGACAGAGAGATAGAGACTGAGATCGAGAGACAGAGAGATAGAGACTGAGACAGACAGAGAGATAGAGACTGAGACAGAGAGCCAGAGATATAGTGACTGAGACTGAGAGATAGAGACTGAGACAGAGAGACAGAGATATAGAGACTGAGACAGAGAGATAGAGACTGAGACAGAGAGAGACAGATATAGAGACTGAGACAGAGAGATAGAGACTGAGACAGAGAGACAGAGATATAGAGACTGAGACAGAGAGATAGAGACTGAGACACAGAGACAGATATAGAGAATGAGACAGGGAGATAGAGACTGAGACAGGGAGACAGAGAGATAGAGACTGAGACAGAAAGATAGAGACTGAGACAGCGAAACAGAGAGATAGAGACTGACAGGGTGATAGAGACTGAGACACAGAGACAGAGAGATAGAGACTGAGACAGAGATATGTAGACTGAGACAGAGAGACAGAGAGATAGAGACTGAGACAGAGAGACAGAGAGTTAGAGAGTGAGACAGAGATAAAGACTGAGACAGAGAGATAGAGACTGAGACAGAGAGACAGTGATAGAGACTGAGACAGAGAGATAGAGACTGAGACTGAGTTTGAGACAGGGACTGAGTGAGAGACTGAGACTGAGATAGAGAGAGAGATAGAGAGAGAGAGAGAGACTGAGCGAGATTGAGAGACAGAGAGATAGAGCGACTGAGCTAGAGACAGAGAGATTGATAGAGTGAGATAGATACTGAGAGAGATGGAGAGACTGAGATAGAGACTGTGACTGAGATACTGAGAGAGACTGAGAGAGAGAGAGACAGAAAGAGACTGAGAGAGAGACTGAGAGACTCAGATAGAAACTGAGATAGAGACTGAGACAGAGAGACAGAGAGATAGAGACTGAGACAGTGACAGAGAGATAGAGACTGAGACAGAGACAGAGAGATAGAGACCGAGACAGAGAGACAGAGAGATAGAGACCGAGACAGAGAGACAGAGAGATAGAGACTGAGACAGACAGATAGAGACAGAGAGATAGAGACTGAGACAGAGAGACAGAGAGATAGAGACTGAGACAGAGAGACAGAGAGATATAGACAGAGAGAGAAAGACTGAGACAGAGAGACAGAGAGATAGAGACTGAGACAGAGAGACAGAGATAGGGACTGTGACAGAGAGATAGACTGAGACAGAGCCACAGAGAGATTGAGACTGAGACAGAGAGACAGAGAGATAGAGACTGAGACAGAGAGATAGAGACACTGACAGATAGACCGAGAGATAGAGACGGAGACAGAGAGACAGATAGATAGAGACTGAGACAGAGAGACAGAGACTGAGACAGAGAGATAGAGACTGAGACAGAGAGACAGAGAGATAGAGACTGAGACAGAGAGACAGAGAGATAGAGACTGAGACAGAGAGATAGAGACTGAGACAGAGAGACAGATATAGAGACTGAGACAGAGAGATAGAGACTGACACTGAGTTTGAGACAGGGACTGAGTGAGAGACTGAGACTGAGATAGATAGAGAGAGAGAGAGAGAGAGACTGAGCGAGATTGAGAGACAGAGAGATAGAGCAACTGAGCTAGAGACAGAGAGATTGATAGAGTGAGATAGATACTGAGAGAGATGGAGAGACTGAGATAGAGACTGTGACTGAGATACTGAGAGAGACTGAGAGAGAGAGAGACAGAAAGAGACTGAGAGAGAGACTGAGAGACTCAGATAGAAACTGAGATAGAGACTGAGACAGAGAGATAGAGACTGAGACAGAGAGACAGAGAGATAGAGGCTGAGACAGACAGACAGAGAGATCGAGACTGAGACAAAGAGACAGAGACTGAGACAGTGATATAGAGACTGAGAAAGAGAGACAGAGAGGTAGAGACTGAGACAGAGGGAGAGAGAGATAGAGAGTGAAACAGTGATAGAGACTGAGACAGTGGGACAGAGATAGAGACTGAGACAGAGATAGAGACTGAGACAGAGAGATAGAGACTGAGACAGAGAGACACAGTTAGAGATTGAGACAGAGAGACAGAGATAAAGGCTGAGACAGAGAGACAGAGAGATAGAGACTGAGACAGAGAGCCAGAGATATAGTGACTGAGACAGAGAGACAGAGACTGAGACAGAGAGACAGACAGATAGAGACTGAGATCGAGAGACAGAGAGATAGAGACTGAGACAGACAGAGAGATAGAGACTGAGACAGAGAGCCAGAGATATAGTGACTGAGACAGAGAGATAGAGACTGAGACAGAGAGACAGAGAGATAGAGACTGAGACAAAGAGATAGAGACTGAGACAGAGAGACAGATATAGAGACTGAGACAGAGAGATAGAGACTGAGACAGAGAGACAGAGTTAGAGATTGAGACAGAGAGACAGAGATAAAGGCTGAGACAGAGAGACAGAGAGATAGAGACTGAGACAGAGAGCCAGAGATATAGTGACTGAGACAGAGAGACAGAGACTGAGACTGAGACAGAGAGATAGAGACTGAGACAGAGAGACAGAGTTAGAGATTGAGACAGAGAGACAGAGATAAAGGCTGAGACAGAGAGACAGAGAGATAGAGACTGAGACAGAGAGCCAGAGATATAGTGACTGAGACAGAGAGACAGAGACTGAGACAGAGAGATAGAGACTGAGACAGAGAGACAGAGTTAGAGATTGAGACAGAGAGACAGAGATAAAGGCTGAGACAGAGAGACAGAGAGACAGAGACTGAGACAGAGAGATAGAGACTGAGACAGAGAGACAGACAGATAGAGACTGAGATCGAGAGACAGAGAGATAGAGACTGAGACAGACAGAGAGATAGAGACTGAGACAGAGAGCCAGAGATATAGTGACTGAGACAGAGAGATAGAGACTGAGACAGAGAGACAGAGAGATAGAGACTGAGACAAAGAGATAGAGACTGAGACAGAGAGACAAATATAGAGACTAAGACAGAGAGATAGAGACTGAGACAGAGAGATAGAGACTGAGACAGAGAGACAGAGATATAGAGACTGAGACAGAGAGATAGAGACTGAGACACAGAGACAGATATAGAGAATGAGACAGGGAGATAGAGACTGAGACAGGGAGACAGACAGATAGAGACTGAGACAGACAGATAGAGACTGAGACAGACAGATAGAGACTGAGACAGAAAGATAGAGACTGAGACAGCGAGACAGACAGATAGAGACTGAGACAGAGAGACAGAGAGATAGAGACTGAGACAGAGATATGTAGACTGAGACAGAGAGACAGAGAGATAGAGACTGAGACAGAGAGACAGAGATAGAGACTGAGACAGAGAGATAGAGACTGAGACTGAGTTTGAGACAGGGACTGAGTGAGAGACTGAGACTGAGATAGAGAGAGATAGAGAGAGAGAGAGATAGAGACTGAGACAGAGAGACAGAGAGATAGAGGCTGAGACAGAGATACAGAGAGATAGAGACTGAGACAGAGGGACAGAGAGATAGAGAGTGAGACAGAGATAGAGACTGAGACAGAGAGCCAGAGATAGAGACTGAGACAGAGAGATAGAGACTGAGACAGAGAGACAGAGATAGAGACTGAGACAGAGAGACAGAGATAGAGACTGAGACAGAGAGAAAGAGACTGAGACAGAGAGACAGAGATCGAGACTGAGACAGAGAGATAGAGACTGAGACAGAGAGAAAGAGACTGAGACAGAGAGACAGAGATCGAGACTGAGACAGAGAGATAGAGACTGAGACAGAGAGATAGAGACTGAGACAGAGAGACAGAGAGATAGAGACTGAGACAGAGAGATAGAGACTGAGACAGAGAGACAGAGATATAGAGACTGAGACAGAGAGACAGATATGGAGACTGAGACAGGGAGATAGAGACTGAGACAGGGAGACAGAGAGATAGAGACTGAGACAGAAAGATAGAGACTGAGACAGAGAGACAGAGAGCTAGAGACTGAGACAGAGTGAGAGAGAGATAGAGACTGAGACAGAGAGACAGAGAGATAGAGACTGAGACAGAGAGACAGAGATATAGAGACTGAGACAGAGAGATAGAGACTGAGACACAGAGACAGATATAGAGACTGAGACAGGGAGATAGAGACTGAGACAGAGAGATAGAGACTGAGACAGAGAGACAGAGATAGAGACTGAGACAGAGAGATAGAGACTGAGACTGAGTTTGAGACAGGGACTGAATGAGAGACTGAGACTGAGATAGAGAGAGAGTGATAGAGAGAGAGAGAGACTGAGCGAGATTGAGAGACAGAGAGACAGAGCGACTGACCTAGAGACAGAGAGATTGATAGAGTGAGATAGATACTGAGAGAGATGGAGAGACTCAGATAGAGACTGTGAATGTGATACTGAGAGAGACTGAGAGAGAGAGAGACAGAAAGAGACTGAGAGCGAGACTGAGAGACTCAGATAGAAACTGAGCCAAAGACTGAGACAGAGAGACAGAGAGATAGAGACAGAGAGACAGAGAGATAGAGACTGAGACAGAGAGACAGAGATATAGAGACTGAGACAGAGAGATAGAGACTGAGACACAGAGACAGATATAGAGAATGAGACAGGGAGATAGAGACTGAGACAGGGAGACAGAGAGATAGAGACTGAGACAGAAAGATAGAGACTGAGCCAGAGAGACAGAGAGATAGAGACTGAGACAGAGAGATAGAGACTGAGACAGAGATATGTAGACTGAGACAGAGAGACAGAGAGATAGAGACTGTGACAGAGAGACAGAGAGATAGAGAGTGAGACAGAGATAGAGACTGAGACAGAGAGATAGAGACTGAGACAGAGAGACAGAGATAGAGACTGAGACAGAGAGATAGAGACTGAGACTGAGACTGAGTTTGAGACAGGGACTGAATGAGAGACTGAGACTGAGATAGAGAGACAGAGAGACAGAGCGACTGAGCTAGAGACAGAGAGATTGATAGAGTGAGATAGATACTGAGAGAGATGGAGAGACTGAGATAGAGACTGTGACTGAGATACTGAGAGAGACTGAGAGAGAGAGAGACAGAAAGAGACTGAGAGAGAGACTGTGAGACTCAGATAGAAACTGAGATAGAGACTGAGACAGAGAGACAGAGAGATAGAGACTGAGACAGTGACAGAGAGATAGAGACTGAGACAGTGACAGAGAGATAGAGACTGAGACAGAGACAGAGAGATAGAGACCGAGACAGAGAGACAGAGAGATAGAGACCGAGACAGAGAGATAGAGACTAAGACAGAGAGATAGAGACAGAGAGATAGAGACTGAGACAGAGAGACAGAGATATAGAGACTGAGACAGAGACAGAGAGATATAGACAGAGAGAGAGAGACTGAGACAGAGAGACAGAGATAGAGACTGCGACAGAGAGATAGACTGAGACAGAGCCACAGAGAGATAGAGACTGAGACAGAGAGACAGATAGATAGAGACTGAGACAGAGAGACAGAGACTGAGACAGAGAGACAGAGACTGAGACAGAGAGATAGAGACTGAGACAGAGAGACAGAGAGATAGAGACTGAGACAGAGAGACAGAGACAGAGAGATAGAGACTGAGACAGAGAGATAGAGAATGAGACAGAGAGATAGAGACACTGACAGATAGACAGAGAGATAGAGACTGAGACAGCGAGATAGAGACTGAGACAGACAGACAGAGAGATAGAGACTGAGACAGAGAGACAGAGACTGAGACAGAGAGACAGAGACTGAGACAGTGAGACAGACAGATAGAGACTGAGACTGAGATAGAGACAGAGAGATAGAGACTGAGATCGAGAGACAGAGAGATAGAGACTGAGACAGACAGAGAGATAGAGACTGAGACAGAGAGCCCGAGATATAGTGACTGAGACAGAGAGATAGAGACTGAGACAGAGAGACAGAGAGATAGAGACTGAGACAGAGAGATAGAGACTGAGACAGAGAGAGACAGATATAGAGACTGAGACAGAGAGGTAGAGACTGAGACAGAGAGATAGAGACTGAGACAGAGAGACAGAGATATAGAGACTGAGACAGAGAGATAGAGACTGAGACAGAGAGACAGAGAGATAGAGACTGAGACAGAGATATGTAGACTGAGACAGAGAGACAGAGATATGTAGACTGAGACAGAGAGACAGAGAGATAGAGACTGAGACAGAGAGACAGAGATAGAGAGATAGAGACTGAGACTGAGTTTGAGACAGGGACTGAGTGAGAGACTGAGACTGAGATAGAGAGAGATAGAGAGAGAGAGAGAGAGAGACTGAGACAGAGAGACAGAGAGATAGAGGCTGAGACAGAGATACAGAGAGATAGAGACTGAGACAGAGGGACGGAGAGATAGTGAGTGAGACAGAGATAGAGACTGAGACAGAGAGCCAGAGATCGAGACTGAGACAGAGAGATAGAGACTGAGACAGAGAGACAGAGATATAGAGACTGAGACAGAGAGATAGAGACTGAGACAGAGAGACAGATATGGAGACTGAGACAGGGAGATAGAGACTGAGACAGGGAGACAGAGAGATAGAGACTGAGACAGAAAGATAGAGACTGAGACAGAGAGACAGAGAGCTAGAGACTGAGACAGAGTGACAGAGAGATAGAGACTGAGACAGAGAGACAGAGAGATAGAGACTGAGACAGAGAGACAGAGAGATAGAGACTGAGACAGAGAGACAGAGATATAGAGACTGAGACGGAGAGATAGAGACTGAGACACAGAGACAGATATAGAGAATGAGACAGGGAGATAGAGACTGAGACAGGGAGACAGAGAGATAGAGATTGAGACAGAAAGATAGAGACTGAGAGATAGAGACTGAGACAGAGATAGAGACTGAGACAGAGATATGTAGACTGAGACAGAGAGACAGAGAGATAGAGACTGAGACAGAGAGACAGAGAGATAGAGAGTGAGACAGAGATAGAGACTGAGACAGAGATATGTAGACTGAGCCAGAGAGACAGAGAGATAGAGACTGAGCCAGAGAGACAGAGAGATAGAGACTGAGACAGAGAGACAGAGATATAGAGACTGAGACAGAGAGATAGAGACTGAGACACAGAGACAGATATAGAGACTGAGACAGGGAGATAGAGACTGAGACAGAGAGATAGAGACTGAGACAGAGAGACAGAGATAGAGACTGAGACAGAGAGATAGAGACTGAGACTGAGTTTGAGACAGGGACTGAATGAGAGACTGAGACTGAGATAGAGAGAGAGTGATAGAGAGAGAGAGAGACTGAGCGAGATTGAGAGACAGAGAGACAGAGCGACTGACCTAGAGACAGAGAGATTGATAGAGTGAGATAGATACTGAGAGAGATGGAGAGACTCAGATAGAGACTGTGAATGTGATACTGAGAGAGACTGAGAGAGAGAGAGACAGAAAGAGACTGAGAGCGAGACTGAGAGACTCAGATAGAAACTGAGCCAAAGACTGAGACAGAGAGACAGAGAGATAGAGACAGAGAGACAGAGAGATAGAGACTGAGACAGAGAGACAGAGATATAGAGACTGAGACAGAGAGATAGAGACTGAGACACAGAGACAGATATAGAGAATGAGACAGGGAGATAGAGACTGAGACAGGGAGACAGAGAGATAGAGACTGAGACAGAAAGATAGAGACTGAGCCAGAGAGACAGAGAGATAGAGACTGAGACAGAGAGATAGAGACTGAGACAGAGATATGTAGACTGAGACAGAGAGACAGAGAGATAGAGACTGTGACAGAGAGACAGAGAGATAGAGAGTGAGACAGAGATAGAGACTGAGACAGAGAGATAGAGACTGAGACAGAGAGACAGAGATAGAGACTGAGACAGAGAGATAGAGACTGAGACTGAGACTGAGTTTGAGACAGGGACTGAATGAGAGACTGAGACTGAGATAGAGAGACAGAGAGACAGAGCGACTGAGCTAGAGACAGAGAGATTGATAGAGTGAGATAGATACTGAGAGAGATGGAGAGACTGAGATAGAGACTGTGACTGAGATACTGAGAGAGACTGAGAGAGAGAGAGACAGAAAGAGACTGAGAGAGAGACTGTGAGACTCAGATAGAAACTGAGATAGAGACTGAGACAGAGAGACAGAGAGATAGAGACTGAGACAGTGACAGAGAGATAGAGACTGAGACAGTGACAGAGAGATAGAGACTGAGACAGAGACAGAGAGATAGAGACCGAGACAGAGAGACAGAGAGATAGAGACCGAGACAGAGAGATAGAGACTAAGACAGAGAGATAGAGACAGAGAGATAGAGACTGAGACAGAGAGACAGAGATATAGAGACTGAGACAGAGACAGAGAGATATAGACAGAGAGAGAGAGACTGAGACAGAGAGACAGAGATAGAGACTGCGACAGAGAGATAGACTGAGACAGAGCCACAGAGAGATAGAGACTGAGACAGAGAGACAGATAGATAGAGACTGAGACAGAGAGACAGAGACTGAGACAGAGAGATAGAGACTGAGACAGAGAGACAGAGAGATAGAGACTGAGACAGAGAGACAGAGACAGAGAGATAGAGACTGAGACAGAGAGATAGAGAATGAGACAGAGAGATAGAGACACTGACAGATAGACAGAGAGATAGAGACTGAGACAGCGAGATAGAGACTGAGACAGACAGACAGAGAGATAGAGACTGAGACAGAGAGACAGAGACTGAGACAGAGAGACAGAGACTGAGACAGTGAGACAGACAGATAGAGACTGAGACTGAGATAGAGACAGAGAGATAGAGACTGAGATCGAGAGACAGAGAGATAGAGACTGAGACAGACAGAGAGATAGAGACTGAGACAGAGAGCCCGAGATATAGTGACTGAGACAGAGAGATAGAGACTGAGACAGAGAGACAGAGAGATAGAGACTGAGACAGAGAGATAGAGACTGAGACAGAGAGAGACAGATATAGAGACTGAGACAGAGAGGTAGAGACTGAGACAGAGAGATAGAGACTGAGACAGAGAGACAGAGATATAGAGACTGAGACAGAGAGATAGAGACTGAGACAGAGAGACAGAGAGATAGAGACTGAGACAGAGATATGTAGACTGAGACAGAGAGACAGAGATATGTAGACTGAGACAGAGAGACAGAGAGATAGAGACTGAGACAGAGAGACAGAGATAGAGAGATAGAGACTGAGACTGAGTTTGAGACAGGGACTGAGTGAGAGACTGAGACTGAGATAGAGAGAGATAGAGAGAGAGAGAGAGAGAGACTGAGACAGAGAGACAGAGAGATAGAGGCTGAGACAGAGATACAGAGAGATAGAGACTGAGACAGAGGGACGGAGAGATAGAGAGTGAGACAGAGATAGAGACTGAGACAGAGAGCCAGAGATCGAGACTGAGACAGAGAGATAGAGACTGAGACAGAGAGACAGAGATATAGAGACTGAGACAGAGAGATAGAGACTGAGACAGAGAGACAGATATGGAGACTGAGACAGGGAGATAGAGACTGAGACAGGGAGACAGAGAGATAGAGACTGAGACAGAAAGATAGAGACTGAGACAGAGAGACAGAGAGCTAGAGACTGAGACAGAGTGACAGAGAGATAGAGACTGAGACAGAGAGACAGAGAGATAGAGACTGAGACAGAGAGACAGAGAGATAGAGACTGAGACAGAGAGACAGAGATATAGAGACTGAGACGGAGAGATAGAGACTGAGACACAGAGACAGATATAGAGAATGAGACAGGGAGATAGAGACTGAGACAGGGAGACAGAGAGATAGAGATTGAGACAGAAAGATAGAGACTGAGAGATAGAGACTGAGACAGAGATAGAGACTGAGACAGAGATATGTAGACTGAGACAGAGAGACAGAGAGATAGAGACTGAGACAGAGAGACAGAGAGATAGAGAGTGAGACAGAGATAGAGACTGAGACAGAGATATGTAGACTGAGCCAGAGAGACAGAGAGATAGAGACTGAGCCAGAGAGACAGAGAGATAGAGACTGAGACAGACAGATAGAGACTGAGACAGAGAGATAGAGACTGAGACAGAGATATGTAGACTGAAACAGAGAGACAGAGAGATAGAGACTGTGACAGAGAGATAGAGAGTGAGACAGAGAGATAGAGACTGAGACAGAGAGATAGAGACTGAGACAGAGAGACAGAGATAGAGACTGAGACTGAGAGATAGAGACTGAGACTGAGACTGAGTTTGAGACAGGGACTGAATGAGAGACTGAGACTGAGATAGAGAGACAGTGATAGAGAGAGAGAGAGACTGAGCGAGATTGAGAGACAGAGAGACAGAGCGACTGAGCTAGAGACAGAGAGATTGATAGAGTGAGAGAGATACTGAGAGAGATGGAGAGACTGAGATACTGAGAGAGACTGAGAGAGAGAGAGACAGAAAGAGACTGAGAGAGAGACTGTGAGACTCAGATAGAAACTGAGACAGAGAGACAGAGAGATAGAGACCAAGACAGAGAGACAGAGAGATAGAGACCGAGACAGAGAGATAGAGACCGAGACAGAGAGATAGAGACTGAGACAGAGAGATAGAGACAGAGAGATAGAGACTGAGACAGAGAGACAGAGATATAGAGACTGAGACAGAGACAGAGAGATATAGACAGAGAGAGAGAGACTGAGACAGAGAGACAGAGATAGAGACTGCGACAGAGAGATAGACTGAGACAGAGCCACAGAGAGATAGAGACTGAGACAGAGAGACAGATAGATAGAGACTGAGACAGAGAGACAGAGACTGAGACAGAGAGATAGAGACTGAGACAGAGAGACAGAGAGATAGAGACTGAGACAGAGAGACAGAGACAGAGAGATAGAGACTGAGATAGAGAGATAGAGAATGAGACAGAGAGATAGAGACACTGACAGATAGACAGAGAGATAGAGACTGAGACAGCGAGATAGAGACTGAGACAGAGAGACAGAGAGATAGAGACTGAGACAGAGAGACAGAGACTGAGACAGAGAGACAGAGACTGAGACCGTGAGACAGACAGATAGAGACTGAGACTGAGAGATAGAGACAGAGAGATAGAGACTGAGATCGAGAGACAGAGAGATAGAGACTGAGACAGACAGAGAGATAGAGACTGAGACAGAGAGCCAGAGATATAGTGACTGAGACAGAGAGATAGAGACTGAGACAGAGAGACAGAGAGATAGAGACTGAGATAGAGAGATAGAGACTGAGACAGAGAGAGACAGATATAGAGACAGACAGAGAGATAGAGACTGAGACAGAGAGATAGAGACTGAGACAGAGAGACAGAGATATAGTGACTGAGACAGAGAGATAGAGACTGAGACAGAGAGACAGAGAGATAGAGACTGAGATAGAGAGATAGAGACTGAGACAGAGAGAGACAGATATAGAGACAGACAGAGAGATAGAGACTGAGACAGAGAGATAGAGACTGAGACAGAGAGACAGAGATAGAGACTGAGACAGAGAGATAGAGACTGAGACTGAGTGAGAGACTGAGACTGAGATAGAGAGAGATAGAGATAGAGAGAGAGAGAGATAGAGACTGAGACAGAGAGACAGAGAGATAGAGGCTGAGACAGAGATACAGAGAGATAGAGACTGAGACAGAGGGACAGAGAGATAGAGAGTGAGACAGAGATAGAGACTGAGACAGAGAGCCAGAGATAGAGAGTGAGACAGAGAGATAGAGACTGAGACAGAGAGACAGAGATAGAGACTGAGACAGAGAGACAGAGATAGAGACTGAGACAGAGAGACAGAGATAGAGACTGAGACAGAGAGATAGAGACTGAGACAGAGAGACAGAGATCGAGACTGAGACAGAGAGATAGAGACTGAGACAGAGAGATAGAGACTGAGACAGAGAGACAGAGAGATAGAGACTGAGACAGAGAGATAGAGACAGACACAGAGAGACAGAGATATAGAGACTGAGACAGAGATATAGAGACTGAGACAGAGAGATAGAGACTGAGACAGAGAGACAGATATGGAGACTGAGACAGGGAGATAGAGACTGAGACAGAGAGATAGAGACTGAGACAGGGAGACAGAGAGATAGAGACTGAGACAGAAAGATAGAGACTGAGACAGAGAGACAGAGAGCCAGAGACTGAGACAGAGTGACAGAGAGATAGAGACTGAGACAGAGAGACAGAGAGATAGAGACTGAGACAGAGAGACAGAGATATAGAGACTGAGACGGAGAGATAGAGACTGAGACACAGAGACAGATATAGAGAATGAGACAGGGAGATAGAGACTGAGACAGGGAGACAGAGAGATAGAGACTGAGACAGAGATAGAGACTGAGACAGAGATATGTAGACTGAGACAGAGAGACAGAGAGATAGAGACTGAGACAGAGAGACAGAGAGATAGAGAGTGAGACAGAGATAGAGACTGAGACAGAGAATAGAGACTGAGACAGAGAGACAGAGATAGAGACTGAGACAGAGAGATAGAGACTGAGACTGAGTTTGAGACAGGGACTGAATGAGAGACTGAGACTGAGATAGAGAGAGAGTGATAGAGAGAGAGAGAGACTGAGCGAGATTGAGAGACAGAGAGACAGAGCGACTGAGCTAGAGACAGAGAGATTGATAGAGTGAGATAGATACTGAGAGAGATGGAGAGACTCAGATAGAGACTGTGAATGAGATACTGAGAGAGACTGAGAGAGAGAGAGACAGAAAGAGACTGAGAGAGAGACTGAGAGACTCAGATAGAACCTGAGCTAGAGACTGAGACAGAGAGACAGAGAGATAGAGACAGAGAGACAGAGATATAGAGACTGAGACAGAGAGATAGAGACTGAGACACAGAGACAGATATAGAGAATGAGACAGGGAGATAGAGACTGAGACAGGGAGACAGAGAGATAGAGACTGAGACAGAAAGATAGAGACTGAGCCAGAGAGACAGAGAGATAGAGACTGAGACAGAGAGATAGAGATAGAGACAGAGAGACAGAGAGATAGAGAGATAGAGACTGTGACAGAGAGACAGAGAGATAGAGAGTGAGACAGAGATAGAGACTGAGACAGAGAGATAGAGACTGTGACAGAGAGATAGAGAGTGAGACAGAGATAGAGACTGAGACAGAGAGATAGAGACTGAGACAGAGAGACAGAGATAGAGACTGAGACAGAGACTGAGTTTGAGACAGGGACTGAATGAGAGACTGAGACTGAGATAGAGAGACAGTGATAGAGAGAGAGAGAGACTGAGCGAGATTGAGAGACAGAGAGACAGAGCGACTGAGCTAGAGACAGAGAGATTGATAGAGTGAGATAGATACTGAGAGAGATGGGGAGACTGAGATAGAGACTGTGACTGAGATACTGAGAGAGACTGAGAGAGAGAGATACAGAAAGAGACTGAGAGAGAGACTGAGAGACTCAGATAGAAACTGAGATAGAGACTGAGACAGAGACAGAGAGATAGAGACCGAGACAGAGAGACAGAGAGATAGAGACCGAGACAGAGAGATAGAGAATGAGACAGAGAGACAGAGAGATAGAGACTGAGAGATAGAGACTGAGACAGAGAGACAGAGAGATAGAGACTGAGACAGAGACAGAGAGATATAGACAGAGAGAGAGAGAGACTGAGACAGAGAGATAGAGACTGAGACAGAGAGACAGAGATAGAGGCTGCGACAGAGAGATAGACTGAGACAGAGCCACAGAGAGATAGAGACTGAGACAGAGAGATAGAGACTGAGACAGAGAGACAGATAGATAGAGACTGAGACAGAGAGACAGAGACTGAGACAGAGAGATAGAGACTGAGACAGAGAGACAGAGATAGAGACTGAGACAGAGAGACAGAGATAGAGACTGAGACAGAGAGAAAGAGACTGAGACAGAGAGACAGAGATCGAGACTGAGACAGAGAGAAAGAGACTGAGACAGAGAGACAGAGATCGAGACTGAGACAGAGAGATAGAGACTGAGACAGAGAGATAGAGACTGAGACAGAGAGACAGAGATATAGAGACTGAGACAGAGAGATAGAGACTGAGACAGAGAGATAGAGACTGAGACAGAGAGACAGATATGGAGACTGAGACAGGGAGATAGAGACTGAGACAGGGAGACAGAGAGATAGAGACTGAGACAGAAAGATAGAGACTGAGACAGAGAGACAGAGAGCTAGAGACTGAGACAGAGTGACAGAGAGATAGAGACTGAGACAGTTAGACAGAGAGATAGAGACTGAGACAGAGAGACAGAGATATAGAGACTGAGACGGAGAGATAGAGACTGAGACACAGAGACAGAGATAGAGAATGAGACAGGGAGATAGAGACTGAGACAGGGAGACAGAGAGATAGAGACTGAGACAGAAAGATAGAGACTGAGAGATAGAGACTGAGACAGAGATAGAGACTGAGACAGAGATATGTAGACTGAGACAGAGAGACAGAGAGATAGAGACTGAGACAGAGAGACAGAGAGATAGAGAGTGAGACAGAGATAGAGAGTGAGACAGAGAGATAGAGACTGAGACAGAGAGATAGAGACTGAGACAGAGAGATAGAGACTGAGACAGAGAGACAGAAATAGAGACTGAGACAGAGAGATAGAGACTGAGACTGAGTTTGAGACAGGGACTGAATGAGAGACTGAGACTGAGATAGAGAGAGAGTGATAGAGAGAGAGAGAGACTGAGTGAGATTGAGAGACAGAGTGACAGAGCGACTGAGCTAGAGACAGAGAGATTGATAGAGTGAGATAGATACTGAGAGAGATGGAGAGACTCAGATAGAGACTGTGAATGAGATACTGAGCGAGACTGAGAGAGAGAGAGAGACAGAAAGAGACTGAGAGAGAGACTGAGAGACTCAGATAGAAAATGAGCTAGAGACTGAGACAGAGAGACAGAGAGATAGAGACAGAGAGACAGAGAGATAGAGACTGAGACAGAGAGACAGAGATATAGAGACTGAGACAGAGAGATAGAGACTGAGACACAGAGACAGATATAGAGAATGAGACAGGGAGATAGAGACTGAGACAGGGAGACAGAGAGATAGAGACTGAGACAGAAAGATAGAGACTGAGCCAGAGAGATAGAGACTGAGACAGAGATAGAGACTGAGACAGAGAGATAGAGACTGAGACAGAGATATGTAGACTGAGACAGAGAGACAGAGAGATAGAGAGATAGAGACTGTGACAGAGAGACAGAGAGATAGAGAGTGAGACAGAGATAGAGACTGAGACAGAGAGATAGAGACTGAGACAGAGAGACAGAGATAGAGACTGAGACAGAGAGATAGAGACTGAGACTGAGACTGAGTTTGAGACAGGGACTGAATGAGAGACTGAGACTGAGATAGAGAGACAGTGATAGAGAGAGAGAGAGACTGAGCGAGATTGAGAGACAGAGAGACAGAGCGACTGAGCTAGAGACAGAGAGATTGATAGAGTGAGATAGATACTGAGAGAGATGGAGAGACTGAGATAGAGACTGTGACTGAGATACTGAGAGAGACTGAGAGAGAGAGAGACAGAAAGAGACTGAGAGAGAGACTGAGAGACTCAGATAGAAACTGAGATAGAGACTGAGACAGAGAGACAGAGAGATAGAGACTGAGACAGTGACAGAGAGATAGAGACTGAGACAGAGACAGAGAGATAGAGACCGAGACAGAGAGACAGAGAGATAGAGACCGAGACAGAGAGCTAGAGACTGAGACAGAGAGACAGAGAGATAGAGACAGAGAGATAGAGACTGAGACAGAGAGACAGAGAGATAGAGACTGAGACAGAGACAGAGAGATATAGACAGAGAGAGAGAGAGACTGAGACAGAGAGATAGAGACTGAGACAGAGAGACAGAGATAGAGACTGCGACAGAGAGATAGACTGAGACAGAGCCACAGAGAGATAGAGACTGAGACAGAGAGATAGAGACTGAGACAGAGAGACAGATAGATAGAGACTGAGACAGAGAGACAGAGACTGAGACAGAGAGATAGAGACTGAGACAGAGAGCTAGAGACTGAGACAGTGAGACAGACAGATAGAGACTGAGACTGAGAGATAGAGACTGAGACACAGAGACAGATATCGAGAATGAGACAGGGAGATAGAGACTGAGACAGGGAGACAGAGAGATAGAGACTGAGACAGAAAGATAGAGACTGAGCCAGAGAGACAGAGAGATAGAGACTGAGACAGAGAGATAGAGACTGAGACAGAGAGATAGAGACTGAGACAGAGATATGTAGACTGAGACAGAGAGACAGAGAGATGGAGAGATAGAGACTGTGACAGAGAGACAGAGAGATAGAGAGTGAGACAGAGATAGAGACTGAGACAGAGAGATAGAGACTGAGACAGAGAGACAGAGATAGAGACTGAGACAGAGAGATAGAGACTGAGACTGAGACTGAGTTTGAGACAGGGACTGAATGAGAGACTGAGACTGAGATAGAGAGACAGTGATAGAGAGAGAGAGAAACTGAGCGAGATTGAGAGACAGAGAGACAGAGCGACTGAGCTAGAGACAGAGAGATTGATAGAGTGAGATAGATACTGAGAGAGATGGAGAGACTGAGATAGAGACTGTGACTGAGATACTGAGAGAGACTGAGAGAGAGAGAGACAGAAAGAGACTGAGAGAGGGACTGAGAGACTCAGATAGAAACTGAGATAGAGACTGAGACAGAGAGACAGATAGAGACTGAGACAGTGACAGAGAGATAGAGACTGAGACAGAGACAGAGAGATAGAGACCGAGACAGAGAGACAGAGAGATATAGACAGAGAGATAGAGACTGAGACTGAGTTTGAGACAGGGACTGAATGAGAGACTGAGACTGAGATAGAGAGAGAGTGATAGAGAGAGAGAGAGACTGAGCGAGATTGAGAGACAGAGAGACAGAGCGACTGAGCTAGAGACAGAGAGATTGATAGAGTGAGATAGATACTGAGAGAGATGGAGAGACTCAGATAGAGACTGTGAATGAGATACTGAGAGAGACTGAGAGAGAGAGAGACAGAAAGAGACTGAGAGAGAGACTGAGAGACTCAGATAGAACCTGAGCTAGAGACTGAGACAGAGAGACAGAGAGATAGAGACAGAGAGACAGAGATATAGAGACTGAGACAGAGAGATAGAGACTGAGACACAGAGACAGATATAGAGAATGAGACAGGGAGATAGAGACTGAGACAGGGAGACAGAGAGATAGAGACTGAGACAGAAAGATAGAGACTGAGCCAGAGAGACAGAGAGATAGAGACTGAGACAGAGAGATAGAGATAGAGACAGAGAGACAGAGAGATAGAGAGATAGAGACTGTGACAGAGAGACAGAGAGATAGAGAGTGAGACAGAGATAGAGACTGAGACAGAGAGATAGAGACTGTGACAGAGAGACAGAGAGATAGAGAGTGAGACAGAGATAGAGACTGAGACAGAGAGATAGAGACTGAGACAGAGAGACAGAGATAGAGACTGAGACAGAGACTGAGTTTGAGACAGGGACTGAATGAGAGACTGAGACTGAGATAGAGAGACAGTGATAGAGAGAGAGAGAGACTGAGCGAGATTGAGAGACAGAGAGACAGAGCGACTGAGCTAGAGACAGAGAGATTGATAGAGTGAGATAGATACTGAGAGAGATGGGGAGACTGAGATAGAGACTGTGACTGAGATACTGAGAGAGACTGAGAGAGAGAGATACAGAAAGAGACTGAGAGAGAGACTGAGAGACTCAGATAGAAACTGAGATAGAGACTGAGACAGAGACAGAGAGATAGAGACCGAGACAGAGAGACAGAGAGATAGAGACCGAGACAGAGAGATAGAGAATGAGACAGAGAGACAGAGAGATAGAGACTGAGAGATAGAGACTGAGACAGAGAGACAGAGAGATAGAGACTGAGACAGAGACAGAGAGATATAGACAGAGAGAGAGAGAGACTGAGACAGAGAGATAGAGACTGAGACAGAGAGACAGAGATAGAGGCTGCGACAGAGAGATAGACTGAGACAGAGCCACAGAGAGATAGAGACTGAGACAGAGAGATAGAGACTGAGACAGAGAGACAGATAGATAGAGACTGAGACAGAGAGACAGAGACTGAGACAGAGAGATAGAGACTGAGACAGAGAGACAGAGATAGAGACTGAGACAGAGAGACAGAGATAGAGACTGAGACAGAGAGAAAGAGACTGAGACAGAGAGACAGAGATCGAGACTGAGACAGAGAGATAGAGACTGAGACAGAGAGATAGAGACTGAGACAGAGAGACAGAGATATAGAGACTGAGACAGAGAGATAGAGACTGAGACAGAGAGATAGAGACTGAGACAGAGAGACAGATATGGAGACTGAGACAGGGAGATAGAGACTGAGACAGGGAGACAGAGAGATAGAGACTGAGACAGAAAGATAGAGACTGAGACAGAGAGACAGAGAGCTAGAGACTGAGACAGAGTGACAGAGAGATAGAGACTGAGACAGTTAGACAGAGAGATAGAGACTGAGACAGAGAGACAGAGATATAGAGACTGAGACGGAGAGATAGAGACTGAGACACAGAGACAGAGATAGAGAATGAGACAGGGAGATAGAGACTGAGACAGGGAGACAGAGAGATAGAGACTGAGACAGAAAGATAGAGACTGAGAGATAGAGACTGAGACAGAGATAGAGACTGAGACAGAGATATGTAGACTGAGACAGAGAGACAGAGAGATAGAGACTGAGACAGAGAGACAGAGAGATAGAGAGTGAGACAGAGATAGAGAGTGAGACAGAGAGATAGAGACTGAGACAGAGAGATAGAGACTGAGACAGAGAGATAGAGACTGAGACAGAGAGATAGAGACTGAGACAGAGAGACAGAAATAGAGACTGAGACAGAGAGATAGAGACTGAGACTGAGTTTGAGACAGGGACTGAATGAGAGACTGAGACTGAGATAGAGAGAGAGTGATAGAGAGAGAGAGAGACTGAGTGAGATTGAGAGACAGAGTGACAGAGCGACTGAGCTAGAGACAGAGAGATTGATAGAGTGAGATAGATACTGAGAGAGATGGAGAGACTCAGATAGAGACTGTGAATGAGATACTGAGCGAGACTGAGAGAGAGAGAGAGACAGAAAGAGACTGAGAGAGAGACTGAGAGACTCAGATAGAAAATGAGCTAGAGACTGAGACAGAGAGACAGAGAGATAGAGACAGAGAGACAGAGAGATAGAGACTGAGACAGAGAGACAGAGATATAGAGACTGAGACAGAGAGATAGAGACTGAGACACAGAGACAGATATAGAGAATGAGACAGGGAGATAGAGACTGAGACAGGGAGACAGAGAGATAGAGACTGAGACAGAAAGATAGAGACTGAGCCAGAGAGATAGAGACTGAGACAGAGATAGAGACTGAGACAGAGAGATAGAGACTGAGACAGAGATATGTAGACTGAGACAGAGAGACAGAGAGATAGAGAGATAGAGACTGTGACAGAGAGACAGAGAGATAGAGAGTGAGACAGAGATAGAGACTGAGACAGAGAGATAGAGACTGAGACAGAGAGACAGAGATAGAGACTGAGACAGAGAGATAGAGACTGAGACTGAGACTGAGTTTGAGACAGGGACTGAATGAGAGACTGAGACTGAGATAGAGAGACAGTGATAGAGAGAGAGAGAGACTGAGCGAGATTGAGAGACAGAGAGACAGAGCGACTGAGCTAGAGACAGAGAGATTGATAGAGTGAGATAGATACTGAGAGAGATGGAGAGACTGAGATAGAGACTGTGACTGAGATACTGAGAGAGACTGAGAGAGAGAGAGACAGAAAGAGACTGAGAGAGAGACTGAGAGACTCAGATAGAAACTGAGATAGAGACTGAGACAGAGAGACAGAGAGATAGAGACTGAGACAGTGACAGAGAGATAGAGACTGAGACAGAGACAGAGAGATAGAGACCGAGACAGAGAGACAGAGAGATAGAGACCGAGACAGAGAGCTAGAGACTGAGACAGAGAGACAGAGAGATAGAGACAGAGAGATAGAGACTGAGACAGAGAGACAGAGAGATAGAGACTGAGACAGAGACAGAGAGATATAGACAGAGAGAGAGAGAGACTGAGACAGAGAGATAGAGACTGAGACAGAGAGACAGAGATAGAGACTGCGACAGAGAGATAGACTGAGACAGAGCCACAGAGAGATAGAGACTGAGACAGAGAGATAGAGACTGAGACAGAGAGACAGATAGATAGAGACTGAGACAGAGAGACAGAGACTGAGACAGAGAGATAGAGACTGAGACAGAGAGCTAGAGACTGAGACAGTGAGACAGACAGATAGAGACTGAGACTGAGAGATAGAGACTGAGACACAGAGACAGATATCGAGAATGAGACAGGGAGATAGAGACTGAGACAGGGAGACAGAGAGATAGAGACTGAGACAGAAAGATAGAGACTGAGCCAGAGAGACAGAGAGATAGAGACTGAGACAGAGAGATAGAGACTGAGACAGAGAGATAGAGACTGAGACAGAGATATGTAGACTGAGACAGAGAGACAGAGAGATGGAGAGATAGAGACTGTGACAGAGAGACAGAGAGATAGAGAGTGAGACAGAGATAGAGACTGAGACAGAGAGATAGAGACTGAGACAGAGAGACAGAGATAGAGACTGAGACAGAGAGATAGAGACTGAGACTGAGACTGAGTTTGAGACAGGGACTGAATGAGAGACTGAGACTGAGATAGAGAGACAGTGATAGAGAGAGAGAGAAACTGAGCGAGATTGAGAGACAGAGAGACAGAGCGACTGAGCTAGAGACAGAGAGATTGATAGAGTGAGATAGATACTGAGAGAGATGGAGAGACTGAGATAGAGACTGTGACTGAGATACTGAGAGAGACTGAGAGAGAGAGAGACAGAAAGAGACTGAGAGAGGGACTGAGAGACTCAGATAGAAACTGAGATAGAGACTGAGACAGAGAGACAGATAGAGACTGAGACAGTGACAGAGAGATAGAGACTGAGACAGAGACAGAGAGATAGAGACCGAGACAGAGAGACAGAGAGATATAGACAGAGAGATAGAGACTGAGACAGAGAGACAGAGAGATAGAGACTGAGACAGAGACAGAGAGATATAGACAGAGAGAGAGAGAGACTGAGACAGAGAGATAGAGACTGAGACATTGAGACAGAGATAGAGACTGCGACAGAGAGATAGACTGAGACAGAGCCACAGAGTGATAGAGACTGAGACAGAGAGATAGAGACTGAGACAGAGAGACAGATAGATAGAGACTGAGACAGAGAGACAGGGACTGAGACAGAGAGATAGAGACTGAGACAGAGAGACAGAGAGATAGAGACTGAGACAGAGAGACAGAGATAGAGACTGAGACAGAGAGACAGAGAGATAGAGACTGAGACAGAGAGATAGAGATAGAGACTGAGACAGAGAGACAGAGAGATAGAGACTGAGACAGAGAGACAGAGATAGAGACTGAGACAGAGAGATAGAGACTGAGACAGAGAGATAGAGAATGAGACAGAGAGATAGAGACTGAGACAGAGAGACAGAGATAGAGACTGAGACAGAGAGATAGAGACTGAGACTGAGAGATAGAGACTGAGACAGAGAGATAGAGACTGAGACAGAGAGATAGAGACTGAGACAGAGAGATAGAGAATGAGACAGAGAGATAGAGACACTGAAGATAGACAGAGAGATAGAGACTGAGACAGCGAGATAGAGACTTAGACAGAGAGACAGAGAGATAGAGACTGAGACAGTGACAGAGAGATAGAGACTGAGACAGAGACAGAGAGATAGAGACCGAGACAGAGAGACAGAGAGATAGAGACCGAGACAGAGAGATAGAGACTGAGACAGAGAGACAGAGAGATAGAGACAGAGAGATAGAGACTGAGACAGAGAGACAGAGAGATAGAGACTGAGACAGAGACAGAGAGATATAGACAGAGAGAGAGAGAGACTGAGACAGAGAGATAGAGACTGAGACATTGAGACAGAGATAGAGACTGCGACAGAGAGATAGACTGAGACAGAGCCACAGAGTGATAGAGACTGAGACAGAGAGATAGAGACTGAGACAGAGAGACAGATAGATAGAGACTGAGACAGAGAGACAGAGACTGAGACAGAGAGATAGAGACTGAGACAGTGAGACAGAGAGATAGAGACTGAGACAGAGAGACAGAGATAGAGACTGAGACAGAGAGACAGAGAGATAGAGACTGAGACAGAGAGACAGAGATAGAGACTGAGACAGAGAGATAGAGACTGAGACAGAGAGATAGAGAATGAGACAGAGAGATAGAGACACTGACAGATAGACAGAGAGATAGAGACTGAGACAGAGAGATAGAGACTGAGACAGAGAGACAGAGAGATAGAGACTGAGACAGAGAGACAGAGACTGAGACAGAGAGACAGAGACTGAGACAGAGAGCTAGAGACTGAGACAGTGAGACAGACAGATAGAGACTGAGACTGAGAGATAGAGACAGAGAGATAGAGACTGAGATCGAGAGACAGAGAGATAGAGACTGAGACAGACAGAGAGATAGAGACTGAGACAGAGAGGCAGAGATATAGTGACTGAGACAGAGAGATAGAGACTGAGACAGAGAGACAGAGAGATAGAGAGTGAGACAGAGATAGAGACTGAGACAGAGAGATAGAGACTGAGACAGAGAGACAGAGATAGAGACTGAGACAGAGAGATAGAGACTGAGACTGAGACTGAGTTTGAGACAGGGACTGAATGAGAGACTGAGACTGAGATAGAGAGACAGTGATAGAGAGAGAGAGAAACTGAGCGAGATTGAGAGACAGAGAGACAGAGCGACTGAGCTAGAGACAGAGAGATTGATAGAGTGAGATAGATACTGAGAGAGATGGAGAGCCTGAGATAGAGACTGTGACTGAGATACTGAGAGAGACTGAGAGAGAGAGAGACAGAAAGAGACTGAGAGAGAGACTGAGAGACTCAGATAGAAACTGAGATAGAGACTGAGACAGAGAGACAGAGAGATAGAGACTGAGACAGTGACAGAGAGATAGAGACTGAGACAGAGACAGAGAGATAGAGACCGAGACAGAGAGACAGAGAGATAGAGACCGAGACAGAGAGATAGAGACTGAGACAGAGAGACAGAGAGATAGAGACAGAGAGATAGAGACTGAGACAGAGAGACAGAGAGATAGAGACTGAGACAGAGACAGAGAGATATAGACAGAGAGAGAGAGAGACTGAGACAGAGAGATAGAGACTGAGACATTGAGACAGAGATAGAGACTGCGACAGAGAGATAGACTGAGACAGAGCCACAGAGTGATAGAGACTGAGACAGAGAGATAGAGACTGAGACAGAGAGACAGATAGATAGAGACTGAGACAGAGAGACAGAGACTGAGACAGAGAGATAGAGACTGAGACAGAGAGACAGAGAGATAGAGACTGAGACAGAGAGACAGAGATAGAGACTGAGACAGAGAGATAGAGACTGAGACAGAGAGATAGAGAATGAGACAGAGAGATAGAGACACTGACAGATAGACAGAGAGATAGAGACTGAGACAGCGAGATAGAGACTGAGACAGAGAGACAGAGAGATAGAGACTGAGACAGAGAGACAGAGACTGAGACAGAGACAGAGACTGAGACAGAGAGCTAGAGACTGAGACAGTGAGACAGACAGATAGAGACTGAGACTGAGAGATAGAGACAGAGAGATAGAGACTGAGATCGAGAGACAGAGAGATAGAGACTGAGACAGACAGAGAGATAGAGACTGAGACAGAGAGCCAGAGATATAGTGACTGAGACAGAGAGATAGAGACTGAGACAGAGAGACAGAGAGATAGAGACTGAGACAGAGAGATAGAGACTGAGACAGAGAGAGACAGATATAGAGACTGAGACAGATATAGAGACTGAGACAGAGAGATAGAGACTGAGACAGAGAGATAGAGACTGAGACAGAGAGACAGAGATATAGAGACTGAGACAGAGAGATAGAGACTGAGACACAGAGACAGATATAGAGAATGAGACAGGGAGATAGAGACTGAGACAGGGAGACAGAGAGACAGAGACTAAGACAGAAAGATAGAGACTGAGACAGCGAGACAGAGAGATAGAGACTGAGACAGAGTGATAGAGACTGAGACAGAGAGACAGAGATATGTAGACTGAGACAGAGATATGTAGACTGAGACAGAGAGATAGAGACTGAGACAGAGAGACAGAGAGTTAGAGAGTGAGACTGAGATAAAGACTGAGACAGAGAGATAGAGACTGAGACAGAGAGATAGAGACTGAGACAGAGAGACAGAGATAGAGACTGAGACAGAGAGATAGAGACTGAGACTGAGTTTGAGACAGGGACTGAGTGAGAGACTGAGACTGAGATAGAGAGAGAGAGATAGAGAGAGAGAGAGAGACTGAGCGAGATTGAGAGACAGAGAGATAGAGCGACTGAGCTAGAGACAGAGAGATTGATAGAGTGAGATAGATACTGAGAGAGATGGAGAGACTGAGATAGAGACTGTGACTGAGATACTGAGAGAGACTGAGAGAGAGAGAGACAGAAAGAGACTGAGAGAGAGACTGAGAGACTCAGATAGAAACTGAGATAGAGACTGAGACAGAGAGATAGAGACTGAGCCAGAGAGATAGAGACTGAGACAGAGATAGAGACTGAGACAGAGAGATAGAGACTGAGACAGAGATATGTAGACTGAGACAGAGAGACAGAGAGATAGAGAGATAGAGACTGTGACAGAGAGACAGAGAGATAGAGAGTGAGACAGAGATAGAGACTGAGACAGAGAGATAGAGACTGAGACAGAGAGACAGAGATAGAGACTGAGACAGAGAGATAGAGACTGAGACTGAGACTGAGTTTGAGACAGGGACTGAATGAGAGACTGAGACTGAGATAGAGAGACAGTGATAGAGAGAGAGAGAGACTGAGCGAGATTGAGAGACAGAGAGACAGAGCGACTGAGCTAGAGACAGAGAGATTGATAGAGTGAGATAGATACTGAGAGAGATGGAGAGACTGAGATAGAGACTGTGACTGAGATACTGAGAGAGACTGAGAGAGAGAGAGACAGAAAGAGACTGAGAGAGAGACTGAGAGACTCAGATAGAAACTGAGATAGAGACTGAGACAGAGAGACAGAGAGATAGAGACTGAGACAGTGACAGAGAGATAGAGACTGAGACAGAGACAGAGAGATAGAGACCGAGACAGAGAGACAGAGAGATAGAGACCGAGACAGAGAGCTAGAGACTGAGACAGAGAGACAGAGAGATAGAGACAGAGAGATAGAGACTGAGACAGAGAGACAGAGAGATAGAGACTGAGACAGAGACAGAGAGATATAGACAGAGAGAGAGAGAGACTGAGACAGAGAGATAGAGACTGAGACAGAGAGACAGAGATAGAGACTGCGACAGAGAGATAGACTGAGACAGAGCCACAGAGAGATAGAGACTGAGACAGAGAGATAGAGACTGAGACAGAGAGACAGATAGATAGAGACTGAGACAGAGAGACAGAGACTGAGACAGAGAGATAGAGACTGAGACAGAGAGCTAGAGACTGAGACAGTGAGACAGACAGATAGAGACTGAGACTGAGAGATAGAGACTGAGACACAGAGACAGATATCGAGAATGAGACAGGGAGATAGAGACTGAGACAGGGAGACAGAGAGATAGAGACTGAGACAGAAAGATAGAGACTGAGCCAGAGAGACAGAGAGATAGAGACTGAGACAGAGAGATAGAGACTGAGACAGAGAGATAGAGACTGAGACAGAGATATGTAGACTGAGACAGAGAGACAGAGAGATGGAGAGATAGAGACTGTGACAGAGAGACAGAGAGATAGAGAGTGAGACAGAGATAGAGACTGAGACAGAGAGATAGAGACTGAGACAGAGAGACAGAGATAGAGACTGAGACAGAGAGATAGAGACTGAGACTGAGACTGAGTTTGAGACAGGGACTGAATGAGAGACTGAGACTGAGATAGAGAGACAGTGATAGAGAGAGAGAGAAACTGAGCGAGATTGAGAGACAGAGAGACAGAGCGACTGAGCTAGAGACAGAGAGATTGATAGAGTGAGATAGATACTGAGAGAGATGGAGAGACTGAGATAGAGACTGTGACTGAGATACTGAGAGAGACTGAGAGAGAGAGAGACAGAAAGAGACTGAGAGAGGGACTGAGAGACTCAGATAGAAACTGAGATAGAGACTGAGACAGAGAGACAGATAGAGACTGAGACAGTGACAGAGAGATAGAGACTGAGACAGAGACAGAGAGATAGAGACCGAGACAGAGAGACAGAGAGATATAGACAGAGAGATAGAGACTGAGACAGAGAGACAGAGAGATAGAGACTGAGACAGAGACAGAGAGATATAGACAGAGAGAGAGAGAGACTGAGACAGAGAGATAGAGACTGAGACATTGAGACAGAGATAGAGACTGCGACAGAGAGATAGACTGAGACAGAGCCACAGAGTGATAGAGACTGAGACAGAGAGATAGAGACTGAGACAGAGAGACAGATAGATAGAGACTGAGACAGAGAGACAGGGACTGAGACAGAGAGATAGAGACTGAGACAGAGAGACAGAGAGATAGAGACTGAGACAGAGAGACAGAGATAGAGACTGAGACAGAGAGACAGAGAGATAGAGACTGAGACAGAGAGACAGAGATAGAGACTGAGACAGAGAGATAGAGACTGAGACAGAGAGATAGAGAATGAGACAGAGAGATAGAGACTGAGACAGAGAGACAGAGATAGAGACTGAGACAGAGAGATAGAGACTGAGACTGAGAGATAGAGACTGAGACAGAGAGATAGAGACTGAGACAGAGAGATAGAGACTGAGACAGAGAGATAGAGAATGAGACAGAGAGATAGAGACACTGAAGATAGACAGAGAGATAGAGACTGAGACAGCGAGATAGAGACTTAGACAGAGAGACAGAGAGATAGAGACTGAGACAGTGACAGAGAGATAGAGACTGAGACAGAGACAGAGAGATAGAGACCGAGACAGAGAGACAGAGAGATAGAGACCGAGACAGAGAGATAGAGACTGAGACAGAGAGACAGAGAGATAGAGACAGAGAGATAGAGACTGAGACAGAGAGACAGAGAGATAGAGACTGAGACAGAGACAGAGAGATATAGACAGAGAGAGAGAGAGACTGAGACAGAGAGATAGAGACTGAGACATTGAGACAGAGATAGAGACTGCGACAGAGAGATAGACTGAGACAGAGCCACAGAGTGATAGAGACTGAGACAGAGAGATAGAGACTGAGACAGAGAGACAGATAGATAGAGACTGAGACAGAGAGACAGAGACTGAGACAGAGAGATAGAGACTGAGACAGTGAGACAGAGAGATAGAGACTGAGACAGAGAGACAGAGATAGAGACTGAGACAGAGAGACAGAGAGATAGAGACTGAGACAGAGAGACAGAGATAGAGACTGAGACAGAGAGATAGAGACTGAGACAGAGAGATAGAGAATGAGACAGAGAGATAGAGACACTGACAGATAGACAGAGAGATAGAGACTGAGACAGAGAGATAGAGACTGAGACAGAGAGACAGAGAGATAGAGACTGAGACAGAGAGACAGAGACTGAGACAGAGAGACAGAGACTGAGACAGAGAGCTAGAGACTGAGACAGTGAGACAGACAGATAGAGACTGAGACTGAGAGATAGAGACAGAGAGATAGAGACTGAGATCGAGAGACAGAGAGATAGAGACTGAGACAGACAGAGAGATAGAGACTGAGACAGAGAGGCAGAGATATAGTGACTGAGACAGAGAGATAGAGACTGAGACAGAGAGACAGAGAGATAGAGAGTGAGACAGAGATAGAGACTGAGACAGAGAGATAGAGACTGAGACAGAGAGACAGAGATAGAGACTGAGACAGAGAGATAGAGACTGAGACTGAGACTGAGTTTGAGACAGGGACTGAATGAGAGACTGAGACTGAGATAGAGAGACAGTGATAGAGAGAGAGAGAAACTGAGCGAGATTGAGAGACAGAGAGACAGAGCGACTGAGCTAGAGACAGAGAGATTGATAGAGTGAGATAGATACTGAGAGAGATGGAGAGCCTGAGATAGAGACTGTGACTGAGATACTGAGAGAGACTGAGAGAGAGAGAGACAGAAAGAGACTGAGAGAGAGACTGAGAGACTCAGATAGAAACTGAGATAGAGACTGAGACAGAGAGACAGAGAGATAGAGACTGAGACAGTGACAGAGAGATAGAGACTGAGACAGAGACAGAGAGATAGAGACCGAGACAGAGAGACAGAGAGATAGAGACAGAGAGATAGAGACTGAGACAGAGAGACAGAGAGATAGAGACTGAGACAGAGACAGAGAGATATAGACAGAGAGAGAGAGAGACTGAGACAGAGAGATAGAGACTGAGACATTGAGACAGAGATAGAGACTGCGACAGAGAGATAGACTGAGACAGAGCCACAGAGTGATAGAGACTGAGACAGAGAGATAGAGACTGAGACAGAGAGACAGATAGATAGAGACTGAGACAGAGAGACAGAGACTGAGACAGAGAGATAGAGACTGAGACAGAGAGACAGAGAGATAGAGACTGAGACAGAGAGACAGAGATAGAGACTGAGACAGAGAGATAGAGACTGAGACAGAGAGATAGAGAATGAGACAGAGAGATAGAGACACTGACAGATAGACAGAGAGATAGAGACTGAGACAGCGAGATAGAGACTGAGACAGAGAGACAGAGAGATAGAGACTGAGACAGAGAGACAGAGACTGAGACAGAGACAGAGACTGAGACAGAGAGCTAGAGACTGAGACAGTGAGACAGACAGATAGAGACTGAGACTGAGAGATAGAGACAGAGAGATAGAGACTGAGATCGAGAGACAGAGAGATAGAGACTGAGACAGACAGAGAGATAGAGACTGAGACAGAGAGCCAGAGATATAGTGACTGAGACAGAGAGATAGAGACTGAGACAGAGAGACAGAGAGATAGAGACTGAGACAGAGAGATAGAGACTGAGACAGAGAGAGACAGATATAGAGACTGAGACAGATATAGAGACTGAGACAGAGAGATAGAGACTGAGACAGAGAGATAGAGACTGAGACAGAGAGACAGAGATATAGAGACTGAGACAGAGAGATAGAGACTGAGACACAGAGACAGATATAGAGAATGAGACAGGGAGATAGAGACTGAGACAGGGAGACAGAGAGACAGAGACTAAGACAGAAAGATAGAGACTGAGACAGCGAGACAGAGAGATAGAGACTGAGACAGAGTGATAGAGACTGAGACAGAGAGACAGAGATATGTAGACTGAGACAGAGATATGTAGACTGAGACAGAGAGATAGAGACTGAGACAGAGAGACAGAGAGTTAGAGAGTGAGACTGAGATAAAGACTGAGACAGAGAGATAGAGACTGAGACAGAGAGATAGAGACTGAGACAGAGAGACAGAGATAGAGACTGAGACAGAGAGATAGAGACTGAGACTGAGTTTGAGACAGGGACTGAGTGAGAGACTGAGACTGAGATAGAGAGAGAGAGATAGAGAGAGAGAGAGAGACTGAGCGAGATTGAGAGACAGAGAGATAGAGCGACTGAGCTAGAGACAGAGAGATTGATAGAGTGAGATAGATACTGAGAGAGATGGAGAGACTGAGATAGAGACTGTGACTGAGATACTGAGAGAGACTGAGAGAGAGAGAGACAGAAAGAGACTGAGAGAGAGGCTGAGAGACTCAGATAGAAACTGAGATAGAGACTGAGACAGAGAGACAGAGAGATAGAGACTGAGACAGTGACAGAGAGATAGAGACTGAGACAGAGACAGAGAGATAGAGACCAAGACAGAGAGACAGAGAGATAGAGACCGAGACAGAGAGACAGAGAGATAGAGACTGAGACAGAGAGACAGAGAGATAGAGACTGAGACAGAGAGACAGAGAGATATAGACAGAGAGAGAAAGACTGAGACAGAGAGACAGAGATAGAGACTGCGACAGAGAGATAGACTGAGACAGAGCCACAGAGAGATTGAGACTGAGACAGAGAGACAGAGAGATAGAGACTGAGACAGAGAAGTAGAGACACTGACAGATAGACAGAGAGATAGAGACTGAGACAGAGAGACAGATAGATAGAGACTGAGACAGAGAGACAGAGACTGAGACAGAGAGATAGAGACTGAGACAGAGAGACAGAGAGATAGAGACTGAGACAGAGAGACAGAGAGATGGAGACTGAGACAGAGAGACAGAGAGATAGAGACTGAGACAGAGAGACAGAGAGATGGAGACTGAGACAGAGAGATAGAGACTGAGACAGAGAGACAGATATAGAGACTGAGACAGAGAGATAGAGCCTGAGACAGAGAGGCAGATATAGAAACTGAGACAGGGAGATAGAGACTGAGACAGGGAGACAGAGAGATAGAGACTGAGACAGAAAGATAGAGACTGAGACAGAGAGACAGAGAGATAGAGACTGAGACAGAGAGATAGAGACTGAGACAGAGAGATAGAGACTGAGACAGGGAGACAGAGAGATAGAGACTGAGACAGAGAGACAGAGACAGAGACTGAGACAGAGAGACTGAGACTGAGACAGAGAGACAGAGACTGAGACAGAGAGATAGAGACTGAGACAGAGAGACAGAGACAGAGACTGAGACAGAGAGACAGAGATAGAGACTGAGACAGAGAGATAGAGACTGAGACTGAGTTTGAGACAGGGACTGAGTGAGAGACTGAGACTGAGATAGATAGAGAGAGAGAGAGAGAGAGACTGAGCGAGATTGAGAGACAGAGAGACAGAGCGACTGAGCTAGAGACAGAGAGATTGATAGAGTGAGATAGATACTGAGAGAGATGGAGAGACTGAGATAGAGACTGTGACTGAGATACTGAGAGAGACTGAGAGAGAGAGAGACAGAAAGAGACTGAGAGAGAGACTGAGAGACTCAGATAGAAACTGAGATAGAGACTGAGACAGAGAGACAGAGAGATAGAGACTGAGACAGTGACAGAGAGATAGAGACTGAGACAGAGACAGAGAGATAGAGACCGAGACAGAGAGACAGAGAGATAGAGACCGAGACAGAGAGATAGAGACTGAGACAGAGAGACAGAGAGATAGAGACAGAGAGATAGAGACTGAGACAGAGAGACAGAGAGATAGAGACTGAGACAGAGACAGAGAGATATAGACAGAGAGAGAGAGAGACTGAGACAGAGAGATAGAGACTGAGACATTGAGACAGAGATAGAGACTGCGACAGAGAGATAGACTGAGACAGAGCCACAGAGTGATAGAGACTGAGACAGAGAGATAGAGACTGAGACAGAGAGACAGATAGATAGAGACTGAGACAGAGAGACAGAGACTGAGACAGAGAGATAGAGACTGAGACAGTGTGACAGAGAGATAGAGACTGAGACAGAGAGACAGAGATAGAGACTGAGACAGAGAGACAGAGAGATAGAGACTGAGACAGAGAGACAGAGATAGAGACTGAGACAGAGAGATAGAGACTGAGACAGAGAGATAGAGAATGAGACAGAGAGATAGAGACACTGACAGATAGACAGAGAGATAGAGACTGAGACAGCGAGATAGAGACTGAGACAGAGAGACAGAGAGATAGAGACTGAGACAGAGAGACAGAGACTGAGACAGAGAGACAGAGACTGAGACAGAGAGCTAGAGACTGAGACAGTGAGACAGACAGATAGAGACTGAGACTGAGAGATAGAGACAGAGAGATAGAGACTGAGATCGAGAGACAGAGAGATAGAGACTGAGACAGACAGAGAGATAGAGACTGAGACAGAGAGGCAGAGATATAGTGACTGAGACAGAGAGATAGAGACTGAGACAGAGAGACAGAGAGATAGAGAGTGAGACAGAGATAGAGACTGAGACAGAGAGATAGAGACTGAGACAGAGAGACAGAGATAGAGACTGAGACAGAGAGATAGAGACTGAGACTGAGACTGAGTTTGAGACAGGGACTGAATGAGAGACTGAGACTGAGATAGAGAGACAGTGATAGAGAGAGAGAGAAACTGAGCGAGATTGAGAGACAGAGAGACAGAGCGACTGAGCTAGAGACAGAGAGATTGATAGAGTGAGATAGATACTGAGAGAGATGGAGAGACTGAGATAGAGACTGTGACTGAGATACTGAGAGAGACTGAGAGAGAGAGAGACAGAAAGAGACTGAGAGAGAGACTGAGAGACTCAGATAGAAACTGAGATAGAGACTGAGACAGAGAGACAGAGAGATAGAGACTATGACAGTGACAGAGAGATAGAGACTGAGACAGAGACAGAGAGATAGAGACCGAGACAGAGAGACAGAGAGATAGAGACCGAGACAGAGAGATAGAGACTGAGACAGAGAGACAGAGAGATAGAGACAGAGAGATAGAGACTGAGACAGAGAGACAGAGAGATAGAGACTGAGACAGAGACAGAGATATAGACAGAGAGAGAGAGAGACTGAGACAGAGAGATAGAGACTGAGACATTGAGACAGAGATAGAGACTGCGACAGAGAGATAGACTGAGACAGAGCCACAGAGTGATAGAGACTGAGACAGAGAGATAGAGACTGAGACAGAGAGACAGATAGATAGAGACTGAGACAGAGAGACAGAGACTGAGACAGAGAGATAGAGACTGAGACAGAGAGACAGATAGATAGAGACTGAGACAGAGAGACAGAGACTGAGACAGAGAGATAGAGACTGAGACAGAGAGATAGAGAATGAGACAGAGAGATAGAGACACTGACAGATAGACAGAGAGATAGAGACTGAGACAGCGAGATAGAGACTGAGACAGAGAGACAGAGAGATAGAGACTGAGACAGAGAGACAGAGACTGAGACAGAGACAGAGACTGAGACAGAGAGCTAGAGACTGAGACAGTGAGACAGACAGATAGAGACTGAGACTGAGAGATAGAGACAGAGAGATAGAGACTGAGATCGAGAGACAGAGAGATAGAGACTGAGACAGACAGAGAGATAGAGACTGAGACAGAGAGCCAGAGATATAGTGACTGAGACAGAGAGATAGAGACTGAGACAGAGAGACAGAGAGATAGAGACTGAGACAGAGAGATAGAGACTGAGACAGAGAGAGACAGATATAGAGACTGAGACAGATATAGAGACTGAGACAGAGAGATAGAGACTGAGACAGAGAGATAGAGACTGAGACAGAGAGACAGAGATATAGAGACTGAGACAGAGAGATAGAGACTGAGACACAGAGACAGATATAGAGAATGAGACAGGGAGATAGAGACTGAGACAGGGAGACAGAGAGACAGAGACTGAGACAGAAAGATAGAGACTGAGACAGCGAGACAGAGAGATAGAGACTGAGACAGAGTGATAGAGACTGAGACAGAGAGACAGAGATATGTAGACTGAGACAGAGATATGTAGACTGAGACAGAGAGATAGAGACTGAGACAGAGAGACAGAGAGTTAGAGAGTGAGACTGAGATAAAGACTGAGACAGAGAGATAGAGACTGAGACAGAGAGATAGAGACTGAGACAGAGAGACAGAGATAGAGACTGAGACAGAGAGATAGAGACTGAGACTGAGTTTGAGACAGGGACTGAGTGAGAGACTGAGACTGAGATAGAGAGAGAGAGATAGAGAGAGAGAGAGAGACTGAGCGAGATTGAGAGACAGAGAGATAGAGCGACTGAGCTAGAGACAGAGAGATTGATAGAGTGAGATAGATACTGAGAGAGATGGAGAGACTGAGATAGAGACTGTGACTGAGATACTGAGAGAGACTGAGAGAGAGAGAGACAGAAAGAGACTGAGAGAGAGGCTGAGAGACTCAGATAGAAACTGAGATAGAGACTGAGACAGAGAGACAGAGAGATAGAGACTGAGACAGTGACAGAGAGATAGAGACTGAGACAGAGACAGAGAGATAGAGACCAAGACAGAGAGACAGAGAGATAGAGACCGAGACAGAGAGACAGAGAGATAGAGACTGAGACAGACAGATAGAGACAAAGAGATAGAGACTGAGACAGAGAGACAGAGAGATAGAGACTGAGACAGAGAGACAGAGAGATATAGACAGAGAGAGAAAGACTGAGACAGAGAGACAGAGATAGAGACTGCGACAGAGAGATAGACTGAGACAGAGCCACAGAGAGATTGAGACTGAGACAGAGAGACAGAGAGATAGAGACTGAGACAGAGAAGTAGAGACACTGACAGATAGACAGAGAGATAGAGACTGAGACAGAGAGACAGATAGATAGAGACTGAGACAGAGAGACAGAGACTGAGACAGAGAGATAGAGACTGAGACAGAGAGACAGAGAGATAGAGACTGAGACAGAGAGACAGAGAGATGGAGACTGAGACAGAGAGACAGAGAGATAGAGACTGAGACAGAGAGACAGAGAGATGGAGACTGAGACAGAGAGACAGAGAGATAGAGACTGAGACAGAGAGACAGAGAGATGGAGACTGAGACAGAGAGATAGAGACTGAGACAGAGAGACAGATATAGAGACTGAGACAGAGAGATAGAGCCTGAGACAGAGAGGCAGATATAGAAACTGAGACAGGGAGATAGAGACTGAGACAGGGAGACAGAGAGATAGAGACTGAGACAGAAAGATAGAGACTGAGACAGAGAGACAGAGAGATAGAGACTGAGACAGAGAGATAGAGACTGAGACAGAGAGATAGAGACTGAGACAGGGAGACAGAGAGATAGAGACTGAGACAGAGAGACAGAGACAGAGACTGAGACAGAGAGACTGAGACTGAGACAGAGGGACAGAGAGATAGAGACTGAGACAGAGAGACAGAGATAGAGACTGAGACAGAGAGATAGAGACTGAGACTGAGTTTGAGACAGGGACTGAGTGAGAGACTGAGACTGAGATAGATAGAGAGAGAGAGAGAGAGAGACTGAGCGAGATTGAGAGACAGAGAGATAGAGCAACTGAGCTAGAGACAGAGAGATTGATAGAGTGAGATAGATACTGAGAGAGATGGAGAGACTGAGATAGAGACTGTGACTGAGATACTGAGAGAGACTGAGAGAGAGAGAGACAGAAAGAGACTGAGAGAGAGACTGAGAGACTCAGATAGAAACTGAGATAGAGACTGAGACAGAGAGACAGAGAGATAGAGACTGAGACAGAGAGATAGAGACTGAGACAGAGATAGAGACTGAGACAGAGAGACAGAGATAGAGACTGAGACAGAGAGATAGAGACTGAGACAGAGAGATAGAGACACGGACAGATAGACAGAGAGATAGAGACTGAGACAGAGAGATAGAGACTGAGACAGAGAGATAGAGACTGAGACAGAGAGACAGAGAGATAGAGACTGAGACAGAGAGACAGAGAGATAGAGACTGAGACAGAGAGATAGAGACTGAGACAGAGAGACAGATATAGAGACTGAGACAGAGAGATAGAGAATGAGACAGAGAGACAGATATAGATAAAAGCAAAATACTGCGGATGCTGGAAATCTGAAACAAAAACAAGAAATGCTGGATTCAGTCAGCAGGTCTGGCAGCATCTGTGGAAAGAGAAGCAGAGTTAACGTTTCGGGTCAGTGACCCTTCTTCGGAACTGAGACGGAGAGATAGAGACTGAGACAGAGATATGTAGACTGAGACAGAGAGACAGAGAGATAGAGACTGAGACAGAGAGACAGAGAGATAGAGAGTGAGACAGAGATAGAGACTGAGACAGAAAGATAGAGACTGAGACAGAGAGATAGAGACTGAGACTGAGTTTGAGACAGGGACTGAGTGAGAGACTGAGATAGAGAGAGAGAGATAGAGAGAGAGAGAGACTGAGCGAGATTGAGAGAGAGAGAGACAGAAAGAGACTGAGAGAGAGACTGAGAGACTCAGATAGAAACTGAGATAGAGACTGAGACAGAGAGACAGAGAGATAGAGACTGAGACAGTGACAGAGAGAAAGAGACTGAGACAGAGACAGATAGAGACCGAGACAGAGAGACAGAGAGATAGAGACCGAGACAGAGAGACAGAGAGATAGAGACTGAGACAGAGAGACAGAGAGATAGAGACAGAGAGATAGAGACTGAGACAGAGAGACAGAGATAGAGACTGAGACAGAGAGATAGAGACTGAGACTGAGTTTGAGACAGGGACTGAGTGAGAGACTGAGACTGAGATAGAGAGAGAGAGATAGAGAGAGAGAGAGAGACTGAGCGAGATTGAGAGACAGAGAGATAGAGCGACTGAGCTAGAGACAGAGAGATTGATAGAGTGAGATAGATACTGAGAGAGATGGAGAGACTGAGATAGAGACTGTGACTGAGATACTGAGAGAGACTGAGAGAGAGAGAGACAGAAAGAGACTGAGAGAGAGGCTGAGAGACTCAGATAGAAACTGAGATAGAGACTGAGACAGAGAGACAGAGAGATAGAGACTGAGACAGAGAGATAGAGACTGAGACAGAGAGACAGAGATATAGAGACTGAGACAGAGAGATAGAGACTGAGACACAGAGACAGATATAGAGAATGAGACAGGGAGATAGAGACTGAGACAGGGAGACAGAGAGATAGAGACTGAGACAGAGAGATAGAGACTGAGACAGAGAGACAGATAGATAGAGACTGAGACAGAGAGACAGAGACTGAGACAGAGAGATAGAGACTGAGACAGAGAGACAGAGAGATAGAGACTGAGACAGAGAGACAGAGATAGAGACTGAGACAGAGAGATAGAGACTGAGACAGAGAGATAGAGACTGAGACAGAGAGATAGAGAATGAGACAGAGAGATAGAGACACTGACAGATAGACAGAGAGATAGAGACTGAGACAGCGAGATAGAGACTGAGACAGAGAGACAGAGAGATAGAGACTGAGACAGAGAGACAGAGACTGAGACAGAGACAGAGACTGAGACAGAGAGCTAGAGACTGAGACAGTGAGACAGACAGATAGAGACTGAGACTGAGAGATAGAGACAGAGAGATAGAGACTGAGATCGAGAGACAGAGAGATAGAGACTGAGACAGACAGAGAGATAGAGACTGAGACAGAGAGCCAGAGATATAGTGACTGAGACAGAGAGATAGAGACTGAGACAGAGAGACAGAGAGATAGAGACTGAGACAGAGAGATAGAGACTGAGACAGAGAGAGACAGATATAGAGACTGAGACAGATATAGAGACTGAGACAGAGAGATAGAGACTGAGACAGAGAGATAGAGACTGAGACAGAGAGACAGAGATATAGAGACTGAGACAGAGAGATAGAGACTGAGACACAGAGACAGATATAGAGAATGAGACAGGGAGATAGAGACTGAGACAGGGAGACAGAGAGACAGAGACTGAGACAGAAAGATAGAGACTGAGACAGCGAGACAGAGAGATAGAGACTGAGACAGAGTGATAGAGACTGAGACAGAGAGACAGAGATATGTAGACTGAGACAGAGATATGTAGACTGAGACAGAGAGATAGAGACTGAGACAGAGAGACAGAGAGTTAGAGAGTGAGACTGAGATAAAGACTGAGACAGAGAGATAGAGACTGAGACAGAGAGATAGAGACTGAGACAGAGAGACAGAGATAGAGACTGAGACAGAGAGATAGAGACTGAGACTGAGTTTGAGACAGGGACTGAGTGAGAGACTGAGACTGAGATAGAGAGAGAGAGATAGAGAGAGAGAGAGAGACTGAGCGAGATTGAGAGACAGAGAGATAGAGCGACTGAGCTAGAGACAGAGAGATTGATAGAGTGAGATAGATACTGAGAGAGATGGAGAGACTGAGATAGAGACTGTGACTGAGATACTGAGAGAGACTGAGAGAGAGAGAGACAGAAAGAGACTGAGAGAGAGGCTGAGAGACTCAGATAGAAACTGAGATAGAGACTGAGACAGAGAGATAGAGACTGAGACAGTGACAGAGAGATAGAGACTGAGACAGAGACAGAGAGATAGAGACCAAGACAGAGAGACAGAGAGATAGAGACCGAGACAGAGAGACAGAGAGATAGAGACTGAGACAGACAGATAGAGACAAAGAGATAGAGACTGAGACAGAGAGACAGAGAGATAGAGACTGAGACAGAGAGACAGAGAGATATAGACAGAGAGAGAAAGACTGAGACAGAGAGACAGAGATAGAGACTGCGACAGAGAGATAGACTGAGACAGAGCCACAGAGAGATTGAGACTGAGACAGAGAGACAGAGAGATAGAGACTGAGACAGAGAAGTAGAGACACTGACAGATAGACAGAGAGATAGAGACTGAGACAGAGAGACAGATAGATAGAGACTGAGACAGAGAGACAGAGACTGAGACAGAGAGATAGAGACTGAGACAGAGAGACAGAGAGATAGAGACTGAGACAGAGAGACAGAGAGATAGAGACTGAGACAGAGAGACAGAGAGATGGAGACTGAGACAGAGAGACAGAGAGATAGAGACTGAGACAGAGAGACAGAGAGATGGAGACTGAGACAGAGAGATAGAGACTGAGACAGAGAGACAGATATAGAGACTGAGACAGAGAGATAGAGCCTGAGACAGAGAGGCAGATATAGAAACTGAGACAGGGAGATAGAGACTGAGACAGGGAGACAGAGAGATAGAGACTGAGACAGAAAGATAGAGACTGAGACAGAGAGACAGAGAGATAGAGACTGAGACAGAGAGATAGAGACTGAGACAGAGAGATAGAGACTGAGACAGGGAGACAGAGAGATAGAGACTGAGACAGAGAGACAGAGACAGAGACTGAGACAGAGAGACTGAGACTGAGACAGAGAGACAGAGACTGAGACAGAGAGATAGAGACTGAGACAGAGAGACAGAGATAGAGACTGAGACAGAGAGACAGAGATAGAGACTGAGACAGAGAGACAGAGACTGAGACAGAGAGACAGAGAGATAGAGACTGAGACAGAGAGACAGAGATAGAGACTGAGACAGAGAGACAGAGATAGAGACTGAGACAGAGAGACAGAGATAGAGACTGAGACAGAGAGATAGAGACTGAGACTGAGTTTGAGACAGGGACTGAGTGAGAGACTGAGACTGAGATAGATAGAGAGAGAGAGAGAGAGAGACTGAGCGAGATTGAGAGACAGAGAGATAGAGCAACTGAGCTAGAGACAGAGAGATTGATAGAGTGAGATAGATACTGAGAGAGATGGAGAGACTGAGATAGAGACTGTGACTGAGATACTGAGAGAGACTGAGAGAGAGAGAGACAGAAAGAGACTGAGAGAGAGACTGAGAGACTCAGATAGAAACTGAGATAGAGACTGAGACAGAGAGACAGAGAGATAGAGACTGAGACAGAGAGATAGAGACTGAGACAGAGAGATAGAGACTGAGACAGAGAGACAGAGATAGAGACTGAGACAGAGAGATAGAGACTGAGACAGAGAGATAGAGACACGGACAGATAGACAGAGAGATAGAGACTGAGACAGAGAGATAGAGACTGAGACAGAGAGATAGAGACTGAGACAGAGAGACAGAGAGATAGAGACTGAGACAGAGAGACAGAGAGATAGAGACTGAGACAGAGAGATAGAGACTGAGACAGAGAGACAGATATAGAGACTGAGACAGAGAGATAGAGAATGAGACAGAGAGACAGATATAGATAAAAGCAAAATACTGCGGATGCTGGAAATCTGAAACAAAAACAAGAAATGCTGGATTCAGTCAGCAGGTCTGGCAGCATCTGTGGAAAGAGAAGCAGAGTTAACGTTTCGGGTCAGTGACCCTTCTTCGGAACTGAGACGGAGAGATAGAGACTGAGACAGAGATATGTAGACTGAGACAGAGAGACAGAGAGATAGAGACTGAGACAGAGAGACAGAGAGATAGAGAGTGAGACAGAGATAGAGACTGAGACAGAAAGATAGAGACTGAGACAGAGAGATAGAGACTGAGACTGAGTTTGAGACAGGGACTGAGTGAGAGACTGAGATAGAGAGAGAGAGATAGAGAGAGAGAGAGACTGAGCGAGATTGAGAGAGAGAGAGACAGAAAGAGACTGAGAGAGAGACTGAGAGACTCAGATAGAAACTGAGATAGAGACTGAGACAGAGAGACAGAGAGATAGAGACTGAGACAGTGACAGAGAGAAAGAGACTGAGACAGAGACAGATAGAGACCGAGACAGAGAGACAGAGAGATAGAGACCGAGACAGAGAGACAGAGAGATAGAGACTGAGACAGAGAGACAGAGAGATAGAGACAGAGAGATAGAGACTGAGACAGAGAGACAGAGATAGAGACTGAGACAGAGAGATAGAGACTGAGACTGAGTTTGAGACAGGGACTGAGTGAGAGACTGAGACTGAGATAGAGAGAGAGAGATAGAGAGAGAGAGAGAGACTGAGCGAGATTGAGAGACAGAGAGATAGAGCGACTGAGCTAGAGACAGAGAGATTGATAGAGTGAGATAGATACTGAGAGAGATGGAGAGACTGAGATAGAGACTGTGACTGAGATACTGAGAGAGACTGAGAGAGAGAGAGACAGAAAGAGACTGAGAGAGAGGCTGAGAGACTCAGATAGAAACTGAGATAGAGACTGAGACAGAGAGACAGAGAGATAGAGACTGAGACAGTGACAGAGAGATAGAGACTGAGACAGAGACAGAGAGATAGAGACCGAGACAGAGAGACATAGAGATAGAGACCGAGACAGAGAGACAGAGAGATAGAGACTGAGACAGACAGATAGAGACAAAGAGATAGAGAGTGAGACAGAGAGATAGAGACTGAGACAGAGAGACAGAGAGATATAGACAGAGAGAGAAAGACTGAGACAGAGAGACAGAGATAGAGACTGCGACAGAGAGATAGACTGAGACAGAGCCACAGAGAGATTGAGACTGAGACAGAGAGACAGAGAGATAGAGACTGAGACAGAGAGACAGAGAGATAGAGACTGAGACAGAGAGACAGAGAGATAGAGACTGAGACAGATAGACAGAGAGATAGAGACTGAGACAGAGAGACAGATAGATAAAGACTGAGACAGAGAGACAGAGACTGAGACAGAGAGATAGAGACTGAGACAGAGAGACAGAGAGATAGAGACTGAGACAGAGAGACAGAGAGATAGAGACTGAGACAGAGAGACAGAGAGATGGAGACTGAGACAGCGAGACAGAGAGATAGAGACTGAGACAGAGAGACAGAGAGATGGAGACTGAGACAGAGAGATAGAGACTGAGACAGAGAGACAGATATAGAGACTGAGACAGAGAGATAGAGACTGAGACAGAGAGGCAGATATAGAAACTGAGACAGGGAGATAGAGACTGAGACAGGGAGACAGAGAGATAGAGACTGAGACAGAAAGATAGAGACTGAGACAGAGAGATAGAGACTGAGACTGAGACAGGGAGACAGAGAGATAGAGACTGAGACAGAGAGACAGAGACTGAGACTGAGACAGAGAGACTGAGACTGAGACAGAGAGACAGAGAGATAGAGACTGAGACAGAGAGACAGCGATAGAGACTGAGACAGAGAGATAGAGACTGAGACTGAGTTTGAGACAGGGACTGAGTGAGAGACTGAGACTGAGATAGATAGAGAGAGAGAGAGAGAGAGACTGAGCGAGATTGAGAGACAGAGAGATAGAGCAACTGAGCTAGAGACAGAGAGATTGATAGAGTGAGATAGATACTGAGAGAGATGGAGAGACTGAGATAGAGACTGTGACTGAGATACTGAGAGAGACTGAGAGAGAGAGAGACAGAAAGAGACTGAGAGAGAGACTGAGAGACTCAGATAGAAACTGAGATAGAGACTGAGACAGAGAGACGGAGAGATAGAGACTGAGACAGAGAGATAGAGACTGAGACAGAGAGATAGAGACACGGACAGATAGACAGAGAGATAGAGACTGAGACAGAGAGATAGAGACTGAGACAGAGAGATAGAGACTGAGACAGAGAGACAGATATAGAGACTGAGACAGAGAGATAGAGAATGAGACAGAGAGACAGATATAGATAAAAGCAAAATACTGCGGATGCTGGAAATCTGAAACAAAAACAAGAAATGCTGGATTCAGTCAGCAGGTCTGGCAGCATCTGTGGAAAGAGAAGCAGAGTTAACGTTTCGGGTCAGTGACCCTTCTTCGGAACTGAGACGGAGAGATAGAGACTGAGACAGAGATATGTAGACTGAGACAGAGAGACAGAGAGATAGAGACTGAGACAGAGAGACAGAGAGTGAGACAGAGATAGAGACTGAGACAGAGAGATAGAGACTGAGACAGAGAGATAGAGACTGAGACAGAGAGATAGAGACTGAGACTGAGTTTGAGACAGGGACTGAGTGAGAGACTGAGATAGAGAGAGAGAGATAGAGAGAGAGAGAGACTGAGCGAGATTGAGAGAGAGAGAGACAGAAAGAGACTGAGAGAGAGACTGAGAGACTCAGATAGAAACTGAGATAGAGACTGAGACAGAGAGACAGAGAGATAGAGACTGAGACAGTGACAGAGAGAAAGAGACTGAGACAGAGACAGATAGAGACCGAGACAGAGAGACAGAGACCGAGACAGAGAGACAGAGAGATAGAGACTGAGACAGAGAGACAGAGAGATAGAGACAGAGAGATAGAGACTGAGACAGAGAGACAGAGAGATAGAGACTGAGACAGAGAGACAGAGAGATATAGACAGAGAGAGAGAGACAGAGACAGAGAGACAGAGAGATAGAGACTGAGACAGAGAGACAGAGATTGAGACTGAGACAGAGAGATAGAGACTGAGACAGAGAGATCGAGACTGAGACAGAGATATGTAGACTGAGACAGAGAGATAGAGACTGAGACTGAGACAGAGAGATAGAGACTGAGACAGAGAGATAGAGACTGAGACAGAGATATGTAGACTGAGACAGAGAGACAGAGAGATAGAGACTGAGACAGAGAGACAGAGAGATAGAGAGTGAGACAGAGATAGAGACTGAGACAGAGAGATAGAGACTGAGACAGAGAGATAGAGACTGAGACAGAGAGACAGAGACAGAGAGACAGAGAGATAGAGACTGAGACAGAGAGACAGAGATTGAGACTGAGACAGAGAGATCGAGACTGAGACAGAGAGATCGAGACTGAGACAGAGATATGCAGACTGAGACAGAGAGATAGAGACTGAGACTGAGACAGAGAGATAGAGACTGAGACAGAGAGATAGAGACTGAGACAGAGATATGTAGACTGATACAGAGAGACAGAGAGATAGAGACTGAGACAGAGAGACAGAGAGATAGAGAGTGAGACAGAGATAGAGACTGAGACAGAGAGATAGAGACTGAGACAGAGAGACAGAGATAGAGACTGAGACAGAGAGATAGAGAATGAGACTGAGTTTGAGACCGGGACTGAATGAGAGACTGAGACTGAGATAGAGAGACAGTGATAGAGAGAGAGAGAGACTGAGCGAGATTGAGAGACAGAGAGACAGAGCGACTGAGCTAGAGACAGAGAGATTGATAGAGTGAGATAGATACTGAGAGAGATGGAGAGACTGAGATAGAGACTGTGACTGAGATACTGAGAGAGACTGAGAGAGAGAGAGACAGAAAGAGACTGAGAGAGAGACTGAGAGACTCAGATTGAAACTGAGATAGAGACTGAGACAGAGAGACAGAGAGATAGAGACTGTGACAGTGACAGAGAGATAGAGACTGAGACAGAGACAGAGAGATAGAGACCGAGACAGAGAGACAGAGAGATAGAGACCGAGACAGAGAGATAGAGACTGAGACAGAGAGACAGAGAGATAGAGACAGAGAGATAGAGACTGAGACAGAGAGACAGAGAGATAGAGACTGAGACAGAGAGACAGAGAGATATAGACAGAGAGAGAGAGACTGAGACAGAGAGATAGAGACTGAGACAGAGAGACAGAGATAGAGACTGCGACAGAGAGATAGACTGAGACAGAGCCACAGAGAGATTGAGACTGAGACAGAGAGAGATTGAGACTGAGACAGAGAGATAGAGATTGAGACAGAGAGACAGAGAGATAGAGACTGAGACAGAGAGATAGAGACTGAGACAGAGAGACAGAGATAGAGACTGAGACAGAGAGATAGAGAATGAGTCAGAGAGATAGAGACACTGACAGATAGACAGAGAGATAGAGACTGAGACAGAGAGATAGAGACTGAGACAGAGAGACAGAGAGATAGAGACTGAGACAGAGAGATAGAGACTGAGACAGAGAGACAGAGACTGAGACAGAGAGATAGAGACTGAGACAGTGAGACAGACAGATAGAGACTGAGACTGAGAGATAGAGGCAGAGAGATAGAGACTGAGATCGAGAGACAGAGAGATAGAGACTGAGACAGACAGAGAGATAGAGACTGAGACAGAGAGATAGAGACTGAGACAGAGAGATAGAGAATGAGACAGAGAGATAGAGACACTGACAGATAGACTGAGATATAGTGACTGAGACAGAGAGATAGAGACTGAGACAGAGAGACAGAGAGATAGAGACTGAGACAGAGAGACAGAGACTGAGACAGAGAGAGACAGATATAGAGACTGAGACAGAGAGATAGAGACTGAGACAGAGTGATAGAGACTGAGACAGAGAGATAGAGACTGAGACAGACAGACAGAGATATAGAGACTGAGACAGAGAGATAGAGACTGAGACACAGAGACAGATATAGAGAATGAGACAGGCAGATAGAGACTGAGACAGGGAGACAGAGAGATAGAGACTGAGACAGAAAGATAGAGACTGAGACAGCGAGACAGAGAGATAGAGACTGAGACAGAGATATGTAGACTGAGACAGAGAGACAGAGAGATAGAGACTGAGACAGAGAGACAGAGAGATAGAGACTGAGACAGAGAGACAGAGAGATAGAGAGTGAGACAGAGATAAAGACTGAGACAGAGAGATAGAGACTGAGACAGAGAGATAGAGACTGAGACAGAGAGACAGAGATAGAGACTGAGACAGAGAGATAGAGACTGAGACTGAGTTTGAGACAGGGACTGAGTGAGAGACTGAGACTGAGATAGAGAGAGATAGAGAGAGAGAGAGATAGAGACTGAGACAGAGAGACAGAGAGATAGAGGCTGAGACAGAGATACAGAGAGATAGAGACTGAGACAGAGGGACAGAGAGATAGAGAGTGAGACAGAGATAGAGACTGAGACAGAGAGATAGAGACTGAGACAGAGATAGAGACTGAGACAGAGAGACAGAGATAGAGACTGAGACAGAGAGAAAGAGACTGAGACAGAGAGACAGAGATCGAGACTGAGACAGAGAGATAGAGACTGAGACAGAGAGATAGAGACTGAGACAGACAGAGAGATAGAGACTGAGACAGAGAGCCAGAGATATAGTGACTGAGACAGAGAGATAGAGACTGAGACAGAGAGACAGAGAGATAGAGACTGAGACAAAGAGATAGAGACTGAGACAGAGAGACAGATATAGAGACTGAGACAGAGAGATAGAGACTGAGACAGAGAGACAGAGAGATAGAGACTGAGACAGAGAGATAGAGACTGAGACAGAGAGAGACAGATATAGAGACTGAGACAGAGAGATAGAGACTGAGACAGAGAGATAGAGACTGAGACAGAGTGATAGAGACTGAGACAGAGAGATAGAGACTGAGACAGAGAGACAGAGATATAGAGACTGAGACAGAGAGATAGAGACTGAGACACAGAGACAGATATAGAGAATGAGACAGGGAGATAGAGACTGAGACAGGGAGACAGAGAGATAGAGACTGAGACAGAAAGATAGAGACTGAGACAGGGAGACAGAGAGATAGAGACTGAGACAGAGTGATAGAGACTGAGACAGAGAGACAGAGAGATAGAGACTGAGACAGAGATATGTAGACTGAGACAGAGAGACAGAGAGATAGAGACTGAGACAGAGAGACAGAGAGATAGAGAGTGAGACAGAGATAAAGACTGAGACAGAGAGATAGAGACTGAGACAGAGAGACAGAGATAGAGACTGAGACAGAGAGATAGAGACTGAGACTGAGTTTGAGACAGGGACTGAGTGAGAGACTGAGACTGAGATAGAGAGAGAGAGATAGAGAGAGAGAGAGACTGAGCGAGATTGAGAGACAGAGAGATAGAGCGACTGAGCTAGAGACAGAGAGATTGATAGAGTGAGATAGATACTGAGAGAGATGGAGAGACTGAGATAGAGACTGTGACTGAGATACTGAGAGAGACTGAGAGAGAGAGAGACAGAAAGAGACTGAGACAGAGAGACAGAGAGATAGAGACTGAGACAGTGACAGAGAGATAGAGACTGAGACAGAGTGACAGAGAGATAGAGACCGAGACAGAGAGACAGAGAGATAGAGACCGAGACAGAGAGACAGAGAGATAGAGACTGACAGAAAGACAGAGAGATATAGACAGAGAGATAGAGACTGAGACAGAGAGACAGAGAGATAGAGACTGAGACAGAGAGACAGAGATAGAGACTGCGACAGAGATAGACTGAGACAGAGCCACAGAGAGATTGAGACTGAGACAGAGAGACAGAGAGATAGAGACTGAGACAGAGTGACAGATATAGATAAAAGCAAAATACTGCGGATGCTGGAAATCTGAAACAAAAACAAGAAATGCTGGATTCACTCAGCAGGTCTGGCAGCATCTGTGGAAAGAGAAGCAGAGTTAACGTTTCGGGTCAGTGACCCTTCTTCGGAACTGAGACAGAGAGATAGAGACTGAGACAGAGATATGTAGACTGAGACAGAGAGACAGAGAGATAGAGACTGAGACAGAGAGACAGAGAGATAGAGAGTGAGACAGAGATAGAGACTGAGACAGAGAGATAGAGCCTGAGACAGAGAGATAGAGACTGAGACTGAGTTTGAGACAGGGACTGAGTGAGAGACTGAGATAGAGAGAGAGAGATAGAGAGAGAGAGAGACTGAGCGAGATTGAGAGACAGAGAGATAGAGCGACTGAGCTAGAGACAGAGAGATTGATAGAGTGAGATAGATACTGAGAGAGATGGAGAGTCTGAGATAGAGACTGTGACTGAGATACTGAGAGAGACTGAGAGAGAGAGAGACAGAAAGAGACTGAGAGAGAGACTGAGAGACTCAGATAGAAACTGAGATAGAGACTGAGACAGTGACAGAGAGAAAGAGACTGAGACAGAGACAGATAGAGACCGAGGCAGAGAGACAGAGAGATAGAGACCGAGACAGAGAGACAGAGAGATAGAGACTGAGACAGAGAGACAGAGAGATATAGACAGAGAGAGAGAGACAGAGAGATAGAGACCGAGACAGAGAGATAGAGACTGAGACAGAGAGACAGAGAGACAGAGAGACAGAGAGATAGAGACAGAGAGATAGAGACTGAGACAGAGAGACAGAGAGATAGAGACTGAGACAGAGAGACAGAGAGATATAGACAGAGAGAGAGAGACAGAGACAGAGAGACAGAGAGATAGAGACTGAGACAGAGATAGAGACTGAGACAGAGATAGAGACTGAGAGAGAGAGATAGAGACTGAGACAGAGAGACAGAGAGATAGAGACTGAGACAGAGAGACAGAGATTGAGACTGAGACAGAGAGATAGAGACTGAGACAGAGAGATAGAGACTGAGACAGAGATATGTAGACTGAGACAGAGAGACAGAGAGATAGAGACTGAGACAGAGAGACAGAGAGATAGAGAGTGAGACAGAGATAGAGACTGAGACAGAGAGATAGAGACTGAGACAGAGAGACAGAGATAGAGACTGAGACAGAGAGATAGAGACTGAGACTGAGTTTGAGACAGGGACTGAATGAGAGACTGAGACTGTGATAGAGAGACAGTGATAGAGAGAGAGAGAGACTGAGCGAGATTGAGAGACAGAGAGACAGAGCGACTGAGCTAGAGACAGAGAGATTGATAGAGTGAGATAGATACTGAGAGAGATGGAGAGACTGAGATAGAGACTGTGACTGAGATACTGACAGAGAGAGAGACAGAAAGAGACTGAGAGAGAGAGACTGAGAGACTCAGATAGAAACTGAGATAGAGACTGAGACAGAGAGACAGAGAGATAGAGACTGAGACAGTGACAGAGAGATAGAGACTGAGACAGAGACAGAGAGACAGAGAGACAGAGAGACAGAGAGACAGAGACCGAGACAGAGAGATAGAGACTGACAGAGAGACAGAGAGATAGAGACACTGACAGATAGACAGAGAGATAGAGACTGAGACAGAGAGATAGAGACTGAGACAGAGAGACAGAGAGATAGAGACTGAGACAGAGAGATAGAGACTGAGACAGAGAGACAGAGACTGAGACAGAGAGATAGAGACTGAGACAGTGAGACAGACAGATAGAGACTGAGACTGAGATATAGAGACAGAGAGATAGAGACTGAGATCGAGAGACAGAGAGATAGAGACTGAGACAGACAGAGAGATAGAGACTGAGACAGAGAGCCAGAGATATAGTGACTGAGACAGAGAGATAGAGACTGAGACAGAGAGACAGAGAGATAGAGACTGAGACAGAGAGATAGAGACTGAGACAGAGAGAGACAGATATAGAGACTGAGACAGAGAGATAGAGACTGAGACAGAGAGATAGAGACTGAGACAGAGAGACAGAGATATAGAGACTGAGACAGAGAGATAGAGACTGAGACACAGAGACAGATATAGAGAATGAGACAGAGAGATAGAGACACTGACAGATAGACAGAGAGATAGAGACTGAGACAGAGAGATAGAGACTGAGACAGAGAGACAGAGAGATAGAGACTGAGACAGAGAGATAGAGACTGAGACAGAGAGACAGATACTGAGACAGAGAGATAGAGACTGAGACAGTGAGACAGACAGATAGAGACTGAGACTGAGAGATAGAGACAGAGAGATAGAGACTGAGATCGAGAGACAGAGAGATAGAGACTGAGACAGACAGAGAGATAGAGACTGAGACAGAGAGCCAGAGATATAGTGACTGAGACAGAGAGATAGAGACTGAGACAGAGAGACAGAGAGATAGAGACTGAGACAGAGAGATAGAGACTGAGACAGAGAGAGACAGAGATAGAGACTGAGACAGAGAGATAGAGACTGAGACAGAGAGATAGAGACTGAGACAGAGAGACAGAGATATAGAGACTGAGACAGAGAGATAGAGACTGAGTCACAGAGACAGATATAGAGAATGAGACAGGGAGATAGAGACTGAGACAGGGAGACAGAGAGATAGAGACTGAGACAGAAAGATAGAGACTGAGACAGCGAGACAGAGAGATAGAGACTGAGACAGAGTGATAGAGACTGTGACAGAGAAACAGAGAGATGGAGACTGAGACTGAGAGACAGAGACTGAGACAGAGAGACAGAGAGATAGAGAGTGAGACAGAGATAAAGACTGAGACAGAGAGATAGAGACTGAGACAGAGAGATAGAGACTGAGACGGAGAGACAGAGATAGAGACTGAGACTGAGTTTGAGACAGGGACTGAGTGAGAGACTGAGACGGAGATAGAGAGAGAGAGATATAGAGAGAGAGAGACTGAGCGAGATTGAGAGACAGAGAGATAGAGCGACTGAGCTAGAGACAGAGAGATTGATAGAGTGAGATCGATACTGAGAGAGATGGAGAGACTGAGATAGAGACTGTGACTGAGATACTGAGAGAGACTGAGAGAGAGAGAGACAGAAAGAGACTGAGAGACAGACTGAGAGACTCAGATAGAAACTGAGATAGAGACTGAGACAGAGAGACAGAGAGATAGAGACTGAGACAGTGACAGAGAGATAGAGACCGAGACAGAGTGACAGAGAGATAGAGACCGAGACAGAGAGACAGAGAGATAGAGACCGAGACAGAGAGACAGAGAGATAGAGACTGAGACAGAAAGACAGACAGATAGAGACAGACAGATATAGACTGAGACAGAGAGACAGAGAGATAGAGACTGAGACAGAGAGACAGAGAGATATAGACAGAGAGAGAAAGACTGAGACAGAGAGACAGAGAGATAGAGACTGAGACAGAGAGACAGAGATAGAGACTGCGACAGAGAGATAGACTGAGACAGAGCCACAGAGAGATTGAGACTGAGACAGAGAGACAGAGAGATAGAGACTGAGACAGAGAGATAGAGACTGAGACAGAGAGAGACAGATATAGAGACTGAGACAGAGAGATAGAGACTGAGACAGAGAGATAGAGACTGAGACAGAGAGACAGAGATATAGAGACTGAGACAGAGAGATAGAGACTGAGACACAGAGACAGATATAGAGAATGAGACAGGGAGATAGAGACTGAGACAGGGAGACAGAGAGATAGAGACTGAGACAGAAAGATAGAGACTGAGACAGCGAGACAGAGAGATAGAGACTGAGACAGAGTGATAGAGACTGTGACAGAGAGACAGAGAGATAGAGACTGAGACAGAGAGACAGAGACTGAGACAGAGAGACAGAGAGATAGAGAGTGAGACAGAGATAGAGACTGAGACAGAGAGATAGAGACTGAGACAGAGAGATAGAGACTGAGACGGAGAGACAGAGATAGAGACTGAGACAGAGAGATAGAGACTGAGACTGAGTTTGAGACAGGGACTGAGTGAGAGACTGAGACGGAGATAGAGAGAGAGAGATAGAGAGAGAGAGAGACTGAGCGAGATTGAGAGACAGAGAGATAGAGCGACTGAGCTAGAGACAGAGAGATTGATAGAGTGAGATAGATACTGAGAGAGATGGAGAGACTGAGATAGAGACTGTGACTGAGATACTGAGAGAGACTGAGAGAGAGAGAGACAGAAAGAGACTGAGAGACAGACTGAGAGACTCAGATAGAAACTGAGATAGAGACTGAGACAGAGAGACAGAGAGATAGAGACTGAGACAGTGACAGAGAGATAGAGACCGAGACAGAGTGACAGAGAGATAGAGACCGAGACAGAGAGACAGAGAGATAGAGACTGAGACAGAAAGACAGACAGATAGAGACAGACAGATATAGACTGAGACAGAGAGACAGAGAGATAGAGACTGAGACAGAGAGACAGAGAGATATAGACAGAGAGAGAAAGACTGAGACAGAGAGACAGAGAGATAGAGACTGAGACAGAGAGACAGAGATAGAGACTGCGACAGAGAGATAGACTGAGACAGAGCCACAGAGAGATTGAGACTGAGACAGAGAGACAGAGAGATAGAGACTGAGACAGAGAGATAGAGACACTGGCAGATAGACAGAGAGATAGAGACTGAGACAGAGAGATAGAGACTGAGACAGAGAGACAGATAGATAGAGACTGAGACAGAGAGACAGAGACTGAGACAGAGAGATAGAGACTGAGACAGAGCCACAGAGAGATAGAGACTGAGACAGAGCCACAGAGAGATAGAGACTGAGACAGAGAGACAGAGAGATAGAGACTGAGACAGGGAGACAGAGAGATAGAGACTGAGACAGAGAGACAGAGAGATAGAGACTGAGACAGAGAGACAGAGAGATAGAGACTGAGACAGAGAGATAGAGACTGAGACAGAGAGACAGATATAGAGACTGAGACAGAGAGATAGAGACTGAGACAGAGAGGCAGATATAGAAACTGAGACAGGGAGATAGAGACTGAGACTGGGAGACAGAGAGACAGAGACTGAGACAGAGAGATAGAGACTGAGACAGAGAGACAGAGATAGAGACTGAGACAGAGAGATAGAGACTGAGACTGAGTTTGAGACAGGGACTGAGTGAGAGACTGAGACTGAGATAGATAGAGAGAGAGAGAGAGAGAGAGAGAGACTGAGCGAGATTGAGAGACAGAGAGATAGAGCAACTGAGCTAGAGACAGAGAGATTGATAGAGTGAGATAGATACTGAGAGAGATGGAGAGACTGAGATAGAGACTGTGACTGAGATACTGAGAGAGACTGAGAGAGACAGAAAGAGACTGAGAGAGAGACTGAGAGACTCAGATAGAAACTGAGATAGAGACAGAGACAGAGAGACAGAGAGATAGAGACTGAGACAGAGAGATAGAGACTGAGACAGAGAGATAGAGACTGAGACAGAGAGATAGAGATAGAGACTGAGACAGAGAGATAGAGACTGAGACAGTGAGACAGAGAGATAGAGACTGAGACAGTGAGACAGAGAGATAGAGACTGAGACAGAGAGATAGAGACTGAGACAGAGAGATAGAGACACTGACAGATAGACAGAGATAGAGAGTGAGACAGAGAGATAGAGACTGAGACAGAGAGACAGAGATAGAGACTGAGACAGAGAGATAGAGACACTGACAGATAGACAGAGAGATAGAGACTGAGACAGAGAGATAGAGACTGAGACAGAGAGATAGAGACTGAGACAGAGAGACAGAGAGATAGAGACTGAGACTGAGACAGAGAGATAGAGACTGAGACAGAGAGATAGAGACTGAGACAGAGAGACAGATATAGAGACTGAGACAGAGAGATAGAGACTGAGACAGAGAGACAGATATAGAGACTGAGACAGAGAGATAGAAACTGAGACTGAGTTTGAGACAGGGACTGTGAGAGACTGAGATAGAGAGAGAGAGAGAGAGAGAGAGAGAGAGAGAGAGAGAGACTGAGCGAGATTGAGAGACAGAGAGATAGAGCGACTGAGCTAGAGACAGAGAGATTGATAGAGTGAGATAGATACTGAGAGAGATGGAGAGTCTGAGATAGAGACTGTGACTGAGATACTGAGAGAGACTGAGAGAGAGAGAGACAGAAAGAGACTGAGAGAGAGACTGAGAGACTCAGATAGAAACTGAGATAGAGACTGTGACAGAGAGACAGAGAGATAGAGACTGAGACAGTGACAGAGAGAAAGAGACTGAGACAGAGACAGATAGAGACCGAGACAGAGAGACAGAGAGATAGAGACCGAGACAGAGAGACAGAGAGATAGAGACTGAGACAGAGAGACAGAGAGATAGAGACAGAGAGATAGAGACTGAGACAGAGAGACAGAGAGATAGAGACTGAGACAGAGAGACAGAGAGATATAGACAGAGAGAGAGAGACAGAGACAGAGAAACAGAGATATAGAGACTGAGACAGAGAGACTGAGATAGAGACTGCGACAGAGAGATAGACTGAGACAGAGCCACAGAGAGATTGAGACTGAGACAGAGAGACAGAGAGATAAAGACTGAGACAGAGAGACAGAGAGATAGAGACTGAGACAGAGAGATAGAGACTGAGACAGAGAGACAGAGATAGAGACAGAGAGATAGAGACTGAGACAGAGAGACAGAGATAGAGACAGAGAGATAGAGACTGAGACAGAGAGACAGAGATAGAGACTGAGAGACAGAGATAGAGACTGAGACAGAGAGATAGAGACTGAGACAGAGAGACAGAGAGATAGAGACACTGACAGAGAGATAGAGACTGAGACAGAGAGATAGAGACTGAGACAGAGAGACAGATATAGAGACTGAGACAGAGAGATAGAGACTGAGACAGAGAGACAGATATAGAGACTGAGACAGGGAGATAGAGACTGAGGCAGGGAGACAGAGAGATAGAGACTGAGACAGAGAGACAGAGAGATAGAGACTGAGACAGAGAGATAGAGACTGAGACAGATATATGGAGGCTGAGACAGACAGAGAGATAGAGACTGAGACAGAGAGACAGAGAGATAGAGAGTGAGACAGAGATAGAGACTGAGACAGAGAGATAGAAACTGAGACAGAGAGATAGAGACAGAGATAGACTGACAGAGAGACAGAGATAGAGACTGAGACAGAGAGATATAGACTGAGACAGAGAGACCAAGAGATGGAGACTGAGACAGAGAGATAGAGACTGAGACAGAGATATAGAGAGATAGAGACTGAGACAGAGAGATAGAGAGTGAGACAGAGATAGAGACTGAGACATAGAGATAGAGACTGAGACAGAGAGATAGGGACAGAGATAGAGGCTGAGACAGAGAGACAGAGAGATAGAGACTGAGACAGAAAGATAGAGACTGAGAGAGAGAGAGAGAGAGAGAGAGACTGAGACAGAGAGATTAGAGACAGAGATGGAGACTGAGACAGAGAGACAGAGATAGAGACTGACAGAGAGATAGAGACTGAGACAGAGAGACAGAGAGATTGAGAGTGAGACAGAGTGCCGGAGAGATAGAGACTGAGACAGAGAGACAGAGATAGCGACTGAGACAGAGAGATAGAGATGAGACAGAGAGATAGAGACTGAGACAGAGATAGAGTCTGAGACAGAGAGACAGAGAGATAGAGGCTGAGACAGAGACTGAGAGACTGAGACAGAGAGATAGAGACTGAGACAGAGAGATAGAGACTGAGACAGAGTGACAGAGAGATAGAGACTGAGACAGAGACAGAGAGATAGAGACTTAGACAGAGAGATAGAGACCGAGGCAGTGAGACAGAGAGATAGAGACTGAGATAGAGACTGAGAGATACAGAGGCTGAGTTAGAGAGACTGAGATGAAGACTGAGATAGAGACTGACTGCGATAGAGACTGAAACTAAGATAGAGACTTTGAGACATAAAGAGAGACTGAGACTGAGATAGAGACAGAGACATAGAGACAGACTGAGACTGAGATAGAGACTGAGACTGAGATAGAGAGAGAGACTGAGCGAGATAGAGAGATTGAGGTAGAGACTGAGATAGAGAGAGAGATAGAGAGACGGAGAGAGATAGAGAGAGAGACTGAGAGAGATAGAAAGACTGAGATAGAGACTGAGAGAGATAGATAGACTGAGCTAGATACTGACATAGAGAGAGAGAGGCTGAGAGAGATAGAGAGACTGAGAGAGATAGAGAGAGCGAGACTGAGAGAGAGTGGGACTGAGATAGAGAGACTGAGAGAGGTAGAGAGACTGAGATAGAGACTGATAGGGGCTGAGATAGAGACTGAGACTGAGAGAGATGTAGAGACTGAGATAGAGACAGACTGAGATAGAGACAGACTGAGATAGAGAGAGAGAGACTGAGCGAGATAGAGAGACTGAGATGGAGACTGAGATAGACTGAGATAGAGAGAGAGATAGAGAGATGGAGAGAGATAGAGAGAGAGACTGAGATAGAGACTGAGAGAGACAGATAGACTGAGCTAGATACTGACATAGAGAGAGAGAGTCAGAGAGAGAGGCTGAGAGAGATAGAGGGACTGAGAGAGATAGAGAGACGGAGACAGAGACTGAGACTGAGACAGAGAGAGAGCCTGAGATAGAGCCTGAGTCATAGAGAGAGACTGAGATAGAGAGGGAGACTGAGAGAGATAGAGAGACTGAGAGGGATAGAGACTGAGAAGGATGGAGACTGAGAGGGATAGTGACTGAGAAGGATGGAGACTGAGAGGGATAGTGACTGAGAGAGATAGAGACTGAGAAAGAGAGATACTGTGATAGAGTGAGAGATAGAGAGAATGAGACTGAGACTGAGATATAGATCGAAACTGAAAGAGATAGAGAGACTTAGCTAGAGACTGAGAGAAATAGAGAGACTGAGACAGAGACTGAGACTGAGAAAGATAGAGAGACTGAGATAGATAGAGACTGAGATAGTGACTGATAGAGAGAGAGACTGAGATAGAGAGACTGAGAGAGATAGAGAGACTCAGACACAGACAGAGAGATAGAGAAACTGAGAGATATAGAGACTGAGAGATGGAGAGACTGAGATAGAGACTGAGACTGAGAGATATAGAGACTGAGATAGAGGCAGACTGAGATAGAGACTGACTGAAATAGAGACTGAGATAGAGACTGAGAGACATAGAGAGAGACTGCGACTGAGATCGAGACTGAGATAGAGAGAGACTGAGCGAGATAGAGAGATTGAGGTAGAGACTGAGATAGAGAGAGAGATAGAGAGACGGAGAGAGATAGAGAGAGAGACTGAGAGAGATAGAAAGACTGAGATAGAGACTGAGAGAGATAGATAGACTGAGCTAGATACTGACATAGAGAGAGAGAGGCTGAGAGAGATAGAGAGACTCAGAGAGTTAGAGAGAGCGAGACTGAGAGAGAGTGGGACTGAGATAGAGAGAGAGATAGAGAGACAGAGAGAGATAGAGAGAGAGACTGAGAGAGATAGAAAGACTGAGATAGAGACTGAGAGAGGTAGAGAGACTGAGATAGAGATTGACAGAGAGAGAGAGACTGAGAGAGAGAGGCTGAGAGAGATAGAGGGACTGAGAGAGATAGAGAGATGGAGACAGAGACTGAGACTGAGACAGAGAGAGAGCCTGAGATAGAGAGCCTGAGTCATAGAGAGAGACTGAGGTACGAGAGAGACTGAGAGAGATAGAGGGACTGAGATAGAGACTGGGACTGAGATAGAGAGGGAGACTGAGAGAGATAGAGAGACTGAGAGGGATAGAGACTGAGAAGGATGGAGACTGAGAGGGATAGTGACTGAGAAGGATGGAGACTGAGAGGGATAGTGACTGAGAGAGATAGAGACTGAGAAAGAGAGATACTGTGATAGAGTGAGAGATAGAGAGAATGAGACTGAGACTGAGATATAGATCGAAACTGAAAGAGATAGAGAGACTTAGCTAGAGACTGAGAGAAATAGAGAGACTGAGACAGAGACTGAGACTGAGAAAGATAGAGACTGAGATAGATAGAGAGACTGAGCTAGAGACTGATAGAGAGAGAGACTGAGATAGAGAGACTGAGATAGAGAGACTCAGACACAGACAGAGAGATAGAGAAACTGAGAGATATAGAGACTGAGAGATGGAGAGACTGAGATAGAGACTGAGACTGAGAGATATAGAGACTGAGATAGAGACAGACTGAGATAGAGACTGACTGAGATAGAGACTGAGATAGAGACTGAGAGACATAGAGAGAGACTGCGACTGAGATAGAGACTGAGACTGAAACTGAGTTAGAGACTGAGACTGAGATAGAGAGAGAGAGACTGAGCGAGATAGAGAGACTGAGATAGAGAGAGAGATAGAGAGATGGAGAGAGATAGAGAGAGAGACTGAGAGAGATAGAGCGACTGAGATAGAGACTGAGAGGGACAGATAGACTGAGCTAGATACTGACATAGAGAGAGAGACTGAGAGAGATAGCGGGACTGAGAGAGTTAGAGAGACGGAGACAGAGACTGAGACTGAGACAGAGAGAGAGCCTGAGATAGAGAGCCTGAGTCATAGAGACTGAGATAGCGAGAGAGACTGAGAGAGATAGATGGACTGAGATAGAGAGGGAGACTGAGAGAGATAGAGGGACTGAGATAGAGACTGGGACTGAGATAGAGAGGGAGACTGAGAGAGATAGAGAGACTGAGAGGGATAGAGACTGAGAAGGATGGAGACTGAGAGGGATAGTGACTGAGAGAGATAGAGACTGAGAAAGAGAGATACTGTGATAGAGAGAGAGAGTGAGAGATAGAGAGAATGAGACTGAGACTGAGATATAGATCGAAACTGAAAGAGATAGAGAGACTTAGCTAGAGACTGAGAGAAATAGAGAGACTGAGACAGAGACTGAGACTGAGAAAGATAGAGAGACTGAGATAGATAGAGAGACTGAGATAGACACTGATAGAGAGAGAGACTGAGATAGAGAGACAGAGAGATAGAGAGACTCAGACACAGACAGAGAGATAGAGAAACTGAGAGATATAGAGACTGAGAGATGGAGAGACTGAGATAGAGACTGAGACTGAGCTAGAGAGAGACTGAGATAGAGAAACTGAGAGAGACAGAGATATAGAGAGAGGCAGAGTGAGAAGGAGAGACTGAGATAGAGACTGAGAGAGATAGAGAGACTGAGAGAGACTGAGACTGAGAGAGAGAGCGAGACTGAGAGAGATACAGAGACTGAGATAGAGACTGAGAGATTGAGAGATTCAGATAGAGACTGAGAAAGATAGCGAGACTGAGATAGAGAGACAGAGATTCAGAAACGGAGATAGAGAGAGAGAGACTGAGCGAGATAGATAGACTGAGACTGAGATAAAGAGAGAGATTGTGATAGAGAGAGAGACTGCGATAGAGAAACTGCGATAGAGAGAGAGAGACTGAGCGAGTTAGAGAGACTGAGAGAGATAGAGAGACTGATATAGAGATAGAGAGATATAGAGACTTAGAGAGAGACTAGAGAGACTGAGATAGAGATTGAGACTGAGAGAGATAGAGAGACTGAGATAGAGACTGAGATAGAGGGAGAGATAGAGAGACTGGGAGAGATAGAGAGTCTTAGAGAGAGAGCCCGAGAGACTGAGAGAGATAGAGAGACTGAGAGATTTAGAGAGACTGAGATAGAGTCTGAGACTGAGAGAGACTGAGATAGAGAGAGACTGAGATAGAGACTGGGAGTGAGATAGAGAGAGAGAGAGAGAGACTGAGAGAGAGAGAGATAGAGCGAGAGACTGAGAGAGAGACTGACTGAGATATAGACTGAAACTGAGTTAGAGACTGAGAGACATAGAGAGAGACTGAGACTGAGATAGAGAGAGAGACTGCATGAGATAGAGAGACTGAGGTAGAGAGAGAGATAGATAGACTGAGCTAGATACTGACATAGAGAGAGAGAGACTGAGAGAGAGAGAGGCTGAAAGAGACAGAGAGAATGAGAGAAATAGAGAGGCTGAGAGAGATAGAGAGGTGGAGACAAAGACTGAGACAGAGAGAGATAGAGAGACTGAGAGACATAGAGAGACTGAGAGACATAGAGAGACTGAGATAGAGAGTCTGAGACATAGAGAGAGACTGAGATAGCGAGAGAGACTGAGAGAGATAGAGGGACTGAGATAGAGAGATACTGTGATAGAGAGAGAGAGTGAGAGAGATAGAGAGAATGGGACTGAGATATAGATAGAGACTGAAAGAGATAGAGAGACTGAGGTGGAGACTGAGAGATAGAGAGACTGAGCTAGAGACTGAGAGAAATAGAGAGATTGAGTTAGAGACAGACTGAGATAGAGACTGAGGGAGATAGAAAGACTGAGACAGAGAGAGAGAGAAAGACTGAGAGAGATACAGAGACTGAGATAGAGATTGAGAGACTCAGATAGAGACTGAGAAATATAGAGAGACTGAGAGAGATGGAAAAACTGAGATAGAGACAGAGAGATAGAGACAGAGAGATAGAGATTGAGATAGAGACTGAGAGAGATAGACTGAGAGAGATAGAGAGAGCGAGACAGAGAGAGAGCGAGACTGAGAGAGCGAGCGAGACAGAGAGATAGAGAGACTGATAGAGATTGAGAGGTACAGAGACTGAGATACAGAGACTGATACAGACTGAGATAGAGAGACTGAGATACAGACTGAGACTTAGATAGAGACTGAGACTGAGTTAGAGACTGAGACTGAGATAGAGATAGAGAGATGGAGCGAGATAGAGAGATGGAGCACGATAGAGAGATGGAGCGCGATAGAGAGACTGAGCGAGATAGAGACTGAGGGAGATAGAGACTCAGCTAGAGACTGAGATATAGACTGAGACTGAGATTTCGAGAGAGGCAGAGCGAGATAGGGAGACTGAGAGAGAGAGAGAGACTGAGAGAGAGAGAGAGACTGAGAGAGAGAGAGAGACCGAGCGAGAGCTAGACAGAGAGCGAGCAAGAGATAGAGATAGGGAGACTGATAGAGACTGAGATTGAGAGACTCATAGAAACTGAGAAAGATAGAGAGACTGAGATAGAGACTGAGACTGAGATAGAGATTGAGAATGAGAGAGACTGAGAATGAGATAGAGACTGACTGAGATAGAGACTGAGACTGAGATAGAGACTGAGAGACATAGAGAGAGACTGAGACTGAGATAGAGACTGAAACATAGAGAGAGACTGAGACTGTAATAGAGATTGAGACTGAGATAGAGACTGAGAGACATAGAGAGAGACAGACTGAGATAGAGACTGAGACATAGAGAGAGACTGAGACTGTAATAGAGATTGAGACTGATAGAGACTGAGAGACATAGAGAGAGACTGAGACTGAGATAGAGACTGAGAGACATAGAGAGAGACTGAGATAGAGACTGAGACTGAGATAGAGACTGAGAATGAGATAGAGACTGAGACTGAGATAGACACTGAAAGACATAGAGAGAGACTGAGACTGAGATAGAGACTGAGAGACATAGAGAGAGACTGTGACTGAGATAGAGATTGAGACTGAGATAGAGAGAGAGACTGAGCGAGATAGAGAGACTGAGATGGAGACTGAGCAAGACAGATAGAGAGAGAGATAGAGAGATGGAGAGAGAGAGACTGAGAGAGATAGAGAGACTGAGATAGAGACTGAGAGAGATAGATAGACTGTGCTAGATACTGACATAGAGAGAGAGAGACTGAGATAGAGAGGCTGAGAGAGACAGAGAGATAGAGAGACTGAGAGAGATAGAGAGACTGAGAGAGATAGAGAGACTGAGAGAGATAGAGAGACGGAGACAGAGACTGAGACTGTGACAGAGAGAGAGCCTGAGACATAGAGAGAGCCTGAGACATAGAGAGAGACTGAGATAACGAGAGAGACTGAGATAGCGAGAGAGACTGAGAGAGATAGAGGGACTGAGATTGAGACTGGGACTGAGATAGAGAGAGGGACTGAGAGAGATAGAGAGATTGAGCGGGATAGGGACTGAGCTGGATAGAGACTGAGAGGGATAGAGACTGAGAAGGATAGAGACTGAGAAGGATAGAGACTGAGAGGGATAGAGACTGAGAAGGATAGAGACTGAGAAGGATAGAGACTGAGAGGGATAGAGACTGAGAAGGATAGAGACTGAGAAGGATAGAGACTGAGAGGGATAGAGACTGAGAGGGATAGAGACTGAGAGGGATAGAGACTGAGAAGGATAGAGACTGAGAGGGATAGTGACTGAGAGATATAGAGAGACTGAGATAGAGAGAATCTGTGATAGAGAGAGCGAGTGAGAGAGATAGAGAGAATGACTGAGACTGAGATATAGATAGAGACTGAAAGAGATAGACTGAGATAGAGACTGTGACTGAGATAGAGATTGACTGAGATAGAGTCTGTGGGACATAGAGACTGAGACTGAGATGGAGACTGAGAGACATAGAGAGAGACTGAGACTGATAGAGACTGAGACTGAGATAGAGAGAGAGAGACTGAGTGTGATAGAGAGACTGAGATAGAGACTGAGAGAGATAGATAGACTGAGCTAGATACTGACATAGAGAGAGAGAGACTGAGTGAGAGGGGCTGAGAGAAATAGAGAGACTGAGAGAGATAGAGAGCCTGAGATAGAGAGAGAGACTGAGACTGAGACAGAGAGAGATCCTGAGACAGAGAGCTTGAGACAGAGCGAGCCTGAGATAGCGAGCGAGCCTGAGATAGCGAGCGAGACTGAGATAGCGAGAGAGACTGAGATAGCGAGAGGGACTGAGAGAGATAGAGGGACTGAGACAGAGAGAGTGCCTGAGACATTGAGAGAGACTGAGATAGCGAGAGAGACTGAGATTGCAATAGAGAATGAGATAGTGAGAGAGACTGAGAAATAAAGAGATACAGAGAGAGACTGAGAGATAGGGAGAGATTAAGATAGATAGCGAGATAGATAGATAGATAGAGAGAGAGAGATTGAGAGATGGAGAGAGAGATTGAAAGATAGAGAGAGATCTGGAAGGCGACTGAGAGATAGAGAGAGGTATAGAGAGACTGAAAGATAGTGAGATATAAAGAGTGACAGAGAGAGACCGAGAGAGAGAAAGGGGGAGACTGATAGATAGAGAGAAACAGAGATGGAGAGAGACTGAGAGGTAGAGGGAGAGACTGGCAGAGAGAGCGAGACTGGGAGAGAGTGAGACTGGGAGAGAAAGCGAGAGTGAGACTGGGAGAGAGAGAGAGAGACTGAGAGAGAGAGTGCAGGAGAGAGACTGATAGACTGAGAGAGAGAAAGTCTGGGAGGGAGGGAGAGACTGAAAAACACAGAGAGAGATGGAGAGAGACTCAGAGATTGAGACTGGGCGAGAGAGAGAGACTTGGTGAGTGTGAGATACTGGGTGAGAGGGAGTGACTGTGGGGAGAGAGAGAGAGGGAGAGATTGTGGGGAGAGAGAGAGGGAGAGACGGGGGGATTAGAGGGAGAGACGGGGGGGATTAGAGGGAGAGACTGGGAGGAGAGAGAGGGAGAGACTGGGGGAGAGAGAGGGAGAGACTGGGGGAGAGAGAGGGAGAGACTTAGGGGGAGAGAGACTGAGAGATAGAGACAGAGAGACTGAGCGAGTGAGAGAGACAGAGAGAGAGACTGGGTGAGAGGGAGAGAGACTCAGAGAGAGGGAGAGACTGGCAGAGAGGCACTGAGGGAGAGCGATAGAGGGACTGAGAGACTGAGAGACTGAGAGATCGCCTGGGTGAGAGAGAGAGAGAGACTGGGCGAGTGAGAGATACTGGGTGAGAGAGCGAGAGAGACTGGAGGGAGAGAGAGAAATATAGAAAGACTGAAAGATAGCGAGATATAGAGAGAAACAGAGATGGAGAGAGACTGAGAGGTAGAGGGAGAGACTGGGAGAGAGAGAGACTAAAAGATAGAGACAGACTGGGAGAGAGAGAGAGACTGAGAGAAAGAGTGCGGAACAGAGACTGATAGACAGGGTGAGAGAGAGAAAGACTGGGAGTGAGAGAGAGACTGAAAGACACAGAGAGAGATGGAGAGAGACTCAGAGATCGAGACTGGGCAAGTGAGAGATACTGGGTGAGAGAGCGAGAGAGACTGGGTGAGAGAGAGAGAGAGACTGGAGGGAGAGAGAGAGAGAGAGACGGACTGGGAGAGAGAGAGAGACACTGGGATAGAGACTGAGAGGGAGACTGAGAGAGTCTGAGAGATATATGTGGGAGACTGAGAGAGAGAGAGACAGGTAGGGAGACTGAGAGAGAGTGAGGGAGACTGAGAGAGAGAGACAGAGAGAGAAAGAGAAACAGACTGGGAGAGAGAGAGGGAGACAGAGAGAGGCACTGGGAAATAGGAATAGAGAGACTGAGAGATGGAGACACTGAGAGAGAGACACAGAGTTGGAGAGAGACACTGAGAGAGAGAGACTGGGTGAGAGGGGGAGAGATTGACAGAGAGGCACTGAGAGAGAGAGAGAGAGATCGAGGGACTGAGATTGAGAGAGAGAGAGTATGAGAGAAAGACTGATAGAGACTGCGAGTGAGAGAAAGACTCAGGGAGAGGGAGAGACTGAAAGGCACAAAGAGAGAGAGAGAGAGACAGAGAGGGACTGTAAGATTGAGACTGGGCGAGAGAGAGAAAGAGAGACTGGGTGAGTGAGAGAGACTGGGTGAGAGAGAGAGAGACTGGGTGAGTGAGAGAGACTGGGAGAGAGAGAGAGATTGGGTGAGTGAGAGAGACTAAGAGAGAGAGTGAGAGAGACTGAGAGAGAGACTGAGATATATATAGGAGACTGAGATAGTGAGATAGAGAGGGAGACAGAGAGAGAGAGAAAGAGGGAGGGAGACTGAGAGAGAGGCACTGAGGGACACAGACAGAGAGAGACTGAGAAATAGAGACACTGAGAGAGAGAAAAAGAGATAAAGAGAGAGACTGGGAGAGAGACACAGAGAGGGAGAGATTGAGAGATACAGAGACACTGAGAGAGAGACACTGAGAGTGAGAGAGAGACACTGAGAGAGAGAGAGAGAGAGAGAGAGAGAGAGAGAGACTGGGTGAGAGACACAGAGAGAGACACAGAGAGGGAGAGATTGAGAGATACAGAGACACTGAGAGAGAGACCGACAGATAGACTGTGATAGAGACAGAGAGATAGACTGAGATAAAGAGAGAGACTGAGATAGAGAGAGACTGAGATAGATATAGAGAGACAGAGAGACTGAGATAGAGAGAGACAGGGCGATTGAGATAATCTGAGATCGAGAGAGACTGAGAGATAGAGAGACAGAGAGACTGACAGACTGTGATTGAGAGAGAGAGAGACTGAGAGACAGATGGTGAGAGAGACAGAGCAACTGACAGATATTCTGAGATAGACAGAGAGAGACTGAGAGATAGAGAAACAGAGAGACTGACAGACAGAGATAGAGAGTGAAACATAGAAAATAGGAGCAGGAGTAGGCCATTCGACCCTTCGAGCCTGCTCCACCATTCATTATGAACATGGCTAATCATCCAACTCAGTAACCTGTTCTCGCTTTCTCCCCATAACCCTTTGATCCCTTTAGACCCAAGAGCTATATCTAACTCCTTCTTGAAAATATACAATGTTTTGGCCTCAGCTTTCTGTGGTAGCGAATTCCACAGGCTCACTACTCACGGGTGAAGAAATTTCTCCTCATCTCAGTCCTGAAAGGTTTACCCCGTATCCTTAGACTATGACCCCTGGCTCTGGACTCCCCCACCCCCACCATCAGGAACATCCTTCCTGCATCTACCCTGTCAAGTCCTGTTAGAATTTTATAGGTTTCTATGAGATCCCCCCTCACTCTTCTAAACTCCAGCGAATATAATCCTAACCGACTCAATCTCTCCTCATATGTCAATCCCACCATCTCAGGAATCAGTCTGGTAAACCTTCGCTGCACTCCCTCTATAGCAAGAACATCCTTCCTCAGATAAGGAGACCAAAACTGCACACAATATTCCAGGTGTGGCCTCACCAAGGCCCTGTATAATTGTAGCAAGGCATCCCTGCTCCTGTACTCGAATCCTCTCACTATGAAGGCCAACATACCATTTGCCTTTTTTACCACCTGTTGGACCTGCATGCTTACCTTCAGCGACTGGTGAACGAGAACACCCAGGTCTCGCTGCATATTCCCCTCTCTCAGTTTATAGCTGTTCACATAATAATCTGCCTTCCTGTTTTTGCTATCAAAGTGGATAACCTCACATTTATCCACATTATACTGCATCTGCCATGCATTAGCCCACTCACTCAATTTATCCAAATCACCCTGAAGCCTCTCTGCATCTTCCTCACAACTCACCCTCCCACCCAGTTTTGTGTCATCTGCAAATTTGGAGATATTACATTTAGTTCCCTCATCTAAATCATTAATATATATTGTGAATAGCTGGGGTCCTAGCACCAATCCCTGCGGTACCCCAATATTCACTGCCTGCCATTCGGAAAAAGACCCATTCATCCCTACTCTCTGTTACCTGTCTGCCACCAATTTTCTATCCATCGCAATATCCATCGGGGCGGCACAGTGGCGCAGTGGTTAGCACTGCAGCCTCACAGCTCCAGGGACCCGGGTTCGATTCTGGGTACTGCCTGTGTGGAGTTTGCAAGTTCTCCCTGTGTCTGCGTGGGTTTTCTCCGGGTGCTCCGGTTTCCTCCCACAAGCCAAAAGACTTGCAGGTTGGCAGGTAAATTGGCCATTATAAATTGTCACTAGTATAGGTAGGTGGTAGGGAAATATAGGGACAGGTGGGGATGTTTGGTAGGAATATGGGATTAGTGTAGGATTAGTATAAATGGGTGGTTGATGGTCGGCACTGACTCGGTGGACCGAAGGGCCTGTTTCAGTGCTGTATCTCTAATCTAATCTAATCTAATCTAAACTACCCCCAATCCCATGCGCTTTAATTTTACACGCTGATCTCTTATGTGGGACTTTGTCGAAAGCCTTCTGAAAGTACAAATAAATCACATCCACTGGCTCCCCCTCATCAACTCTACTAGTTGCATCCTCTAAGAATTCTAGTAGATTTGTCAAGCATGATTTCCCTTTCGTAAATTCATGTTGACTCAGCCTGATTCTACCTCTGTCCTCTGCTATAAAATCTTTGATAATGGACTCTAGTATTTTCCCCACTACTGACGTCAGGCTGACTGGTCTATAATTCCCTGCTTTCTCTCGACCTCCCTTTTTAAATAGTGGGGTTACATTAGCTACCCTCCAATCTGTAGGAACTGTTCCAGAGTCTATAGAATCTTGGAAGATGACCACCAATGCATCCACTATTTCTAGGGCCACTTCCTTAAGTACTCTGGGATGCATACCATCAGGCTCTGGGGATTTATCAGCCTTCAATCCCATCAATTTCCCCAACACCATTTCTCTACTAATACTGATTTCCTTCAGTTCCTCTCTCACACTAAGCCCTGTATTCCCCAACATTTCTGGTACGACATTTGTGTCCTCCTTTGTGAAGACAGAACCATTTAGTTGGTCACCATTTCTTTGTTCCCCATAATAAATTACCCTGTTTCTGACTATAAGGGACCTACATTTGTCTTTTTCTCTTCACATACCTATAGAAACTTTTACAGTCAGTTTTTATGTTCCCCGCAAGCTTGCTCTCGTACTCTATTTTCCCCTTCTTAATCAATCCCTTGGTCCTCCTTTGCTGAATTCTAAACTGCTCCCAGTCCTCAGGTCTCTTGTTTTTTCTGGCAGATTTATATGCCTCTTCCTTGGATCTAATGCTATCTCTAATTTACCTTGTAAGCCATGGTTTGGCTACCTTCCCCGTTTTACTTTTGCGCCAGACAGGGATAAACAATTGTTGCAGTTCATCCATGCGCTCTTTAAATGTTTGCCATTGCCTATCCACCGTCATCCCTTTAAGTAACGTTTCCCAATCCGTCATAGCCAACTCATGCCTTATACCGTCGTAGTTTCCTTTACTAAGAATCAGGACCCTAGTCTCAGAATCAACTACATCACTCTCCGTCTTGATGAAGAATTCTATCATATTGTGGTCGCTCAACCCAAGGGGTCTTGTACCACTTGATAGTCAATTATTCCTTTCTCATTACACAATACCCAGTTTAGGATGGCCTGTTCTCTAGTTGGCTCTTCAACATATTGGTCCAGAAAACCATCCCGTATACACTCCAAGAATTCCTCCTCTACGGTATTGTGACTAATTTGATTTGTCCAATCTATATGCAGATTAAAGTTACCCATAATTACAGATGTTCCTTTGTCGCAGAGAGAGAGACTGAGAGGTAGGGAGAGAGAGGGAGAGAGACTGACAGATAGACTGAGATAGAGATAGGGAGACTGAAGTAGAAGGGGAGACTGAAGTAGAGGGCGAGACTGAGATAGAGATGGAGAGACTGTGATGGAGAGAGAGACTGTGAGATAGAGAGAGATATAGCGAGAGACTGAGACTGAGATATAGAGACAGAGAGACAGAGACAGAGGCAGAGAGATACAGAGACAGAGATCGAGAGAGAGACAGGGAGATAGAGAGAGAGAGAGACTGAAAGAGACAGAGAGAGAGAGAGATATAGAGAGATACTAAGATATAGAAAGTGATATATGGAGAGACTGAGAGATAGATATATAGAGAGAGAGATAGAGAGAGGCTGAGATAGAGAGAGAGAGAAAGAGAGAGAGAGACTGAGAGAGATATATATAGAGAGAGATAGAGGGAGAGAGAGACAGAGAAAAATAGAGAGAGAGACAGCGAGATATAGAGAGAGACAGCCAGCCAGAGAGCGAGATATATATAGAGACAGAGATATATATTTAGAGAGAGAGATATAGAGAGATACAGATATATATATATATAGAGAGATATCGAGAGACTGAGAGAGAGACAGACATAGAGAGATATACAGGGAGAGAGATACATAGAGAGAGACTGGGAGAGAGAGACTGAGAAAGAGAGAGGGAGACAGAAAGATAGAGAGAGCAACATAGAGACAGAGAGAGAGAGAGACTGGGAGATAGGGAGACACTGACAGACAGAGAGAGACTGAGATTGAAAGATAGATATAGGAGACTGAGAGAGATATAGGAGACAGAGATAAAGTATGAGAGAGAGCCTGAGAGATATAGAGACTGAAAGATAGACAGATATACAGAGAGAGAGATAGAGAGAGACTGAGAGATAGAGAGAGAAACTGGCAGACAGAGAAAGACTGGGAGAGAAAGCGAGAGAGAGACTGGGAGAGAGAGAGAAACAGAGACTGATATATTAGAGAGAGAGAGACAGAGAAACAGAGATATATATAAAGAGACAGACAGATAGAGAGACTAAACGAGAAATTTGTAGAAGAGAGAGGGAGAGGTTTAGAGAGGGAGAGATATATAGAGAGAGATAGATATAGATATATATATACATATATAGAGAGTTAGCGATAGAGAGATAGATATATATATAGATATAGAGAGAGAGATATGTATATATATAGAGTGAGAGACAGAGAGAGACTGAGAGATAGATATAGGAGACTGAGAGATAGGGAGAGAGACTGAAAGATAGATATATATAGAGAGAGAGGGAGAGAGGGAGACTGAGAGAGAGAGACTGAAAGATAGAAAGAGACTGAGAGATAGAGAGAGACTGGGAGAGAATGAGACTGGGAGAGAAAGTGAGAGATACAGAGATTGGGAGAGAGAGAGAGATATTGAGAGAGAGAGGCACTGAGAGAGAGAGATGGAGACTGAAAGATAGAGACAGACTGAGTGAGACACTAAGAGAGAGAGACTGAGAGATAGAAAGAGACTGAGAGATAGAGAGAGACTGAGAGAGACTGGGAGAGAATGAGACTGGGAGAGAAAGGGAGAGATACAGAGATTGGGAGAGAGAGAGAGATACTGAAAGAGAGAGGCACTGAGAGGGAGAGAGATAGAGACTGAAAGATAGAGACAGACTGAGTGAGACATTAAGAGAGAGAGACACTAAGAGAGAGAGGCCTATGAGAGAGAGAAACTAGGTAAGAGGGAGAGAGAGATAGAGAGAGAGAGGCAGAGAGAGAGGAACTGACAGAGAGGCATTGAGAGACACAGAGAGAGAGATAGAGACACTGAGGCACAGACAGAAACACTGAGAGGGATAGAGAGAGAGACTGAAAGATAGAGAGACATAGAAAGAGACTGAGGGAGACTGGGGGAGTGTGAGAGACTAGGAGAGGCAGAGAGTGGGAAAGAGAGTGACTGAGTGAGAGAGAAGGACTGGGTATGAGAGAGAGACAGACAGAGAGAGAGAGTGGCACTGAGAGAGCAACACATAGAGAGAGACTGAGAAATACAGACTGAGAGAGACTGAGCAAGAGAGGGACTGGCAAGAGAGAGACTGAGAGAGGGAGACTGAGAGACACAAAGAGAATCACTGAGAAAGAGACAGAGAAAGACTGAGAGAGAGAAAGACAGAGATAGAGAGACACTGAGAAAGAGATAGAGAGATACACGGAGAGAGAGACTGAGTGAGAGAGAGAGAGAGAGAGACTGGGAGATAGATTGAGAGAGAGAGAGAGAGAGAGAGAAAGTGAGACTGAGAGATAGAGACACAGAGACTGGGGAAAGAGAGAGAGACTGTGTGAGCGACACATACTGAAAGAGACACACCGAGTGAGAGATACCATGAGAGACACTGAGAAAGAGAGTGACACAGAGAGAGACACAGTGAGAAAAACAGAGAGAGACTGAGATAGAGGCTAGGGGGAAGAGAGAGAGAGACAGAGAGAGAGAGCGAGACTGAGAGATAGAGTCAGAGAGAGGGAGAGACTGAGAGAGAGAGACACTGAGAGAGACTGAGAGAGAGTGGACGAGAGAGAGACTGGGCAAGAGATATATATATATATATATATACACACATATATATACATATATATATAGAGAGAGAGAGAGAGAGAGATATGGAGAGAGATATATATAGAGTGAGATATATATATGTGGAGAGAGAGATATAGAGAAAAACTGAGAGAGAGACTGAGGGAGAGATATAGAAAGAGAGAGACTGACAGATATAGAGATAGACAGAGAGATATATGGAGGCAGAGATATATAGAGAGAGACTGAGAGAGAGATATATATGGAGAGCCAGAGAGACTAAGAGACAGAAAGACAGAGAGAGATAGAGAGAGCAAGACAAAGAGATATAGAGAGAGAGACAGAGAGAGAGAGAGACTGACTGAGATAGAGAGAGACTGAGAGAGAGAGAGATAGAGAGAGACACTGAGAGATATACACAGAGACAGAGAGGGAGAGAGAAAGACAGAGACAGAGAAAGATATATGGAGAGTAACAGAGATATATAGAGAAACACAGAGATAGAGGGAGAGACAAACATATATATATATATATAGAGAGAGAGAGAGAGAGTGTCACGGACTTGTATTATTTTTTCTCCTGAGATTAAAAACTGTGTGCCTTTAAGACTCTGTTTGTAAACAGTGTGCCTTTAACACTGAGCACAGAGTGCCAGCTGCACTTGTTTCCCTAGGACACAGCAGGAGAGAAACATGGTATAATGTTTCAATTTGACTGTGTATAAAACTGGCAAAAACCGGTCTGAACCAGCAAACAGCGAAGCGTGCTACTGGAGAAAGGAGCTGTTTATTCTCTCTTAGCAGAAATACTGCAGGGAACTCCAGGCCAAGTTAATTGCCTAAGGAAAGAAAAAGCCTTTGTTTTGAAGAGACCATTTTTGTATTGCTGAAGGTAGCAAAACTCCTTTTCTTTACTTCCAAGCCAGGAAGTATTTGCTTCAAGATTGAATCTCTCTTGACTAATTGTATTTTCTGGAATTTGCCGGTGGTCTTGATGCCTGCTGCAGCCGAAGAGTTTGAATGCCTATCAAAAACAAACTGTTTCATCAAATCTGTGTGAAGACTTCGAGCAGCATTTGATTATTTCTACATTAGAATACCTCACCCATCAGGAATGTAACCCACAAAGACTTACTTATTTATTTATTCTTAAGAAACAACTAATTTTTTAAAAATTACTTTTAAAACCGGTTAACTGTTAGTTTCTGAGTGAATATGTGTGAATGGGGGAATTAGATTAAAATAAGAAGTTATAAGGTCTTTAGACATAGGAACATAGGATCAGGAGTAGGCCATTCAACTCACTGAGCCTGCTCCACCATTCAATACAATCATAGCTGATCATCCACTTCAATGCCTTTTTCCCACACTATCCCCATATCCCTTTATGTGATTTGTATTTAGAAATCTGTCAATCTCTGCTTTAAACATACTCAATAACTGAGCTTCCACAGCCCTCTGGAGTAGAGGATTCCAAAGATTCACAACCCTTTGAGTAAAGAAATTTCTCCTCATCTTGGTCCTAAGTGGCTTCCCTCTTATTTTGAAATTGTGTCCCCTGGTTCTCGACTCCCCAACCAGGGTTTATCTTAGGTTTATCTTAAAAGTGTTTAAGATTTAGTTTTTTAATAAATAGTTAATTTGTTGTTGTCTAACGATACTGGTTTGGTCTGTTTTATTCTGGGGGTTACTAGAGTATTTAATTTGGCAGTTTTCCAGATGGGTGGGAAAACTTAAATAATATGCTGCGGCCTGTGGAGTGATGGGACTGAATTGGCGGTGCGTTGCTCCCGCCATGGTCGTAATGAGAGAGAGAGACTGAGAAAGACACTGAGAGAGGTATATAGAGAGAGACTGACAGCAAGAGAAAAATAGAGAGAGAGAGAGAGAGAGACACAGCACAGAATCACAGAATAATACAGTGCAGAAGAGGGCCTTCGGCCCATCGAGTCTGCACCAATGCATTAAAGACACCTGACCTGTCTACCTAATCCCATTTGCCAGCACTTGGCCCATAGCCTTGAATGTTATGATGTGCCAAGTGCTCATCCAGGTACTTTTTAAAGGATGTGAGGCAACCTGCATCTACCACCCTCCCAGGCAGGGCATTCCAGACCGTCACCACCCTCTGGGTAAAAAAGTTCTTCCTCAAGTCCCCCTTAAACCTCCCGCCCTTCACCTTAAACTTGTGACCCCCTCATAACTGACCCCTCAACTAAGGGGAACAGCTGCTCCCTATCCACCCTGTCCATGCCCCTCATAATCTTGTACACCTCGATCAGGTCACCCCTCAGTCTTCCCTGCTCCAGTGAAAACAACCCAAGCCTATCCAACCACTCTTCATAGCTTAAATGTTCCATCCCAGGCAGCATCCTGGTGAATCCCCTCTGCACCCCCTCCAATGCAATCACATCCTTCCTATAATGTGGCGACCAGAATTGCACACAGTACTCCAGCTGTGGCCTTACCAAAGTTCTGTACAACTCCAACATGACCTCCCTGCTTTTGTAATCAGCAACAGACAGAGACTGAGAGACAGAGCGATAGACATAGAGCAATACACAGAGAGAGAGCAATAGACACAGAGACAAAGAGAACGATAAACAGAAAGAGAGCGATAGAAACAGTGAGAGACTAAGAGCAAGAGACAGAGCGAGAGAAAGACTGAAAGAAAGACTGGGAAGAGAGAGACTGAGATATAGACACAGAGAGATAGAGAGAGAGAGAGAGAGAGAGAGCAATAGACAAAGACTGAGACAGAGACAGAGACACAAAGAGAGACAGACAGTGACAGAGAGAGACTGAGGGAGACAGATAGACTAAGAGAGACAGACTAACAGCAAGAGAGAGACAGACAGGCTGAAAGTGAGACAGAGACAGGCTCAGAGCGAGAGGGAGGAAGAGAGAGACACAAGCTCAGAGACAGAGAAAGACAGGCCAGAGAGAGTGACAGGCTCAAAGAGAGAGAGAGAGACAGGTTCAGTGAGAGAGAGACGTACTCAGAGAGAGAGAGAGAGAGAAAAAGACAGGTTCAGAGAGAGAGAGAGGCTCAGAGAGACAGACAGATTCAGAGCGAGAGAGACCAAAAGGCTCAGAGAGAGAGAGAGACCGACAGACAGACTCAGACAGAGGGAGACGGACTCAGAGAGAGAGAGGGAGAGAGAGAGATGCACCTGGTCAGAGAGAGAGGAAAAGACAGGCTCAGACAGAGGGACACACAGGCTCAGAGAGAGAGAGAGACAGGCTCAGATAGAGAGAGGGACTCAGAGAGAGAGAGGCTTAGAGAGAAAGAGACAGGTTCAGAGAGAGACAGGCACAGAGAGAGAGAGAGAGGTTGAGAGAGACAGAGGGAAAGCAATAGACACAAAGAGAGGAAGAGAGACTGACGAGAGTCAAAGAGTCATTTATGGCACACAGAGAGAGAGCAATAGACACAGTGAGAGACCGAGAGCAAAAGATAGAGACAGAGAGAGTGAGAGACTGAGAGGGAGACCGAGGAAGAGAGAGACTGAGAGATAGATACTGGACCTCTACCCAGTCCAATTGGTTCTAGTCTTTACTCTGGGTATTAATGGCACACAACAACTTGGATATTGTTCCACTAGATCTGGTACACCTTTATTACATCACTAAGCAATAGTGCATACACATGATAATATCGGTTGCTTAGCAGTCCTGTGAGCCGGAGTCCGTCTCGGTGGTCAATCTGCCAACGAATCTTCTATGCCTGACTTCCGGATGGCCGACCACACCACCCTAACCACTGCAGCAAAGATGCTCCTGTGGGCTCTTTCTTTATACTTTTTTTTTGCTATGGCCCTGTTCCATCTAAGGTAAAACCTGTTTTTAACTCCTTCAATTGGTTTGCAAGTACCTCACTGTCCTTTTGGTAAAACAAGGTGTATGGCTTACAGGCTGGGCCTCATGTAGGAGTTTCAAGGCCCAATGCTTCAGATAACACAGACAGTTTCTCTGCTTCCTTATCTCTAGCACCATTATCAATCTTCAGCCTGGTACAGACAGACATGTTTTTTAGCTCTTAATGAGCAAGGCCTGGATCTCTTCCAGGATGCTAGCACTTTTTCAGTTTAATTAGTTTTGCAGATACTGCTAATTCTGACAAGGCGCTGACAAGAGTAAAATTGACCATCGTGCCTTACATTTTCAAGCCCACAATACAGTTCATTAGATGTCTTCAGTCTGGATACTCTGATGCTCCATGTGTTGCCACCATGAGATGGACTCCACCATAACCGGTCTACATTCATTAATACAAAGAAATAAAAAATATTTACATCGTTAAAAAGAGATTGTACATTAAAAGGTGAAGTAATACATTGGCTGACAGCATAGAGATATAGAGAGCAATCGGCACAGAGAGAGACTGAGACAGAGCGAGAGACAGAGAGAGACAGTGACAGAGACAGAGAAACTGAGAGACTGAGAGAGAGAGACAGTCTCAGAGAGAGAGAAAGGCTCAGAAAGAGAGAAAGGGAAAGAGAGAGAGAGAAAGGCTGAGAGAGAGAGAGAGTCAAGGGGCGATACGTTTAGAGAGGCAGACAGACAAACCAGACGGAGACAAGTTAGAAAGTGACAAAAAGAGAGAGACAGTCAGAGGGAGACAAGCTGAGAAAGAGAGAGAGAGATGGTTAAGGGGAGACCAGCTTTGAGAGAAAGACAGACAGACACAACCAGAATGAGACCAGCTTAGAGAGAGGGAGGAAGAGAGAGACAGCCTGAGTGAGAGAGTGAGAGAGACACACACACACACACAACCAGAGAGGAGACCAGCTTAGAGAGACACACACAACCAGACAGAAACAGGCTGAGCAAGACAGATTATCTGTCAGTGGGGGACAAGCTGAATAGAGACAGTTGGAGAGAGACAAGCTTAGAGAGAGAGAGTGTCACAAGGAGACAAACTTAGAGAGAGAGAGGGAGACTGTCAAGGGGAGACAAGCTTAGAGAGAAGCAGACAGAGGGAGAGAGAAACAGTCAAATGGGAACAAGCTTAGGGAGAGAGAAAGAGAAACGAGAGGAAAACAAGTTTAGCGTAACAATAAGGGGAGGACATGCTAAGTGAGAGAGACAATTAGAGGGAGACAAGTTTAGAAAGAGACAGAGACAGTTAGAGAGAGATAAGCTAATAGAGAGAGAGAGACAGTGAGAGGGAGACAAGTTTAGAAAGAGAGAGATGGACACAACCAGAGGGAGACGAGTTTAGAAGGAGAGACAATCAGAGGGAGACAGTCAGACAGTTAATCAGAGGGAGACAAGCTTAGAGAGAGACAAAGACAGAGGGAGACAAACCTAGAGAGAGAGAGAGATAGAGACAGAGGGAGACAAACCTCAAGAGAGAGACAGAGACAGAGGGAGACAAACCTAGAGAGAGAGAGAGAGAGAGACAGAGGGAGACAAACTTGGAGAAAGAGACAATCAGTCAGAGGAAGGCAAGCTTAGAGAGAGAGAGAGAGAGAAAGACAGAGAGATGGCCAGAGGAAAATAAGCTTGGAAAGGTGAGAGACAGTCAAAAACGAGAAAAGCTTAGAGAGAGTGAGAGAGACAACAAGGGAAGGACATGCTAAGAGAGAGAGAGAAAGAAATACTGTTAGAGGGAGACTAGCTTGGAGAGGGAGAGTCAAAGGGAGACAAGCTTAGAGAGAAAGACAGACTGACAGGGAGATAAATTTAAGGAGGGCGAGAGACAGGGAGTCAAGCCCAGAGGGAGAGAAACACAGAGGGACAGAAACCTAGAGAGTGAGAGACAGTCAGAGAGTGACACAGTTAGACGGATACAAGCTTAGAGTGAGAGAGAGAGATAGAGATAGTCAGCGATGACTAGTTTGGAAAGAAAGAGAGCTGAAGTGGGACAAGCTAATAGAGAGAGAGATAACCAGTCAAAGGGAGACAAGCTGTAAAAAGAGAGAAGGTCAAGGGATGACAAGCTGAGAGATCCAGGCAGACATAACCAGAGGGATACAATTTTAGACGGAGACGGTCAGAAGGAGACAAGCTGAGAATGAGAGAAAGAGATGATCATCGGGAGGCCAGTTTAGAGAGAAAGACAGACATACACAATTAGAAAGAGACAAGTTTAGAGAGAGAGAGAGAGAGCCTGAGAAAGAGAGACACACATCCACACACAAACACACACACACACACAAAGAGAAAGACACAACCAGAGGGAGAAAAGCTTAGAGACACACAACAAGACAGAAACAGGCTAAGCAAGACAGAAAGTTTGTCAGTGGGGGACAAGCTGAGCGAGAGAGAGAGAGGGAGAGACAACTTTAGAGAGAGAGAAAGAGAAGTCAGAGGGAGACAAGCTTGGAGAGAGTGAGTGAGTGAGTGAGTGAGTGAGTGAGTGAGTGAGTGAGTGAGTGAGTGAGTGAGTGAGAAAGACAGCAAGAAGGGGACAAGCTTAGAGAGGGAGACACACACAACCAGAGGGAAACAGGCTGAGAGAGAGGCACACACAATAGAGACAAGCTTAAAGAGAGACGCTGTCAGAGGGAGACAAGCTTAGAGAGAGAGAGAGGGACGGTCAAGGGGAGACAAGATTAGAGAAAGACAGACAAAGAAAAAGAGAGACACAGCCAGAGGGAGACAAGCTTAGAGAAAGATAGAGCGAAAGTCGGAGGGAAACAAGCTGAGGGAGAGAATGAGAGACGAGATGAATACAAGCTAAGAGAGAGAGATAACCAGAGGCAGATGAGCTTAGAAAGAGACAGAGACAGTTCGAGAGAGACAAGCTGATAGAGAGACAGTGAGAGGGAGACAGCTTCGAGTCAGTTAGAAGGAGACAAGCTGACAGAGGGTGACAGACACACCCAGAGGGGACAAGTTTAGAGAGAGAGAGAGACTTGGAGGGAGACAAGCTTAGAGATAGCAACAGACAGACAGAGGGAGATAAACATAGAGAAAGCAAGAGACAGACACACAGGGAGTCAAGCTTAGAGAGAAATGGTCAAGGGGAGACAACTTAGAGAGAAGGACAGACAGATGGAGATAAACTTAGAGAGCGAGAGAAAGTAAGACAGTCAGAGAGTGACACAATGTCAGAGGGAGATAAGCTTAGAGGGAGAGAATGAGAGAGACAGAGACAACCAAAAGGAGACAAGTTCAGCGAGAGAGAGAGACAGGGTGAGGGAGACGAGCTCAGAGAGAGACAGGGGGAGATAGACTGACAAGACCAGAAGGAGATGAGCTTAGAGAGAGAGAGAGAGACAATCAGAGGGAGGTAGTCAGACAGAGGGAGACAAGCTTAGAAAGCGAGCGAGACAGAGGGAAACAAGCTTGGAGAGAGAGACAGTCAGATGCAGGCAAGCTTAGAGACATTGGGAGATAGAGAGGGTCAGAGGAAAATATGTTTGGAAAGGTGAGTAACAGTCAGAACGAGACAAGCTTGGAGAGAGAGAGAGAGAGATAGAGGGAGCCAAGGTTCCAGAGTGAGAGAGAGAGAGAGTGAGAGACATACACAGAGGGACAATGGTTAGAGACAGTGAGTGAGAGAGTGAGAGTGCAAGAGACAGTCAGAGGGAGACAAGCTTAAGGAAAGTATGAAAGAGATGAGAGGGAAACAAGCTTAGAGAAAGACAACAAGGGGAGGACATGCTAAGAGAGAGAAACAGAAAGACTTTCAGGCGTACAAGCTTAGAGAGAGAGAGTCAAAGGAAAACAAGCTCAGAGAGAAAGACGGACTGACAGCTAGATAAACTGAGAGGGTGAAAGACAGACAGAGAGTGAAGCCCAGAGGGAAAGAAACACAGAGAGACGGACATAAACTTAGAAAGTAAGAGACAATAAGAAAGTGACACAGAGGAATACAAGCTTAGAAAGAAAGATAGTCAGAGATGATAAGCTTGGAGAGACAGACAGACAGACAGACAGACAGAGGTAATCAAGCTCATCAAGAGAGAGCCAGATCGAGACAGAGAGACACAGGATAAGGGAGACAAGTTTCGAGAGAGACAGACAGACACAACAACAGGGAGACAGGTTTGGAGGGAGGGAGAGAGGAACACACACGCAACCAGAGAGAGACAAGCTGAGCGAGAGAAACAACCAGAGGGAGACAGTCAGACAGTCAATCACAGGGTGACAAGCTGAGAGAGAGAGACAGACAGATACAATCAGAGGGGGACAAGCTTAAAGAAAGAAACACATTCAGAGGAAGAAAAACGCAGAGAGAAAGACAGAGAGCTAGAGGGAGACAAGCTAAGAGAGAGATAACCATTCAGAGGGACACAAGCTGTGAAAGAGAGACGGTCAAGCGACAACAAGCTTAGAGAGCCAGCCAGACATAACCAGAGGGAGGCAAGCTTAGACAGAGACATAGAGAGAGATGGTCAGAGGGAGACAAGCTGAGAAAAAGAGAGAGAGATGGTCAAGGGGGGACCAGCTTAGAGAGAAAATCAGGCTCAACCCGAATGAGACAAGTTTAGAGAGAGAAAGAGAGAGAGAGACAGTGAGACAGCCTGAAAGAGAGCGAGACACACACACACAAAGAGAGAGACATGCTAAGTGAGAAAGACAACCAGTGGGAGACAGTGTGAGAGACAGAGGGAGACAAGCTTAGAGAGAGAAAAAACAGACAAACAGGCTGAGCAAGACAGACAGTCTATCAGAGAGGGGCAAGCTGAGAGAGAGAGAGAGAGGAAGAGACAACAAGAAGGCGACAAGCTTAGAGAGACACACACACAACTAGAGGGAGACAGAGCTAAGAGAGACACAGACACATACACAAACACAATAGAGGGAGACAAGCTTAAAGAGAGAGGCCATCAGAGGGGGACAAGTTTAAAGAGAGAGAGACACGGTCAGGAGGAGACAAGATTAGAGAGACAAGCTTGGAGAGAGAGTGTGTGAGAGAGAGATACACAGCCAGAGGGAGACATGCTGAGAGAAAGAGAGAGAAAGTCGGACAGAGACAAGCTTAGGAAGAGAGTGAGAGAGACAAGAGTAAAACAATTTTAGAGAGAGACAACAAGGGAAGACATGCTAAGTGAGAAAGACAACCAGAGGGAGACAATGTGAGAGAGAGAGACAGAGACAGAGACAGTCATAGAGAGATTAGCTTAGGGAGTGTGTGAAAGAGATGAGAGGGAAACAAGGTTAGAGTGAGAGACAACAAGGGGAGGACATGCTAAGGGAGAGAGACAACCAGAGGGAGATGAGCTTAGAGAGAGACAGAGGCAGTGAGGGGGAGCCAAGCTTAGAGAGACAGTTAGAAAGAGACAAGCTGAGAGAGGGAGACAGACACACCCAGAGGGGACAAGCTTAGAGAGAGAGAGAGAAAGACTTAGAGGGAATTAGCTGAGAGATAGCAACAGACTCACAGAGGGAGATAAACTTAAGCAGAGCGAGAGACACACAGGCAGGGAGTCAAACTCAGAGAGAAACACAGACAGTGGGAGATAAACGTATAGAATGAGAGACAGTAAGACAGAGAGTGACACAGGGGCGGCACAGTGGCGCAGTGGTTAGCACTGTAGCCTCACAGCTCCAGTGACCTGGGTTCAGTTCTGGGTACTGCCTGTGCGGAGTTTGCAAGTTCTCCCTGTGACCACGTGGGTTTTCGCCGGGTGCTCCGGTTTCCTCCCACAGCCAAAAACTTGCAGGTTGATAGGTAAATTGGCCATTATAAATTGCCCCTAGTATAGGTAGGTGGTAGGAGAAGGTAGGGATGTGGTAAGAATATGGGATTAATGTAGGATTAGTATAAATGGGTGGTTGATGGTCAGCACAGACTCAATGGGCTGAAGGGCCTGCTTCAGTGCTGTATCTCTAAATACATTTAAAAAAAATAAATAAATAAAATAAAAAGACACAATGTCAGAGGGAGAGAAAGAGAGACAACCAGAGGGAGACAAGTTTAGAGGGAAGGAGGGAGACAATCAGAAGGAAACAGTCAAGCTTAGAGAGACAGAGATAGAGGGAGACATGCTTGGAGAGAGACAGTGTGGGAGATGAGCTTAGAAAGACAGACTGTCAGAGGGAAAAAGGTTTAAAACAGTGAGAGAGAGAGCCACACACAGTCAGAGGGAATCAAGCTTAGAGAAAGGGAGAAAGTCAGAGAGGGACAAGCTCAGGGAGTGTGAAAGAGAAGAGAGGGAAACAAGCTTAGAGAGAAACAACAAGGGGAGGACATGCTAAGAGAGAGAGAAAGAAACACTTAGAGGGGTACAAGCTTAGAGAGAGATATAGTCAGAGATGACAAGCTAGGCGAGGGAGAGACAGTCAGAGGTAATCAATCTCAGTGAGAGAGAGAGACAGAGGGTGAGGGAGACAAGTTCAGAGAGGGAGAGAGACAGACAGACACAACCAGTGGGAGACAGGCTTAGAGAGACACAACCTGACATAAACAGGCTGAACAAGATGAGAGTCAATAATGGGAGACAAGCTGGAGAGAGACATACACAACCAGAGGAAGACAGGCTGAGAGAGACACACACAAGCACAATAGAGAGAGATGAGCTTAAAGAGTGAGCCCATCAGAAGGAGACAAGCTTAGAGAGAGAGAGAGCCAATCGAGAGAGACAGTCACGTGGAGATTAGGAAGAAAGTGAGAGAAAGAGGAAAACAAGCTTCGAGAGACAACAAGGGGAAGACATGCTAAGTGAGAGAGACGAGCTTAGAGAGAGACAGACAGTTAGAGAGAGACACGCTTACAGAGAGAGAGAAAGAAGGACACAGTGAGAGGGAGACAAGCTTAGAAAGAGAGACAGTTAGAAGAAGACAAGTTGACAGAGGGTGACAAACACACCCAGAGGGGACAAGCTTAGTGAGAGAGAAAGAAAGACTTAGAGGGAAACAAGCTGAGGAATAGCAACAAACAGACAGAGGGAGATAAACGTAGAGAAAGCAAGAGACAGACACACAGAGAGTCAAGCTTAGAGAAAGAGAGAAAGACAAAAGGAGACAAGCTCAAGGAGAGACAGTCAAGGGGAGAGAGGGATTACCTCTGACTGTCTGTCCCTCGCCTAGCTTGTCATCTCTGACTATATCTCTCTCTTAGAGAGAGGGACAGACAGAGAGAAGGGGATAAACTTAGGCAGAGCAAGGGACACACAGACAAGGAGTCAAGCTTCGAGAGAAACACAGACAGTGGGAGATAAACTTAGAGAGCGAGATACAGTAAGACAGTCAGGGAGTGACACAATGTCAGAGGGAGACAAGCTTAGAGAGACCGAGAGAGAAAGACAATCAGAGGGAGACAGTTAGTCAGTTAATCAGAGGGAGACAAACTTAGAAAGAGACAGAGTGGGAGATTAGCTTAAAGAGAGAGAGAGGGAGACAAGCTTGGAAAGAGAGAGAGAGAGAGACAGTCAGAGGAAAATCAGCTTGGAAAGGTGAGAGAATCAAAACGACACAACCTAGAGAGAGAGCATCAGAGGGAGCCAAGCTTGGAGAGTGTGAAGAGATGAGAGGGAAACAAGCTTGGAGAGAGAGACAAGAAGAGAAGGATATGCTAAGAGAGATAGAAAGAAAGATTCATACAGGGAGACTAGCTTAGAGAGTGAGAGACAAAGGGAGACAAGCTTAGAGAGAAAGACAGACTGACAGGGTGATAAACTTAAAGAGGGCAAGAGACAGATAGGCCCAGAAGGAGAGAAACACAGACAGAAGGACATAAACTTAGAGAGTGAGAGACAGTTAGAGGGATACAAGCTTAGAGAGAGAGATAGTCAGAGCTGACAAGCTTGGAGGGAGGGGCAGAGAGAGAGAGAGTCAGAGGGAGACAAGCTTGGAGAGAGAGAGAAAGAGGGAGAGGGAGCGTCAGAGGGAGACAAGCTTAGGGAAAGGGGGAAAGATAGTCAGAGGGAGACCTGCTTGGAGACAGACAGTCAGAGGTAATCAAGCTCAATGACAGAGAGAGTGAGAGACAGACAGACACAACCAGAGGGAGACAAGCTTGGAGAGAAAAATAGACAAACAGACTCAACCAGAGAGAGACAGGTTTTGAGGGAGGGAGAGAGACACACACACACACGAGGGAGACAAGCTGAGAGATAGCAACAGAGAGAGCAAGATAAACATTGAGAAAGCTAGAGACAAACAGGGAATCACACTTAGGGAGAAAGAAAGACATTCAGAGGGAGACAAACTTAGACAGAGACAGTCAAATGGAGACAATTTAGAGAGAGGGACAGACAGATGGAGGGAGATAAACTTAGGCAGAGCAAGAGATAGTAAGACAGTCAAAGAGTGACACGCTGTCAGAGGAAGACAAGAGTAGAGAGAGAAAGAGAGAGACAGAGACAATTAAAGGGAGACAAGCTCAGTGAGAGAGCGGGAATGAGAGAAAATCAGGGTGAGGGACACAAGCTCGGTGAGAGAGAGACAGGGTGAGAGATAGAGAGACAGGGTGTGAAAGCTGTGAAGACAAGCTGTGAAAGAGAAAGACAGACAGGGTGAGGGATACAAGTACAGAGACAGAAACAAACTGATAACCAGAGGGAGACAAGTTTAGAGGGAGGGAGGGAGAGACATCAGATGGAGACAGTCAATCATAGTGAGAAAAGCTTTGAAAGAAAGAAAGAGAGAGAGAGCTGGAGGGGGACAAGCTAAGAGAGAGAGATAACCAATCAGAGGGAGACAAGCTGTGAAAGAGAGAGAGAGAGACAGTCAAGGGGTGATGACCTTAGACAGCCAGACAGATTAACCAGAGGAAGACAAGCTTAGAGAGAGAGAGAGAGAGAGAGAGAGAAAGAAAGTCAGACAGAGGGAGACAAGCTTAAAGAGCGGCAGTCAAGACGAGAGAAGCTTAGAGAGAAAGATAGACAACCAGAGGGAGGCAAGCTTAGGAAGAGAGAGAAAGACAGATAGAGGGAGATAAACCTAGAGAGAAAGAGAGAGACACAGAGTCAAGGTGAGCAAGACAGTGACAGTCAGAGAGAGACAAGCAGAGTGAGAAAGACAGTCAGTAGGCAACAATCTTAGGGAGAGAGAGACAGTGAGAAGGAGACAAGCTTAGAGAGAAAGAAGACGGTCAAGGGGAGACAAGCTAAGAGAGTAAGACAGTCAACCAGAGAGAGACAGACAGAGGGAGAAAAGCTTAAAGAGAGAAAGAGAGAGATAAACTTAGAGAGAGAGAGAGAGAGAGGCAGCTAGAGGTGGAGATGAACAAGCTAAGACAGAGAGAGAGATAGACAGGCAGAGGGAGACCAGCTGGGACAGAGATAGAGACAACAAGAAGGGAGCAGGCTTAGAGAGAGATAGTCAAAGTCAGGGGGAAACAAGATTAGAGAGAGTGTGAGAGAGATAGACACTCGGAGGGAGACAAACTGAGAAAGAGAGGGAGACGATCAAGGGAAGACAAGCTGTGAAAGAAAGACAGACAACCTAAGGGAGGCAAGCATAGATAGAAAGGAAGAGAAAGAGAGAGACAGTCAGACAGACAGACAGTGATGCCATGATCTTATTGAATAGCGCGGCAGGCTTCAGGAGCTGAATGGCCTACTCCTGCTCTTATTTCTTATGTTCTTATGTTTCTTAGACAGAGAGAGGCAAGCTTTGAGAAAAAGAGACAGCCAGAGGGAGACAAGCTCACAAAAACACAAAAAATAGGAGCAGAAGTAGACCATACAGCCCATTGAGCCTGCTCCACCTTTCAATACGATCATGGCTGATCTTGGGCTTCAATTCCACTTTCTTGTCCACTCCCCATATCCCTTCATTCCCTGTGAGACCAAAAATCTAACTATCCCAGCCTTAAATATATTCAATGATGGAGCATCCACAACCCTCTGGGGTAGAGAATTCCGAAGATTCACGACCCTTTGAGTGTCGTAATTTCTCCTCATCTCAGTCCTGAATGATTGACTCTTTATCTTGAGACTGTGTCCCCGTGTTCTAGATTCCCTGACCAATCTCTCAGCTTCTACCCTATCAAGACCTTTCAGAATCTTGTATGTCTCAATTTGATCACCTCTCATTCTTCTAAACTCCAGAGAATATAGGCCCAATTTACTCAGCCTCTCATCATAGGACAGCCCCCTCATCCCAGGGACCAATGTAGTAAATGTTCGCTGCACACCTCCAGTGCAAGTATATCCTTTCTTAAATGTGGAGACCAAAATTGCCCACAGTATTCCAGATGCGGTCTCACCAAAGCCCTAACCAATTTTAGTAAGGCTTCTTTATTCCTGTACTCCAATCCCCTTGCAATAAAGACCAACATGTCATTTGCCTTCCTTATAGCCTGCTGCACCTGCATGTTAACATTGTGTCTGATATGCTTCTGATATGACCTCCTTTTTCCTCAACCGAGGATTTCCCCCCACTGTGGTTGACAGGGCCCTCAACTGTGTCTAGCCCATTTCCCGCACCTCTACCCTCACCCCTTCCCCTCCCTCCCAGAACCGTGACAGGGTTCCCCTTGTCCTCACTTTCCACCCCATCAGCCTCCATATACAAAGAATCATCCTCCGCCATTTCCACCACCTCCAGCGTGATGCCACTACCAAACGCATCTTCCCCTCCCTTCCACTGTCAGCATTCCGAAGGGATCGTTTCCTCCGCGACACCCTGGTCCACTCCTCCATTACCCCCACCACCTCGTCCCCGTCCCATGGCACCTTCCCCTGCAATCGCAGGAGGTGTAATACCTGCCCATTTACCTCCTCTCGCCTCGCTATCTCAGGCCCCAAACACTCCTTTCAGGTGAAGCAGCGATTTACTTGTACGTCTTTCAATGTAGTATACTGTATTCGCTGCTCACAATGTGGTCTCCTCTACATTGGGGAGACCAAGCGCAGACTGGGTGACCGCTTTGCGGAACATCTCCGCTCAGTCCGCAAGCAGGACCCTGAGCTTCCGGTTGCTTGCCATTTCAACACTCCCCCCTGCTCTCATGCTCACATCTCTGTCCTGGGATTGCTGCAGTGTTCCAGTGAACATCAATGCAAGCTCGAGGAACAGCACACTACAGCCTGCCGGACTGAACATCGAGTTCAATAATTTCAGAGCATGACAGCCCCCCATTTTACTTTCATTTTTAGTTAATTTTTCTTTTTTACATTTTTTACAATCTTTTTTTGCATTTATTTTATTTCATCTTAGTTTGTTCAGTTTGCTTACCCACTGTTTTTTTCAGGTTTGCACTTGCTGCTGTTCTATATTCAGTCCGTTAACACCTAATCTGTACTAATGCTTTGTCTTTCAACACAACATTAACATATTGTTTGTCTTTGCTCCATAACCTTTTGGTCAGCTATGTGGCCTTGTCCAATCTACACCTTCTCATTTGTTATCTCTTGCCCCACCTCACCTCACTTGCTTATAACCTGTGACTTTTCTAATATTTGTCACTTCCGAAGAAGGGTCACTGACCCAAAACGTTAACTCTGCTTCACTTTTCACAGATGCTGCCAGACCTGCTGAGTGGTTCCAGCATTTCTTGTTTTTATTTCAGATTTCCAGCATCCGCAGTATTTTGCTTTTATGTTAACATTGTGTGTTCCTTGTACAATTACCCCCAAGTCTCTCTGAACATCAACACTTATCAGTTTCACGCCTTTTGAAAAATTCTCTGCTTTTCTGTTTTTATGACCAAAGTGAACAACTTCACACTTCCCGACATTATACTCCATTTGCCATCTTGTTGCCCACTCACTTAATCTGTCTATATCGCTTTGCAGCCTGTCTACATCCTCCCTGCAGCTTACCTTTCCACCAAGCTTTGTATCATCAGCAAACTTAGATACACTACTCTCTGTCTCTTCATCCAAGTCATTAATATAGAGTGTAAATAGCTGAGGCCCCAGCACTGATCCTAGCGACACCCCACTATTCACTGCCTGCCAACTTGAAAATGCCCCATTTATGCCCATTCCCTGCTTCCAGTCTGTTAACCAATCCTCTATCCACACTAATATATTACCCCGAAACCATGAGCCATTTTCTTGCTTGTTAATCTTTTATGTGGCACCTTATCGAATGCCTTTTGAAAATCCAGGTATACTATATCTACTGGTTCCCCTTTATCTACCCTACTAGTTACATCCTCAAAGAACTCTAATAAATTTGTCAAACAGGATCCCCCTTTAGTAAAACCTTGCTGACTTGTTCTAATCATACTATGCTTTTCCAAGTGCAATGTTAAAACTCCTTTAATAATAGTTTCCAGCATCTTCCCAATGACTGATGTCAGGCTAATTGGCCTGCAGTTCCCTGTTTTCTCTCTACCTCCTTTCTTGAAAAGCAGCGTAACATTTGCCAACTTCCAATCTGACCGGACCATTCCTGAATCTAAGGAATTCTGGAAAATCATACCCAGCACATCCATTATCTCTGCAGCTAGCTCTTTTAGAACCCTAGAATGTAGGCCATCTGGTCCTGACTTGTCAGATTTTAGTCCCTCAAGTTTCTCCAATACTCTTTCTCGACTGATATCAATATCCTTAATTTCCTCACTTTTTATACCCTAGGTTACTGCCTATTTCTGGTATGGAACTTGTGTCTTCTACTATGAAGACAGACACAAAATATTTGTTCAATTCCATTTCCTCATTCCCCATGATGATTTCTCCTGGCTCTGCCGCTAAGAGACCAATGTCTACTTTAGCTACTCTCTTCCTTTTTATGTATTTATAAAAGCTCTTACAATCTGTTTTTATACTGCTGGCTAGTTTACTCTCATATTCTATTTTTTCCCTTTTTATCAACTTTTTCGTGGCCCTTTGCTGGTTTCTAAAATATTCTCAATCCTCAGACTTGCTACTATTTTTTGCAACATTGTAAGCCTCTTCTTTCAGTCTAATAATCTTCTTAACTCCCTGAGTGAGCCACAGATGTGTCTTTCTGGACGAGTTTTTATTTTTGAATGGAATGTACTTTTGTTGAACCCTTTGAATTGTTTCTTTAAATGTTTCCCACTGTTCATTTACTGCCATACCTTCCAGTCTATTTACCCAATTAACCTTAGCCAGTTCTCCCCTCAAACCTTCGTAATTGGCTTGGTTTAAATTTAAGATTTTTGTCTGTGATTGAAATGTGTCACTTTCAAACTTAACATAAATTCAATGGTATTATGATCACTATTTCCCAGTGGATCTTTTACTATGACATTGCTTATTAACGCTGCTTCATTACACAATACGAGATCTAAGATAGCGTTATATCTAGTCGGTTCTCCAACGTATTGCTCCAAGAAACTGTCACAAAAGCATTCTACAAATTCATCTTCTAGACCACTGTTGCCAATTTGATTGTCCCAGTCTATATGCAGATTAAAGTCCCCCACAATTAATACATTACCTTTCCTCAGAGAAACACAAAAAGAGAGAGAGAGAGAGAGACAGTCAAGTGCAGACAAGCTTAGAAAGAGAGAGAGACAGACAGAAAAAGAGAAAGATAATCAGACGGATACAAGCTTGGAGAGAAAAACAGACAGAACCAGATGAAGATAAGCTTACGGGGTGAGACAGACAATCAGAATGAGACATGCTGAGAAGGAGACACACACATACACACAAAAAGAGAAAGAAACAATTGGATAGAGAAAGGCTGAGTGAAAGGGAAAGGGAGAGACAGTCAGAGGGTGATGAGCTTAGAGAGCCAGACAGACAGGAGATGGTGGCATTGTGGCAATGTCACTGAACTATTAACTCAGAGGCCCAGGCTAATGCCCTGGGGACAAGGGTTCGAATCCCACCATGGCAGCTGGTGGAATTTAAATTAAATTAATTAATAAATTCAACAAATTAATAAAAATATGATATTGAAAGCCAGTCTCATCAATGGTGCCATGAAACTATTGACGATTGTTATAAAAGCCAATCTGGTTCACTAATTTCAAGAAAACATGCTACGCCAAATGAGGGTTTTTAATTCATTGGTTGGAAATCTACATTAAACTTTTAAAAAGGAAAGCTGGGATCCTACACTTTTAAAAAGCTGGCAGTGAAGATGCCACCATACTTTGCATTGAAATACCTCACATTCCAGGACATTGAATTGGAGACACATGTCTAACGAGGTCCCATCCAGGTTCCATTCCATCTCATGAATTTGAAATCAGCTAACAGTGTCACTTCTAATGCAAAAACATTCACAGCCATCTTGGAACATTAACAGTGGAGACTTATGTCTTGAGGGTAAACATTAAAATAATGAGACCCGAGACAGATCGAGAATTCCTCGATTTGAATCTAATTAAATTGCAAATGAGGATGCTGGACAATCATGTGACTGCCTCCCCCATCTGTGAAAAACTTGCAGCCTTTTGCTACAAGGACAGAAGCTGCTGAGACTTTGAAGCAAGGAGAACCCATAGGGAGGGTCTCTCTCTCTGTCTCTCTCCAGGCGATCTTGGGGGGTGTTAGAAGCTTGTCTGCTGGTTGGAAAAGATCCAAGACAAAGAGCCCTGGGAAGAAGACCACCTGCTCGACTGTTTCCAAGAATATCTGCCAACCAAGAGCGTCAGAACTCTAGATTCAGCCTGAAGACAACTGAATTAACAGACATCACAAACTGCATATTATTTTTTATTTGTTCTCGCCTCTAATTCAACCCAAACTACTCCTTATTACACTGTATTTTATTTGTCTGTGTGTGTGATTCTGGTGTGTGTGTGTGTGAGTGAAAGTGTAGTGTACTTAATTATGTTATTTAGATTCGATTTTTTTGGTTAAGTACAAGTTTAAATTCAAGAAAACCTGTTTGATTGGTTCTTTTATGATCACAACAAAGGTAAAAGGATAAACACTCACTGAAGTGGTAAGCACATCCACTGTTTAAAAAGGAATAAACCCTGTTGTGGTCAAACAAGAAGGACAAGAGAGCAGTCTTGCGACCCCTCCTCACCTGATTGTAAAATGTCCTTTAGGGAAGAAAATCTGTCATCCTTACCTGGTCTGGCCTACACGTTACTCCAGACCCACAGCAATGTGGTTGACACTTAAGTGCTGTCTGAAATGACCAAGCAAGCCATTCTGTTGTCAAGGGGAATTAGGGATGGGCAACAAATGCTAGCCTTGCCAGTGATGCCCACATCCCATGAAAGAACAAAAAAAAGACAATCTGTCAGTGGGAGACAAGCTGAGAGAGACAGTCACAACCAGAGGGAAATGTCATATAAGAGTCTGAAAGGGTTTGTGTTTGAGACAGTGAGAGTAACCCCTTCCACTGTAGTGATGATGACAGAATAGTTACACGGGTGTTAGGCTGGAAGAAGCCAGAAACATCATGAGAGGTGCTCTCTGGACATGCTTAATGAGCGTCATACAGTCATAGAGTTTTGCAGCACAGAAACAGGCCCTTCGGGCCATCGTATATCATTCTGTATATAAAAGAAATGCGTTACTATTTAGCAATACAAAGACTCCGAGACATATGTAAACAACCCTTGAACTACGCTAACAACAATATACAGCAGGAAACAAGCTTAAAGAGCGAGAGAGGCAGTCAGAAGTAAACAAGCTGAGAGAGACAGTCAGACACGTACCAACCTGAGGGAGACAAGCTCTGACAGAAAAAGAGTCACAGTCAGAGGGAAACAAGATTAGAGAGAGAGACAGACAGACAAACAAACAGTTAGAGAGAGACAAACTTAGAGAGACAGAGAGAGACAGACAGACTGAGGGAGACAAGCTTCGACAGAGGGACAATTGGAAGGAGACGAGCTTAGAGAGAGACGCTCAAGGGGAGACAAGCTTAGGGAGAACGACAGACAGATAACCAAAGGGAGGAAACCTTGGAAAGCGAGAGATAGACAGACAGAGGGACACAGGCTTAGAGAGAAAGACAGACAGGGAGGTAAACTTAGAGGGAGCGAGAGACAGACAGACAGGGAATCAAGCTTAGAAAGAGAGAAAGATAGTCAGAGGGCGACAAGCTGAGGGAGAGAGAGAGAGAGAGAGACAACCAGAAGGAGACAAGCTTATAGAGAGAGACAGAAAGGCAGAGAATAGCATACTTAGAGAGAAAGAGAGAGAGAGAGTGAGTGAGAGGGAGGACAGCTTAGAGAGAGAGAGAGAGACCTAGTCTGCTCCAGGGGGACAAGCTTGGAGAGAGAGAGAGAGAGAGAGAGAGAGAGACAGTCAGAGGAAGACAATCTTAGAAAGACAGGCAATCAGAGGAAGACAAGCTTAGACAGACACAGCCAGAGGGAGACAATGCAACAGAGAGACGCACATAACCAGAGAGAGAGAGAGAAGGTGAGAGATATTGGGGTTAGTTGTATTGTATTAATCACATTGTAGGGCATTCTAGAGAAAGTCTTAGACTCCAGTAAAGATTAACTAACAACCCTATTATTTACAGTTACTACATACACTTCCCGCAAGGAACCTAAGCTAGCATCCTTCGTGCTGCTATACCTTCTTCTTCTCAAGCTACCTCATCACTCTTACAGTGGGAGGGGTCTCTCTCACTGTCTTCGGTATTAACTATTTACATCCTTATACTACATCTCCCCCAAGTCTTTATCCAACATTTTTCCAACATATATCCCTTGATGCCTTTAATATCTAGTAATCTATCAATCTCTGTCTTGAACATACTCAATGACTAAATCTCCACCGCCCTCTGGAGTAGAGAATTCCAAAGACTCACCCACTCTCCGAGTGAAGAAATTCCTCCTCATCTCAGTCCTAAATGGCCTGTCGCTTATTCTGAGACTGTGTCTTCTGGTTCTAGGCACACACGATCTACCAACCAACCTCCAACCAGCATGCACATGACAGTAAGAAACAACCTCTGAGCAAGAGAGAGAGAGAGCACACAAGAGAACACCTGAGAGAGACACACAACCTGAGAAAGTAAAACCCCAGAAAGAAAGACAATTCAGAAAGTTATACAACACAAGAGAGAGACAAGTGATCATAGAGAGATATAGAACCAGATTGAGAGAGGAATACAGAGAAATACAAACAAAGAGAAGCTGATTCAACCAAAAAGAGACACAATGAAAAGAAAAAAAGAAAGGCATTTATATAGTGCCTTTCACGACTACCAGATCTGTCAAAGCACTTTACTTTTTGAAGTGTAGTTGCTGTTGAAATACAGGAAATATTGCAGCCTGTATGTGCACAGCAAACTCCCACAAACAGCAGTGTGATAATGACCAGATAATCTGTTTTTGTGATGTTGATTGAGGGATAAATATTGGCCAGAACACCAGGATAACTCCCTTGCTCTTCTTCAAAATAGTACCATGGGATCTTTTACATCAACCCAAGCAAGCAGATGGAAACTCGGTTTAATATCTCATCCGAAAGACAGCACCTCTGACAGTGCAGTGCTCCCTCAATACTGCGCTGGAGTGTCAAGCCCTGGAGTAGAACCTTGTGACTCAGAGGTCAGAGTGTTACACACACACACACACACACACACACACACACACACACACACACACACACACACACACACACACACACACACACACACACACACACACACACACACACACACAGTCAAAGCAGACTGCTTGATTGGCACCCCACCCAGCACCATAAACATTCACTTTCTCCACCACCGATGTCTCATAGCTGCACTGTGTACCATCTATAAGATGCACTGGAGCAACTCGCCAAGGCTTCTTCAACAGCACTTTCCAAACCCACGACCTCTACAACCTAAAAGAACATGGGTAGTGGGAACACCACTATCTGCAAGTTCCCCTCCAAACCACACATCGTCCTGACCCAGAACTGTATCACCGTTCCTTCACTGTCGCTGGGTCAAATTCCTAGAACTTCCTCCCTAACAGTACTGTGGGTGTACCTACACCACATGGAGTGCAGCAGTCCAAGAAGGCAGCTCATCAGCACCTTCTCAAGAGAAACTAGGGATGAGCAATAAAAGCTGGCTTTGCTAGCAACGCCCACATCCCATGAGGGAATAACCAGCCTAGTGAAACAACACTACAACAACAAATAGATCAGAGAAAAGCTCTGTAGTCCTATCCAATCCAATTGAGAATAGTGATGGACAACTAACTGAAAGAGGAAGATCCATGATCATCCCTATCCTCAACACCAGCTAAACTATTCCAGTGCAGCTATGACATGAGCATCTGTTTAACAATATGGAATATTTCCCTTGTATGTCCTCTTCTAAGTCATTAGCAAAGTGATTGGAGAAGCTATCATTACTTCCATCGAGCAACACTAATACACTGTTCAGCGATGCTTAGTTCACGTTCCAGAAATGAAGATATTAAGATGGATGACCAAAAAGCTTAGTTAATAAAATACCTTTTTTTAAAAAAACAGAGGAATTAGAGGTAGATAGGGAAAGAGTTTTAGGGAGGGAATTCCAGAGAGTTGGATTCAGCAGCTAAAATCTCTGCTACCATGGTTACAAAAAGGGAGGAAGGAATCAGAGAAATGGAGTGTTCAGAGGAGAATTTAGGGCTGGTGGAGATTGGAGAATAAGGTGTGAGAAAGCTATGGAGGGATTTAAAGACAATGATGTGGATTTTAAATGTAATGCATTGCATCTTGGTGAGTGAAAGCAGTGGTGATGAACAAGCAGAACTAAGTGTGGGCCAAATTTTGGACAACTTGGAGTTTATGGAGCATCAAAGATAAGAGCCAGGAAATCAACTGTTAGAGTAATCCAGTCTGGAGGTGATAAAGGAATGTACAAAGATTTCAATAGTAGGCGGCTGAGGCAGGGGTGGAAATAGGCAATGTTGCAGAGGCAGAAGTAAGTGGGCTTGATGATCAAAAGGATAGAGCATTTTGATTTTCAACTCAGGATTTAATATTATGCCAAGATTGCAAACTATGTAATTGAAGCTGAGTGTGGCCAGGGAGGGAAATGGAATGAGTGGCAAAGGGGTCAAAGACAATGGATTCACTGCTGAGTTGGAGGAAGTTACAAAGGGTGGAAAGGCAGAGTTGAGTGTAATCAACATGCATTTGTGGATGATGTCACTGAGATGTAGCATGTAGATAAGGAAGGACTGTGACACTACAGCAGAGGGACATGTAGAATTATATGAAATGAGAAATACAGACAGCAAAACTGGTGGAGACACACTGAGAATGAAAAAAAAGAGATACATCTACAAAATCAGATGCAGTGGGAGAAACCCAGTTAGAGACTGGCAGCAAAAGAATGATAGTGATATGTAAGCAATAACCAGAACAGACAGCTGTGTGTGGAAAGTAGTAACACAGAAATCTGAAGTAAAGGGGAGCAAGGAGAAAAAATAGAATTGATAACAGATAGTGAAAAAAACAACTATCCCACAGGAGGAAGTCTTACCACTTTCAAGATAAAGCTATGTACTCCTGTTTATTACACTTTTTACACATAAGGTATTGACAGAAATAGGATACCAGTACATTTCATACATCATCCTAAAAACAATGACACACTCAAGAGTATGAAAGTCTTTTCTGGAATTAAAGTAGAAACTGGGGAGAATATCAATCTGCTCTGAAAATGAAAACAAGATGGGTGTAGCAATCACTATGCATGCCCAAGCTGTCAGCAAGAGGGACAAGCTAAATTGGGGCTGGTCACTTATTTGATTATGATTGGCAAGGTGCAAGGTTACTCATGCTGTTAATTGGCAGATCACCGATTGGGATGGGGGGGCTGGTGTGATGTCCTTGGAATTGGAGTGAGGCTTAGCCGAGTTTAGTATAAGATATGAGGCAAAGAAAGAGAGACAAAGACTGTAGCAGCTGAACACAAAGGCTTGCTTTGAATGAGACTGGCGTTTCAAAAGCTCCGAGGATTTTCCGTGGTTTTTCACCGTTGTAAGGGAAAATTTTCATGTTCCCTGGTTTGCAGAAAATGGGGCAATCCTGAAGTTAGTTGAATGTTTTGTCTCCCATGACATTGACAGATGCTCCTATGTCTATGAGAGCATCTACGTCCAAGCAGCCAATGGTCACAGTTACATGTGGCTATTTGCTATGTCCGAGAGAGAGCTCAAAAGTATGTTCAGGGTCATATGCCTCTACTTTGGCTGCATTCTCTCGCCTTTTTGCTGTGGTACATATACGTGGCACCCTTCTGTTGGTTTTGATCTTAGTAGTTGATTTTTCTGATGAATGACAAACATGAGCAAAGTGATTGGGTTTTCCACAGGCTTTACACTGTTTACCAGTAGCAGGATATTCTGTCCAGCGTGGGTAAGCACCGCCACAGTAGAAACATTCTTTGGATAAGACAGTTTGTGAGATGGTTGTTGTTGCTTTGCAGGTGGTTTCCTGGCATATGAGTGATGAACAGTGTTCACAGGAGTTGAACTTAGAGTGTAGTAGTTACTGTTAGCCTCAACCTCAGTAGCTCTGAGAATGATAGTGATCTTGCTAACTCCAGCAGCTCTGATAGCTTTCTGGCTTTCTCGAGTGCTTTTCGATAGAATTGAGTGGAGAGACAGCCTTCAATTATTAGTGTTTTGATTTCTTGTTCAACACTACCAAAGTCACATTAGGTTGCTAGTTGCCTCAAACGCGTGCAATATTGGTCAGTTTTCTCATTTACTTCTTGCTTAGTGCATCAGAAGGCAATGATTTCATATATGGTGTTTTTCTTGGGCGTGAAGTAGGTCGTCAGTATATTTTTTGTTGAGTTGTAGTCATTTTGCTCAGGCATAAGTGTCTTAAAGATATCTTCTAATTCTTCACCTTCCCAGTGTAGAGGTATGGTCTTTATCCTTGTGTCATCTGTGATTGCGAAACCTGCCATCGCCTTTGAAATGTCGCAGCCACTTTTGCCAACTTGGGGATATGGATGATGGCTCTGAATGCACATCAAAAGGTGGTAGATTGGGCATAGACAAGACCAACAATGCAGTGATAAAGGATCTAGGATCGCATTCATTTCAGAGGAAACTTCTCTGCAGTGATCCAAGATTTTTTTTTGATAGGATGGTTATTTTGGAGAGATCAGTGTTGACTATACACTATACAAGCTTCACTCTAATGCAGTCTCCAAGTTAAAACGCTCTCTGTGAAAGTAGACAAAAACCTTCCAAAATTTTCATACCTGAATGCAATGTTTCCGCTTTTTACATCCTTTTCCTGTTTACCACATCACCATTGTGATGTCCTCAGGACTGGAGTGAGGTTTAGCTGAGTTTAGTATAAGATATGAGACAAAGACAGAGCGACAAAGACTGCAGCAGCAGAACACAAAGGCTTCTCTTTTTATTCTGTTTTAGTTTCACTTTCTCTTTGCTAGCATGTGTGTTCTACAGCAGCCTCTAGGGTACACATTGCAATTGCAATTTCAAAGCACTACTACACTACAGGGGGGTGGTGAAGTGTTGCTATTTAAAGATAGCCTGCACCTCTTAAAGGGGAGGTTCATTTTTGTTGTTTGAAATATTGCTTGCCTTCATTGCTGTAAAGTGAGGATGTTAGCTAGAAAATGTTCTCATAAGGCACCCCAATTTTCAAACAATTCTTTGGAGATCCTCGTGGAGGAGGTGACCAGGAGGAGTGAGCTGCTCTTTCCAGCTTGATGGGAAAAGTATGCCAAGGTAAATAGACTGGCAGCATTGGTCAGAGGTGGCAGAGCAGGTTAATTCAAAGAGCACCATGCCCAGGAACTGACTAGGGCTGTTGATGTAAGTCTCCTACTCTCTGCTTAGTCTTACAGCATCTGTAACCCCAGAAATCACAAGTCTACCCTACCCCACTTCCCATCACTCTCCTGCAATCAATGAACCTCCTCTACTGCTATTTGCACACTCTGAACTTACTACTGTGCCTACAAGCACTTCCCCATCCCGATAGCATCTTTCACCATCACCCACACTATTCTACCCTGAAATGCACATCTTCACAACCTTTCAGCAGGCCACAGACTAACACACTCCCTTTCTTCTTGCAGTACAATAAGAGCAGACATCAGCAGGAGGAGTGTCACCCTCCTTACTAGTCCTGTGCCCATTGGAAGAGGTTAAACTGGAATAAATGGACAGAGGACATGTCTGAAATATTGCATCTAGCAAGACTGGAGGATTTCTCCACAGGGTATTTGGTCACCTTATTCTCCATTTCTCACCTCACTGAAGTCTTCCCGTCACAAACTCTGCATGACAACATGGTGCTACTTTGAGCTGCCCTTCATCTGTGTCTGCTAACCCTTATCACTATTATTTCTTTCCAGGTCTATCACAAAAATGAACTCAGTTGCATGACGGAAAGAGCAGAACAGCCAATCTGGAAAAATAAAACACTGGATTGTGTGCTTACAGGCAATAGCTCAGAATTCGGCAACCCATATAGTTTAGAGGACCTGTTATGCGGTTCTGCACTGGGAGATACATTGAGTCCAAATATGCAGGAATAGGGGCAGGGGGATAGGACAACACAGGAACTAGCTTGCTGGAGGACACTGATGTTGACTTCAATGGCCTAGCCTATGGAGAAAGGTTAATGGCTGTGTGCCACTAACCTCTCAGTGTTATGGGCTACCTACCAGTGAGCCTGCACACAATGTCGGACAGTATGGAGGTGACCATCTCCAACAGGTCTGAGGGTCATTATGCAGGGCATGGAAACAAAGCAGTCAATCATGAAGTATGGAGTCTTTGACTCATAGCTCAGGCTTCTGCCATTGTGGCTCTGGGTTCCAGCATCTCCTCCAGCTTGCAAATAATTAAAGAAAGCATGGATAAGGTCTTCCAAATCATCTCATCACTCCTGCACTCTGCTCTCAGAGTAGTGGGAGGACTGAAGCACAGCCTCACGCAGGTGGCAGTGGCTCCATGGGAGAGGCTTATGCTGTCCTCTCTCAGGATGACAACATGCATGCTCCCATGCCAGTCCCTCAACCAGACACGGTTCCAGACAGCTGCTGAGATGCTGCAGTCGGCAGCTGGGCCCTCTAAAGGCCAGAGCCCCTCAAGATCCCTCAGCATGGACATTTCAGGTGCCCTCAGTGAATAATCAGTAGCCTTCCACCTCCCATATTGTAGCCACTGGCATAGAATCTCATCGATGCATCTGATTAGACAAAGGGCACTTGGACAAGTACAAGGAGTTTGCACAAGGATGACCTTTAATTTTCTAACATGTTTGTTCCCATTTGTACTATTTCTTTATATTGGTGTTCTTTTGACCATGCCTAGTGAAGTAATAGTAATACCCTTGTTAGTGTTGAAGGTAGTCATCTGAAGGGTGCAAAGACTGTGCCTAATGGTAGGATTAACTGTTGGTGCAGAGGGCAAAGATGATTCAACCATAGTGTTCCTTGATGATTTACTGCCATAAAGTTCTGGCAGTTGGCAGTATTGGTGGCCCTTGCTCTTCTCCGGCATCCTCAGTTTTCTTGTTCTTCCTGGAACTCCACTTTTTCCTGTGCAGGTGGTTCTAAGGGTTGCCCCTCGGCAGGGCAAAGTTACGGAACATGCAGCAAATGACAGCGACGCTGAAGACACTTTCAGGAACAAAAGCTACCAGGAGGTCTCATGTTTGATCCCTGATCAGGTACTGAGTTAACTTTCAATGAGGTCAGAATTGGGACAATCACATTACCCTTCTCTTTTAGCTTTGACCAGTAGAGATACGGTCATACTTATTATCAAAGGGCAGGTAATTAATTACCTGATAGAGGCATTTAATATGCATAATTACACATAATGACTTACTTGCTGGTGATGGTAAATTAATCTAAACAAGCAGTAAATTGCACATTAACAATTGGGTATGAATTGCAGATAAATACCCGTTGTCTTAAGCATGATTATACTTTAATTATACTAATCAGCCCCAAAATCCCAGGAGTTATACCAGAATCATGCCCATGGTGCCCTCCAACACTGTGCTAATTAGAGTTTGTAGGCTCCTGCCACAGTAGCAGGAGTCAGGTGCATCTTTGGCACTGTTCACCCATGACTGCCAAATGCTCCAGCATTTGAATATGGAAGGGGTACTTGCCCAGGCTCCTCCCCGCACCCTGGCATATCCACCATATTCTGATCAAGGGTGCTGGAATAATTCCATTTAAAAACAATTTTAAACTCTTCCTAGACTAGGCTGCATGCCTAGCCTTGACACTGCAAGTAGAGGCCAGTATGCCTCCCCTCAGCCAACATACCAGACCCCACAGACCTTCCCAAACACCTGGCAACTGTTCCAGATTCAGGAGCAGGAGCTCCGACCTTAGCATTTGTTTTATTAGAAGCAGATGGAGGTTCTGCTCCTGATGAGACAGTCAGGAAACTCTTAACAATAGTAAAGAATCAGCACGTCTGCTTTTTTTTATTCTTTCATGGGATGTGGGTGCATTTATTGCCCTCCCTAATTGCCCTGAGAAGGTGGTGGTGAGCTGCCTTCTTGAACTGCCACAGTTCATCTGGTGCAGTACAGGGAGAGAGTTCCAGGATTTTGATCCAGTGACAGTGAAGGAATGGCAATATAGTTCCAAGTCAGGATGGTGTGTGACTTGGACAGGAACTTGCAGATGGTGGTGTTCCCATGTGTCTGCTGCCCTTGTTCTTCTAGGTGGAAGAGGTCACGGGTTTGGAAAGTGCTGTTGAAGGAGGTGTGGTGAGTTGCTCCAGTGCATCTTGGAGATGGTGCACACTGCTGCCACTGTGCGTCGGTGGTGGAATGTGTGAATGTGGAAGGTGGTATATGGAGTGCCAATCAAGTGGGCTACTTTGTCCTGAATGGCGTCGAGCTTCCTGAGTGATGTTGGAGCCGTACACTCCTGACTTGTGCCTTGTAGATGGTGGACAGGCATTGGAGAGACAGGTGGTGGGTTACTCTGCGCAGAATTCCCAGCCTCTGACCAAGTTCGCAGACCTGTAAGTTAACTCTGTTTCTTTCTCCACAGATGCTACCTGACCTGCTGAGCTTCCCCAGCATTTTCTGCTTTGCTGCCACATACTTACCCTGCTGTGTCCCAGTGTCTTGTGAAGTTGCGATCCTCTTCTTCCACTCAAGTGTAACATTCCTTCTTGTAGGCATGCCGCACCTGGGTGAATAATCTTAATTTCGCACATAGAATCAAAGAAAGTTTAAGGCACAGAAAGAGGCCACTTGGCCCATCGTCTCTGTGCCGGCTGAAAAACATTCCACCTATTCTAATCCCACCTTCCAGCATTTGGTCCATAGCCCTACATATTCCAGGATGTGAGACTTAAATGTACCAGAAAAGGCAAATACACAACAGAAATAAAACCATCATTGAAGAATATCTACATACTATGGGCTTTAGTTTAGAGATACAGCACTGAAACAGGCCCATCGGCCCACCGAGTCTGTGCCGACCATCAACCACCCATTTATACTAATCCCATATTCCTACCACATCCCCACCTGTCCCTATATTTCCCTACCACCTACCTACACTAGGGGCAATTGCTAATGGCCAATTTACCTATCAACCTGCAAGTCTTTGGCATGTGGGAGGAAACCGGAGCACCCGGAGGAAACCCACGCAAACACAGGGAGAACTTGCAAACTCCACACAGCCAGTACCCAGAATTGAACCCGGGTCACTGGAGCTGTGAGGCTGCGGTGCCAACCACTGCGCCACTGTGCCGCCCTAATCATCTGACTGTGAAAAGCCGCAGACTAATATGCATTTGTAATCTGTATTCATTTCTCTGCTAACTGCTATGTGAAAAGACATGTAGCTGCAATTAAAAGATCTTTGTAAAAAAAACAAGAAAATATGTTCATATTCTAGCTGCATTGCCAACTGGAAATATTATATCAATAACTATGATCAGCTGCTGCTGAAGCAAAGTGTTCGTGACATGTAATAGATGAAAAACCATGACAACAGCACAGATTTCCTCACAAGTCCTGCAATGGTTTTCAAACATGTGCAAGACAAACCTTGTAGCCAGAAGTTACAGAAGTTTCATGGTGGAGTCACCTTTGCATTTAAGGACCACACCAAAAACTGAGGATGGCAGAGGGGTGCTCTAGGGTGGTCCCCACTTCAGCGAAGCCTCCCTGCTCACTCTCCTCCAGGCTGTGCAGGCAGGCCGGGAGGTCCTCTTCCCCAGTGATGGTAAGAAGAGGCCCACCCACCTTACCAAGGCAGCCTTGCTGGAGATGGCAGAGGAGGTGAGTAGCTATGGGGCCATCCGCCGTCAAAAGGTCCAATGCCGGAAGAGGATGAATGATTATTCCCCCAGCCAGCCGGGGCCCTCTAGGCCTCATGCACACAGGGTACAAGCGCCAAAGTCATCCACAGCCAAAGGGCAATCAGATCAGCAGCCTTCCTCCAATAAGGCTGCTAGTGTAGATGTTGCACCAAAAAGGGCACTCGCAAGCATTTACAGAGAACACAGTGACACAAATGAGAATGCATAGGTGTCAAGGCAATGTAAATAAAGTCTTTCACTAAATGTTCCTCACCTACATGTGTATCCTTTGCTCTGCGTGAATGATGTTGCCAGCATGTAGTGCCAATGTCACATCCCTTTGCACCATTGGCCCTTCAGGAGAGCCAACATATGCAATAACATCATTGCCATGCCAGCATTTTACTCATGTGCGTCTCCACGGATGCAGTGACATGTACATTGGCTCAGTCAGCTGCTGCCTCTACTGGTTTACACAGGGATGCTGCAGATGTGGACTGGTGCACAGCAGGTCAGCGAGGGTGATGTGTGGCTTACAGAGCTCATGTCAGTTCCTATGGAGCAGAGAGCCTTCGTCTGATAAGCCACTGCCGTACATCCCTACCTCACTGCTAGTCCTGCATGCAGAGCCTGGATGCCATCTGCCTTCCCATGCACCTTTCCTGTTGTATAATCCTCAACGTCCTCATAGTCGGTGAAGGAATCCTGATGACATCTCTCCTCATCATGCCAGGCCTGCCCCCTATTGGGTGCGTAGTTGTTCTGAGCACAGTGAGCATCAAAGAAAGGAGCTGGCCTTTTTGGCCCGTAGTACAGGGCTTCACCCCATCTGTCCAGGCATTGGAAGCGCATTTTTAAGAATGCCAGTCGCCTTCTCAATGGTGTCTCTTGTAGCTCAGTGGCTGGCGTTGTATCTCTCCTCTGCAGCAGTAGTCTCTCACTGGTGTCAGGAGCCATGTCTGCAAGGGATAGACCCTGTCTCCACGAAACCACCCCTCCATCTTATCCAGTTCAGCGAACAGCGGTGGCAGCTGGGACTGGCGCAGGGCCCAGGTGTCATGGCAGCTGCCTGATAAGTGAGCACAGATTTGCATGAAGCATCTCCGGTGATCACATACCAGCTGCACCTAGATTGAGAGGATTCATTTAATGGTGATGCCTGGCGGGAGACCTGATGGCCACATGGGTGCAGTCTATAAACCCAAAAACCTGTGGTTCTCCTTCAATGGTGCCGAAACTGATGGCCCTCTGGGCCTCGCTGTAAGAGTCCGTCCTGAAGTGGACATACTCACTGGCTCTCTGGTGCAGGGCATCGGTGACCTCCCTGATGCAGCGGTGCACTGCTGAATGTATGACTCCACAAAGGTCTCCGGTGGGCCCCTGAAATGCTGCATAGGCATCAAGCTTAAGAACCGCTGGCTCTATGAGGACCACAGACAAAGGATGTCCACCGAAGCCAATGGGCTGCAGGTCATCATTGGGCAGGGCACAGAGGTATGCCACCACACTCTCTACATCCGCAATCGCCTCTGAAACTGGTGCTCTGACATCCGGTGGCATGTCATGTAGGGCCTGTATATGCATGGCGACCGTAATGATGAACTCCCCTTGGGGGTTGCTGCTCACAATCAGGGGCCTCTACACGGATCCCACCTGCCTGTTGATTTTGCCACCGGCGCATACGGATCCTCAGGAGCAGTGGATCACACAATGTAGGATGAGCCTAAACCTATTTCCATGTGATAAATAAAATTGTTTCCTTCATTTATTCGAAGGTTCTAAACAGGGCAGGCATTGTTGACGGGTACATCAGGTGCTTTCCTGGATCAACTATGTGGTGTGGTATGGCATTGCCCATCTTGGCTAACACTCAGAGTGGCACAGCACGACCACATCAAGATCCTACCAGCTGTATCAATTGCCCCCACCATCCATATAACCTTTACGCTCCTACCCTTTCTGGCAGTGTCCCCACACACAGGGTGACTAGTGTGCCATTGCTCCTTCACACACACAAACAAATGCAGAGCATACACTGTTTACAGAGGGAGGGTACACAGTGCCTCCCTTAATGCCTGCAGAGCTTTCCCTCCAGTAATCCCAGATTCCCTCCCTCCTCCCTTTAAGAATGCAGAGTGAGACCCCTGTAATCCACCCCTCCCTCCTCCCTTTAAGAATTCAGAGTGAGACCCCTGTAATCCACCCCTCCCTCCTCCCTTTAAGAATTCAGAGTGATTCCTGTAATCCACCCCTCCCTCCTCCCTTTAAGAATTCAGAGTGAGACCCCTGTAATCCACCCCTCCCTCCTCCCTTTAAGAATTCAGAGTGATTCCTGTAATCCACCCCTCCCTCCTCCCTTTAAGAATTCAGAGTGAGACCCCTGTAATCCCCCCACCCTCCTCCCTTTAAGAATGCAGAGTGAGACCCCTGTAATCCACCCCACCCTCCTCCCTTTAAGAATTCAGAGTGAGACCCCTGTAATCCACCCCTCCCTCCTCCCTTTATGAATGCAGTGAGACCCCTGTAATCCCAGATCCGCCCTCCCTTTAAGAATGCAGTGAGACCTCTGTAATACCCCCCTCCCTCCTCCCTTTAAGAATGCAGAGTGAGACCCCTGTAATCCCCCCACCCTCCTCCCTTTAAGAATGCAGAGTAAGAGCCTTGTAATCCACCCCTCCCTCCTCCCTTTAAGAATGCAGAGTGAGACCCCTGTAATCCACCCCTCCCTCCTCCCTTTAAGAATGCAGAGTGAGACCCCTGTAATCCACCCCTCCCTCCTCCCTTTAAGAATTCAGAGTGAGACCCCTGTAATCCACCCCTCCCTCCTCCCTTTAAGAATGCAGAGTGAGACCCCTGTAATCCCCCCCTCCCTCCTCTCTTACAGAATGCAGAGTGAGACCCCTGTAATCCCCCCCTCCCTCCTCTCTTACAGAATGCATAGTGAGACCCCTGTAATACCCCCCTCCCTCCTCCCTTTATGAATGCAGTGAGACCCCTGTAATCCCCCCTCCCTCCTCCCTTACAGAATGCATAGTGAGACCCCTGTAATACCCCCCTCCCTCCTCCCTTTATGAATGCAGTGAGACCCCTGTAATACCCCCCTCCCTCCTCCCTTTATGAATGCAGAGTGAGACCCCTGTAATCCCCCCTCCCTCCTCCCTTACAGAATGCAGAGTGAGACCCCTGTAATCCCCCCTCCCTCCTCCCTTACAGAATGCAGAGTGAGACCCCTGTAAATCTGCACTTACCTTCACTGTCCAGTAGTCCTGCTTCTGCTGTCCCATCTGATTTACTGTTCGTAAACGGGACGGTACATGACAGTTGCTCGTTCTACGTAAAATTAGAAAGTGCGGAGCAAGAGGAGGCAGGCTGCATAATCTGCAGACGTAAGTAGTGTTTTACATATGCTAATTGGGGTGCAGCCGCTGAGCAGTGGGGTGGGGGGGGCGGTGGCTGCACTGGGGTCCCCCCGCCGCCTGTAATATTCGGCAGTCCCTTCTCGACGTCATGGGTTGAGGCGGGCCTCTCCCCGCAGAATTTTACTGGCGTCCGCACCACGACCTGCAGCGTTGAGGGGCTGGCAAAATTCTGCCTTATGTAAAAATTGCCTAATTTCCCACATTTCATCACTTTCTCACCAGGGTCACTAACCCCAATACTTTAATGTAGTTCCTAATGGTGGTATGGACAGGTAGGTGACAGCGTTGCTGTTTCCCACTTTTCACCTCCCACTGAGCAAAGACAGTACTTTTGTATTACCAGTGTTTCAGTCCCCATGTTTTCTTTGTCAAATAAACAGACAGTGACAGATTTTCTCGTGGGTTTAAAACAGAAGATTAAATATTTATTGACCAATATTCATCACCCGAAATGTTCACAACACCACCCACACACGCATTAACTCTCACATGCACACACAAGTGATGATAGATAAAAGGGAAAGGGTAAGAAACGTTAAGAGATCAAGGTGTAAAATTCTGTTGTTTCAGGAAAAACCTGTAGGATCTTCTCGGAAGGTGAGTTTTAAAGTTGTAGGCCTGTTTGCTGGCTATCTTGTATTTGCTGGGTTGCTGAAGTCTTCTGGTTGTTCACTTCAGTTTGAAGATGGTGCTGATTTTTTAGTTCAGTTTTCGCAGGTGGAGGAGTAATTTAAAAGGCATTCTCTTTTCTTTGCTGAAGTTGGCTTTCAACTTGTCTCAGCAGGGTTCAATGATGTTGGCTGACACTGATCTCTCTCTCGCTCAGCCTTGTGCTAGAACTCAAGATTACCTTTGATGATGACCGTGTGGCTAAAGAGCCCAGAATGATGTTGATGACTGATGTTATGAACTGGAAAGACCCCTTTGTTCTTCAAAATGATTACCTTTAAAGGTGAATTCATAAGTGTTATTTTTTGCCCATGAGACTTACGGTTTCAATACTTGATGGGCTGGTACAATAGCTGTTGATGGCCCCATTTTGATAATATGAGGGCTGTTCACACTCTATTGTGGTGAAGGGCAGCTGGAGATGTAAAGTCTGGGGAATGCCTTTGTCTTCATTCATTTTATGTATAGCTCATGTCCATGTGTCATGTCCATGAGAAGTGTGAGCTGATGCATTTTGGGGGGACTAACAAGGCAAGGGAATATACAATGGATGGTAGGACCCTAGGGAGTACAGAGAGTCAGAGGGACCTTGGGGTACTTGTCCATAGATCACTGAAGGCAGCAGCACAGGTTGATAAGGTGGTTAGGAAGGCATACCGGATACTTGCCTTTATTAGCTGAGGCACAGAATATTAGAGCAGGGAGGTTATGATGGAGCTGTATAAAATGCTGGTTAGGCCACAGCTGGAGTACTATGTACAATTCTGGTCACCACATTATAGGAAAGATGTGATTGCACTGGAGAGGGTACAGGGGAGATTCACAAGGATGTTGCCTGGGCTAGAGCATTTCAGTTATGAAGAGAGACTGGATAGGCTTGTTTTCCTTGGAGCGGAGAAGGCTGAGGGAGGACCTGATTGAGGTATACAAAATTATGAGGGGCATTGATAGGTTAGATAGGAAGAAACTTTTTCCCTTAAATGAGGCGTCAGTTACCAGGGGGCATAGATTTAAGGTAAGGGGCAGGAGGGTTTAGAGGGGAGTTGAGGAAAAATATTTTCCCCCAGAGGGTGGTTGGAATCTGGAACACACTGCCTTAAGGGGCGGTAGAGGCAGGAACCCTCACAACATTTAAGAAGTATTTAGATGAGCACTTGAAATGCCATAGCATACAAGGCTACGGGCCAAGTGCTGGAAAATGGAATTAGATTGTATGGGTGCTTGATGGTCAGTGCAGGCGCGTTGGGCCGAAGGGCCTGTTACTGTGCTGTAAAACACTATGACTCTATGTGTGACAAGTTGTCTCATTTCCATGCAGCAGCGGTTAGTTGATTTCAGTTCTAGTAGACATGGATGTGGATTTTAATGTAGGAGTTGGTCATGTGACTTGTCCTCCATTGTGTTGACAGCAAATGTACCAGTCTTTTAAAATTGGTCTTTTTTTTATCACTCTAGAGTTGTTTCTGTATTTTCACTGCTGCACTTCTGAGCGTGGCAATGGTAATAGCTCCATAAGAAGAAAGACAAACTCAGCAAGTAGCTTTGTAGAGTCACATTCTTTGAAAAGTCCTCTTTATATATAACTTTTACCATATGCATATCCCGATGTCATAAAATGAAATGTTGCATTGGCCTGAGATTACAACTAGAGGAGTATTCTGTTTTTCGCAGCCATGGCTTACAATAGATAGATATTGGATTAAACCCAGTTTTCCAATAATGGTTCTATGGATCTGTAAAATCTTGAGTGGGTCATTATATCCTGAACCCTTCAAGAGACTTAATTTTATTCTGCCCGTATACTTACCACTTCTATTTAATTCACAGTCTCCAGCAATGGGAAATATCATGAATTGTTCCCAATAAAGTGTTTCTATCATCAGGTCGAACATTGAATTGCATTGTATTTCAGGAACTCAATGGATGGCAACTTGACATTGTAGTGAGGTGAATTAGTAGAAAACATCAGTTAAAATATCTCAAAGGCTCATTCTCTCAGCCTAGTGCAGCCCACTAAAATGTAACTGCAAAGGTTTACTGTACAGTGTGGCATACACTAAAACCCTATTTTCACAATGAGACAAGTTTTTCTGCTCAGATATTAAGTTAAGCTTTAAATATTTAATACACAGAATACTCCTCCACTTCAGTTTTTAGTATTCCAAATTCAGAATTTTGTCTTTTGACACCACGATTATGAATATTTTCCATTCATTGAAAACAGCCATTTACTGCACCAGAGATAAAAACAAGAAATGCTGGAAATATCAGCAGGTCTGGCAGCATCTGTAGAGAGAGAAGCAGAGTTAACGTTTCAGGTCAGTGACCCTTCATCAGAACTGCTCTGATTTCAGATTTCCAGCATCTGCAGTATTTTGCTTTTATATTACTGCACCAGACATATCATTAACAACCTTTGGCAGAAGATTATGATTCCAAACTGTTTACAAACTATTGAGATAGATAGGGAAACTCTAAATGTCAATAAAGGAGCCAAATGAACTCAACAGCAGATGTCTTGATTTCCATGATATCACAGCTTGGTGAGCAAATAACTTCCAATGTTCTTTCCACAACAGTCTCCACAAACACTAAGCATTCACTTTTTTGCATCCTAGAATCTGAATTTGTTCTGCAGCAACAGGACTGATGCCATTGTCATACTGACCTGATGGCATAAGGGAAACAACTTAAAGGCCAGCTCATCTCACACTGATCGGGTTATAATGGACATACAGATTGAGCATCTGCCACTCTGTCCCATGCATGCCTGTGTGCGTATTTAAAATAATCTGTGGGATCAGTCAAACTTGACCATGTACACTTTATATCACCAACAGTGCATTAACAACTCGTCAAAAGGGTAGACTCAAACCAGTTGATACACAAAGATTGTTTTCAATACACATTATGACTTAAGTTGGGAAGTTATGTCAACTCCACAAATTATACTGAACCAATGCAATTTAATCTCATTGCTAGATCACTGCCTTGGATAACTTGTGACAATGGATTAAGTATCCCATCACTTGCCGATTTTTGGGTCATATTTTACCACCACAGACAATGTACAACAAGGACATAAATGTTGAAAGCAGGAAAGAGGCAGCTACTTCAAAAAAGTGACAGCAGTTTCACAACCATTGTAACCAAGGGATATCAATACTGTTTCCAACCCAAATGAGCATTTATATTGGAAAGATGCTGATGTGACTGAGATGATCAATTTTCATGCTGGCATGATTATTATACAACCACATTGGTGTAAACAGGATTAATGTGAACTGGTGTGGCAGCTGAAACCTTGCATCTGAAATTTTGCAATGCCCTTTTACCTGTTCTGGGTTGTCAAACCTCTTATATATGTCTATCTGTGTGTATTGGAATGAGAACACAAAAAATAAGCATTGTACCATTATTTGAGGTGACGGGGGTGGGGGGGGTTGGTAATTCTACATCAAAGTCCTGAACTCAGTCATTGGGCTGCATTTTAAGACTCCGCCGCCGAAATGGACAGTGGGTGTAAAAAAATGCGGCCCGCATGCATGGGAACCACACAGCAGAGCCGCCGCGATTCCAAACGGTGACGTGGAGGGGGTGGGTGAGCCGTCACCGGCAACGGCATCTGGCACCAATGCGTAGGCGCCGGTGCCATTTTCAAAGGGTTTACAGCCCTCAATATGCATTTAAAATTTCAAGGTACATTGGAAGTTATTTTTATAAAATGAATAAAATAAGTTTTCCATGCCCTCTCCCTCTGCCGCCACAATGGCATATCACAACATTCCTGCCATTTTCTCCCCCAAAATTCCTAACGTGAAAATTTGACCTCTCCCCCCCCGCCCCCAAAGGTCAGAACCTTTGTCCTTTGCCCCTTCCCATCACCCCCCCCACCCCCCACCCCCGACCAAACCGAGGCATTCTAACTGCGTTCCCCCCCTCCCACACAGAGAAAAACACCTCCTCCCCCCTCCCCACAGGTGTCGCGCCATGTTTCCTCGAATGGGGATTCGAAGGTGCAGCATTGCTGGCCGCCAGAATAAAGATTGAAATGTGGCAACTGAATCACTGCAGCCTGCCTGGTAAGTAGACATTAACATATTTTAATGCGGGTCCTATCAACGAGCAGCGGGGCGACCGCCTTGAGGCCTTGCTGCCACCGAGATCGGTACAGGGCCTGCCTGCGTCAGGAGTGGGTCTCCTCCATTGCAATCTTCATTGCTCCCCCGCCACCTTCCCTGGCATTGGAGAGGCTTTAAAATCCAGCCCATTGTACTTACGCAGAATTCCTTAGTCACAACAGGGCTAATATTTCCTTGGTTTATGTTTGCAAACACTCAGTTCCTGGTGCAACGCAGAGGGAGAAAGGGCTGCAGTTCTACAACACTGGCTCTCCACCTCCTTTGCACTGATTTGGGATTTCCAAGGGTTTCATTGGGGTTGTCAGTGGGGGGAGGGGGAGAGGGTGGTGGGGGGAGGTGGCTGGGCACAGGGAAATGTTTGCAGCAGGAGCAGGTACAAGCATTCATATACCTATCAAATAAGACAGGAGTGACATGACTGCTCCTCTCATCTCATTCTATTCTCTGGTTGATTGTCCATTTGAAAAGGTGGACAGAAGAAGCTTAAACATCTCAGATTGGAGGAACTCAGAAGGGCGGGTAGGTGACACACTGTTTTTGGACAGCACTGAGAAGGCCTGCAGCCAACAACCATTACCCTGCTGTTGCAGACCTTGCACCCAGCGTCAGCAGTCAGCATGTGGGATCTTTGAGATACAAACATGAATGGGCCCTGCAAGTATTTTCAGAGTGTGGCTGAATAAATGGAGAAATGTTTATTACGTTTTATTTTCTTCAGGCAGCTTATTTGTTGCCTTCTTCCTCCCATGGCACCACATCCTCAAGTCTTGCTGTAGTAAGTCCCCACCCCTGTCTGGTGTGACTCCTCAGCAGAGGTCAGGTGCCCACTACCAACATGCAATTGACCAGAATGTTGGCCAGGTTCAGTGTGGCATCTGCATGTTAGGTGGCTGTCTTGCCCTGCTGTAGGCGCACACCTCCTTCCAGCCTTCCAATAAGAAAGCATAGGCTGTTGGCTCTTGAAAAGACCTCAAACCAGGTCCCCTATCTATTCAGGTGGGCATACCCCACTTTTTTTGGGAGAACAAGAGGTTCTCCAAATGTACTCATCATCATTCAACGCCTACCCAAGAGACAGATGTCATTTATCTCCTTTCTGTATGGGGACTTTTCTGTGTGCATGCAGGCTGCTCTGTCCACCTACATATCATTGACTGTGTTTCAGAAGTTAGTAAGTTGGGACATCCCAAGGACGTGAATGGCACTATATGAATGCAAATTCTCTCTTTTACTGATTTTTTTAAAATATTCGTTCATGGGATGTGGGCGTTGCTGGCTAGGCCAGCATTTATTGCCCATCCCTAATTGCCTTTGAACTGAGTGGCCATTTCAGCAGGATGTTAAGAGTCAACCACACTGCTGTGGGTCTGGAGTCACACGTAGACCAGACCAGGTAAGGACAGCAGATTTCCTTCCTTTAAGGATGTTAGTGAACCAGATGGGTTTTTACAACAATCGACAATGGTTTCATGGTCACCATTAGACTAGCTTTTTGTTTTAATTCCAGATTTATTAATTGAATTCCAATTTCATCATCTGCCATGGTGGGATTCAAACCCATGTCCCCAGAGGGCTAGCCTGAACCTCTGGATTACTAGTCCAGTGACATTACCATTACACCACCATCTCCCCTCATATGATTGAATATTCTGTTTGAAATGTATGTGTTGCTTAATTTAGTTTTTAAGTAGTTTCTATGCCAGCAGTCATATAGTTGATGCACATGACAGGAAAGCCAACAATTGAGGTGTCATTACTGCTGATTTAGTGAAACATAATCTGCATTTGATTTCTGGGGAAGGATATACCCTTTACATAGAAAGGGCCAAAAAAAACAAAGTAATAAAGCAACTCACGAGCTTACAAGTAACACTGGTCTGCTTATACATTTCCTACAACCCTTATTTTTAATAATTTCTTATTCAGTCAACTCCTGTTAGTACAACGTTGTTTAATTCAAATTATCCAGTAGGAGGCATTGGATATTTTTTAAGACCTACGATTCCACTTTGTTGTGTTATTTGCATATTGAAACAATTGAAGAATTTCATGTTTGGGCTGTAATTTTCATGTGTTATGGGGAAGTCTTCTCTTTTTACATGTGTAAATAAATATGTTCCAATTTGTTACACATCAGAAAATCTTTTTTCCACTATTCTTAGTGTTAATTTCACACATTCTAGGACATGAGACTTAAATATACCATAAAAGGCAAATACAGAACAGAAATAAAACTATAATTGAAGAATAATTACCTACTATGAGCTTCTAATCATCTGACTGTGAAAAGCCACAGACTAATATGCATTTGGAATCTGTATTCATTTGCTAACTGCTAACTGCTATGTGAAAATACATGTAACCGCCATTAAATGATCTTTGTTAAAAAACAGGAAAATATGTTCCTATTCTAGCTGCATTGCTAGCTATTAATATTACACCAATAAACATGATCAGCTGCTGCAGAAGCAAAGTGTTCGTGAACATATGTCGATGTGTAATAGTTCAAACATGTGCAAGACAAACCTCGCAGCCAGAAATTAGAGCGGTTACACGGTGGAGTCACCTTTGCAATAAAGGACCACACCAAAAGCTGAGGATGGCAGAGGGGTAATCCAGGGTGGCCCCACTGTTCAGCGATGCCTCCCTGCTCACTCTCCTTCAGGCTGTGTAGGCAAGGTGGGAGATCCTTTTCACCAGCAACGGTAAGAAGAAGCATTTCCGCCTGAACAAGGCAGTCTGGCTGGAGATGGCAGAGGAGGTGAATAGCCGTGGGGCCATCCACCATCAAAGGATCCAATGCTGGAAGGGGATGAATGAATATGCCTCCAGCCAGCCGGGGTCTGCTAGGCCTCGTGTGCACAGATTATGAGCGCCAAAGTCATCCACAGCCAAAGGGCAATCAGATCAGCAGCCTTCCACCAGTCAGGCTGCCAGTGCAGAGGTTGCCCCAAGAAGGGGCAACCTCTCCATTTAAAGAACACACTGACACAAATGGGAATGCACGGGTGTCACAGCAATGTAAATAATGTCTTTCACTAAATATTCCTCACCAACATGTGTGTCCTTTTCTCTGTGTGAATGATGTGTGCCAGCATGTAGCACCAATATCACATCCCTTTGCACCATTGGCCCTTCAGGAGAGCCAACGTATGCAATAACATCATTGCCATGCCACCATTACTCATGAGCATCTCCACGGATGCAGTGACATGGACATTGGCTCAGTCAGCTGCTGCCTCTAATGGTTTACACAGGGATGCTGCAGATGTGCACTGGTGCACAGCAGGTGAGCGAGGGTGATGTGTGTCTTGCAGAGCTCATGTCAGTTCCTGTGGAGCAGACAGCCTTTGTATGATAAGCCACTGTCATACATCCATAGCTCACTGCTAGCCCTGTGTGCACAGTCTGGGTGCCATCTGCCGTCCCTTGTGTCTTTCATGTTGTAGGTCCTCAGCATCCTCATAGTCCAAGGAGGAATCCTGTTGACATCTCTCCTCATCATGCCAGGCCTGGCCCCTATTGGGTGTGTAGTTGTGCAGAGCAGCAAAGAAAGGAGCTGGCCTTTTCAGCCCATAGTACAGGACATCACCCTATCCATCCAGGCATTGGAAGCACTCTTTCAGCATGCCAATCTCCTGCTCAATGGTGGCTCTTGCAGCTCAGCGTTTTATCTCTCCTCTGCCGCAGTGATGGGGTCTCTCACTGGTGTCGGGAGCCATGTCTGCAAAGGATAGCCCTTATCTCCAAGAAGCCACCCCTCCATCGGAGCCAGTTCAGTAAACAGCGGTGGCAGCTGGGACTGGCGCAGGTCCCAGGTGTCATGGCAGCTGCCTGAGAAGCAGTCACAGATGTGCATGAAGCATTTCCAGTGATCACATACCAGCTTCACCTAGGTTGACAGGATTCCTTTAATGGTAACGACTGCAGGTGGTAGCCTGGCGGGAGATCTGATGGACACATGGGTGCAGTCTATGAACATTAAAACCTATGGTTCTCTGGCAATGTTGCTGAAACCAATGGCCCTCTGAAGCGGACATGCTCACTGGTCCTCCGGTGCAGGGCATCAGTGACCTCCCTGATGCAGCAGTGCACTGCTGATTGTGTGACCCACAAAGGTTTCTGGTGGGCCTCTGAAATGCTGCATAGGCATCAAGCTTAAGAGCCACTGCCACTATGAGGAGCACAGGCATAGGATGTCCAATGAAGCCCAAGGGCTGCTGGTCATTGTTGAGCAGGGCACAGAGACGAGTCATCACCCTCTCTACATGTGCAATCACCTCTGACACTGGTGCTCTGACATCCGATGGCATGTCATGTGGGGCCTGTAGATGCACGGCAACTGTAATGGCAAGCTCCCTTTGGGGGCTGCTGCTCACAACCGGGGGCCTTTATGTGGATCGCACCTGCCTGTTGATTTTGCCTCTGGCGCATACGGATCCTCAGGAGCAGAGGATCATGCAATGTAGGATGAGATAATTAAAGTTGAACCCTTCATGTTTTCAAAGGTTCCTAACAGGGCAGGGATTGGTGTTGACGGGTACTTCAAGTGCTTTCCTGGATCAACAATGTGGCATGCCATGGCATTGCCCATCTTGGCTAACATTCAGAATGGCACAGCATGACCACGTCAAGATCCTACTAGCTGAATCGATTGCCCCCACCATCCATATAAACTTAACACTCCTACCCTTTAGAGTCATAGATAGATACAGCACTGAAACAGACCCTTTGGCCCACCGAGTATGTGCCGACCAACAACTACCCATTTATACTAATCCTACGTCAATCTCATATTCCCTACCACATCCCTACCATTCTCCCATCACCTACCTACACTAGGGGCAATATACAATGGCCAATTTACCTATCAACCTGCAAGTCTTTGGCTGTGGGAGGAAACCAGAGCACCTAGCGGAAACCCACACGGTCACAGGGAGAACTTGCAAACTCCGCACAGGCAGTACCCAGAACCAAACCCAGGTTGCTGGAGCTGTGAGACTGCGGTACTAACCACTGCGCCACTGTGCCGCCCCCAGATCCTGGCCACACACAGGTTGACTAGAGTGCCATTGCTCCTTCACAAACACAAACAAACGCAGAGCATACACTGTTTACAGAGGGAGGGTACACAGTATCTCCCTTCATGCCTGCAGAGCTTTCCTCCAGACCCCTCCCTCCTCCCTTTAAGAATGCAGAGCTGAGACCCCAGTGATTCCCCCCTCCCTCCTCCCTTGCCATATGCAGAGTGAGACCCCTGAAAATGGAACTTACCTTCCGTAGCGAAACCTTCTGCCTCTGAAGCCCCGCTGGCTTTTCTGTTCGTGAACGGGAGGGCACGTGACAGCCACCCATTGAAAGTAAAATCCAGATGTGTGCAGGAGACATGGTGGGCTGCATAATCTGCAGAGGTAAGTACCATTTTACATATGTTAATTGGGGTTCCGCTGCCGAGCGACAGGGGTGGGGGGGGGGTGCACTGAGGCCCCCCCACCGCCGGTAATATGCAGTGGGCCCTTCTCAATGTTGCAGGTCGAGGCGGGCCTTTCCCCGCAGAATTTTACCAGCTCCCGCGCCGCGACTCACAGCGTCCAGGAGCCAGTAAAATTCAGCCCCTGTTTTCTGCCTCTCCCCCTTCTTGAATAGAAGGGTTATATTTGCTACTTTTCAGTCTGATGGAACCTTTCCAGAATCTAGCGAATTTTGAAAAATTAACACCAACGCATCTATTACCTCATTAGCCACCTCTTTTAAGACCCTAGGATGATGCCCATCAGGACCCGGGGACTTGGCAGCCCGCAGCTCCATCAGTTTGGTTAGTACCGCTTCCCTAGTTATTGTAATTTCACCAAGTAATGCACCAAGGCCCCTTAGACAGCACCTTCCAAACCCGCGACCTCTACCACCTTGAAGGACCAGAGCAGCAGATGCATGGGAACATCACCACCTGCAAGTTCCCGTCCAAGTCACACACCATCCTGACTTGGAACTATATCGCCGTTCCTTCACTGTCGCTGGGTCAAAATCCTGGAACTCCCTTCCTAACAGCACTGTGGGTGTACCTACCTCACATGGGCTGCAGCAGTTCAAGAAGGCAGCTCACCACCACCTTCTCAAGGGCAATTAAGGATGGGCAATAAATGCTGGCACAGCCAGTGATGCCCACTTCCCATGAATGAATTAAAAAAAAGAGTTCCTCTCTTACTTTCACCTCCTGATTTATAGCTATTACTGGAATGTTTTTTGTATCCTCTATAGTGAAGACAGAAGCAAAATATTTGTTCAGTTCATCTGCCATTTCCTTATTATCTACTACAAACTCCGCCTTCTCACTCTCTAGAGGACCAACACTCACTTTACTTATTCTTTTCCTTTTTAAATACCTGTAGAAACTCTTGATACTATTTTTACATTTCTAGCTAGCTTCCTCTCATACTCTAATTTCTTTCTCCTGATTAACCTTTTAGTCATCCTCTGCCGTTCTTGATAATCTGACCAATCATCTGACTTGCCATTCATCTTTGCTCAATTATATGCTTTTTCCTTAAGTTTGATGCTTTCCTTAACTTCTTTAGTTAACCACGGATGGTGAGTCCTCCCCTTAGAATTTTTCTTTATAGTAGGAATCTACTTATTCTGAGTATTCTGAAATATCCCCTTAAATGTCTGCCACTGCTTCTCTATTGATCTATCTCCTAGCCTAGTAACCCAGTTCACTTCAGCTTTCATGACCACATAGTTGCCCTTATTTAAGTTTAAAATACTAATCTTAGACCCAGTCCTCTCTCTTTCAAACTAGATATAAAATTCAATCATATTGTGGTTACTGCTGCCTAGAGGTGCCTTTACTCTGAGGTCATTAATTAATGCTGCCACGTTACACAATACCAGGTCTAATATAACGTGCTCTCTGGTTCATTCCAGAATGTGCTGCTGTAAGAAACTATCTTGATAGCATTCTATGAACTCCTCATGCAGGCTATTGTTGCCAATCTGATTTTTCCAGATTATATGTAGATTAAAATCACCCATGATTATTGCTGTCCCTTTATCACAAGCACCCAATATTTCCCTTGGATACTTTGTCCTACATTGTGGTTACTGTTAGGGGGCTTGTAGACCACTCCCACTAGTGATTTCCTTCCCCTACTATTCCTCATCTCCACCCAATTCCATTCTACATCCTGATCTCCTGAACCGAGGTCATCTCTAACTATTGCACCAGTGCCATCCTTGATGAACAGTGCCACTCCTCCACCTTTACCTGGCTTCCTATTCTTCTTGAATGTTATATATCCCTCAATATTCAGGACCTAATCCTTGTCATCCTGCAGTCATGTCTCCGTAATGGCTAACAGATCGTATTTATTTACTTCGATGTGCACTATCAGTTTGTCTACTTTCTTATGAATACTATGTGTATTCAGATACAGAGCCTTTAGTTTTGTCTTTTTGCTACCTTTGTAACATCTAGTCTTGACTGTTGGTGTGTTCTTAGGTTTTTTCTCTCTGTCCCTTCCTGCCATTCTCTGACCTTTATTTCCCATATTATTATTCTGCTCTCCTGCCTTGACTCTACCCTTTGATTTGTTACATCTACCCAAGCTTGATCCCTCTCCCCCACTCCCCTTGTTTAATTTAAAGCCCTCTCTACTTCCCCAGTTATACCATTTGCTAGAACACTGGTCCCAGCACGGTTCAGGTGCAGACCGTCCCAATGGTACAGCCTCCACTTTCCCCAGTACTGGTGCCAGTGCCCCATGAAACAAAACTCACTTCTCCCATATCAATCTTTGAGCCACATATCCATTTCACTAAACTTATTTGCCTGCTGCTAATTGGCACATGGCTCAGGTAATGGTCCAAAGATTATTACCCTTGAGGTTCTGCTCTTCGGTTTGGTGCCTAGCTCCTCATACTGTCTAAGCAGAACCTCTTTCCTAGTCCTACCTATGTCGTTGGAACCGACATGGACCATGTCAACTGGATCCTCCCCCTCCCACTCCAAGTTCCTGTCCAGCCCTGAGCAGATGTCCTGAACCCTGGCACCAGGCAGGCAACACAGCCTTCTGGACTCATGCTCTTGGCTGCACAGAAGTGTCAATCCCCCTCAATATACTATCCCCTACTACCACTACATTCCTTTTTGCTCCCCCCACTTGAATGGCTTCTTGTACCACAGTGCCATGGCCAATCTACTCATCCACCTTGCAGACTTCACTTTCATCCACACAGGATGAGAGCACCTCAAACCTGTTTGACAATTGCAAAGTCTGAGGCTCCTCCATGACTATCTGTTCGGTCCCTTTACCTGCCTCACTCACGGTCACATCCTCCTGTCCCTCACTGCTGACCAAAACAGATGACCCTGTTCTAAGAGATATAACCGTCCTCCAGAACAAAGTGTCCAGGTATTTATCCCTCTCCCTTATGTTGCGCAGTGTTTGCAGTTCGGCTTTCAGATCAATAATCCTGATCTGGAATTCCTCTAGCTGCTTACACTTTCTGCAGATGTGTTTGTCCTGGATCTCCTTGGCATCCAGGAGCTCCCACATACCACAGCTGCAAAATAACACCTGTCCTGCCATTGTTACTTATGCTATTAGTTAATTTACTTTAATTATTTTCTTAATTAACTTAGAATAATTCCTACATATTGTGGAATTTACAGTGCTTATTAAATGCTAGTACCACCTTCAACTAAAGTTACATTTTTCTTGATTACACAGATATGTCGACCTTCCTACTTGTAATAGACCTTACCAATGCTAATAAAGCTTTGCCAATAACAATAAACCTTAGTACTATTAGTAAACCTTACAAATACTGATAAACCTTAATAATACTTAATACAGCTTATGTATTAAGTTGTCTGAATTTGAGCGAATACATTCCCTGCTGGTCTTTCTCTCTCTCTCTGAATGATAAATTATAAAATCCGCTTTAGTTTTTAGTTTATATACTAATGAATCGATCAAGTCTTATTTTATATTTGATTGATTGAGATTAAGATAAATTAAAAGCTTACCTGTATACTCACCCCTGCGGCTGTCTGTTTCCCTGCTCTCTCTGTCGACTGTGACGTCACTCTGATGTCACTTTTTTTCCTCCTGCTCCCACTGCTCTCTCTCTCTCTCTCTCACTCCTGTGCCTTCAGGTACCCATCCGGAGATCCGATGTGGGACACTGGTGGGGAGGGGGGAGCAGGTAAGTTTTTCAGTGCGGGGGTGGAGGCGAATGGGCTCAGAGTGATTTGATTGGTGTAGGGGATGGTGGGAAGGGGTAAAGATTAAAATTTGTGAAATTTACGGGGTGCAGGTCAGGTGCACAAGGTCAGGACTTTGGGGGGGAGATGGCAAGGAATTAAATGTATGGTTATTGAGGGGGGGAGTGGAGAGGGGCTTAATAAATGTAACTTTTTAAAACACATTTCCCTTTAAAGATTTAAATGTACCTATAGGCTCGAAGCCATTTAAAAATGCAGCGGCGCCTGCTCAATGGCACCTGACGCCATTGCCAAGGACGGACTGGCTGCCCCTTCCATGTCATCGTGGGGGGGGAGGGTTGGGGGAACGGTCCGCCCCAGCCATTTAAATAAGCCGCCGCATTCAATATCGCTGCAGCTCCGCAACATGCAGCCCGCATGGGTGGCCGTCATTTTTGAAGCTCACCGTCTAGTGATTGAAGCAGAGACCACTTAAGAATAGGTTAGACAGGCGATTAAAGGAAATGGGAGTAAAGGGATATAGGAACAGAATGGGCACATGGAATTAGAGCACCGACTCATGTGGAGGATTAAGACCAATCCAAACTGGTTGGATCAACAGCTGGTTTCCGTGTTGTAAGTTTTATCTAATTCCATGTAAATTCCTTCATAATTTTAAACACTCCATTAAATCATTCCTAATCTCCATTGTTCTCATGCCCACAATTCTGTCCTTGGCCTGCTGCAGTGCTCCAGGGAAGATCAATGCAAGCTCGAGGAACAGCATCTCATCTTCCGATGAGGCACACTACTGCCTTGCGTCTCAACATTGAGTTCAACAATTTCAGAGCATAACTGGCATGTTTTAAATATATTTTATTTCATTTTTCAACCATGTGCCTGTTTTCATGTTATGCTTTTGGACAGAGCTGCTCATTATTCTGCCATTAACACTCTCTCTGGACTAATGCTTTGGCTTTCACCACACCATTAGCATATTGTTTGCCTTTATCCCATGACATTTAGAGATACAGCACTGAAACAGGCTCTTTGGCCCACTGAGTCTGTGCCGATCAACAACCACCCATTTATACTAACCCTACAGTAATCCCATATTCCCTACCACCTACCTACACTAGGGGCAATTTACAATGGCCAATTTACCTATCACCTGCAAGTCTTTGGCAGGAAACCGGAGCACCCGGCGAAAACCCACACAGTCACAGGGAGAACTTACAAACTCCGCACAGGCAGTACCCAGAATCGAACCCGGGTCCCTGGAGCTGTGAGGCTGCGGTGCTAACCACTGCGCCACTGTGCCGCCCATCTTTGTGATTTAATCCCTCCTGCCCTCTTCCCTATCACACACCTTCCCTTTTGTTCTCTAACCCCCACCCCCGCTTCATTTGCTTAAAAGCTATTACATTTCTAACCTTTGCCAGTTCTGATGAAAGGTCACAGACCTGAAACATTAACTCTGTTTTTCTCTCCACAGATGCTGCCAGACCTGCTGAGTATTTCCAGCAATTTCTGTTTTTATTTCAGATTTCCAGCATCTGCAGTATTTTGCTTTTATTTCAGTGCTACTATTAATGTCATGTGAATCTAATCTCCCAAATTCTTTTGCTCTCCTACATCTTCCAGTTTTCTCCCCCAACCGCATTCAAAGTATAATTATTAATTTTTAACCAGAATGTACCACGTCATATTTACTGACATTGAATTCCATCTGCCATTTTTTGCCAATTTCACCATCTTGCAGTTTCCTTTGGTCCTCAGAATTATTTACTGTTCCTCCCATGTACAGGCATATTTTTGCATTTTCCTTATCCAGCATATCTGTCGCTCTGCAAAGAACTTTATCTGGTTTTCCAACATCATCTTCCTTTCTGGTGATGAGGAGAAACATTTTTATGCAGGGAGTGTTTAGGATCTGGAATGCACTGCCTGAACATGTGGTGGAGGCAGATTCAATTGTGGCTTTCCAAAGGATATTGGATAATTATCTGAAGAGAAGAAAATTGCAGGGTTACAGGGAGAAGGTGGGGGAGTGGGATTTGCTGAGTTGCTCTTGCATGGACTTGACAGGCAGAATAGCCTCCTATTCTGTAACTATTCTATGATTCAATGATTCTATCTCACAACATAAACCAATGGCATTATGGTTCTGGTGCAATTTTGAGCAATGGAAATCATGAAAGTCTCAGATTGTATTCTTGATCTATGCTGAGTTAGCTAGAACAGCATAAGAATGTGAGAGTAAAGGAATGGGTGTGGCTGTACTGTCCCATATAGTGGAATGGCCAGCTGGGACCCTTGCTGTTTGTAGTGTACATTAATGACTTAGACGTGAATATAGGAGGTATGATCAGTAAGTTCACAGATGACACGAAAATTGGTGGTGTCGTGGATAGTGAGGAGGAAAGCCTTAGATTACAGGATGATATAGTTGAGCTGGTAAGATGGGCAGAGTTGTGGCAAATGGAATTTAATCCTGAGAAGTGTGAGGTGATGCACTTTAGGAGAACTAACAAGGCAAGGGAATATACAATGGATGGTAGGACCCTAGGGAGTACAGAAGGTAAGAGAGACCTTGGTGTACTTGTCCATAGATCACTGAAGGCAGCAGCACAGGTAGATAAGGTAGTTAGGAGAGCATACGGGATATTTGCCTTTGTTAGCTGAGGCATAGAATATAAGAGCAGGGAGGTTATGTTGGAGCTGTATAAAACACTGGTTAGGCCACAGCTGGAGTACTGTGTACAGTTCTGGTCACCACATTATAGGAAGGATGTGATTGCACTGGAGAGGGTGCAGTGGAGATTCACCAGGATGTTGGCTGGGCTGCAGTATTTCAGCTATGAAGAGAGACGGGATAGGCTCAGGTTGTTTTTCTTAGAGCAGAGAAGGCTGAGGGGGGACATGATTGAGGTATACAAAATTATGAGGGGCATTGATAGGTTAGATAGGAAGAAACTTTTTCCCTTAGCGGAGGGGTCAATAACCAGGGGGCATAGATTTAAGGTAAGGGGCAGGAGGTTTAGAGGGAGGTTGAAGAAAAAAAATTTCACCCAGAGGGTGGTTGGAATCTGGAACACACTGCCTGAAGGGGTGGTAGAGGCAGGAACCCTCACAACCTTTAAGAAATATTTAGATGAGCACTTGAAACGCCACAGCATACAGGGCTACGGGCCAAGTGCAGGAAAATGGGATTAGATTGGATGGGTGCTTGATGGTAGGCGTAGACGTGTTGGGCCGAAGGGCCTGCTTCTGTGCTGTATAACTCTATGACTCTATGACTATCTGTCAGAAGAAGCGTAACACTCAGGCAAAGTACTAAAAGGTTTCTGGCACCTGTGGAACTGCATCACAGGATAAGCTACTCCTTCAGGAGAAGGAGAAAAAACTCAACAAGGATAAAACACCCTGAATGATACGAATGGAGAATGTGTGCAAAATCGCATTTCACAGTAATGCAAAATGTTCGTGATTTATGCACAAAGTGGGTAGCAGCTGAAATTGGTTCAAACAGTTTACTGAAATTCTATTAGAACAAATCCTATTTTGTTGAGTAATACTGTACAGATGAACTTCGACATCCTTTGTCCCCAAAGTATCACTAGCAAATATTTATTCTTAAAGGATATTCTTCTCAAATCCACAAAATAGAATTTTCCATTCTCATCAGCCAGTGTTAACAGAGAAACATCCCAGGCAGGACTGGACCATTCTACCTGCTGACTAACCTCTATTAACTACACTATTTGGAGAGATCTGAGTGCACAACAGCACCCACACAGCACAACCTCAAAGACTACTGATAATAACTGACATCCAAATGCAAGACAGCTGCTCCAATCTGCAAAGGACACCAAACAGCCAACAATTGCGGCCTAATCTGATCCTTTATGTCCTGTGGTAGATCCCTCCCTGTTCATAAGTTCTAGGAGGCATTTCTATAAAGTGTAAACATTACCACTGGGAAATAATTATATCTGTATGGATATAAATACTGGAGTATAGACAAAAAATTGTTTCCTCAAAGAAAATCTATTTTTTAAACATGTGAAAAGTGACTCTGAAAGAAAAGTGGCAATGTAGACACTTCTGGTGTTAAGCATTTGACTAGAACATATCTCTCTATTACCACTGAATGATGAGATCAGACCTCTACTATAATAGGGTCACAGATCATCACGACAGGGAAACCAAAAACAGGAGGCAGAATGGTCAGTTTTGACAGGGCTTGACTGCAAGTTTTTTTTTTACATTCTCCATTAAACATTTAAAGAAAATAGCAAAACCACAGTCATCCTTGTTCTTTACTGTTAGTCTCCCCATAAACAGTATACCCCAGAGGTGCACGTGCAGCCAGCTCTCCCAGGCCTTATCCAATGATCTGACCCAGGAGATGCTCACAGATGGACTGGGCCAAGACTCCCTCCAAATAAGGAAGTGTCTAACTTGCACTTCTCACTTACCCGGATGATGCAGTTGAAATTGAGAACCTATCATGTGGGAAATCATGAGAATACAGCACAGTCAAACAAACACAAAATCATAGATATGAATCTGCACCCTATCACTTTATAATGCAGCCTATGAGAAATGATCTAAATCTGGATCTGAATTGTGTTGGTACTTCCTAAACTTAGTTTACAGCCAACAGATCAAGTAAAGGGTCATTCTATCAGACTGAGAGGTAAAATGAAGTGTCCACTGCACCACTAAATCCACAGACCACTGCATTTTCAAACAGACTGTACATAATAGAACAAAAACTGGTTTTCATTAAAACTGGTCATGTGGAAAAATTGTTTTCTAAAGAAACAACTTCTACTGTCACATGATATGAGCTCAAGGCATTCCTAATGCAGTCAGCAAAAAACAAAACCATTAATTTGAATAGGAAAGTTCACCATTCTGTTAAAAGTACTAGAATGTAAATGAGAGGAAAGCTAATCAGTGTAGTATTGAGCCACAAAGAACAGGCATTCCGTCTCCAGTCCATGCTGAATTCAATCCATGGTCCTGGAGGTAGTTCAGACATCCTGAGAGGATCATGAAGATTTGACATTGTGGTTGCTTGACATGGCAAACACCTACGGACAATTCCTGGGAACCATACCTACTAAGGAGTTATTTGTTTTTGACAATTTCCTGGTGTCCTTCATGTGCTATATCGCCAACACGTTCCCTCAATGAGTGTGGAATGACAATACAGTTGTTGCGTAGTATGAAATCAGATGTGGTTGTAACGGTAAGCTCATTTTGAACATTGTGAAGACCCTGTAATGTGTGAACGATTTCGTTTGTAGACGCTTTCTCGATCACATCTTTCCAATTTTTTGATTCTGTAGCCTTCATACATAGTTGCAAAGCCTTGTCTTGTTTTGTTGCTGCTTTGATGTCGGCTAGTTTTAGCGACTTTGGCACCGCATTTATGCTTACGTAATTAAGATGTTGTTAAGCAACCTTTTCCTCACAACTAGTACAACTGGCTGTCGGCAACAGATGTCACGAAAAGTAGTCTGCTGGGTTGAGCTTGCCTTGATGATCCTCAACATAGAACATAGAAAAATACAGCACAGAACAGGCCCTTCGGCCCACGATGTTGTGCCGATCCTTTGTCCTCTGTCAAGGACAATTTAATCTATACCCCATCATTCTCCTTTATCCATATACCTATCTATAGAACAGAATATAGAACATGGAACTCAAACTCTTGTAGTTTGAGTATCAACGTCCTATTCAATTGGGTGATTTGCTATGTGGATTGTTGAACAAGCTCACTAGTGGTCTATGATGCATTGTTACTTTAAACTCAGCTCCATATCAGTACAGATGAAAATGTACGATACCCCATGTGATTGAGAGCGTTTCTGTCACTGTTTGCAAATAACATTGCTCTACGGGCATTCACCATCTGCGCTGCCATCGCAATAATTGATGGGGTACTATCTTGTCTTTCTGTATGAGAACTGCACCTAAGCCAACCGGGGCTTGCATCCACAACTATCTGAGTGGTTTTCTTAGGGTCGAAATAGGCATTTTTGCAACTTGCTGACAAACATTGTTCGATCTGGTGTGTGCCTATTTGTGTGATTTAGTCCTTTCCCACTTGGTAGTCTCTTTTGTCAGATCACGTAGTGGGGGGGGGGGAGGCCAATAGGGTAGCAAGATCAGGAATGAAATGAATGCGGTACGTAACAAGTCCTAGCAGACTCTGGACTTCCTGCACGTTTATAGGATCTGCAGCGTTTGCAACGGCTTCAACTTTCCGTGGATCTGGTGATACTCCTCCACCGCTGAACACATGACTGATGAATTTAATTTTGCTTTCATTGAACAAGGATTTGTCCTCGGTCAAGGCCAGGTTACATTCTCTGAGACGTTGTCGGCCTGCATGTAAGCGTGTCTTGAGTTCACTATCAATGCAGCCACAGATGAGAATGTCATCACTGATGTTCAGCGTGCCTTCAAGTCCTTGAAATGCAGATTGAATCAAGTGCAGAAATACTTCAGCTGCTCAATTGACTCCAAAGTTGAGCCTCTTGCACTGAAAAAGACCGATATGAATAGAAAATACAGTAAGATATCTCGATTCTTCTGAAAGCTTGATTTAATGGTAGCTTGCATTGAAGTCAAGTTTAGCAAAGTGTTTAACACTATTCAATTTCTCTACGATATCATCGATTGTCAGTGTCAAGTGTCTTTCTCTTTGTATGGCCCTGGTTTGCAGAGAGTGGGCCAATCCTGAAGTTTGTTGAATGTTTTGTCTCCCATGACATTGACAGATGCTCCTGTATCTATGAGTCATCTACGTCCGAGCAGCCAATGGTCACTGTCACACGTGGCTGTTTGCTGTGTCTGAGAGCAAGGACAAAAGTATATTTCAGGTCATCCGCCTCTGTGTTGGCTACATGCTCTCGCCCTTTTGCTGTGCTCTGCATATGTGGCATTCTGTTAGTATTGGTCTTAGTAGTTGATTTTGCTGATGAGCAACAAATACGAGCAAAGTGGTTGGGTTTTCCACAAGCTTTACACTGGTTACCAGCAGCAGGACTCTCTGTCCACTATAGGTAAGCACCGCTACAGTGAAAACATTCTTTGGACAAGTCGCAACTCTGTTTGTGAGATGGCTGTTGTTGCCTTGCATGTATTTCCCTACCACATGAGCGATGAACTGTGTTCACAGGGTTTGAAATTGGAGTGCGGTAGTTCCCGTTAGCAGCCTCAACGTCAATAGCATTGGTCTCTGAAAGCGACAGTGATCTTGCTAACTCCAGCTAAAGGTCGGCTACCCGACCCAAACCCAACGGGACCCGACGACATATGTCGGGTTCGGGTCGGGTCGGGTTGCACTTCCGGGTCCGGCATTCTGGCTCGGGTTGGGCCGGGTCAGACATGGTCTATCACAGGTAAGTGGCTCCAATATTAATTTAATTTTTGGACTAGAAAGGTGGTTTTGTTACAGTTATTTTAAGCTTGTGTAGATCAGCAACAAAGTAAAAAATGGAAGGTAAGTTAACTGATGGTCAGATCGGGCGCGGGAAAAAATGGAAGGACTCGGGCCAGGTCGGGCTCGGGTCGGATGTGACTCTGTCGGGCTCGCATTGTTTTTTTTTGTAGACTCGAGCAGGCCTTTAACTCCAGCAGCTCTGACAGCTTTCTGTCTTTCTCGAGTGGTTTCCAACGTAGTTGACTAGAGAGACAGCCGTCGATTATTTGTGTTTTGATTTCCCATTTGACATGTTCAACAACACCAAAGTCACATTTGGTTGCTAGTTGCCTCAATCTTTTGCAATATTGGTCAGTTGTCCCATGTGCTTCTTGCTCAGTGCATCAGAATACAACAGTTTCATATATAGTATTTTTCTTGGGTGTAAAGTAGGTTGTCAGTGCATTTTTTGCTGAGTTGTAGTAATTTTGCTCTGGCGTAAGTGTCTCAAAGATATCTTCTAATTCCTCACCTCGAGAGTGGAGAAGAAGTGCCTTTTTCCTTGTGTCGGCTGTAATTGCAAAACCTGCCATTGTGCTTTTGAAACATTGCAGCAACTTTTGCCAATGTGGGAATACAAGGGAATACATTTTTACATGGATCTACATTCTGCTGCAAGCATGGAAACCAAATTTAACAGCAAATGCCACAAGCTGTTCATGAACAACAGGCTCCTAGAATCAGAGTTAAAAGGCTAATATAGAAGTTGCTAATATGTACTGCAGCTAGTCTGCATGACTACAACAGAGACATAAAATTATTTTACAAGGCAGCAGCTTAGAGTTTTGCCCTCCAGCAATGTGGTCTGAAAGATTAAAAGCATGTTTCCTGCCTAGAATATAAATAAACGGTTGCTAAAGCTTTTATTCGCACCAAATAATACACAGTAAATATAATAGTTCGTCACACACAATTTACACATCCTGCATGAATTTTTATATCGTAGTAATTTTTAAAAATTCAAATCTACTACAAGATGTATGTGGTAAAGGGAACAAAGGCACAGTGAGAAAAAGAGGAAAAAACAATTTCCTGAGACTGCTTTATGTATTTTGTCTTTCCATTTTTTATAAGCCTTTTTAACTTTCAATTTAGGGCCATTGATCTACTGGTCTAATGCCTCTGCAGCTGAGGAGTCAGACAAACAAACTGCTTTCTGACACTGACAAAAGCAATCACTACCAAACGCATTTTCCCCTCCCCTCCCCTCCCCTGTCAGCATTCCGAAGCACCCTAGTCCACTCCTCCATTACCCCCAAACCTCGTCCCCTTCCCACGGCACCTTCCCATGCAATCACAGGAGGTGTAACACCTGTCCTTTTACCTCCTCTCTCCTCACTATCCAAGGTCCCAAATACTTCTTTCAGGTGAAGCAGCGATTTACTTGTGCATCTTTCAATGTAGTATACTACATTGTATTCGCTACTCACAATGTGGTCTCCTCTACATTAGGGAGACCAAACACAGATTGGGTGATCGCTTTGCGAAACACCTCCACTCAGTCCGAAAGCATGACTCCGAGCTTCCAGTTGTCTGCCATTTCAACACACCACCCCCCCTGCTGTCATGCCCACATAGCTGTCCTGGGCTTGCTGCAGTGTTCCAGTGAATATCAACGCAAGCTCGAGGAACAGTATCTCGATTAGGCATGCTATAGCCTGCTGGACTGAACATTGAGTTCAATAATTTCAGAGCATGATAGGTCCCCCTTTTTATCTTTAGTTATTTTTTCTTTTTTATTATTTATCATTTGTTTATTTTATTTTAGTTTGTTTCATCATTCATTTTTTTACGATGTGCCTACCCACTGTTTTTTTTCATGTTTGTGCTTTGGGTCAGGGCTGTTTATTTTTTTGGCAATTAACACCCTCTCTGCACTAATGCTTTGTATTTCAGCACACCATTAACATACCATTTGCCTTTACTCCATGACCACCTGGTCAGTTATTCTCTGTGACCCTCTATCTGATCAACACCATCCCTTTTGTTATCTCTTGCCCTACCCCTGCTTTATTTGCTTAAAACCTATTACATTTCTAATATTTGCCAGTTCTGATGAAGGGTCACTGACCTGAAACGTTAACTCTGCTTCTCTCTCCACAGATGCTGCCAGACCTGCTGAGTATTTCCATCATTTTTTGTTTTTATTTCAGATTTCCAACATCTGCAGTATTTTGCTTTTATTACATTTATGTAGTATCTATAACATCCTAAGAGATTTCACAGACCTTGCAACCACCCAACCATGACTGTCCCTTGTTACAGTCAGAGAGCACTGTAGCTCCATTCGGTGTGCCTCAGGCTGAGAAATGAGTAGAGCAGGACTCAAACCAGGATCTATCCCAACGCATGGAATTAATCATTAGTGCTGTAATGCTCAATTCCACTTCACTTATTTCATTGCTGTTTGTAGGACATTGCTGTGTGAAAATTGGCTGCCATATTTCCTATATTATAAAGTGATTACACTTTAAATTAATTCATTGGTTGTGAAGTGTTTGGGGATGTCCTGCGATTGTGGAAGATGCTATACAAATGCAAATGAGGCAGTTAAAATAGAGCTGGGGATGTACCCACTTCTTTCCCACTCTAATCTGGCTGACTGCAATTCTAAACTGCAGGCAGCAAAGACACCCACCCCAAACTGGTGGGTGGCCTCTCAATATGCAGTTTGGGCTCCAATGATGTTCTACGATTTTAATCTAAGGTCTGAGTAGGGGACAAGTGGTGGCTTTTCCACCAGGCCAAACCTGCCAGAATAATAGGCAGAGCCAGAAGAGGGCCAAAAAGGAATGTTTTAAAAAATTCCTCCAGGCCCACAAGTACCTGAAAAGAGAACAGACCAACTTTTTTTCTTCAGTGCACACAACGTTTTGAGAATAGTCTCTGCATAAACCTGCTGTTCTTGTGCAACACCACTGAAGAAAAACCACAAGGGCAGATCAATGTCTCATGCAGTTGAGACTTTTACATTTTAATTGATTGCATTGTGAACAAACATTGAGCAGGCATTTTATCTCTTCCAACTCAAAATAGATACTTGGTGTAGGTCTCACTCTCTGACATTTTAAAACTAGCTGTCATAAAATGACCTGAGATTTCACTTTTTTTCTTTCACTAATTGATCTAGGATGAACAGATTGGCAAATTGCTGCTAAAAACAAGTTACAACAGTAACCGATTCATAGGATCAGGAAGCAGCAGCAAGTGTTAATGCACATCTGTTGCAATTGGCAAAAGTAATATTGGACAGTACTGGGGAGAGACCAGAACCAACAGGAGCTGGTAATCAGGTAAGATCACTACCCATCATTGCAGGTTCAAGGCTAGCAGAAATTGTGTATTAGGATTGCTGTAATTTTGCACTGGACATGGCCGAACATCCAATACTAGTAATTGTGCTAATCATTAGATTGGACAAAAGGTAATGACCCCAAAGAAACCATCGAGCAGGTATCATAGAAAAGCATGAATACTGTGGTTGTTGGACATCTGAAATAAATAAGATAATGCTACAAATATTCAACATGTCAGGCAGCATGTTCAGGGAGAGAAACAGAGTTAACAGGCAGGATCTTCTCCACTTAGTCCCTGCCATAACAGCATTAGCATCCTGCCTCTGGGCTCCCCAACCATTTAGGGAGAATAGGCAAGACGATGAATCCATTCTGTCAAAGGAAGGATTTTTAATTAAAAGAACCATGGCATTGGTTACAAGGGCTCACCAGCACTTGGATTTTTGAGGATGCAACAACCACAGGAATGAAGTGGAGACTTGGGAAGGATCTGATGGGCTGCAGTGAGGTGAGCTCTCCCAAGGACGGGAGGAAGAGGACAACTTGTCGAACCAAGCAGCCATGGATAGAAGTGGGCAAGGAAGTCAGCAGAACAGGTGTCGTCCCTCCAACTTAAAGACAGTGCACCAAGAGGATCCAGAACCTCAGGAGGGCAGGAAAGGTGAGTGGGTGACATAACACTTTCAGGTGCCAAACCCCACCCTCTAGGTAGAATTTTGTGGAGTCAGAGGGGGTCCTGGCACTGGGCCAAATAGGAGGTGGAAACCCCACCTTGACCATTCTGAGCACCCCTGCCCCACCCACGGCTCTAATTAAAGGCACCCAGGAAATTAACAGCCCAGCATCAGGATCCCCATACCTTTAAGGAAAGGAATCCCACCTCCAAGAGCTGCAGCCCAATCAGAGGGCCGGCAGCTCAGTGGTATCGGCAGCGCCACTGGGAGCGGTGGGCATTGCCAGCAGGTGGGTATTTAGTGCAGGGGGAGGGGGAAAGTTCAGGGAGATGGGTTGTTTTCTGCTGGGGGGCCTCCGTAGGTCACAGATTGCCTGCAGAGGAGACCCCCCCACCCCCCCAAGTCCTCAGGGAGGTCACCTCGTTTTACTGGGCAACCTCCCCGCATGGTGGCACCCTCCCACCCCACACTACTGATTTAATGCCAGTGGTGGGGGGAAGAGGCCCTTAAGCGGCTGATAATAGGCCTCTTAAGGGCGTCAGTTGGCCTCTGGGTAGGAAAGCCATTATTGGTCAACTAAAATGCGGTGCAACGGGCCCTCCATCGCCATGTCCTATCGTAATTCTATGAGTGCCTCCATGTCCTAGCCCATCCCCGGGGGACCCATTTAATCCATCCCTTTGACTTTCCCACATTCTCCTGCACAGCATGCCTCAGGACAACAAACATTCCAGCTCCACTCAGTCCTCTCTCTGTAGGCAGCTCACATCCCCATCTGAACAGCCAACACTCACACTCACCCTTAGCCTATTGCCCTCTCACACCCATGCCTCACAGTGGCCCTCCACAAATGTTGTCCTTCCCTCCTCTCCACACATGCCATTATAATCACTCACACCTCTCTGCTTTTTCTCCTTGCAGGAGAAGAGAGCCCACAACTTGGTGACAGGCAGAGACCCAGTGGGGAGAAAATGGTTGGCCCTCCAGTCACAGGCACCTTGATGGCCACTGGCATTGCACGCCCACCTGCTCCACTGGGAAAGAGGTCTTATTCCAGGAGGCTACAGATGTCAGCAGCAACCTACCGTGAGAGCCTGAGCCAATGGTGCTCAACATGCCGAGAAAGCTGATCCTCTGCCTGTGATGGGGCCTTGCCTCCTTCCAGCTGGATCTCAGTGTCCATCCCTCTGCCCTGTGCAGGGACATGCAGCTGAAGAGAAGGCAACTGGTGCTGCTGCTGAAGCTGATGGCGGTGGTGTGGCTGCTGCTGTTGCCCCTCAGCAGAGGTGGAAGGTGGAGCTGTATAAGCAGCTCCCTGCTGTGTTGAAGGTTGGCAACAGGGAAGTGCAACTTCAGGTGAGGGAAGTGCTAGACAGGTGAAGTGCCTTCCAAGAAGTTGGCAATCACCTGTCAAACAGTGATTGATCTTTTTGAGAGAAGAAGTGCTTTGAACAGCAGCCTCTCACCCAGCCATGGCTGGAGTTCTTCAGTATAACTGATCAAAGCATTCCAGCTTGTCAGCTGCACTGTAGAAGCTCTTCCTGCTATGCACTCACCTCAGTGACCCTGAAGAGTTGAAAACACGGCGTGGAACCCTTGCTCTGTTTGGAAAGAAGGATTCCAGGGTTATAAAGGCTCTTAATTGCCTTTTTAATCACTACAATTACTTTCCCACAGGGGTTCCCCGCTGAACTAAGATCCCATCCCGGGAAAAGCCGGAAGAGGGCAGAAATTGACGTTGGGATGCTGACCTGATGTCAATTTCCAATGTTTCCCACCCCGCACACACCGTAACCAGCCTCCACCTGACTGGGAAAGTTCTGCCCAATGTTTCAGGTTAATGACCTTCCATCTTAAACTTCCATTACTGTCTGATTCTATCAAGTGGTAAGTGAATGCAAAGTACATTTAGACTTATCAGTGAAAATTTGAAGCATGCAAGTACTTTATTATTTTAAGTGTGAGTCCAATGGCAAAATGCATAGACTTTACTGATGTTCAATGTCATACGATGGCAGGATATAGATTTGCAACTACTATTTTGCAAAGTGTTGAAGCAGAGCACCAACTTAGGATTTTAGTTAGGTGATATTGCAATAGCTAAAAGGAGGAATGCTAAGAAAGATATTCTATATAGAGGCCTCCTCATGAACACAAGGCACGCGAGCCAACACACCAGGTTATCATTACATTTTAGAAATAAATAATTAACAGTTTTGACTGTGTGTCCATATAAAGACTAATTATGGTTCAAGATAAATGAAAACAAGGATACCTCTCAATCTTGCTGTTACAGAATTTGGCCCGTTTTTATTGCCAGGGTGGTTTTCACAACAACTGGATTGATTTTAAAATAATTGGCCGAGCCTACATTTGTGCAGTTTTTAAAGTTGCAAAGACTGAATATTTTACCTTTCTTCTCCAATCACTGGTCATTCATGTGCAGATCAGTTATAGGAAAGGCAGGAGTATCTCAATAGTTCATCTATTGTTTTTGGACATTACTGTCACCACACCTCTTCATAGTTAGGATGTTTGAGGTGTATCTACAAACCACTTATTTTCAATGATGTGCATCACTTCACATTACAGCAACACCACTGCGAGTCTTTCAGGTTACTGGCAGCTTTGGAGGTGACATCAGCAGTAAACTGGATATTAATAGATTCATTTGATCAGTGACACTGATAAGAATAGAGTTAAATGTGAATATGGTATTATGGTTTCAAGGGCCACAGAAGTGCCAGGCAATGACAATCTCCAATAACAGAGAATCGAACCATCTCCCCTTGACATTCAACGGCATTACCATCGCTGAATCAACATCCTGGGCATTACCATTGACCTGAAACTGAACTGGAGCAGCCACATAAATACTGTGGCTACAAGAGCAGGTTAGAGGCTGGGAATTCTGCAGCGAGTAACCCATCTCCCGACTCCCCAAAGCCAATCCACCATCTACCAGGCACAAGTCAGGAGTGTGATGGGATACTCTCCACTTGCCTGGATGAGTGCAGCTCCAACAGTACTCAAGAAGTTCGACACCATCCAGGACAAAGCAGCCTGCTTGATCGGCATCCCATCCACCACCTTTAACATTCACTCCGTCCACCACCAACGCACAATGATAGCAGTGTGTACCATGTACAAGATGCACTGCAGCAACTCCTTTCAATCCTGCAACCTTTTCCACCTTGAAGAACAAGGACAACAGATGCATGGGAATAATACCACCAGCACGTTTCCCCCCGACTTGGAAATATATCGCTGCCATTGGATCAAAATCATAGAGCTCCCTCCCTGAAAGCACTGTGGGTGTACATGCACCAAATGGACTGCAGCAGTTCAAGAAGGCAGCTCACCACCACCTTCTCAAGGGCAAGTAGGGATGGGCAACAAATGCTGGCTTTGCCCGCAACGCCCACATACCATGAAAGAATAAAAATTGTTTCAGGCTATAGGTAAAAATTATTTCTGTGTTCAGCACCATAGATCCATCCCATAAGCACTCCATCCAATCTTGAGTATGACTTTATCTGCACTATACCTGGTAATGTAGCATTAACCAAGTGTTGAACAGAAAATCTTTGCTACTTTAATAGCTTTCTGGAATTGACACAAACTCCCTTATGTTCTCCTAGTCTTTGGATAGCAGAAGAGTAAACAGCAGTCTACAGTCTGACTCAAGCTATAAACTATAATTCAGCTTTATTAAATTTCAATTGATCACAGACTATCTGCATTACATTGCCTTAGGAATACAAAAACAAAGAAAGGTGCACGACTTTGCAAACATTACAACAGTAACTACACTTCAAAAGTACTTAATTGACTGTAAAGCACTTTGGAACATTCTGAGGGTGTGAAAAGCACTGCATGAATTCAAGTCCTTTCCTTTTTGTAATGCTAAACCTGGAATGGATTCCATAAAATAAAGTTATACAGCAGGCTTTGACTAAGTATCAGCTGTGGCTCAGTGGGTAGCTCTCTCGCCTCTGAGTCAAGTTTCGTTCCAAAGACTTGAATACAAAAATCTAAGCTGACGCACCAATGCAATACTGAGGAAATGCTGCATTGTTAAAGTGCTGTCTTTCGAATGAGAAGTTAAACCAAGGCCACATTGCCCTCTCAGGTGGACTTATAAGATCCCATGACACTATTTCGAAGAAGAGCAGAAGAGTTATCCCTGGTGCTCTGGCCAATATTTATCCCTCAATAAACATCACAAAAACAGACTATCTGGTTATTATTACATTGCTGTTTGTGGGAGCTTGCTGTGTGCAAATTGGCTGCTGTGTTTCCTACATTAGAACAATGACTACACTTGAAAAGTAGTTTATTGGCTGTAATGCAGTTTGGGATGTCCTGAAGTCTTGAAAGGCACTATATAAATACAAGTCTTTCTTTCTTTCCTTTTCTTCCTTCCTTCCTTCCTTCCTTCTTTCTTTTTTCCCTTCCTTCCTTCCGTCTTTCTTTTTTCCCTTCCTTCCTTCCTTCTTTCTTTTTCCCCTTCCTTTCCTTTTCTTTCTTTTTTCCCTTCCTTTCCTTTTCTTTCTTTTTTCCCTTCCTTTCCTTTTCTTTCTTTTTTCCCTTCCTTTCCTTTTCTTTCTTTTTTCCCTTCCTTTCCTTTTCTTTCTTTTTCCCTTCCTTTCCTTTTCTTTCTTTTTTCCCTTCCTTTCCTTTTCTTTCTTTTTTCCCTTCCTTTCCTTTTCTTTCTTTTTTCCCTTCCTTTCCTTTTCTTTCTTTTTTCCCTTCCTTTCCTTTTCTTTCTTTTTTCCCTTCCTTTCCTTTTCTTTCTTTTTTCCCTTCCTTTCCTTTTCTTTCTTTTTTCCCTTCCTTTCCTTTTCTTTCTTTTTTCCCTTCCTTTCCTTTCTTTTTTCCCTTCCTTTCCTTTTCTTTCTTCTTTCCCTTCCTTTCCTTTTCTTTCTTTTTTCCCTTCCTTTCCTTTTCTTTCTTTGTCCCACAGTGTATCTAAAAGCTGTCTCCAAACAGGCTGCCGTACAGAAGTGTGAGAAGTCATGAAGAGTTGGCAGCACACAGCCTGGGATATGAAGTTCAAAACTGGGCTACAGGTAACCAAAAGCTTTCTTTTCAAAGTTGCACAAAGCTTATCAAATTGAAGTAGTGGCTTGCTGAATTTCATCCAGATGCTGGACCAAAGCTCATTTGCACATTACTAAGCCGCTTTACCTTCAATTGATTTTCTTTTCAGGACTGAACAAGAAGCTGTATTAAGTGGTTTCTGCTTGTCATGCATGTAAATCATATTGCATAGGAGTGATACCTTTCAAAAGACTCTTTATGTATCAGACACTGATGTATATCTTCACCAACATGTGGAAAATAAGTTTGCAGAAAGACACAAGCAACAGATTGCAATCTTGAAGTCATCAAATTTTAAAATCCTATCAAATAAATATTAAAAATATATTGAGGTAGAAATTGGTCCTTATTGTGGCTGTGGTCCTGATGGAAAGCAGAAGCAAATAAGATTAATTTAGGGGTTCAACATCCCACACCTGATGAACACCAGCGTCGCAATATACCATATTGGTATAGGCAGCTTTGTAAGCATTCTGGATGGACACCTAAAACAGGCATTAGGCCCCTTACAAATGTTAATTGGGAACCCAATGCCTGTTGTGAAGAAAAATCTGTTTTGGATGAGCAGAGCAGATGCTGGTCTGGTTCACTCAGAATTCTTCAGTAGCCAGTGCAGCTTCTAATGAAAGGTAAAATAGAGAAAAACAAACCCTTCCCACGGAGCCAGGAGGAGCAGGATCTCTCCCCTAACTCCACAAACACTGATATTGGCCCAACTGTACCCCTCCTCCACCCCCCACAGCGCCATTGCCTGATCCGACCCCCATCCCAGCTCTTACCTTTAAGCCGTTGCTAGCAAGTTGGCTAACATTTGGAATCTGCAATACACAAGATTCCAGTGGAGGCACACTAGATGGTGGCAGCCTGTGTATAAACTGTTAAATGAGCCAGCCCGAGGCCCAACTTTGGGCCTCCCAGTTGAGGAGTCTGTCCAAGTGTGAGCTCAAAAATGACTTCAGACTGAATTTACGAACATATGAATTAGGAGCAGGAGTAGGCCATTCAGCCCCTTGAGCCTCCTCCACCATTCAATAAGATCATGGCTGATCTGTTTGTGTCTCGAATTCCACACTCCCATCTACCCCCGATAACCTTTGATTCCCTTGCCTAACAAGAATCTATCTACCTCCACCTTAAAAATATTTAATGACCCCGCTTCCATCACCTTCTGTGGTAGAGAGTTCCAAAATTGCACAACTGTCAGAGAAAATATTTCTCCTCATTTCTGTCCTAAAAGGGTGACCCCTAATTTTAAAACAGTGCCCCCCTAGTTCTGGACTTACTCACAAGACGAAACATCCTTTCCATGTCCACTTTGTCAAGACCATTCAGGATCTTATAAACTTCAATCAAGTCTCCCATCACTCTTCTAAACAAGCCCAGTCTGTCCAACCTTTCCTCATAAGACAACCTGCTCATTCTAGGTATCAATGTAGTAAACCTCCTCTGAATTGCCTCCAACGCATTTACATCCTTCCTTAAATAAGGAGATCAAAACTGCACACAGTACTTGAGATATGGTCTGTATAACTGAAGCATAACATCCTTACTTTTATTTTCAATTCCTCTCGTAATAAAGGGTAGCATTCCATTAGCCTTCTTTATTACTTGCTGTACCTGCATACTAACCTTTTGTGTTTCTATCCCTTTTCTCACTCACCGACCTCATGACTTGAATAGTGAGCAAACCCCTTATCTGTCCTACATAGACTAACCAAATTCTCAACTGAAACTTTTTTTTCTACAAGAGAAATTGGCCCATGGCCTGCATGGAAGTATAGCAGTTTCTGCAAAATAGGGAAGAATCGCATTGCATTGAATAGGTTTATTGACAGTTTTTAAAAGAGCTGAGAGAGGAGAGCACAGAACAGCTATAAGACTGATCTCTGGTGTCAGAGGATTGAGTTATGAGAATACACTGGAGAAATTAGGTATTTTTAGCCTTGAAAGAAGGCATCTGAAAGCAGATCACAGCTGTATACAAGACAGCAAAAGGTATTTAAACAGGTAAAGCTGTTACTGTACTTCAAATTAAACAGTGTTAAAGAAAAAAAAGTCAACGTTTATAATTATATAGCACCTTTCATTTCCTCAGGCTATACCAAAGCTATACCACAGTCAACAAAGTGCAGTCACTCTCATTTTAGTCTAGTTTAGAAATACAGCACTGAAACAGGCCCTTCGGCCCACCAAGTCTGTGCCGACCATCAACCACCCATTTAAACTAATCCTACACTAATTCCATATTCCTACCACATCCCCACTTGTCCCTATATTTCCCTACCACCTACCTATACTAGTGGCAATTTATAATGATCAATTAACCTATCAACCTGCAAGTCTTTGGCATGTGGGAGGAAACCGGAGCACCCGGAGGAAACCCACGCAGACACAGGGAGAACTTGCAAACTCCACACAGGCAGTACCCAGAATTGAACCCGGGTCGCCGGAGCTGTGAGGCTGCGGTGCTAACCACTGCGCCACTGTGCTAACTCAGCAGCCAATTTGCATACAGCTTCCTACATATAGCAATAAGATGAAGTGGTGTTGGTTGAGGAATGTGTATTGGCCAGGACACTGGAAGAGCTCCTTGACCCTCTTCAAAAAAGTGCCATCATTTTTATAAGAACATAATAGGAGCAGGAGTAGGCCATTTGGCTCCTCGAGCCTACTCCACCATTCAATAAGATCATGAGTGATCTACTACCTCAGCTACTCCTTCCTGCACTATCCCCATTGTAAATTATATAATAATTTGGTGTTTAATTGTATTCAGATGGTGGGCATTAACTGGGGATTCACCTGTGATCATATATATCAAAGCATGCTGAAACTGTGGTTGCTGGATTGGAGGTGTATGATATGTATAATGTGTGTCTCTGTAAATAAAAGCTTGTAAGTGTAAAAAGACAAGGTCCACTTCTATCCTTCATGGCCTGGCTATCTGACTTGTAACACCCATTTTCCTTGATTCACTTATGATCCAAAAATCTATCAATTAATGACTGAGCATTCACAGCTCTCTGGGGTAGAGAACTTCAAAGGTTTGCAATCATTTGATTGAAGAAATTTCTTCTCATCTCAATTCTAAATGGATAACCCCTTATTCTGAGACATGACTCCACAGCCATGGGATACATCTTCCCAACATCTACCCTATCAAGCCCCTTAAGAGTTTTACATGTTTCAATTAGATCACCTCTCATTCTTCTAAACTCTAGTGAATATAGGGATGGTTTACTCAATCTCTCCTCACAGATGATCTCTTAATCCCAGGAATCAGTAGGGTGAACCTTCTTTGCTCCCTCTGAACCAAGTATGTCCTTCGTTAGTCAAGGAGACCAAAACTATACAAAGTACTCCAGGTATGGTCTCACCAAGCATCTATGTAGTTGCAGAAAGATTTTTTTTACTCTTATACTCCAAAATCTTTATAATTTAAAGACTAACATACCATTTGCTTTCCTAATTGCTTGCTGTACCTGCATATTAACTTTCTGTTATTTGTGCACAAGGATACTCAGATTCCTCTGAAATCCAAAATTTCCCAGTCTCTCACCATTTAAAAAATATTCTGCTTTTCCATTTTTCCTACCAAAGTGAATAACTTCACATTTCTCCACATTAAATTCCATCTGACATATTCTTGCCCATTCAGTTAACCTGTCTGAATTGTTTTGCAACCTCCTCACATCCTCCTCATAGCTTATTCTCCAACTTAACTTTTTAGCATCAGCAAACTTGGATACATTACACTTTGTCCCTTCATCTAAGTCATTGACATAGATTGTAAATAGCTGAGGCTCAAGGACTGATCCTTGTGATACCCCAGTAGTTACAATCTGTCAACCCAAAAATGACCTCTCTATTCCTATTCTCTGTTTTCTGTCCTTTAACCAATCCTCAATCCATACTAATATTTTACCCCCAATCCCATGAGCCCTCGTTTTGTGCAATAACCTTCTGTATGGCACCTTATCAAATGCATTTTGAAAATCCAAATACATTACATCCACTGGCGCCCCTTATCCATCCTACTAGTTACACCCTCAAAAAGATCTAACAGATTTGTCAAACATGATTTCTCTTTCATAAATCTGTGTTGACTCTGCTTAATCATGTTATGATTTTCTAAGTGCACTGTTACCAGATACCTAATAACAAATTTTAGCATTTTCCTTATTACTGATGTCAGGCTAACTGGCCTACAGTTCCCTGTTTTCTCTCTCCCTCTTTTTTTTAAAAGCAAGTTTACGCTATTCCATGGGGACCATTCTAGAATCTAGGAAAGTCTGGAAGATCAAAACCAACGCATTCACTTTCTCTATAGCTACCTCTTTTAAAACCCTTGGGTGTAGGCCATCAGTTCCAGGGGAATTTTTAGCTTTTAGTCCCATTAATTTCTCCAGTACTATTTATTGATACTAATATCTTTAAGTTCCTTATTTTCATTAGACCCTTGGTTCTCTATTACTTCCAAATATTTATTTTAATTTCCTCTACTGTGAAGACAGATACAAAGCATTTGTTTATTGTCTCTGCCATTTCCTTCTTCCTCATGATAATTTCTCTGGCCTCTGCTTCTAAGGTACCCACATTTGCACTTGCTAATCTCTTTTTTTACATTCCTATAGAAACTTTAATAATCTGTTTTATGGCTCTAGCTAATTTACTCTCATATCCTATTTTCTCTTTATCAATTTCTTGGTCATCCCTTGCTGAATTTTAAAATCCTCACAATCCTCAGGCTTACTTTTTTTGCAAAATTATAAGCCTCCTTCTGTAATCTAATACTGTCTTTAACTCGTCTAGTTAGCCATGATTGGACCACTTTCTTGTAAGGCTTTTATTCCTTAAGAAAATGTATAATTGTTGCAAATTCTAATTTAATGCTTTAAATGTTTGCCATTGCCTATCTATCTTCAAATATTTTAATCTATTTTCCCAATCGACTTTAGCCAACTTATCCCTTATACCTATGTAATTGGCTTTGTTCAGTTTTAAGACTCAGTTTTGTATTTAACTAAATCACTCTCAAAATCAATGTACAATTCTATCATATTAACCCTGTCTCATTGTACAACACTAGAACCAAAATAGCCTTTTCCCCTAGTTTGTTCCTTGACATACTGATCTAGAAAATTATTTTGAATGCATTCCATGAACTCATCCTCCACATTATTACTGCAAACTTGGTTTACTCAGTCAATATGAAGATTAAAGTCCATCATGATTATTATATTACCCTCGTTACATGCACCTCTGATTTCCTGATATATACTCTACCTGAGACTACAACTACTGTAAGGGGCCTATAAACTACGCCCACCGTTCTTTTATGCCCCTCGTTGTTTCTTAGCTTTATCCAAACTGATTCTACATCTTGATTTTCCAAAATAAGATCCTTTCTCTTCTGTCTTTATCCCATCCTTTATTATCAGAGTAACCCCTCCTCCTTTTCCATTTTGCCTATCTCTTCTAAAAGTCTTGGAATATTTAATTCCCAACTTTTGTCACTCTGCAACCATATTTGCATAATGGTTATAAGATCAAAATTTCTATCTGTGCTATTAATTCAACTATTTTGTTGTGAATGTTGTGTACATTCAAATATAATGGCTTTAGCTTCATTTCTTTTCTATTTTCCTCTTCGATACTCCATGTTACAGCTGCAGAGAACAGTATCCATCCCCCAACTACCCTGTCCCCTAACCCTACTATATACCTTTTCTCTCCCCCCACTTGAATGGCCTCTTGTACCATGGTCTGCTTGCTCATTCACCCTGTACATTTTACCCTCATCTACACAGGCAGCAAGAGCCTTGTACTTGTTGGATAAGAGCAAAATCCAAGGCAGCACTGCACCTGGGGTCTCCTTACCTGTCTGACTCACAGTCACACTCTCCTGTCCCTGATCACTAATCAAACCTGCACCATGTCCATCTGAATTGGCAAGTGGGCCTTGGTTTGATATCTCACTTGATAGATAACACCTCAACTAATACAGCACTCCCTCAGTAATGCATTGAAGCGTTAGCCCAGATCAGGGGTCAGCAACCTTTCTTACCTGAAGAAACCTTTTAAAGAAATTTGCCTAAAATACAAACTGTTTGGAGACGCAAGACAAAAAAAAAAATTTAAATTAGCAAAACATCAATTTTCTACTCGGAATAAAACATCAATAATAAATTTACTTATAAAAATGAAATAATGTCTTTTGTCTTCATGTTTTTATAACAGACTTTGTAATAAATGAAATCATGCTTTTTTGCAGACAATACAAAAATAGGCAGGAAAGCAATAAAAAGAGTAAGTGCTGGAAATACTCAGCAGGTCAGGCAGCATCTATGGAGAGAGAAGCAGAGATAACGTTTCAGGTCAGTGACCTTTCATCAGACCTGAAACGTTAACTCTGCTTCTCTCTCCACAGATGCTGCCTGACCTGCTGAGTATTTACAGCACTTTCCCTTTTTATTTCAGATTTCCAGCATCTGCAGTATTTCGCTTTCAATGTAGGTAGGAAAGCAAGTTGTGAGGAGGACACAAAGCATCTGCGAAGAGGTATAGATAGGTTAAGTGAGTGGGCAAAAATTTGGCAGCTGGAGTATAATGTGGGAAAACATGAGACGGTCCACTTTGGTGGGAAGAATAGAAGAGCAGAAAATGATTTAAATGGAGATAGACTGCAGAATGCTGTGGTATAGAGTGTACATGAATCACAAAAAGTTGCAGGTACAGCAAGTATTTAGAAAGGTAAATGTAATGCTGGCCTTTATTGCAAAAGGGATGGACTATAAGAGTAGGGAAGTCTTGCTACAGCTGTACAGGGCTTTGGTGTGACCGCACCTACAGTACTGCATGCATTTTGGTCTCCTTACTCAAGGAGGGGCATACTTGCATTGGAAGCAGTTCAGAGAAGGTTCACTAGGCTGATTCCTGGGATGAATCCTGTCTTATGAGGAAAGGTTGAGCAGGTTGGGCCTACACTCATTGGAATTGAGAAGAATGAGAGGTGATCTTATTGAAACATATAAGATTCTGAGGGGGCTTGACAGGTAGATGCTGAGAGGATGTTCCCCCTCGTGGGGGAATCTAGAACGAGGGGGCACAGTTTAAAAATAAGGGGTCTCCCATTTAAGACAGAGATTAGGAGGAATTTCTTCTCTCAAAGGGTCATTAATCTTTGGAATTCTCTTCCCCACACAGCAATGAAAGACTATGTCATTGAATATATTTAAGGCTGAGTTTTGATTTACAAGAGAGTCAACGGCTATGGGGGGCAGGCAGGAAAGTGGAGTTGAGGCCACAATCAGATGAGGTATGAGCTTTTTGAATGGCGGAGCAGGTTCGAGGGACCGAATGACTTCCTCCTGCTCCTATTTCTTATGATCTTTTTTTAAATTTGTCAGTAAAGTTATCTTTAAAACAGGATTTTTGCTTAAAATGTTCAGAACAAAAGCAATTTTCCAGCCCATAGATTCTCATGATACAAAAGTAGCTTATAATAGCACATCCAGAATAATTTATTGTTTTCAGTTATATTCGAAACATAAATGTCACTACCATAAAACTTGATCCTCAAACCCAAGGACTTATCTATAACCATTGTGTAGATTTAAGATGCAAACAGGTTTATTTCAAGCACAATGCCATTTTTCATTAAGGAAATCATTTAAAACCACGAATGTTATCATTATTATTAACCTTTGATTCCCACAATAAAAGCATTGCTCTTATTTGTTCAACAAGTGAGCATAATTGTCTCCAGCTGTATTTCCCATAATATAATTCATATAATTTAGTGAATTCTAGCATTCATTAATTATAAATGCTAAATTTTTCAACAAACTATGGAATGAATAATGGGATAAACAGTCAACGACTAGAAACCTGTATTGTTAAGGGTGTTCCAAACGATGAATTTAATTTTTTAAGATGACAATTCCATACATTTTCCTCCAAAAAACCCAAAGATGCTATTTTTAACCTCAACAGCATTAGATCTTAATTTTTTATTGATAAAATAACTCAATAGGAAAATTGTGTCGCCTCCTGGTTCTTTGAGTTGACATTCTCTTGACTTAACATTTCTAGATATTTTCATGAAAATAAGAACCAGCCAATAAAGGTTGGGTTCTGCAAATGAGACATTAAGGAGCCGCATGCGGTTCCAGAGCCACAGGTTGCCGTCCCCAGCTAGATAATGTGCTTAAGTTCCAGAGTGAGACTTATAGCCACAACCTTCTGATTCAGAGATGAGAATGTTACTACCAAGCCATAGCTGACACCAATCAGAAGAATTTAAACTAGTAAAAAACAAATTTAGGTTTGTTGTCAGGATTGCTTCATAGAAAAAAATGGCCAACACATGGATTATATTTGAGGTCAAGCAGCAGAGGTAAGATCACTGGAGTAATTTAACAGTGGATGCTTTAGGGGACGGAGGGGCAGAAAGTAAGCCTTTCCTGGATGCAAAGGTCAGGGTGAGCTGAAATACCCTCGTCAGCTGTTTTTATCTTGTCTTTAGCACGCAATGGGCTGAAGTTAATGAGCCCGCTGCCATCTAGCAGGCCCGGAAATGGGTGCCGTTTCTGTCCATCACGCGGGTGGCTGCCCACTGCGATCACACAGTGGGTGGCCATTTTGCATATTGGAGACATGTGAGGGGGCGGGAGGCAAGACGCCGATTATGGCATCAGATGACTCCAGAGCAGGTGCCGGCGCCATATTTTAAAGCCTTCCAGCACTGCATTCACTCCAACCTTAGAGTCACTGGCAGCTTTGTGCAACTGAAAATGTTGCTTGACTGGTTCCTGGACCCTCCAACCCCCTGAAGAGGACAGTACAGGATGGCTGAACCAAGACAAAGGGTGGCCCCACTGTCCAGTGATGCCTCCTGCAGAGTCTCCTCCAGGCTACAAGGGAAAGGTGGGAGATTCTCTTCCCCAAAAATGGCTATAATAGATTGTCCCACCTGGCCAAGCAAGCTTGGATGGAGATCGCAGAGGAGGTCAGCAGCCGTGGCATCACCCACAGGAACTGGGTGCAGTGCCGAAAGAGGATCGACAACCTCCAGCATTCAACCAAGGTGAGTGCTCCATTTCACTCTTCATTTTGGGGATTTCATGTGACTATGCGGGATGGTGCGCAACATGGGGATGGTGGCACTAGCGCGACGATGGTAGAGGGGCTAGGGTATTACCTCATCCTGACAGATGCATGGCTGCATTTCGGACACAGGCCACCTTCCTTCATAGCTCACCCCTATTAACTACCCCAACAGTGTGTGTCAGCATGAGATCCCCCAGTAAAGGATGAAGGTCTGACAGAACCAGAACTGTCATGTTGATCTCTCTGCCAATTTTTAGTATCTCCATCTTGTAGGAAAAGAGGGCGCACAACAGGAGGGAGATGGGCCAACCTGGTGGAGGAGTTCTTGATCTGCATCCTCACACCACCGCCGAGGAAGATACCAGAGGAGCTGACGGGGACGCAGGGTAGCCGTGCAATCTCAGGAGAGGGAGACTTGAGTCCCTTTGCAAAAGAGTGTGGATTGGCCTCCATCAACATACTCATCACTTTTGGAGAACCACATCATGCATTGATGGCATGACAGAATCTGCACATCTTAAGCCACGCATGCTTGTGCTCTCTCATTCACGTTGACATGCGCAGGAGACTGAAGACACAGGGGGCAGCCGTCAACTTCTGAGGAGGAGGACCACTCAGAGGATGCACCATCCCATGACTCTCCTGCATCTTCTACCACAGCAGATTTTTTCACCTCCATGGAATCAGGGTCACAAGCTGGTGAAAGCACCCGAGCAGCTGGCTGATGTGTTAAGTTCTTTTATGTTGGCTGATGCAACATAAATGAGATATGTGGAGTCCAGTTAGTTGAAGATCTCTAACAGGTTTATTTACAGCTCGACTATTATATACAGTACAGAGCTAACTATTTACAGAACCTTACTCTGGGTGTTACAGTTGAAGAGTGACTCTGACCTTGAGTCACATAACTACGTCCTGGTACTTAGCTCATTAGCATAATAAGATGTTAAAGGGACATCCCTCTTAAAGGCAATCATACAACAACTGAAGCTGAGACAGCGGGGGCCTCCGACAATCGGTGGACTGTGATTGGCCAGGCCCCTGCTGAGCCCCAGGCTCATGACAAACCTCTGGTTTCAACAGCAGAGGGCATGCTGGAGTTGCACAGAGGGGTAAGGCAACATCTGGCAGAGCTGCCAGAGGCCATGTGCAGGCATTAGCAGACGATGGAGGAGTCTATCCATGCCAAGAGTGCTACCATGTCTCAGGCATGTGATCACATGTCTTCCTCCATTGAGAGATTGAGGACTCTCATTGAGAGCCAGCTTCCACAGATGCATGCAGACCTGCACACCATCACCTTGGCCATGAGCTCAATGCAGCAGTGACAAGGCGAGAGAAGGAACAGGAGCCTGAAGACTTCTCCCACTCCTTGTCCTTCTCTGGTGAGCAGGGTGATTCAAGTGATCCTTGAAAGGGACGAGGAGAGGCTGCCATCCACATCTGGGCGCTCCCTTCTGGGCACTCTGAGTGTGGCCACTGGCTCCTCAACCCCTCTCCCAGTGAGCCCAGCTCCAGCAGCCACAATGCCTGAGGAGGCTCCTTCACCAGTGCAGGACACCCCCAGGCAGCCAGGGCCTTCCAGGCCTCAGGCAGCCAGAGGACACCTGCTGAAGTCATCACAGGCCAAGCGACAGCCTGATCAGCAACCTGCCACCAGCCTAGCTGCTGTCACAGGTATCACACTGTACGCACAAACATATGAAGAAGACGACCTAGCCACACTTGGGGACTTACAGTTGTTGAAAATATGTAACATAGTGATTAATTAAAAGTTCTTTTGTGCAACTCATTAGCCATCATTGTCTGAAAGTCATGTTCCATTATGCCTTAACTGTAAGCTGCTGGCATCACCCTTCTCCCTTAGAGCACTGCCAATGTGACCACAGCCCTCATTAACACAGCAATGTGACCACGGCCCTCATTAATGTATGTTCTTCCATGGGCACTAGCCTGTGTTGCAACTAGTCGCAAGTCAGGGAACACAAACGGAAAGGACGTGACAGACTACATGCATTAAGATGAGTCTTTATTGGATTCTCTGTGAGTGGCCATCAGAGTGGCTGGAATCGGGTGATCCTTGGCGTATCACTCAATTTGTCTCGCCTGCGGCACAAGGTCTTCACCATCCATTGCTGCTTGCCCCTCTCTCTCCTCTGCATCCTCCTCATTGGTGGATGAGTGTCGCTCAGACATTTTATCATCATGTAAGGCCTCCCTCCTCTGCAGTGCTAGATTGTAAAGAGCACAGCAGACCACCATGATACGTCAGACCCTCACTGGGGTATACTGCAGGGCTCCACCACATTGATCAAGGCATCAGAATCTCACGGCCTCTTGGCCGTCTTAGCCCTCCCTCCGTCAGAGGTGCCACAGAGGGGTCCAAAAATACAAGGTGTATGAGACGCATGTCAGGTGACCTGTGGGCCTGCAGATCACTGTCAATGCAGATACAACTCTGACTTGGCCAATGATATTTTGACAATTCTCTCAGCAGAGTCTTCATTGAACCTCAGAGCCTAATCTTGTTGATGGCCCACACTCTGTTCCAGCAGTATGAGCGACCAAACATATCACACAGCAGTTTGGTAACCCAATGCAGCACCAGCCCCAAACCCACACTAAACCCTTGCGGAGGCCCCGAGACACCAAACTCACTTGCAGAACACCCGTGACCCTGAACCCCCTTGCAGAGCATACAGCAACACAGTCCGACAATGACCTCCAAAACCCGCCTTCCCCTTTGCAGCAATGCTCAGGGCTGCCTCCCCATTGCAGCACTGAAGCCTCTCGCCTCAGAGCTGTCCGGTTTTAACGGTTGCGAACCTGAAGTCATGTGAATGCCACCCACTGTCCACTGAATCAGAGGCCAATCATTAAATCGAGAATAATTAGATTTAAATGCATTTGAAAAAGCTGCTGATCAATATAAAATAGCTTCCTGTTGTGTCGGGGCAGCCATGCCGCCTTGGTTCTTTCCTGCTGCTGACAAAATCCGGAACTGACGTCACAACGTTGGATTTGTGGGCAGATAGTTCCGATGCAATTCTCTGCCCCCCCATGCTACCATTCCCGCCTTAAACGGCTGCGTTAAATTTAGCCCAATGAGTGAACGTACAAGATGAGCAGGGGGAAAATTTGTTTAAATTATAATGTTGCATAAACTTACCTGGTGTTTTATTTTCATAAGGAGCTACAACAAAGACAGTTCATGACAACTGTCCCTCCAGTTTTCTTTTCCTCCGGGATGGGATGGGGTGGGGCGGGGAGATGAAGGGAAGACAAGCCGAGTCTCTGACTTCAATCTGTAACTGGAGAATCAGCAGTTGAAGAAAAGTCAGAGTGAATCAGTATCCTGATACACCATGGCAATAGCGTAGCACACTGCACCAACCGTATTGTGTGCCAAGCTTCCTATAGTTTTGTAATATGCCCCAAGAGCTAGTCCGAAGCACGGTGGGTGTCTGTAACATTTACCTTCTTCATAAACTAGTGCATTCATTGATCCATCGACATTAAAGTATTCATCCTGATCTAACATTACAGACATAAGTGCAGCACTGCACTTAAAAGTCAATACCAAGTCACCCCAATTACATCTTTCTATGATGAGACTCTTCCCAGGATTAATGGCACAGAAAACTTTTAATTATATAATAACCAAGCCTGGGTACCTGGTTTTTAGATCAAGGAACTGTAAAATGAATTTAATATATATTTATGTTATAGAACCAGTCTCTTTTGAAGTGAACCTGCAATAATAGTGTATTGACGATGGTACACAATAAAGAATTTTGCGTAAACAGCGGTCAAATGGAGAACTACAACCTCTGTGTACCATTGTTTACTGCCTGCCCCACTCTGATCCAGGGAGCTGCCGACCCATGATTCCAGTTGCTAAATGGGAAACAATCTGGTTCCACACTGGAGTTTTGTGTGGAAACTTAATGGTGCCCAGGATCGTGATGCTATCAGGTCCTTTAAGTTAGAATGTCATAGAGTGCAGTAGTGCTACTCGTCTGGCATTGGTGTAATGTTGCTTTTGTGATGTGGCTACTTTGGTTTCAAATTTACCCTCAACTCTACCACCTTATAGAATTGGACACCAGAGATGTAGACACCCAAGAGGTGCATATGTACAGTTGCTTGAAGACTATCTACAACTGATTATTCTGGCTGTGAGACAACTACACCGACATGAAAGCCCAGTTCACCCATAGGCAATAATAAAATGGCGACACTGAAAGCAAGCACCACCAGCAGTATTCATTGACACTTGAGGACAGAGTTTTGCCCCACCCCATCCAAGGCAGCAGATAAAAACATCTCTCAAGTTTCCCACTACCAGATGCGCAGATCCAACATCACTCAAATGGAAGTGAGGTCTCTGAATGCAGTTTTGGAGACAAAAGACTAGAAGGCTATTTTAGTTGGAAAAAGGCTGTGTTGAAGAGAGAAAGAAAAGAGAGGAGGAAGTGATTTCTTAGCATCTACATCATGAAATGGAAGTTTTGAACAAAACTAGCAGACATCACGATGGACTGAAGAAATTTAAAGGGGCTTTGTATTGCTGGGGTAAGCGTCACAGATTGTAAGTGCTTATGGATAGAAAGAATCAAGCACTTGCATATATATAATGGCTTTTACATCTTCAGGATTTCTTAAAGCATTTAACGGTCAAAAAATTACTTATTAACACGCAGACACAGACAAATACAGCACCAATTTGCACACAAGGTCCCAAAAACAGCAATGACATAAATGATCAGTTAATTTGTTTCAGTGGTGTTGGTTGAGGGATAATTGTTTCCCAGGAAAAGTCCGCTGTGCTAATTGTTTATTAATTGTATTTAGTTGTTTGTAGGTGTTGGGCATTAACTGGGGATTCGCTTGTGTTCCTATCATGAGCAACAGACTGAAACTGTGGTGGCTGGGGTTTAAGAGGTGCATGTTTGTAATGTGTATCTTTGTAAATAAAAGCCTTTAAAAGTGTATAAAGATTGGCTCTAGTTCTTCACTGCTAGCCTTTCTGGAATTTAGCACACTGCTCTTCAAATAGAACTCTGGGAACATCTAACTTGACAGACACAGCCTCAGTTTAACATCTCATAAAAAAGACAGCACCTCTAACAATGCAACATTGCCTCATTACTGCATTGAAATGGACTATAGGCTCAAATCATGGATTGATGCTTGAACCCACAATCTTTTGACTCAGAGGACTGAATACTCCCAACTGCGGTTGGGAGTTATATATTAGCATGGATACAGGATTGGTTAAAGGACAGAAAACAGAGAGTAGGACTAAACGGGTCATTTTCAAGGCCAAGATAACTATTGATAACCACTTAGAGAATTTTCTTTTGGTAAATTTGTCAATTCAATAACTATATTTACAAGAACACCACCCACCCCCCCACACCCTCCCCACCCCACCTGAGCCTGATTGGAATAAATTTGACTGCCTACAGTGACATTTAGAAAAAGTGTGTTTGCTCCATTATTTGGAGGACCTTTTCCCACGATGTACTCAAATGTAGCAAATTCCCAAACTGAAGGAAGCCAAACAACAATTAATCAGCCTAATCAGACCCAGATCTGGTACAACGTAACACCACTATTCAGAAAAGGGGGGGAAGAGAGAAAACTGGGAACTATAGGCCAGTTAGCCTGATATCAGTTGTTGGGAAAATGTTGGAATCCCTTCTTAAGGAAGTGGTAAGAGGGCACTTAGAAATTTATAATATGATCAGGCAGAGTCAACAGGGTTTTATGAAAAGGAAATCATATTTGACAAACTTAATAAAGCTTTTTGAAGATGTAACTAGTAGGGGGATAGAGGGGAACAGAGAAAGTAGCATGCTAGGATTTTCAAAACGCATTCGATACGGCGCCACATGAAAGGTTATTGCACAAAATAAGGGCTTATGGGGTTGGGAGTTATATATTAGCATGGATACAGGATTGGCTAAAGGACAGAAAACAGAGAGTAGGAATAAACGGGTCATTTTCAAATTGGCAGGCTGTTACTAGTGGGTTGTGTATGGCGGGCAGCCATAAAGGTGGGGCTAAAGTGTGGCGAGTCGAAGAGACTTAGCAGTTGGCAGGAAAAAAGACAGAGGCGCAAGGGGAGAGCCAACTGTGTAACAGCCCCGACAAACAAATTTTTCTGCAGCACCTGTGGAAGAGTCTGTCACTCTAGAATTGGCCTTTATAGCCACTCCAGGCGCTGCTCCACACATCACTGACCACCTCCAGGCGCTTACCCATTGTCTCTTGAGACAAGGAGGCCAAAGAATGTGTAAGGATCAGTGCTGGGGCCTCAGCTATTTACAATCTAAATGAATGAGTTAGATGAAGCGAGCAAGTGTAACGTGTCCAAATTTGCTGATGATACAAAGCAAGGTGAGAAAATAAGCTGTGAGGAGGACACAAAGGGCTAGAAATTTGTTTGGCCCATTTTTATGGCCATGCCAGTTCAAAACAAAGTGGGCAGCACATAAAATTCATCTACCCACCTCATCTCCATGATTCTAGTATGGTCAGGAGTGGCTCCCTTGCTGAACTGGTCTCTGTAGTGCTGCCAGTGGCCTCTGCGCACTGCAGCGGGCTGAATAGTGTTCAGGCCTAACCACATGCTCCAGGCAGCCTTCACCTTTTTAGCCACAGTTCCTATAGAAGGGAAGTTGCAGCAATGCATTGCAGGCTACTGTATAATTGCACTGCAGCACTGAAGGACAAGGAGGATGTCACACCATGGCAGGGAAAGGGCTCCCACTTCAGTGACATCACCCTGGAGACACTGGTCTGACAGGTGCAGGCCAGGAAGGAGGCCTTGTCCTCATCAAGAGGCAGGAAGCCTTCATGAATGAGCCTCAGAAGAGAATGGGAACTTGTGGCAAGGGTGGTCAATGCCCAAAGAGTCGCACCCAGGACATGGCAGCAGTGCAGAAAGAAGTTTAATAACCTCACTTGGGCAGTCAAGGTGAGTGAATGCATCTGCACATCACATCTCTCACCCAGCAGACCCCCACCTCTCACATTGCTTAATGCACCACATCCCCATCACTCACCCAGCAGCACTCCCTGACACTCAGGACTCACCTCTTAACAACCTTATACTGCACGTCACCCATACACACCTTCCAATCATGCCAGCCACAAACACACCTCTACAGGCCTCCGCAAACCTATAGCTATTCAGCTATGATAGACATTTTATCTAAGCATACTGACAGACAGCCACTGAAATTTTGTCCTCTCTTTTGCAGGAGAAGGTAAACAACAACAGACGGGAGACCCATAGGTCCAGCAGAGGACCAGCAAGTACACACCCCCTCAGTGCCCACGAGGAGATGGTGCATAGAATCACAGAGCCAGTGGCACCCAGCACTGCTGAAGCCATGGAGGATGATGATAAGTTATTGCCTTATGAACCTTCTCCACTCATTCCTCACCCTCATCCTGAGAGATGCCATCAAATGGAAACTGCAGATGGAGTGACCATAGACCTCCTGCTTTCCTCCCCACCCATACTTCCCTTAGCCCTACCCTCTCCTTATGCTTCGATTTGTTCAGATAGTCAAGAACTGCCACCTGGCCAGCCAATGCAGCCTTATGAGGAAGAGCGACAGCAGACCTCTGATGAAGAAGCACCATCACTTGATCTTACACACACAGCCACCAGCTCAGATACTGGCATCTTAGAGGATAGTGTAGAGTTGAGATCAGCACATCGTGAGTCACCAGGCACAAGTGGGCTGCAGCCAGGTCAGAGGGAAAGGTCAGCCTGTGTGCAAACTCCCCGGAGGGCAAGGTCACAGATGAGTTATGCTGCAGGGGGCTGAGATGAGAACCTTGTTAGTTCAGACTACTGGAAAACGTTGCTGATGATGTACACCAAGATGCTTGGTGCATTGGCAGACCTGCCAGATGGCCTCCAGTTACTGCCTGGGAACATGAAGGAGTCCAGCTCCACCGTGGCACAGGGCATCGCGCAGAGATTGTAGCCCACCTTTTCCATCGTGGAAGTGGTGAAGACCTCCATGGCAGCACTAACAGACTGATCTATGATGATGCGTCTGCTGGCCACTATCTCAACTTCCAATGCAGCACAGGCAGAGGACTCGCAATGTCTCAGTGCTGTCGCGAAAGCTCAGGCAGAGGTCATGAGCCCCCCGGCTGCAGCCATGCGGGCTCAGACGGCTGCCTTCGTGGGTGCGGATCTCAGTGCTCAAAGGGGCATGCAGCTTACAACAGTCCAGCAATCTGTACTCCAGCTGATTATGAGGATTGCTGAGGTGCCGTCCCGTGGGAGTGGCAGTGGCTGCATGCTCCATGGAGCATGAACCCCCTGTTCACTCTCAGGATGACAGCGTTCATGCTCCTACCACTATCATTCTGCCAGTGCCCTTGCTGTTGCCTCTCAGCCAGCCAGCCAGCCCAGACTGCTGCCACCCATATTGAGATGCTGCAGTCCGAAGCTGAGCCCTCAAGGCCCAGAGTGGCTCAAGGATGTCCTGTAAGGCCATATGCAGTCACCCCCAGTGATAGTCAGCAGCCTTCCACCAGCCATGCTGCAGCCACTGGGGTAGCACAGCATAATCTTAGAATCATTACAGTGCAGAAGGCGGTCATTCGGTCCATCGTGTCCACACCAGCTCTCTGAAAGAGCAATTCCCTCAGTTCCATTCCCCTGCCTTCTCCCCATAACCTTGCACATTCTTCCTTTTCATATTACTGTCTAATTCCCTTTTGAATGCTTCAATTGAACCTGCCTCCATCACGTTCTCAGGCAGCTCATTCTAGACCTTAACCAGTCAGTGCATGAAAAAGTTTTTCCTCATGTCACTTTTGCTTCTCTTACCAAATATTTTAAACTTATGGCCTCTTGTTCTCAATCCTTTCACGCATGGGAACAGTTTCTCTCTATCTACTCTGTCCAGACCGCTCATGATTTTGAATACTTCTATCAAATCACCTCTCAGCCTTCTCTTCTCCAAGAAAAACTGTCCTAACTTTCCAATCTATCTTCATAACTGAAATTCCTCATCCCTGGACCCATTCTTGTGAACCTTTTCTGTACTCTCTCCAATGCTCTCACGTCTTTCCTAAAGTGCGGTGCCCAGAACTGGACGCCATACTCCAGCTGAGGCCGAACTAGTGCCTTATACAAGTTCAACATAACTTCTTTGCTCTTGTACTCTTTGCCCTATTAATAAAGCCAAGGATGCTGTATGCTTTATTAACCACTTTCTAAACCTGTCCTGCCACTTTCAATGACTTATGCACATATACACCCAGGTCCCTTTGCTCCTGCGCCCTCTTTAGAATTGCATCCTTTATTCTATATTGTCTCTCCACATTCTTCCTACCAAAATGAAGCACTTCACATTTCTCCACATTGAACTTTATCTGCCACCTGTTTCCCATTCCACCAACTTGTCTATGTTCCTTTGAAGTTCTACACTACCCTCTTCACAGTTTACAATGCTTCCAAGTTTGATATCATCTGCAAACTTTGAAATTGTGCCCTGTACACCAAGGTCTAGGTCATTAATATATATCAGGAAAAGCAAGGGTCCCCACACTGATCCCTGGGGAACTCCACTACAAACCTTCCTCCAGCCTGAAAAACATCCAATAACCACTACTCTTTGTTTCCTGTCACTCAGCCAATTTTGTATCCATGTTGCTACCATCCCTTTTATTCCATGGGCTACAAGTTTGCTCACAAGTCTGTTGTGTGGTACTGTATCAAATGCCTTTTGAAAGTCCATGTACACCACATCAACAGCATTGCCCTCACCAACCCTCTCTGTTACCTCCTCAAAAACACCAGCAAGTTAGTTAAACATGATTTTCCCTTAAGAAATCCATGCTGTTTCCTTAATTAGCTCGCATTTGTCCATATTGATTTTGTCCCGAATTATTTTTTCTACAAGTTTTCCCACCACCGAAGTTAAACTGACTGGCCTGCAGTTGCTGGGCTTATCGTTACACCCTTTTTTGAACGAGGGGGTAACGTTTGCAATTCTCCAGTCCTCTGTCACCACCCCAGAGTCTAAGGAAGACTGAAAAATTATGGCCAGTGCCTCTGCGATTTTCACCCTTACTTCCCTCAGTATCCTTGGATGCATCTCATCTAGTCCTGGTGCTTTATCCACTTTAAGTACAGAGAGCCTACCTAATACTTCCTCTTTATCAATTTTAAACCCTTCTAGTGTCTGATTTACCTCCTCTTTCATCTTCTTCCTAACAGCACTAAGCCAGGCAAAGGCACCTGTAAGACAGGCACTCAGGGTTTCCACAAGGGTGATTAGTTCATTTTTTTTCATTATTGATGTGTTGTTAGATAAGATTGTTGAGTAAAGGCTTTTGCTGTTGGCCTTTATTGAATGAAGTTGGCAAAGAGGAATTTGTCATGGGTAGTCTGACTTGGATGTACTGTTGGGGAATGGTGGGTCCATATTGGGGATGGGGAGGTTCATTTCAATTAAAGTGAAGCCTCATGAGGTGACACCTCTCACTCTGTCCAGTTGCTCATGGTGGATGTGGTCTGCTCCCTGCCTTCTCCTTCTCTTCCTCCAGAACCCTGGAGGGAGTGACTGGGCCCTCAGATCAGCAAAGTTGTGCAGGATGCAGCATACCCCCACAAATAATGGAGAACCTTCTCGGACATGCACTGGATAGAACCCCCAAGTGATCTAAGCAGCAAAATCTTTGCTTCAGGAGATCAATGGCTTGCTCCACCGTATTGCAGGTGGTTCCACAGCTGATCTCGCATGGTGGAAGGGTGTCATAAGCCATGTGTGGAGGGTGTAGCCCTTGTTGCTAAGCAGCCATCCTGTGGTACACACACCCTGCTTCCCCTAAAAACTCCATTCCATTCTCCCAGTTTTTCCATCTCTGTTTCATCTTTTCTGATGATGCAACCTTCCACACCAGTGCTTCTGACATGTCTTCCTTTTTTCTCAACTGAAGATTCCACCTCACCGCTGTTGACAGGGCCCTCAACCATATCCAATCTATTTCCCACACTTCTGCTCTCCTTCCCAGACCACCATAGGGTTCCCCTTGTCTTCACCTTCCAGCCAACCAGCCTCCATATTCAACGGATCATCCTGCGTCCTTCCCGCTACCTCCAGCGTGATTCCACCACTACATACATTTTCCCCTCCCCTCCCCTTTCAGCATTCCGAAGGGACCATTCCCTCCGCAACACTCTGGTCCATTCCTCAATCACCCCCAACACCCTGTCCCTGTCCTGAAAGGCATTTCTCCTGAGATGCTGGAAAAACCTGCTGAATAAATCCTCGACGCCGCCTGAACGAATTGTTCCAGAGAAAGATTCCAGTGACAGCTGTCTGAACATGTTTGTGACTCCAAGCCAAAAAAGTGACAACTGACATCTTTCCATATCTTCATTTTTTTCTTCCAGAATTAGCAAGTATTTGCCAAAGTATTCTTTTTTGTCATTTTTTGTAACAGAGCTCTTAAAAAGAAAACCTTTCTTTTTGCGGTTAACCGCTGTGTGTGTGTATGTGTGTGTGTGAGGGGCTAAGGTAAAAGGGAACTTCCATATTTCAATCTGTGTGTTAATGCTTTTCTTCATTACTGGTTATGGCTTGTTTGATAATAAACTGATAATTTTGTTGTTTATTACAGAAACCTGGTTGGTGTATTTTATTCTGGGATAAAGAGTAGAGTCTATGATTGACCGTATCGATAACTGGGTAAACATTTAAAATATATGTTGTGACCTGTGGAGAAGTGGAACTAGAGAAAGACAGTGCACTTCTCCTGCCTTGGTCGTAACACCAGTTGCAACCATAGGGCACATATTGGTGATTTTACCAAATTTGTGAGATTTTAATACAAGATTAAGCCTAGTAGTTAGAAAATTTGGGTTTAAAAAATATGCACACACCTCTTACAGTACATCATTTTGATTAGGTCAATAGATAGCTTTAAAATATATGAAACACATCAAATAACATACAAAGTACTGAACTATAAAATTATACCAGCAGCAGAAAAAGGAAACATGGAGTGGAAACAATTAAAATTCCAAGTGAAGGATACATTTTATAATACAGTGATAGCCAGCCCCAACACTATTTGAACAGCAGGGTAAAAGTGATGCTCTGAATGAACAGTTTGAGATCTGAAACACATTAGCAGAAAAGTGTCTCATGATACACCCATGTGACACAATGTAATGGGCCTTAAAATGTCTTTCAGCTTTCATACATTCTTCTAAATGCCTATTAATCTGATCAAAGACCATGCCTGGAGTAAGAACAAATAGATCACAGTTGTCCTCTTTTACACAGCACTTTGGCAACAGTGCCCTAGGCATATTTTCGCTTTTAAAACTGCAGAATGAAACAACAGCAGCAGGGCTGTGCTTCCTTCCACCCTAGTGCTGTGGTAGAATGCCTGTGGTGCTGGCTACCATCGTCCTTCTCTTGGGATCATTAGTTATTTCATTCAGTTGTACACTAGCGCCATGTTAAGAGGTCTTTTTGAGTGACTACTTCTGTAAATAAAAACTAAGTGGGGAAAAAAGCGAAATAGCAGCAAATTCCGATTTGTAGAAATTGATTTTGTTTTATAGGTTTCCCGAATTTTCCATTGAGTTGCTGCTAGTAGTTAGGGTTCTGCAGTTGACCTCCTCACTCCATCCAGGAACCTCTGCAAAAAGTTCACAAATGTGGACATTGGGTCAGAAAGAATACTCTGCTGCCATTCGCTATTCAAGCCACTTGGGACAGGTATCAGAGAGCTGATGGTGCCAGGGGAATCACATTCCAACAAAAGAGAAGATCGGGCAGCTGATTTATGTTGTTGGTTTTAATAACTTAGCTATGAAATACTCTCCAAGCTAAAACGAAAAATGTATTTCCATGTATGGAGGTATATCTGACAAGCTATGATTTGCTTATAATTGGCTGTGTTTATATTTAATTAGATATTGAGAGATTTTCTTTTTAAAATAAAATGCATGACTATGTGTGAATGGTGAACTCCTGACAATCAAGGTCAACTGACTCGGAGCTTCAGCAAGTATTTTCCTTCCTCCGCCCCAGAAGCCTCTTCTTTCTGCTCCTAATGGTGGTGATTCATGCTGGATGTCAGCAGTCCTCCAGCATCTTGCCCAAGCAGACATTTCTCCTACGCAAGACTGAATGTCAGCAGACTATTCAACAACCCTTGATGTGAAGAGCCCAGTCCTGCTAAGCATCATAACAAGATAAAAATTCTGTCCTCATCGCTCTGTGCATACACAAATACATACATATAACCCAGTGGTTGTTGGTTAGCAAAAAGGAACCAGAATCTGGCCAATTTTTCCCTTGTTGCCTCAAAGGGCACTGAGGCCAATTGTAGGTGAGATGAATTAACTCCACACAGACCTTACTGACTTTGTATGGCTGAGTAACACGGTGGGCAGCTAATTCATGAGCTGAGGTTTTCAGCATTTCTTATAAATTAATTATTGGGACAAGAATTACACATTTTTTGTACGTTTTGTCAGGCAAGGCCAAATGCTGTGCTCATAGAGTCATAGAATTATACAGCACAGAAACGGGCCCATTGTGTCCATGCCAGCCATCAAGCACCGATCTATTCTAATTCCATTTTCCAGCACTTGCCCCTAGCCCTGTATGCTGTGGCGTTTCAAGTGCTCAGCTAAATACTTCTTAAATGTTGTGAGGGTACCTGCCTCTACCACCCCTTCAGGCAGAGTGTTCCAGATTCCAACCACCCTCTGGGTAAAAAAGTTTTTCCTCAAATCCCCTATAAACCTCCTGCCCCTTACCTTAAATCTATGCCCCCTGGTTATTGGCACCTTCGCTAAGGGAAAAAGTTTCTTCCTATCTACCCCATCTATGCCCCTCATAATTTTGTATACCTCAATCAGGTGCCCCCTCAGCCTTCTCTACTCTAAGGAAAACAACCCTCGCCTCTCCAGTCTCTCTTCATAGCTGAAATGCTCCAGCCCAGGCAACATCCTGGTGAATCTCCCCTGCACCTTTTCCAGTGAAATCACATCCTTCCTACAGTGTGGCATAGAAACATAGAAAATAGCAGCAGGAGTAGGCCATTTGGCACTTTGAGCCTGCTCTGCCATTCATTATGATTATGGCTGATCATCCAACTCAGTAACGTTTTCTCGCTTTCGCCCCATTAACCTTTGATCCCTTTAGACCCAAGAGCTATATCTAATTCCTTCTTGAAAACATACAATGTTTTGGCCTCAACTGCTTTCTGTGGTAACAAATTCCACAGGCTCACCACTCTCTGGATGAAGAAATTTCTCCTCATCTCAGTCCTGAAAGGTTTACCCCATATCCTTAGACTATGACCCCTGGTTCTGGACTCCCCCACCATCAGGAACATCCTTCCTGCATCTACCATCAAGTCCTGTTAGAATTTTATAGGTTTCTATGAGATCCCCCCTCACTCTTCTGAACTCCAGCAATATATTTATTTATTTAGAGATACAGCACTGAAACAGGCCCTTCGGCCCACCAAGTCTGTGACGACCATGGACCACCCATTTATACTAATCCTACATTCCTACCACATCCCCTCAATTCCCCTGCCGCCTACCTACACTAGGGGCAATTTACAATAGCCAATTTACCTATCAACCTACAAGTCTTTGGCTGTGGGAGGAAACCAGAGCACCCGGCGGAAACCCACATGGTCACAGGGAGAACTTGCAAACTCCACACAGGTAGTACCCAGAATCGAACCCAGGTCGCTGTGAGGCTGCGGTGCTAACCACTGCACCACTGTGCCGCCCAAATCCTAACTGTCTCAATCTCTCCTCATACATCAGTCCCGCCATTCCAGGAATCAGTCTGGTAAACCTTCGCTGCACTCCCTCTATAGCAAGAACATCCTTCCTCAGATAAGGAGACCAAAACTGCACACAATATTCCAGGTGTGGCCTCACCAAGGCCCTGTATAATTGCAGCAAGACATCCCTGCTTCTGTACTCGAATCCTTTCGCTATGAAGGCCAACATTCCATTTGCCTTTTTTACCACCTGTTGGACCTGCATGCTTACCTTCAGCGACTGGTCGCTGCATATTCCCCTCTCTCAGTTTATAGCCGTTTAAATAATTATCTGCCTTCCTGTTTTTGCTACCAAAGTGGATAACCTCACATTTATCCACATTATACATGCATTAGCCCACTCACTCAACTTGTCCAAATCACGCTGAAGCCTCTCTGCATCCTCCTCACAATTCACCCTCCCACCCAGTTTTGTGTGGCGACCAGAACTGTACACAGCATTCCAGCTGTGGACTAACTAGCGTTTTATACAGCTCCATTATAACCTTCCTGCTCTTATATTCAATGCCTTGGCTAAGAAAGGCAAGTATCCCATATGCCTTCCTAACCACCTTATCTACCTGTGCTGCTGCCTTCAGTGACCTCTGGACAAATACACCAAAGTCCCTCTGACCCTCTGTACTTCTGTACTTCCTAGGGTCCTACCATCCATTGTATATTCCCTTGCCTTGTTAGTCCTCCCAAAAGGTATCACCTCATACTTCTCAGGATTAAATTCTATCTGCCATTGCTCTGCTCATCTGACCAGCCCATCGATAGCGTCCTGTAATCTAAGGCTTTCCTCCTCACTATTTACAACACCACCAATTTTCGTGTCATCTGCGAACTTACTGATCATACCTCCTGTATTCACATTTAAATCATTAATGTACACTACAAACAGCAAGGGTCCAGCATCGATCCCTGTGGTATACCACAGATCACAGGCTTACAATTGCAAAAGCAACCCTCGGCCATCACCCTCTGCCTCCTGCCACAAAGCCAATTTTCGATCCAATTTGCCAAATTGCCCTGGATCCCATGGGCTCTTACCTTCTTGACCAATCTCCCATGCGGGACCATATCAAAAGCCTTACTGAAGTCCATATAGACTACATCAACAGCTTTACCCTCATCTACACACCTAGTCACCTCCTCAAAAAATTCAATCAAGTTTGTTAGACATGATCTCCCCCTGACAAAGCCATGCTGACTATCCCTGATTAATCTCAGCCTCTCCAAGTGGAGATTAATCCTGTCCCTCAGAATTTTTCCAATAGTTTCCCTACCACTGATGTTACACTGTAATTACCTGGTTTATCCCTACTACCCTTCTTAAATAATGGCACCACATTCGCTGTCTTCCAGTCATCTGGTACCTCTCCTGTGGCCAGGGAAGATTTGAAAATTTGTGTCAGAGCCCCTGCAATCTCCTTCCTTGCCTCACATTGCAGACTGGGATACATCTTTTTTTAATTTATTTTTTATTTTGAGATACTGAAACAGGCCCTTCGGCCCACCGAGTCTGTGTCGACCATCAACCAGCCATATATACTAATCCTACATTAATCCCATATTCCTACCACATCCCCACAATTCCCCTACCACCTACCTATACTAGGGGCAATTTATAATGGCCAATTTACCTATCAACCTGCAATTCTTTGGCTGTGGGAGGAAACCGGAGCATCCCGCGAAAACCCACGCGGTCACAGGGAGAACTTGCAAACTCTGCACAGGCAGTACCCAGAATCGAACCCGGGTCGCTGGAGCTGTGAGGCTGCGGTGCTAACCACTGCGCCACTGTGCCGCCCCTTGCGCCACTGTGCCGCCCCTAATCTGGGCCTGGGGATTTATCTACTTTTAAGCCCGTTAAAACCGCTAATACCTTCTCCCTTTCAATACTAATTTGTTCAAGTATATCACAATCCCCCTCCCTGATCTCTACACCTACATCGTCCTTCTCCACAGAGAATACAGACGAAAAGTAATCATTCAAAACCTTACCTATGTCCTCTGGCTCAACACACAGATTGCCACTTTGTTCCTTAATGGGCCCTACTCTTTCCCTGGTTATCCTCTTGCCTTTCATATACTTATAAAATGCCTTGGGATTTTCCTTTATCTTGTCTGCCAGTGTTTTCTCATGCCCCCTCTTGGCTCTCCTAATTACTTTTTTAAGTACCCCTGTACACTTTCTATACTCCTACAGCCTCCCTGAATCTGCCATAAGCCTCCTTTTTTTGCCTTATCCAATCCTCTATATCCCTTGACATCCAGGGTTCCCTGGATTTGTTGGTCCTACCCTTCACCTTACAGGCTAATCATTACTAATAGTCTATACACTGTGTATGTGTATGCATTACACTCATCACTGGATTGATTTCCAGTTTCAATTGATTTTTGATCAGTAGCCCATAGGAACCAAAAGCAATGCTAGTCAATGTCTTCAGCATTTGAGTCAGATTGTGATCTGTTGCAAATAAAGCAACTGTATTCACAGAGCTCAATTGAGCAGTTTAGCCTTTTTTATTTACTTGGCGCAAATTTATTTCCTCTTCTCCTGAAGGTACCTCAGGCTGGAGTATGGTTCCACAGGCAGCCCTGCAGTACCTAAAGAGCCTTGTTTCCCATGGGAGTCTGTGCTAACAGGCTATTGAGCAAGGAGGAGGGGAGGCATCATAATCAAGCCCAATCCTGATCTTGCACAACATCCACATGTTCTGGCAGAGATAGTGATCAGGAACCAAAGGATATTTTCTCCTTTGCTAAGATGTGCGACGGACAAATTGCTACTCCAGCTGAGATCAACTAACTCAGTAAACCAGGAATTGAACCTGAGGCTTTCTGTTGTCCAACTCTGAAAAAGATATTTTTTTAAATAAATTTTATCTATGAAAAGGTTAGTGGGAATTGTCGAGATGTCTGACCTTTATGCTGAGAGGACAGTACACAATTTCCCATTTGTGACAATGTTGCTATATTAAAATTACAACTGTAATTGCCTAAGATTGACATAGAGTTTGATGTTTTGCAACCGTGCCACTGACAAACCCTGATTATATTCCCTTACTCAGTTCCGTTGTATACAAAACAACCAGAATAATCTCTAGAGATCAGCATATTAAATAAATCTATTTCAAACTATAATTGAAAGTTTTCCATATTCATCAGCCCAAGTTTCAGAAAAGTGTAATGAAATGCCTTAAAATAGTGTTAATTACTGTCAATTTAACAAGTGCTGTCTATGCTGTTTAAAGGGGCACATGTGCAAATGTAAAGAAAAGCAAAGTGCACAAAGAAAGGGAAAAGACAGTCTGTATGCCACACTGACTGATGCTAGTCCTGATGCTGTCTTCTGATTCAGTTCTTATTTTCAGAACCAAGTAACCATTTCTCCCCTCTGCGGCTAACAAAAAGGATTACATTGAAGGAATATTATTCAAGAACTTAGCCTGTTTGAAATTGTCAGTGAGCAATCAAAACAATTGTTGCACTTATCACCATCTGGCTACATCATACTGCATTTTGCCCATATATTACTGGAATCTATATCACGGCGGCTTCTTTTTCAATATTTTTAGTTGTCATTTTGCAATGGGTTTGCTTTAGTAAAAGTAACAGCACTCGTGGAGTTGAAGCAACTAAATTCACACAGAAAATGCCAACAGGCTATGAAGTTCAGTTCAAATATTAAGCTTCACCCTGTTTCAGTTAGTAGGATTCTCACCTCCAAGTCAGGATGTTGTGGGTTCAAGACCCACTTCAAAGATTTGAATCATTAATTCAGGGTTTTTTTTAATTCAATGTGGGCATCGCTGGCATGGCAGCATTTGTTGCTCATCCCAAATTGCCGTTGACAACTGAGTGGCTTGCCAGGCCATTTCAGAGGGCAGTTGAGAGTCAACCCCAAGTTGTGGAGGGTCTGGAGTCACATGTTGGCAGACCAGGTAGAATCATAGAAAATTTACAGAACAGAAAGTGGCCATTTGGCCCATTGTGTCTGCGCTGGCCGAATAATGAACCACCCAGTAATATCCCACCTTCCAGTATTTGGTCCACAGCCCTGCAGGTTATGGCACTTGAGGTGCATATCCAGACACCTTTAAATGAGTTGAGGGTTTCTGCCTCAACTACCCTTTCAGGAAGTGAGTTACAGACCCCCACCACCCTCTGGATGAAAAAATATTTCCTTATCTCCCCTCTAATCGTTCTACCAATCACTTTTTATCTGTGCCCCCTAGTCACTGACCTCTCTGCTAAGGTAAATAGGCACTTCACATCCACTCTATTCAGGCCCTCACAATTTTGTATGTTTCAATAAGATCTCCCCTCAACCTTCTCTGTTCCAAGGAGAACAACCCCAGCTTATCCAATCTTTCCTCATAGTCGCATTTTTTCAGTCCCGGCAACATCCTCGTAAATCTCCTATGTACCCTCTCTAGTGCAATTACATCCTTTCTGTAATGAGGTGACCAGAACTGCATACAGTACTCAAGTTGTGGCCTAACCAATGAGTTATACAATTCCAGCATAACCTCCCTGCTCTTTGGTCAATAAAGGAAAGGATTCCATATTCTGGTCACAGACCTGAAACGATAACTCTGCTTCTCTCTCCATAGGTGCTGCCTGAACTGATGAGTATTTCCAGCACTTTCTGTTTTTATTAAAGGATTCCATATGCCTTTTTAACCATCTTATCGACCTGTTCTGCTACCTTCAGGGATCTGTGGACATTCACTCCAAGGTCCCTCACTTTCTCTATACCTCTCAGTATTCTCCCATTAATCGTGTATTCATTTGCCTTGTTTGACCTCCCCAAATGCATCACCTCACACTTCTCTGGGTTGAATTCCATTTGCCACTTTTCTGCCCACCTGACCAGTTCATCGTTATCTTCCTGCAGTCTACAACTATCCTCCTCGCTATCTACCACACGGCCAATCTTTGTGTCGTCTGCAAACTTCTTGATCATGCTCCTTACATTTACGTACAAATCGTTAATATATACCACAAAAAGCAGGGGACCCAGTTCTGAGCCTTGCGGAATGCCACTGGAAACAGCCCTCTGGTCGCAAAAACACCTGTCAACAATTACTCTTTGTTTCTTACCACAGAGCCAATTTTGTATACACCTTGCTACAGTTCCTTGGATCCCATGGTTTTTATTTTTTTCACCAGTCTGCCATGTGGGACCGTGTCAAAAGCCTTGCTAAAATACATGTAGACCACATCAACTGTACTATCCTCATCAATCTTCCTTGTTACTTCTTCAAAACATTCTACCAAGTTGGTCAGACAAGATCTTCCCTTAACAAATCCATGCTGACTATCCTTGATTAATCTGTGCCTTTCTAAGTGACAGTTTATCCTGTCTCTCAGAATTGATTCCAATAACTTGCCCACTGCTGAGGTTAGACTGACTGGCCTGTAATTATTCGGTCTATCCCTTGCTCCCTTTTCAAACAGAGGTACAACGTTAGCAGTTCTCCAATCCTCTGGCACCACACCGGTATCCAATGAGGACTGGAAAATTATGGTCAGACTTTCTGCTATTTCCTCTCTTGCTTCTTTTAACAGCCTGGGTTACATTTTATCCGGTCCTGGTAATCTATCAACTTTCAAGGATGTTAATTCCATTAATATTTCCTCTCTCCCTATGTTTATCACATTCAATACTTCACACCCCTCTTCCTTAACTACAATATCTGCATCATCCGCCCCTTTTGTGAATACAGATGCAAAATATTCATTAAGAACAATACATCTTCCGCCTCTACACATAGGTTACCTTTTTGATCTTTTATGGGCCCTACTCTTTCCTTAGTTATCCTCTTACTCTTAATGTATTGATAACAAATCTTTGGGTTCACCTTGATTTTGCTTGCCAATATTCTTTCATGCCCCCTCTTAGCTCTCTTAATTTCCTTTTTGATTCCACCCCTCTACTTTCTATACTCCTCTCGACTTTCTATAATAGAGTTCTTGATGTCTGACATAAGCTTTCCTTTTCTGCCTTATCTTACTCTATAAGCTCCTTGACATCCATGGGGCTTTAGATTTGGCTGTCCCACCCTTTTTCTTTGTGGGAACATGTTTACTCTGAACCCCTTGAATCTCCCATTTGAATGCCTCCCACTGCTTTGACACTGATTTACCTTCAAGTAGCTGTTTCCAGTCCACTTTCGCTAACTCACTCCTCAGCTTCGTAAAATTGGCCTTGCCCCAATTGAGAACTCTAACTCCTGTTCCATCCTTGTCCTTTTCCATAATTATGTTAAAACTGACTGAATTATGATCACTATCACCAAAATACTCTCCCACTGCCACTCCTTCCACCTGCCCATCTTCATTTCCTAAAAATAAGTCTAAAACTGCACCTTCTCTTGTTGGTCTTGCTACATAGTGGGCAAAAAAGTTCTCCTTAATACACCTCAATAATTCTGCTCCCTCAATTCCTTTCACACTAAAACTATAAGGACAGCAGATTTACTTCCCTAAAGTGAACCAGATGGGTTTTTACAACAATCAATGATAGTTTTGTGGCACCATTACTGAGACTAGCTTTCAATTTCAGGTATTTATTAATTAATTGAATTTAAATTCCACCAACTGCCATGATGGGATTTGAACCCATGTCCCCAGGGAATTAGCCTGGGCCTCTGGAATACTAGTACAGTGATATTACCTCTATGCCACCATCTTCTCCTCACTTCAGTGTAATACTGAGGGAGCACTCCACTGTTGGAGGTTCTGTATTTTGGATGAGACATTAAACTAATACCCATCTGGACTCTCAGGTGAACGTAAAAGATTCCAGGTTGCTATGAAAAGAAGAGTGGAGGAGATTTCCCTGTTGTCCTGGCCAATAATTATCCTTCAACCAAGATCATTAAAAAAGATCATCTGGCCATTATCTTACTGCTATTTGTCAGAACTTACTGGGCACAAAATGACTGCTGCATTTCCTACAATACAATAGTGACTACATTGCAAAAGTACTTCATTAGCCGTGTGGTGCTTTTTGAGGTCCTGACATCATGAAAGGCGTTATATGAATGCAAGTTCTTTCTTTCTTTAACGTTTCTTTCCTATTCACAAATGTTGATATTTACCAATAAGATTAAATAGTAACCTACCTCTAACTGACCTCCCCTATTAACTTCTGAAGAAGGTCTGTATGAAGAATGGGCATTCAGTGAGATGCCAAAAAGCTACTTGTGTCTATATTGCTATGTACCAGAAATGAGTCACTGTCTTCAGAAAGCAGTGGACTGAAGAGAAAAGGAAAAGTTCAGCTTTTGATCGCAGAGGGTGAGACAGATCTTCTGTGTTAATGTACAAATTAATCAACACAATATACAAATCACATTGGCTTACTTTGTAACCATTGATGGCAAATTACAATTCCTCAAAAGCTATGCATTGATGGCATTGCCTGATCAGTGTTCCAGTTCTTTTTCTCTATTCTGTTTTTCTGTCAAGTGGGTCGTGCGTTTTCACACTTTAAGCCTATTTAAGACAAGGATAGACATCTGGATCTTCCAGCTGTGCTGTTGCTCATCTGCTGCAGCTGAATGCTGCACAGAAGCTTTCAATATGCTTCAGCAAAACAAATGAAAATTATTTAACACCCTTTACTGCGGCTAAGTACTGGGGAAAAGATAATTAATTTGGGAGTCAAAAAATACAGTGAGATTTATGGACAACCGACGAGTATGAGAAAGAAATGATTTTCATAGAATAGTTACAACACAGAAGGAGGCTATTTGGCTCATCAAGTCTGTGTCAGAACTCTGCAAGAGCAATTTAGCTAGTCCCAACTCCTCCGCCTTTTCCTGTAACCCGGCAAATCTTTTTTCTCTTCAGGTGTTTATCCAATTCCCTTTTGAAAGCCAGAATTGAATGTGCCTCCATCACACTCTCAAGCAGTGCATTCCAGATCTTAACCACTCGCTACTTAAGAAAGTTTTTTCTCATGTCACCTTTGGTTCTTTTGCCAACCACCTTAAATCTGTTTCCTCTGATTCTTGTCCCTTCCACCAATGGGAACAATTTCTCTCTATCTACACTGTCTAGACCCCCTATGATTTTGAATACCTCATCAAATCTCCTCTTAACCTTCTCCTCTGAGGAGAACAACCCCAGCTTCTCCAATCTATCCATGTAACTGAAGTCCCTCATCCCTGAAACTGTTCTCATAAATCATTTCTGCATGCTCTCTAAAGCATTCACATCCTTCCTGAAGTGTGGTGCCCAGCATTGGACACAATACTCCAGTTGCAGCTGAACCAGTGTTTTATAAAGGTTCATCATAACTTCCTAGCTTTTGTACTTGTTTTATAAAGCTCAGGATCCCATATGCATTTTTAACCACTTTCTCAACCTGCCCTGCCATCTTCACCGATTAGTTCACTCATACCCCCAGGTCTCTCGGTTTCTCCAACCCCTTTAGAATTGTACCGTTTAGTTTATATTGCCTCTCCTCATTTCTCCTCTTTCTCCTTACCAAAATGTATCACTTCACACCTCTCTACATTCATATTTATTTGCCACATGTCTGTCCATTCTACCAGCTGACTTATATCCTCTTGAGGTCTATTCCTCTCTTCATAGTTGACAATAATCCAAGTTTTGTGTAATCTGCAAATTTTGAAATTGTGCCCTGTACAGCCAAGTCTACATCATTAATAAATATCCAGAAAAGCAGTGGTCCTCGTACCGACCCCTGGGGAACCCTACTTTGCTGCCCATTCACTTATTTTTCTCCCTTTTCCCAAGGTGGGGATTCATGTTGGTGGCTCAATATCGATGTGTTTCCATTTTAACAGGGCTAAGTGGATAGAAATCCGGAATGGAAAATATGGCTGATGCCACGAGAGGCCAAGACTTTACCAATTGTGATATCCTCACTGTTACCCAGTTGAGAATTAGCTAACTTAGTACAAATAAGGAATTAAACCCGGACCTTCCTGGTCTGTGCATCTTAGTATGACACTGTGCGGTTCAGTGAGGAGTCGGCAATTTCATATTCACTTGAATTTTCCAAGTAAGAAATACAAAAAAGAAACTCTAAGTAGAAGTAAGATTTTATGGAAATGGAATTAAGCTGAACTACCCCATGTGTGTATTTGGTTGAATGAATCCTATTGCCATGTAAATGGCACTGTTGCTCTGTCATAATTTTTCACTGCTTAGCTGAACTCCACAAACAAGGTTACTGCAAAGTTCCAGTCACATCGATATCTTGAAAATAAGAGTCTTTACGGTCGAATATTCACCCATCAATTGTATTAAAAAGTAATAACTTTATGGAATATATGACTGAATTTGGAAAAAAGTGTTTCACCAACTATCCCAGAGTTCTTTTTCTTTTTAAAAAGTAAAATGGAAAGCAGATGTTTGCTGATTAAGAGTCTACAGGGGATGGCAAAATGCCAAGGAACATGTCCTAAATTACAAGCAGCTGCTTACTAGGCTCAGTACCAGACTATGAACAGAGGTTGCACTTAATATCCCTATTTCTTGCTCAGAAGGCAATACATGACATTGATCACATTAAATAAGACATTTCAATGTACTGTTACGACTGAGGTGTGAGGAGTGCACTGTCTTTCTCTAGTTCCACTTCTCCACATGTCACAACATATATTTAAATGTTTACCCAGTTACCAATATGGTCAATCATATACTCTACTGTTTATCCCAGAATAAAATGCACCAACTAGGTTTCTTTAATAACAAAATTATCAGATTATTATAAAACAAGACTTATCCAGGAAAGATGCAAAATATTAAAACAGTTTGAAATATGAATGTAAATAGATATTTCCGTCTAGATACCCAACACAAACACACACACACGCCGGTTAGATAAAAATAAATTAAAGAAATTTTCTCTGCAGAAGTGCTTTACAAAAAAAGAAGACAAAAATAGAATACTTTGGCCAAATATTGTTAATTCTTGAAGGAGAAGGAGAAGATATGGAATGTTATCAGTTGTCCATTTATGCTGGCGTCCCAAATACATGTAGACTGCTGTCACTGGGATCTTTCTGGAGCAGTACTTTTCAAGCGGTGTCGAGAATTAATCTGGCAGGCTTTCCAGGAGAAATGTGGCTTCAAGGCTTTCAACTATCACTCTGGATTCACAGGGTACTTTTCAAAGAGGTGCAGAAAGATGAGCTGGGTATTTCTTTCAGCAGGCTACAAACCCAACTGCCTTCAAAACAGTCCACACCCCAACAGCAAGTCAAAACCTCCTGACCACCATAAATCTTGACATGTCACTTCTCTGTAAACAACTCCCCATGGCCACCAAGGTTCCTGTTGTTTATTTAGCTGAGGCATGTGACATCCAGCAAAGGTTGTTTTTAAACACAAAGCTCAAGTGTCTTCCCAGTGACACTTGTAAAATAAATCCACATCCATGGAATCCTTTCAATTCTAAAACATGAGTCCTCAAAAACAATTTAAAATGGAAGCACTTTCATAACAGTACTATATCTAAAACTTTTGAGGAAATTACAGGGAAGGAGAAGGACTTAAAAAATTACATTTTGGATGACTGTGTTCATCAAATTGAGGAAAATAGATGACATATTATGACTGATTTTCCTCTGGAGAATGCCAAAAATATGCACCAATTTTCTACATGCAAGTCGGAGGGATAGTGAGTGGTTCAATTATTCCATTGGGTCTTTGCCTTGATTGCAATACATGCTAATTTCCAGCCACACTGGAGGTGCAATTTGTTTCACCTAAAAGAGATTTTCCTCTTTAAATTATATTAAAATAGAAGTCAAATTATATCATCAGCCAGACTTCTTTTGTTTCACTGTTCAGAGGCAGGCCACAGCTATATAGATAGTTGGTGCTATCACTTTGGAGACTGGCTTTTATCAGAGACCCATTTGAAGAGGAAGATTGCAACTTTAAAATATTTCTGAAACAAGGTTGATGTTAGTTTTCAAAGTTTTTTTGCACTAGTGCATAATGTCTTCATTTGATTTAGGCAATACCTGGATTCTGACAACAGGATTTCCCTTTGACACTCCTTTATATTTGGCCAATGAGAAGGCAAAACAGATCATTTTGGATGCTGGGCATATTAGGCATCATCGCAAGAGGAGGGCACTTTTCTGCTGTTCCTCTATTGGCCACATCTACTAGCCACCAACAACCACACAACCATCTTCCTTTGTGCTAGGTATGACTCCAACCAGTGGAGAGTTTTCCCCCCGATTCCCATTAACTCCAGTTTTGCTAGGGTTCCTTGGTGCCATACTTGGTTAAATGCTGTCTTGTTGTCAAGGGCAATCACTCTCACCTCACCTCCTCATGATCCCAACCTTTGCATTGCTCTACTCAATCATAATTGAATGCAGCTAGTAAATCTGTTCTCAGGCCTGTAGGAGACTCTGTAACATGTTATTGAGACCAACTAAAGATCAGCTTGTGACAAACCATCAGCTTTTTCCGACCATTTTGAAAAAGCATCTAAAGCTTGGTTCTGCACCTTGTTCCAGACAATTCAAACAAAACACAGAACTCATCATTATTAGGAATAACAATTATTAACCTTCTCAAAATCACATTGACTCTCATATTTTCTTCATTTTTAATAAATCTGAACTCAATCTCTACTAATGGTGGCTAATATTTTCTCTACAATTTATGTTAAAACCAGTCTATTTGTGTGCAGATCTCCCAGTACAATGATATTAGCTTATAATTACTGCAGATTTCTGTCCAAACTTCCTAGCATTGTAATTTTTGGTCATTACAATCAGTACCAAGTGACCAACAGATAGTCTTCAGAGAAAAGGAAATAAAAACAGCAGGCAAGTCATTACTTTTAAACACTCCTGTGTATTAAGCTCAAGTATAACATGGGCAGAAATAGGGTGGGATAGTGGATTTAGCACACTCCTCAGACTCAGATACAATTCTAATCCACAGTAATGTGATGAACGCCTCCTCTCCCAGCTAAGCATAAGAATATTTTAATGATAAATTTGAAGGATTGCATGCATATGGTGCATCTGACCTCTACATCTCTTCCCCTGTTGACCCCACAGGAAAAGTCTCAAATTCATTTCTGGTCTATAGATAAATACCAAATCAAGAACAACACTTGCTTAACATGTTGTTTTAAGAAGCAATTAGGTATTAGCACAGATAATCAACCCCAGCCGGCAGATCAAGCTGTTTGTGAGCTATATTGGAATTGTTGAAGTCGCATATGACTACTCTCTACCCTTTCCTTCTTTGAAGCGTATCTTAATTATTGCAGTACTTTTAAATCAGCCTACTCATTGTGCTCAGGTGGTGGCCAGCAAGAGATTTCATAGCAGTTCTTGAAATCAATGGGGAGAAAACAATCTGCATGTGGATTAATTCTTCTGTTAAATGAAGTTTTCTGCAGAAGAGTCTTCATAGGGGAATTTCATCTTCCAATTTAATTGAAATCCTCTCAAGCAGTACAGGATTACATATCGTCCAAAAATCTAGAGGTAACTAAAATCTATGCAAAAACAGGCCAAAAAATATAATGTTATTTAAAAGTTTCATATAAAAAAAGGTTTAAAAAATTGCAAAAATAACCAAGCACGGTTCAGAGTTGGACTCTGATAACTATTTAACATTTGGGAATCTGTGATGTGGATTTACTTTAGTCATACAGTACTTGAAGTCAAACCAGGAATATACAGGTACAAGGCAAATTCCAGTGGCAGTTCAGACAGAAAGACAAGATCAAATGCTGTCTTTACATTAAGGAGGTTCAGAGTGTAGAGAGGATAACTGGAACAAGGCAGAAGAAGATCAACAACAACTTGCATTTACATAGCACCTTCACAACGGCAAAAAGTCGAAAGGCACTTCACAGGAGCATTCCCAAACAACATTTGACACCAAACCACAAAAGGAGATATTAGCGCAGATGACCAAAAGCTTGATCAAAGAAATAGGTTTTAAGAAGCATCCTTAAGGAGAAAAGAGAGGCAGAGTGCTTTAGGGAGGGAATTTCAGAGCTTTGGGCCTCGACAACTGAATGCCCAGCCACCGTTGGGGAAGCAATTAAAATCAGAGATGATCAAAAGGCCAGAACTGGAGGAGTCATAGAGTCATTCATGGCATAGAAGGAGGCCATTCAGCCCATCAAGTCCATTCTGGCTCTCTGCAGAGCAATCCAGTCAGTCCCACTCACTTGCTCAATCCCTGTTGCCCTGCAAGTTTATTTCTCTCGTGCCCATGCAATTTCCTTTTGAAATCATTGATTGTCTCTGCTTCCACCACCCTCATGGGCAGCGAATTCCAGGTCATTACCACTCGCTCTGTAAAAAAAGTTCTTCCTTACGTTTCACCTGCATCTCTTGCCCAAAACCTTCAATCTGTGTCCCCTAGTCCTTGTACCAGTTAATGGGAAGAGTTTTTCCTTGTCTAACTTATCTAAGCCTTTCATAATCTTATACACCTCGAGCAAGTCTCCACTCAATCTCCTTTACTCCAGGGAGAACAACCCAGCTTTTTCAACCTAACCTTGTAATTAAAATCCGCCCCCATCCCTGGAACCATTCTGGTAAAGCTCTGCACCCTCTCAAGGACCCTCACATCCTTCCTAAAGAGTGGTGACCAAAACTGGATGCAGTAATCTAGTTAGGGTCTAACCAGAGCTTCATAAAGGTTCAGCATAACTTCCCTGCTTTTGTACTCAATGCCTCTATTTATGAAGTCCAAGATCCCATATGCTTTGCTAATCACTCTCTCAATATGCCCTGCCACCTTCAAAGATCGATGCACATGCACCCCAGGTCCCTATGTTCCTGCACACTCTTTAGAACTGTGCCATGAAGTATATATTGCCTTATCCTACCCCTTCTGCCAAAATACATCATCTCATACATGTTTGTATTAAATTCCATCTGCCACTTGTTTGCCCATTCTGCTAACCTATCTGTGTCCTGTTGTAGGCAGTTTGTATCACCCTCACTGTTTGCCACACCTCCAAGTTTGGTATCATTGGCAAATTTTGAAATTCTACTCTGTATTCCAAGATCCAAGTCCTTTTTATATTGCAAAAAAAGCACTGGTTTCGGCACTGACCCTTGGGGAACACCATTGTCTACCATCCTCCAGTCTGAAAAACAACCATTCACTATGACTCATTGTTTTGTGTCCTTAAGCCAATTTTTTATCCAAATGGACACTGACCATCCTATTCCGTGAGGCTCAATTTTGTTAATCAGTCTTTTATGCAGTACTTTATCAAATGCTTTGTTAAAATCCAGACAGACAACATTCACCATAATCCCTTCATCAACCTTCTCTGTTACTTCATCAAAAAATTTAATTGGATTAATCAAGCATGTTCTGCCTTTTACAAATCCATGCTGGCTATCCTAAATTAACTCAAATCTCTCCAAGCGCCTGTCGACTTTTTCCTGATTATTGTTTATAAAGCCTTACCCACTACTGATGTTAAAGATATCTCAGAATGTCATCGGGCTGGAGGAGAATCCAGAAATAGGGAAGGCGAGAAAATGAAGGCATTTGAAAACAAGGATGAGAATTTTAAAATTGAGGCGTTGCTTAACTAGGAGCCAATGTATGACAGCAAGCACAGGGGTGTTGGGTGAACTGGACTTTGAGTGGTTAGGACAAGGGCAGTTTTGGATTACCTCAAATTTACAAAGGGCAGCATGTGGGAGATCAGCCAAGGATGCATTGAAATAGTCAAGTGTTGAGGTCACAAAGGCATGGATGAGGGTTTCAGCAGCAGATGAATTGAGGCGGGGTGGATTCGGGCGATATTACGGAGGTGGAAATAGGCAGTCTTAACGAAAGCAGGGGAAGGGGGTCAGGATGTGTGAGGGTGAGAAAGAAAAGGAAAAGGGTAAGGGAAAGGAGGAGGCATGAGACCAAAATATATTCATATTCCTCTTCATCAGATGCAGGCATCTTTCCTTATGTACTGTGCTCTGTTTATATTCAATTATCTGCAGCGAAGGGTTGGCTGAAGTCTGTTTATGTGAATGCCTTATGCAGCTAGTCATTTTACACTGCTGAAATGAGGTGTGCCTCTTTTTATATTCATACTGTATCATAATTCTTTACAGTATAACCAGCATTAGCTGTGAATCGCTATCATCTCGTTTATCCTTCCTTTCAAATGAAGAGACAAGCATCAGAAAAATATTGAATTTTTTTTACAATACTTTATAAAGAAAGCTATAATTAATATGGGTTAATTTTAAATTGGTTACACATTTAATCTACGTTTTTGATCTAAGTTCATTAATGCCCTATTTTTATTTACATCCTTTATCTACAAAATATTAAGTACATATTTGTCATTCAATAGCATTATTTTGACATTTATATAACTCCTTTTAACATCTTAAGAAATATGTTGAACCCTTCACATAGAACTAAATATTTTTGAAGTGCAATCATTGTTAGGTAGGCAACATAACGAGGAGCAAGACAAATTTTAGCATTGATTTTAAAAAACGAATGCCGCAAAATTTGGTTGCGTAGCATCCGTACTTTTGGCTGATGTTTGCCGCTTCAAATTCAATACAGCTTCCACGGTGCCGGGGACACTGCTGCTGATGCTCGTGCCAGACACCTTTTTAGGAAGGGCATTAGGGAAAGCACTGGAAGTATGTAGAGTAGGCAGATTATGATGTCAGTCAGAGTGTAACGCTGATTTGAAGCCAGTGGTACCGTTATTGACCTGAATGCTCCAACTAACACCCTCCCTTAAACTCACACATCTGAACATGTATTCAGCAGCAGGAAGGATTCCTCCCCACCATCATCCACCCCCTCACCACCAATCACCACCACCACCCCCACCCCCCAGTTCTATTTAAAGGAATCATCAACTACTTTCAGGTTAGTTGCTGATTGATTTTTATTGGATGCTGTCAAGTTTGTAGAATTGTTTAGGGGTTTGTATTGCTATTTAAAGTCCCTGAAGTCCGTAGGGAGTGGTGTGGCAAATACTGAAGGCCTTGGTTCTGACTTCAAAGGTTCTGCTAAGCCAACTTACTCCCACACATGGTGCAGTAGTTTGCATCCCCCTTGGCCTGCAGCAGGACAGGGACAATGAGCAGAGGCAACATAGAGGAGGACAAGCTGCTCGAAGAGGAAGGTGTGGGGGGTGGGGGGGGGGGGGGTGGTGGTGGCAGATAAGAGAAGGACTTTTAACATTTACATGCAGGATCTTCAGGGAGCACTTCCCTACCTATACCTCAGCTGGGAACAGACATCTCTGCCACCTGTTGCATCCAAACTGCAGCCTCAGAACCAGATGCGGATGGCATTGCCAGTGGCTGTGAAGGTGACCATGACCGTGCGCCAGGCTTCTTTCAGGCTCAAGCAGGTGATATTTGCAACATCTCCCAGCTCGTTGTCTGTTGAGGCTCTGTGTGCAGAGAGAGCTGAATACATTCCATTCTCTCTTGCCAGAAAGAAGCAAGCAGCGAGAGCACATGACTTTGCCAGGATTGCACTGCTTCTATGCAGTGCTACCCCAGTGGCTGCACCATGGCTGGTGGAAGGCTGCTGACTTTCAGTGGGGGAGACGACATATGGCCTTGCAGAACAATCTTGACCAGTTCTGTGACTAGAAGGCCTGCCTTCAGACTGCACCACCTTTGCATGGGAGGCAGCAGCCTGGGCTGTTTGGCTGACAGGCAACAGCAACAGCACTGGCGGAGCGGCATTGGTGGGTGAACAAATGCTGCCATCCTGAGTGAAGACAGTAGACTTGTGCTCCACGGATCCACTGCCACTCCCACAGGATTCACCTGAGCAGTACAAGCAATGTGTTGGAGGACAAATTGCTGGGCTGCTGTGACATTCTGCAAGCTCTTTGAACACTGCTATCCACAGCTATGGTGGCAGCAGTCTGTGCTAATGCAACAGCAAGCCGAACTTGCATGACTTCAGTCTGAGCTTCCACTGCAGCACCTAGACGTTGGGTGGCTTCTGCTTGTGCTGCAATGGAAGATGAGACATCAGCCATCCTCTTGCAGGAGAAGCTGACACACAGCAGCAGGGAGAATATGATAACAGGTGGCAATCCTACCTTTATCCAAAGGCTGACACCAATGGAAGAGGCTGCCATCAACATCATTCGCAGCTCTGGAGATGGCTAGGCTGGAGGTCACATAGTGGGGTGCTCAGTTAACTTCACTTCCATTTCTTTCTACTCCACTCTCTCACACACTCAGCATTACAATTTGGTGGTATGTTACGCTGCACTCATTTGCAGGAACTGGTGGCAGCAAGGCGGGCAGAGAAGAAAATGGCATTGGGTTCCTGGCAATGTCACCTGACCCTTGTTAGAATATACTTATGAGACCCCGCCCCCTGCCCACCTTTTTTTTTCTGGCTGGAGCTCTGGACGCCTAACTCAAGGTCCGTTTGAAATCAGAATGGGTAGATAAGTAGCAGTAAGCTGACAGTTCTGTTCCACGAGATTTTGGTCTCACTACCATCCCATTTTTAGGGACAAATGAAGCAGTGGCAACATGAAAATTAACCTCACACTTTTTGAATTTGCATTTAGAGTCATACAGCTATTTACGTCACAGAAGGAGGCCATTCGGCTCATCAAGTCCATGCTGGCATTTGATATAAATTTAGAAAAGTCAGAAATCTACAGATCAAGAAATAGACACTAAGTCCACGTAACAGAAGAGCTAGAAGCACAACCATACAAAGTGACAATAAATTAACAATATCAATGGGAAGTAAGAAATTTATGCCAAACAGGAAACAGCAGGGCAAGACATGTATGGAGGAGGGGTTAAGAGAAGGAAATAGTGAATTTCCACGTCACACAATGCCATTAAAATCTACTTGAGAATTGCTCCTGTACAAAGCTTGCATCACTAATTCAGAACATGTCCATCACTGTATAATATTCCACAGTACCTGAGTTATGATGGTGAGAAATTAGCCAGGATTCCTGCTCCCAGTTGATGCTCACTGGTCCTTGCTGTAACATGTGCATGTTTGAATATCAGGTGAACACAGGATAGGGGGCTGTTGGTTGAGTTGCTCATCCCTGTTTGTAGTTTAATTGTGCTGACTCTCGAGGCTCAGTCATGGAGAATGACAACTTGACCAGACGTTGGAGAGCTGCAACGCGGAATTATACCCAATAGGACTCAACACCTTCAGGATCGTAAGGAAAAATAATCTATCAGGGTAATGTTCCTTTAGCTGGGTGCACAGAAGGCTTGTTACATTTCTGGAATACGCCGAATGTTGACTTCATAGCAGCTAAGGTTAGAGTTAACTGCACTTTAATTAGGCAAGTAATGATCAGCTTAAGAGGAAAGTGGGTAGGCTATGATTTCTATGGACTAGGCATATAAATAATTTGTACTACTGGAAATAAACCACGACAAAATATAAATGCTATCCATAATACAGCACTCAGTGAATACAGAATAAATGGCACATAACTTTCAAAACAGTAAAGGTAATGCAAGCAACAGCATGTTCATTATTTGAGATAGCTAAAGCCTTCAGTTGTAATTGTAATTGTCATATAACACTAGGACACATATTTACTTTAGAGTACTGAATGTTATGCATATGAATTTAAAAGAGAATGACATAGATCTGAACATGTGGGAGCCAGCCAAAATAGTGCAGCATAGTCACTAGGATGTCAGCAGGGATGAGGGGATATAGTCATAAAGGGAGACTTAAGATGCTAGAGTTTTGCCCACAAGAACTAAGAAGGTTGAACAGGTGACCTGATAAAAATCTTCAAAATTATGAAGAGTTATAATAAGGTAAATAACAATGAATTATTTCCACTGATCAGTGGATGGAAACAGCACAAAAATAATTAACATGGATTTTAAAAATACCTTTAAAATCATTAGAATGCGGAATTCTCTGCCACAAATCATTGTTGACAGAAAAACTATGCGTTTTTTAAAAAAGAGAGTTGAGTAGTTGTTTGCAAAACAATATTAAAGGATAAGGCGAGGCAACATGAGAGTGAAATTAGTCTAAAAGGGTCATGTGGAGAAAAACACTGGCACAGACTTGATGGCAGAATGACCTATTTCTGGATTAAACATTCCACAATTCTTTGATCTCCATTTCATGACCTGTGTACCATACCATCATCAAATGCTTTCTTGCTGGTCTCCTTATCTCTGCTATTCACAAACTTCAGTTAGCCGTGAACTCTGTGCTGGAAGTCATAAGGTCCCACATACCAATCACTCTCATCCTTGCCAATCTACTGGTTCCCTGTACCCTAATAAATCAATTTTATTCAATCCTTCTGCTCATGCCCCATGACCTGACTTTTCTTGGTATATGGGGAGAGAGGCAATTATTTCAAGTATGATTTTAACTGTCATACATGGACTATGCCCATTTCTCTTTCTTCCAAGCTTTCTCATGTTGCATCTGAGAAATCTCTGTCAGACCCATGCTCCAAGCCATATCCTTTGTTCTTCTAACCTTCAACCCTTCCTTATTTCCTGTTCAGTCCACTACACTATTGGAGGTTTTCAAAAGCATCCTAAATAACATATGTTGTGAACTGTGCTTTAGATCTCTTCGCCTTAATCTTTTTACATACTGCTCGGTGTCCACATCTCTCTGCCTAGCACATTGAGGTTGACTTTCACCTTTGCCACCTGGTCAGTAATCTGGTGGAGCACAACATTCACCCTAGAAAGTGCCTGATGCTATTTCCATGGAACTCAATAGAATGGAATTCAGGCGGGTTCTATAAAGAGTGAGCTATCTGCCCACCAGATCACTGCCCATGTGGTGTTTGACAAAAGTCTACCCCATCGCCTATGTGAGGAACACTATATAAACATCAGCTATTGTTGCTGTAGATATAACAAGGCATTGGACACCCATGCATATACATATTTACCCTTGCAGCGCTTCGTTGCCTCAAATCTAGGGCCTTCCATTGCTATTTAATGCAGAGAAGTGTGAAGCGATTCATTTTGGTAGGAAGAATGAGGAGAGGCAATACAAAATAAAGGGTACAATTCGAAAGGGAGTGCAGGAGCAGACGGACCTAGGGGTGTATGTGCACATTGATGCTGGCAGAGTAGGTTGAGAAAGTGGTTAATAAAGCATGCAGGATCCTGGACTTTATTATTAGGGGCATAGAGTACAAAAGCAAGGAGTTTATGATAAACCTGTATAAAACATTGGCTTGACTTCAGCTGGAGTATTGTGTCCAGTTCTGGGCACCACACTTTAGGAAGGAAGTGAAGGCAGAGGCTACAGAAAAGATTCATGAGAATGGTTTGAAGGATGAGGAACTTCAGTTACGTGGATAGATGGGAGAAGCTGGGGCTGTTCTCCTTGGAGAAGAGAAGATTAAGAGGAGATTTGATAGAGGTATTCAAAATCATGAGGGCTCTGACAAGAGTAGATAGAGAGAAACAGTTCCTGTTGGTGGAAGGATTGAGAACCAGAGGACACCGATTTAAGGTGATAGGCAAACGAAGCAACATAAGGAAAAACCTTTTTTATGCAGCAAGTGGAATGCACTGCTTGACAGTGTGATGGAGGCAGATTCAATTCTGACTTTGAAAAGAGAATTCGACAATTATCTGAAGAGAAAAAACTTGGAAGGCTACAAGGAAAAGGCTGGGTGAATGGGTCTCTTGGAGAGACCCGGAATGAACACCACAGGCCGAATGACCTCCTTCTGTGCTCTAACCATTCTGTGATGTCCTTCAGATCAATGAAGCTTTTACCTAATGAGCTATCAGAGAGGGACTTTTCCAAATGCTGTCAAATAAGGTCCAAAGTGGAAGCAGTCCAAATTCTTCAATGCTTTACAAGAGAAAGCAGAGCCTGCTCTATCATCTGAAACACCTACTTTAACTGCAGGATCTTGGCATTTCACCAACTGGCAATTCCAGCCTCCAGAAACGCCCATATCCATGAACTGAAGTTTGATTTTCTACCAAAATAAATATGAATTATCTGGAAAGGTGGTAATGGAATATCATCAGGCTGACAGTTTGGTCTTGGCAGCTCACTTGTCAGTACAAGTTAATGCAGTTAATGCATGCACAATTATCATTGAAACTTGAATGTGACTTTAGTAAGGGGGCAGGAAAGAAGAGCAATTAACTAAAGAAAACTAGGCACACACAACATTCCAGTTCTGTTCATTGAAAAGTCTCAGCATATAGCAAGTTATTTTGACCCTGTTCACAAATGATCTTTTGAGGCGTCAGTTTCTCCGAACTTCAGTCAATACAAAGTATAATTGGGCAGTGCGTAAAATGTGCGGCCAATCCAATACCGTCCATTTTACACCATTGCCGAAAGTTAAAATTACCCCCAAGCAGTCTAATGTGGTGCTCCTTGCTAAGAGGATCCTGTATAAAAAGTGAATCCACCATCAGACAATCCACAGGGTGAGCACACACAACAGAACCTGGTCTCAAAAAAGTACCAGCGACATGTAAACAGAACTCAGGAGACAAGGAGTGTCTTTTCAAACACTTCAAATACAGGAAGTCGAAGGAGGCGTGTTAGGGCAGGAAAATGAAATTGCATCTCGTTCTCCTTGTGGTGTCATTGTGCACTCTTTCCATCTATTGCAATATGAAATAGAAGAATTTTAAATAAATAAAACAAAGATGAACTCTCAACATCACAGGTGAAAATTTATATCCCTTTTCTATTAGAATTGCTTTTATTTGAAGTGGTTCTAGAATACAGTGACAAAATACGAAAACATTAGCAAACTTGCAGAATGGATGTGTATGGCAAATGAATTTCAATTTAGGTAAGTGTCAGGTGGTGCATTTTGGTAGGAGGAATAAGGAGTTCACTTACTCTAAATGGCACCGAGCCACAAAGGGATCGAAGGGTAAAATTCACAAATCATTAAAAGTAGCACTGCAAGTTAACAAAGCCACAAATGGGCAAAGTGCTGAGGCTCATTTCTAGTGGAACAGAAATGAAAAGCAGAAAAGTTATGTCAAATTTATGTAGAACCTTGGTTTGACCACACTTACAGTGCTGTGCATAATCACATTATAAAAAGAATAAAAAAGCAATAGAAAAAGTTCAAAGAGATTTATAAGGTTTAATACCAAAACTCAGTAGTTATAACTAAGCAGGCTGTGGCTCTTTTCTCTTAAAAAAGAGAGGACTGAGAGGTGACTTGATGGATTAAAATTATGAAGGGTTTCGATATGATCGACAAAAAGAAAGTGTTGGGGAGTTCAAAACTCGGGGCCATAGATATAACAATATAACATCATCACTAATAAATCCAATAAAGAATTCAGGCAAAATTTCTGTATTTATTTAATTCTTAAGTTTATTTCGGTTAAGTCAGTTAATAGTCTAATAAATAGAGTAATGGCAGGGCATCTCAGTTCCATAGAGTGCACATCCTGTTCCATGTGGGGACTCCAGGATGCTTCTCGTGCCCAGACCAACAATATGTGCAGGAGATATTGTCAGCTGGAGCAGCTCGAGCTACGGGTTTCGGAGCTTCAGCAACAGCTGGTGTCACTGTGGTGCATCTGCGAGGTTCAGAATTTTGTTGCTCAGCATGTTTGTGGATGTGCTCACCCCACAGCTTAAGAGTGTGCAGGCAAAGAGGGAATGGGTGACCACCAGACAATCAGGGAGGACCAGGCAGGTAGTACAGGAGTCTCACTCTCCAAACAGTATTCTGTTCTGACTACTGGTGAGAGGAATGGTTCCTCTGGGGAGTGCAGCCAGAGCCAAGACCACGGCACCATGTCTGGCTCAGCTGTACAGGGAGCAGGAGGAAGATTGGGAAAGAAATAGTGATAGGGAATTCGATAGTAAGGGGAACAGACAGGCATTTCTGCAGGCACAGACATGAATCCAGGATGGTATGTTGTCACCGAGTGGCTGCAGAGCACCCTAAGGGAGGAGGATGAATCAGTGGTCGTGCTCCATATTGGTACCAACGATATAGGTAGAAAGGGGGATGAGGTCTTTCAGGCAGATTTTAGGGAGCTAGAAAATAAAGTAGCAAGCAGGACCTCAAAAGTAATAATCGCCAGATTGCTCCCAGTGCCAAGTACTGGAATACAGAAATAGGAGGAGAGAGAAGATGAATGTGTGACTGGAGAGATGGTGCAGGGGGGAAGGGTTTTGATTCCTGGGATATTGGGACTGGTTCTGGGAGAGATGGGACCTGAACAGAGCTGGGATCCATATCCTTGCAGAGCGATTTGCTTGTGCTATTGAGAAGGGTTTAAATTAACTTGGCAGGGGGATGGGAACCAGGAGGTAACATTAGAGAGGAAAAACGAGATGCACAAAGAATTGGAAGAGACAGATAGCACTAGAGTAAGAAATAGTAAAAGATTAGGTGGGGTCAGAGTAAGGGGGAATGCAGTAGGCCAAGATTAGGTTTACAGTGCATGTATGTGAACACATGGAGTGTAGTAAATTAGGTTGGTGAGCTGCGGGCGCAGATAGCCACATGGGAATATGATGTCATAGCGATAACGGAGACCTGGCTCAAAAAAGAACAGGACTGGATATTAAATATTCTTGGATACAAGGTGGTCAGGAAAGATTAGGAAGGAAGGAAAGAAAGGGGGTGAGGTGGCAGTACTAATTAAGGAGAACATTACAATGCTAGAGAGAAAGGATATCCTAGAGAGATCAAGGACAGAATCTATTTGTCTGGAGATAAGAAACAATACAGGTACCATTACACTACTGGGTATATTGTACAGTCCAAGTTGGTTGGCATCCTTCCATCTATGAAAGATGATGGACATGCAGCTAACAATCCATTTAGGTGGGGTGTCTTCTCTTGTTGCACCTTTGCTGATGGCTGTGAAGGCCAATCCTTGAGAGGTAGGTTCTGCCACAAGTGCTGCACGTGAAGCTGCCAAGTGATACTGTGAGTTGTTGTTTTTGACATTGGTGCCTGTTGCCAAGCTGCTGTAGCAACTGGTTGTCGTGGTAGTGCAGGATGTGTCGCCATTTCCCTCTTTCTCCAGCTAGTGACTTCCAGGTGCAATAGTCAACATTTAGGGCCTTCATGTCATGCATGCAAGCATCCTTGAAGCGGAGCTTTGGGTGCTCCACTGGTCGTCTGGCCCCGGCTACCTCAACATACAGAAGGTCCTTGGGTATGCGACCATATACCATCTGGCAGACGTGTCCGATCCACTGAAGCTGCCTCTGTTTGATTGGTGCCAACACACTTGGGAGCTCTGCCTTTGAGAGGACTGCTGCATTTGTGATTTTGTCCTGCCAGGATATGCCCATAATGCACCGCACACAGCAAAGCTGGAAATTATTGAGCTTCTTTTCCTGGTAGCTGTTAAATCACCCATGTTTCACAGCCATACAGCAAGATGCTAAGAACACAGACCCCATAAACCATCAGCTTGATCCTAAGGTCCAGCCTGGTGTTATCCATGCACGTTTTGCAATACGGCCAAAGGTGGTAGCTGCTTTCCCTATGCATGTATCGTGGCCACTAAGTAGTGGGAAAGATACAGAGGAACAAATTTGCAGGAAGTTAGAGAGAGGTACAAAATTATAATGTGGGACTTCAATTATCCTGACATAAACAGTGATAGTAATAGCTTAAAGGGCAGACAGAGAAAGAGTTTCTAAACTGTGTTCAGGATCATTTTCTAGATCAGTATGTTTCCAGTACAACAAGGAAAGCAATATTGCTGGATTTGGTCCTGGGAAATGAGGTGGATCAAATGGATCAGTGTCAGTAAGGGAACATTGAGGACACAATGATAATAGTATACTAAGTTTTAGGTTAGCTATGGCAAAGGACAAGGAGCAATCCCGACTAAAAATCATTACTTGGGTAGGGCCAATTTCAATGGGATGAGAAAGGATCTGGCCCAGGTAAATTGGAATCCAAGATTGGCAGGCAAAATTGTAACTGAACAATGGGCTGGCTGCCTTTAAAGAGGAGATGGTTTGAGTACAGTCGAGGTACATTCCCATGAGGGGGAAAGGTAAGTCAAACAAAGCCAGAGCTTCCTGGATGATGAAAGAGATAGAGAGTAAGATGAAGCAGAAAAAGGGTGCATATGACAGATGTCAGGTTGATAATACAAGTGAGAACCTGGCTGAACATAGAAAATTCAGAGATGAAGTGAGAAAGGAAATAAGAAAAGCAAAAAGAAGATATGACAAGAGACTGGCAGCTGACATAAAAGGGAATCCAAAAGTCTTTGAAAGGCATATAAACAGTAAAAGTGTGGTAAAAGAGGAGTGGGGCCGATTCAGGGCCCAAAAGGGGATTTACGCATGGAGACTAAATGAGTACTTTGCATCTGACATTACGAAGGAGGAAGATGCTGCCAAAGTCGTAGTGAAAGAGGAGGTAGTTGAGACACTAGATGGGCTAAAGATTGATAAAGAGGAGGTATTAGATTGGCTGGCTGTAATTAAAGTTGAAAGGCCACCAGGACCAGATCAGATGCAACCGAGGATACTGAGGAAAGTAAGGGTAGAAATTGTGGAGGCACTGGCTATAATCTTCCAATCCACCTTAGAGACAGGGATGGTGCCAGAGGACTGGAGAACTGCAAATGTTACACCCTTGTTCAAAAAAGAGTGCAAGGATAAGCCCAGCAATTACAGGCCAGTCAATTTAACCTCGATGGTGGGAAAGCTTTTAGAAATGATAATCCGCAACAAAATTAACAGTCACTTGGACAAATGTGGATTAGTTAAGGAAAGCTAGCATGGATTTGTTAAAGACAAATAGTATATAGTTAACTTGATTAAGTTTTTTGATAAGGTAACAGAGAGGGTTGATGAGGGTAATGCGGTTGATGTGGTATAAATGGCCTTTCAAAAGGCCATTTGATAAAGTGCCATATAACAGGCTTGTCAGAAAAGTTGAAGCCCATGGAATAAAAGGGACAGTGGCAGCATGGATACAAGGTAGGCTGAGTGACAGGAAACAGAGACGTTTTTTCAGACTGGAGGAAGGTATAGAGTGGGGTTCTCCAGGGATTAGGACGACTGCTTTTCTTGGTCTGTATTAATGACCTTGACTTGGGAGTGCAGGGCACAATTTCAAAATCTGCAGATGATATAAAGTTTGGAAGTGTTGTTAACTGTGAGGTAGATAGTGATAACCTTCAGGAAGATATGGACAGGCTGGTGGAATGGGTGAACACGTGGCAGCTGAAATTTGATGCAGAGAACTATGAAGTAATACATTTTGGTCAGAAGAACAAAGAGAAACAATATAAAACAAATGATACAATTCTAAAGGGAGTACAGGAGAAAAGAGATCAGGGGTATATGTGCACAAATGGTTGAAGGTGGCAGGGCAGGTTGAGAAAGTGGTTAATAAGACACATCCTTGACTTTATAAATAGAGGCATAGAGCATAAAAGCAAGGAAGCTATGGCTAACCTTTATAAAGCACTGGTTCGGCCTCAACTGGAATATTGGGTCCAATTCTGAGCCCTGCACTTTACGAAGGATGTGGAGGCATTAGAGAGGTTGCAGAAAAGATTTACAAGAATGATTTCAGTGATGAGGGATTTCAGGTAAGTGTGCTAAACTCCAGAAAGCTTGTAATGCAAGGATAATGCTGGAGCCTATGTTTACTCAGTTTCACATTTATTGTAGAGTAAAATGATTAAAAACATGCAACTCCTCACTCAAACCCTCCACCAGTCTCAGTGTGTCTGCCTATAAGTGCTCAAGTAAGACCCCAATTAACACCCTCCACCTGCATATAGTCAAACAATTGATACACAATTAACAGATTAACAGATTCTCTTCTTTCTTTTATAATACAACTTGGATTAACATGCTCAAAGAGCATTTCAAAATAAATTCTATATTATGTACAAAGTATTACATTGTGAGACGCCCCTCCTCTAGCGCCCCTAACAATTTCTTTGTACTAGCTTTTCTTTTTTGTCAAACAATCAGATAGCTGATGACTTGCATCTACCCCCCACTCTACCACTACCATCAAGCCAGGGGACCAACCCTGGTTCAATGAAGAGTGCAGGCGGGTGTGCCAGGAGCAGCACCATGCATACCTAAAAGTGAGATTTTTTAAAAATTCATTCATGGGATCGCTGGCTGGGCCAGCATTTATTGCCCATCCCTAATTACCCTTGAGAAAGTGATGGTGAGCTGCCTTCTTGAACCGCTGCAGTCCATGTGGAGTCGGGACACCCACAGTGCTGTTAGGAAGGGAAATCCATGATTTTGACCCAGCAACAGTGAAGGAATGGCGATGGTGTGTGGCTTGGAGGGGAACTTGCAGGTGGTGGTCTTCCCATCCATCTGATGCCTTTGTTCTTCTGGTTGGTAAAGGTCGCGGGTTTGGAAGGTGCTGTCGAACAAGCCTTGGTGCGTTGCTGCAGTGCATCTTGTAGATGGTACACACTGCTGCCACTATGCATCGGTGGTGGAGGGAGTGAATGTTGAAGGTGGTGGAAGGGGTGCCAATCAAGCAGGCCTACACTACACTACCCTCATCAATCCTCCTTGTGACTTCCTCAAATAAATCAATTAAGTTAGTAAGGCATGGTGGATAGGCTGGGGTTGTTCTCCTTGGAACAGAGAAGGCTGAGGGGAGATCTGATTGAAATATACAAAATTTTGAGGGGCCTGGATAGAGTGGAGATGAAGGGTCCATTTACCTTAGCAGAGAGGGGGCATAGATTTAAAGTGATTGATTGAAAAATTAGAGGGAGATGGGGAAAACGTCTTCGCCCAGAGGGTGTTGGGAGTGTGGAACTCACTGCCTGAAAGGGTAGTTGAGGCAGAAACCCTCAACTCATTCAAAAGGATCCTGGATATGCACCTCAAGTGCCGTAATCTGCAGGGTTACTGACCAAATGCTGGAAGGTGGAATTAGAATGGGTGGATCGTTTTTTGGCTGGCACAGCCACAATGGGCCAAATGGCCTCTTTCTGTGCCTTAAACTATCTATGATTCTACTATTGCCGGAATATTGTCAGGGCCCATAGCCTTTGCAGTATCCAGTACCTTCATAGAAATCCTAGAAAGTTTCTTGATCTCACGTGGAGTGAATTGGATTGGCTGAAGACTGGCATCTCTGATGCTGGGGACCTCAGGAGGAGGCCGAAGATGGATGCAAATGATTCAGCCTTGTCTTTTGTACTGATCTGCTGGACTCCCCCCATCACTGAGGATATGAATGTTTTTGGAGCTTTCTCCTCCTGTCAGTTGTTTAATTATCCACCACCACTCTCGACTGGATGTGGCAGGACTGCAGAGCTTAGATCTGATCCGTTGGTTTTGGGATCGCTTAGCTCTGTCTATCACATGCTGCTTCCGCTGTTTTCTGGTGGGTTATGACCTTTCTTGTAAAAAGCCTGCTGGAAAACCCTGAGTCTGTTGGGAAATCGCTGTTCCCAATGTCAGCAACTGTCAGCTGTGAAACTGACAGCGATCTTATTTAAAAGAACTGACCAACCATTTGCTAAGCATTCCGCTCTCTGCAACTGTGAGAGAGAGGGAGAGGTGGGGGGAGAGAGGGAGAGAGGTGAGGACAGATGGTGGGGGGGGGGGGGGGGGTGGGGTGTGGAGAACAGAGAATGAGAGAAAGAGGAGAGAGAGAGAGAGAGAGAGGGGACACAGAGAGAGAGAGAGAGAGAGAGAGGGGACAGAGAGAGAGAGAGAGAGAGAGAGAGAGAGAGAGGTGGGACAGAGAGAGGGGGGACAGAGAGAGAGAGAAGGGGGGAGTGGGGGTGTTATAACCAGGCGAGGAAGGGATCTCTGGCTCCCCTTTTGCCCCTTCTCTGGTTTGACTTCAACAGGGTCTATTCTTATAACACAGTGATTTAGCTTACCACCTCAGTGAGTACTTGCTAACTGTTCTTCTAATTATAATTGCAAATGAACCAATCAGACAGGTTTTCTTGAGTTTAAACAAGATGTAAGCTTATTCATCTTATCAGTCTAAACTGGTTAAAATTACTATAATACACGACGCACCACACTCACATTCATACAAGAGGCACACACACAGATAGTTACAGAGGGGAAAAACAGATTTGGGAGGTTCGAGTAGAGTCCTTAATAAAAATGGAATTTAAATACAGAAGTGTAGTCCCAGAACCTTTAGTTGAAATTGAAGTCTTGCAGTCTTTGCTGGGCCACGTGCACAATTTGGGCTTGTTTCTCTGGTTCCAGAAGGCTGAAAAGAGGCTTTATCTGTCCTATTTTGCTGACTGTGAGGATCTGTAGATTTGAGGTTAAGCTGCAGCTGACACTCCCCTGGTACTTTGCCAGAGAGGGAGAGAGGAGATGCTCCTTTCCTGGAGTTCAGTTACAATCGGCTTTGAAAAATACAATTCAGAAAACCACAGAGTTACACAGGTAATCACGTCATGTGACCACCTCTTTGTTTGAAACAGACATTTCTGAAAGGTTTTTTGAAATTCAAAGTTCTTCTTTCAAGCTGTGCAAACATACTTGGTGGGGGGGGGGGGGTGGCGGTTTGGCTTTCAAAGTCAGTGGGTGTCAATGGCTGTTGACGTCCAATGTTGACAAAACTATTCTAGTTAACTGAATCAGGAAGCATCCTCATCGTTCTGGCTAGACTGGGTAATCACCTCGGTCTCCCAGCCGGCCTTTGGTTTCTCATATGCAAATTGGGAGGACAGAGAGAGAGGGAGACAGAGAGGAGGGAGACAGAGAGAGAAGGGGGACAGAGAGACAGAGAGGGGAGACAGAAAGAGAGAAAGAGAAAGGGGGACAGAGACAGAGAGAAAGGGGGAGAGCGGGCAAGAGACAGAGAGGGGGAACAGAGGGAGACGGGGGAATAGAGAGATGGGGGGACAGGGGGACAGAGACAATGGGGAACACCGAGAGGGGAGCGGGGAACACTGGAGACAAGGGGGGGTGGGGGGCTGAGGGGGAGAGATACAGAGAAGGGGGGTGAAGAGGGACAAAAGAGGGGTGAAGGAGACAGAGAGAGGGGGGAGAAGGAGACAGAGAGAGGGGGGAGAGGGAGAAAGAGAGACAGACAGACAGAGGGGAAGAGAAAGAGAAAGAGAGAGAGAGACAGAGAGGGGAGAGAGCGGGGAGAAAGAGTCATTTACTTACAGCACAGAAGGCCATTCTGTCCATCAAGCCCATGCTGGCTCTCCACAGAGCTATGCAGTCAGTCCCACTCCCAAGCTCGATCCCCGTAGCCCTGCAAGTCTATTTCTCTCAGGTGGCCATCCAACTTCCTCTTGAAGTCATTGATCGTCTCTACTTGTGGGCAGCAAGTTTCAGGTCATTACCACCTGCTGCATAAAAAAGTGCTTCGCCATATTTCCCCTGCATTTTTTGCACAAGACTTTCAATCTGTATCGCCTAATCCTAGAGGCAGCGGCGGGGGGATGGGGGGAGAGAGAACGAGACACACATACACACAGAGCACAGGGAGAGGGGGGAACGAGAGATCAAGGTCTCTCCTGACAGATGGACATCTATCCAGAACACTCTGCATTGCTACATCAAGTGTGCAGGCAGAGATTGACTACTTATGCAAGCAAAAACAATGCCAGGTATGTCACTAAATCAGTTTTCAATATAGTGACGAGAAAGTATGTCAATAAATTAGTCTTCTGATTTAAAGCTTCTTCACAAAAATGCACAGTTTTTATTAGTGAGATAAATTTTTAATGCCTTTATCTTTAAAAATTTGCTCACCGGCTCACTGGGCCAAGCAAAAATCATAATGTGGCCCTCCGCCCGAAAAGGTTGGACAGCCCTGGTCTAGGTGCTCTTCTTTTTATGTTTAGGTGTGTTTCTATGCGGTTTGACCCCTGCATTGGCAGCTGAGGTGGAGGCGGGCTGCTGATCGGGCTGCCCCTTGACCTGGGATGAGTTTGGTGGTCAGCCTCTGGCTGCCTGAGGCCTTGAAGGCCTCAGCTGCCTGAGGGTTTCCTGCACAACTACAGGAGGCTCCTCAGTCGTTCAGCTACTGGAGCTGGGGTTACTGGCGGAGGGGCTGTGGAGTCACTGTCCATGCTCAGAGCGCCCTGAGGTGAGCCCCCAGATGTGACGGTCAGCCTCTCTTCCTTCCTGTCAAGGTTTGAACCTCCCTGTTGACCATAGAAGGCTGAGGACCTGAAGAAGACTCCAGATACCTCATCCCTCCTGTGTTGAGCTCATCTCCAAAGTGACAGTGTGCATCTCTGGGATCTGGCTCACAATGAGTGTCACCAACCACTTGATGAGACTTGGCAGCACTCACGACATGGATGGACTCCTTCATCACCTGCTCATGGCTGTGCATGGCCTCTGGCAGCTTTGCCAGATATTGTCTTACCCCTCTTTGCAACTCCAACATGCCCTGTGCTGCTGACACCAGAGGCTCGTCATCAACTTGGTGCTCAGCATGGGCCTGGATACCCACAGTCCTCAAACTGTCAGTGGCCTCGGTTGTCACTGCTTCCGTCAGCTGCTCAGGCTTGTGTGTGGTGTTCTCACCAGCTTGTGAGCCTGAATCTAAGCATGAGCTCACACCAATTGACGTCTCTGCACTGGTGGAAGGTGCAGGAACATCCTCTGATTGCTCCTCCTTCTCCTCAGAGGTCAAAGGCAAGCCCCATCACAATGTCTGCACTTGACTCTGATGTTCTATGACCTGCATGAGAGAACACAAACATTTGTGGGTTAGGTTGTTCAGATCTCGTCATGTCAACCATGCGTGATGTGGATCTCCTTCATGGCTTCTCCCCATGTCCGCTCTCAGGGTATGTAAATGGGGCTGAGCTGTGAAAGAAGGAGGCCTGTCGCTGAGATACAGCCGTGCATCAGGCAGGATGTGGTGATGCCCGGGGGGGATGACCCCATGGCTGCGGTCCTCTCTGCAATCTACATCCAGGCTTGCTTGGTCAGGCGGGAGGATCTCTTCTTGCCATCCCTTGGAAAGAGGACCTCCCACCTTTCCCTTGCAGCCTGGAAGAGAATCACCAGGGAGACAGTGCTAAACTGCCTTGGATCAGGTCCCAGTTCGCACCTGCTCCATCCGGACAGTTTGCAGTTCTAGTGCAAGAACGCAAGGAGTTCTAGCAGCAGCAGCAGTGGTGGGCGAGGGGGTCCAGGAGTTTGAAAGAACATCAGAGGGGTGCAGCAGCACTCCAGGTTCACTGCCTTACTGAAAGACAGCAGTAAATGCATGGCTGGCAGTGTTTTAAAGATGGCACCAGCTAATGTGTTGCAGTCATCTGATGCCATCATCAGTGCCTTTAAGCCCACCCCCATCCTACAATAAGATAGGCCCTGCGCCTCCAATATGTTAAGTGTTTGGCCACCGGGACCCACAATGGCTGACAAAATTCAGCCCTTAGCAGTTTGTTTCGTACTTTCTGTAACTGTGCAGAATGCAATAGGCTGGCTGTCTAGCGAAGGAGTTCCCAAACTCTTGTATGCGTGCCCGTGGGGATACGGGAGATACACAGGAGAAATTGCCTAATGATGCACTTAAAGTCTAAAGCAAACAATGAACTTTTTTTCTCATTAATTTTAATTCATAATTTTTCCATTGTTTGTGTGTAAAGAAATAAAAAGTTAGAATGCTTCCCGGTAGATGTTTACTCTGCTTGTTGCATTTTTCCCAAATGCAAGGGCATGTGGTGTGGTCCAGGATGGACTGGTGGGTTTGTCCCAGGAGTAATTTGGTCATCAGGGATTCTCAGCCTGCTCTTTGAGCTTCCTCACATGGGTCAGAGGTCTCCATGGAAGACTCGTCCTCTTCCAAACTATTTGGAGTGGCAGAGTGACCCGGAGCAATGCACCATCTGGGAGGAAGAGACCATCACAAATGCTCCAGACTGTTGACCTCAACTGCCAACCAGGGATTCTGGGAGACCCCAATGTCTTCAAGCTGGCTTCTTGAGGAAGGAGGAGTACGTTGTCCACCCCAAGAGGAGCCTGGTTCTTATGGGATCGTGCAGCAAAGGAGTCAGTGAGACTGGAAGTTTCCCAGTACCATCTGATGCATGGCAGGAGACTCTGCTAAACACTTCATCCATTTAGGTAAGAAATCCAGAATTTTCATACTTACGTTTAAAAAAATCTGACTCTCAGAAAATTTACACGTCATTTAACTCTCCATTAACGAAATACATCATTGACATTTTATGTAAATATGTGCACAATGGTACCAAAATTTAAAGTGGTGCTGTCTGGATGAGAAAAATTAAATTGATTTGTGTGTACATACACTGCAAGAACCTGAATACCAAATTCAAACAAAAGCTTGTATTCATATAGCGCCTTTGATGTAAAGCAAAATGTCTCAAGGGACTTAAAAAATTGAAGTTGTCAGGGAAATGAATGTGAGCCATGGAGGGTCAGATTAGTAGGGGATGACCAAAACCTGACCAAAAAAATGGTTCTTGAGAATAGTTTGAAAGGAGCAGAGACTGGTGGGCATGTAAAGGTGGTGAGGGGGAGAGTAAAAAACAACTTACAACGCAAACTATCACCTATCGCACCAAACATTATGTGGCTATGCTCAAACAACCAACCTCATACATCAAATTAAATTGCTAAGCTATTGTTTAAATTGTATACATGCATTATAATTTGTACATTTTGAACATCGCTTGGGCATTAAAGGGATTAAAATATTACACTATTAATAATTTAATTTTAAATAATATTAAATATTAATGCTATGCTGGTTGGCATGCACAGGCAAGCTAGTAGATCTGCAAAAAATAAAGTTTGGGAACCTCTGGTCTCAGGGAAGAGGGGAAAGTGAAATTGACCATAAATTGATCAAACAACATTGAGATCACTGGAACAAAAACAAGAAATGCTGGAATCACTCAGCAGGTCTGGCAGCATCTGTGGAAAGAGAAGCAGAGTTAACGTTTCGGGTCAGTGACCCTTCTTCGGAACTGGAGATCACTGGAGGTGAGAATCATTGGGCTGAATTTTATGACGGCTACTGAAGTCCCCTGGGCCTGCCGCAGGACCCAGGGAGGCATATTTCCAGCAGTGGCCAATTAAGTGGTCGTCACCAGGGCTGCTATCCTTAGTAAGGATGGTGGCCTGCCCCCAAGAGCTGCTGGCACAATCGGAGGGCCGGCAGTTCAGCAGCGACACTGCCAATCGTGGCCATTGCCTGAAGGATGAAGGTGCATTGATGGCCGTGTGACCTCAAAGACAGGTAAGTGCGGTTAGGGGACGCCGGGGTGAGGGAGGCCCCAGCGATCGAAGTGGGGGAGATTTGCTGAGGGCAGGTGGTGCCGTTGCCGGGGTGAGGAGAGGGGTGCGGCCATTGCTGCTGGGGGGCCCCTCCTTGGGCCATGGAGTGCCCAAAAAGCAGGCCCCCCTCACCTCCCTCCCCCAGAGCCCGCTGGGAGTCCACCAGGTTGCACTGGACAGTCTCCCACTGCTAGAAAAATGCCCGCAGAGGCGGGAAGAGGTCCTTAAATGCCCATTTCAATAGCTCAAATGGGCTGCTGGTGGGCAGCATGTCTGCCAGCTTTCCTGCCGCTGACAAAATGGCATGGCAGCAGCAAGACATCGGGCATGACCCCCACCGCCCCCCCCCAACCCCCAACACTTTCCCACACCATTTTGCCAGTCTTCCTTCCTCCCAGTCCATCACCAAGAGACTGGGAAAATTCCAACCATTGGATGCCCTCGCCACTAAAGAGGGGAGAGGATACTTACATTGGGTTGAAAGGTGTGATACATGAAATGTAAAATTCAAAATAAATGTGAGCTATGGAGCTTTATAACCATTAAAGGATGAAGGCATTTTCAGTTTATTCAGAAAACCACTAAAGAGACTCTCTGCAGCAACTGCATTCATCTCACTTACTGATCATGTAGCCAATTACAGCAAGAAATATTTCATCACAGGAAGTATATCACAAACAGCTTGTTGGGGTAATGCCAAGGCTATACTGAGGCCTGGCTTAGAATTTTAAATTAATGGATTGACTGAAACTGCTGCAGCTAGACTGCATCTTTTCAACAGGACAACTGCATGGCAATAATCTTTTGAGGACATATACTTTACATCTGTCAGCACAGAAAAGGGGACATAGGGCGAAGGAGAAATACAACAATTAAAATGGGGGAAGATCCAATATCAGCAACAAGAAACCAGATGCTGAATGTGGGGTTAAGAGAAGGAAAGGATCTGGTTTACGCTGGCACTTATAAGAATGCAGAAATGAGTCAAAAATACCCTGCTTGTTCCAGATTTTGATCCAATCCAACTTTTGAAGCATTTTATATAGCTTTATATAGCTGGTTTAATGGATCCATCTGTGTTCCTAATGATCCAGTAGTTTTCTCTGTTTGCAATTGACTTTTATTCTTTTGATAAAGCCAGGGACCTTTCCCCTGATGCTGTTTCTGATTCCTGTTGCTTGCCATTTGTGTGAGTGGACCACTGAAAACTTTTTGGGATCAGAAATCAGATGTTATCCACTGAAAACAAAAGGAAGCTGTTAATCTAAGCTGCTCAAGTGCTCTCATCAAGCAAGAAAAGGAAAACAAACCAGCCTGAGATGTGGGAAGCTGGGAAGTGAAAACCAGGTGCTCTGTGGGTGAAATACTGTTCGGGGGGTCTGAAGTGGGATTCAAGTTTCAAGCAAAACTAAATATAGTCTTTCCAGTGAAAAGTAACATTTCCAAGCATCAGGAATGACTAAGCTGGAAAAAGTGTTGGGCACTGTATTGGATTTTATCAGAACTACTGTATGTAGTGAAAATTAGACTATTAAACACACTGGTTTATTGCTTGGGTGATTTATGTGGAGGATATTTTCACAGTATTCAACCTAACAAATGAAGAAAGTAAAAAGCATGACACAGTGGTGGGGAGGTTCAGTGGACAGTTCAATATTAAGGAACTGTCATTGCTCAAAGTAGGTGATCCACTGCAAACACTACAAGCCATAGGATCTGTAGATGCAAGAAGAATTTTAAGTCTGGCCAATGTACACAATGAGAATACCCAGCTCAAAGCAGGGAGAGGAGGCCCAACATGAATGTGCAAGAGAGAAGCAGTCAGCACACAGCAGGGATATGGTCCTGCCATAAATGTACTAGACAGGAACAACCTCTTAAACATGGTGCTCACCCTGTTAACTTCAGCCACCCTCACCAACCACTTATTTACAAAATCATCTACTGAAAACTGCTGAGGAAATCAAAACCCAAAATATCCTAATCGCCAAACTTGCCAGCTTTGCCTGGGGAGAAAACAGATCTTCACTTTACATTCAATTTCTCATCGATCACACTAGGGCTGATAGGAAATGTAAATACAGACCTAGTTACCAATACGGTACTTGTAAATATACTCAAGGAGTACAGTGATGTGAATGACGGTTTCAGTTGCATGCCAAGTAACTATAAAAATGAAGCTAAATGTAGAAAGCAGAAAGTTAACTAGATTTAATACCTCACTTAGATGATGGAGGTTCACATGCATGTCATTTAGAATCTCATCAGTGCTGAAAGTATTCCAACAAAATGTACATGAAGTCCTCAGCTCAAACTAGTTAGGGTATTAGTTTAATGCTATTTTGTGGTTTAGAACTACCAAAGTCTCAAGTAGTACTTCAGAGTTCTTAGAGACAAACCAAAGATTCAGTAATGACAAAGTGCATGCAGCATTTGTATTTTGGATGTACACACACTGCTCATGATCTTGAACCAGTTCCTAGAAAGGTTGAAGTTGTTTCAAATGTGAAGCAATCAAAGACAAAACACAACTTGCGACGATCATCAACATATTGAACTTGCTTACGAAATTTGCTCCAAGCCGAAGACAGGTGATGGAACTTGGAAGAAGTTGAATGGATTTGGTCTCTAATGGGATACCAATCTTGGAAAAGCTTTCAAAGAAACAAATCAATCGATTACAAAATTTCCAGTACTACTTTAACAGTGCTTTAGTTTTTTAAAAAAGTCACACTATAAGTTAGGTAGAACTGCACAGAAATTATAGCATTGAAACAGGTCATTTGGCCAAACCAGTCCTTTTGGAGTTCATAACTCACACAAGCAGTAGTTCTAATCCCATGTGTCCACTCTCTTCCTACTTCCCTTCATTCGCCTTCCCTTCAACTACCTATCATATCCATTCTTAAAAGTTCACATGATCCCTGATTCTATCACTAACTCAGAGTGCATTCCACATCCTTATAGCCCTTTGTCCAAATAAGTTTCACTTGTTCTCTGTCCTTACTCTCACATTGATTCTTAAATCAAAGGCAATGCATCACAGGTTGAATTAGGTTCTGTGATCCTTCAAGATGGCCAGTATGTGGCTTATAACTCACATGTACAGATAAAACCACAGGAGAATTATGTGCAATTGGAGGCAATGTTAATTTTTTTTTATTTGTTCATGGGATGTGGGCGTCACTGGCTAGGCCAGCATTTATTGCTCATCCCTAATTGCCCTTGAGAAGGTGGTGGTGAGCTGCCTTCTTGAACCGCTGCAGTCCTTGGAGTGTAGGTACACCCACAGTGCTGTTAGGAAGGGAGTTTCAGGATTTTGACCCAGCGACAGTGAAGGAACGGTGATATAGTTCCAAGACAGGATGGTGTGCAGCTTGGAGGGGAACTTGCAGGTGATGGTGTTTCCATGCATCTGCTAGGGGCAATTATAAGATGTGGAAAATTCCACCTATTTGTGGAAGTGAAGTCAAATTGGAAACTGACTGCAAACCACTTCAAGTCACCATGAAAAAAATATTATATGCAGTACCACTGGAGTTACAGAACATGATATTAGCACTCCACCAGAACATCTCGGATGTTCAGCACAATTCAAAGGAATCTGACTTGCAGACTCAGTCTCAAGAACTTATCAATCAAACGAAGAAGCAAAGAAGAAATAAAAGTATGATGAATGCTTACACTTTGTCGTAATAAATTGACCCGTATCAGGCAGTAAAATGGCAGAAATACAATGTGTGACTGAAGAATCTATGCTCAAAAATCTATGATATTAAAGTCAGGATGACCAAAAGCCAAGGTGAATATACTGATTGGTATTAAAAAAAATTCTGACACCTTCAAGATAAACGGCCTATTGAAAATGATCTCGTGTTGAAAGGCAAAAGCATTGCTGTCCCAAAGTCCAAGAGAACAGAGATGCTACAGAAAATAAATACAGGACCTCTTGGCATGGAACTATGTTAAAGAAAGGCTGGAGATATTGTATAATAGGCAACACTAGAGGTTTTCAGCCGTTCATGCAATCATGCCAATGTATCAGAAAACCATACATCACAAACAAAAGCACCAATACTGTTTAAGAAACACTACTATGACTAAGCAGCCAAACCCTTGAAACGTTTGAAGGAAATGACACAAGTCAGGATCCAGAGAAATGAGATGTGGAAACATGTACTTAATACTGAAAAGGCAGAAAAGTTCTGTTGATATGCTTCAGTATTGGTTTTGACATCTTGCTATGTCAAAACCAATACTGAAGCATATCAACAGAACTGAAAATGCTTCCCCAATCTTGTTTGAATGTGCAGAACTTTAATCCTCTTTTTCAGATTCCTTCATCAACTAAATCAACTGGTGAAACCTAAACCTCTAGGAGGAATCACTAAGCCAGGAAACTTGCAAATGGGAGTGCAACTCCAGAGGGTGGATCTGAGGCTCCAGAAATAGTGATGCAGATAGTTAAAACAACCCAGCAATCAAGTCCAGATCTGGGGACATTGGAGAGTACAAGATATTCCAAATATGTGCATAGGATAATACACAAACATTGGGACCATTATATTACAAAGTATATTTTGTGTAATTGAAACTAAATTTAGGAATAGCAAACGTGTATATTTTAACATGGCATTAAGAGTTAATTATATTTGCAGTAGTCTGTTTTGATATTGTATCTGTAGTTCTTTATAGTTGGTATTTCAATAAGTTAAAGATGAGTACATCAAGTTCCCATGGGCATCTAGAGCCAGCAGGAAAGAACTGTGGGGTGAGCAGCAACTGTACTGTTTCCCCAAGTATAGGCAGCTATTGACTGCACACATATGGCCATCAGGGCATCATCACATGAACCAGCGTCATTCCTCATTAGGAAACAGTACCACTTCCTTAACATGCAACAGGTGTGCGATCACTGCCAGAAAATGATGCATGTCTCCAGTATATTGGAAGCTGCCAATGACGGATACACTCTGGTAGTCCACTATGTCCTCTCATTTCTGAGCAAGATGAGCAATTCACGGATTGACTGTTAAGGGACAAGGAGTCCCTCTGTTCAAATAATCTATGACACCTCTGCAGAACACTTGCACCCTGGCTGAATGAAAATACAAGGTGAACCATGACACCACTCACAATAATAGACTAGACAATTGATGTGCTCAAGTAATGTTTTTGGTGCCAGGATAGATCAGGAGAATTTCCGATATACAGGTTACAAAGAGTGTCCTGCATTCATGTAGAACGCTGCAGTTTTGGCTTGAAGCAACACTGATTGAGACTACCTCCTCAGGGAATCTCATTCCACCTGTATGCTGATACCGCCCAGCTCTACCTTAACAATAACTTTCTCGATCCCTCCGCTTCATCTGATTTGTCATGCTGCTTGTCCGACATCCAGTACTGGATGAGCAGAAAGTTCCTTCAATTAAATATTCAGAAGACTGAAGTCATTGCCTTCAGTCCCTACCAGAGTGTCTGCTCCGTGACCACTGACCCCAGCCCCCTGCCTGAGCCTGAGCCAGACTGTTCACAATCTTACTGTCCTATTTGACCCTGAACTGAGCTTCCGACTGCATATTCTCTTCATCACCGAGATGGCCCATTTCCAGCTCCATCTCCACTCGCCTCCACCCCAGCCTTAGCTCATCTGCTGCTGAAACCTTTATCCATGGTTTTGTTACCTCGAAACACGATTATTCCAATGCTTTCCTTGCCAACCTCCCACCTTGCATCCTCCATAACCTTGAGGTCATTGAGAAGTTGTAGTGTTGATGCATCTTCTCACCTTCCCCAGCCCCCCTCTCTAATGTTCATCCTGACCATCACTCCCTAGTGTTCTTCCCCAGCCCCGCTCTCTCATGTTCATCCTCTCCGTTACTCTCTAGTATTCATCCTCACCATCACTCCCTAGTGTTCTTCCCCAGCCCCACTCTCTAATGTTCATCCTCTCCGTCACTCTCTGGTATTCATCCTCACCATCACTCCCTAGTGTCCTTCCCCAGCCCCACTCCCTAGTGTTCCTCCCCAGCCCCATTCTCTAGTGTTCTTCCCCAGCCCCATTCTCTAGTGTTCTTCCCCAGCCCCACTCTCTAGTGTTCATCCTCTCCGTCACTCTCTGGTATTCATCCTCACCATCACTCCCCAGTGTCCTTCCCCAGCCCCACTCCCTAGTGTTCTTCCCCAGCCCCATTCTCTAGTGTTCTTCCCCAGCCCCACTCTCTAGTGTTCTTCCCCAGCCCCATTCTCTCGTGTTCTTTCTCACCATCACTCACCCAAACTCCATCTACCATATTGATCCTAGGGACCCAAGCAGTGCTGGGGTTTAATGGACAGTATTTAGTGGCAGACTGTTTTATTTACTTTGATCTTCAGGATTGTGGGAATCTGTCAAGCGAGTTATGTTACATTTCATCTGTCATAGAACATAGAACATAGAACATTACAGCGCAGTACAGGCCCTTCGGCCCTCGATGTTGCGCCGACATGTGAAACCATCTGACCTACACTATTCCATTTTCATCTATATGTCTATCCAATGACCACTTAAATGCCCTTAAAGGTGGCGAGTCTACTACTGTTGCAGGCAGGGCGTTCCACGCCCCTACTACTCTCTGAGTAAAGAAACTACCTCTGACATCTGTCCTATATCTATCACCCCTCAACTTAAAGCTATGTCCCCTCGTGTTTGCCATCACCATCCGAGGAAAAAGACTCTCACTATCCACCCTATCTAACCCTCTGATTATCTTATATGTCTCTATTAAGTCACCTCTCCTCCTCCTTCTCTCTAACGAAAACAACCTCAAGTCCCTCAGCCTTTCCTCGTAAGACCTTCCCTCCATACCAGGCAACATTCTAGTAAATCTCCTCTGCACCCTTTCCAAAGCTTCCACATCCTTCCTATAATGCGGTGACCAGAACTGCACGCAGTACTCCAGGTGCGGCCGCACCAGAGTTTTGTACAGCTGCAGCATGACCTCGTGGCTCCGAAACTCGATCCCCCTACTAATAAAAGCTAACACACCATATGCCTTCTTAACAGCCCTATTAACCTGGGTGGCAACTTTCAGGGATTTATGTACCTGGACACCAAGATCTCTCTGCTCATCTACACTACCAAGAAACTTCCCATTAGCCCAGTACTCTGCATTCCTATTACTCCTTCCAAAGTGAATCACCTCACACTTTTCCGCATTAAACTCCATTTGCCATCTCTCAGCCCAGCTCTGCAGCCTATCTATGTCCCTTTGTAACCTACAACATCCTTCGGCACTATCCACAACTAATCCACCCTTCTACACCCTCATCCAGGTCATTTATAAAAATGACAAACAGCAGGATGAACATTTGCCATCAACCACCACCCTCTGTCTTCTTTCAGCTAGCCAATTTCTGATCCAAAGCACTAAATCACCTTCAATCCCATACTTCCGTATTTTCTGCAATAGCCTACCGTGGGGAACCTTATCAAACGCCTTACTGAAATCCATATACACCACATCCACTGCTTTACCCTCATCCACCTGTTTGGTCACCTTCTCAAAAAACTCAATAAGGTTTGTGAGGCACGACCTACCCTTCACAAAACTGTGCTGACTATTTCTAATGAACTTATTCTTTTGAAGATGATTATAAATCCTATCTCATAACCTTTTCCAACATTTTACCCACAACCGAAGTAAGGCTCACAGGTCTATAATTACCAGGGCTGTCTCTACTCCCCTTCTTGAACAAGGGAACAACATTTGCTATCCTCCAGTCTTCCGGCACTATTCCTGTCGACAATGATGACATAAAGATCAAGGACAAAGGCTCTGCAATCTCCTCCCTGGCTTCCCAGAGAATCCTAGGATAAATCCCATCTGGCCCAGGGGACTTATCTATTTTCACACTTTCCAAAATTGCTAACACCTCCTCCTTGTGAATCTTAATCCCATCTAGCCTAGTAGTCTGTATCTCAGTATTCTCCTCGACAACATTTTCTTTCTCTACTGTAAATACTGACTAAAAATATTCATTTAACGCTTCCCCTATCTCCTCTGATTCCACACACAACTTCCCACTACTATCCTTGATTGGCCCTAATCTAACTCTAGTCATTCTTTTATTCCTGATATACCTATAGAAAGCCTTAGGGTTTTCCTTGATCCTATCCGCCAATGACTTCTCGTGTCCTCTCCTTGCTCTTCTTAGCTCTCCCTTTAGATCCTTCCTGGCTAGCTTGTAACTCTCAAGCGCCCTAACTGAGCCTTCACGTCTCATCCTAACATAAGCCTTCTTCTTCCTCTTGACAAGCGCTTCAACTTCCTTAGTAAACCACGGCTCCCTTGCTCGACAACTTCCTCCCTGCCTGACAGGTACATACTTATCAAGGACACGCAGTAGCTGCTCCTTGAATAAGCTTCACATTCATGTTTGAATGCAAAGCTATTCCAGTACCGAAAATATAGTACACCTGAGTCCAATTGGCAGGACACTGCTTTATTTGATTTTATGGAATGCTGAATTTGCTGAAACCAAGTTTGAAATAGTAACCAAATCCTTAACAAAATCCAATTATGTACCCCTAAATTACTTAACACTGTAATTTGCAGTGCACAACTTATAACTCAATGTGTATTTCTCAGCCTTACAACAATAGAAGAGGATCTTAAACACTAATGAAATGTATAGAAAATAAATATTTACATAGCTTGACACCATGCTCTATAGAAACAGCTGACTATTTCACAGTGATTGCTGGATTTCTGTGACTCGTACATTGCTGCGTATTTTTAAAATGCATGTTACAACATACAGAAATTGACATTTTGACCGAATTGCCAAACACAAAAGTGCAACATATACACTTGATATTGTGGTACTTGATCATCTCAGCATGGGATTGTATGTTGGACCTTATCAACCTAGTGATCAGGGTCAAGCTGATCTTTGGTAGTAATTGGCATCAATGAGGGTTCCGGCAGGATTTTATATAAAGTATGGAAACAAGGAGTCACCACTACAGCATTTAGCAATTTTGAAAATCAATCCAATCAAATTTAGGCAATAAGCTGCATTGAAAATAGTAAATTACATTTTGGGAGCTTTTACTCCTAATGTTTTTGTTAATATAAGCCCTGTGCTTTGCTGAACAAGTTCCAAATTACATAAGAACTTTCAGACAGCCCACAGTTGGAGTGGATCGAGCTGACATTTTGATGGCATAAGACAATCACTGTTGTGAAAGCAAGTTAAAATGTCAAAACAGTATTAAAGATTGTTTTGGAACATTGAGTACTTTGCTATAGCATTGGGAGAACATTACATCAAGAAAAAAATGGAGAAATGCTTGTTTAACTCAGGGCTTGCTGAAATCACCTGCAGAATGAAACACGGATGCCAAACATTCATGTTACAGTAATTACATTCATTTAATTGTTCAAACAAATAGTGTAGTGCATTGTACTGGTAGTTTGCCAAAAAACATTATTAGCCCAGAAGCGGGGCAGAATGCATTCTTCAAGCTTTGGTTTTATGTGACTGAGCAGATTTCAGCAACTTCTCATCACTTTGAGCCAAATGACATATCATTTACCAGGGAGACAATAAAAAATGGAAGAAGAAGAATTATTGTTATGAATCTCAATGGTACAGATTTTAAAACCATCATAGTTCAACATGCAATCATTCACTGTGTTTCAGTGGAGACAAGAAGGAAAATGAGATTTTTCAAACAAAAATCAGACACAAGTAATTCATTCTCTCTTGCTTCTATGTCTATAGAGCCTAACAAGGGTTCCTGGTCCTAAAAGGCCTATGTTTGGCTTTTCAATTCAAATCAAACCTTCATTTTGAAAAAAAAATTCTCAAGAGGCAGGGAAAATAACTCAGATGATATGCTGCATTAAACAGCCCATGAAAGGACATGACTACATACAATTTGTGTAGATTTTGACAGAATACTTACAGAAAACAGCTTTCAAATCTCCTGGCTTTCTGCTTATCCAACAGCACGTACAGGGCCAAAGCTTTGCACCAGACACTGCCTCACTGTGTACCTGGCTAACACCACTTTGCTTCGATCTTTCATAGGGCACAGCTCAAGAACAATGAAATCCAGTTTATATTATTTCTATTGCGTTTATCTTCATTCACGCTCTAGGTATAGCAATATTTTAGGAGATTGTTCTAGCGGATGTGCAAGACCAAAATTGAGAGAATCTCATTTATTTGCCAGTTTCCATAATCCACCCAGGATTATGGTGGTTAATGGAGTTTCCACTGTATGAATGCTGTGAGGCATAGAAATATTAGTTTAGTACTTTGGGACTCCCCAGTGGACATAGCATGCATTCCATACACCAATTCTAATGCCCCCTTATCAATAAAATTGTGACAATACTCAAGGCAATCAAATGGTGCACACATGAAATTCAGTGGTACTGTTGTGATGGGGTATGTTAATATGTTAAATCTTTTCTTTGGCCGCCTTGTCTCGAGAGACAATGGGTAAGCGCCTGGAGGTGGTCAGTGGTTTATGAAGCAGCGCCTGGAGTAGCTATAAAGGCCAATTCCAGAGTGGCAGACTCTTCCACAGGTGCTGCAGATAAAATTGGTTGTCGGGGTTGTTACGCAGTTGGCTCTCTCCTTGAGCTTCTGACTTTTTTCCTGCCAACTGCTAAGTCTCTTTGACTCGCCACGCTTTAGCCCCGCCTTTATGGTTGCCCGCCAGCTCTGGCGATCACTGGCAACTGACTCCCATGACTTGTGATCAATGTCACAGGACTTCATGTCGCGTTTGCAGACGTCTTTAAAGCGGAGACAAGAACGGCCGGTGGGTCTGATACCAGTGACGAGCTCGCTGTACAATGTGTCCTTGGGGATCCTGCCATCTTCCATGCGGCTCACATGGCCAAGCCATCTCAGGCGCCACTGGCTTAGTAGGGTGTATATGCTGGGGATGTTGGCCGCCTTGAGGACTTCAGTGTTGGAGATACGGTCCTGCCACCTGATGCCAAGGATTCTCCGGAGGCAGTGAAGATGGAATGAATTGAGACGTCGCTCTTGGCTGACGTACGTTGTCCAGGCCTCGCTGCTGTAGAGCAAGGTACTTAGGACACAGGCTTGATACACTCGGACCTTTGTGTTCTGTGTCAGTGCGCCATTTTCCCACACTCTCTTGTCCAGTCTGGACATAGCAGTGGAAGCCTTTCCCATGATCTTGTTGATTTCTGCATCAAGAGACATGTTACTGGTGATAGTTGAGCCTAGGTAGGTGAACTCTTGAACCATCGGTGGTCGCTGATATTTATGGATGGGGCATTTGTGACGTCCTATCCCATGATGTTCTGTTTTCTAGAGGCTGATGGTTAGGCCAAATTCGGAGCAGGCAGCCGCAAACCTGTCGATGAGTCTCTGCAGACACTCTTCAGTGTGAGATGTTAATGCAGTATCGTCAGCAAAGAGGACCTTCCGTACTTTGGTCTTCGTTCTTAGACAAGGTTGAACAACCTGCCACCTGATCTTGTGTGGAGGAAAATTCCTTCTTCTAAAGACTTGAACGCAGGAGAGAGCAGCAGGGAGAAGAAGATCCCAAACAGTGTAGGTGTGAGAACACAGCCCTGTTTCACGCCACTCAGGATAGGAAAGGGGTCTGATGAGGCGCTGCTATGCTGAATTGTGCCTTTCATATTGTCATGGAATGAGGTGATGATACTTAGTAGCTTTGGTGGGCATCCAATCTTTTCTAGTAGTCTGAAGAGACCACGTCTGCTGACGAGGTCAAAGGCTTTGGTGAGATCAATGAAAGCAACGTAGAGGGGCATCTGTTGTTAACGGCATTTCTCCTGTAGCTGTCAAAGGGAGAACAGCATGTCAATGGTGCATCTCTCTGCTCGAAAGCCACACTGTGTCTCAGGGTAGACACGCTCAGCCAGCTTCTGGAGCCTGTTTAAAGCGACTTGAGTGAAGACTTTCCACACTATGCTGAGCAGGGTGATTCCACGGTAGTTGTTGCAGTCACTGCAGTCACCCTTGTTCTTATAGAGGGTGATGATATTGGCATTGCGTATCTCCTGTGGTGCTGCTCCCTCATCCCAGCACAGGCAAGGCAGTTCATGGAGTGCTGAAAGTATAGCAGGCTTGGCACTCTTGATGATTTCAGGGGTAATGCCGTCCTTCCCAGGGGCTTTTCCGCTGGCTAGAGAACCAATGGCATCACTGAGTTCTGATTTTGTTGGCTGTACGTCCAGCTCATCCATGACTGGCAGAGACTGGGCTGCATTGAGTGCGGAATCAGTGACAACATTTTCCCCTGGAGTACAGTTCTAGGTAGTGTTCCACCCAGCGGTCCATTTGCTTGCGTTGGTCAGTGATTGTGCCCCCTGATTAGATTTGAGGGGGGCAATCTTCATGTTGGTTGGCCCAAAAGCCCTCTTAATGCCATCATACATTCCTCTGATTTTTCCGGTGTCAGAGGTCAACTGAATATGACTGCATAGGTGTTGCCAGTCGTCATTTGTGCAGCGCCTGGCTGTTCTTTGTGCAGTGCTTCTGGATGCTTTAAATGCTACGGATGTTAACTCGCTGGGGGCTTTCTTGTAGTTCTGCAGTGCAATGCGCTTAGCGGCTATGACAGGTTCCAGCTCTTCAATGTGAGATTGAAACCAGTCTGCATTCTGCTTCACACGTTTGCCATAGGTAGTCATTGCTGAGTCATAGATGGCGTCTCTGATGTGGGCCCACTTGGTCTTTGCATCCCCTGTGGGAGTGTTTTGAAGGGTTTTTTCGAGTGAATTTAGAAACTTACGTAACAGCTGTGGATGAGAAATTCTGCTAGTGTTGATGTGCGGGCGGCCCTTCTGCTTGGAGTGATGCAGCTTTTTTGATTTGAGGCTAACGTTGCTGCACACCAGGGAGTGGTCGGTGTCGCAGTCCGCACTGTGGAAGCTGCGTGTGATTTGAATGCTGTTTAGAGAGGCTCACCTTGTGACGATGAGGTCCAGCTGGTGCCAACAGCGTGATCTTGGGTGCCTCCAAGAAACCTGGTGACAGGGTTTAGTGTGAAAGAATGAGTTGGTGATGCAGAGGTTATGATAGGTACATAACTCAAGCAGTCTCTGACCATTCTCATTCATCCTACCAATGCCATAGCGCCCAAGGCAGGAGGGCCATGAGTCATGGTCGGCCCCAACCCTGGCATTAAAGTCCCCCAGCAGGAACAGGTGTTCGGTGTTGGGGATGCTACTAATGATATTATGGAGTTCCTCGTAGAACTGGTCTTTAGCTTCAGGTGGGGAGCAGAATGTTGGAGCATAGATGCTGAGTAGGTGTACTAGACCAGAGGCAGTGAACAGACGGATGGACAGTATGCGTTCCGAGCCATTTGAGGGTGGCTCTAACATGCTGAGCAAAGAATTTCTGATGGCGAAGCACACTCCATGCTGTCTTGGTTCTTCAGGATCCCTACCCTGCCAGAAGAAGGTCTAGTCTTGCTCTCTTAGAGATCCGCTCGCAGGGAGGCGTGTCTCCTGACGTGCTGCAATGTCTACATTGAGTCTACTGAGCTCGTTGTTAATGATGGCGGTCTTCCGAGAATCGTTGATTTGTGTAAGGTCTTCTGACAGGCCAGGACACATAGTTCTGACGTTCCAGCTTGCAATGACCCTGAGCTCCAGGCACCCATTGAAGCAGGTGGACTGTGGCGGGACAGAACCTTACTGACTGAGGGCTGCCCGGTTTGAGGCGGGCGGTAGCTGTCCAGTGAGATGCGATGACTTCTACACCGACAAAGGCAACCCGTGGCGGCCCTCTCCCGGCGGCATCTTCAGGCCCCCCACCGTGGAACCCAATGCCCTGGGGGAGATGAAAATCCAGACCAACGTTTTCCTGATCCAGACTATGCTCTTTCTCAGGCAACTGATTATTCTAATCACGGGGAGGGGGTGGACGGCTGGCGGTCCAGGGGGGAGGTGCTGGTGGGGACCCTGCCGGTGGTTGCCGGGCTTGGCCGGCTGGACGGGGGGCCACGTGGCTGTGTTCGGGGAGCCCGTCCGCGGCAGCGATCGGGGGGGAGGAGTGACTGCTTGGTCCCGGCGGCGGCTCCCGCTCACTCGGTGGCTCTGCGCTGTTTCCGCGCGGGCCTTCCCCGCGCTCTGGCTCGGCTCCCGGGTCCCGATCCCAGTGGCAGTGCATCATTGTGGGGGGGACGATGGTGGGAGCTGGTCTGGTGTTTTGTTGCCTGCACCCCCTCCCCCACCCCCCTCGCACCCCCTTCCCAGCTTCCCCCTCGCACCCTCTTCCCCTCGCACCCCCTTCCCCTGCACCTCTCTCCCCTACCCCCTGCAGCCCACTTCCTGACTTCTCCTCGCACCATCTTCCCCTTCGCACCATCTTCCCCTCACGCCCCCTTCCCCTGCACCCCTCTCCCCTACCCCCTGCAGCCCCCTTCCCAGCTCCCCCGCGCACACCCTTCCCACCGCACCCCTCCTCCTCACACCCCCTCCCCCCCACACCCTCTTCCCCCCACCTCCGCCCACCGGCATCCACCTACCCCTGTGTAGGGGCCCTAACAACCCAACTGCCTTGTGGGCATCTCAGGAGATACCAAGGCTAAGGCAGTAAACCCTAACAGAAAATCCGGAGCGGAACCCCGAAGGCGGTCATGTGTCACCTTTGGCGTTTCCAGCAGTTGCTGCAGCCATACCAGTGCCAAGCGTCGTGCTCTGCACTCCTTTGGACCCCACCAGGAAGGCCAAGAGGGGGGTTTTGACGCTTGGGCAACTCACAACCTCCATACATCCGCCCAGGCATGTGCCATGGAGAGGTCACTCCATATTCGCCTCACCGCGACCAAATCAACACGGAAGGCAGCAGTTACGAGTTTTTAGTCCAGCTCAATTGGCGTAGAGATTGGGCGCCACGGGTTTGCCTTTGTCGGTGGGAGAGATCTTCGCATCTCACTGGACAATATGTTAAATATAATCATTTAAATATATGCTTATGCTAATATGTATGTCATCACAGGAAGTGATGCAATATCACGTGATTCAATTCTCTTGCACAGTTAGCAAGTGTGAAATGAAGCAACAAGTCTCCCATAAAGTTCTGTGTTCAACCTTTATGCTCACCTTTCAGCTTAGTTTGTATTAATCTAGAAAGAGATAATACAATAGGCACTACACCATTTAAAATGATAAGAATTATTTCTGTCAATTTCTTCCAGAATTATAGAATGATATAGCATAGGAAGAGGTAATTTGGCCTATATTGCCTGTGGTGATTTTTTCTGGATGGTTCAATCTAGGTTTGGCACTTTTTGATTACTGGTGGTTTTTATTTAAATCTTTATAAGACTTGATAATCTATATTAGTTTTCCTATGACATTTTATGCTTCTTTTGTTTCTGTAAAATCATAGAAACTTACAGCACAGAAGGAGGCTATTTGGCCTGTTGTTCCTGTGCTGGCTCTTTGAAAAAGCAGTTATGCTTAATCCCATATCCCCTTTTTTAATCCTTAAGTCTCATGTTTGACAAGTACCCATTGGTACTCTCTGTTTAACGAACAGATATTTATTTGTTCAGCAAATCCATTCTAACCAAAATATTCTCTGTACAGGAAACTACTGTCCATTTTGTATTTGGGTAATGTTTATTGCAGTTAATTCTTATCCTTTGAGAGACTGATCAACAAAATGTACCAACCAATTAGCACTGCTGCCAAAAGAATAAAAAAAAGAAACAGGCTTGCATTTAGATAGCGCCTTTCACAACCAGCAGACATCTCAAAGTGCTTTACAGTCAAAGAAGTACTTTTGAAGTGCAGTCACTATTGTAATGTAGGAATAAACACATGATGATATTCTGACATTAAAAGAGTACAGTTTCCCATGGATTTCAATAAGAACCCAAATGTTTGCAACATGCTCAAACCTTAGAACAATCCAAGTGGTGATTGAATATGCACTCAAAGATGAGAATATGTACTACAAGTTGTGAGCATTCTCACTTGATTTATCCGCACAATCTTACTACAATTGAACAAAAATATTATTCAAACAATTATAAAAGAAATTTCCTCTCTTCAGTTTCCGCCTTCTTCCCCGCCACCCATCTCTGCTGCCTACTGTAAACACAGCAAGTGTTGTGCCCTCAGACCTTTCCTGTTCCGAATACAGTTCTTAGGTGGTGACTTCTGTCATATGCCTCACTGTTAGGTCAGTCTTGTTTCAAACTTGCGCAACTGGAACACACATGAATCCTCTGTTTAATGCGCACTGCAATACAGCATCTAAACATTGCACCACTAAATGACCCAAAATTACTCTCTTTGCAAACTTTTTTTTTGAAATGAGTGTTATACACACTTTGTAAAACAATACTGCAGACTGTCTGTGCCTGTAAATGACACTAATAGCAGCAATAATCTCACATATGGTGAAGTATGATAGACTACAGTGGAAAACATGCTGCATTCAAATTTAAAAGAAACTGTATCTAGTTAACAATGTAAATAAAGATCGGCAACTGTACTGGGTTACAGTGATATTAAATATTTTAAAAACTGGCCAAATAAATTTCAAAAGCAAATTTTCATTGTGTCATTAGGTGGAAAAATAATGATCTAATAGAAGAAAGCCAGATATAGTCAGAAAACGCTGATTGATGGATTATGCAATTTGCACAGTCAAGTGTCACAAAGTATTCAAAAAGTATTTACAGCACAGAAACAGGCCATTTGGCCCAACAGATCAATGCAGTTGCTTATGCTCCACTCAAGTCGCTTCCCACTGTTCTTCATCTCACCCCACCAAAATATCCTTTCTCCGTCATGTGTTTATTTAGTTTCCCCCTAAATACATCTATATTATTCACCTCAACTGCTCCAAGTTCCACATTCTAACCACTCTCTGGGTGAAGAAGTTTTTTCTGAATTCCCTTTTGGATTTATTAGCGCCGATCTTATATTTATGGTCCCTAGTTCTGGTTTCACCAACAAGTGGAAACATCTTTGCAGTTTTTGTCCCTCCTCCATTTCTCACCTTCCGACAGCTGCTTGAGAGTTTGTTTTTCATCTTCTCTCAGTTTCCTTTCTAGTTCGACCACTTTGGCACTCTCATGTTCAGTTGTAAAGTCCCACAACGTCGCTGCCTCCTGTCTTCCTTCCATCCACTGCCTACAGTGGGCAAATCATGTTGACACCAACTCTACTATGCAGTGGTGACTGTATATGCAGTTTTGTGTGACAGCACACATTGTGAACAAATCCTTTTGAAGAACAGGGCTCTGAACAGGAGGACATGAATCATTTGCAAACATCCATTTCTTCTATTGAAGCACCACACTGAAATTTCAACCTGTTTCTTTTCTTCATTTTACAAGAATGCACAAGAAATCAGAGATATGCTCATATTTTTGAACAGAGAATAACATTTATTTCTTTGAAAGAAAAATCAAAACTTGTTCATCTTGCAGTATTTTTCTGCCTGGATTTTTTTCTTCCAATTACATTGTAATGATCAATTTGTAAAGTTCTCACAGTAATTACATCAGAATGCACATTACACTGAAACCAGTTGTCCAATTGTAAGTAACATTAAATTAATTTGCATTTCATGAACATACTTTAAAGTGCCGTCTATTTACAAAAGCATCGAACTGCAGTGAACTGTGGACAGCGAGAGTTTGAAATTTCATTGCATTTCGTACTTGAAGAAACAAAAGCACTTCACAGGCCAGACAATAAATAGTAAGTCACAAGGTAGAGAGAAAAGGGGAAAACAGAAAAAAAAAGAGTAAAAATTATCAAAAAGCAGCATATTGAAAACAGGAAAGGCAGGGTGAAAAGAGTTGCAAAGTGACTGACAGATCAGCCAGCAACAATGGAGCAGAGAGAGCATTGAATAAAAGATGTCTTAATCCTAGCAAACTGGCAGGTGCAGAAGTACTGTACTGTGGGGAGCAGAATGTAGATGAGAAATAGGAGGGGGTCAAAGATAAATCCTTGGGGGACTCCAAAGGTCATGGTGCAGGAGCAGGAAGACAAGCCATTTTAGGAGTTTTAACAGTCACGACTAGATAGATAAGAATGGAACCAGATGAAGACGGTCAACAGAAAAATAGTTGCTGCTGTTATGTAGCAAGGTCATAGAGTGCTTTGATAATGAGGATGAGAATCATCAAATCAATTCACCAGGGCATGGAGCAAGTGGGGGTCAGCAAGAATAGGGGATTGTAGGATGCTGTGCAGGTGAGGATACTGGCTGAGGTATTCTGAGTGAAAGTATTTTGTGCGGAGTGGAAACTGCCTCAGAGTATTGGAGAAATTGAGTTTTTTAGTTATAAAGACATGGATTAGAGTTTCAACATCAGGGAAAGACAAGGGTAGAAGTAAAGAATCTTGGTAAGGAAACAGATGTGTAGGAAGAAGCACAATTATGGGTCAATAATGGTCCAAAATTCCAGACCTAGCCTGAGCTGACAGTCAGGCAGGTTGATGGAATCCAGGCAAAAGGCAGAAAATTGCTGACAGGAGACAAATAGGATGGCTACAGTTTTATTGACATTAAGCTAATGGAAATTTTGATTCAGTTGGCCTGTTAACAGACAGTGTGGCATGTTTCATTGTTTTATACATTCTGGGAGGAGGTATAAAAGAGTGTAAAAAGTCTGGATTTACAACTGTTCATTCATGTGTACAAAATGAACCAGTAAGCTCGAGGTTATGGTATCCACTTTATGAATTCAGGGACTGTTACAGAGCCTTGGGTCATGCTGTTGAAAATCCTCAAGAGGAAGCAGTAAGGATGACCACCTGATTCATTTCAACGGGATGAAAATCAGATAGGTTCAATACCAGGCAGGCGATCCGTACATTTAGCTGACGGACCATGTGGTGAAGGTGAAAATTCCCTCTATGAGCTCCTCAAACTAGTTTTAATTTGAGACTTAAGTATTAACAAATAAAGCGTTGATTTATTTGAGATTATAGTAATGTGCATAATTTTCACATGCAGAAAATGTAAGTATGGTTATTTTAAAACGAAAATTGAATACCCAAGTTTCTTTTACCTACACTCATCTCCTTAAGGTGCTGCCAGTTCATAGGTTACAGCAGTCCAGCATACTTCAGTCACATTCATTTTCAGCTGGGAGTCAAGCATGCGGGTGGGAAAACAGCCAAGTATAAACTTTTTCTCACTTACTATTTACACTTGCACACTTTTGCAGCAGGGATCAGTGGACAAGGGACAAGAAGTTGTTCTGATTCTCTTTCCCCAGGGTACTGATTATAGTGCCTGAACTGCTGCCCCGATTGATGCCAGCTACTTGAGCACACACTAGAGATCAAACCTGCAGCCTTTCTGTTTGTTTAGCTCAGTAAAACATCAGGCAGTGCCTTTATCCAATAAACCACCAATATGGCAGTGCTTGTGATTCTCTTGACTGTAGAGCAGCATTACCGATTAGAATAACGATGTTTCTGAGATTGCTATAGAGCGTGTCTCGATTCTGGAATGTTCCTATTCCTGATCACTATCCTAAGACTGGAGAATGTGGACGTTGGGTGGGGACAGGGTTGGGCCAAGACAGGATTGAGCACATTGATGATGCCCTCCACAGATGAATGTCCTATCCATACTCACTGAAACATAACCATTTAGGCAAGGGACCAGAGGCACCTGTGGAATCTCATCCCAGAAGGCTTCAGGGGATGAGGGGAGAAAATTGTTTTGAGGATGGAGATTACAACTGTAAATAGCACAGGTTTTAAACATCGCAGTTTAAAATAACACTGCTCATAACTTTGGTAATGTATATTCTTTGCCTTTGATACACAGAGCATTAGACTACCAAATACACATTGTTGTCAAAGCTAGGAAGTTCAAAAGTAAGGATGAGTCAAAAATAGATTTGTATTCTGCAACATGTCAAAGAAATTAACTGGCCTACAGGATTAATGCTTGTTATTTGCTTGGGGTTGTCTTTGCATCATCCTGCCTTTGTAAGTGAAGTTAATGATACAGCTCCAAAAGAATCCATATGTATGTAATAAACAATATGCGAGCCACATAAAATGCACAAAATTAAGAGATGAAAAAGAACCCAACAAAGCATATAATCAGCAGTCACATTTCACAGAATCATGTAGTTTCCTTCTCGCTATTTTTTATGGCTGGCAGTCTCCAAGTAAAATTCAACTTCAAAGCTAAAGCTCAGCTAACGCCCAGACACTGTGGACAGGGTACTAATAAGCTGTCTCGAAGGACATTATCACAGCAGATAATAATGCAAGCTCCTACTGAGTGGAGAGGAAGTGAATGAGTGAAGCAATGATAGCACAAGCTGAGAGAGTTAAAACAGTGTGGCCCTTAAACAAAACATTTAAGAGAAACCAGAGGCTTTAAAACCAGTACTTAATCAGGCAGCTAATTTTTACTTCAATGTCAGATAAAGTTCTACAATGAAAATTCTAGAAACTAAATGTTCGCTAGTCAAAATATACCCGGTGCAATAAAGATGCTAGGTTTTACTTGGTGAGAAGGTTCCACCTACAGCTGCCCAGTAAAACATCAAGAACTCGGAAGTCTTTGTAAATTTGTGGCAGCTTTGAAAAACTATATTCCCTCAAGGACTGATCCTGAACATGCAAAGGGTCACTCACCCTGGCTTAAGACTGTTGCTCTGTAAAAAGTTTCATGCTTCCAAATATATTTTCCTTGCCATTTGAAGAAATTTCACTTCAACTCTGGGAAGCTCATTTTGCTGGCAGCACCATACCATTCAAACCCAAAATGAAGAGAAAACTGGAAACCAATATTCCTTCACTACTAAAGCCAGTTCTCTAACAGATCCCATGCAATCCCCGGTCCCTGTCAATCCAACCCTTGACATCCAAGCACCTCATTCCTATTTGCGCTTAGATTTCTTATTTGCCGCTTTGTACTGTTTAGATTTTGTGGGCCTGGAAGTTTAGGAATAACTTTTTTTTTTAAACACTCTTGCCTCATTAGTGGGTAAATTCTAAATCAGAATACCAAGCCCTCTTAGAATTAACAACTCGAGATATATGCAAATTAATGGGAATGTAGTTGCCCAAGAGTCTGTGGTGCACAGTTCAGCAGCCCATGAGGACAACAGCTTCAACCTCCTTCCTTTAAAATGTTATCTGGCCAAGTATCAAGGAGTCAAGTAACTCAGACCTTTAATGTACAGTACTGTTTTGCCCTGCCAATTTTCTCTGTACCGAATTCTATTATTCTCTTCTTTGGGTACTGTTCCCCATGCACTAGGCATTCTCCAGTAGTTCACCAAAATGGCCATTGTTCATGTGAGTGTTGCAGGATCATTCAGCAGTGTTGGAGGTGGGGGAGGGGGTATCACTGTCTATCTCCATTCAATATGTACACTTCAAGCAGTGCCACTATATCACAAACAGAAATAGATACTGAGGACAATGTCCCCCTGCCTAACTGAGGGACGCTGGGCCAATTGTGGAACCCCAGTTGTTGCTCCATCGGAGACCAGTCAACAGCACAGATTGAGGATTGCATCCATGTGCTCTCTTGTCTGTGGCTGAGCTATTTACTGGACAATCGTCCTGAACCACTGGAGAGGCTTTCATAAAGGATTAGATAAATAGCACTGCATCCACATCCAATGAAGAGACATTGCCTCATGCAGAATATCTCCACTGCATTTTTCATACAATACCACACTATCTTGCCAAATTCAAAACAGATGAGCTGCAATTGTGCATTTAATATGAAGCATCTCCTTGCATTAATCACTGTATTTATTCATATCAAATCAGCTCTTTAGCACTATCACATTCATCAAGTCAGTTCCCATGGGCTGAATTTTCATTCCAGGGTCCCAATCCTGCTGTGAGGAGGAAATGCAGGTCGGGAACCTACAAATGCTGGTGCCGGGACCCAGAGGACAATTTTTAAGAACATGGAAAATTAAGCGTCCGCCTCCAGGAGCCCTTCTAATTAAGGATAGAGGCAGGCTCCCGAGGCTGGAGAGCCAACGGCAGGTCCTCCGGGACTAAGATCGACAGCCACACCATCAGAGGCGGGAGCTGCTGATGCAGGTAGTGGGGACCTACTTACAAATTTCAAGATGGAGATGCCTTTGAAGAATTTTTCAATGACTAAAAATAAGAAGTGGCCACAGCTGCCAGACTGTCAGTATGGAGGGGAGCCCTGCAGCTGTGTCCCTCTGACAATCGCGGGTGGGCAGGGGTTAAATTAAATGAGGATTGATGGTCCTCCCAGCTGCCGCCTGGAGGCTGCCTCAACTCATTGGCTGGGTTTCAGCCTCTGCAGGGGGCCTGCCGTTCAATTGGAAAATTCCAGATGGCTTCTGACAAGTGCCTTCAATGAACAATTTAATTGGCTACCCGCCACTGGCAGGTGGGTACCTGTAACGTCCTCTCCCCTTCCGCACTTGCACTCCCACCCCCAGTCCGGCCTCAATGAAAATTGCCCGGAGGCAGGACCATGGCGGCAGACAGGCATGCCAGCTGGTAACAGGGAATCGCAGGCTTACCTGCCTCCAGTCCCGCCTCCAAAGCTGAATGAAAATGCAGGCACATGATATCAGCAACCACATTTGATCAATATATATATATATGATCCTTCAATTTAAAAAAACTGTTATGAATGATTCTCTCATTGTTCTTCTTTATAACTACAAACCAATTAATTACAAAATTATCTTGATTTTATGGTGATCTCATGAAAGCACTCCTGATATACTCCAACGCAGCAGTTAGTTTGTGCAATCACTTTCCTTCCCCTGCCAGTTCACTTGACATATCAGACAGGTTCCAGATTCCATCCCATTGTGCTGATTTTGCTGGCTTCAGTCAGAGTAGTTGTGGAAGTGACATGATTCATCTCAGCATTCCCAGGCAAGTGAGGGGACAAATAATTTGGCCAGGGCTCTTGCTCCTGGTCACGTTCTAGAGACGACTACATGTGTGTGGAGAACAAACAACAGGACTAGACTTGGCCACAGGATTCCCATGGAGACACAGCATGTAGCACCAACTATTGGTTATCACACATGAAGGAGAGCTGCTGTGGTGAGATGTAAGAGAGCTGCTGCTACCAGTGAGGCCATCACCCAGCAGAAGTCATTATGCTCAGCAAAGGAAAAATGGGTGAGAACTGGCAGAAGGAAAAAGGCATTTCAGGAGGGCAAACAAGTCTATGAAATACAACAACAACTTATATTTATGTAGCACCTTTAACATAATTAAATGTACCAAGGTGCTTTGCAGGAGCATTCTAAAACACAGCATGACACCAAGCCACAAATGGAGATATTAAGTCAGATGACTAAAGTTTGGTCAAAGGGGTAGGTTTTAAGGAGTGTCTTAAAGGAGGAAAGTGAGGCCGAGAGGTTCAGGGAGGGAATTCCAGAGCTTGGGGCCTAGGCAACTGAAGGCGCAGCCACCAATGGAGGAGTGATTAACATCAGGGATGCAGAAAAGGCCAGAATTAGAGGAGTGCAGATATCTTGGAGGGTTGTGAGGCTGAAGGAGATTACAGAGATAGGGAGGGGGAGGCCATGCAGGGATTTGAAAACAAGGATGGGAATTTTAAAATCAAGACATTGCTTGACCAGGAGCCAATGTAGATCAGCGAGCACAGGGGCATTAGGTGAGTGGGACTGGCCGCGAGTTAAGACACAGGCAGCAGAGTTTTGGGTTGGAATAGTCAAGTTTAGAGATAATGAAGGCATAAATGAGGGTTTCAATAGCAGATGAGCTGAGACAGGGCGTAGTCAGGCAACGTTACGGAAATAGAAATAGGTGGCTTTAGTGATGGCACGCATCTGAGGTTGGAAACTCATCTCGGGGTTAAATGTTCCACAAAGGTTGTGAACTGACTGGCTTAATCTCAGACTGTGGCCAGGGAGATGGATGAAGTCAGTAGCTAGGGAATGGAGTTTGGAGCGAGGACCAAAAACAATGTTACAATAAATGGTAGGATACTGAGAAGTGTAGAGGAACAAAGGTACCTTGAAGTGCATGTCCACAGATCCCTGAAGGTCGCAGAATAGGCAGATAAAATGGTTAAGAAGAGATAGGGGTTACTTCCCTTCATTAGCAGAGGCATAGAATATAAGAGCAGGGAAGTTATACTAGAACTGTATAAAACATTTGAGTACTGCGTACAGTTCTGATCACTGCATTACAGGAAATATGTGATCACACTGGAGAGGGTACAGAGGAGATTTACAAGGATGTTGCCAGGAATGGCGAATTTTAGCTATGAGGAAAGATTGCATAGGTTGGGCTTGTTTTCTTTGGAACAGAGGAGGCTGAGGAGAGATTAATTGAGGTGTAGAAAATTATGGGCGACCCTAGAGAGAGTGGATAGGGAAGGACCTATTTTCCTTCGCAAAGATTAATAACCAGTGGCCATAGATTTGAAATATTTGGTACTTGGATATCTCATTGAAGTGTCGTAACCTCCAGAGCTATGGACCAAGAGTTGTAAAGTGGAGTTAGGTTGGATAGTTCTTTTTCGATTGATGCAGACATGATGGACCAAATAGCCTCCTTCTGTGCTGTAAATTTTCCATGTTTCTATGTTTCTAAAACTCTTCCTCTTTTTTCTGCCATTTGCATGGTTTTCATTGCTGTGTTATACAAAAGTCAGTTGATAATCTATCAGAAATAGGGACATTGTAGCTTCATTCAATTTATGAAGTGTACTGTATATTGGAGTTTGCCTGTGTGGAATTGTAAAAAGTGAGTTAAATTTCACAACAATGTCGATCATCTACTGTCAAATGTTAACAGTCATAACCATATTGTTCAAATTTTGATGAAAATCATGCTTTCAATTTGAATCCAAAATCTATTTCAGAATACTATTTGGTATTTCCAGAGTGAAATTATCACAATCGAATAAAACTGAAGCTGAAGAATGTGGTTTAGGGAGAGTATCTCACGTAAAGTTGGCCTCTCTGAGTCTCATTTCTGAACTCCATCCTTCAAAAGGATTGTTGCAATTGGATTCATTGGTGAATGGTGAGATTTAGAAGGAGCCAAGTTTATTTAAACTGTAAGCTTTTAATATGTATTATTAACCTCCTCAAAAAAATGAGATCTTCCAATGTTAAAATGAATTAAGCAGTTCCCATTAAAACTGAAAATCAACTCTGTTGCATTGAAACAAGTAAAAAGGATTGAGGAAATCCGGATGGCATCATTTAGGATTATTGGATAATAAAAAATGTTCACGTGATTGACCGTTGTTTGCTAATTTTATGGTTGATACAAAAATTGCAGAAATGTAACTCAGCAATTAAAGGCAATGCAATGCCAGGGCAGTACAATAAAATTATGGAAATTAAATTACCATAGCTGAACACTATAACAATATCCTATTCATAAAATCCTACAGCACGAAAGGAGGCCATTCGGCCATCATGTCACTGATGGCTCTTTGAAATAGCTATCCAATTAGTCCATTCCCTATTATATAGCAAATAGTATTGTAGGCAAACCCCAATTGCAATACATTTTTACTAATGCAAGAAATAGGAATTGCCATTTAGACAGGGCTATGAATAAGAAAACTGACTTTTTTAAATAGAGTATGTTTAAGCTCATCACACAAGATAATGGTGAGCATCATAGGTGAGTGATGTAAAAACTGGCCTGATCAATTGTGCATAAAATAAAAAGAAATATATCAACTAAATGCTAACATTTTTCTTGCTGCTTTGAAGCATTAATCACTTGTTCATGCATTGCATTTACCATTAGGGAGGAATCAAATTAAACAGACTTTCAACTATAAATTGCAAGCTAATTCATATTTTACTTGTGTATAGTACAACAATACAAAAATCCATTTAGACTAAACTATAACAAACTATCTTTCAAGGTGACAAGCAACAATGATCTGTGCCCCAGCCACATATTCTGGCATCAGTGAAGTCTTCTGCAATTGTGCCAAATATGTAGAATGGCACTCCAGATAGCTCAGAAACTGATAGTTTCACATAGGTAATGAAAGAAACTAGTGGTGCGCACAATTACTGCTGCCTGTGTGAGACCTGTGCTTTAAACTTGGAGCAAAATACTCCAGATGCTGGGCATCTGAAAGAAAAACAGAAAATGCTGTAAATACTCAGCAGGTCAGGCAGCATCTATGAAAGGATTTTAAATTACGCATGGGAGACAAGACTGCTCTGCGCTCTTTCAGCATTTGAAATTTCAGCTATAGAACAGAAAATGTATCAAGCTATACGAATTCAAAACCATATATCTGATATTCGATTGAAGCACTGTATCAGTGAACAAGCAGAGTGGCTAACATTGCTCTCGCAGAAATGCACCTAATACTGTACCACTGTATTCTTTATAACAGGGCATTTAGCAAGGGCTTGTTGGTGGGGTGGGGGGGAAAGATGGGGTTCAGTGTGTATATCTCTGCAGAAACTTCCACTGTTGCTCTTCTTTCAATGCATATATACTTCCACACAGCAGATGCTTTAAGAATGACCCAAGTATAAATTTATTACAAACACCAGTCATTGACTGAATAGGAACATAGAAGCAGGAGTGGGCCTTTCAAACCTCTTCTGCCATTCAATTAGATAATCTCTGATCTGTATCTTAACTCCATCTAGCCACCTTGGTTCTATATCCCCTAATACACATGTCCAACAAAAATCTATATATCTTGGTTTCAAAATGTTCAATTGACCTAGCCTCAACAGCACTTTGGGGAGAGAGTTCTAGCTTTCCAATACCCGTTGTGCAAAGAAGTGCTTCCTGACATTGCTCCCTGAATGGCCGTGCTCTAATTTTAAGGTTATGCTTCCTTGTTCTGGACTCCCTAAGAGAGGAAATGGTTTCTCTTCACCTACCCAATCAAATCCTTGAATCATCTTAAACTCCTCAATTAGATCACCCCCTTAATCTTCCATACTTGAGGGTAAAGCCTGGCTCAGATACAAAATTATAACCCGACCTGGGCCCAACGCGACAACAGCCAACCCGAACCAGAGTCCTTTAATTTTTTTAAATGCCCAACACAACCCGAACCCGAATGCTGGACGCAGAACACAGACCCGCCCTGAACCTGACACACGTAGTTGGGTTTGGTCGGATTCGGGTCCGGTAGCCAGACTTTACTGGGAGCAGCCCTGACACAGCCCATGATCCCACTCCCCATTACTGACCCCTTCCCCCCCACCCCACCCCACCTCCCCATCCCTCCCGGCTAAAGCCTGGTTTGGGTATAAAATTAAAACCGGACACGGGCCCGACCCGACAACAGCCAACCTGAACCCCACCCGACCTGAATTCTTTAATTTTTTTGAAATGCCCGACCAAACCCGAACCCGAACCTGACAACAGGTAGTTGGGTTTGGGTCGGGTAGCCAGGCTTTACTTCAGGGTACAAGCCCAGTCTATGCAACCTGCCCTCATAATTAAACCCTTGTAGCCCTGGTATTATTCTGGTGAATCTGTGCCGCAGCTACTTCAAGGTCAACATATCCTCCTTGAGATGCAGTGCTCAGAACTGAATGCACTACTCCAGATGTGGTCTAACCACAGCTTTATAGAAGTGTAGCGTAACATCCACCCCTTTGTATTCCAATCATTTTGAGATGAAGGCTAACATTCTATGATTTTTAAACCATTTTTTGTACCTGTCCATTAGTTTTTACTGATTTATGCACATGGAGCGCTAAGTGGCTCTGCTGCACCACAGTTCCTAGCTTTTTGCCATTCAGAAAGTACTCTAATCTATTTTTCTTGAGTCCAAAATGGATGACTTCACCATATTGAACTCCATCTGTCAGTTTAGTCCACTTAATTTATCAATGTACAGTTGAAACTTTCTGCTCCAATCCACACTATTTACAGTGCCCCCTAACTGAGTGTCATCAGCAAACTTAGATACATGGTTCTCCGTTCCTTCATCTAAGTCATTTATAAATACAATGTAAAACTGCAGATCCAGTACAGATCCCCGAGGGACATCCTGAACATTGGAGAACATTCCCATTATCACTCCTCTCTGTCTCATATTTCCTGAACAATTCCCTGCCTATGTCAAAAGGTTACAGCTATCATGCTAGGCCCCACCTGCCAAGAATGAGGGACATTAATTTTGTCATAAACATTGATTTTAAACTGTTCCTAGAGTGAAGAAAGGACTTGTTAAACAGATTAGCCGTGGATGGAAAAGACATTTGCATATTAACAGATGGTGCTTTGAAGGACAAAGGATCATTCCCTGACACATTCAACCCACAATGGACCTTGATCACCAGGTATTGTGTGTAAGAGGAACATTCCAGAGACCGCTAAGGTGATACAATCCAAGACGTGGTCAGACGAGTTAGTCACATGACTAACCTGCTTGGCAACCTGGGTTTTCTGAATTGTACAAACAGTTTGAACTCAGAAAGACAGCTATACCTCTGGATTGAGAAGATCTCTCCTATCTGCTCCCATCTCTGACTCACAAGCCTTTGAATCCTCTAAGGCACATGAACCCCAAAATAGAAAAAAGTCTACAGCCAACAAGGGTTAGGAAGAATACTGGGCCCCAACGAAAAGCAAGATCTACCTACAATCAAGGACTCTACAGTGAGCTCGAAGAACCTTAACAAAAACTCTTCAGATATTGCCTCTTTTTCTTCTTTATTTCTTCTGCTCTGTTCTGTCTCTATCTGCATGTGTGTATCGCATGTGCATAGTGTGGGCGCGTCATGTATCCTTAGGCGTTAACTGAATTAGAGTTTAAGTTTAAGAAATTTCAAACTTTTCTTCTTTAAACCTAAGAAAGCCTGTTTGTGTTGGTTTCTTTGCCTTATAATTGGAAAGCGATGAACAAGGATTCACCAAGGGGGGGTCTAAAAACAGTGTGTTTAAAATTAAACCCTGTTACTGTAAGACCAGGTGAAGGCTGAGAGGGACCCCTAGACACCTTTCTCAGCTGGTCATAACAGAAATCTGGGGGCTCGTCTGGGATTTTACCCACAGACAAATGAGAGAAATTGGAAGTGGGAAGCCAAATTGTTCCCAATCAAAAAAGAGCAAGTTTTCAATACAGGTTTTCTTTGTGGTTGTGTGTGCTCGAAAACTAACATGTCTACAACTGAAGCTTGTAGTTCCCCAAGCCAGGGTGAAGTAACTTGGAATAAGTTAAAAGCACTGTCTATGGAGGAATTGAGAAAAATGGCTGAGCAGTGTGGGATCACTGTACATGGCAAGGCTAGGATGTCTGAACTCCTAAGACCAGTGGCCAACCATTTTTCCCTTGAATCTGAAGAAGCAGAAACAGGGTTCGAAGTAGATTCTGACAGGGTATTGTGAGCAAAGATACAATTGGAACAGAGGAAACTTGAATTTCAGGAAAGAGAGATGGAGAAAAAAAGAGCCTTCCAGAAGGAATGTGAAAAAATGAAAGACAGGAGAGAGAGAGGAGAGAGAGAGAGAGAGAAAAAGAATATTCCAGAAAGAATGCAAAGAAAGAGAGCTGAAGTGGCTTGAGTTAACTAAGGGGTGCAGAGTAACCCCAGTGAAAGCATGGCCAATATGGAGGAGCGTAATTCATGGCTGGGTACAGAATTGTTAAAACTAGCTTTATTAATTCCAAAATTCAATGAGGAAGATGTAGAAGATTTATTTTGTGTCCTTTGAGAAACTGGCAAGGCAGCTAAAATAGCCAGCTGAGACCAGGCCTCTTTTACTACAAAACAAGCTAACTGGAAAGGGAAGTCATGCTTGACAAATCTACTGGAATGTTTTGAGGATGTAACTAGTGGAATGGATAAGGAAGAACCAGTGGATGTGGTGTATTTGGACTTTCAGAAGGCTTTCGATAAGGTCCCACATAAGAGATCAGCACGCAAAATTAAAGCACATGGGATTGGGGGTAAGGTATTGACATGGATAGAGAACTGGCTGGCAGACAGGAAACAAAGAGTAGGAATAAACAGGTCTTTTTCTGAGTGGCAGGCAGTGACTAGTCGAGTACCACAGGGATCAGTGCTAGGACTCCAGCTATTCACAGTATATATTAATCATAAAGATGAGGGAATTAAATGTAATATATCCAAGTTTGCAAAAGACACAAAGCTGGGTGGGAGTGTGAGCTGTGAGGAGAATGCAGAGAAGCTCCAGTGTGATTTGGACAGGTTGAGTGAGTGGGCAAATACATGGCAGATTCAGTATAATGTGGATAAATATGAGGTTATCTACTTTGGTGGCAAAAGCAGAAAGACAGATTATTATCTGAACAGCGATAGATTGGGAAAGGGGGAGGTGCAGCGAGATCTGGGTGTCCTTGTACACCAGTCACTGAAAGTAAGCATGCAGGAGCAGCAGGCAGTTAAGAAGGCAAATGGTATGTTTGAGAGGATGCGAGAGGATTCGAGTACAGGAGCAAGGATCTCTTGCTGCAATTGTACAAGGCCTTGTTGAGACCACATCTGGAGTATTGTGTGCAGTTTTGGTTTCCTTATCTGAGGATGCTCTTGCTTTGGAGGGAGTGCAGTGAAGGTTCACCAGACTGATTCCTGGGATGGCAGGACTGACGTATGAAGAGAGATTGGGTCGATTAGGCTTGTATTCGCTAGAGTTTAGAAGAATGAGAGGGGATCTCCTAGAAACCTACACATTTCTAACAGGACTGGAAAGATTAGATGCAGGATGTTCCCGATGGCAGAGGAGTCCAGGAGCAGGGGTCACAGTCTAAGGATAAGGGATAAGCCATTTAGGATTGAGATAAGGAGGGATTTCTTCACCCAGAGAGTGGTGAACCTTTGGAATTCTCTCCACAGAAAGCAGTTGAGGCCAAATCATTAAATATATTCAAGAAAGAGTTAGATATAGTTCTTAGGGCTAAAGGGATCAAGGGATATAGGGAGAAAGTGGGAACAAGGTACTGAGTTTGGATGATCAACCATGATCGTATTGAATGGCGGTGCAGGCTCGAAGGGCCGAATGGCCTACTCCTGCTCTTGTTTTTCTATGTTTCTATGAAAAGTCCATGAGGTTTATTTCCTGTTGCCAGATGAGAGTTCATCAAATTATGAATTGACCAAAAATGCTATCCTCAGGGCATATGAATTAGTACCAGAAGCCTATTACCAAAAGTTTAGAACCCTCAAGAAGCAAGCAAATCAAACTTATCTAGAGTTTGAAAGAAGTAAGCAGCTGGCTTTTCACCAGTGGCTGAGGGCTCTTAAAGTACAGCTCAGCTATGAGAATCTCAGAGAAGTAATTCTGTTACAGGAATTTAAACTCTCTCTCCCACTCTCCATAAAGACCCATGTAGAGCAGCAGCGGGTTCAGAAAGCCCAGCATGCGGCTGTTCTGGCCGACGAGTTTGCTTTAATTTATAAGTCAGTTTCCCAGGGGAGAACCTTCCCTAATCACCCCCACAAATCCAAAAAGGACAAAGGGTGGGAAGGTGATAGAAGCCCAAGAAGTCCTGGGAGAGAAAGGAAAGCAGGAGACACAGGGGGCCCTCCTCTAGCCAAAAGGGAAGGTGCTATGAGAAAGAGTGAAACCCGGGGATCTGTGTGCTTCCATTGTAATAAAGCAGGGCATTTAAAAGCTGACTGCTGGAAACTAAAGGAAAAACCTATAAGGTTAATCAGGGCACACCCGCTCAATGAAGAAAGGAACCTGATGGGAAAACACAGCAGAACAAGCTGTGACTTTAACTGCAGTAAGAGTGAGACCCAGGAAGCTTATGGCTGCAAGTGCCAGAACATTTAATAGGATTCCTGAAGGTTATCAGGGTTTTGTGTCTGAAGGGAAAGCAACCCATACTCGTCGAGTGGGGCAAGCAAGCCCATTGTAATTCCCAGGGACACAGGGGCCACTAGATCCCTTTGACTGGGAAAAGGCCTAACCTTTCCCCCGGAGAGTGCAATGAACACCAGAATGGCGATGAATGGTATTGGATGGCAGTGTATGTCTGTACCTGTATACCGGGTGCACCTGGAGTGCAACCTAGTGTCGGGACCGGTGACCGTAGGGATTGCCCCTAGTTTCCTTATGAACGGGGTTGACCTGTTCCTAGGTAATGATCTGGCGGGGGTGAAGGTGGTAGCCCCCACAGTAGTGAAAGAAAGACCGCAGGAGGTCAGAGAGACAGGGCCGTGGCAGGAGACAGTCCCCTGCAGTTTCACTGAATGTGTAGTAGATCAGGCCATGATCAAACCAGCTCCCCCAGAGGAGACTGAATTAGCACTGCAGGCAGATGACCAGGTCTGTCTGTCTGAGACTTTCTTTGGAAAGTTAGGAGACCCAGGGAATGAATTAAATGGATTTTCCCGAGCTGAGGCTCAGCGAGCTGACCCAGTACTGTGAAAGTTAGCACAGGCTGCCCAGTCTGAAAGTGAAGCAGAGCAAGTCCCTGATTGCTACTATTTAAAGAATGAGGTACTGATGAGGAAATGGCGTTCTCCTCACAGACCTGAGAGCAAGGAATGGGCAGTAGTTCACCAGTTAGTGGTGCCATAGAGGTACCAGAGAGAAATATTAAGAAGGGCCAGGAGATTACAGTGACTGTACATGCCGGTATATGAAAGACCAAAGCCTGCATAAGACAGCAGTTTGACTGGTCAAAACTCCATAAAGATATGGTGGAGTACTGCAGGAGTTGCCACATGTGCCAGGTTGAGGGGAAGCCCCAACCTACAGTGAAATCTAGACCCCTAAGTCCTGTTAGGAGGACCATCCAGCAGAGTGCTGGTGAACTGTAAGGAACCCCTGCTGAGAACAAAAGGGGACATGCAGGCACACGGCTAGCAAAAGTGTAGAAATAGAAGGGGAAGAAGTGACCAACAGTGAAGGTTAAAGGAAGTCCAGGAGGAATCCCGGATGAAAACCCCTACTGTCTGGTCAGCCAACCCTGAAAAATATGAAACATTAGACCCCCACATCCTCCTATGTAAATGCAGACGCTAGAAGCACCCCATCAGAGTTGCTAACAGCATTTACAGGAACCTGCAGAGACAAAGATACACCTCTAGGGGGATGAGAAACCAGGAGGGTGATGCCTCCCCTTGTCGAAGTGCCACACGGGAGTGCAGTAGAGTCTGCACAAATACCTGCAGGCAGGAGTGTCCTGTGGGACAAAGGGGAGATTAGCAAAGCATCCTCCCCCACAGTCAGAACCAAAGGGAACCGCCCTCCCACAAAGTCAAAAGCCTTTGCATGACTCAGCAAAGCACTGAAAGTGTTTTCAGGATAGACCTGCCCACTACAGACTCTCCTGAAAAAAATTACCTCAGCAGGAACAAAGACCCTAGGCAGCCATGGAAATGGGCAAATGGAAGAGAAACTTCCCCAAAAATGAACCACATATTTATTGGGATGCCAAAAAAGGGGCGATTTTAATAAGTTTTAGTATTTGTGAATGAATGAGAAATGCAGGGTTTTTTCTGTATCTTATATTTTCTCTTGACCCTTTTATGAAATGTGCTTTTCTCAAATTGCATTTCATTCCACTGGGTGTGGAGGTGTCATGCTAGGTCACCCCCTGGCAAGAATGAGGCACAATAATTCTGTCATGAACATTGAGTTTAAACTGTTACTGGAGTTAAAAAAAATACTTGCTAAACAGATCAGCTATGGCTGAAAAAGACATTTGCGTATTAACAGATAGTGCTTGGAAAGACAAAGGACCATTCCTTGACACATTCAGCCCACAATGGACCTTGATCACTTAGTATTGTGTGTAAGAGGAGCATTCCAGAGGTGATACAATTCAAGACATGGTCAGACCAGTTCATTACATGACTAACCTGCTTGGCAACCTTGGTTTTTCTGAATTGTACAAACAGTTTGAACTGAGACTGTTTGCTCCTGGATTGAGAAGATCTCTCCTGTCTGCTCTTTCTCACAAGCCTCTGAATCCACAGAAGACACATGAACCCCAAAAGAGAAAAGTCTCCTACAGCAAACAACGTTTAAGAATAATTCAGGGCCCCAATGAAAAGCAAGATCTACCTCCAATCAAGGACTCCATAGTGAGCTCGAAGAACCGTAACAAAAACTCTTCAGATATTGCCTCAAACTTTTTCACTTTATTTCTTCTGCTCTGTCTCTATCTGCATGTGTGTATCATGTGTGCCTACTAGCGTGGGAGCGTCGTGTATCTGTAGGTGTTAACCAAATTCGAGTTTAAGTTTAAGAAATTTCAAACTTTTCTTCTTTCGTTTAGTGATACAGCACTGAAACAGGCCCTTCGGCCCACCGAGTCTGTGCTGACCATCAATCACCCATTTATACTAATCCTACACTAATTCCATATTCCTACCACATCCCCACATGTCCCTATATTTCCCTATCACCTACCTATACTAGGGTCAATTGCTAATGGCCAATTTACCTATCAACCTGCAAGTCTTTGGCATGTGGGAGGAAACCGGAGCACCCGGAGGAAACCCACACAGACACAGGGAGAACTTGCAAACTCCACACAGGTAGTACCCAGAATTGAACCCGGGTCGCTGGAGCTGTGAGGCTGCGGTGCTAACCACTGCACTGCCCTAAGAAAGCCCGTTTGTGCTGGTTTCTTTGCCTTATAATTGGAAAGCGGTGAACAAGGATTCACCAAGGGGGAGTTAAAAACACGGTGTGTTTAAAATTAAACCCTGTTACGGTAAGACCAGGTGAAGGCTAAGAGGGACCCCTAGACACCCTTCTCACCCTAACACTTCCAATTCCACATGTTTCCATTTTTGCTAACATTATCATGCAACAGCAATATCTCACAGTAGATCTCTGCTGCATAAGAAGGAAAAGCACATCTCCACTGCTCTCGTCAACTTAGAAATCTCGGACAGAAATCTTGTACAAGTCACCTGTCGCTTAGCAGATTATTGAGTGAACAAAAAGAACTAAACAAAACAAGTAAGATTGCTAACTTAAAGGTCTCCCAGGAGTTGCTGTCCAACAACAGGGCACAGGAAACGACTCAGTTTGACACCTCTGTTTAAGTGGGTTTTTTTGTGTGTAATTAGAATGAGAGATCCCAATGCTATCAAAGGACTAATTTTCTATTTTACCGAGAGTCATTATCAAGCATTCCTGTATTAAGAAATGCACATTGGATTCAGGATAAAGCTCCATCTACTGCTCCACAGCACCATATCCCAATCTCAATAAGTCTCCCGACCATAATTCAACAATATTTCTTCCCTCACCAGCCATTCTATGTGCCAAGTTCAACTACCAGCTTGTGCTGAATGAACAGGTTTGTGTTGCGGAGTCAATCCAAATCAAAACTACCTGGAGGCTGCCTATATCCAATTCACCTAAGCTGCACAATCAAAGGAGGTACTGATCTCAGCATCCTTTTTAAAAATGAACAAGACTCATGATAGAGCACAGCCACGTTGGTTAGGTCAAAGTATTGTGTGCAATTTTGGGAACCTCATCATAGAAAGGATATTAAATCTAAACAGTGCAGACATTACATGTTCAGCAGAATGATAACAGGGAGACTACAGCTAAGAGATTTGAGATACTGAGACTATTCCCACTGGAGCAGAGAAGCAGAGAGACAATTTAATAGAGGTTTTTAAATTATGTAGATCATGTTAACATTTCAGATCAATGACCTGTTGTCTGAGGTTCTGACAAGAGGTCATCAACCTGAATGGTTAACCCTACCTTCCTCTCTTCACAGATGCTGCCTGAGCTACAGAGTTTTTCCAACATTGCCTGTTTCTGGGTTTATTACGCTAATTACTTTTTTATTTCCAAAATATACTTTATTCATAAAAATCTGTAAAAATTACATTGCCAAACAGTTTCCAAACAGCACCAAAAAAGACAAAAATTGCAAGGGAGATCAGTTTCCTTCAATACTGTCATGAGTTTCTTCCCACCCTTCCGTTTCACAATTGTCATGTCAATTACAGTTTTACATTTACAGCAACTGAGAATATTAACGATACAGTTCGAGGGGTTTCCCATGGATCCAGCCCCTCAGTCCAGCTTGGTGGGGGAACCTTACACTGGAGCGGAGCATTGTTGTACATTACATCTGCTACAACGAGGCGACCGCCCACCACCTCCTTAATTTCGGAGATGGTGAAGTTACCTCCCCGCAGCAGAATACCCAGTCTGGGAGAAGCACTACTCCCATAACAGCCTTTAAATGGGTCTTGATGGAGGTTGTGCAATCAATTCAGGATGCTTCAGCAGCTTTCCCTCACATCTATGTGCAATTATACACCACAATGGGTATGAAACATGTATAGCATGATGTCAACACTATTTCAGATTTGGATTTTGGTCTTGAGTAAAACTGTGCAGTTAAAGGCATCACCACCATTCATAATCTGTTCTTCAATATATTTGAAAACTGGTTTATTGCTGATGTTAATTTTTCAGATTTCCACCAGCTTGCCTACTGATTCACCCACAGAACTAGGTTTCACAAAGCTCAGGATAAATGGGATTGGGGAGTGGAGGCTAATACATTTCCTTTGTTATGAAACTGTATATATTCATTCTACTAGCGCAAGGTGTTGGTTTAACACTCAGCTATGACATTACCAATTACAACTAACTAAACAGGAAGCCGCCATTATGAAACAAATTAACACTCATTTAAACAGGTAAAAAGATGATTTATTTTCAGCCTATTCCAAAAAGAGTGCAAGAATTAGGAACATAGAACTTAGGAGCAGAAGTAGGCCATTCGGCCCTGCGAGCTTGCTTGCCATTCAATAAGATCATGGCTGATCTGGTTGTGGTCTGAACCCTCCTTTCCTGTCTGCCCCCCATTACCCTGGACTCCCTTGTCTATCAAAATTCTATCTAACTCAATCTTGGAATAAATTCAATGTTGCAGCTTCCACTGCTTTCTGGGGAAGAAAATTCCACAGACTAACGACCCTTTGAGAAAAAAAAATTCCTCATCATCTTAAAAGTTTGTAACACTTTTTTAAAAATCTGACAAACGGATCATACAAGACCTACTCAATAGACACTATACATCTATAGCCCAGTTTGTTTGCTGCAGCCTTGAGTCATACACAACCTTCAGTCATGCCAAAATGACTCCTGTCCAGTCACATATAGAAGTAAATATAGAAAGACTTGCATTTATATCACACCTTTCACGACCATAGGATATCCCAAAGTGCTTCACAACCAATGTGTAGTCAGTGCTATAATGTGGAAAATACAACAGGCAACTTACCAAAGCAAGGCCTCATACAGCAATGCGATAATCACCAAGTAATCTGTTTCTAGTGATGTTGATTCAGGGATAAATATTGGCCACGACACTGGGGAGAATTCCTCTGCTCTTCTTCGAAACTGTGACGTGGGATGTTTTACATCTACCAGAGAAGGCAGATGAGGCTTTGGTTGAATATCTCATCTGAAATGCACATCTCAGATAGAGTCTTAGCTAATTGTCAGCCTAGATTTTGTACTCTAGTCACTGGAGTGGGACTTGAACCCACAATCTTCTGACTCAGATAAGGTCCCCCATGGGAGATTGGTTAAGAAGCTAAGAGCCCATGGGATCCAAAGCAAATTTGGCAAATTGGATCCAAAATTGGTTTAGTGGCAGGAGGCAGAGGGTAATGGTCGAGGGTTGTTTTTGCGAGTGGAAGCCTGTGACTAGTGGTGTACTGCAGGGATCGGTGCTGGGATCCTTGCTGTTTGTAGTGTACACTAATAATTTAGACGTGAATATAGGAGGTATGATTAGTAAGTTCGCAGATGACACGAAAATTGGAGGTGTTGTAAATAGTGAGGAGGAAAGCCTTAGATTACAGGACGATATAGATGGGCTGGTAAGATGGGCAGAGCTGTGGCAAATGGAATTTAATCCTGAGAATTGTGAGGTGATGCATTTTGGGGGGACCAAGGCAAGGGAATATACAATGGATGGTAGGACCCTAGGAAGTACAGAGGGTCAGAGGGACCTTGATGTACTTGTCCATAGATCACTGAAGACAACAGCACAGTAAGATAAGGTGGTTAGGAAAGCATATGGAATACTTGCCTTTATTAGCCGAGGCATAGAGTATAAGAGCAGGGAGGTTATGATGGAGCTGTATAAAATGCTCATTAGGCCACAACTGGAGTACTGTGTACAGGTCTGGGCACCACACTATAGGAAGGATGCGATTGCACTGGAGAGGGTGCAGAGGAGATTCACCAGGATGTTGCCTGGGCTGAAGGATTTCAGCTATGAAGAGAGACTGAAAAGGCTAGGGTTGTTTTCCTGAGAGCAGAGAAGGCTGTGAGGAGATATGATTAAGGTAAACACACCGAAAAGTGGATTGTTTCAGTGGCACCAGATATCTGATGTGCTTTGTGAAACTACAATTGTGACATCCAGTTGCAGGATGCCAAAACTGCACACATTCTTAAAATGCAAGATGCCTGCACCTTGATCAACCTTTTCGGAGGATGAAAAGACCTGAATTTCGCCTGAACTTAAATCTGCATTCTCACATATGAACACTGGCTCTCAGAGGATTCAACAAATTTTAGAGTGACATCCCAGGGCAAGGGGAGCGGGTTCTGGGCACCTGTGCTGTAGCAGCAACAGTTTAGGTTTCAAATCATCTTTTTTTACATATCTTGTAAGTCATTACTACCTCACGAAGGAATGTATCAGTTACTCCCGATACACATTTTCTCGCCTCCAAGCAAAACCAGTGATTGTGATAGGACGCGAGGACCAGAAAAGCTTAGGAACATGTTACCTGGATTCCAATATTTCATAAATTACAGTTGTTCTGATTCAAGGTGCATTGTGTAAACGCCTGTGAAATATTTCTACAAGAGCCATAATTGGGGACAGACTTCAGACAATTTTTACAGAGTTTGTTTCTTAATGCAAGTTTAACTTGGATCATTAATATGCAGTTGGGACAATCATTAGGTGGTTACTATACACACTAGGCTTTCTGACAAGTTGCATTGCATGTGAATTTGTTTATTTTACTGTCAGTAAAAATTTCCATTCTATAATACGGTTTTAATGATTAAACTTTGGTGGAATTCAGATGGGTACCGTTCAGCCTCATCTCACTCTGTCTCTCATTCCTCCTCTATAAGGAGTGCTTTCCAGGTTCCAGTCTGCTCCAACATCAACTTTAATGAGCACAGCACCTTTTTCAACATCCAAATTTGAGTGACACCATTTGCACAGATTCACCGCTTAGCAATTTCACATTGCATTATTAATTATACCTGCCATTTTTCCCACCCCTCAACTTTTTAATTATTTCTCCCTTTTAAGTCTCCCTTCCCTCACACTGTGCACAATTCCCCAGCTAAAGAGGCAGACAATCTGCTCACATGCAATATCCTATGTGGGATAAGTAGCTCAGCACATAGGGAATCTATTGTCTCAAACCCATATTCTATCATTCCACAGCACCGCTCACTAATATAAGGTCATGCTGCTTATAAGACTACCAGAGACTTACCTTTTAATACTGTTTGATGAATGCTATTGTTTGAGTAAAAAGGTAACCATAAAGAAAATGTAGGCCAAATATGGTAACTATTGCAGTGATCCAAATAAAATCTAACCTGTATTATATGTTGAGTAACAATAGTTAAACTTACTACATGATGATTTAATATCAACACAATGCACCAGTGAAGGCAGCAATTACAATAGCTTTTATTTTTAAGACAGAAATAATATGGTTATGTATATATAAATCTGGTAATGTACAAAAATATTTCGAAGCATTTAAGAGCAACCTCTCCATTTCTGAAGCGATTTAACAAGTACATTAACCAGAATCAGCCACTTGCACGTAAATCAGTTTGTTCTTTTCTAGCATGAAACCTGGACTCACGCCAGGTTTGTAAAATCCTCTGTATTATCAAGATCTGCAATGAGCAGCAGGCAATTCCTCTTAGGAGACACCTCTAAGAAAGTCTGCTGTGAGGTCGTCTGTGAATGCTGGGACTGTGCCAAACTCTGAGCAGGCAAGCTTGTTGGTTTGTGCTCTGAAACGCCAGAATTCTCAACAGCAGATTTTTCACAGTGCTCTGAAAACCCCACTGACTGCAACTGATCTGCAAGTTCTTCTATCAGTCTTCTTGGGTGTGATTTAGCAGTGGAAGTCTCCCCCAATGGGCATTTATCTGGATACCATGTGGGATCCATGTGCAGAGTTTCTTCATCACACTTCAATTTGATCATATCCTCCTTAACTTTTACATCAGTTGCACACAAGCCCTTTTCGTATGTTTCATCAGAACTATTACAGTTAGATGAATCATTTTCGCACAAGTCAGACTCTCCTAAATCACCGGATGAGCTATTTGATTCCTCACAGTCACTATCCTCCTCTGTCTCACTTTCTGACTGGAGTGATTCGGGGCCACTCTTGCCTCGTTTGCTCTCATTTTCTTCCTCCTGAACAAATAGTGCTGCTCTCTCCAATTCTTCCAGCTCGAAGCCCAAATCATTCTTTGTGACTTTTATATTCCACAATGACTCAGCCAAGGATGCAAGCTTCTTTGACCTACAGGGGAAAATAATAAATGTTTCAACCAGTATATTTATTGAGAATACATTATTCCAATATCTTTTAATATTCTGAGCATTATTTGCTGACCTTTTATAGAACATTAATAATTGAAAATTAAAACTTAACAATGAGCATCATCCAGGATAAGGACTTTATTTGAGTACCATCATTTTTGCCAACAACTTTAAGCATCAGGGCAGAGAATTCACTCATCACATTTAACTAAATCAGAGCAATTCTAACTTCAATTACATGGCCAATTTTATACTGCTAGTAAACCAGATTTCATATAAACCAGACAGTGCTTAAACAACTCTATTATGTCACTCTGACATTGAGATCCCACCTCAGATCTATGGATTTCATAGTTACTTGCCAGGTATAAACACTCTGAAAACTTGAGAGCAGTTTGGATATCTCATTAGCTTTGTGATGCCTATGTCAACTACCAGTGCCAACTTTGAATTACACTGATTATGGATGCTATTTTGCAGATTTCACTATTCCGTGACTTCTGTACTTATGCAAACCATCATCTCAGAGAATTATGCTCAAGCAATGCTCATTAGTGATAGCAGGAATGGAGAACAGTGTGGAACTTTGTACACCAATAGGAGGGCTGCATCAGCTCACTTCAGCAACTCCCTGAAGTTATGACTTACTCCTCCAGTACAGCAGTCAGCAACATATCACATGGTGCAGTAGTGATCCAAACAGAGCAAGACATGCTTTGAGTTAATCAAAAGTACTGGAGGGCCGCCAGGTATCATGAAACATAATCCTTCTGGAAAGGAAGGGTATGAGGAGAAAATGGGAGGATTAAAATAAAAATCTAATATGCATCAGTTGCAAAACTCACATAGGAACAAATGGCTATTGGAAATGAATAAATCGGAGGACTGCCCAATCACAGAATGGATATATATACACATGGTGCACAACACTGGAGTGTTCCAGCTTTAATATTTGATTTGCTCAGACTGCATTTTGAGCCAGACTGTAAAAATTCATGGTTCAGGTAAGACAGTTAACTTCAGTGATCACAGGCTAGGGAAGCAAGAGGACAATAAAAAGCTAACAAGATTCTTGGTCCTGATCACTATCCAATGATCCCTGCTGGAAACAGAACACGAGGACAGATCTGAGAAGGTACAGCACATTCAAGGACTTTGAAGAGATTGCAAGGACAGACTGATCATTGGGAGTGAATTTGCTACCCATTATACACCCCATCCAAATTTCCTTTCCATTCTGGCAATTCGTACCACTGCTGAAATTGAATTTCACTTCCATAATATCACCAGATGGAGGGAGAGTTGCCTCAACTCAGAGGCCTTGTACCAACCACACACAGTACACTTTAAAACTGTCCTGAGTCAAACATGTGTTCAATCCTTAAAACAGTTAATTGCAGAGTTAATACTAGTTTTATTACAGGTTTCTTCATAAATACTTGTGTATATTTATACAAAATACAAAGTGAAGAAATGGCTTCTATATTTCTTTCAAAGAGTGTATAATAGGTGGCAACTGCACTCCAGTTGATCATTCTGTTCTTGCTACCTTTTCAATCTCCTTTTCCTCTTTTAAGTTCTTGAATATGTTGTTAGTTCACAGGTTTGTGCTCATACCTCCCTGTAAAAGGAGCTAAATATTTGGGCAACCTGTTTATCAGGAGGCAATTTATCAGCTTAATCTTGAGGTTACTTTTCACAGCTTGCAGTATAGATTCTGTGATGCCTGTGGTCATTTAGCAAATGAGATGACTTGCTACAAGCCTGACAGATGACAATATAAATCCCACAGCAGTCGTTTGAAAGCAATATAAATGGATTGTGAGCAAGTGAGACTATTTAAGATAACAGCAGTGACAAATAGCTGTACTTCTACTGTATGTGAACTGCTTATGCCTCTTAATGCTTCATACCTATTTTTAGAACAATTAGAACAAAATGCAGAACCTTTCCATATTAAAAATGCATTAAAAGCCCCAAGCTGGAGCAACATTACTGGCCTTGTTTAATCTGCATATTTAAAATCATTCTGATACACTTGTCTTATGATTTAAATATATAAATAGAAATCTGTCAAGCAGGGGTCTCCAAGAATAGCATAAAATATACACTATTAAATATTCTGCTTCACAATGCTTTCCATGGATGGCATTTTAATTCACCAGAGTGAATTTTTAAACTTTTCCCCAACATTACTATTAAATTACCACCCACTGAGCTTTAAGATTTATAACGTGCCTGTGTGGGAGAAAAACGCTTGACATAAAATATCACAGAAGCCAAACCTGAATTGGAAAACCTCAGCCACGTAGTCTGTTAACCAAATCTTTCGGCAGTATTAACATTCACTGCCCTAGCAGTAGGTTTTCCAAATTCCACTTATTTGATCTGTTTTCGTGAAGTTAGATTTTTAACTCCTTTCATATTCCGCAAGTGATATTCAGGAACAATGCTGGATACACATTTGTTTGTCCCTGAGAACGCTGCTCCATAGCAAGCTGTTGTGAAGCACACAAGAGTCGCAGTGATGATATTCTCCAGCTTCCTGCAAGATAGCATCTGGCATTTACCAATTACCCACCTTCCCCCAAAACTTCCTCACCAGTATCTGGCTGAGGCATGCCAGGCTCATCAATATAATATCAATACCTGAAAAATAATGAAACCCCTCAGGGCAAATTTGAGGGCTACCTGTATGAGAATGATCTTGTAAATAAAGCCAATGCCATTTTAGAGGGGGAAGGTTTTGCCTGACTTGACTTTTTGAGGGTAAAATGTTCCAAGTGGGCGGTGAAAACCATATGACATTGCGTACTTAGATTTTCAAAAATACTTTGATAAAAGTACCTCACAAAAGGCTGTTATTAAATCTGAAAGCAGTAGAAATTAAAGATACCACCTCATTGTGGATAAGGAATTTGATTTAGCAAACAAAGCAATAAGTACTCATTAGGGGAGTAATGCCATAATAGGGACAGGTATTGGACAGAGAGTGACAAGCAGTTACTGACTTGAGGAGAAGGCAGAAAGCTTTCGTTTAATTTATTCACGGGATGTGGGTGTCGAAGACAAGGCCAGCATTTATTCCTCATCCCAAATTTCCCTTGGGAAGGTGGTAGTGAGCTGCCTTCTTGAACCGCTGCAGTGCGTGTGGTGCAGGTACACCCACAGTGCTGTTAGGGAGGGAGTTCCAGGATTTTGACCCAGCAACAGTGAAGGAACGGTAAGATATTTCCAAGACAGGGTTGGGGCAGAACTTGTAGGTGGTGGTGTCCACTGCCCTTGTTCTTCTAGGTGGTAGAGGTCACGGGTTTGGAATATGCTGTCAAAGGAGCTCTGGCAAATTGCTGCAGTGCATCTTGTAGATGGTACACACTGTTGCCAATGTGTGCCTGTGGTGGAGGGATTGAATGTTTAAGGTGCCGGATAGGGTGCTGATCAAGCGGGCTGCTTTGTCCTGGATGGTGTCAAGCTTCTCGAGTGTTGGAGCTACACTTATCCAGGCAGGTGGGAGTATTCCATCACACTCCTGACTTGTGCCTTGTAAAAGTGGAAAGGCTCTGGGGACTCAGGAGGTGGGTTACTCGTTGCAGAATTCCCAGCTTCTGAACTGCTCTTGAGGACTTCCAGGGACACTCCCTCCTGACTATACCACTGTGCTGCTACCTCCTGCCGGTGAGAAAGCGCACACCCCGGTATAGTGGTAGATGAGTTCAGAATACTGACTGAAAGTCATACTCACAGAACCATTAATATGCCAGGCTCTTGCTCGACTAGTCTGTGGAACAACTATCCCAATTTTGGCATAAACCCCTGGATATTAGTGAGGAGGACTTTGCAGGGTTGATTGGGCTGGATGTCACTTTGTCGTGTCCGCTGCCTCAGTCAATGCTGGGTGGTCCATCTGGTTTTATTCTTATTAAAAATTTTTGTTGTGGTTAGATACAACTGGGTGGCTTCTGAGGCCATTTTAGAGGACAGTTAAGAGTCAAGCATGGTACTATTTTGAAGAGAAGCCCTGTGGGGGTTTGAGGTGGCAGGGGAGGGGGTGGTTATCCGGAGCTTCCCCGCCAAAATTTACCCCCCAATCAACATCACAAATACAGATTCTCTGGTCATTATCCCATTGCTGTCTGTACTTCATTGGCTCTAAGTGTTTTAGGATGTCCAATGGTCGTGAAAGGTGCTATATAAATACAATGCTTTTTCGTTCCTTCCCAAAAGGACTTTAGTGAACTAGATGGATTCTTAAAACAATACAGTCATTGCATGGTCATCACTACTGAGACTAGCTTTTTATTCCAGATTTATTTAATTGGTTGAATTTTAATTCCCAGCCGCTGAGGTGGATTTGAACTCATGTCTCCAGATAATGTGTCTCAGTCTCTGGATGACTAGTCCAGTAACATGACCACGATGCTACCGTTCCCTATTCTGGTAAGAAAAGAATAAACTATTTCTAAATCTCAAACAGCATTTTGTGCTAATATTTCTATAGTGAAGAACTGACCACTGCTTGTACAGGACATTATATTACTTCAATTACTACATTTTAAAACTGGAACCCATTAAGAAACAGTACTTCCAAAGTGCCGATAACCTGAAGGTAATAAGTCTTAACCTTAACAATGCAAGGCATTTTTAAACCAAATTGGATTCCCAATTAAGTGGCAAGCTATGTATGAGCACCATGGCAACTGTGCATATTTAAAAGTACCACAGTTCAATCCTGATAAACACCATAACTAATTTACTAAGAAAGGCTACATGTGGACCTGGATTTCGATGAACAGTAGCTAAAAATAGTCGATTTGCAAATCTTTGTACTATGGCATATTTAAATATTCATTCAGTTCAATCCATCCTAAATGAAAATATTTCACACAAAAGTGATTAGAATACTAAAGGGTACTGGTGTGTCCAACTGAATTTTGATAGTGGACTGATTATGTTGTACTTACTGACACCTCACACCATATCATACCAAGGCATTGATGCAGATTTTATGGTAGGACTAACAGTGAGGCTATCAGCGCTCAGTTATTGAGTAAATTGGACAGCAACTTCCAGCAACAGCACATGCACAGTTAGATAAGGAATTCAGAAAGTTGCTGTATGAATTGCCCTGCTCCTCCACAAGCTTCATTATAACGGTAACTCACCGAGAAATTCAGGAGTGAAATTTATGTAAGCATGTGAAGTTGCAGTAGTTACCCACTAGATACCCACAGAACGCACTAGAAAAAGTTAGGGCTTGTCCATTCAAGTGTAAGCAAATGTTTAAAATGCATGATAATGCTTAATTACTGTCAAACTCCTTCTCAGTCTTTGAAAATTTACTTTTACAAATGTGGAGTCCCTTTCCTTCAGATTTTAATTATTGTTGGAGCCTTTAAAAAACAAAATTCACAATTTTAAACTTTTTCTTTCAAGTTCTTTTATCCCCTGTCTCTCAACCCCATCTTTCTTTTCCCTCACTTTATTTTGCTTTCTGTACATGATTTGGCACTGAATTAATTATTCTAGCTTATACTTTGTGGTTCAGATCCGGGGTGCATCAATAAGGATTCTTCAATCCGATTGGCTGAAGAGACATGCTGTTGTTTGCCTTGTTCACATACCTGTCCAAGGCACCAAGCTGAAATGGATTTCTAATTATCCTAAGTTGCCACACAAAAGCCCACAAAAAGTCTGTGAGCAGCTGTGAGTATAAAAGAACGCCAATGTCGCCAGTTTGCTGCAAATTGCAAAATCGGGCTTTTGTTTCACTTGTTAAACCGAATTCTAGCCATCTACTTGAAACTAGAAGGTTCAAACTAAAAACTTGTCCTCATGCAATCTAGAATACCTGCATTCTATGCCCAAGCAATTTTAATACATCCCAACACTAACTACTATAAAGCATTCTTTGAATTCAGTTCTCAATGGGATTCCATTGTATTATATTCATAACGGGAGTTCATTGTCCCAAATGAAAGATATCCCCATCCACCATCTCCTCTCAATTTCTTCACAGCATGCACCATGCCAAGCTGAGTATAGGCAGCTGATCTGCAACCTGACTTCTCCACAATTCCATCGTGCTATCAGCCATTGACAGGTATTTGAATGTGTCCTGGGGCAATTGGTTCTTCAGTTTTCTCTCCATTTCTTTCTGCAAGGAAGCACCTGTCCTCTAATTAGATGAAGAATCCACAGTGTGAAGCATCACTGTTCCAAACTTATGTCTCATCATTTATCTCTTACCATGATCTTGTTCTGATGAATCTAAAGTAGCAAATTCAACATATAAAATGCAAAACGGCATCTCTCCATTCATGTCCAAGATATCCAAAATCTAAAAAGCACAGAGCTAAGCGAAGTCAAGAAACTCAAATTTGCTTTTGTAACTACCTCTCCTGACTTGAGGAACTGTAGTTTACAATGGAAAGATGAGGTAGAAAGGTCGAAAGGTCCCAATCCTCTGCAATTATCTCTATGACTAATAGTTGTCTGCTCAATATTAACTGCCAAATAAGTACACTTCGATTCTAGTTTGCTATTTTCAAATGTGCACAGAACAAAATTACCGGACCTTCTACCTCCACTGGATCTTCCTAGCTTATGGTGAGCAGAAACAGGATAGCCTTCAGAACAGAATAGTCACGCCACCATTTTCAAAGTCAGCATATGGGCTGGGATCAATGCAAGAGAATTTGAAACCAGAGAGTCATTTATGGCACAGGAGGCGGCCATTTGGCCCATCTAGTCCATACCAGTAGAGAAAGAACTCATGACTCCAAGAGGAGTATACTTGGTTTTGAAAGCAAGACAAAAATTAGTTTTTTGGGCGAGCTCCACAAGCTTTGCTGGTTCTGCTTGAATGCAATATCTTGTTTCCAAGTTCCTCCAAAGCTCCTCACCCTGGCACAGAAGTATAATTACACAGCAGCAAAGCTTCTCACCAGGTTGGCAGAGCAAAAAGGGGAGGCTGAGTTAATTTAGTCTTCAAGGAGAAAAAGAAAACTGCATGCCTCCTTGGTAGCTTGTCCAAAGGAACAGCATATCAATGCCCATGGAGAGTCACACTGGACCATCCAACTCTGTAAAAAAGGGGACAATGTAGCAATGAGATAAATCAAGAAAAGGAAACACCCCAGATATAGAAACACAGGCTATATAACAAATCTGACAAATAGAACAGGATGGCGTAAATCTAAACTTTTTCTTGAAATGTTTCACTTAATGTAGGCCAACAGGTTAGTGAAGTATGGCAGTACATCAGTTTTATATGGCTGCAAGTAACAGAAAATAACTTTTTCAGAATGCAGCATTTTACAGAAAAGATCGTGCCATGTCACAGTTAGATTGATATAAATAGTTACTACATCTGGTTTCTAGCAGCTCTACTCCAACTCACACTATCAATCAACTTTTCACCACTTCCTGAACAGCCACCACGACTATAAAACACACAGCAACTGTTTCATTTCCTCTGTTCAAGCCTGGTAACCTACAAGGCACGACACAGCCATACAGCACAGTCAACTGACTGCAGCAAGCTGACAAAATAATTCATGACCATGGAAAGCACAAATGAAAAGGAACTCTATTTCTACTAGAACAAAAGGCTGTAAAATCCAAACATTCTTACCAAAGAAAGTTTTTCCCAACATTTTCTTCCTCTTTTCCTGAAAGCAGTGACCAACACTGAGGTACAGTTTCATGAACAAGGCATTGGAAGGTTCAAGGCACTTAAATAGCCATTTTTCACTTTTCAGTCAACAGCGGGTGTTAGAAGCTTATTTGGCAGTTGCGGCTTCACAGATGTGTCCACCGTTGTCCTCAATCAAGGTTCACTAAAGTGCACTTTCAGCAAGGTTCTGACAGAAGAGCACTGGCCCATTTCTCTCTTACATGGTTCAGGGACACAGAGGCGAAGTGTAGGATCTCCTACCTGCCTTAGCGAGATCAGCCAACTCAGGAAAGACCAGGACTTGAACCTTGGGCTTTTCTGAACTGTATGACTCAGCATTACACCACACTTTTTTTCCCCCATGTAAACAAATTTAATACCAACTTAAAAACTAAAGCATCAGGTGTGGAGGGCACGTTGTACCAGATCTTGACTGCAGAAGTTACAATAACATTCATTTGGCTTCTGTTGAGACTAATTACTGGCTACCCAACAGATCATGTAAAACAAAGCTTTTCACTGCAGATAACATTACTGCATTCTAAAACTTCACTTGAGAAGGCCTGAATTTTTAACATTCCCTCCATTTCAATCCCATATATAAACCTTGCATTACCTAATATCAAGAAATCTGTCATCACTGGCATAAAACAGCCCAATATTACAATCTTTCCACAAAAGCATCTCGGTATGGAATGCACGGTGGCTTCATCATTCCATTCAAGATGCATGAAACCCAATAGACGCTGAGATACTGATTTCCATATTACACAGCAAAGTATTTAAAGCAGCAAGATGCAGATATGAAATCCATACACCAGCAAATAAGTTTACATCCTCTTTTCATATGTTCAGAATTATAACCACCTTTACACTGTAGTGTTTCAGCCAATTAAGAGGGGATCTTGGAGGCCCAGAAAAAAATCAAGATTCTTTTGGCATACTGTGTTCATGGCACTCACTAATATATTACGAGTTCTCAATTCAGCTTTGAGGGACAATTTTAGGATCAATCTTAGACACCTCCTTAGACCTGAACATTACTAAGAACGTCTAAGTAATGGTTAAATAAGGCTGAAGGTCTGTACGTATTAAATTATAGAAGATTAGGTAAGGAGATGGCCAAGCAGCCATGTTTCCTGAATTTAATATCTTTCTTTTTCAAATAGTCAGCTAATTCCCCTTACATGCCAGACTGATTAAGCTGCAATAGCCACTTGTAGTAAAGCATTCCAGATTCCTATAATCTTGTGAAAAACATTTTAACTCCTCTTTTCGGCCCCTTTTGTCAATTCTGGGCTGCTGCCTTCTTGTTACCCTTTCACTGATCAATGACAACCTCATTTTATCATTGACCCTCTAAAATCATTCAAATATTTGGAATAGTGTTGTTAAAGTCTCCTTCGCTCCAATAAACATCGCCATAGTTGTATTTTTATCATAACTATATCCTCTTATCCTCAATATAATTCGAGTGAACTTGCACTGCATATTTCCCATAGAGTACCTGTGTCAGCCAATGAATTGGAGGCAGGGTGGGACTCACAACAGGATGCACAGCAAACAGTGTATTTTACAGCAAACAAAATCAATTTACTCAGCAAGCAGCAAAGCAAACAAAGTTTATTTTAAAAAAGACTAATAACTGCAGCAAAACAAACGCATGACAGAAATGACAGCAACTTCTTTCAATAAAAGCAGAGTGATTTTTCCAGCAGAACACAGGGAGTGGAGGATAGTTACATAATACAAATTATGGGCATGAAATCAATCCCATTCACTTACAGCAGTGCAGGTTCCAAGCGTGATTGATGGGACAATTACCCAATCATCTCCATTCTGGATAGGAATTGCAGTGTCACCAATAGAAGCCTTGGGTGCACAAACCTGCTAAATACAATTACTGTCAGCAAACCAATGCTTTGTCCTGACTATGTTATCGCCTCACTTTCAGATCAGATAATCAAATGCCTTTATACATCAAAACTTTGGACCTTCACACGTTAGGCAAACAAAGTATAAAGTACTATATTATGAAATAGGCTTTGTGAAATGTTATTAGTCTCAGAGATCTACTCAAGTGGTTGATATTCTTGTGGGAGGAAGGAGGAAAAGGGGAATAAAATAGTCTTTTTGAACTCAGATCTACCATTTGTGCTTTCTTATATCTACTTTGATACAGGTCTCAAATATGGTGTACAAACAGTATGTCTCCATTTCAAATATGATCAACAGGCATCCAGATCAAAAGGCAAATCTCAAATGCCTGGAACAAGTCATATCTTTAATGCCTCAGATGCATTTCTTATGCTCCAGCACTAGTAAACTACACTATTCAACTACAGAGGGCATCACAATTGACCAAATTCTGTCCACTCCTGATGTTGGCACCATACACTTTCTAGAGGGAGAGCAGTTTATGCCCTTCCTAGCAAGGCAACAGACTAATTGCAGCACTGCCGAGACCAACAAATGCAGCTCAGATCAGGCAGCAAACCTGATCTGCGTGAATCAGTGTCAATACCATTGAGCCATTAAAGAAACCAAACACTACTATAAGGGGTTAATGAGTGTTGCATGTATATGAAGTTTTTATTAAAGAATCTGGGAGGATAGCCTGATGTAATCCAACTTTTTAAAATCTTAAATCCATGATTATTTCCTGCATTTATTACTCCCTCCAGTACATTCTGGGAAACCCAGCTAGATTAGCAACTCAATACTGCTTTCAAGATGTCCTTGGGAACACAAAGCAACATCAGCTTGACAATGAACATCTAAAACAATGTGCTGACATCACATACAATGAGACATAGTGAGGAGTTTCTTGTTTATAGTTGAGAAGTATTTACAAAGAAAGTCACCAGTTCTGTAGTGCTAACTGGTCTTGACCTTTATAATAGTAATGTATCTCTGAAATGGTTCATAAACAATTCCAACTACTTTGCTTTCAGACTCTCTGGATTACAGTTGCACAGTTCCCATCCACCCTCCAATACTTTTTCTACGCTGCCATTCATTGTGAAGGTCACAGTAACTTTCACGCATAGGCCTCTAGCAATGCAATGTGGGAGTCCTGGATGAGTTCTTCTCAGTCCCAAACTGCTGAAGCCAATGCACTAATTGGTCCCGATTGCAATCGGGACCTTGCTGGTTTTGTCTGTTTCACTTCCACACCGGGTTCTGCACTTATGGGGAGGAAGGTGAGTGGAAGCGCTCCAAACATATTCTATTATGAAAATTACATACTTAAGTATGCAAGTACTTACATACTTTGATCATCCCTTTACAAACTGACGATTTACGCAAGGATTATTGACTTCCAAACTAGAAATCACCAATATTACCAACATATTCCATGTTCTAGGAGACCAAGCAAACAGATTAACAGCAAATTACATTTACTATCTAAAGGCTACAAAATCAAAAACAAAATGAATGCAACCATTGGCTCCTAATCACCTGTACCACACTAGGTTAGCTAATAGAATACTTCATTCATGTGCCACAGTCTCACTATATTGTCAACTTGCTGCTAGCCTGAAGTCATATCTACTTGGTCCAACTTGCAGAGTTTCTTGATCGGTCAGTATTTTCCACATTTGTTGCAAATGACAACCAAAAATAGGAACGAGAATTAATGAGTGAAATCATGCCTTTCCACGGTTATTCTTCTGTACTTGGCATGCTCCCAACAACAATCCCTGGAACACAAATTTCAAAGTTGTGGCAGTGGCTGCACTGCACTTCACAAATTGCAAAACGTGTGCCAAATAACTGAAAAATATACTCATTGATACTTTGGTGGCCATTTTAAAAATGAGAAATTTGAGCAGTGATGCAAACAGAAATAACGAAGAAACAGAAAATGCAAGAAAGAAACTGTGGGAAAATATGTAGCGGAAGCAATGCGAGCCTTCAAATGGTTCAGTAGTTAAATATGCCATGTGGTGTGGCACTGAGCCAGAAAGATCAGGGAAAATATTAAGTCCCGTCTTCAGCCTGTGCTGAGCTACCAATTCTCAGCAAGCAAAATGCCAGATCATTTACACACTTTTACTGTACTTTTACACTTGGAGGCAACTCTGTTTTGTAAAAGGGGACATTAAGGAACTTGAGGGTTCAGTGTTCCCCATCTTGCAAATGTGATTTAAATAAAACAGCTCTTAGATAGTGAGTGGATGATGCTTTCATTCTGCATTCCTTCCACAGATGAACCTTTTATATTATGGAGAGAGAAATATTAAATTGTGCAAAATATCAAATTAGGATAAAAAGGAAATTAGATGCAATTAGCATTTGCAGAAAACACTCGTCACAGCTCAGTGTACAAATGTTTTTCTAAATTTAGTGAATTGGACAAAACTTGTGCGCAAATGAATCAAAAGCAAATTTCTGCTTCCTGGGCAATTATAACAGGTGCAACACTTGCCCATTTGCCTCTTTCCATACACAATACCCGCTTTACCTTTGGCCAATTCAAGCCTTAGTTATTTCCCCCCATTTTCTTAGAAGCAGGGTGTGTATGTTAGGTCCGTCAGTACTGGGAGGAAAGGTGTGGATTGCTGCTTTTGGTGGATACCCTCTTGTGCCGGGGATGTTGCTGTGCTTTTCCTTTTCTTAGGTGCTGACAAGCCTGCTGTGCCTGTACTTCCCATTTATACCTACTTTCTTCAACTCCCATTTTTGGAGTATGCCTAGTTGCTTTCCATCTTCAGGCTCATTGAATGGCTTTCGGCCTGTTCACTGATCAATTAACACGTTAACATTTTTTCATCCAGACCATGCTGTATGACACGAGCGAGCATTCCTGATACTTGATTTTTTTTGTTTTAACCTGTTCCCTTCCATCCAGCTTGTTTTTGTTAAAAGTTCCCTTATGTCCCAAATTCCAATTCTAATTGGGGGTCTACACCTGAAATATTAACCGTTTTTCTTTGCAGATGTTGATGAATCTGCAGTAATGTCCAACAGCTTCCTTGTTGATAAAAGCAAAATACCGCAGATGGTGGAAATCTGAACTAAGAACATAAAGTGCTGGAAATACTCAGCAGGTCAGGCAGCATCTGTGGAGAGAGAAGCAGAGTTAACGTTTCAGGGTCTGTGATCTTTCATCAGTCCTGAAATGTTAACTCTGCTTCTCTCTCCACAGATGCTGCCTGACCTGCTGAGTATTTCCAGCACTTTATGTTTTTATTTCAGCTTCCTTGTTGAATTCAATTTCCAGCATTTGTCACTTTTCCTCAATTAGTTCATGCACTCCCACTCTCCATCATTTATGCATTCTTGACTGAAAGGGCCTATTATATTCAAGAATTAATGTCACGAAAACATAATTTTAATTGACTCTTCGATGAATAATCAACATCATTGAATTTTAGCTCACTCAAGACACAGATACTTCCTTTTAAAATGCAAAAACTGTGTTGACCTGTTATAAAACTTTTGAATTAAATTGACACAACAGCCATAAGCAATACACTGTGAATTACTAATCTTTCAAATAGCACAAAGGATTATGTTTTCCACTATCGTGAAGTATGGTGGACTTTCCAATAATACTTAGGGGGACTAAGTACAATCTGTTCACAACAATCTCACTAAAAAAAGCAACTGGACTTGATTATAGTCCATCTTTACATGGTCCTAATAGACCACATTTCTAAAACAGCTTAGGTGCCAAACTCTGGCAGGAAGTCAAACATTTTAAAGGCAGTTCTCAATGCAATAGAAACATTAGAATGGAGCTCTAAACACTCTATACTTTCTGCTCATTGAAAAAACTGCTCCATTCCAACTAAGATATCAACAGGAGGAGGAAAAAATATTACTGCCAGCCTACAGAACTCCTGCCTTACCAAACAACATTCCTTGTGCTGACCTGGCCCTAAACGTGCTACACAGGCTACTGATCCCACCTCCATGTATGGACCCAACTGCCTTTTTTTTTCAGTGCAACTTGCAATTGGCATTAACACCATTTTTGTTTTATTATCACTGTTGAAAAAAAAGTGACACTTCCTGTACTTCCATTCCATATTTTTTCTGCTTGTAAAAGGCTGACTAACTGGTCAGAGTGGCAGTGCATTATGCAGTAATATCAATCACAAACCATGCTTCGGTGGATTTCTGTCAAGTCACCTCTTTGCCTCACCCTCCAATAAAAGTACGAACAGGTAGTAACACATTAAACTATCACTTTGAAACTTTTAAAAAAGATACTCAACACAGAAGTGGGAGTGCTGGTAAAGCCCACGTTAAATTTGCCTTGAAAATTCCAGCATTGAGCCCAATATTTATACTGCTAGGAACTCAAGCTTTATCATAGTCCAAATAATACTAACAACTACTTGTATTTACAGAACTGCAAAAACAAAGTTCCAATCTTCACTGAGGCACGAGGGGAAAAAAAAAAGAGACCACGAAAGAAATGTTAAGGGGAGTGGCCAAAAGTTTAGTCAAAAAGATGGGTCTTAAAATGAGGCTTAAAGAAGGAGAAAGAGGGGGAGAAATTTAGGGAAGGAATTCCAGGGCATGCAGTTTCAGAAGGCACAACCAATGATCGGCAAATGGAGAAGGAGCATAAGCAGAGGCTGGAATCAAGAGTAACAAAGTTTGAGTAGAGGATTCTAGAGCTGAAGGAAGTTACTGAAATAGGAAGAGCAAGGGATTTAAACACGAGGATAAGAATTTTAAATTTGAGATACTGGGGGATCAGGTAATACTGCAGAGTTGGAAGGAGGTAGGCTTCACGATGGAGAGAATTTGAGGTCAGAAATTCAGCTTGGGGGTTAATAAGATAATGACAATATGAACAGAATGGTTTAGCCAGACATAGTGATCAGGGAGGGGTTGCAATTGGTGGCACGAGTACAATGGCCTTGGCGTTCCCAGTCTTTACCTGGAGCAGATGGCAGCTCAGAGATTGCTTTGCTTATTCTTAAAATAATTTCAATGTATTACAAAAGGCAAATGGGAGGGGAGTTGCTCAATTTTTGTTGTTGATTCATCTGCCATTGATGTGGTCTACATGGATTTTGACAAGGCTTTTGACAAGGTCCCACATGGCAGACTGGTTAAAAAAAAAAAGCCCATGGGATCCATGGGAATGTCGCAAGCTGGATACAAAACTGGCTCAGTGGCAGGAAACAAAGTAATTGTTGACAGGTATTTTTGTGATTGGAAGGATGTTTCCAGTCGGGTTCCGCAGGGCTCAGTACTGGGTCCCCTGCTTTTTGTGGTATATATGAATGTTTTGGACGTAAATGTAGGGTGAATGGTCAAGCAGTTTGCAGACATTACAAAAATTGGCCGTGTGGTTGATAGCAAGGAGGGTAGCTGTAGGCTGCAGGAAGATATCAATGGACTGGTCAAGTGGGCAGAAAAGTAGCAGATGGAATTTAACCCAGAGAAGTGCGAGGTGATGCATTTGGGGAGGCAAACAAGGCAAAGGAATATACAATAAATGGGAGGATGCTGAGAGGTGTAGAGGACGTGAGGGACTTTGGAGAGCATGTCCACAGATCCCTGAAGGTAGGACAGTTTGCTAAGGTCAACGAGGTGGTTAAGGTCGCATATAGAATCCTTTCCTTTATTAGCCGAGGTATGGAATATAAGAGCAGGGAGGTTATGCTGGGACTCTATAATTCATTGGTTAGGCCACAACTTGAGTACTGTGTGCAGTTCTGGTCACCTCATTACAGAAAGGATGTAATTGCACCAGAGAGGGTACAGAGGAAATTTACAAGGATGGTGCCAGGACTGGAAAATTGCAGCTATGAGGACAGATTGGATAGGCTGGGATTGTTATCCTTAGAACAGAGGAGGCTGAGGGGAGATTTGATTGAGTTGTACAAAATTGTGAGGGGCCAGGATAGAGTGGATGTGAAGGGCCTATTTATCTTAGTCGAGAGGTCAGTGACTAGGGGGCATAGATTTAAAGTGACTGGTAGAAGGATTAGAGGGGAGATGAGCATATATTTTTTCATCCAGAGCATGCTGGGGGTCAGGAACTCACTGCCTGAAAGGGTGGTAGAGGTAGAAAACCTCATCTCATTTAAAAGGTACCTGGATATGCAACTGAAGTGCTGTAACCTACAGGGCTATGGACCTAATGCTGGAAAGTGGGATTAAGCTGGGTGGCTCTTTTTTCCAGCCAATGCAGACACAATGGGCCAAGAAGGTCTCTTTCTCTGCTGTAAACTTGCTATGATTCTATGACCACAAGCAAGGTAATAGAGAATATTCTTGAAAAAAAAAACACATCCTCCTGTCATAAGAACAGGTTTTCACAGAATGCAGGGAGATGCAGGAATGTGTTATAAAAGATTGGCCAGGTAAGCTCTATACAGCAAAATCATAATTTAATCATTTTTTGAGAGAATAAGTTATATCTGCTTATATGTCAAAGAGCAACTGAAGCTTTGAAACGCTGTCTTGTACCTAAAGTTGGAAATAAATATCTTCACATATGGAGTAACAGCGTAAACAAAACATATACAACAGTTCAAGGTTATTGATTCATTTTGTGCGAAGTGCTTTGGGTTATGAGATGTGCGATAAGGCATTAGTAGAAATGTTACTTGCATCTTTAATTGCTTTCATACTACACAAGATTTGGACCAACAATGCCAGTTCATGAAACATAGGTCTTGTGCAACTGGCTGCAACAAGATAAACGGTTGGATTTGCTAACACCAATGGCTTGCAAGTCTAGGTCTGCCTAGCTTCTGCCTTTTGCTAATCTAGCATCAAGGTTACAACCAACTGCGTGGGACCAATGCAGTTGGAACTAGCTGTGCCCATCTCATTTTGGCATTGCGTAAAAGCACCCTTTACAAAAGAGCTCACTCCCAAACTTTACAATTCAGTATTAGAACTGACTCAATAAAAATATAATTGGAAGAAAACGCTCAGACTTTACAACCTTGCAGCGTCCTTGAAAGCAATCTTAATCGTCAACTCGCCCTTCAATTTAAAACAAAGCAGTTATATTTCAATGTTGAACAAAGTAATGGTGTCAAAAGAGATACTTCTGCTTTCCGCCAGCATTTGTGTTTATTCAGGCTGCTATAATTCACCTAGCTGGAGGGCAAACACAAGAGTTGACTGATTATAACCTCTCCTGTCACTTGAATGACATGCCACAAATACAATTAATCCTCTGTTTATTTAAGAAACTTCACACTCTCCACAATGAACAAATAACTCTCTGCTGGCTATATTCCAACAAGTTACGTTGTAAAATCTAAGATCAGATTTCAGTGGTTAAAATGCCAGATGAAAAGGCAGTCACTGCAGGCTTGTACAAATACTGTAGAATAAAACTGATTCCACTGAAGGAACTGATTGATAAATGGGGAAACTCAAAAAAAATGAACAGATATTGGAAAACCCACTTTTAAATCAGTGATCACGGACATGTCCATTCCTCCCATCTGGCTACTTCTAGCTACAAGTTCCTATTCACTGATTAATTACTCACTATCACTTTTATTAACACTACACAGACACATGATCAATTTGGGTTGGATTTGAATAAATTCTCCTCTGATACTGAAGCAGACAGTGTAGAAATGCAGCAAGACCTGGACAATATCCAGGCTTGGGCTGATAAATGGCATGTAACATTCGCGCCACACAAGTGCCAGGCAATGACCATCTCCAACAAGAGAGAATCTAACCATCTCCCCATGACATTCAATGGCATTACCATTGCTGAATCCCCCGCTATCGACATCCCGGCAGTTATCACTGACCTGAAATTGAACTGGACCAGCCATAATGTGGTTACAAGAGCAGGTCAGAGGCTGGGAATTCTGCGAGTAACCCACCTCCTGACTCCCCAAAATCAGTCCATCATCGACAAGGCACAAGTCAGCAGTGTGATGGAATACTCTCCCACTTGCCTGGATGACTACAGCTCCAACACTCAAGAAGCTCAACACCATCCAGGACAAAGCAGCCTGCTTGATCAGCACCCCATCCATCACCTTGAAACATTCACTCCCTCCACCACCGATGCACAGTGACAGCAGTGTGTACCATCTACAAGATGCACTGCAGCAACTCACCAAGCCTCATTTCGCAGCACATTCAACCTCTACCATGAAAGGACAAGGGCAGCAGAAGAATGGGAACCACCACCTGCACATTCCCCTCCAAGCCACACACCATCCTGAATTGGAAGTGCCGTTCCTTCACTGTCGTTGGGTCAAAAACCTGGAATTCCCTAACAGCACTGTGGGTGTACCTACACCAGATGGATTGCAGCAGTTCAAGAAGGTGGTTCACCACCACCTTCTCAAGGGCAATTAGGGATGGGCAAGAAATGTTGGCCTTGCCTGCAATGCTCACATCCCATGAAAGAATAAAAATAAATTAGTACTGCTATTAATCAGGCACACATCAATGGAGATTGGGCTGAGGGGTGCAGGGAATGCTCAGATTTCCCCTAGCTGTCTGACATCTGAGCAGACTCTGCCAGATTGGCAAAACAACATTCACCTCTTGCTCACCTGACTTTACACATGGCCTACCACATTAGTAGATTTTTTTTTTTTAAAAACAGAACTAGTCTCGGCAGATATTATGTAAAATGGGGCAACCCTCCCCAACCCAAGCCCTCTTGTTATGCACCAGCACGATTTGATTCCAGAATGTGGAGTCAGAAACAAGGTTGAATTAAACACCTAGACAAAAACAAGTGTCTCACTTTTAAGCTGAGATTGCTTTTCAGTTGCTTTGGGATGTAGGTAGTGGGTGGGGAGAAGGGAGGGGAAATGCAAACTAAATTTTACAATGAGAAGCTAAAAGAAAACTCACGCACTGAGGTGCTAGATATTAAAACTGTAAAATACTAAAATAAGCACCATTTTAATGCAGCATTCAATACTCCAAAACAGTGTTACTAATTTATTTTAACCCAACATCCTTTTGGAATTGTAGTTACTGCATTTAAAGGTGAAGTTGTTGGCCTAATTCCCCTGGAGTTCAGAAGATCCCAGAGCAAGAAACAAGTGTTCTTGACTCCTAAAATCTGCATGGCCACCTTCCCCAGCCTTGCTCCACTGACTTACTCCATTGGCTCCTTTATGACTCACCTTCACAAATTAGCTGGAAAAGAAAGCTTCTGGCTTCAAATGCCACTTCGCCTCCCTTAATCAACAAATAAAACAGGAGAAATCCCAGTGCATGGGCGGTGGGGGAGATAGCAGAAGAGAGGGGGTAACTAAGCACAGAGGGGAAGAGTCAGGGCAGTAAACAAGTTTGCTATAGAAAGCATTTGAATGCTGTCTCCATTTAACGGCCAGTTAAATCCCAAACTCAGATATTCTCGGAACAATAATTTTGAGGTAATTCCTGGATAATTTTAGATGGAATTTGGGATTCAGTTTCCTCAAGGTCTTGTGATCAGCAAATTATTGTACACAGCAGATTTCTCTCTGACTAAATAAAACATGTAAAATAACATTTTTATGCCAGTTTACAAAAGAGACAAGAGCATAATATTGCTCCATTATATGAACTAATAGTCCATTCCCTTGCTTCTTACAAGCAGTAAACGTTTCCCAACTGTGGCATCAATTGGAAAGCATCTACTGCTGATGTATTTAATTACCATAATCTGCCTTTCACATCACATGGTACATATTTTTCATTTCAATCCCATAATACAATTTGATTGAATTCCTGTCAAAATTATATTTCTCTACTTTATTACATGGACATCATTACAAAACACTACACAAAAGTTCTGATAACACTAACAAGGTTTATCAAACAGTTCTTTGGTCTAGGTATGTACTGTCCTAATCCAAAATACAAACGTGCGTTGAAAGCACCTGCATGTGAAACTTGAAGCACTTCAGATTTACTGGTACAATATATCCTACCATCTGCTAGCTCCAAAAACATTGTCAGGATACTCAATATCTTCCCAATCCGTTAGAACCCATTCAAGACCAGTTCACATGCTGGATTCAGCAAAACACACTAATCAGGAATGCTTTTGAAATACAAAATATGACACTATGGTTTATACACGTGGGTTTTCGCCGGGTACTCCGGTTTCCTCCCACAGCCAAAGACTTGCAGGTTGATAGGTAAATTGGCCATTGTAAATTGCCCCCAGTATAGGTAGGTGGTAGGGGAATTGAGGGAAGGTGGGGATGTGGTAGGGAACATGGGATTAATGTAGGATTAGTATAAATGGGTGGCTAATGGTCGGCACAGACTCGGTGGGCCGAAGGGTCTGTTTCAGTGCTGTATCTCTAAAAATAAAAAATAAATAAAACTAGTTGCAGTACTAAATTTGCAGCTAAACACTGCCTGGCTCCATGCCTCTCACTCAGTGGCCTGGTAAGATTTGGAAGGAAAGTTATAACCCAAGCGACAGAGCATGGAGAAGTTCCAAAACATGGGCAGCTGAAACAGCCTCAGTGAAGGGGAGATGCAGAACTGTTCACAATTTGTAAACATTCCATGAGGTACACAGATGGAACAAATCTATTAACTGTGATTTGATGGGGAAAGAGAGGTGGGGCAATGCTTCGGAAGAGAAAAAGCTCAAGATAAATGCGTTTCTGTGATGATGGTATGTTTACAGAGACACCCAAAAGTCAACACACATTCCTAGCACTTGGGATTTGTCCCAATGGTCTATTGCATTCAGGCAGTGACAAGGGAATATGCTCAATGCCGGGTAAGTGGTCTGAGTGAACATGTACCTGCACATCATTTAGGCTGTGTTCATCCACTGTAGGATGTAACCTCCTTTTTCAGTTAGCTCTATCCCTTGATGTTCTCGCCCATATGGTTCCTAGCGATGATACTATGTCATCTCTCCACTGCAATGTACCTGCACAAATCTCAATCAACACTTCACTGCAGCCTAGCAAGCCAGAATAAGGAAGCCTCAGGCCAGCAGTCTGATCAGCTAGGATAAAAACACTTGCAAAGGTTGTCAGGGTGGGGATAGAGTGAAAAAATCTTTGTATATCCCAGAAACAAAATCCTCAGCTGCCACATCACACACCTCCCAATTTGTATTCTAACAAAGAAGGGAAAAAGGTATTTCATTCACTGTACCAACCAGCATAGGAATCTGGTCTCAGACATGAGTGATGGTAAATTTACATTTTAGAAGCAGTTGCAGTCTTTGAGCCAAAAAATGAACTCTTCTTGTTAATTCTGAACATTCTTATAGGAGTTAGGTTTCTTTCTTTCTTTTTTCTTTTGGGCCTCCTTATCTCGAGAGACAATGGATACGCGCCTGGAGGTGGTCAGTGGTTTGTGAAGCAGCGCCTGGAGTGGCTATAAAGGCCAATTCTGGAGTGACAGGCTCTTCCACAGGTGCTGCAGAGAAATTTGTTTGTTGGGGCTGTTGCACAGTTGGCTCTCCCCTTGCGCCTCTGTCTTTTTTCCTGCCAACTACTAAGTCTCTTCGACTCGCCACAATTTAGCCCTGTCTTTATGGCTGCCCGCCAGCTCTGGCGAATGCTGGCAACTGACTCCCACGACTTGTGATCAATGTCACACGATTTCATGTCGCGTTTGCAGACGTCTTTATAACGGAGACATGGACGGCCGGAGTTAGGTTTAAGGTATTCATAAGGGACCAATCCACTGATAAGGCTGCATCTATCCCTCTTTTGGTACAACTATAACATAGTTGGCAGCCCTACATACGTGCATGAATCTACAACCTCCTACAAGGAAAATGCAGAATTGAATACAGTCAACTTCATTAAGTTAAATTCCCTGTGTATATGTGTCATACTGATCAGGGAAGTCCCAGGTTCCACTTCTCGTCTACACTGAGTTACATGATCTCAACTAGGTGACAATATAAGTAGCAGGAGTTATAATTGGCCTCAGCATCACCAGGTGGTAAAAGAAAAAATGCAGTCATCGTTGCCACTCCTGATTGCTGTTTAGTGACAGGAGGAGAATAGCAGCTTCGGGCACCAGACAAAGGCAAAAATCTATTGTTATAAGCTCCTTCAAAAACTGTTGCATGATTTCCAATTGCCGTGCCTCTGACCCTCCGTTTGCTGATCATTCTGCAGCTATTGATCTACTCAAATATTCCCTCAGTACTACACTGGAATGCCAAGCTAGATTTTGTGCTCAAGTCTCTGGAGTAGCACTGTCTGCTGCTGTCAACCTCATCAGGTTAAGTTCCTTGTGTATAGTTGTGTCATATCTGCTGTCATCAACCTCTTGATTGAAAAAAAACCTTGTCCTAGCAAACAATGTTCCATCTTCAACCTGTCCTTTCTCTCAAGACCATGAATGCGTTGTCATCTTGCAGAATTATGCCCATTTCACCTGAAATTCTTTGTTTGAATCTCTCCAATCAAGTTCCTGCCCTTCCCACTGCCCTACCCAAAGTCAGGGAGGATTTTATCTGTGGTGCATTAAACATTTTTACTGTTCCTGCAGCCTTCAACACAGTGAAACACAGACCTCTACAAATGCCACTCCTCCATTTTTCAGCTCAGTGGGTCTGCTCTCATTTGTTTCCACTCTTGACGATCTGATCGTAGTCATGAGGATCTCTTCCCACCGGGCACTGTCACCTCCAAAGTCCATCACTTGCAATCTCTTCTACCTCCTCTTGTGACCTGATAATGGCTGCAGATATGGGGCCAACTTCTAAAGATAACACACAACTCTACCCCTCCAACTCCTCCTGTTTGTAGTCATGGAGGAGCTGTAATCTCCTCCATCTAAACACAGCTGAGATCAAAGTCATGGACTTTTTCCTCCAGCATAAACTGTATACCCTCTTCACCCACTCCCAATCCTTGCTGGATAAATGTCTCAGACTGAGGCAAACTGTTCACAACCTTGGCATCCTATGAGAATCTGAGCCCATAGACTCTCCATCGCAATGTCCACTTCAATATCACCCACTTCCACTCTTGCTTCAGCCATCTGCTGCTGAAACCCTCATTTATATATGTCACTTCCAGATTTGACGAACACAATGTCCTCCTGGATAGCCTCTGCCCTCCATAAACCTGAGCAGATCAAAAACTTTGCTGCCCATATCCTATCCTGTAACAAGTCCTGCTCACCAATCACCCTTGCCAACCAATGTTGAAAAATGTAATGTTCTGGTCATTGTATTTATCTCTCCATGGCCTTTCCCATTACTACTAAATAACTTATGACCCTACAAACCCCTCCCCCTCATGCTCTCAATTCCTGACCAACTTCTTATGCACCGCTCCTTTTATCTTGACTGTCAGCCATGCCATCAACTACCAAAATCCCAAGCTCTGGAATTTCCTCCTGCAAGCCCTCTGTCTCTCAGCCTCCTTCATTTTTAAAGGCCCTCTGTAAACCCGACCTCTTGGTCATGTCATTTAGTATCTGCTGAACTTTGGCTTTTTGTCCATTATTTCCTTAAGCTTCTATGAAGCACTTGGGGACAATTTCCTCAGTAATGGTGCTGTAGAATTCCAAGTTGTTATTGTTGGCCCACTTACAAAATAAGCCACCAGCGAGCTATCTCTGCAGAAGATCTTGTTAGGGCTTAAGCCAGAAACCGCATTCATGTCATCAACACAAAAGCAGATGTATTAAACAACAGTCTTCAACAGTCCACAGGTCACCAAAGAATACCAGCAGTGCAGCTTTGAAATTCTCTTCTCTTGGCTGTGCAAGTTGTTCCAACAGTATTGTGGCTTGAAACTTTGCTCCTGGTACTTGTAACTCAAAAGGCAGAATTAACTACTTGTTCAATAGACTGTTTGGCCATGCTCAAGACTATTATAGAACTTTTATTGCCCACTGACATTTCAGTACAACATGCAAATCTCTGAGCTCCCAGTAACCAGCACGACCATTTCATATATCATCTGTTCTGGGTACTGTGGTTTTTGCCTGCACCCTGTTGAAATGCAAACATTTTAGACGCAACTTCTATTAAAAGGCATAAATTGAAATGATGTGCCTCCAACCCCATAATAGCTTCCTGCTGTGCACTTGCTCATCAGAACTGGGAGCTCTCTCTCAAACCTGGGAATTGAATAAAGAGCTGCATAAAGTTTAGTTAGAAATTTACAAAATAAGTTTATTTTCTATTTGAATGCAGAAGTGAAAGTGTCAACACAAGATTAATCCTAGGATAAAGATCAGACATTTGAGGGCAAAGCACACATACAGAACAACCATGTGTCCAATAGCAGGTCTTAGTTCTAGTGTTTCAGACAGTATGCTCAGGTTCCCTTTGGTGACTGGCAATGGGAGACAGAAAACAATGGAACGTTCAGAATAGAGGAAAGGTTGTGCATGATCGACTATGGAGTTGGGCAAAGAACAAAGAAATTGTAATTCATTGAGGGCCTCTACTGTCAGGAGGTGGGAATTGCAACATTTCAGTTGCTGTGCTGCTTCTTAGATCAACAAGTCAAAATAAATTTAAAAAATAAGACAAATCACCCATTCCTCAAGTGTTTAGTAATCTCTGCGGCTAAGACTAAGCAGCTCTCGTGAATTACTTATGTCGAGAAAATAAAAAGTCAATACAGAAATATTTTGTAGCTTCAAAAAAGTATTGCTCGCAATACAACTTTTGTGAGTGAATTACATACTGGCAGAATTATTAACCTGATCAAATGGATACCTCTGTAACTCTGTTAAAGCCAATTATTTGCAGATTACTTCATTATTGCGCATCTGAGAGTAAGTACAATGTTTTTCTGGCAAAGCAACAAGAGAGATCATTAGGTCTTTACGCCAGAGAAACCAGCTTATTCCCTCTTTACTTCTGAGAGTTCACCTTCCTTCCCCACCCACCCCCATTTATATCAGTCTCATTTATTCAACAATAGCAGTTAAGACTGAAAAAACAAACTGTCAAAATATTCTCCTTAAGTATAACTTTTTCCTCTACAGGGATAAAGTGACCTGTAAAAGCAAAAAAAAAGTAAATGCAGCATCATAATAGATTTACTTTCTCAATCTTTCCCTACAATAAATAACAGCGAACATAATTCAACACATTGGTACACCTTATATTTTCAGAACTGATTTATTGCAGCTTTTAAATCCATTTTGATATAAAGGTGAAGTACTTTCCTTTTAAATGAATGATAATGTCAAACTGAACTGGAGAGATACCAGATAACCGATACTGGCAACCAGGAGCCTTATTAGCAAAGACTAGATTAACAGCTTCCCTGAGGAACTGGGCAGCTTGTTGATTTATATGCAATACACTCAGTGAGTACTTCCACCAATCAATAGAGACTTCTTGTACCAGATATGCTTTCAGTGAACTGATGTGTACAACAGAATGAAGCCCCTTTCCCACAAGCGCCTGTACCTTAACTCAGTCAACACTGCACAAGCAGCTGTGCATCAAAATGCTAATACAAAAATAGTTAGTTTATTGATTTAAGTGATGTTCAACGGCTTTGCAGGTTTCTTAAATTCTACTTGCTACTATCTTAAAAGATGTGGCAATTTTATCAGGAGATAGAAACGTGTTCATGAAAAGGGAAATATCTTTCAGTACTTGAGAAATATTCCAGATTAAAGCAATTCACCTAGTTTGAGAGAAAATACCTCTCTTGCAGTGACCTTTCATGTTTTCCTCCTCCTCCACTGAAGGAATGATTCATTAGCACAGCTCCAGCAGTCATCCAGTACCTCAGTGACATGGGTATCTTTTATATGAACTTAAGCAGTGAGCTTCAGCAGGGTATTTTATCACAACTGAGCCATACCCTGCTCTCAACCAATGTCTGCAAGTAAACTTTTCAGCAGGAATTCCATAATTAAAGATTCAGAATAAAACCAGATTTAGTCTGAAAGTTAAAAACAGTAGGTGAATCATAGTTTCTTTTAGATGCTTTGATTCAAATGATACCATAGACATTCCCCAAAATGTTCTAGATGTCCTATGTTCAAGTCACACGTACAATGTAGGTCGATCCTTTATTATAAATTTGGGTCTCCTGCAGACAAGGTCAGGTTCAATAGCATCAGTTACTCCCATAAGTGGATTCAACATTCCAAATATCCCTCAGCAGACACTCAGTGCCAAGAATCCAATTATATGATAGTGTAACCCAAAGGTTAACAATGATACCCCCTCAATCTGAACCAGATATTTTTGTTCTTTGTGTGTGCCTCGCCAATATTCTCAAAGGTGAGCGGAGAAAACACCTGGTAAGATGAGGCCAGATACGGATCATTAAGGATCGGACTCACTTAATTCAATTTGTTGTCATGTAAAAAGTACAAAAATAACAAACACTACTCTCTCCCACTTCAGTAGTCATCTTATTTGACAATCAAAAGACTCCTAACAAGCTTCCTGCATTCAGAGAGTCAGAGTCATACAGCACTGAAACAGGCCCTTCTGCCCACTGAGTCTGTGCCGACCAACAACCACCCATTTATACTACATTAATCCCATATTCCCTACCACATCCCCACAATTCTCCTACCACCTACCTATATTAGGTGCAATTTACCATGGCCAATTTACCTATCCACCTGCAAGTCTTTAGCTGTGGAAGGAAACAGGAGCACCCGGAGGAAACCCACGCAGTCACAGGGAGAACTTGCAAACTCCACACAGGCAGTACACAGAACTGAACCCGGGTCGCTGGAGCTGTGAGGCTGCGGTGCTAACCACTGAGCTGCCCATTCTCCTGAGGGAAAGTCCATTCTTGCAGCTCTCTCTTTCAAAATACAACTGACTTAGTCAGCCTTCGATGGATCTAACAACATGCACCTCTGTCTCTTAAACCTCCCAATATTCACAATGCGAGGAGAGGATCTAGCCATACTAAGCACCCATGACCAGGAACCAACCCAACACAATTTTAAATTTGTGTGAATGCACTTTGCTTTAAAACACAGCCCTTCAATGTAACTTCCACCATCCCCCTTAACCAATCCTGTCAAAAAATCCTGAGAAGTGACAACCCTTTTAAGAAAATGTGGTCTGCATTGTTATAATCAGTCATGCTGCAAAAAAATGACAGTTGGGAATGCTGCACTGCTAGTCAACAGATAAATATTCAAATTGCAGCCTTTAACAGCTGAAAAATCCCTTTCAGTGTGATTATCCCTAATATGTAAGTACTTCCCTTTTGTAGATATAGAAATACTCTGAACCATCAAGCACGAGTACTAAGCAATTTAAAATCCATCTTCATTTATTTTACACTTCTAACCTTAACCTTGATCAAACATAACAGGACTAAAATCCTCCCAAGATAGGATTCAGTAGTACACAAACAGCCAGGAGCTGCAAGGTTGGATTCCTACCCAATTTTAGATATCGGGTTGTACGATATCGTAGATCCTCTTAATGTGTGGCTGAACACTGAGAAATATCTAGATCTAGACAGGCAGTGGCAAACACATCCTTGTGGGCCGCTAATAGATCTCATTCGCAAAAGCAATCGGCCAATAACTGTGCTACGGAAAGAAAAATAAATATTGAGTATGTAATAGGGCCACACGTGAATATTATAAAGTGAAGTAGTTGCAAATTCCTACTGAGCAGAAAATTCTAACTTGGACTCTAGGTCTGTGCTGAAGTATTTGCTCTCAGTCAGAACGGTATTGAGTGAGCTACATTGGCTGCATACCATGAATAGAAAGAGTGAAAAATATCAGTGTTCCTGCCTCTGTCCACTGCCTACTTCATGGATGTTGATACAATAATAAATAGTCTGCCACCTCACAACATACATTAAACATTAGCTACTTGGGCAATGCCTGCATTTAAACATAAAAAATCAACTGGTATTAGCCCACTTTGCAGTCAATAACTATTAAGAGCAGATTGCCCAGATTAGGGTTCTTTAAATGATCAAATATGTTCCCACAACAAAACAATGCATACCGTACACATTAGTTTTAAACTTTCAATTTTGAAATCTGGACAGATCAGAGGATTCACACTCATGAACTCTTCTAAATGTCACAAGATGGGCTAATCAGCAAATCTGATTGTATCCGTCCGAACACCAATTTTACAATCTTCCTCTCTAGTTGTTAAATTAATACAGTGCTCTGGCTTCAAACACCTCCCATTCAACCTTTTCTAGGTGTTGAGTACCTTGTGTAAACAAAATACTTGTCGACATCTGCCCTAAACTTGCCCTTGGCAAGTCAGTATCTGTGTCCTCTTGATCTGGCAAATAAGCCTGTGTTTCAGGTTTTCTTTCTACATCCCTTATTCACCTGTATAAGGTCCCCATGACAATTCAGGTTTCTTCTGAATACTTATTAACAAATGCTGAATGCAAAAGCCAGCTTTCCAAAGTAAGTCATGAACCACAACTTTATACATGAGGTCACTCAGTTTGACTGAAGTTAATAGGTTTGAGTGTCATCTGGTGAACTGTTGAGGCATGGTCTGGAAATGTTTAAGTGTTGTATGCCATGTTCTCTTCATCTCTAGGAATTGGTACAGATTATTATACTGGAAGACCATAGTGGATGTTGTAAAAATTGCAAAACAGGTTTTTAAAATAAAGAAGACCAGGCAAATACAAGGTCAAATTAATAGATTAGATTATGATGCAGCTCTTAATTTTACACGATTCATTCCAAATCAATAACTACAATTCCTTAGTTGCTCTCCAACATCTTTTGATCATGAGTTTGCAATAAAAAATCTTATGAGAAATGAAAACCTTACAGAGAGGCCCTTAATGAGCCCAATTCCATATAGCAGAGTAGCAAAATAGGCAGCCGACGAGCATAATGCACCAATTTGGCTGTAAATCTCTGCTTTTGATGTCCAAGCTGGTACTATGGAAGATTTCCTTCACATTTAATCACCAATATCAGTCAAAATAGATTTCAAAAGTAGCAGGGTGTCCTTTCAGGTATTCTGTTGTGAAGCAATACCAGTAAAGACACCAATAGCACAGAACTGGTGAAATAGAAAACCAATCTACAATTTGATCAGCTCTTGCATAATAACTAATGCTTTCCATCAGGCACAAATAGATTAGCTGAAAAATTGGCTGATCTGCCAAGCTGTGTCCTGCCTCAGAAGCCTGGATAGCCCCTCCTCCCCTCTTCATTACAGCAAGTAGAACAAGCTAATGGGCTCATAATTGTTACATATTGCTTCACTGCCCATTTTGAATATAGGAATTAGATTTGCCTGCGTCCCATTGGCTGAAACCTCTGCTGCCTCATTCATTTAAGAAGTTAACTAGCCCCTTCTCATCCTCACGCTGGGAACAGAATATTTTTCCCACATTTGGCATCTAGCTCCCATAACAGGCACAGCACAGATAAGACACAGTAAAGTTCTCTCTGTTCTTCCTCAAAATGTGCCTTAATGCCAACTTCAGAGCATTACATCCTGTTGTATGAATGTTCCACTTTCCATAGTAGTCATTATTGCTGTCTCTCTGAATGCCATTAACAATTTATTTCCAAGAAGTGAAGGGCAAGCCGTTTCGTATTGTGAACATCTCAGCTAAGATTTGGGCAGATGGGCTGCCTGACAAATTTCAGATAGCCCCTTAGAGTTTAAAGTGACACTCACACCTGTCATCTGAGAAAGCCAAAAGCTGACAAACCGCTTCAGAAAGATGAGCAAAAACCCCAAAAGGGTGGTAATAAAATATGTGAAAATATGTGGTTTTGCAGATTTTAAGCAGCAGATACAACCCCATTTGTATGGGAAGAAAAAGCCTGAAGGGTAATTTCAAATGTTGAAGGCACAAAATTCCAGGTGCATTTCAAGGGAAACCAGATCAGGTTGCTCCCAAAAGGTTTTGAATTTGTACTTTAAAGCACACGCATTCTGATTCATTTTAAGCACGTTTATGGTTGACAATGAATAATCATTCCATTGTAAAAAGGAGACAGATTGACTATCAGTTACCCCAAAGTTACTTGAACAATTAACCACCACCTCCCCACCCTCACCATTTCAATTCATAAAGGCACTATACCCTCTCCGTACTGCAGGAGAAATGCTCTGAAGAGTAATCTGTTAAACTGCAGTGCTTTAGTTATGAGAAAGCAAAGGGTTAACACAAAGATAAAACAAAAGACTCTTGTAACTGGCAGGTAGTTCCAATTAGTGGTTGGCGCAGAGTGAAATCAGACTTGTCAAGGCTCCAAGCCGAAAGAATATGAATGCGTTGCACTGTCTAGATAGATAAGAAAGGAAAGGAAACTATCCATTACAATTTGACTTGTCTTATTATTTAACTGTCAAGAAAGGAGTGAGCCACTTAAATTAGAGTGGCCTTCAACAAACTAATTAAAACATAACTACTACTGTCCCTGGCACAGATCTGTCAAAATTTGATTCTAAGGGGTCATCCATCTACATGGCAGAATAAGTCCGTTTGGTTGGTCAAAATACAAAATCAGTGGAAGATAGACTCTTGTGAAATTAAGGGCATTAAAGATCATGCTCTTGATACCAAAATCAGAAGATTTCAGAAGGCTTCGATAGTTGTCAAGAAACTGGTCGTCTTAGTGGATGAAAGTTTAAGAGTGGAAGTTGGAAAGTTAGGAACCAATTACTAAAGTGCATGACACTTGTGGAAACATCCCTGAAAACTGACAGGAATAAACAAAGTCATGTATAACTGTAGAGGTATTGTAAATTCAAAAAAAGACAGACTTCTATTTATATAGCACCTTTCACAACCACAGGTCATTCCAAAATACTTGACAGTCAATGAAGTACTTTTTGAAGTGTAGTCACTGCTGTAATGCAGGAAACAGTAGCCAATTTGCATGTGGCAAGTTCCCACAAACAGTAATGTAATAATGATCAGATAATTTGAACTAAACATAAACTATGAACGTAGTCTTGGTAACCTTGGTAGAACAGTGGTAAGAGCCAAGCCCCCAGAACATGGGCCATGTTTCATGCTGCCAATCAACAAGTACAGAGATAAAGACTACAATTCCAATGAAGTCAGACCAGATATGATTTCACCCACATATATAATTAATATTTGCAAATCCAAACTGCATTTCCTTCGTATTACAGTAGTTCACTACTCCCAAATACAATATTTATTTTTCTGGGGTAGTTTTTGTGTTAACGGTTTGAGATATTCTTCTGGTTAAAATGCTTCCTCAACAACTCACAGCTCCAGGGACCCGGGTTCAATTCTGGGTACTGCCTGTGCGGAGTTTGCAAGTTCTCCCCGTGACCGCGTGGGTTTCCGCCGGGTGCTCCGGTTTCCTCCCACAGCCAAAGACTTGCAGGTTGATAGGTAAATTGGCCATTGTAAATTGCCCCTAGTGTAGGTAGGTGGTAGGGAATATGGGATTACTGTAGGGTTAGTATAAATGGGTGGCTGATGGTCGGCACAGACTTGTTGGGCCAACGGGCCTGTTTCAGTGCTGTATCTCTAAATAAATAAACAAACTCTTCAATCAAAACTCAATCCGTCCCAGGTTAATGCAGTCAAAGTTCCACTGAGACAGCTGGGAGGGTCCCAGATGATTGTTCAGCACCTAAGAGATCAATTCACCAAAAATATCTCTACAATTTAGCACTAAATTAATCGTCACACCAGCATATGAAAGGACATGTCACAAATGAGCAGTTAAGGGTTGTCATTCTGAAGTTTATATTGAAGTTTAGTGTTCAAGCAGAAACGATCTGGGTTTTCCTGAAATTAACACTTACTTAAACTGACCTAGAAGTACTCAATGCTTTCAGGATTGAGGACCTAAGTGGAAAATATTCCCTCAACCCCACACTTTCTCCACCAAGTTGCAAGAACACAGGTATAAAAAGCAAGTACAAAACCTGATAGATCTACAAAATAGGGCGGTGCAGTGGTTAGCACCGCAGCCTCACAGCTCCAGCGACCTGGGTTCAATTCTGGGTATTGCCTGTGTGGAGTTTGCAAGTTCTCCCTGTGTCTGCTCCGGTTTCCTCCCACAGCCAAAGACTTGCAGGTTGATAGGTAAATTGGCTATTGTAAATTGCCCCTAGTATAGGTAGGTGGTAGGGAAATATAGAGACAGGTGAGGATGTGGTAGGGGAATATAGGGACAGGTGAGGATGTGGTAGGAATATGGGATTAGTGTAGGATTAGTATAAATGGGTGGTTAATGGTCGGCACAGACTCGGTGGGCCGAAGGGCCTGTTTCAGCGCTGTATCTCTAAAATAAAAAAAAATAAAATAAAAAAAATTAAAAAATTCCAGCAAAATAATAAATACTTAATTGAGAGGACGGCGGAATATAAAAGTAGGGAGGTCTTGCCACAACGGCGGGCGGCACAGTGGCGCAGTGGTTAGCACTTCAGCCTCACAGCTCCAGGGACGAAGGTTCGATTCTGGGTACTGCCTGTGTGGAGTTTGCAAGTTCTCCCTGTGGCTGCGTGGGTTTTCTCCGGGCGCTCCGGTTTCCTCCCACAAGCCAAAAGACTTGCAGGTTGGTAGGTAAATTGGCAATTATAAATTGTCACTAGTATAGGTAGGAATATGGGATTAGTGTAGGATTAGTATAAATGGGTGGTTGATGGTCGGCACAGACTCGGTGGGCCGAAGCGCCTGTTTCAGTGCTGTATCTCTAATCTAATCTAAATCTAACTGTATAGGGTGTTGGGTGAAACCACACCTAGATCACTGTGTACAGTTTTGGTCACCTTATTTAAGGAAGGATATACTTGCATTGGAGGCAGTTCAGAGAAGGCTCACTAGGTCGATTCCTGGGACAAAGGGGTTGCCTTGTGAGGAAATGTTGAGCTTCTACTCATTGGAGTTTAGAAGAATGAAAGGTGATCTTATTGAAACGACAAGATTCTGGGTGGCTTGATAGGGTAGATGCTGAGAGGATGTTTCTCCTCATAGGCAAATCTAGAACTAGGGGTGCAGAGTTTCAAAACAACAAGTCTCCCATTTAAGATGGAGCTGAGGAGGAATTTTTTCTCAAAGTTGTTAATCTTTGGAATTGTCTTCCCCAGAGAGCACGGCAGTCTGGGTCATTGAATATATTCAAGGCAGAGTTAAACAGATTTTTGATTTACAAGGAAGTTCAGGATTATCCGGGGGGAGGGGAGGTAGGCAGGAAAGTGGAGTTAATGTCACAATCAGATCAGCCATGATCTTATTGAATGACGGAGCAGGTTTGAGGGGCCAAATGGCCGACTCCTGCTCCTATTTCTTATGATCTTAGGTTCTTATGTGTAGACCAACTCATTAAAAGAGCTTAAATTTGGAGTTGTAAGTACTGGTTTATGGATTTATTACATGGATTCTGAAAATAATGTTGGTGCTCTGGGATCGCATTCAAAAAACACTTCAACCTCTCTGGAAAGTCTGGCGATAGGTTTCTTTCTAAATGCCACTGTCTCTCCCCACCACCAGCTCCCCACACCCCACTCAATATTTCCAGACCACGGATGTACCCATGTAGACAGCCCCCATTCTACCCCAAGCTCCATCAAAATCTAGATTACTCTTCCATATTAACCAGGACCACTGCGACTGCAACCCAGCCCCAGCAGCCCCCCATTCTGATTACAACTAATCATTAGTCACATATCTGCCTCCAACCTGCCACATCTTGTTCGTTATCTTGCTGTGTGCTCTGGACATAAAAAAAACTTGAGATAAATATTGAATACACAGGGTGCAAGAATACAACAAGAACGGAGTTACATGTTTCATGGAAAATTAGAATTGTGGAGTTCATCCTCCAGAGCAATGGCAAAAATCTCAGTATACCAGTCACAGGAAACCGAAATACTGGGCAATTAATGCACAATATCTCTCCTGTTATTCAACTGCCTGTTCTCCAACTTACAGTCAACAAGCCCATAGGACAACCTCTAACAAGACAATAAAAATAGCACATTTCCTGTCTGTCACACTTTGTGTCAAACTCAAAAACAAAACAAACGTACAGATAAACTCTGCAAGAGCTGAAAATACTGGAGTAGGGATAGCTGCAGTTCCTTAGAATAACCTGAACAATCATACTTAAAATAAAAGACAGACAAAATCAACGTTGTGGCCTGCAGCCTGAAAAGAACAAAATTCCATCCAGTAATTACTTAACAATGAGACCTGGTGGTCTTACTCAGTTGTGTATAATAATGAAACAAATCGTCCAACTTACTGTCATCAACACCACACAATGCCTGCTAGTAACACATTAAAAATGGCATGCCTAGTGTATGCAGACATTATAGTACAAATGTCACAATTTGCTATATATGCAAAACAATATCAAAAAGCTGGGGCCTTTAAACTGAAGCCTAAAACTGAAAAGCATATTCTAATTGGCAAAGTTTCCGCAGCAAAGAGCAATTAAACTGAGTGACCTCAGGTTATGTTTACTTACAGTAATTAAAACTTAGGACCAGCAGGAAGTGCCATCTTAAAAAGAAACTCCACTTTATCGGCCGAATAACATACTGCACGTCATAATTGGCCAGATTTTGGTGTAACTGCTGCCATTATTTAGACTTGCCCCTTCAACCTTTAGCTCAAAAAACAATTGTCCACAAAGTTATTGAAACTATGAGCTGATAGTGGTGCAGTGAGGGAAACAGGGCATCTGGGAGCAGAGTGAACAGGGTATCTCCTTAACCAATCAGGTTTAAGGATTGGGAATTAAACACAGGAAGGACTGGGAATGATAGTGACTCAGAGTGGGTAAATGCAATGTAAAATAAGGTACAGAAAGAGAAATGAGGGGGAAAGAAAGATTGGATTAAGGGAGAGAAAAAAAAAAGAGAAAAATAAAACATTAAAAACTGGCTGAAAATTTCTGATTTTTAAAATCTCCTCGAAAAGCTCAAAACCTTAAGGAAATGAGATGACACACCTGTAATAGTTAATTTTCAGTGCCAGAGAGGGGGATCGGCAGTTATTAGCTATCAATACAAGGTGAAAAGGATACTTGCACGACTAATTATTAGCCCTAAATATCAGTAATGGGGTTATTTTGCATCTACCACGCAAATACAACAACTTCACAACATGCAATGCATTTCAAATGGTGAGGCAGATAGATGCCTTTTTTGAGAAAGTAAGAGCGGAGCTGTGCAACTAGATAAGCAACTTTTGGATTTCCATATTTAACTGCGCATCTAGTGGGACCTCGCTTGAAGCTGCTGTACCATTTATGCACAAATAACAGTGAGCACCTTTAGCCTCACCATTTGAAGTTAGAGATGATTTTAAAAATGCCAAATTTTAATACAACTCTTAAAAGTTTTCCTTTTTTTCTCCCATAGTCAAATCTTTCTCTCTCATTTCTCTTTCTGTACCTTATTTGACATTGAATTTATCCACTCTAATTCACCTTCCTTCTCAATCCTTCCTGTGTTTACTTCCCAATCCTTAAATCAGATTGCTTAAGGAGATGCCCTGTTGTTTACCCTCTTCACTTGGGTCCCCGATGCCGTTTCCCTTGCTGTACCAATGTCAGCTTGCACTTTCAGCAACTACCTGGGCAACTGCTTTTAGAGCTGAAGGGTGCAGGGACAAGTCTAACTAAGGGCAGCTGCTAGGTGTTCTGTTAAAATAAAACTGACCCGTTAGGACGGCTAGTGAAAAGTTTAAGATGTCATTTCCCGTTGGTGCTAAATTTTTAATTGTTCTAAGTAAACATAACCTGATCTTACTCAGCTTAATCGCTCTTTACCGGGGAAACTTTATATATTAAATATGCTGGTCAGTTTTAGGCTTCAGCTAAAAGGCACCAGCATTTTAAGGTTCTTGGCATATATAGCAAATTGTGACATTTGTACTGCAACGTCTCCATACACTAAGCATGCCATTCTTAATGTATACTAGCAGATCTTGTGTGGTATTGATGACAGAAAATATGGCCCAATATTTCAATTGTTACACACAACTAATCATCTGATTTATCTTGAGCAACATCAGTTATCTGCTGGTCTTCAAAAAATGGGAAATGAAGAATTCACCAGGTTATTCAAAACAACCAAAAGCCATTTTTGCATTTGGAACTGGAATGGCAGCTCACAGACAAAGACAGGGAAGCGTGCACACAGAGACGGCGAGAGGGCGAGAGAGAGAGGGCGAGAGAGAGAGGGCGAGAGAGAGAGGGCGAGAGAGAGAGGGCGAGAGAGAGAGGGCGAGAGAGAGAGGGCGAGAGAGAGAGGGCGAGAGAGAGAGGGCGAGAGAGAGAGGGCGAGAGAGAGAGGGCGAGAGAGAGAGGGCGAGAGAGAGAGGGCGAGAGAGAGAGGGCGAGAGAGAGAGGGCGAGAGGGCGAGAGGGCGAGAGGGCGAGAGGGCGAGAGGGCGAGAGGGCGAGAGGGAGAGGGCGAGAGGGAGAGGGCGAGAGGGAGAGGGCGAGAGGGAGAGGGCGAGAGGGAGAGGGCGAGAGGGAGAGGGCGAGAGGGAGAGGGCGAGAGGGAGAGGGCGAGAGGGAGAGGGCGAGAGGGAGAGGGCGAGCGGGAGAGGGCGAGCGGGAGAGGGAGAGGGCGAGAGGGAGAGGGCGAGAGGGAGAGGGCGAGAGGGAGAGGGCGAGAGGGAGAGGGCGAGAGGGAGAGGGCGAGAGGGAGAGGGCGAGAGGGAGAGGGCGAGAGGGAGAGGGCGAGAGGGAGAGGGCGAGAGGGCGAGGGCGAGAGGGCGAGGGCGAGAGGGCGAGGGCGAGAGGGCGAGGGCGAGAGGGCGAGGGCGAGAGGGCGAGGGCGAGAGGGCGAGAGGGCGAGAGGGCGAGGGCGAGAGGGCGAGGGCGAGAGGGCGAGGGCGAGAGGGCGAGGGCGAGAGGGCGAGGGCGAGAGGGCGAGGGCGAGAGGGCGAGGGCGAGAGGGCGAGGGCGAGAGGGCGAGAGGGCGAGAGGGCGAGGGCGAGAGGGCGAGGGCGAGAGGGCGAGGGCGAGAGGGCGAGGGCGAGAGGGCGAGGGCGAGAGGGCGAGGGCGAGAGGGCGAGGGCGAGAGGGCGAGGGCGAGAGGGCGAGGGCGAGAGGGCGAGGGCGAGAGGGCGAGGGCGAGAGGGCGAGGGCGAGAGGGCGAGGGCGAGAGGGCGAGGGCGAGAGGGCGAGGGCGAGAGGGCGAGGGCGAGAGGGCGAGGGCGAGAGGGCGAGAGGGCGAGAGGGCGAGGGCGAGAGGGCGAGAGGGCGAGAGGGCGAGAGGGCGAGGGCGAGAGGGCGAGGGCGAGAGGGCGAGGGCGAGAGGGCGAGGGCGAGAGGGCGAGGGCGAGAGGGCGAGGGCGAGAGGGCGAGGGCGAGAGGGCGAGGGCGAGAGGGCGAGGGCGAGAGGGCGAGGGCGAGAGGGCGAGGGCGAGAGGGCGAGGGCGAGAGGGCGAGGGCGAGAGGGCGAGGGCGAGGGAGAGGGCGAGGGCGAGAGGGCGAGGGCGAGAGGGCGAGGGCGAGAGGGCGAGGGCGAGAGGGCGAGGGCGAGAGGGCGAGAGGGCGAGGGCGAGAGGGCGAGGGCGAGAGGGCGAGGGCGAGAGGGCGAGAGGGAGAGGGCGAGAGGGAGAGGGCGAGAGGGAGAGGGCGAGAGGGAGAGGGCGAGAGGGAGAGGGCGAGAGGGAGAGGGCGAGAGGGAGAGGGCGAGAGGGAGAGAGGGAGAGGGCGAGAGGGAGAGGGCGAGAGGGAGAGGGCGAGAGGGAGAGGGCGAGAGGGAGAGGGCGAGAGGGAGAGGGCGAGAGGGAGAGGGCGAGAGGGAGAGGGCGAGAGGGAGAGGGCGAGAGGGAGAGGGCGAGAGGGAGAGGGCGAGAGGGAGAGGGCGAGAGGGAGAGGGCGAGAGGGAGAGGGCGAGAGGGAGAGGGCGAGAGGGAGAGGGCGAGAGGGAGAGGGCGAGAGGGAGAGGGCGAGAGGGAGAGGGCGAGAGGGAGAGGGCGAGAGGGAGAGGGCGAGAGGGAGAGGGCGAGAGGGAGAGGGCGAGAGGGAGAGGGCGAGAGGGAGAGGGCGAGAGGGAGAGGGCGAGAGGGAGAGGGCGAGAGGGAGAGGGCGAGAGGGAGAGGGCGAGAGGGAGAGGGCGAGAGGGAGAGGGCGAGAGGGAGAGGGCGAGAGGGAGAGGGCGAGAGGGAGAGGGCGAGAGGGAGAGGGCGAGAGGGAGAGGGCGAGAGGGAGAGGGCGAGAGGGAGAGGGCGAGAGGGAGAGGGCGAGAGAGAGAGGGCGAGAGAGAGAGGGCGAGAGAGAGAGGGCGAGAGAGAGAGGGCGAGAGAGAGAGGGCGAGAGAGAGAGGGCGAGAGAGAGAGGGCGAGAGAGAGAGGGCGAGAGAGAGAGGGCGAGAGAGAGAGGGCGAGAGAGAGAGGGCGAGAGAGAGAGGGCGAGAGAGAGAGGGCGAGAGAGAGAGGGCGAGAGAGAGAGGGCGAGAGAGAGAGGGCGAGAGAGAGAGGGCGAGAGAGAGAGGGCGAGAGAGAGAGGGCGAGAGAGAGAGGGCGAGAGAGAGAGGGCGAGAGAGAGAGGGCGAGAGAGAGAGGGCGAGAGAGAGAGGGCGAGAGAGAGAGGGCGAGAGAGAGAGGGCGAGAGAGAGAGGGCGAGAGAGAGAGGGCGAGAGAGAGAGGGCGAGAGAGAGAGGGCGAGAGAGAGAGGGCGAGAGAGAGAGGGCGAGAGAGAGAGGGCGAGAGAGAGAGAGGGCGAGAGAGAGAGGGCGAGAGAGAGAGGGCGAGAGAGAGAGGGCGAGAGAGAGAGGGCGAGAGAGAGAGAGGGCGAGAGAGAGAGGGCGAGAGCGAGAGAGGGCGAGAGCGAGAGAGGGCGAGAGAGAGAGAGGGCGAGAGAGAGAGAGGGCGAGAGAGAGAGAGGGCGAGAGAGAGAGAGGGCGAGAGAGAGAGAGGGCGAGAGAGAGAGAGGGCGAGAGAGAGAGAGGGCGAGAGAGAGAGAGGGCGAGAGAGAGAGAGGGCGAGAGAGAGAGAGAGGGCGAGAGAGAGAGAGAGGGAGAGGGCGAGAGAGAGAGAGGGCGAGAGAGAGAGAGGGCGAGAGAGAGAGAGGGCGAGAGAGAGAGAGGGCGAGAGAGAGGAGAGGGCGAGAGAGAGAGAGGGCGAGAGAGAGAGAGGGCGAGAGAGAGAGAGGGCGAGAGAGAGAGAGGGCGAGAGAGAGAGAGGGCGAGAGAGAGAGAGGGCGAGAGAGAGAGAGGGCGAGAGAGAGAGAGGGCGAGAGAGAGAGAGGGCGAGAGAGAGAGAGGGCGAGAGAGAGAGAGGGCGAGAGAGAGAGAGGGCGAGAGAGAGAGAGGGCGAGAGAGAGAGAGGGCGAGAGAGAGAGAGGGCGAGAGAGAGAGAGGGCGAGAGAGAGAGAGGGCGAGAGAGAGAGAGGGCGAGAGAGAGAGAGGGCGAGAGAGAGAGAGGGCGAGAGAGAGAGAGGGCGAGAGAGAGAGAGGGCGAGAGAGAGAGAGGGCGAGAGAGAGAGAGGGCGAGAGAGAGAGAGGGCGAGAGAGAGAGAGGGCGAGAGAGAGAGAGGGCGAGAGAGAGAGAGGGCGAGAGAGAGAGAGGGCGAGAGAGAGAGAGGGCGAGAGAGAGAGAGGGCGAGAGAGAGAGAGAGGGCGAGAGAGAGAGAGGGCGAGAGAGAGAGAGAGAGAGAGGGCGAGAGAGAGAGAGAGGGCGAGAGAGAGAGAGAGGGCGAGAGAGAGAGAGAGGGCGAGAGAGAGAGAGAGAGAGAGGGCGAGAGAGAGAGAGAGGGCGAGAGAGAGAGAGGGCGAGAGAGAGAGAGGGCGAGAGAGAGAGAGGGCGAGAGAGAGAGAGGGCGAGAGAGAGAGAGGGCGAGAGAGAGAGAGGGCGAGAGAGAGAGAGGGCGAGAGAGAGAGAGGGCGAGAGAGAGAGAGGGCGAGAGAGAGAGAGGGCGAGAGAGAGAGAGGGCGAGAGAGAGAGAGGGCGAGAGAGAGAGAGGGCGAGAGAGAGAGAGGGCGAGAGAGAGAGAGGGCGAGAGAGAGAGAGGGCGAGAGAGAGAGAGGGCGAGAGAGAGAGAGGGCGAGAGAGAGAGAGGGAGAGAGAGAGAGGGCGAGAGAGAGAGAGGGCGAGAGAGAGAGAGGGCGAGAGAGAGAGAGGGCGAGAGAGAGAGAGAGGGCGAGAGAGAGAGAGGGCGAGAGAGAGAGAGGGCGAGAGAGAGAGAGGGCGAGAGAGAGAGAGGGCGAGAGAGAGAGAGGGCGAGAGAGAGAGAGGGCGAGAGAGAGAGAGGGCGAGAGAGAGAGAGGGCGAGAGAGAGAGAGGGCGAGAGAGAGAGAGGGCGAGAGAGAGAGAGAGGGCGCGAGAGAGAGAGAGAGGGCGAGAGAGAGAGAGAGGGCGAGAGAGAGAGAGAGGGCGAGAGAGAGAGAGAGGGCGAGAGAGAGAGAGGGCGAGAGAGAGAGAGGGCGAGAGAGAGAGAGGGCGAGAGAGAGAGAGGGCGAGAGAGAGAGAGGGCGAGAGAGAGAGAGGGCGAGAGAGAGAGAGGGCGAGAGAGAGAGAGGGCGAGAGAGAGAGAGGGCGAGAGAGAGAGAGAGGGCGAGAGAGAGAGAGGGCGAGAGAGAGAGAGGGCGAGAGAGAGAGAGGGCGAGAGAGAGAGAGGGCGAGAGAGAGAGAGAGAGAGGGCGAGAGAGAGAGAGGGCGAGAGAGAGAGAGGGGCGAGAGAGAGAGGGGCGAGAGAGAGAGAGGGGCGGGAGAGGGGAGAGAGAGAGGGCGAGAGAGAGGAGGGCGAGAGAGAGAGAGGGGCGAGAGAGAGAGGGCGAGAGAGAGAGGGGGCGAGGGAGAGGGAGGGGGGGCGAGGAGGGAGAGGGGGCGGGAGGAGAGGGGGGGGGGGGGAGGGGAGGGGGGGGGAGGGGGGGGGGGGAGGGGGGGAGGGGGGGGGGGGGAGGGGGGGGGGGGGAGGGGGGGGGGCGGGAGGAGGGGGGGGGGGGGGGGGGGGGAGGGGGGGAGGAGGGGGGGGGGGGGAGGGGGGGGGGGGGGGAGGGGAGGGGGGGGGGGGGGAGGGGGGGGGGGGGGGGGGGGGGGGGCGAGGGGGGGGGGGGGGGAGGGGGGGGAGAGGGGGGGGGGGGGGGAGGGGGGGAGGGGGGGGGGGGGGGGGGGGAGGGGGGGAGGGGGGGGGGGGGGGGGGCGAGAGGAGGAGGGGCGAGAGAGAGGGGAGGGGGGGGAGAGGGCGAGAGAGAGAGGGCGAGAGGAGAGGAGAGGGGCGAGAGAGAGAGGGCGAGAGAGAGAGAGGGCGAGAGAGAGAGGGCGAGAGAGAGAGGGCGAGAGAGAGAGGGCGAGAGAGAGAGGGCGAGAGAGAGAGAGGGGCGAGAGAGAGAGGGGCGAGAGAGAGAGGGCGAGAGAGAGAGAGGGCGAGAGAGAGAGAGGGCGAGAGAGAGAGGGCGAGAGGAGAGAGGGCGAGGAGAGAGAGGGCGAGAGAGAGAGGGCGAGAGAGAGAGGGCGAGAGAGAGAGGGCGAGAGAGGGAGAGGGAGAGAGGGAGAGAGGGCGAGAGGGAGAGAGGGGCGAGAGGGCGAGAGAGAGAGGGCGAGAGAGAGAGAGGGCGAGAGAGAGAGAGGGCGAGAGAGAGAGAGGGCGAGAGAGAGAGAGGGCGAGAGAGAGAGAGGGCGAGAGAGAGAGAGGGCGAGAGAGAGAGAGGGCGAGAGAGAGAGAGGGCGAGAGAGAGAGAGGGCGAGAGAGAGAGAGGGCGAGAGAGAGAGAGGGCGAGAGAGAGAGAGGGCGAGAGAGAGAGAGGGCGAGAGAGAGAGAGGGCGAGAGAGAGAGAGGGCGAGAGAGAGAGAGGGCGAGAGAGAGAGAGGGCGAGAGAGAGAGAGGGCGAGAGAGAGAGAGGGCGAGAGGGAGAGAGAGAGAGAGGGCGAGAGAGAGAGGGCGAGAGAGAGGGAGAGAGGGCGAGAGAGAGAGAGGGCGAGAGAGAGAGGGCGAGAGAGAGAGGGCGAGAGAGAGAGGGCGAGAGAGAGAGGGCGAGAGAGAGAGGGCGAGAGAGAGAGGCGAGAGAGAGAGAGGGCGAGAGAGAGAGAGGGCGAGAGAGAGAGGGCGAGAGAGAGAGAGGGCGAGAGAGAGAGGGCGGAGAGAGAGAGAGGGCGAGAGAGAGAGAGGGCGAGAGAGAGAGAGGGCGAGAGAGAGAGAGGGCGAGAGAGAGAGAGAGGGCGAGAGAGAGAGAGGGCGAGAGAGAGAGAGGGCGAGAGAGAGAGGGCGAGAGAGAGAGGGCGAGAGAGAGAGAGGGCGAGAGAGAGAGGGCGAGAGAGAGAGGGCGAGAGAGAGAGGGCGAGAGAGAGAGAGGGCGAGAGAGAGAGAGGGCGAGAGAGAGGGCGAGAGAGAGAGGGCGAGAGAGAGAGGGCGAGAGAGAGAGGGCGAGAGAGAGAGAGGGCGAGAGAGAGAGAGAGGGCGAGAGAGAGAGAGGGGCGAGAGAGAGAGGGGCGAGAGAGAGAGAGGGCGAGAGAGAGAGAGGGGCGAGAGAGAGAGAGGGCGAGAGAGAGAGAGGGCGAGAGAGAGAGAGGGCGAGAGAGAGAGGGCGAGAGAGAGAGGGCGAGAGAGAGAGGGCGAGAGAGAGAGAGGGCGAGAGAGAGAGGGCGAGAGAGAGAGGGGCGAGAGAGAGAGAGGGCGAGAGAGAGAGGGCGAGAGAGAGAGGGCGAGAGAGAGAGAGGGCGAGAGAGAGAGGGCGAGAGAGAGAGGGCGAGAGAGAGAGGGCGAGAGAGAGAGAGGGCGAGAGAGAGAGAGGGCGAGAGAGAGAGAGGCGAGAGAGAGAGAGGGCGAGAGAGAGAGAGGGCGAGAGAGAGAGAGGGCGAGAGAGAGAGGGCGAGAGAGAGAGGGAGGAGAGAGAGGGCGAGAGAGAGAGGGGCGAGAGAGAGAGAGGGCGAGAGAGAGAGAGAGGGCGAGAGAGAGAGAGGGCGAGAGAGAGAGAGAGAGGGCGAGAGAGAGAGAGGGCGAGAGAGAGAGAGGGCGAGAGAGAGAGAGGGCGAGAGAGAGAGAGGGGCGAGAGAGAGAGAGGGCGAGAGAGAGAGAGGGGCGAGAGAGAGAGAGGGCGAGAGAGAGAGAGGGCGAGAGAGAGAGAGGGCGAGAGAGAGAGAGGGCGAGAGAGAGAGAGGGCGAGAGAGAGAGAGGGCGAGAGAGAGAGAGGGCGAGAGAGAGAGAGGGCGAGAGAGAGAGAGGGCGAGAGAGAGAGAGGGCGAGAGAGAGAGAGGGCGAGAGAGAGAGAGGGCGAGAGAGAGAGAGGGCGAGAGAGAGAGAGGGCGAGAGAGAGAGAGGGCGAGAGAGAGAGAGGGCGAGAGAGAGAGAGGGCGAGAGAGAGAGAGGGCGAGAGAGAGAGAGGGCGAGAGAGAGAGAGGGGCGAGAGAGAGAGAGGGCGAGAGAGAGAGAGAGGGCGAGAGAGAGAGAGGGCGAGAGAGAGAGAGGGCGAGAGAGAGAGGGCGAGAGAGAGAGAGGGCGAGAGAGAGAGAGGGCGAGAGAGAGAGGGCGAGAGAGAGAGGGCGAGAGAGAGAGGGCGAGAGAGAGAGAGGGCGAGAGAGAGAGGGCGAGAGAGAGAGGGCGAGAGAGAGAGAGGGCGAGAGAGAGAGAGGGCGAGAGAGAGAGGGCGAGAGAGAGAGGGCGAGAGAGAGAGGGCGAGAGAGAGAGGGCGAGAGAGAGAGGCGAGAGAGAGAGAGAGAGGGCGAGAGAGAGAGAGGGCGAGAGAGAGAGAGGGCGAGAGAGAGAGAGGGCGAGAGAGAGAGAGGGCGAGAGAGAGAGGGCGAGAGAGAGAGAGGGCGAGAGAGAGAGAGGGCGAGAGAGAGAGAGGGCGAGAGAGAGAGAGGGGCGAGAGAGAGAGAGGGCGAGAGAGAGAGAGGGCGAGAGAGAGAGAGGGCGAGAGAGAGAGAGGGCGAGAGAGAGAGAGGGCGAGAGAGAGAGAGGGCGAGAGAGAGAGAGGGCGAGAGAGAGAGAGGGGCGAGAGAGAGAGAGGGCGAGAGAGAGAGAGGGCGAGAGAGAGAGAGAGGGGCGAGAGAGAGAGAGGGCGAGAGGAGAGAGAGGGCGAGAGAGAGAGAGGGCGAGAGAGAGAGAGGGCGAGAGAGAGAGAGGGCGAGGAGAGAGGAGAGAGGGCGAGAGAGAGAGAGGGCGAGAGAGAGAGAGGGCGAGAGAGAGAGAGGGCGAGAGAGAGAGAGGGCGAGAGAGAGAGAGAGGGCGAGAGAGAGAGAGAGGCGCGAGAGAGAGAGAGAGGGCGCGAGAGAGAGAGAGAGGGCGAGAGAGAGAGAGAGGGCGAGAGAGAGAGAGGGCGAGAGAGAA